>NC_140584.1:1018494214-1020894214 GCF_964204655.1 Triturus cristatus
TCTATCTCCCACCCTGTCTCCCTCCCTCTGTCTCCCTCCCTATGTCTCCCCCCCTCTGTCTCCCTCTGTCTGTCACCATCTGTCACCTCACCCGCGCATGTGGCAGCCCATCTGGGGGCACACACAAAGCCGCACCCGAGTACTTCACAGGTCTTTAAAAGACCATTTATTTGTTAATGAGGCTTTGTTGTATTTCACCTCTTCTTTGCACCCCTGCATCTCCACTCTGAATGTTGCTGGAATCGCCGGCCCCCACAGAGCACGGAATCCGCGCTGCTGCTGCGGCGGTGTTTGCTGACACTCTTTAATTTTTTTTTTTTAAAACACAGGTACAATGTCTGCAAGGTCTGCGGGCCGCCAAGGAAAACTGGCCGGGCCGCTGGAGGCCCGCGGGCCGTACTATGAGAGACTCCTAGACAGACTTTCCCGCCCTCATCACTATCTTTGCATTGTTGTCATGGCTTTATCCTCCAGCGACTGCAGATTTAGCCTCTCACACACTGTGACAGCCCGAGCACGTAACAGTTCTCTACTACTTGTCATGCTGCTCGGTGCTGTCCAGATTGTACTCATGCTCACCGCAAACATGGCCTTATCTACTGCGAAATACGCCTCAATGCATTAACCTTCACCTATGGGCTTCGGGCCTTGCTCTCCTGCTGAGAACCTACAAAACTTGCTGCCTTCGCAAAGGCTTGAAACCGGAGCAGCTTAAAACTTTCTTAAACAAACAGTCGATGTGAACAAAGTGATTAGCTTAGATTCAAGAGTTGTGTTAGTTTTTAAATTAGAGACACAACAGAATTATTTAGTAGCTTTTAGAGTAGTTCGAGCAAGGTTTGCAAAAGGGAATTAGAGAGGTTAACAAGACGCTAACAATTTTTGTACAGTGATAATATAAACATGTGGTGTAGCAGCCCTATATAGATGTAAAAGAGTGTCTGTGGTAAAATATCTATCAGTAATTAACAATGTCAGGGTTCATTTTAGCAAACAGAGAAAAGTATAGATACATACACATACAGAAGGCAGTAGCTCAGCCAGTGTGTCATGGGCCCTAGTGCAAGGAAGAAAATGTGTCTCCCTGGTTGCTGTTTGAAATATAAAGAGGAACAATAATCAGGGTTCCATAAGGCTCTGAGCTCCAGGGCAACAACACCTGCTGCACCAATGGAAGCTTCCTCCCTGACAGAGGATCACAATGCTGTAGAACAAGAAATCAGCAACCTGCTTGCTGCAGTGAAGAGTGATTAGGTTACCTACAATAGAATATTACTCAATAATAATTTATAACAGAGTTGGGGCTGTGGGGAGATGTTTCTGTTCCTCTGGCAGGATAACCATTTGGGCAATGTCCAGGAACGTAATCAACACCAAAGATGACTCCCCTGCCACAGGCAAATATCAGATGACCATTGCACAGGCCCCTTCTTTGTTTCCCCCCATCATCCAGGCTCAAATCACACTGGGGAGGGAACTTATTTTCTGGCCAGACCTCTGGAGTGAACCTACACAAGAATGGGAAGAAGAACCTAGAAAGGGCATATAATTCACATCCACTTGTAGAGGACATACACCTCAAGACAAGTAGCATACTTGATGTTTGCTCCCACTTGGCGGGAGTTTTGGAATTGCTCCCACCAAGCTTGAGCAAACACAGGTTTCCCTGCCAGTGCAGGCAGGAAAACCTCTACCAGGATGAGGCACCCCGAGCCATAGCACATGAGCCGGCCCTGGGGAGTGTGGTCCCCAGGGCCATTATTGTCTAAGAGACTGGAGCCTTTCAGTCCCCCTCCCCTTTGTAGCTGTGGCTGGGCTCCTGGGGATGAAGTACCCTTGGGCCACAATCGGCCCGGGTAGGGGAGTTGCTTGCTATTCCTATCCTGCTGTTCCTACCCTGCCACATTCTGGGTTTTTTGCCTTTTTTTGGGGACTCGGCCGAGTTCCATAATGACTGCCGCCTCTTCCTGGTTGAAGCGATGGCAGCCAATCAGACCTCAGCAAGAGATCTGTCAGATTTACAGACCCTCTGCATCAATATGTATACATAAATCTTTTCTTTTAATTACTCCAAAACGACTGAACAGATTTACATCAAATTACAAAAAGCACACATTTGGGGGAATTCCGTTCAGCGGTTTGGGATGTAGTTGTGTCTAAAATACCTATGGGAAATGGCATGGGGAAAATGTGTTTTGAGACCCCGCTTTGTTGAATCACTCTAAAACTTTCCAAGCAGCAGCTGAACTGAGTGTCAAGTAGTTTTGAAAAATTTGTGAAGATTCGCTAAATGGCGCCAAAGTTATTAGCAAAACAAAAAACGCTTTTCGTATGCAAACTGGCAACCACCAATAGGTATTATATGGTCCACATATTTAGAATTAGGTGTATAAAATGTACACATGCTTACCTTTTGATATTTTATCCCTTGATATTAGTGTCCCACAATATTCTATTTGAGAAATTCAGGATCTACTACATCTCCCCCTGATGGCACTCAAGAAAGAGGTAGAAGGAATAAAGAAATTAAGAAATTAAGAACAGAAAAAGCAGAGTCATTTCCAAATGTATTTAAATCATTTATGACTAATTTGAAATGTTATAACTGTGTCATGTAGGTTTTGAATTCGCCATTCTATGTATACAAGACATTTAGTTTGTTAATAGAAATTGCTCGTTGTATGACAGAGCCAGGCATTGCTAGACCATGCCTGCTTCTACAATGCGGCCCAAACAATGAATGCATCTTAGCAATGCAACCCTTTACCACATATGCCTTTAACACTCATGCCTTTACCATTGCAATTTCGTGGTAAAGGCATGACTGGTAAAGGAATATGTGTGGTAAACATCACAACATAACCCCCTTGCTGTGAGTCCGAAAAATAACCCTGACACCCCCTGAGCCCTAAAAACAACCCTGACCCCACCCTGATCCCTAAATACAATCTTGACCCCCGAGCCCTAAAAACAGTCCTGACCACCGAGCCCTAAATACAACCCGACCCCCCTGAGCCCTAAAACAACCCCATCCCACCCTGAGCCTTAAAATTAACTCTGACAAAATTCACTAAGAAAACCAAAGGTTACAGAGACATTGTAGTTAGGAAATAGATTTTGAAAACCTTAGAAATTGACTTAAAAAAACAAAGGTTACAAGGTCGTTATAGTAGGCAAATAGAATGTTTTTAAAACCTTAGAAATTCACTGATACAAAACCAGTGAAATTCAGCAGTTATAGTTATCTGAGCTTTAACTATAACTTACGCCCCCTCAATTCACTGCTTATTAGCTCACACACCCACTCACTCATATATACAGCCACTCACACAACCATTCACTCACTCATAAAAACCACTCAAACAACCAGTCACTCACTCATACAGCCACTCACATAGCCATACACTCACCCATACAGCTACTCACACACCCACTTACATACCAACTCTCACATCCATACAACTACTCACACATCCGCTCACTCACCCATTTAGCCATTTGCACAGCCACGTACTCTCCAATGCAGCCAAAGCCTGCTCACTTAACTAAACACCAACTCAAACAGCCACTCACTCCTCACCCATACAGCCACTCACACACAGTGTCACTCACTCATTCAGCCATTTAGACACCCACTTACTCAAACATACAGTCACTACACAGCCACTTACCTAGCCATAGAGCCACACACACACTGCCACTCATTCACCCATACAGGTACTGACACACTCACTCACCAATACTGACACTCACCTAGCATCTCACTCACCCACACAGCTACTCACACACCCACTTATACACCCAAACAGACACTTACACACCTATGCACACAAGGATACATACAGTCACACAGCTACTCACTTATTATATGTTAAAAGTAGTATCACTCAGTAGTAGTGCACCTAGTACACTAATTTAACTTTTGTAGTAGGTTAGTATATATGTTTAAAACACATAAACTCTTTAAAAAAATTACATTCATGTGATGATGTCATCAGTGATGTCGTCAGTGATGTCATATGAGATGTCATGAGTGATGTAACTGACCATGTCATGAGTGATGAAATATGTGAGGTCATTAGCAGAGAATTTCGAGGGCGTAAGTTATTGATATAGCTCATGCAACTAAAACCACTCAATTTCACTGGCTTTGTATGAGTGAAATCTGAGCCTTACTCTAATATCCCTATAACCTTTGTTTTTTTCAGTGTAGTTATAGTTGGGGTGTAGTTTCCATAGGAAGAGCGTTTTTTATTTAGCCAATAACTTTTGTATCGTTTGACGAATCTTCACGAAAATGTAAAAACTAGTTTGCCGCTCACTTCTACAGTTGTCTCTAAAGTTTCGGGTGAACTGTAAAGCAGGGACGGAGTAAAGGGGGTCCCAATACACGTATTCGCCATGTTAATTTCCATAGGAAATTTTTAAAAAGGCTATGGAACGGAATTACACCAAAATTGACAGTAAGGTAGACATTGGTGCAGAAAGCGATCTTTTTGTTTAATGGTGTAAATCCAGTCAGTAGTTGCATCAGTTAAAGACATTTCAAGTTGTTTATCTAGAGACCTGATGGATCCACGCCCCCTCCCGATCTAGTGCTGAACTCTGATTGGCTGCCAACACTTCAAACCAAGAAGTGTTGGCAGCAATCTTGAGGCTCGGTTGAATCGAGTCACAGGAAAAAAACTTTTTCAAAAAGGAAAGGAGGCAGGGTAGAAACACCTTGAGCCCCGGGCCTCTTGGGGGGTCCAACACGGATCGCCCAGGGCCACAAAAGCATTCTGCGCTGGATCAGCAACTCCCACAATTTTGTTTTTTTAATAGAAGCACTATCCCTTGCGCTTTGTTTTTTAATTGGCATGTCTAAATATGTAGGAGGACGGCTCACAAGGCCCCCCCTTGTATTATCCCAAAAGCCCCGGGGACTGCCACATCACTGGGACATTATTCATAATTTATACAGGGTTGCTCTATCTGCAACCCTCGGACCCTGGGGACTGCCACCTCTCTGGGGAAAAACATGACACAACTGAGGGGGGCTGTAGATATGTGTGTAGATTTATGAATCAGTGAGTGGGTGTGTAAGTACTAGTATGGGTCTATAAATGGTTGTGTGGAAGTGGGAGTGGGTGTATGAAAGGTTCTATGGGGGTGTGAGCGGGTGCATTAGTGATTTTGTGGATGATGTCATCAGTGATACCATTTGAGATGTCATGAGTGATGTCATCAGTGATGTTACTGACCATGTCATGAGTGATTTAATGTGTGAGGTCATAATCAGTGCTCTGCGGGGTCATAAGTTACAGTTAGCTCAGGTGACTATAGCTGGTGAATATCACTGATTTTGAATGAGTGAAATCTGAGCTTAACTATAATGTCCCTGTAACTTTTGGTTTTTTATCAGTGAATTTCTAAGGTTTTTAAATGCTAATTCCTACCTATAACATCCTGTAATCTTGTTTTTTTCAGGGAAAATATATATATATATATATATATAGATATGGAGTTAAGAATAGTAAATCAATACTTCCCTATTTCCCTATATGCACTTACCTCACGATATTTGGTTCTTTGACAATTTGGCTATGATATTCTTATGCTTGACATTCCAGAGTACAATAGCAGAAGGTGCTACATAGAGACCATCATTAATTATTTGCACACTGGTTCATATAACTTGACCATTATATATAAATATGCCCCTGAAAATTAAGCTGCATGTAAGTTAGACAAGCACTCTGCACATTCACAAGTGGTGTTGGCCGAGGTACACTAGAATGAAGGAAGACTAGCCTTTCCCCTGGGAAATTTCTATCCAAAACAGGCCAGGACAGGCTATAGGTAGTTTTAGGGGGAGGGGCGAGTGTTTAGGGAGGTATAAATGAGTCAGGAGAGGTGGGTTCAGCCTCTTCCTGAATCCTGAGCACTACTGGAAGAGTGGGGGGAAATTGTTTAGGAAGGTGAGCTTTTAGCGTTATGTCGGGGAAGGAGGCCTAAGCAGTTTGAAATGCTCTGCACACTTTAGGTGTGGCAGGGTCACATATGTCTGACTAAGAACAGGATATGGAAACCTGAGTATATGTCTTCAAGTTATTACATAAGGACATTCAGTCTAAGGAAGGGTCCAAAGAGGAGGAATGGGAACTGATGAGGAAGCCAAGGGAGCCCATTAAGATGCAAAACTGGACGTTGGCTTTCCAAATCCTTAACAGCGTATACTGCAAGAAGCATGCGGACAGGTCCCTAGTGCTTTTTAAGTATAGTAACAGCTATAGGGCGGTGCAAATGCATTTAGGAGGAAATGCGTTGCTCAGTTCTCACAAGGAATTTAAAGTTCAGGTGAGTCTTAACCCAGACAAGCCATGGGGGGAGGTGGACTCTGAAATATGAATGCAGTGGATCTTGTTGACCCAATCTATGGCATCAACAGATACAGCTAGTGATCTTCCAATAACCCAGCCCAGCAAGGGGTGGGTTATGTGCCAAAGACAGCAGGACCCAATGTTGGGGTGTGCGGGAATTTCAACAAGGGCTTCTGCTCCAGACACCCATGGAAGTTCAAACACGAATGATCAAAATGTGTGGGAAGACACCCCCTTCCACAGTGCTTCACACTGGTCAGCCCTACTGAGCAGTGGAGGGCAGCCAGAGGTAGAGGACATCACCTAATAAGATGGAGGGTTTACTCCCATGCCTCGCTGTATACATGTACAGGGAGGCAGCGCTGAGTTGGAGTAGGGTTTCAAGTAACCCTGGGCGGTAAAATCCGGTCCGCTCGCGGAATTTGTGAATTTTTGGCAATTCTGCTTTCCGTGGAGAATGCGGAATTACTGAAAATTACGCAATACGCGGCGTAGCGGAATTATTTCCTTGTTCACGCTTTAAAAATGCATTTTCGCAAGCGCAATAGCAACTTACCCGGATCCCTGCATTCGCCGCCAAGTTTTCCTATCCGTTGGCGTGCGCCACGAGATTTTGGTAGCCAGCCGCGCAATCCCACGAGAGTGTGCGATCACGAACACGTCATTCGCCGTGCCAACGGACACCGCGAGAGTGTGCGATTGCGAACAGGTCATTCGTATGTGCCATCAGACATCCGGCGGCAGTTTGGTGAAGCTCACGACGCCGAACACACAAAATTTGCAATCTGGAGAAGAATAATATCTCGAGCAGCATTAAACCTTCTCTAAAATGATGATATGGATGAAAAAAACTCCTCGGATTGACATATAGCTGTACTTTTTAGTGCAAGGAGTCCTTTTTTTTAAAAAACCTTTTTTTGGAAGAGGAAGGAAGTGCCACAGATTTTCCAACTTCCTGTTCCTGCCCAGCAGGCTCCTTCCAGTGCTTTGTCCATGTCCTGTTCATTTTTCATTTGGAGTTGGAGCTGGTAGGATCACTCTTTGTGTCTGCTACATCATATATCATTGGATTTGAGGACTTTTGGATTTGAGTTTTTACAAGTAAGTTGGTGTTGTTTTGGTACTTTTCAATCATCATTTTTTTATTTTTATTTATTGTGGGTAGCCAGTAGGCCCAGAGCTAGTCATGGCGGGTGCATGATGAAACAACTGTTCCTTTGGTATGTGTTGAATTTATTTTAAACATCATTTAGTGCATGGATGGCATTGGATTGAATTGCAAAATGTGTTTTTGGGGTATTTTTTCTTTTTTGGTGAGTGATAAATAAATGCCTTTGTTGTGTGTGGTGTGTTTGTTCTGTAACTTGCACACCTTGTTTAGCCCTGTGGATTTTTGTTTTTGCATTTTATTGCATTAAAGCTGTCTTGTTTAGCATGCCTCCTTTGCCTGGCTATTATAGGCCTGTTTCAGTTCATTGTTTTCCAGGCCTCCTGCTTGTGACTGTGTGAGTGTCCATGTGCCTGGTGGCCATTTTGTGGTGGTACTTTAGTAGTGTGCTGCTTTTGCCATTTATGCCTGCATGTCTTTCCTATATTCCTCTTGGCTTACTGCTTCCACCCATCCTCTTTGCCAGCTGCAGCTCCCTCAATGACATGATGAGCAAATAATTTAATGCCAAACAAACAGGTTCCACTTCCATTACATTTGTATTTTTGTTTTTGTTCTTCTTCTTTCCTATCCTTCCTGAGTGTAAACAATATACTATGAACGCCCTTGTTGTCAAAGTCTCACAAATGGCTACACTGTTATGTTTTTTAAAAACTTAAACAGAGTTAATAACATTTATTAATATAACATTAACACATGTGACCACCACACACTAAGTTATATATTATATTTGTTTGTTTGTACTAGTAGTAATTGAATCACAACAACAAATGCAACATTTCACTGATGTTCTTCTCCTGGCTTCTTTGTTTTTAGGTGCACAAAAAGACAGAGGAGGAGGTGTCATCATCACCCGTTGTACTGCCAGACAGAAGTGTGCTGCACACAACGTCACATGACTTGTGGCCACAGACATCTCCGCAACTTGTGCAACAGCATCCTGCTGACATCTGAAGAAGATGGCCCCAAAGAAAGTTACCTGGTCCTCCAGTACCAAGAAAGTTGCCAGTGAGAAGAAGGAACAGAAGAAGGAAGTGGCACTTACCTAGATTGGTGTGCCGCCCATGATGTTTTTTGAGAAACAAAAAATTACACCTGCAGCAGCGGTGTCTGGGGACCAAGCTGGGAGCAGCACCTCCGCATCAGTGGGCCCACCCCACCAACCTAGGCCCAAGCCTGTGAGTGTCGCAGAGGTAGCCAGTCTACTAACGAGCAGTTATGTTGAAATGTCATTATCGCAAAGTAGTACCCAATCAACGCAGGCAGAAACTCAGCAGATAAGTGGGCAACAACAGCCGCCACAACAGCCACTACAACAGCCACAACAACAGCCGCAACAACAGCCCACAATAGTAGTTGTTCCTCTTGAAGTAGGGGCAGTTCTGGAAATTGAGCTTCCTGCAGACGAAGAGGAGCAAGCCACTCTTTCAGAAGATCCATTGTCTTCCAGATCCCTAGCAAGGAAAAGGAGAGTTAGTCCATCAACTTCTTCTACAAGCCCCACTTCTGATGATCTAGATGCCACTTGGAATCCACCAGCTCAGTCTGAGAGTGATGCACGCCACAAGACAAGGCTAGTGAAAAGGAAGGTTCCAGAAAGCCTTAGAGTTATGGAGGTAGATGTAGAAGAGTGGGATGATGATGATGATGACGAGCCAGTCATCATGAACATCACTCCCGGCCCAGAGGAGATGAAGACCAACATTATTACCCTATCCAAAATCGCTGCGAATGATGTAGCACGGATATCACCAAGACAGCAAACACCAGCTCTAGCTTCCATATTTGCATGGACCTACATCAAGCTCAACCACCACCTCAGTAGGTAGTGGTACTGTAAGTGCACAGATTCAAATTCCATGCCCACCCTCCAGTTTATCTGGCATTGAAAGTGATACCTCCAGCAGCACCAAAAAGTACACCTCCCCAGTTTGGGACTTCTTTTCGGTTAGCAGTACGAAGGAGAACATTGCTATATGCTCAATTTGTCGACACGCTGTTAGGCGGGGTAAGCTTGGTACAAACTATGGTACCACAGGCCAAACAAGTCATCTCAAAAAACACCACAGCATCCAGTGGGAGGCTCACCTACTTCGCTTACAAAAAAGTAAAACTGCACCCATTGCTGAAAAAGATATGATCGCGGTGGAAGATGAACAAGAGGGAGACATTTCTAGCCCTGTACCCAGCAGTGTAGTGGTATCGCCCACATGCTCAGCAACATCTCAGTGGCACCGTAGTAACAGTCAGGCTGAGACACCTGCAATGAAAAAAAGTGTGTTGTTGAGCCTAACTGGGTTCAAGAAGAAAGCTGCACCACAAAGGAAAATATTCCAGCCTCCCTTTGACAGCATGCTTAGGTCGAAGGGGCAGTATGAACGCAACCACCCAATGGCACGTTTGTACAATGTGAAGCTGGCTAAAATGTTAGCGCTGGACCTTCTCCCTTTCTCTTTTGTGGAAGGGGTGGGTTTCCTTGAATTTGTGTCTGCCATCTGCCCTAAATGGAAGGTTCCCAGCCAGTCCTATTTCGCCAGAGTTGCTGTTCCAGCACTACATCATGATGTGCTGGAATTGCTTGGACAAGCTTGGCAGCAGAGTGATGTTCACAATATCCACCTGACAACAGACATGTGAACTAGTTGTCAAGCCACTGATTACATGTGCATCACTGCACACTGGATCTCTTTTGTGGGGGTTAGGGAAAAGGTATCTGAAGCAGGTCTTGTTGACACTGCTGAGATTCTTAATGCTACTCGGAAACAAGCAACTCTAACCATGTTCGCCATGAAGAAATCTAATACTGCTGCAAACATTTTGGAAGAGTTTAACAGCAAGGTCTTTGCATGGCTGCGCCCAAGAGGGTTTAAAATTGGTTTTGTTGCCACGGATAATGGCAGTAATGTACTTAAGGCCTATTTCAGGGTCCCTTGTTTGGCGCACTGCTTTAACATTATTGTTCAAGACTTTCTGAAAAAACAAGCCATAGTCAGCAACTTACTGACCACCTGCCGAAGAATATGCACACATTTCAGCCATTCTTTTAAAGCCCGGAAGCAGCTGAGGATTATTCAACGTGAATATAGAATGCCAGTCAAAGCACTCATCCAGGAGGTGGCAACATGTTGGAACTCAACATATTACATGCTTGACCGTCTGTTTGAGCAGTACAGACCAATCAATGAATATGTGATGCAAAGAGGGGATGCTACTGTGAAAGGCATGACCCTTCAGATGGACCAATGGTGACTAGTTAAATGCCTGACAGAGATGCTTCTTCCTTTCGAGGTCTTCACATGTGAAGTCAGCAAGGAGGACTGTACTATGGGCCAAGCTATCCCATTGTTGCACATGCTACAGCAACAGCTGAAGGAGGTGTCTGAAGCGTACATATGTGTGGAAGAAAAAATAAGAAGCATATGAGTCGGTGGATAGCTTATCCCGTCGCTTAGCTGAAAATACAAGGGTGTAAACTAAGTTTGTGTCAGGACAAGATTACATTTGTGACACAACGCTGGATCCACAGTACAAATCGGCACTGAACAGCAAGACATTAATTCCTTTTTCAGAAGAGGACATTGCCCTGTACAAAAGTTGGATAGCTGAGGTAGCCAGTCACTTTGAAAATGAACGGCTGGCAATTAAAGACCCGCTACTCAAACCCACAACAAGTACTGTAGCAGGGCATCCGGCATCAAGTTCCACTTCAGAGGCTGAGCGCAGTGCGTTTGGCTCAAAGCGGTCACCAACGCTATCGACAACAACAGCAAGACCCCGATCATCAGCCCCAGTAAAATCTGCACAGGATTGGTATGTAGAGCAAGGGCTTGCTAGGTCCAATGCTGATGCAAAGGCAAAAGAGGCCAAACAAACTGTAGCACCCCTGAACATTGAGCGGATGGTCCACGCCTCTCTGGATGACCCATCAGAGGTCTATATTGATCAAAACCCATTGCGGTATTGGTATGGGAAAAGGAACCAATGGCCAGTGCTGAGCAGGCTGGCGATAAACTATCTGACTTGCCCTGTCGCAAGTGTCTCTTCTGAATGTGTTTTCAGTACTGCTGGTGCCATTTTAACAGTGAAAAGGACCTGTCTCTCGCCCAAAAACGTGGAGAGGATAACCATGATCAAAATGAATCAGCAGCTGCTGCCGCCTCCTCCTCCTCCTCCGCCAGAACCACCAGCCGCCGGTATTCATTGCAGATAGCCTCCAGTTTTCGTCGCCGGGCCATGGCTGCCAACTCCTTCCTGGTTGGTTTTGCTTGGGAAGGAGGAGCTATATCAAGAAAGAAAAAATACTATAACCAATACTCTTGGCAAAACAGTAACACAAAATTAATTCAACACATAGTGCATAGTGGCACAGGAGCACTAGCAAGCACAGTACATAACATTTGTGGTATGTATCTGTCCTCCCACTTCCTCAGCCTCTAACATTTGTGGGAGTTTCAGGCATTATACTAGCACTATGGACTCAAGTACACAGTACACCAGTCTTCTTCTTCTCTCTTGTTTAGCAAAATTATATAACCTTGTTGTAGCCGGCATGCCAGGTCAGTCAGCTTGCACCCACGACAAACATACTCGAGTCATGACGCAGACTCACACTAGTTTTATTTACTACTGTCTGCAGGTGGGGAAGCTCATATTTTTCTATTACGGGTGGCACTGGCCATACTCTCTCTGTTACATCAAGGGCAACTTCTCAATTTCACTTTCACCTTGCCCTGACTACTACAAAAAGGCAGATGATCCAATGATCATTGCTTATGTATGGGACGACATGAGGTACTTTGCTTTGATTGATTGTGTAACCAGCAGATCGCCTATCCATGGCAGGCTGGCTGACACAGTCGAAATTAAATTAACATAGGTAGGGACTGGTCCTTGGAGTCGGAGGTAGGAGCTTGATAACTACAAACATACAATACATATATATATATATATATATATATATATATATATATATTCACTGAAAAAACCATAGGTTTCACACATGTTATAGTTAGCGGAAATTTTACTGATAAAAAACCAATGAAATTCCCCCGTTATAGTTAGTGCAGGCAACTATAACTCACGCGACCGCAATCCTCTGCTGATGCTAATACTGTATTTAGACACTTATTTGCCCATGTCTTCTTCCATACATTTTTAGCTATCCATATATTACAAATATTTTTTTTTCATAAAGACACATATGTCATCAGCAGAAGATTGCGGTCGCGTGAGTTATAGTTGCCTGCACTAACTATAACGGGGGAATTTCATTGGTTTTTTATCAGTAAATTTCCGATAACTATAACATGTGTGAAACCTATGGTTTTTTCAGTGAATTTGCAAGGTTTTTTAAATGCTAATTCCTAACTATAACGTGTGTGAAACCTATGGTTTTTTCAGTGAATTTGTACGGTTTTTTAAATGCTAAGTTACTTTACGCCATTCGTGGCGTGCGCGCCCACTTAACGCAGTTCGTTCCGTGCGCGCACGGTGCGCTTCGCGCACCGCGCGCCCACTTTACGCAGTTAGTGCCGTGCACGCACGGTGGGCACGCGGTGCGCTACGCGCACCGCGTGCCCACGTTACGCTAGATGGGCCATGTACGCACGATGCGCTTCGCGCACCGTGCGCACATGGAGGACATATGATGCACTTCGTTTTGAAAGGTAATATTTTAATTTTTCGTATATGTTATAAGCCATGCACAAATGGTGCCCTTCGGGCACCATTTGCACACGGGGTGGAGAGAGTGTGGATAATTTTTTTTTTTATTATTATTTTTTTTAATATTTTAGTTTAACTCATCTTTAATAAGCCATGCAGAATTGGTGCCCTTCGGGGGCTGAGATAAAAGGGGGGTCCCAAAACGCGTTTTTCCCATGCATTTTTCCATAGGACCTTTAGACAGGGCTACAGCCCGAACGGCTGAACAGAATTACTAGAAATTTGGCAGAGAGGTAGTCCTCAGGTCAAGGAAGTGCCTTTTGTAGGTTTGGTGTAAATCTGTTCAGTAGATTCTGAGAAAATAGCCTTTAAATCAATATATATATCTGAGCCAGCTTACGGTGCGCTTACGGTACGCTTACCGTACGCGTACGGTGGCGTGCGCGCACGGAACGAACTGCGTTAAGTGGGCGCGCACGCCACGAATGGCGTAAAGTAACTTAGCATTTAAAAAACCGTACAAATTCACTGAAAAAACCATAGGTTTCACACACGTTATAGTTAGGAATTAGCATTTAAAAAACCTTGCAAATTCACTGAAAAAACCATAGGTTTCACACATGTTATAGTTAACTGGACATTTTACTGATAAAAAACCTATGAAATTCCCCCGTTATAGTTAGTGCAGGCAACTATAACTCACGCGACCGCAATCCTCTGCTGATGACATATGTGTCTTTATGAAAAAAAAATATTTGTAATATATGTATAGCTAAAATTTAATGGAAGAAGACATGGGCAAATAAGTGTCTAAATACAGTATTAGCATCAGCAGAGGATTGCGGTCGCGTGAGTTATAGTTGCCTACACTAACTATAACGGGGGAATTTCATAGGTTTTTTATCAGTAAAATGTCCAGTTAACTATAACATGTGTGAAACCTATGGTTTTTTCAGTGAATTTGCAAGGTTTTTTAAATGCTAATTCCTAACTATAACGTGTGTGAAACCTATGTTTTTTTCAGTGAATATATATATATATATATATATATATATATATATATATATATATATATATATATATATTACCTACTGGCGGTCGCCAGTAGGTAGTTATAGTTAGGACCACGTTTCCATAGGAAATCCGCAACATTCTATTTTGAATAACTTTGGCGCCGGTCGACGAATCCTCGCAAATTTTTCAAAATAGGTGGGGCGCTACGCTCCGCTACTTCCCTGAAAGTCTCGGGGGGATTCGTCAAGCGGGGGCTGAGATAAAAGGGGGGTCCCAAAACGCGTTTTTCCCATGCATTTTTCCATAGGACCGCGCCCACCGCGCGCCCACTTTACGCAGTTAGTGCCGTGCACGCACGGTGGGCACGCGGTGCGCTACGCGCACCGCGTGCCCACGTTACGCAGGATGGGCCATGTACGCACGATGCGCTTCGCGCACCGTGCGCACATGGAGGGCATATTATGCGCTTCGTTGTGCAAGGTAAACTTTTACATTTTCATTCATTAGGTATGCCATGCATAAATGGTGCCCTTCGGGCACCATTTGCACACGGGGTGGGGAGAGTATGGTTAATTTTTTTATTTTAAATATTTATATTTACAGTAATGTAATATGCTATGCACAACAGGTGCCCTGCCGGCACCATTTGCACACGGGGTGTGGAGAGTATGGTTAATTTTTTATTTTTTTTTATTTTTACCGTACGCGTACGGTAAGCGTAATCGGCGATTTTTCTCCCAAAAATTTTGGGGATTTTTGGCCCTTGGGGGTTCTTTGGCGACACCTTCATCAAGGCTAGGTGGTTAGGATCTGTCTAAACAGCCCCTTTACATGTTTTTTCCCTTTGTTTTTCCTCCCCCACTCAGAGTGCGAGAGAGAAAATGGCGGCCGCCACTTCCTGGTTTCGACCGATTCGATTGTTTACTAAGATCTAACAGCCAATCAGAATCGCGCTTGCGCACGTCACCGTACGCGTACGGTAAGCTTACCGTAAGCGCACGGTAAGCGCACCGTAAGCTGCCACAGATATATATATTGATTTAAATGCTATTTTCTCAGGAACTACTGAACAGATTAACACCAAACCTACAAAAGGCACTTCCTTGACCTGAGGACTACCTCTCTGCCAAATTACAAGTAACTCTGTTCAGCCGTTCGGGCTGTAGCTGTGTCTAAAGGTCCTATGGAAAAATGCATGGGAAAAACGCGTTTTGGGACCCCCCTTTTTTTCAGCCCCCACTTGACGAATCTCCCCGAGACTTTCAGGGTAGGAGCGGAGCGGAGCGCCCCACCTATTTTGAAAATTTCGCGAGGATTCGTCGACCGGCGCCAAAGTTATTCCAAATAGAATGTTGCGGATTTCCCATGGAAACAGGGTCCTAACTATAACTACCTACTGGCGACCGCCAGTAGGTAATATACATATATATATAAATATATAAACATATATATATATATATATATATATATGTATATATATTACCTACTGGCGGTCGCCAGTAGGTAGTTATAGTTAGGACCTATTTTCCATAGGAAATCTGCAACATTCTATTCCCAATAAGTCTGGCGCCGGTTGACGAGTCCTCACGAAATTTTCCAAACTTTTGGCCAGCACCACTCCGCTCCTACCCTGAAAGCTTCGTGGTGATTCGTCAAGCGGGGGCCGAGAAAAAAGGGGGGTCCCAAAACGCGTTTTCCCCCATGCAATTTCCCCTAGGATCTGTTGTCACAGCTACAGCCCGAACCGCTGAACGGAATGACACCAAATTTGGCAAAGAGGTAGTCCTTAGTTCAGACTCATGCCTTTTGCATAAATGGTGTGAATCCATTCAGTAGTTCCTGAGAAAATTAGAGTTAAAAGTACATAAATATCTATGGCCGGGGAGGATCCGCGGACCCTACCCGCACCGTGAGCGCACCCTCCCCGAACCAAGCGCGCACCCTCCCGATCGCGCGCTGAATGCTAATTGGCTGTCGAGTGTCTCTCTACATTCGAAACCAGGAACTGTTGGCGGCCATTTTCTGCCTCGGTAGAAGCAAGGCTGAAGAAGCAAGGGGAATAAGTGTGTAAAACATATAAAGGGGGCAGAGTGGCAATACTCTGACCCTCTAGAGGTGCTTAGGGGGTCCCAGAAGGACCCCCTGGGGCCCCCTTTTTCTTTTTAAACGGTGAAATGCGCGCACGCTGCGCGCATCCTATCGCGTTGGGTGCGCGGATCCACGGATTTTTTTTAAAAAAGACAAGAAATCATTGGTTGTATGACTACTTTGTACACTGAAAGGTAGGGTGTATATTTCTGTTTTTTAAAGGTATGATTCTTATTGGTTAACAAAAACAGATTGTAAGGAACATTATATATGATTAGCTGATATGTTGAAAAGTGAAGCACACTTCCTCTCTTGTGTAGGAACATTGTGTGCTGAACTCCTGACCTGTGTGCTTAGTGCAGTGTTCCATGACCTGTTTCTATGGTAACAGGCAGAAGGCAGATTGGGGGAAGGGTTGAAATGTATTTCAGTTGGAAAGGGTTGAAATGTTTAACCAATAGAAATGTGTGTTTGCTTTTGAGTTTATGTGTGAAGGATTGTGATTTGATGTGTACATGTATATGTGTGGAAAATGAAAGGGAAACGTTTCCATTCTTTGTTTTTGCTGAGAGGTGCACAGTGCAGAGATTCTGTAAAAGAAAATATGGTGAGTGACTGATATACTTCTTAATCTACAAAAGAACTTGAAAGATGAGTTATTTAATTGTGAGGGGATGTATGTAGACTATTTTGATTTTAATCAGACTAATGTATTTCTCCTGCTAAAGTGTAGGGAGTACTTTTTTTCTCTACAATCTTATTGACAGTGTGTGTGCATGTAGAAACCATTCTGTGATAAGCATTTGTGTTTTTCATGTGTTTGCAGACAGATAACTGTGCTGTTGTTATATTTTGGTAGAATTAGAAACCAGTCATTGTTTATGAATTTGCTAAATGAGTTATGTTATGTTTCTATACTAAAATGTAGTACTACTTCTAGATGAAGAAATGTGTTTTGGTATAGTGCAAGGGATAGTGTTGTTTTTCTAGAATCACACAGTGAGTCTGCGTGCATTTGGGAACCACTGTGAGAGAAGCATTTGGTAACATTGTGTATTTGCTGACAGATAACTGCTTCAACCTGTCATGTTGTGAGGTTTTAGTAGCATTAGAAGACAGTTGTGGCTTATGATTTGATTAAATGAGTCAGGCTTTGACAGAAAAGTGCAGTCCTGAAATATGTAGATTGTGTGCAGTTCCCTTACCACTTGCACTGTAGTGAATGAGTTTTGGTAAACTCCTAGGGATAGTGGTGCTTGTCTAGAATCACAGTGTGAGTTAGTGTGTATTTGGGATCACTGTGAGAGAAGCATTTGGTGACATCATGTTTTTGCTGACAGATAACTTTTTTTAAACCTGTCATGTTGTGAAGTTTTAGTAGCATTAGAATCCAGTCTTTGCTTATGCGTTGATTAAATGAGTCATGCTTTGACACTGATGTGCTGTAATTAAATATGTAGATTGTGTGCAGTTCCCTTACCACTTCCACAGTAGTGAATGATTTTTGGTAAACTCCTAGGTATAGTGGTTGTTGTCTAGAATCACTCTGTGAGTCTGTGTGCATTTGGGAACCACTGTGAGAGAAGCATTTGGTAACATTGTGTATTTTTTAGCAGATAACTCTTTTAAAACCTGTCATGTTGTCAAGTTTTAGTAGCATTAGAAGCTAGTCTTTGCTTATGCATTGATAAAATGAGTCAGGGTTTGACACTAAGGTGCAGTACCATGTACTATTCTCTTCACTGTGGCAGAACTGAAAATTTAAAAGTTTTACCTAAGCACTGTCCTAGAAGTAGTCTGATTATTTAGTCAGTTTCTAAGAACTAAAAAGATTGCTTCAAATGTCTATGCAGTATGCATGTAGTGTTCTAACATACTATACACTTGTCTTTTACACCTTCAATTCCCTAGTCAGTATCCATACACTTCCAGGAAACACCCTGTCACTCCCTTTGCAGTCCTCTAGTGACTCATTCAACACCATGTACTAATCCATTCACTGTGCCAAAACCCAAACACTTATAAATTCACCAAGACACTTTCTTTCCAGTAATCTAATGATTCAGTCACTGCCTAAGTATTCATGCACTAAGCCAGGCCTTAGCACATGGACTTCTTCAAAACCCTATCCACCATGCATGCAGTCCTCTAACCACCTACACACTTGTCTTTCACACCTTCAATTCCCCAGTCAGTATCCATACACTTCCAGCAAACACCCTGTCACTCCCCTTGCACTCCTCTAGTGACCTTATTAAGCATCATGTACTAATCCATTCACTGCGCCAAACCCTAATAAATTCACCCAGGCACTCTCCTTGCAGTACTCTAATCATTCAGTCAGTACCCAAGTACTCATCCAGTGACCCAGGCCTTAGTATATGGACTGCTTCAAACCCCTATCCACTATGCATGCAGTCCTCTAACCACCAACACAATTGTCTTTCACACCTTCAATCCCCTAGTCAGTATCCGTACACTTCTAGGAAACACCCTGTCACTCCCTTTGTAGTCTTCTAGTGACTCATTCAGCATCATGTACTAATCCATTCACTGTGCGAAAACTCAAACACTTATAAATTCACCAAGATACTATCTTTGCAGTACTCTAATCATTCAGTCAGTGCCTAAGTATTCATGCACTGAGCCAGGCCTTAGCACATGGACTGCTTCAAACCCCTATCCACTATGCATGCAGTCTTCTAACCACCTAGACACTTGTCTTTCACATTTTCAATTTCCTAGTCAGTATCCATACAGTCCAGCAAACATATTGTCACTGCCTTTGCACTACTCTAGTGACCCATTCAGTACCAAGTAGTAATCCATTCCCTGTGCGAAAAGCCTAGCACTTATAAATTCACCTAGGCACTCTCCTTGCTGTACTCTAATCATTCAGTCAGTACCCAAGTAGTCATGCAGTGAGCCAGGCCTTAGCACATGGACTGCTTTAAATGCCTATGCAGTATGGATGCAGTCCTCTAATCACCTACACAGTTATGTTTCACACCTTCAATTCCCTAGTTAGTATTCATACTCTTCTAGCAAACACCCTGTCACTCACCCAGTGCGTCTCCTTATAGTACTGTAATCATTTAGTCAGTTAGCATGTAGAGTTTTAGTGAGGTAGGCTATAGGGCATGAACTGCTTCAAAGTAGTATGCACTATGCATGTAGTGTTTTAACCATCGTCACACTTGTGGTTCAGGGACATAGTTTCTTAGTCAGTATTTATATCAAATGTGTTTGTACAGTAATGGAATAGTATAATTTTGAAAGTTATTAATATACATTTATTTGTGATTCTTTTTTACAGATACAGAACAGGAGTGTTTCTCATCTGTTTGCACTCTTCTCGTGCAAGATTGTTTGGATGAAGGGTCCTTAGGTGTTTCATCATACTTGCTGTGCCGCATGAGTATTTTTTGTTAGGATCCCCTCGTAACAGAACTCTTTTGAAAATCTTGTGCTTGAGAAAGGTGGTATTGGTCTTTGTTTGCCCCTCGAGAAAAGTAGAAAATTTCCACATCACTGAAGGAAAACGTTGTGGGCGTGGTGCATCCTCCAAAAATTCAACTTTAGATTTGGTGAATATTTTATAGCGACATCATTTACAGTTTTTGTAAGTTAAAGTTAAAAAAAAGTGTTAGCTGTGTGCATTTTATATTTCTGTGATTTGTATTTTGAGAATGGCATGTTGGTTTTTTTTTAACGATCTTTGAGATTGTGTTTTTTTTGCCCGCTGTTAAGTGATGAGTACGATTGAAATCACTATTTTTAGTGAAATTTAATATATTCTGAGAACAGCAAAAAAGGCAAAAAAATGACTTTGTGGAAATTATGCTGTGTTGTAAAAAATGTATTATTACATGTTATAATTTTTTTTTCCTTTTCTTTCACAGATCCAAATTTTAAAATAAGCAATTTATATGAATTTATATTTGAATGAAAAACAGAAAAAAATGTATACCATTTTTTATTCCTATTACTGTGAAGGTAAGTTTAACTAAGTCTCAATATGCAGAATGAAGAGGCCAGCAAGAAGCTACAAAGTTGAAACACGTTTCTAAAAACACTCTGTTTATGTAGTTTTGAAATCTGACCATAATCAGATATCATGTGACCTGCAAAAAAGAGATTTGAGGGTTTCATAATATTTCACCTTTTTAGCTGTTGAAGGACCGCAATCATTTCAATCATTCTTCTTTGAACATCTTTGCAGACAAAACTCTGTGCTTACCTTCTATCATTCGCAAGGAAATTTAAAAACGGAAATATGTCACTTTTTGTAACATAGTTATTGTGCAAGATACTCTTTTATATTTACAAAGAGAGGAAAGGGCACTCTGTACACTTTTTATACTCCATGTAAATATAACCTCATCATGCACACCACTTTGTGTTGAAAGGGTGTTCTATAAGTGTTGTTGTGCATGATTGCACTTAATACTCATAGAACAAGACACATATCTAGATTTATCAGAAATCATAAATCTCGATATGTGTGTGAATGCTGCACCATTCTAAAATTGGTGTAGGAAAGCACAACAAGGAGAATTGTTTTAATTTCTCCACATTTTTATATCTTCAATGCATGCTGAAATGTTCAGCATACATTGAAGAAGAAAAATGTATTTTCTCATTGTTTTTGTGCAGGAAGGTGTGTCTTCCTGCAGAAAAACAAACAGCACATGACACAGATATCCTTGCACTACGGTGCAAGGGTGCCTGTGTCACCACATGGCTGCAGTTTAAGCAGCCGTGCAGAGAGAAGCATAGATTTGCAACATATTTATGTACATATGTTGCATCCCTGTGCTTCGGAAGTACTACACCACACTGCAGTTAAAGAGGTTACTGTGTGATGCTGCAGCACTTCCTCATAGTTCCTCACTTATACATTCACCATACGCTACTAATGCATTCATTCAGTCAATTACATACTAAACATACATTCATCTAAACTAACACTAACAAAGAAATGTAGCTCTTTTTTTAAACCAGGAAAGTTAGTTTTTACAAGAACTTTTTTTTTTCTTCTTCCCTCTTTTAGACATTTTTTTGGGTTTTCTGAACAATTTTATTTTTTTTTTGGTTTTTCCGCAAAAAAAAAAACCAAAAAACAAAACAGGAGAAACCAAACAATGAACTTCAGAGAGCAATAAAAAAAAAAAAAAAACTAGCAAATGTGACTTTCTTGCCGGCGGCAGATCAGATCGATCGACTGCTCACCATAGCACAAAGTCTTATTGCACTTAGTGCAGAGCACTTTTAAAAATTGAAATTGAGGACGAATGTCCAAGGTTTGGGCTGATGGATGCACTCTTGATGTGCTCGGCTGCGATGAGGTGGATGGCGCAGGAGCATTAGTGTTTCTCATCCGTCGGCACTCTTCTTGTGCAAGATTGTTCGGATGAAGGGTCCTCATGTGCTTCATCATACTTGTATTTCTTGTTAGGATCCCCTCTCGATAGGACTCTTTTGCAAATCTTGCACGTGACCAAGGTGACATTGGTCTTATTCTGCCCCTCGGGAAAAGTACAAAATTTCCACACCACTGAAGAAAAACGTTTTTTGGGTGGTGCCTCCGGCAAAAATTCATCCTCAGAAGTATGAGGTGATGCAGGTGATGCCTGCTGCCCTGAAGCCATTTTTGGTTGAAAAAAGTTAGAGCTAAGTGTAAACTTAGTCTAAAAAATCTTCTTCACTCCAAAGAGATGGTGCTCTAAAGAAGGTCAAAGAATAATGATTGAAATGGGTGGGATCTTTCAATAGTTAGAAGAGGAAGTGTAATGAACCAATCAAATCTCTTTTTTTGCAGGTCACATGGGATCCGCGCACCCTGCGCTTAAGCAGCACGCACCCAGCGCGCATCTGTGAAATTGAATTAAAAAGAAATATAGGATTAGATGTAAAAATATATTAGTTTTAAGACTAGTTTAGAGTTTGTCTTCAATTAATATTCACATGAAATACATATATATATGTTTTTTTAAATGTTAAATATTTCGTGGGATCGGCGCACCTACCGCGTCATAGACGCACATGACACATCGCGGAAGCGCGTAAACGTCGCGTTACGTACATCGAACGTGTTGCGTATAGGCTGGGAGTCGCGTACCTGTCACATTGCGATCGCGCACTAAACACATACCCAACTCGTACCATGCGCGGATGGTATCACGTAGGGATCGAGAACGGTGCGCATAGGGTGCGCGGATCCAAAAACATTGAAAAATATATATAAAATACAGTTTTGAACATATAGTTAAAATAATATTTTGAAACATATAAAAGAATATGTTTGTAAAACTCATTAAGTTCAAATAACATTTTTTAATTTTTTTTTTTTTTGTTAAACTTTTTATTAGAAACCGTTGATACACAATAAAATACAGACAAGGGCCTACAACCACCAGGGCCGGCCGCTATAGAGCCCGAGGGCCCGCAGTGCAACGCCACACATTCAAATGATCCAGAGGCAAAGCTCCCGGCAGTTCGTGAGCACATGTAACAGGCCGTGGCCATAGGCCAGGAGCATTCGGAATAAACAGTTTCATTTTTTATTAAATATAAAACACACTCAAGGCAATGAGAGTCTGAAATAGCAGCGTGCTCTTCCCAGGAGGGGGAATAACGTACAGTGTCCAAAGCAGGTCTTGTCTGGAAGCGGTAGAGGGGGGCAACGGGAGAACAAAGCATGGAACACATCTCACACCATCCCGCGGAATGCGTGGCTAGGGGTACAAAGCAATATCGATCTCTAATGGCAGAGGCGGGGTGCAGATACGTCCTCGATATAAATTCCATGGACCCCATACCTTAGCCCACTTCCCTGGCTTGCCTCTCGCCACATACACCGTCTTTTCCCTAAACATACACCAGTCCATATTCTCCTTCCATACCTCGATCGTGGGCGGCCTCGGGGAGCCCCACAGCTGTGCAATGTTACGCTTAGCCACCATGTACCCCAAGGTCACCCACTGCGTCTGTGCCGCATTACAATCATTCGGTTCCCAGACATTCAACAAGCACCTCCTAGCCTTTGGCAACAGAGCAACGTGTGTGACCTCCTCCATTACGGTGTGGATACCGTTCCAAAATCGCACAACCTCCGAACATTCCCATAAGATATGGAGAAAGGTACCCGACAGGCCACATCCACGCTTACACTGTCCATCCAGCGAGTAACCCATACGCAGCAAACCGGGCCCCGTGACATACACTCTATGAAGGATCTTCAGCTGTACGAATCGTAAGCGGGCCGGGATCGCCACCTCTTTCGGGGAGGCCACCGCCGATACCCAGTCCTCGTCGTCCAATTCCAAGCCATCGCCTGTCCAAGCGTCCCGCAGACGGAGCAGCAAGTCCGCGCGATCATTAATGAGTTTCTTATAAATCAGAGAAATAGTGCTGTCGGGCACGTAGCCATCCAACACTCTATCCTCCAGTGGGGAGTACTCGGGGATAGCAGCAACGTCTGGAAAAACCGAACACAGCGCATGGTAGACTTGAGCATACCGGAAGTACTCTCTATCGTTTAATTTATATTCAGTTTTAAGCATTTCAAACGTTTTGAAAGACCCCTTCGCCCAAAGATCACCCACCTTACATATACCAATCATATCCCATTTCTCAAAGCCTTTCAATCTCCACAAACAGCCCAACCGCTCAGAGGCATACAACGGCGTCGCCCGAGTCAAGCGATCCCTCCACCCCATCTCAGCATTCGCCGCGTGCCACACACGTACCGCAACCTGCGTGGGCCCTGTCAACCGCGTGCCCGGAGTCACCGAGTACAGCGCCCTATTATAGTCCCCACCCGGGAGCAGCAATTTATCCATCTCGAAGGCCGGATTCAAGGCAGGACCGTATATCCCGTGGTTCACCGCCGCCAACTGAGACGCCCAATAGTATCGTTTAATATCGGGGAGGGCGACCCCCCCATCGTACCAAGGGAGCGTCAACTTGGCGAGAGCAATCCGCGGCCGCCCGTCCCAAAACAGTTGGCGCTGAAGACCCTCCACCTCCCGGAAATAACGGGCTGGCACGACATCTAGAGTATTTTGCAAAGCGTACAAGAAGCGAGGTAGTGACATCATTTTAAACAATGCCGCCTGTCCAAGTGGCGAGAGCGGAAGCCGTCGCCACCTCGCGACGTCGGCCTTCAATCGCTGGAGGGGAGGGAGAAGGTTTCGCTCATAGCGGACCGCGGGATCCAGTGAGATAAAGATTCCCAAATATTTGAACCCCAGGGTAGCAATCTGGATAGGGCAATCCCGTGGCAGGAGGGGGGCCTCACCCGAGAGGACGTAAACACACGACTTGGCCCAGTTGATGACCAGGCCGGAGTTGCGACCAAAGGAATTCAGTACGTCCACCAATACAATCAGCGACTGTCGGGGAGAGGTGAGATACAGAAGGATGTCATCCGCGTAAAGGGAGACGCGGTCTTCAAACTCCGGCGTCCATCTAATGCCTCGCAACGACGGCTCCCAACGCAACCAGGCGGCGAGAGGCTCCAAAGAAAGTGCAAAGAGAAGGGGTGATAATGGACATCCCTGCCGCGTACCTCTCCCCAGTGCGAAGGGAGCCGACACTCTACCATTCACCACCACCTGAGCCAGAGGGTCAGCATATAGTAATTTTACCCAACCAATAAATTCAGGGCCGAACCCAAATTTCGCCAACACGGCCCAAATATATGGCCACTCCAAAGTGTCGAACGCCATAGTAGCATCTAAAGATGCCAAGATGGCCGGCTCACGTATAAATTCCGCTCTAGCCAGCACGCCGTGCAACCGCCTCAAATTTAGAGCGGTGTTCCGGTGAGGTATGAAACCGGACTGATCCTGATGAATCAAGTCGCCCACGACCCGAGCCAGTCGATTAGCCAATACCTTAGCCAGAATTTTGGGTTCTGCGTTCAGTAGCGAAATGGGCCTATAAGAGGCGCAGCGATCTCGCGGCTTCCCCTCGTTGTGTATCACAACTATGTTGGCGAGGCGTTGGTCAGGGGGGAGGAAGCCCGCCGCACGTGCCGCGAAAAACATGTCCCGAAGATGCGGCGCTATCTTATCGGGACGCAACTTATATAGTTCGATGGGAAGACCATTAGGACCCACCGCTTTACCCGATGCGATCGAGCGAGTGGCCAGAGCGATCTCATCTGACGACAACTTCGCCTCCATCAATACTGCATCAGCCTCCGATAGGGTTGGCAATGCAATGTCTCTAAGCAACAGATGAGAATCCTCCTCCGAACGCACAGATACCGGAGAGTATACCCCGCGGAAATGAGCCGCAAAGCAGTCAACGATCTCCACCGGGCCAGTCACACGCACTCCATCCATTCTCTCCACAACGGGCACCACCCTGCTCGCTCTCTCCTTCTTATCCAACCAAGCAATCAACTTTCCGGCCTTGTCCCCCACATCATACAGTCGTCCTTGCTGCTCTCTACTCATCCCTTTAGCGGCTTCCGTGACTAGCGCTCTATAATCTGATTGTTTGAGGCTGAGAACATGCACTTTCTCATCAGTAACTCCCCGCTCCAAGTCCTCCTCCATTTCAGCTATTTCAGTTTCCAGGCGAACCACCTCCGCTCTCTCACACCTCTTAGCATGGGAGATAAGGGACAGGGCCTGCCCCCTGATCACCACTTTATAAGCCTCCCATAGGGAGATGGCCGACGGCACCGACCCCACATTATCATTGAAGTAGTGATCAGTGGACTTGACCAGCTCCACGCGGATCTTAGGGTTACGTAGATACCAGGGGCTAATGGGTGCCACTCTCCCCTCTGCCCCAGGGACAGCCTTCATTTGAAACCATATAGGGGAATGATCAGAAATACCTCGGGCTAAATGACGCACCTCCCCAATCATCCCAGCCTGGATCGCTGGCATAAGCATGTGATCAAGTCTCGAGAGACTCCCATGGGCCCCCGAGTGAAAGGTATACTGCGCCTGACCCGGGTGCATCAATCTCCAGCAATCTACCAGTCCCAAAGTGTCCAAAAAGCCACCCACCCAGGCCTGAGCCCTAGGGAGATCCCTGGGGGGGTGACGGTCCTCCAACCCGGAGACAACGGCAGTAAAGTCACCCCCCAACACCAAACCCCCCCCAGGGAGTCCCAGGACCAAACGCCCCAAATCAGCAAATGTAGCCGTCTGCAACCCCGGAGGCACATACACAGCGACGAGCGAGATAGTCCTACCCTCCCATCTGCCCACCAGTGCCACATAGCGCCCCCTATCATCGTGAAGCACCTCATCAACTTCCAATGGGAGAGAGGCCCTAACCAAAATGCCCACTCCCCTAGAGCCAGAAGTGAAACCAGAGTGAGCGGCAAGGCGGTAGCCCCTCCTATTTAGGGCATGGAAGGAGTTCCCAATCAAATGTGTCTCCTGCAGGAAAACAATGTCGGGCGAAATCCGCTTCAAGAACTGCAACACCACCCCGCGCTTGATCCTGTCCCCAAGTCCATTCACATTCCACGAAAGGATTCTCAATCCCCTACCCCCCATCCCACTCCCGTGCATGATACCCACATCCCGGAAAGCACAACCCGGATAAGTCAGCAGAGAACTTCACATTGCCTTGCGAAACAAACAAACAATCCCCAACAACCCCCCTCCCCCACAATCCCCAAACCACAACTCCCCCCTCCCTGCACCCCTGCTTGAGCCCAGACAGCCCCCCCAACTCGCAGTGTGCCTGTCGCCCTAACACATACCACAAAAAGAACCCCAGAAGGAGGAAAGGACCCCAATAAGCTCCCCACAACCCCCGGGCATTTGGAGGGCATATTGTGCCAATTTAGGGTCTAGTTGAGCCAAGGTACAAAACGTCACCAGTTCAGTCCATCACCAGGAACCAAGTTCTAATCCTGCTCCACCAAATCCCGTCCGCTCTCCGCCATCCGTCTGTCTCGATCCTGTCCCCGAGGCAGGGCATCCAACCAGTCTCCAACCGCCTCCGGCCGGTCGAAAAAGTGGGAACGACCCTTGAACTCAACCCGCAGCTTTGCCGGGAATAACATCGCATATTTCAGCTCCATGTCCCTCAAGCGCCGTTTGACACCCAAAAAACCCAGCCGTTGTTTCTGGACCGCTTGCGTGAAGTCCGGGTAAAAGCTGACATTGGAGTTCTCAAACTTCAGCGGCCCGGCAACCCTCGACGCCTGAAGGATAGCATCCCTATCCCGAAAGTTAAAGAGTCAGGCGATTATAGGCCGCGGGGGAGCACCCACCTTGGGCGCACCACCCGGAATCCTGTGGGTCCGCTCCACCGCAAAGAACTTGCTCAGTCCCTTAGGCGCGAGACGATTGGTCACCAGGTCCTCAACAAAGATATCCGCAGCAGATTCCTCCGATCTTTCCGGCACTCCAATGATACGAACATTGTTCCGTCTAGCCCTGCTTTCAGAGTCCTCAAGTCGACGGTCCGTCAGATCACTGGCTAGCCGCAACCTACGGACCTCCGTCTGCAGGGCGGCCACGTCCACAGTTAGACTCGACGCCGCTTGACTCAAGGAGTCAACCCGCTCGTTAGTTTTGGACAGGTCTGCCCTGACCAAATTCACATCGATCAGGACCGCGTCCAGTTTATGAGCCAGGGTATCAAACTGCTGACCCACAGCGGTCTTCATCTCCTCAATGGCGCCCATGACGTCAAGCAGGGTCAACTCCGACGATGGGCCGGAGACCTCCTTAGACCTCTCAGGCGATTTATGCGAGCCACCAGGGGATCCCTTTGCCTGCGCATATAGATCCATGTTATTGACCTGGGTATAGGCACCCCTCCGGGTTGACTTGGGTTTCGACTTGTCTCCGTCTAGTCTCGCCGCCATCATCCGGAGGCCACCAAGGCCGGCACCCGCCTGCACCAGGAAAAAAGGGGGACCAGGTAGCTAATTCAATTGAGCACAGCCGTCGCCGACAGTCAGCCCATGTAGAATCCGAGAGTCAGGCCAGACACTTCGCCGTCCGCGCCCCTCTGAAACACCAGAGTCTCTCGGCCGATATCAGAGAGCAAGCTTGAAAACGAAAGTGAAAGTGCAGGGTCCGTGGCAGGGCAAGCCCAGCCAGCCGCTGTTGTTCACTTCGTACTCGGGCACTTCACCAGCTCGAGATCGGGACCAAGGCAAGAGCAGGCCGCAAACTTCGGAGTGCAACCATTCCGGGTCCCGGCGTCCGATCTGAATTCGGAAAACTGGTGACACCTCAGCGCAAGTTCATCTGCAAAAGCCGTCAAATAAACCAGGATTAAGTCAGGATAGACGTGGGAGGTTGCGGAGGCCCTCGGGAGCCGTAAGCCTACGCGGCCATCTTGGTTGCGCGCTAGGCTCCTCCCCCATTTTTTAATTTTTAAAAGAATTAATTGAAAAAATAAGTTTAAAAAATGGTGATAAAAAAGTATTTAAAAAAAAGATAATTAATGAAATTGACACACTGAATATGAAAAATATAGAAATCCAATCAAAATCATTAAACATGATATCTTCAGAGATAAGTTATAGATAGGAATTAGCATTTAAAAAACCTTTGAAATTCACTGAAAAAACCATAGGTTTCATGCACGTTAAAGTTAGGAAGTGGCATTTAAAAAACCTTTGAAATTCACTGAAAAAAACAAAGGTTTCAGGGGCGTTATAGTTAGGATTTGGCATTTAAAAAACCTTAGAAATTCCCTAAGAAAACCATAGGTTTCAGGGGCGTTATAGTTAGCTGGACATTTCCCTCGTACAAAACCCTAGAAATTCCCCCGTTATAGTTAGTTCAGCTAACTATAACTCGCTCCCCTCAATGCACTGCTGATGACGTCACATATTACATCACTCATGACATGGTCAGGGACATCACTCATGACATCACTGATGACATCTCAAATGACATCACTGATGATGTCATCCATGTGATAAATTAGTGTATCTTCTCACACCCTAATATAACCTTTGATACACCGACTCAAAATTTCAGACAGCCATTTTGAAAACCATAGATACTCCAATACCAATAACTACATACCCACTCATTGACACTTAGGTCTACATACATCTCCACTCACTCACCTGTACAGTCACTCATACTTACAGTCACTCCGTACAGGACTATCATATGCATTTATACACCTATATATACACTCACACACCACCAATTATCCATTGAGGTACTAACACACCTAGTCAGTCATGCAAATAATTAATCACAGTCCAATTTACTCACCTATACAGTGAAACACACTCAAGTTCACTTACTCATAAAAATACTAACAAATTCTGACACTCTTATACAATTACTAACACAAGCACACACTCATCCATACAGGCACTCCCTCAATCACACACTCTCACATATAGATAGTTATATAATCTTACACACATATACACTGCGTTTCACATATGTAGTTACTGACACATGTACAACTGAGATATACATTCGATCACTAACACACTCATACATACACTCACCCAACCATACAGTCCATCACAGTTGCACTCTTAAAACCATGCACCATAGAATCACCCACTCACACATCTATGCACAGAGTCACACACACCCTACCCACACAAACACTCAGGCACCCATACAGATACTGAGACAACCAATCAATAACCCATATATACACATTCATATAGGTATTCACAAAACCATGCAGCCACTTAAACACCAACACACAGAAACATACAGACATTCACACAGTTTAGTCACTAGTCTGCAGTAAGATACATTTAATGACTCACTTATAGAGTCAGTTACGCACCTAGAAAATCATCCATTCACACACTTGTACACGCACTCATTCTTCAACAGGCCTTTCAATATATATATTAAGCATATTAAAACTTTACAGAAACACAGACTCACTGGATGACGTCATCAGTGATGTCATCAGTGATGTCATTTGAGATGTCATCAGTGATGTCATCAGTGATGTCACTGACCATGTCATGAGTGATGTAATATGTGACGTCATCAACAGTGCATTGCGGGGGCGTGAGTTATAGTTAGCTGAACTAACTATAACAGGGGAATTTCTAGGGTTTTGTACGAGGGAAATGTCCAGATAACTATAACGCCCCTGAAACCTATGTTTTTTTTAGTGAATTTCTAAGGTTTTCAAAAGCCAATTCCTAACTATAACGCCCCTGAAACCTTTGTTTTTTTCAGTGAATATATATATATATATATATATATATATATATATGTATATATATATATATATATATATATGCTGTGCTTGCAAACTCCTGTGAGTCAAGGGAGTATTCTGAAAATACAACTTATATTCTCCTCGGCTTTGCTACTCTGGTGCGGTTTCTTTTACATTCTCTTCAAACTAAGACTCTTCATCCAGTGACAGTCTCCACCCATGTTATCTATGATGAATACCATCCAGGCATCCATCCATTCAAAGTAAACGTCTATCATTCTTCTTAATCTCTCAACAAACCTTAGTTTGTTTCACCAACAACAAACATTTATTCTTTTTTTTTAAACCATCACCCATGCGTCCTTCCTTGCTTGCCTTTGAGTTTGACTCAAACACCACTGACGATTCTTGCTATACACCCATACAGGTTCACCCACCGAGGCAGGCATCTTTTCTTTCCCCTTCCAACCATGCTTCAACCACCCATGCATCTGATTCCTATCAGCCACCTATGCATGCTTCCCACGTATCCTTTTCTGCCAGTCATATTACATCTCGCCCGTCCTTCCTCCTTTCACCCTTCTTTCCCTTTTCGTTCAACACATCAATCAAGGTCATCTGATCTGACTTTTAGTCTTCTCCATAAAACTTTCACAGCTGAGTTGAAGTCAGATAGAAGAGGCCATTGGTTACTCAACTTCCGGCGCTAATGCTATTGCTAATGCTAAGTAAAGGGTGTCTTCTTCAACCGTTGGTCACTACAACTTCATACTTACTAAGTCTCAACAGTACAGTGAGTGTACACCCTTGCAGCGAGTGTAATGTCAATAAGTAAGGAATATAACTTACCACTGCCCGCCACTGCTGCTGGCTCACCCCCTGTAGCTCCTACAGGTGCCCCATCTCCTGCTCCCTCCGAAATGGCCTCATCGGCATCGCCGCTTACCCCGGCACTGGTGGTCAGTAGTACGCCTAGAAAAAACATTACACATTTTTAGATGCCATATACACCTCCCTCTATTTATTATTTTTCACTAGCAAGATTGAAACAAAAAGTTAATACATACATATATAACATTCATCACTAGTACAAATCAGGTACTAGAGTAGAGTAGACACTAGTGGTGTTATATGGTCCAGGGTCATTCTAGTCTACTCTTTTCTAAGTTAGCCTGAGCCATGCAACCATTTTAGGTTTGTGTCTTTTGCACGCGTTACCTCGTAGCTTGTTGTGTAAGACGCCTTTGAGCCCACATGAGCTCATACTGCTACTGTCTGAGCGCTGCGTACAAGAGGTCGAAAAACAAGCCACTTTGTTATGGAGTTCTGGTCAGTCCGTATTGCTTAGCCATGACATGCTACACTTTTTGGCATGACTAAGAAATGCTTGCATTATACTGTCTAATGGGCGCCATTTTTCTCATAACAGGCGGAAGATTCTCTTCTACGAACCAGAGTTTTGCAGAGCTTATGATGCAAACAGTACTTCTAGGTTCTAAGGTGAGGGGTCCCCCAGAATTCTCTCAGAGATCTTTTGTCTTCTATGGTTGTAACAATGTTTATTGTTTTAATCTTATGCATTTTGCTGTTGGTGCTGGCTCGTATACTGCATTATAGAACAACGTACAGAGCTTGTTAGTTGAAAATAAACCTTTTGAACTTACATAGACTGTGGTATTTTGTGTGGACTTACACGAGTGAGTGAGCAAAAGGGTATGCATTGCTTCCAGGACTCTGAGAGGTCGGGAGTGTTATCCTCTGGGTTTCTAATCATTGGGTATCTTCGGGGGGTTCAGGGAGCTAATGAGACACTATAGCTAGTCGGTCAGGGGATTGTGGATTCTACTTCTGACTGAGGTGTGAGGAAGGTCCAACCTCCCATCATCAACATCCTATTTTCTTGTGCACAGTTCTGTATGTGCAGAAACCCTACAACAGTAGTAGTATGTATACTATATACTATCCTATCAAAAATAATAAAATATCTGGTTGGGCATTTTGTTGGTGGGAATTGAAGAAAAGCCTCAAGATTAAGAAGACTAGAAGAGGACAACCCAAAGGACTGGACTCAGTGGCTAGAGCTATTGGTGAATCAGAGTTTTATTTAAAACCTTTTAAATAAAGAGTGGCCAACTGGGCAAGCTTAGCTACAGACAGACTAATAGTAGAAGTAGTAGCACAGAGAGTCATAGCAGAGGCAGTTAGAGGCAGGGATTACTCGAATTTAGAAACAGATAGTCTAGATCAAAGAAGATTTTGTAAAAAATAGATTTAGAGAACCGAAATAATAGTTCGGAAAAAATAAGGTGCAGTAAAAGTCAGGGAAATATAATTATTAATATTAACCACTGGAGGACTTACTGGGGCCAGCAGCAGAGCCCTCAGTAGAGGAGCGGTCCTGGACCTGGGAGGCATCTTGTTCTTGTCCCACCGGCTCTGACCCCGTCTACTTGCCCCTGGGTGCTGATCATGTAGGATATAATAAAGAAAGAGACAACCATTAATGACTGGTGTGAAACAAATAAAATATTTTAAAAAACGCTCAAAATATTTTAGGAAACAACAATTGCAATAAAATTGACCTATCTAATCCGATCGTATTGCGGGAGTCACGGACCGTCTACTTATTATTTATGAACACTAATCCAGTGTTTTATTCTGATTCCAGAATACTAACTAAGCCTAAGTACCACCTGACCTAGCCCACCTATTCCAGACAGGGAAATTGTTCACTAAGTATGCATTTCCATTTATTTTAGCCCTCAAAAATGCATAGATGGAGGACACATGCATACATTTTTGCATACACTCAAATTGTTGGTTGGTTGCTGCTGATGTTCTGCTAGTGATAAGCCTATTACCACTCACTAAACAAACTACAAAAGATTCTACTAAGGACTGGGGTAAGCAGCACTCTGCAGCACGTGACATGACAGAGGATGCGTCACGAAGACCACTAAAAATGTACCAACTAATAAGTTACTAAACCTATCAATCCACCACTAGCTCTTCTTAGTGGCAGGAGGACAAAGGAAGGACTAGAGTCTCTCTAGCATTACCTAACTTAATTTCTCTAAAGTAAACTCTTACATAATCAGGTCACGCGAGCGCAAAGTTGCAAACAAGTAAAATTAGTAGCGCCGAACACCTGTCATAACAATCACAGAATATTTGTAAACGTGATTTACCTGCAATGTAAACAGCAGCATTCTTGCTGTTCGGAAAAAAATATATTCACAATATATAACACAGTGCAGGAGAACAGAAAGTAGTAATATAAAATAGCTACTCACCAAGCCCCTGGACCTCCACTCCTAGCAGGTCCAGCAAGTCCTGCTCCCGGCCCAGGATATCAAACCACCAGTGCGTCAGTTGGGTATCGCTGCACCGGACACCAGAGCAGCGAAACACTGCCCGGCGCACCTTTCCCCACCGCTGGCGACGCTCCCGGAGCCGTACCTGGACCCAGGCCTGCCACCTACTGCTGGGGTTAAGGGTAGGTGGCGCTGCACAAAAAAAAAAGTGCGGCCACCTACTCGTCACCAAATAAGGCCCGTGCCTGCACCCCTTGAGGGCGTCAACTTCCCTGCGTGGCTCAGGCTATGGGCAGCCTTGCCCTTTCCCTTGTTGCCCCTGCTCTCACCCTTGGGCATGGTTCTGGTACTCGGGGGTGGAAAAGAAAAGGGAGGAATTAGAAAAGTAAGTAAAAGAAATGAAAAAAGCAAGTTATAGAAAAAGAGTGAAAAAGTCACAAAAAAGTAAAATAAAACTCAAAATATAGATTCAGGAAAATAGAGAGATAGATAATAAATAAGAAAGATTTAAAAAAGTGTACAGAAACAAATGATTGCAAAGATAGAGGGAGGATAGAAAAGCAGGCCCAGAACCATAGCAATAGAGTGAAAAACAAGATGGCCGCATCCATTGTGACCGCATGGGCAAATTTGTGCGATATTTCCCCCCAAGTATGCAAAAAGCATCGCGATCACGTAATACGCATTCCCGAACAGGAAATACTTATCGCGAACGGGCGGGAGCACGTAATACGCAACCCGGAACAGGAAATAAGCATCGTGAGCAGGCGGGACAAGTGAAAAACAAGATGGACGATCCCATTAGCGACCACATGGGCAAGTTAGCAATATATTTCCCCGCGAGCATGCAAAAACACATCGCGAACGGGTGGACATCTGAACCTCCGACCTTGGACTTCAATGCGTCCGGCACCCCCTGAGTGAGATAACATACCAGACTCTGACAACTCCTACACCATGGCACGAACTGCGCTAATGAAAGACCAACGTGTCCACACCCCACACACACTTGTCCCTGCTCGAGCTACACCTGCATGGAATGCCCCTGACACATTGGTAAAAAACAACCCATATGTCCAAACGTTGAACACACATATGACTCATTGCTCCGAGCTGTGGCATATCATCCACAGAACTGCCGCCGGTCTGAGGAGTGCCGGTGGTACGAGACCAACAAACGCAATGTCAGGCAATCCCGGGCACATGCACAACCTGTCACATGGAACTGTACCGTGCACGAATACTGCATCTGTTGGGAGCTCTGCCAATGGCAGTTTTGCGAATCAGATACCGTCTGAGTTTCCGGCTTGCGTACGTCACATGCGTCCAGCCCTGGTTCCACTGTCGATCATGCACATTGGAGTAGCCCATGGATGTCTGCCTATCCAACACAATGGTAGCTGAACTGGAGTATGACTTGTGTGTGCGCCCCCTGTAGGCCCACAAACGAGTGCAACCGGGATACCCGTGCATGGGATGCCCTGATCTGGGGCGTATGTGCTGGCAGTAGTGGATGAGAGATTGCACAAGTCATCGTGTGCAGTGACCAAATCGAGGCGCTCCCCTATTGGGCTCTGTTGCGGAAAGGTGAAACTGCGTGGATGGAGCACAAATGTCCAGACCAGTTAATGGATTGGCTCTCCCTCGTGTTTCTTGAACTCGAGAACGACGTACTTCTGGAACTGATTGCCTATGAAGCTGCGCTCGCATTCATGGACGAGTAACTACCTTCCTACAGCCACAACTGATTGACACCCAGAGCACAGGTCCTAACACCGTGTTGCATCGTAGAGGAATGTTCCCATAAGCCAGAACAACAGTGGACATGTTTGCATTCAGCCAGACTCAGAATGCATGTGCATGGACCTACGCGTGTAGTCACACACCTGTGCAAGGTGATGCAGCCCAATGGGCGGAGCTGGACAGCGTCATTTGGCAAAGCTCCTAAATCTGACATACTGCTGGAGGGAGACTACACACATAGTAATGTAGCACGACATGTGACCTTGTTGGTCCCTTTCACCTGCTCACTGTCAGCATAGCACACAGTCGGCGCAGTCCGGTGGTACAGGTCCATGCAGATCCCATGGGCTGTGAGTCGTGTCCCGAGACACAGGCAATGAGCAGACGCCAAACATAACATAACTCGACCAGCAAGGCAAGGTGGGCTGAGACCGTTGCCATTCGTAAGATTATGTGTTCATTTTTGCCTCCCCATTTCTTGAACCTCGACACGTTCCCATTCTGCCTGTAAGTGTCTTAAGCATTTGTCTGCCTGTTGTGCCCCATTCCTTGCCCGTACTGACATGCACATGCTAATAAAGTCTACGCAACTCCACCAGTGTACAACTGTGATGAGTGTTGATTAGTATGACAAATCCTGTGCCTCAATGAGCATTGTCCGTACAAAGGGTGGGACAGACTTCCGCATGTACATTGGTGGTGGATCCCTATTGGCAGCTCCACCTCTGTGAGCCAGACATTGTGTTTGGGATAGTTGCTGGTAGACCTGCGCTCTTATGTGTCTTCAGCAATGTGAGTATGGTGTCCAACTTCTTGCCATGTGGATCAATGTGATCCATTAAAACAGACTGTGTACATACTGATGTGTGTGAGTAGGTCATGCGAAGAGAAGTTATGTAGTCACATGCGATGGGGGACACTACTTAAGGCGTGCTACCAATTTTTACATTTCTACACACAGCCCTCTATAATACATGGACGGGGCTACGTTGGGGGTTTGCGAGATTGTTGTTCATGTGCAATGAGGCCACAGCTAGTTCACACCTTCACAGTCATCTAATTGGCCATGTGTGTCAGGGTCAAACATGCACATTTATGATATTTACCAGGGTGTACCTTTTTGTGTAATCAATGTCCCTACATTTATCCATACTTGTATACGTGAGTGAACATAGACATGACACATCTGTGTGATTTGAAATGTTTTATTCATATTCTGGGGAGTGTCGGAGCTGGAGGGGTACATGGCCAGTTCAAGACCACATAACGTGGTTGCCCAGTGGTGGGCCAACCAGAGTCCTTGGGGGAATGCAAGGTTAATCTGAAGAGGAAGAGTTCAGTCCACAGCCGGATTGCTGTGTCATTGGTACCAGAGCAGATATGGCAGGCCATGTCGGGGTCCAGGTGAATGTCACAGAGTGTTCCGGGGGACAGTGGGAGGTTTTGTTCCAGGGCATGATGCATAGGGCTGAACCAGGCAGGGACAGGCCATGTGGCAGGTACAAATGCTACTGCCTCTTTCCTCACACAGTCATTACCCTCCACATCTTACTCCTCCGAGACGTCTTCTGTGTCCGGTTTGTCAGGTGTGTGTGGTGGTGTTATGGCTGCATCACTGTGGGGCACTGACACATCGGGGTGCGAAGGTGATAGGGCTGCATCACTGTGTGCCAATGACACATCAGGGGGTGGAGATGTGTGTGTCGAAGTTCCAGCAGCAGTTATCTGGGACAGGCTCTGTGGCAGCAATGGCAAGAGGAGGATCTGCAAGGCATGGAAGATCCCAGCTTCATCTCGCTGGTGTTCAGCTGTAGCAGCCCTACTTCCAGCCTGCATCGGCTCCATGTTCTCCATTGTCCTCTGCATCTGTGCCAACTGAGCCTGTCTGACTAGACAGTTATTGTATCCAAGTAATCGCCCCAGCGAGGTGAGCCAAGGATTGTTGGTGAGCATGGTGCAGACAGTGGGTGTCCGTTAGGGACTGTAAGTGGTCCCTGATGGGACTCAGACACCCACGTATGGCATCGAGTTTGGCTTCCATGAGGTCAAACCCCACCCGCAGTTGATCAGCCATCTTCTCCTGGCACCCAAACACACGGCGTTGTAATTCCATGTGTTGGTCATGGGGTTCCTGTGAGCCAGCCGTGATGGTGTGTGCTTCCTGCTGTGTGGTCTGTGCAGGGTGTGGGGTCACCGCGATGCAGCTGGGCTGCCCTGCTCCTGGAGTTGGGGTGCGGAGGCTGTCCACGAGCCGTTAGAGGGTGTCTGGGTAAATGTGCAGGGTTTCCTCTTCATCATCACTGTAGATATGTGTGGTCTGCTCTGCAGGAGGGGTTGATTGTCACTCTGCAATGTAACGGGGAGATGCAGGTTAACAGTGTGTTCCATGTATGTTCACGCATTGAAGATTTTTACATTCATACTGCATGACAATGTACACTTTGGCTGTTCTGGTGAAGCTGGCTATTTGAAGGGAGACAGTGGACATTTCGACTACATGACGGATGTGACGTTGTACTCGTACATTATCATCTCACAGTGTCATGCAATGCCAGATATGATTGGCCAGTTTCTACGCACGAGTGGCACCAGTTGTGTCCTCTGTCCTGTGGTGTAAGGGTTTCACTTTGTACGACATTGTCGTCAATATTGATGTCCTGTGATTGCTATGTGTGTGTGCTGCATTGTTGGCGAGTTGCCCCTGCAGCTCTGATTTGGCGGCCCCTTATCCCTTTGAGTCAGTGTGCCTTTGACTTTTGTGCTTTTCAGGTGCTGGAATGTTTGGGACTTGGGTCATTTGTGCTCTTGGACATATTTAGAACTCTTGTGCATTGTTTGTCTGCAGATGTGTTTTTGACGTCATGGGTTGTAGGTGCACGTGGATGTGTCAGAGTGTGATCTGCTCCTTTACGGATGTGGTCCACACTCAGCCACCTCAAAGTCGTCTTGTGCACCATGTCATGTATTGTGACTGCAGCCATGCTATCTGTCATGCAGTGTCACTTGCATAGTCCGTGTGGCTCACTTGGCCGCTGCTTTTCTGCATTCAGAACATGTGCATGGGTAGGTTGTGGCATTGCTGATATGGAGGGGGACCTATTTGTGCACATTGTGGACGGGGGCCTACTTGGTGTTTCTATGTGTGCATGTTCCACACTTATTGTGGGTGTGCAGTGTGCTGCACATGATTGTGCATGTGTGCCATTGTGCCCATCTCCCTCCGTCACCCCAGTCCCTGGTCGTTACTAACCCTGCTGCTGTTGGGTCAGGTCATATTGAGTTGTGTCCAGACCCCCAACTCCTTCCACCGTCTCCACAATGATGACTGTGGCCACCATTTCCTCCAGCTCATCCAGCTCCTCCTGTGGTGCAGGACTCCCACCTCCAGTCGCTTTTGCTTCCTTCCTGTTGGCAGCGAGTTTCTCCTTGATATGGCTGTGCACTTCATGCCAGCGCCTCTTGACCTCCTCCATTGACCTCCTCGATACTCCGACTGCATTCACGTTGGTGACGATGGACTGCCATTTTTCCATTTGTGTTGCCAATGACGCAGTTGAGGTGACAAACAGTTGTTGGTGGTGTTCTATCACCTCCGTGACAATCCGGTCTTCCTGCGGACTGAACCCAGTCTTCCTCTTCTCCTTGCCCTTCTCCGGAACACGAGGTTCCTGGCTGGCCCTCCTTGGGGCTTGTGGGGTTCGGGTTGTCCTCTGCACTTGTTCCGGGTGCATCCATGGTGCTACGCAGTTTGATTTGGTTTTGGTGTGGTTTTTTTTTGCTTATATAGTGCATTTTTCCGCATGAAGCGTGGGAATTGCAGGCCTGTGGCTGGTTGTTGCTGATTTTTGTATAGCGATTGGCGTCATCGCCGCTTTTTTCGTGCTCGTGTTTTGCTTTTTTGCGGTGTTGCGTTGATTTTAATGCGTTCATTTGATGCGTTATCGTGGGTCTATCGCATGGTGCCGCTGGCTTGAGAATACCGCGTTAACACAGTTATTTTCCCACAATAGACTGCGATGTGGAGAGTTGCATTAAGCTAATTTTGCGATGGTTATCACACGTTCTTGAGAATATCCCCCTATGGTTTCTCCACTGGCAGTGGTGTCTAAGAAGCGTAGGTCTAATTGATTCATCATTTGTCATGGGTGGAAGGAGTTTCAGGAAAGTAGACTAGCAGATATATGGAAGCAACATAGTGTTGCCCAGCTGCAGACATGTGGTGCTTTGGTGGGAGGAAGGGGGGATGCAACAGGGCAATTTTTTACCATTGTTAGCAAAGCTCGTCCCACATAGAGGTGGCCCTGACATGATCCTGCTGCATTTGGGAGAGAACAATCTTGTTCAGCTGTCGGGGTTGATGTTACTGCAGCATATGCAGCATTACTTAGAGTTGATCAAGGAGAAGATTTCAGGGACATGTATGGTGAGGACGGAATTTGTGCCTCGTAGGTAGTGGAGGGGTGAAATGAAACATGTAGCCATCGACAAGGCTCGGAGGAAGCTCAAGAGGGCAATGAGGGTATTTTGCATGGCCAGAAGTATTCAGGTGATAGCCCATGAGGGCATAAAGGAGGAGAAATGTTGTCTCCTTAAAAATGATGCGCACATCTTTCGCAGCTGGGCAATGTGTACTACACGATGGAGATGAGGAATGTGGTAAGTTGTGGAATTAAAATATTTGGTGTAAAAAGACATATCTATGAAGGCCCGAAATGGCAGGAGCCGGGGGAAGTAAAGTGCCCTATGGGGTTTTCCTTGATGGCGGTATATGAGAGCAAGGAGAGCCACATGCGGGCGTATCCACCCCTCAGGGAGGTGAAGGGCACACAGATGAAGGAAAACGGAGTGCGGGTTCTTTGGAACAGGAAAAAGAGGTTTCATTGGAGGAGGTTTGATAGGGGAAGTGATAGAGACATTGGCAAGTGGAAAGAGGTCAGTGAGTGAAAGGGGAAAGAATGAAACAATGTATGGGGCACTGGGGTGAAAGTCTGGCGAGAAGTGAGAATTGTTTGGTGAAGAAGCGAATGACGGATTAGAGATGTTGGACCAGCCTGCGTGGTTCATTACTGAAGCCATTGCGCTTCAGTAAGGACCCACACAGGCTGTAAGAAGCTGACCTTTATCAAGGGGGATGATTCATTGAAGAAGATGGAAGAAACTGATGACTAAATTAGCGTTGGTAAAAACAAAAGGGAGAGATCTAAGAAAAAATATTGAAGACTAACAAACATGGTTAAAGGATATTGAGGCACGACATGAAAAAATATCAGCCAAGACAGATCAATAAAGATCTTATTTGAGAGCCCTGAAGAAGAGCATATGAGCATGAAACACGTGTTGGCTATTTCCAGCTATTCACAACTTTGGAGGCTGTGTGCTGCTTTGAGAAAATATCTAAAGAAAGAATAAAGTAATATTCAAAGAAAAGTAATTTCTTTTGTTTGTGCTTTGATTCTCAGTAAATGGCATTTATTAATTAAGTAATAAGATACTGGTGGGGACCAGAAACTGAGATTATTAGCGCTGGGCACGAGTCCTATTACCCGACACTGATTGTTGTGTTAAAGTTGTTGAACTGTTTTTGCAACCCTATCCTAATAAATGGCCATTTATGGTATATTAGAGGTTTGGCGTGTGATTGTTTTGCGAAGGCAGTGGCAGCTGATCAGAGGCACTGCTTACCGAATCAGACATGTCCACTCCTCATGCCAGCTTGGGAAAAAAGTGACGCATATGGAAATCTGGCAAGCCTGTGCAACTTGACAGTCATTGCAGAATAAATTGTGCAGTTATTAATTGAAAAATATGAAACCCAGAAGCCGTTTACAAATGGGGCTACTTTCACGCAGATTTAGGACATCTTAAAACTGCTCATCTTGGAAGAATATTCAAAATATATTAAAAGCCATTTATCACCACAGCGTATATATTTTTCTAAACAGACCTTCATATTCATTCTGAAGTTACAAAAATACAAACACACTGCAAATGAATCAGACGCATTATTATCTTTAGTCCTAAACAAAATGCTGATCAGGTCTGAAGGTTCAAGCAAAATGTTGGGGCCTAGCTATAGAATGCTAGTCTACCGTATCATTCAGGTATTTATTGGTCTGCCTCCAAAGCTCTCCAAAACATAGGACCAGCATACCAGAACCACCGCCTCTCATTCCACGGACCCGCCAGACAACTTTGCTCCGTCCACCGTCCCACCGTCCCACTGATCCACATGACCAGAACAAGAGGAAGACCCTTCTCCTACCTCGCCGCCAAGACCTGGAACACCCTGCCCCTCCACCTCAGGCAATAACCGTCTCTGACCCAATTCTGGGAAGATCTCAAGACCTGGCTCTTCGACTGACCCTGCATGCCCGGAGGGATCTGCAGCCCCCTTTGCCCCCTGAGCCAGTGGCGGCTGGCACGGATCAGGGGTGGCGGTGCGGGAGGGTGCTTGAAAAAAAATCAACTTATCGTTGCATCTCTCCTCTGTCGTCTCTCACGTCGGGCCAGAAACAGGAAGCACCCAGGCTCCCCTAAACCGATCCTAACTTTGGTCTGAGAACAGTGGTTTGGCGCTCAGCCAGGGAATAGGAGCCTGGGCATTTCTCCACCCAGGCTGTAATGTAGCCTGGGTGGAGAACATGCTAAGTGCACATGACTGTTTGGCTGGCCCGAGATGGCCAGCCAAATATTCATGCACACTTATAGATGTATGCCCACCACTCCTCCCCCTGCTCTGAGAGCAGAGCAGCCCCGCCCGCAAAGTTGCTGCTAATAATAATGTCGAATTATTATAATTTTATTTTTCCTGCCCTGAGCCCCTTTACACCCTCACAGGTGAGTAGCCACACTTTACAAACTCCTGTTTGATGGTCTGAATGGTGCCCCCTGACGGACTGAAGGGCCCCTGATTGGTTGGTGGCCCCCTTCACCGCAAGGGCTGCAGATGCCTGTGTTAGTCCCTGGGTTTGACTGGTAAATAATGCAAATAATTGTAATGTAAATTTTGAGTTGTTGCAACTGTGCTGCTTGCATTTAAGTTGCAATAATACATCTTTGCTGTTGAGCAGATGTTCCCCGTGTAATTATTGCAGTACGGAAATGGTGATAATTTCCCAAAATCTTCACATGTGCATTCAAAATCACTGATTTAATTTCTCTGCTTGAAATTCGAGTTCCCAGACACAAATGTGTTTATTTTATTGAATGCAGAAGCTGGCAAATGGGATTTTGGACAATGTCATGGAAAACAGTATTACTTGATCCCAGTTGCATTTTGAGCTGACTGCCTTTGTTTATTGGTTTCAGTTGGTATTATTTTTGATGAAACCGGTAGACTTTTCTTTGTTTTTTTCTGATGGTCATAAACATAGTCCTAATTATGAAATGCTTCTGGCAGGTTGAGGAGTGCTGTGATTCCTCACATATGATTTTCCAATTGGTTTGCAACATTGCCAGACAGCCCTTATTTATGGCCCCCCCAGCAGCAGCAGCATGATTGATGAAAACAGAGGTCAAGGTCGGGTCACCTTGCACAGTGAGCTCAGAAGCAATTGAACAGCTCGAATGATTTTGCTAAAACAAACCTGCCGGATGTTCTCTGAATTCAGTAGCTGAATTTTGCATCTCTTTCAAAAATGTTACTCACTTTGTTGTCGAACCATCTGTTTGTATCCAATTTGCTTTTAACCCCTTCAGCGCGGCGCGGATTTCCGCGCCACGCTGAAGGTTCCGTGCGCGGGCGGGGCGATGACGGAGCGGTTCCGTCATGCGCACAGCGCAACCGTCGTGCATGACGGAACCGCTCCGTCATGCGCGTCGAAGGGGTTAAACCAGAAGGCTTGTGTTTTATACATTATTGTATTTGCATTTATGTGGACCTCCATACCCCTGACAAGACACCAAAGCGCATGCGCAGAGAGTAGGCGCTTTACTCATTGCTACATGGCAGTCAGTGTATGAGCAGTGAGTGGTGGACCTGCGTTGTGCTTTTATGTTGTGTTGCTGCACCTATGCTTGAATTTGAAGTGAAAAGGATTGAGAGATAGAACTAGCGTACTGATGGATACAAAGGGTGTTATTGCAGCGTGGGCCATGTGGGAAGTATGTTGGTGATGAGCAGGGACATTTTAGGATTTTGGGGGCCCTGGGCCAAACGTATTTTGGGGGACTCACTTCAGAACAGCTTTGAATTTATGATCCAGTTTCAACTCATGCATAACCTCTTTGGCCAAGTCACTGACAGTGCACAGGCACACTCATCCAAATCATAAATTTGTTTCCATCTAATATTATTCAGGGATAGTGATTTGTGTTTTCTATATTGTAACACAGCAGCAGCTCACTAACAATGATTCAAATAATCTCTGTGAAATCTTCACATTTCTCATATGTGAGGTCCTGTTTCGATCATATAGAAACATATTTTATGGATGTTGCATGAAAGATTAACACAATATTTCTCTGCAAAATGTCTGTAATAAATTATCACTCAACACCCACATCAAAAATAATTAAAGGAAAACGGTATTTAAAAAAACAACCTGTTTAAAAAGTATTAAAGGTCATCCACGCAAGACTCTCTGCAGAACAGAGCTTGCTCTATCAGGCCCCCCAATCCCCTCCTCGAAAGGCTGGGGCCCTGGGCCAGAGCCCACTTTGCCTATGCCTTAAAACATCTCTGGTGATGAGCCTGTAAGACAGAGACTGCTCAAACAGTGTTGCTGTGCATATACATGAGTCTAGGTGAAAAGTGTAAAAAAAGACGTGGTTGCGCTTGCACGCAAGTACCGACCATTTTTGGATTTGTCAAAATGCACACAGAAAGTGTCTAGAGGCTACAGGATGCTACCCATGGAAGGGCAATCTTGCATCTGCAGAATATGCTCTGAATTACATGTTCTAGGGAGCAGTAAGATGCAACCTGGAGGAATTGGCAACATACATTCAGAAATAGCATATGCTATGCTTAGGCGGGTCATCGTGGAGCTAAGCAAACATTATGTGATCTGCAGTATTATGTGCATGAAACCACCTAAGTGTGGCAGGCAGCCATGGCCAAACTGGCCAGCTGGGCAAGTGGGTAATCCCCTGGGAGGCTGGAGCCCCAGTAGGCCGGTTTTGACTTTTAGAGGCCGGTTTCAGCCTCCAGGATGGTATGCGATCCTTAAAAGAGTTGGTCTGAGTCTAGCTTGCATTAGCACCTCTGATCATTTTTGCAAGGACTGTTTTAAGTTCCCAGTCCAGCCATGCAGGCAGAAACCCCAAAAATGGGCATTATACATTCTACCATGGCACTTGCCACTGGAAGTCCACCCATGAGTGGCAAGATCCAGCCACTAGAATGGGAAGTTCCACATCCCAAGTGATTAGATATTTGCTCTGTGGAGGGTGGCAGACACCAGCCTGCGGAAAAGACAAGTTCTACAACCAGCAATATGGCTTGCTCTGAGGAGTCCATCCAGAAGCAGCAGTGAGCAAGCGCACTTGAAGCACCAACCATGTATAACCATGGTAAAAGGTCAGAGGAGGCCAGGAATGGGTCTTTGCCACCAGCTATGATTAACACTGTAAGGAGTGCACCAAGGAGCAGTAGCGAGAAGCCCACACTACAAAAACTTCCTCAGTATATGCCCCGAGGAGTTTGCAAAGGAGCTGCAGGAAGCCACACCTCGGCATGGGCATTGTACAACCAGCCGGAGTCTATGCTCTAAGGAGGCTATCCAGGAGCCGCATAAGGTCGCCATTATGCAACCTGCTATAGAAAATGATCTGAAGAGTTCACAGAGGAGTGAAAGTCTCCGATTCCCAGCAGATCTCATGTGTAACCATTTAGGTATGCACAAAATGCAAAGGTCTACATTTCTGGATGCGAAAATACTTTTTCAACCAGAATTTTTTCGATTTACCAGGAACAAAATATGTTTCTCAAAGAGAAACCTCTTCCAACGTCCTCATATTTATTGAGAGTGCTACCACCCATCCACACCCGAATATGCATTTACTCATGCCATTGACATAAGCAATTTCAGAAAACGGGAAACCATCTTTAAAAAGTGGTTAAAAGCACACTAACCTCGTAAGGGGAATCCCCCTGAAACACCCACAATAACACCGTAAAAGCAGACTGACTGCAGTGGAAATGTCACCATACGGGAGAATTCCTGTGAGAGTATACCATTTCGCAAAGATAATATTTCCATTTAGCCCTCATAAATGGCTTTATTTGTGCACCTCAGTTTTACTCTGGTGCTGCAATAGGTTTATGAATATGCCTCATTATGCTTTTCATAACATTGTGTTGAAGTATGTATACAATAAATACTACACTAAACTTGCTCTTGGTAAAAATATTTAAATTGCCTTTGTTTCTAGATAATCAGGAGTTGGTGAAGCATATAGTAACTATAGCAGAAAGTGTTCCGTTTCATGCTTTGGATATAAAATTGAGAAAACTAAATGTACTGATTTTTTTATTTCTTCTTCGGGTATGACAGATTTGTCTGCGGAAATTTACTGCTTTTTCAAAGGTTTGCAGTGGCTCCACTAGAGACGTCATTAAGTGTCTTGCCAGGGAGGACTCTTTCCATAATTCTTGTCTCATAATTTTGTAGCAGGAGCTGAGTTTAAGATTCCCCTGAAGGGAGGAGTTTGGTTGGGTGTGTAAGGATATAACATGTTAAAGTGCCATTCAGGTAAAAGAATAAGGAATGTTACAAGCAAAAGTTCATGTAAAGGTAAAATGTATTAGCCAAATAGAACATTTTGAGAAAAATGTTTGAAGATGTATAGATAAAAACAGCTTTGGTCATTTGAATGAAAGTCAGCGATAGAAACACTTAATGTGCACGTCTATGTAAATTAATATTATCCTACTGGAAGTGGTAAATATTCAGAAAAAAGTTTCAATGTGGGATTTAAAAAAATAAGAATTTGTTAAATTCAGGTTGTATGAATGCAAGTGGCTGGATAAGACTTGGAGACTTGCAGTGGTGAAAAAGGTACCTTTAGAGTGAGGTGTTTTTGCAACAATGTTCAAAAAGCTGTAACTGACCAGAGGGCCACAGGGTTGGATAGGCAATGTGGGACTTTGCTGTATAGAGATATACAGAAAGTAAAAAGACCTGAAAGAAGGGCTCGCAAGGGTTGGGTAGTTGCTTCTCTTCCAGAGGGCAGGTGGAGCTTCCTCCTGGACCTTCTATGTGTCTCTCAAATTCTTGGACGGTAAAGATTTACCACAAATAATGTTGCTGATCTTTGGAAGCTGCTCACAGAAATATCATAGACAGTGATTTTGTGAACTTCAAACTCCTCAACAGGTTAGTTGCTTCATGACCATGTCTTTTGGACTTATGAATTCCAGTGTTTCTCTCGCCTCTTCTCAGTGCAGCCAAAGGTTACTAAGAGCAGACTCTTTCGTTTTAGCAAATCAGGAGGCTAGCTTTGCTAATTCTGGTGGGCACATTCAAACAGGACTCTTATGTGAGGGAAAAGTATTCTTGTCAATGTCTTGGTCCAGAAATTCAGAACACTCATTTGTGTTTAAGATTGGCACGGTCAAATCTCCAATGCACTGGCTATGTCCTGCATCTCCAGACCTGCATCCTTCAGGTCTCTTGGAGATCACACCTCTACTTGTTCTGCATATTTTAGGACCTAAAGACTCTTTGCAAATATGGTACTGTTGTCCAGTCTTACCTAGTGGGGTAGATGTTGGCCGCCCAGCAGAAGTGCGGCCTCAGGTCTTCCTGACCTGTAGCTTGTCAAACCAATCTTTCATTTTTTGTGTTCCACCTTTCGATGTGGAGCCCCCTAACCCAACAGCACCAAAAAGGCTCCTGAGGGGCTTGGTAGGTCAATGGTTTGAAGCTCCCTCCACATGCCTAGTCTTAGGCTCCTCTTTCAGCAGAGAGGGCGGCCTGGAGTTTACACAAAGCAGAAGGGGGCATCAAAACCAATGTCAAAAAATCCCATAGGTCTCAACTGCATCTGATGTGAAATATTTACAACTAGTCAACTGGAACTTCTATCTGCATTAGACTACCCTACATATATTTAATATGGCAAATAAGATATGCATTAACTATTTTTCTAAACTGATTACAGACTATAATCCCTCAGTAGTGTCTACTTTCCCACCAGAATCCATTCAAGCATTACTTATTTCGAAAAAATATTTTATTAAGAATGACTCTCAGCTCATTGTCATTCAGAAGATAGCACTGTTTAGATTCCCCTTTATGCTACCAACAAGCCAAATAGCTCAGTCTATTTTAAAACTAGAGCCCTTAGAGCAAGCGTTTACCTCTACAAAAGATGGCTCATCCGCCATTGTTTATAATGGCTCCACCCTGATGAAACTCTGGGGCAGCAGAATAAACAGTGTGCAGCAGTTGAAACCTTGATGTGCACACCTCCAAAACTGGTGCAGCAGCTTCCCAACCCTAGTCATCAGTTTGAGAATCTGCCCTTTTATTGATTAGCAAAAAGGTGTATATTACATTTTTCAGCAAAAATGTCTCATTTTATGAAGTTGTAAACAACTGAAAATATGTCACAGAAGCATTGGCAAAGCCAATTGTGCTCACATTGGCTAACATCCTTCTGGTGTTAACAATGCTTGTTTTATTGGGCCATGGTTTTGTACAAATATTTTGGTCAGGCAGCATCTGGTCTCTTAACTAATACGGCACCATAGTAGTCCCAGTACTGTGTGTGGATGTGCACCTTGTGAACGAGCAGAATGCCTTTACACATATTGAAATTTGCAAATGGTTGAAGTGGGCAACTCTTTTGTCCTTTACAGTAATCGATGCAATGAAAATGTGAATAACACAGTCTAATAGATGAGGAGACATGGCAAAGCCTCCATAAGTATATTGTGGGGCAGATTTACAAGCCCCTTGCGCCTCATTTACGCCGCCGTTGCGTCACTTTTGTGACGCAGCGGCGGCTCAAATCCTGCGCCATGGTGCAGGGTACTTACAACGTGACGCATCTGGGAGATGCGTCACGTTGTAAAGCCCTGTGCCACATGTAGGCGTTCCTGCGCAGGGGGGGGCGTTCTGGCGCAGGAACGCCTCCTAAAAGTGGCTGTCACTTTTAGGCCCATGCTGCGTCAAAACCCTGCGCCTTGACGCAGCATTAACAAGATAGGGCCCCCCAGAGCATTGCTGGAGCTGCGTCGTGCTTGCAACGCAACTCCAGCAAAGCGCCACTTTTACGGCACAAATGCGTCACGCATCTGTGCCGTTTTTGCCCCATGGTGCGCCGCATTGTAAATGGTGGCGGAGCTGTGGCGCACAATAACTGGCGCATCCCTGCTGATATGCAGGGATGCGCCAGTTATAGTAAATATGCCCCTCAGTGCTTAATTTAATCAGGCGGTTGTCAGTGGGGGCCACGGGCACTTATTTTTGAGAACCTACACTTATTTTTCTGCATAAGATGTTTACTAGAACAAGAGAGGTAACACACAAAGTGGAAAGACAGAGAAAAAGACAGAAAAACTGCCACAACTGGGATAAAGCAAGGACCTGTATGAGTGAGCTAAAGAGACAGGCAGTGCCTGGTAGCAGATTCAAGCAGCTTGAGGTGAATTCAAGAGTACCCAGGGTTGGCATTCGGTGCACCAACATTTAATGTCATGGGCTGCAGGTGTCTGAGCAGATCTTTGTGCACCGACACTCATTTTTGTTTTACAAATTAACTACTGAGTAGATTGTGTATATATAATATTAGGAACAAATCAAAAGGGTGTGGCTAATGCCGAACCTAAAAATGATTTGCCTCATTCTCAGTTAAGCATGACTTAATAAAATGGGCACCAACTGATATAAAATGTAATAAATGCCTCTGCGCTAATTAGAAACAAAGGCACCTGCACAACTTGATGATTATCTATGTAAATGGCAAAAATGCTAGTGCCAGTGGGCACACCAGCGTTTGGACAGGAGCACACTGCTCAAGATATGGGCTCTGACCTACATCGGAAAGGAACTAAGTTGCAAACTATGTGAAAGAGTTTGAAGAAAACTTCTGAATAATTAATACCAGTGGAGCACAGGACTCTCAAGATATATTTTCCTCCCGCTGCAGAGGAGAAAAAAAATGAACTAATCTCCACAAACCTCAAATCACCACTATATGACTTATCCTATCCTCCCTTCTTTAAGCCTTTAGAACGTATGATACGGGGACGTATATGGAATACCTCTCTGTGAAAAGTGGCTCTTACGAAGCTGTACCTCCCAACGGGACGGGGAGGGCTTTCGGTGCCGAACCTTGAACACTATTACCTTGCGTCCCACTTGCAGTGGGTGGCCAGGTGGACATAAGGTAGGCACCTATCAGACACTGGAGGGGTTCCCATGAATATACACACCGTTCTATCGGTCTTTCATCAATGCCACAGGCATATTAAGCCTCTTCCACTGCTACCACAAGTAGCTTATAGATGCTACCACAGGGCCTTATTACTTACTAGACACGTGAAGTCGTATTCACCAGCGCTGCCTCTGATGGGGCTGCCCAGGGCTACAGATTATACCACCCCTACTGACTTGGTGGCATGGCATGCGGCGGGAATGCACATACTTGGGGATTTATATAATGATGATGGACTGATACCTTTCAATGCTCTGCCGCAGGAGGAGGGTATACATCGGGTCACTTTCTTCTACACACTTCATGGATCAGGGTATTACGCTGCCAACAGAGTGATATTTCGCAGGAACCTCAAACAAACATTATAATTCAATACATTCACGTAATGGGGAATGGTAGTCACTTAATTCGTTGGTTTGCAGATGCCCTGAGGCAGCATACCGCAATAGACCCAGCCCAACTGCTGGGTCTATTGCAATTTACAATTTACAATTTACAATTACAATTACAATTACAATTTACAATTACAACTGCTGGAGAAATGGGAACAGGATATGGATAGTTCATTCATGAAGGTATAATGGAATATTGTATTAGAAAATCCTACACAAGTCCTGCAGAATGCGAGGTTTCAATTGATACAATATTGTATAGTGCATCGCACATATCTCACCCTGGAGAAAATCAATCGTTAATTTCCATAGACTAGACTCTCATTGTTCTTGGTACGCTCTTTTGAATGCGGACATTTTACATATGCTCTGATACTGCCATAAACTTCAACAATTTTGGGATACAGTGATTGAGCACCTGGAGGGGTGTACTGATAGGCAACTTCCACGCTCTTGGGAGTCATGTTTATTGGGACTGTTTCCCGAGAGGGAAACACACAGGGCGACAAATAGGTTTATTCATCTCGGCTATGCGGTGGCTAAAAGACTCATCATGAGGCGTTGGAAGTCAGGAGATCCTCCTGCCTTTTTGGCATGGGCCCGCTCAGTGATTAACTGGCCGGCAGCCAAGGGTACGTCCCTTAGGAGAGAGGATACTCTGGGTCTGCGTAAGTTTCCGCTGTTGGAAACTTGGAGCACAATTCTCACGACACTGCGGCTCAAAGTACAACTAGACCCTGACAGCTTATCCACACGGCAGGATGGACAAGGGGTGGGTCAGGGTTAGGGCTGGACAAGGGATGAGCGCAGGCTGGGATGGCTAATGCCATTTTAGCGGCGCTTCAGTGGAAGGGGATAAGCTCTCGACCAGGGATAAATATTGTATATTACACCGTACATATGCACACTGTATGTATATGGGGGATGCCTTTGTTTAATGATGTAACCTGTGGAAGTTTAAGTTGTTGGTTAACTATATATATTGATCTACGAATTACACTTGCGAGAATGCAATGACAGCGTGATAAAGAATACAAAGAGCGGAGGATACTGTAGAGTTAATGCATCCGGGAAGGACGAAGGCAATTGTTTAGTCTCACTTTATACGTTACAATCTCTGTGTTTTTTGGATGTGCCAATCTATTGACCGTGCTGCTGTACTTGACTAACGTTGATTGCGGATTTGTTATGATTGTAATGTACATGGCAAAAAGTATAATGCTATATCACATATTGCTGTTATGGATAATAGAAAATAACAATATAAAGATCAAACAAATGACTCATGCTATCCTCTTCCAAAATATCCACTCTCTCACTTATTCCAAACTTCTTTTGTCTCTATGAACTCCCAAATAATCTTTTCCAAACTCTTCCATCATCTATCCATCCTCTATCATATTCATCCAACAGACTCGCATATCTACTACTCCCACTACTCCCAATAATAATGTATTCTCCACCTACTAATCCACCTCTAATCCACCTTTGTGTTCCACAGTACCATGCCACTCGCCGAAAATCCCTTCAACGCCTCGTTAGGGGTAGTAAGCACTATATAACTACAATCAAAAATGTCCTAGTAGACACAAAGGAAAGTTTCAATTCTATTAAGGACTCGGAGGCGAGGATTATGCTCTGTTTTCTTTATTTTCCAACACCAGCAGTTTTTAACATAAACAGAAAAAACTCTCTTTCCCATGAGACACAGGGAAAGGTCAGTGCACAAGTCCAGCCTATCAGCATCCACGCACCTCTCCAAAGCCTGGGGATTGCTGGGATACCTCCTCTTTCTTGACTGCAACCATCCAGCCGTTATCGAGTTCCATTGATCCGTTTTTTTAGTTTCCGATCCTGAAAGAAGTGAAAGGACAACCATATGAATCAGAACTTAAGTACCACAGGGATCACAAGGCACAGGACAGCTGAAACTTAATATCAGGAAACACGAGACTAAGTGAACTGTAAGCCCATGTACATCAACACCCTGTGCATAACTGAAGCAAGACATAAGTACTTATTGTATTGTATTGTATTGTATGAGGAACTTATAGAGCGCAGCTATCACCCAACGGGTATCTTGGCGCTAGTACGTAAATCCTCAACAAGCGGTGGGGGGGAAGACAATATGGACTAACAGTGGCTCCCGAGTACCTTATACTCTAGGAAACAACCATGTTTTGATCTTTTTCCTAAACTGTAGCAGATCAGTCATCTGTCTATATTCCAAAGGAATGCTGTTCCAGAGTTTGGCCGCAGCCGAGCTAAACGCTCTTCCTCCTGATCTAACTCTTTGAGTTCTCGGGACTTTCACCAAACAGGCAGTGGCTGATCGAAGGCACCTTGATGGTATGTACTATGTGAAAAGCCCCTGAAGAGGTCTAGGTCCCAGGCCATGAAGAGCCTTAAAGACCAAACACAGGGACTTAAACTGAACCCGCTGCAGTATGGGTAGCCAATGAAGTTCTGCCAGTGCTAATGACCCACACGAACAGCGAGGTTTCTTCTTATACCATACGGAGTGCTGATCCATAGAGTAGGGTGGGGAAAAAGAAAAGGGACTGAATCCTCAGGAACTCCAGGAGGAAAGAATCCTCGCCTCCAAGTCCTTAATAGAATTGAAACTTTCCTTTGTGTATACTAGGAAATGTTTAATTCTATGGCAGGACCGGAGGCGAGGATTATGCTCGTTCAAAGCTTGTCCACCACCAGGGAAGCCATATCAACAACTGCCTTAAAATAGAATCTTTTAAACATTGTGTCTGAAGACCAGTCAGCGGCATTGATAATGTCTATGAGGCGAGCCCCGAGGTAAAAGGCTTTGGAGGCCATCGCTCCTCTCACGGAGTGGGCACCGAAGTGCGAAATGTAAATGCCTGCTTCCCGCATGGCCCATCTGATCCACCTTGCGATGGTGGGAGAAGACACACCCTTGAAGGGTTTCCTGAGAGATATCAGCAGCTGGTTTGCGCCATGAGGTCGATATTCATCCGTCATTCTCTCATAAGCCTTGAGGCAACGCACCACGCACAATTTAGGATGTTTGTCAAAAGCCGGATAGGAGATTACCCTATAATCCGACTTAGCACGGTGGGAAATATGGAAAGTGACCCCCTGAGGGGTAAAAACCCTTCCGCGGAGATCGAGGGTTCTCACATCAGAAACCCTCTGGCAGGAGATCAAGCAAAGGAGCATGGCTAACTTTGCAGAAAGCTCCTTGCGAGACAGATACCTATTGGAATGCCAGGACTTCAAGAGAGATAACACTTTGTTGACGTTCCACAATTGAGTGTATTTAGGCAAAGGAGGCAGGGATAAGCGAATGCCTCTCATTAACTTACAGACCAAAGGGTGTTCCCCCACTGCAGTACCCATTACCGGGTCATGTACCACCGAAATTGCTGATCTGTAAGAATTAATGGTGCGGTAAGCCAAGCCCTCTGAGGCCAGAGAGGCTAGGAAATTCAAGACGTGGACCACTTCCCACCCTACGGGTACTTGATCTCGGCTAAGGCACCAACCCACCCATCTGGACCAAGCCGAACGGTATCGTTTGTTGGTGCCGTCAGCCCACGCTGCTGCCAAGATGTTCTGAGTGTATCCTGATAAGCCGCGGAGTCTCCAACGTTGCCGGAAATCTGCCAAGCCATGAGGGGCATCCGATTCTGCAGGACCAACGGATGAGGCCCTCCCTGGGGATCCCGAAGGATTGTATGATCACGGGGTAGTAGGATTGGAGAATCCCAAGAAAGTTCCAGAAGAACTGGAAACCATACTTGCGACCTCCAATAAGGCGTGATCAACACTACCTTCGCCTTTTGTTGGCGAACCTGCGCCGAAAGGCGCATGATCATGGCAAACCGGGGAAGGTATACCCCGTCTCCATTGACCAATCCTGAAGGAAGGCGTCCGCGGCCGCAGCCAGAGGGTCCGCCTTCCAACTGAAGAATTTGGGAAGTTGGTGATCCAGGCGAGAGGCAAAGAGATCCACTGAGAAGGGGCCCCAAAGGGTGTGAAGTCTCCGGAAGACTCTGGTATCCAATTGCCAGAGGCTCACATCTGACCATTCTTGGGAGTACCAGTCCACTACCACATTGGACGCTCCCAGAAGGTATTCCACCATCACCGACACGCTATTCTCCCGGCAAAGTGTCCAGAATTCCTTGGCCATGTCCGCTAGCACCTTGGATTTCGTGCCCCCCAGGTGATTTATGTAGCGGACCGCCGACACATTGTCCATCTTGAGAAGGACATGGCAGCTGAGTCTGTTCTTCGTCCAGCACTTAATGGCGAAGGACCCAGCCAAGAGTTCCAAGCAATTGATGTGAAGCAGCTGTTCGTCTGCGGACCATTTTCCTTCTGTAAAGGAGTCCCTGCAGCATGCTCCCCAGCCCGACCTGCTGGTGTCCGACTCTATGACGATGTCCGGAGCGGAGCCGAAGATGGCCCTCCCGTTCCAGGCCTCCATGTGGTCCAGCCACCACTGCATTTCCAACCTCACCTCGTCTGTGAGGGGAACAAGTTCTGAGTACTGCAAACCCTTCCTGAGGTGAGTGGCTTTCAGCTGTTGGAGGGCTCTGTAATGAAGAGGCCCCGGGAAGATGGCCTGTATGGAGGAGGATAGCAGGCCCACCACCCTGGCAACCTGCCGGAGAGAGATGGTGGAGTGGGCCGGGGTGTGTCTGAGTTCCCAGTGAATTTTGGAAACCTTCCTGGAGGGGGAGACTCAATGTCCTGTTGACAGAGTCTATGACGAACCCCAGAAACGTAGTTTATTGGACTGGGACTAAGAGGGACTTTTTCCTGTTGATGACAAAGACTAGTCACTGTAACAGATGCACAGCCGTCCGTAGCTGCTCTCCTAGCAAGGCTGGGGATTGAGCCAGCAGTAGAATATCGTCGAGATAAACCAGGAGATGGAAGCCTCGGGCTCTGAGGTATTCCACTACCGGCTTGAGCACCTTGGTGAAACACCACGGTGCGGAGGAGAGGCCGAATGGCAGTGTGGTGAACTCGTAAGTTTGCCCTCTCCACTAAAACTGAAGGATCCTGCGATGCAGGGAAAAAATCGAAACGGACAGATAAGCGTCCTTCAGGTCGAGGCACAGCATCCAGTGGTTTGGACACAGGAGGTCCCACAGCAGGTGGATTCCCTCCATTTTGAAATGGCGGTACACCAACCAGCTGTTGAACTCCTTTAGATTGATAAATGGGCGTTGGCCTCCATCTGTTTTGTCCACCAAGAAGATGTTGCTCAAGAAACCTTGCGGGTGGAGGGAGGAGCCCACTATCGCTCCTTTGCGAAGGCGATCGTGAACCTTTTCGTCCACCAGAGCAGTCTGAGCTGACGTGAATACTAGGGGCCGTGGTCAGGCTTCTTGTCTCGGGGTCCCGTAAAACTCTATATGAAACCCTCTGATGGTCTGAAATACTCAAGAGTCTGAAGTAATGACCTTCCAGTTGTGAGCGAATAAAGCCAGTCTGCCCCCTACTAGCAAATGGGGGTAAGGGGAGAGACTCAATTGATTGGTTTTGGAAATGGCCTCTGCCTCCTCCTCTGGCGCCTCTGCCCCGATAGTTCCTCCGCAATTTGAAGAATTCCTCCTTGGGCTGGTCATTCACCTTCTTGAAGCCTTTGTTAGGGGCTTGAGTGTAGAAGCGGCCGGTCGAGCACCCCCGGCTACGACCGACCCCAACAACAACCTTAGGTTGAAACACTCTTTTCATAGAGGCCTGCGCCTTGTCCAAGGTGGTGAAGGTGGAGACGAACTTCGTAAGATCCTTCACAAAAGGCTCACCGAAGAGTCCCCCGTCCGCCACAGCCCCTGCCTCCGAGGAGGTCAAGTCCCCGAGCTTCGGGTCCACTTTAGGTAATAGAGAGCACCTCCTCTCAGCCGAGAGGGCTCAATTCGCATTCCCCAGGAATAGGATGGCCCGCTGGGCCCAACCTGAAACCGATTCCGGGGAAAGCATGGTGCCAGAGGATTTTGCCTCTTCCGCGAGATCTAGAATCTTAGTAAGAGGGCCGCAGGCGTCCAGGAGCTTGTCCTGGCAAGCTTTCCAGGACCTATCGATTCCCTTTTTAGGGTCTTGAATATATTACTGCAAGAAAATGGCCATTCTGGCATCAATCTCGGGAGTGATGGCTACCTTGCCTGCCAGGGTGGGGAGAGGGCATTCCTCTCGCAGACAGGCCCTTACCTCCTTTTTGAGGGGCTTCCTCATCCGGCTGGTGACAAATTGCGCCACATTTTCACTCGGGGTCCACATAGAGGAGAGAGGGTGTACTAAATCCTCTGGGACAAGCATGTGGTACAGCAGGGCGTGTCAGGAAGGCCTTCTTGAGGCGTTCGAAAGCCCCCATATCCACTGTTGCCTCTGTTTTCCTCTTAGGGGGGTCCGTGGGGGGTTGGTGTTCCCTGGCGGCATAGGAGTAGGCCACCTTCATGATACGCTTCTCAAAAGGACCCAAAGCATCAGCGACTGCGTGGTGTATGGATGCGTCCACCGCGTCGCAAAAATCGTAATCTATAGGGAGGACCTGAAAGGTCTCTTCTTCTACATAGTCTCCCTCCAAAGCACTAATGGCTAGCAGTTTGCACAGACCCACAGGTCAATACTTTGGCGAACCTAAGGCTCTAAATGCTTTTGGCGGGTATAACCCTTGGATATGGTCCGCAAAGTAGGAAGTCAGGGGTAACCAACCCTGGGGCCTAATACCCACTGAATAAAGGGGTAATTGAAACTTGAAAAAAAAATATGCATTTTGCCCTTTTGGTAATGACAGCTTTTTTAAAAGATCAGCATAAGTACTACCGACCCTTGCTGGGCTTCAGGCTGCAGTAATTACTGACCCGGTAGCCGGGTGTCAAGGCTTCCAGGCGGCGGGCTTCTTGCTCGGCAGGGGGCGCACTGACAAGAAATTCCTGACAGGAAAACCGCGTTCCCGCCGACCAACAAGTTGCGAGATACACTGTAGTGGCGCCCTCTGGCGGCCGTAAACGTCACCGCGAGCGCGCTTTGAAGCCGTGAAAGGAGCAATGAGAAACGCTCCCGTGGCTAGAAAACGAATCACACACACAATGCCAACAGCACTCACGCTACCTTTAGGAAGCAAAGCGCTCGCGTTACCATAACGATCTGGCACAACACAATGCGCAATACAGGGAAATCATAGAGAAAAAGGGAAGTCGACTTATCTGCTGGTGAGCAGGAAAAGAAAGAGGAGGTATCCTAGGAATCCCCGGGCCTTGGAGACGTGCGTGGATGCTGATTGGTTGGACTTGTGCTCTGACCTTTCCCTTTTCTGTTTTTTTTTTTCATTTCAAAAGAATTTTATTATTTTAAAGAAGCAAATATGGACATGAGATACAAGCAAAAGTGATACAATTGATATCAGACAAAGGCAATAAATATGTTAGAATAAAATTAAATAATAGGAAATCAAATCATTGTCATTCATTAATCCGCAGATATCAGATAAATAAATTAATTAAGGAGAGACGAAACAAATTGATATCCGGCAAAGATAATTATCAAAAGTATCACCATCAGATAGCAAAATAGGGATAAGAAGAAAGAAAAGAGAGGAAGAAAGAAAAGACGGAAAAGGTAGGAAAGAGATGAAGAAAGAAAAAGAGAGACAGGGAGGAAAAAAGGAAGAGGAGAGGATTTCCAAAGGATTCACCCGACACACAAGACAACACTAACCAGACAAATCAAAGGGATATTGCTCCACCAACCCCTCGGAGGCCAACACCATATACGAATCTAAGGCTTTCCAAACACCAGTAGATATAGAAGGAGAGAGATGAGCATGGTCAACTGACGTATGAGCACTTCGCAGAAAGGAAACCCAAGCCCACCAAGTATGGTAAGAGACGGATGAAAAGGATTTCCACTCCATGAGAATTACTTTGACTGCAATAGTCAATAAGAGATCCAGCAACTGTAACTCCATGGGATCTAAAGGCAGAGGGACTGGGGCCGCCAACGGACCTAAAAGGATTAATGGAAAAGAAAGTTGGAATTTAATATTAAAGATGAGCATGAGGTGTTGTGAATTAAATCCCAAAAGGGTTGGAGAAGGGAGCAATCAAGGAACATATGTTGAAAATCGCCTGGTAAAAGCCCACAACTCCAGCACAGATTGTCTTCTTTGAGATTTAGCGAATACAAACGAATGGGAGTCCAGTGAAGAAGATTAACAGAGAAAAACTTAGACTGCATTAAAGAGGGGGCGATTTTGTTACGAAGAGAAAATTTACCAATATCTTGCCAGGTATCAGAAGAGATATGATCGGTAACACTATGATCAAAATGATGTAGCCATTTTTGCTGTACGACAGTTTGAGAAGGAAGTGAAGAGGACGATAAGAATTTGTAAATCCGAGACGCAACATGACCAGTCCTGATCCATAACTGAAAAAGCGTAATCATAGGGGAAGAAGGATGAAGGTGCTTTTTAGCAAGTGCTACCTTTATCTTAAGAAAGGTATAAAAGTCTAAATTAGATAAAGAGAATTGTTGAGCTAGGGATGAGAAAGGGGAAGGGTCATTGTTGGAATCATAGAGATGTTTAACAAGTGAGACACCTTTCCCAGCCCAGTAAGACATCAACTCTGGATCAATATTAATTTTAATTTTAGAATTCCGCCAAATAGACGACCATCTAGTTTTATGCAGTGGAATTGCTACTCTTTTATCAACCTTGCGAACCGCAGCAATAGTGTCTAAAATAATAGAACGAGAGAATGGAATAAAAAGGGTATTCGTGGTTAAAAAAGAGGCAGTCGGCAGTGGGGATGCCAGTTCCTGTTCTATTGTCAACCATGCTGGAACATGAAGAGATGGAGAAGAAAACCAAAGGGCACCCTGGGACGCCAGAAAAGCAGTTTGATACTTCCCCCAATCAGGAAAATTACAGCCTCCCATATCATAAGATTTCCGTAAAAATTTATAAGCAATCCTAGCCCTTCTGTCATTCCATAGAAATTTGGAGGTAAGTAAGTCAAGTTCATGAAAGAAGGAATCAGAAAGCCTTACTGGAAGCATAGAGGAAACAAAATTAATAATAGGTGTGATCATCATTTTAAGAGTCTGCAGTCGGCCCCACCAAGAAATATGCTTCGGAGACCAAGTTTCTAAAAGACGTCTCACCTTAAGAATAGTTTGGGATTCATTATAAGTAGCCGTAGCATATAGGGTGGAACAAAAATAGATACCCAGGTATTTTAGCTGTTTAGATTGCCACTTAAAACCCGCCGAACCCATATGAGAAGAGAAACAGTAAGCATTTAAGGGGAACATCTCTGTCTTATCTTTGTTCAGAGTGTATCCTGAAACTTTTGAAAAAAGAGAAATCGTGTCCGAAATAGCAGGGATGGCCAGTGCAATATCATCAGAAAAAATGAGAACATCATCTGCATACGCAGCTGTTTTAATCTGATGAGACCCAAAAGAGAACCCCTTAATACCTGGATGTGAGTCAATAATTCTAAGAAGAGGATCAATAGATAACAAAAATAAAAGAGGAGACAAGGGACATCCCTGCCTAGTACCTTGGCGAAGGTTAAAAAAGGACGACGTAGCTCCATTCACTCTTATGTTCGCTCTAGGTTGGGAGTAAAGAGACATAACCATACGGATAAAGGAGTCACCAAGATTGTGTGCACATAGAACAGCTCGTAGAAAAGGCCAAGAGACCTTATCAAAGGCCTTTTCCGCATCAAGGGCCAAGGCCGCTGCCGGAAGCTTGGAGCGCTTGGCAGAACCGAGAATGTGACAAAAAGTGCGGATATTGTCACGTGCAAGACGACCCTTCACAAAACCTGTTTGGGAAGGATGAACCAATAGAGGAATAAAGGATTCTAGACGTTTAGCTAATATTTTAGCAAAAATCTTAGATTCCATGTTAAGAAGAGAAATAGGACGAAAATTTTTGGGATCCGAATGATCTTTTCCTTCTTTGGGGATTACTACAATAGTAGCATCAGCAGCAGAGCCAGACACAGAGCCATCTTTAATAAAAGCATCAAAGACGGATTGAAGCTGCGGCACAATCTCAGGTATAAAGGTTTTATAAAACAAAATAGGATATCCATCAGGACCAGGAGCTTTACCAGAGCGAGTTGCTTTAATTGCAGAAATAATTTCGTCAGAGGTAATCGGGCCATTTAAAGAGATATTATCTGCCTCCGATATAGTTTTCACCGGAACTGTCTTTAAAAACTCTTGGCATTGTTCAAAAGAAGATTGAGTAGAAGGGGTATATAATTTATTATAAAAATCTCGAAAGACCTCAAGAATTTCAGTAGTCTGAAACTTTTTCTTACCAAGATGATCATTAATAGCAGAGATTTGGGAAGATTTATAAGAAGAATCTTGGAACTTTAATGTAGCCGCAAGCATCTTGCCAGCCCGGTTTTTTAGCAGCAACTTCTTAGATTTCTGAGCCTGAAGACCTATATGAGCTCTCTTAGTGACTATAGTATTATATGTATATTTTAAATTCTTAATAGATTGAAGGCAAGATTTATCTTTAGATTGCCGAAAAAGAGATTCCTGAGTTTTAATTTCCGCTGCTAAGTCCGTAAGTTCCTTTCTGATGGCAGCGTTCCTCTTTGACATACATTTAATGACCTGACCACGGAAAGTGCATTTAAAAGAGTCCCAAAGAACAACAGGGGAATCAACTGAACCCACATTCTCACGGAAAAACAACTCAATATCATGGGAAAACTCTCGAACCTCGGAAACATCATGCAATATTTCTGTGTTTAGTCTCCAAGATCGAGGACTCGCCCTAGGGGTGAAGGACAAAAGTGTGAACGTCACCGCGGCATGGTCCGAAACCAAAATAGGGTGAATAAGCGGAGATGAGGAAGATTGAACAAGAGAGGAGTGAACCAAAAGAAAGTCAATACGTGAAAAGGACGAATGAGGGGACGAAAAAAAGGAGAAATCACTGCCAGTGGGATTATGAAGACGCCAGACATCCTGAAGATGGATAAGAGAGCACATATTGAGCATTTGTTTATGTGATTTAGGAGGACGAAAATTAAATGCAGAATTCCTATCTAGGATAGGATCCATTGGTAAATTAAAGTCACCACCTACAATAAGATTACCAGAATGAGGTGTGTCATTTAGCTTTTTGGTGATTACTTTCCAAAAAGAGGGATCATCCTTGTTAGGGGCATAAATGTTCATGACAAAGAGATCAGCATTACCATCAGACAACTTAGATAATAACCAACGTCCCTCTGTATCCTGTTCAGAGGAAACAATAGACAAACCAGAATGTTTAGAAACTAAGGTAATTACCCCATTTCTTTTGCCACAAGCATCTGAACAAGCAACATCAGAAACCCATTCTTTCTTCAAAAATGACGCCTCCCTAGCAGAGACCTTCGTCTCTTGAAAAAGGACTAGATCCGAAGAAAGAGATTTGCAGTAATCTAATATCTTTGACCTTTTTACTGGATGATTTAAACCTTTCACATTAAGAGAAAGTATATTCAAACCAGACATAAAACCAATAATAGGGAAAAATGATATTCTATATTTGATAGAGGATGTACAACAACCAAAAAAACTTGAAAACAAACACTAGCCACCAACACAAAACAGGAAGAATCCAAGGAGGAAATCCGAAGAGAGAAGAGGAAAGAAGAGGAAAGAGAAAGCAGGAAAGTAGGCAGAAGAAGAAAGAGAAGAATCAACAAGGAAGGTCTGAAAAAGACCAAATTCATACCAGGGGGGACATGGGAAGATGAGCAAGGGGACCATCGCGAGGGATAAAACAATCAGCATAACCAGCCCCAAAATAGTACATAACTGATTATACTTAACTTAGAAGGAAAAATATCTGATACATGAACTAGAACTAGAATTCATTAGAGTATTCTAAAAACTATTCATCATGTAAGTCTAGATCGGAACATGTATATACCAAATTAATAAATATGTAACCAATACATTGTAACATAAAAGAATGGAGAAAGCAGAAGAGGGAAAAATGTCCAATGTTACAAATGCAGAAATGGTGAAAAACAAGCTAATAACTATCTCAAATATGAGAAAGCATCAAAACCGATACATAACTTATGAAGAGCAGGAAAGAATAAAGAGAAAGAAACAATTTCCACAGAAGATTATAAGGTGTAGTATGAAGAGAGAAGATGAAGCATAAGAAAGTAAAGGATGAAATAACTGACCAATATAACAGTCAATGAAGCTCTATGAAAGATAAATAAGAAAGCAAGTACATAGTAAAAAATGTAACATCTAAAAAAAGTTATCTAGTAAACTGTCCGCAAATACATAAACACTTGTTATACTTAATTTAATTTAAAGAGGCAAGAGTATCTTAAATATATAACTATATAAGTAAAATAGCAGTGGAATAAAATAGAAAAACTAACTATACGGACAATAAAGTTATCTCTATATATAGCAATTAATAAGTGTCTACGAAGCAATTTATGCAGCTAAACCATAAAACAATACAGATAATAATCAATAACGTACTCCATAGAGACGAAAACACCAAAACAAAAGAAAAAATACAACACCGCAAGAGTCAGAAATTGAAACCAGGAAGAAAGGAAGAACAAGAATGAACCGGAACCTGACACATATAAAAAAAACAAGCAAAAAGGAAAAAGAATAGTATGTACGAAAAAAGCGAACAGGAGTGAGACCAACCTATCAAGAAACAATATCACGAAACAATAGAAAGTACATAAAGAAGAGATATCGAAGATATCGGTCCATTTCACCATAAAGATATGAGGTAGACCTGACAAAGAAACGGAGAAAAAACACAGGCCACACTGAGCTTACACCGTCACGCACGAGAAGAACAGCAACAGCACACCAACAACAGCGGACAATAAGACCACCATGCAGATCTAAAAAAGACAAACTTAATAGATCTGGATAAGAGAAAACTCATTGCAGTTATATGTAACCACGTCAGGTGCCAGAGGAACCAGGGTCCCGCGAGGCCTCCACTTGAAGTTCCATCTGCAGCTCCATCTGATTATCCAAAAATGAGGCTAAATCAGCAGGTTCATCAAAAATTCTGGAACGACCTTTGAAGGTGATGCGGAATTTTGAAGGGCCAGAAAAAGAAAAGGGAAAATTCATCTCAGAGAGACGCTTCCGGAGATTAAGAAAGCCCTTCCTCCTTATTACTGTGTCCCTAGCGAAGTCCTGAGAAATTGAAATGTGATGGCCATTCCATGAGACAGTTTTAACCTTCCGCATATGAGCCAGAATTTGTTCCGTATGTTGATGGCGCAGGGGCTTAAAAATTATCGCTCTTGGTTGCGTGGCAGATTTAGAGCGAAAGGTGGGAACACGGTGTGCCCGTTCCAGCTCAAAGTCTTTTTGAAAAGAAATTTGTAGCGTAGAAGGAAGCCACTGACATAAGAACTCAATCATAGCAGGGGCATCCTTCTCAACACCCTCCGGAAGGCCAAAAATGCGCAGATTGGATCTGCGGTTACGATCTTCTTGTTCAGTAAGATCTCTCCGCAATGCCGCCATTGAGCGTTCTAACTGGCAAAGAGTCCTAGATTGCTTCTGCATAGTATCCTCTGCACCACTAATGCGAGATTCTGTGGCTGATACACGAAGGGAGAGAGCCTTGAAGTCATTCCTAATGGCTGCCACCTCCACTTGCAGCAAATCTGTGTTAGTCTTGGTAGACTGCGCAATGTCGTGAACCTCATTAAGGCGCGTCAGAATAGTCTCAAGCGTGGAAGTGGTGTCTTTGTGAGGATTGTCCGGAGTAGGAGATATTTGCTTGGACCTCTTAAGAGAAGCTTTAGAGTCCTTTGCGTCTTTAGCAGTTGGTGACAAGCCCATATTTGCAGCCATAGAGCACACAGCCACCGTAGGCGCAAAATACAGCACCTCAGAGAAATGAAGGGAAGGAAAAAGCCAAAGGATACTAGTATATAATATATAAAAAAGAAATGAGCAAAAAGTGGAAAGCGCACTTTCAGCAGCCAACACAGGAAAGAACTAATGGCGGGCTTACATGGCAAATGAGAGGAGTCTCATGACAAAAATATAATGTTCTCCAGGTATCAAAAGAAACGCCTTCCGAACACAAAAAGACCAAGAAGCAGGATGTCATAGAGCAGAAAAACACCAAATAAAGGCATCTGAGGCACTCTGAGGAGAAGTATAGTTAAAGAAAGTCCAAATATTCTCACCACAGGTAGTAATGCAGCGTGGGTAATGAACGAAGTCCAATATAAGCATCCAGAACTATAAAGACAATCACCAGCACCTGCTTTCCATCATTCCTGGCAAGTTCGGAGAAAAAGCGCCACCGTGTTGTGGAGAAAAAGCATCTCCGTCAGATAAGAAAAAACAAAATGGCGGCCGCTCGTAAAAGCACCGAGCACCACCACAAAACGGCAGAAAAACAGTTATGGCAGCTCCAGAGATCGAAAATCCCGCTCAGGCAACACACGGCAACATCAGGGATAAAAGGCCACCTTTCAGCATGTATGGGGCAATGTGAGGTAATAAATAAGCCTCCGACGGCCCTCGCTCGGCACGGAGCTCAAGCGCGACCCGCCATCTCGTAGCGGCGCGCAAGCCACGCCCCCCCCCTTTCCCTTTTCTGTTTATCTTTAAAATGCTGGTGTTGGAAAATAAAGAAAGCAGAGCATAATCCTCACCTCCGGTCCTGCCATAGAATTACAATTACAATATACAAGATTTTTTTCAAAGAAACTAAAATGGCTGCCTCCTGTCATTTGGTAGAACACGCGCCTGGGTCCAATGTTGGCTTTTCTTGGCAACAAATCCTTAACCAAAGATTGCTTTCAGTATTCTCACTTTTCGCCTCAGACAAAATGCCCTGTCTGAAAACAAGCATTACTGCTGTCATGCAAATGTGAAGAAAAAAATGTGTACTGTTTAAACAAAAGCATATGTTAGCTCAGAAAGAAAGGGAGAGGTAATGGGCTGTTTACGTATGAGCAGACTTTACATTATGCTAAATGTAACCATCTCCACACGTTGTATTTGTGTAAAAACACGTTTTTATCCAAATGTTTATGTTACACGCCAACGTGCCTTGAATTATGTTAGAACTGTTCGATCATTCGTACAATCACAATGTGTTGCTGTTAAGGAACACAAGCTGCTCCATAATTATACAGTCAATATTGGCGATAAATGGTGAGCTATTGTCTAGACAATTGTCTGCCTCCAAAAAGTAAATGCCGAAAGAACACCCAGAGGTGATGTGGGCGGTGTAGAAACCTGCCAGTTCTCAACAAGCTTTCCTGGTACACACAGATCAACATGTTCTGTGTTTTTTAGTCTGGCTTGACAGCAGAGCCATCTGGCTGAGGTCATGCAATCATAAAATAAGTGTCTTAAAAAGCAGTGAATAGAGAGGAGGTTTTGCTCTGCCCCTTTATGGATAGGCATTTGGCATTATTTGTGGTAGAGTACTTGTGAAGTAGTTCCATTGCAATGCATGAACACTAGCATGGACTGAGTCATCTTTCTGTTATCGCGTCCTTTGACACTTGGCATGCAGGACTGCTGGCAGCATGCTCTCACCCTTGAGCTCCAGCCATAGATCAGCAGCAGAAAGAGCAGGAGGTCAGGCATTGGCCCCCACAACTCCCCATCTGGAATGGAGGGTGATTGTATGACTCTGTGAGTGTAGGGTGAGGGGTGTATCTCTTTGAGGGGAGGAGGAGAGAACTGCCGGGCTGGGAACCCAAAGCAGCCCTGGCAATTTTCTCAGACCAGCCCCAGGGGAAGCAATGCTGGCCCTGGGAGGCTGGAAACGTTGCTTGCTGTTTTTATTACTGGGGGCAGATATTGCAGAACTGCTGCAAAACCGGCTCTAAGTAGCAAAGCTGGCCCCCACTGCTCCGAAACCGGACCCACCCTTTCATCCTCCCGGGGATACACCCGATGCACGGTCAGCCATAGGTGAGAGGGGTAGCCGTGCGACTGCAGGGTGTGAGGTTTGGCTATTGAGTGCAGGACGAGTGGTGTGCCTGTCTGAGAGCAGCGTAAGAGATGTGCCTTGTGTACATGCAGGGTGAGAGATGTGTCTGCCTGAGTGCAGGGCAAGAGGTGTGCTTGGGTGATCATTATGAGCACTGGGTGTGGGTTGTATCTGTGTGAGTGCAAGGTGAGCAGTGTGCATTCATTGTAAGTGGTGTGAATGCAGAGGGGTTTGCCTGTGTGGGTCTTGTGAGCAGTGTATCTGAGAGAGCGCAGGATTGAGGGTGAGCCTGTCTGTATGTAGGTGAGAGGTCTGTCTGTGTGAGTGCAGAGTTAGAAGTGTGTCTATTAGAGCGCGTAGGATGAGCTGTGTGCCACTTTAAGAGTAGAAAGAGGGGTGTGCTTGTGTGAGTACACAGTGAGCGATGTGCCTGTTTCAGTGCAGGGCGAGTGATGTGTCTCTGTCAGTGCAGGGTGGGGAGTGTGCCTGTGTCAGCACAGGTCAACCGCAAGATGAGCTGTGTGCTTGGATAAGTGCAGGGTGAGTGGAGTACCTGTGTGAATACGGGGTGTGTGATGTGCCTGTGTCAGTGCAAGGTGAGGGGTGTGCTTGTGTCAGCACAGGTCAGATGCATGATAAGCTGTGTGCTTGAATGAGTGCAGGGTGAGTGGTGTCCCCTTTGTGAATGCAGGATGAGTGATGTGCCTATGTGAGTGCAGGGTGAGCGATGTGCACGTGTGAGTGCAGGGTGAACGGTGTCCCTGTGTCAGCAGGGCAGCTGCAAGATGAGCTGTGTGCTTGCATGAGTGTAGGGTGAGCGGTGTACCTGTGTGAGTGCAGGGTGAGTGATGTGCCTGTGCGAGTGCAGGGTGAGCGGTGTCCCTGTGTGAGCACAGGGTGAGTGATGTGCCCATGTCAGTGCAGGGTGAGGGGTGTGCATGTGTCAGCGCAGGTCAGCTGCAAGGTGAGCTGTGTGCTTGGATGAGTGCAGAGTGAGCGGTGTCCCTGTGTGAGCACAGGGTGAGTGATGTACCTGGGTCAGTGCAGGGCGAGGGGCATGTCTATGTAAGTGCAGGGTGAGGGGTGTCACTGTGTCAGCGCAGGTCAGCTGCAAGATGATCTGTGTGCTTGGATGAGTGCCGGGTGTGTGGTGCACCTGTGTGGGTGCAATGTGAGTGATGTGCCTTTGGGAGTGAAGGATGAGCAGTGTGCCACTGAGAGAGCAGGAAGAGGGGTGTCAACACCAGGTGAGTGATGTGCCTGTGTGAGTGCAGGGTGAGGGGTGTGCCTGTGTGAGTGCAGGGTGAGTGATGTGCCTGTGTGAGTGCAGGGTGAGGGGTGTGCCTGTGTGAATGCAGGGTGAGTGATGTGCCTGTGTGAGTGCAGGGTGAGGGGTGTGCCTGTGCCAGCGCAGGTCGGCTGCAAGATAAGCTGTGTGATTGGATGAGTGCAGGGTGAGTGATGTTCCTGTGTCAGTGCAGGGTGAGTGATGTTCCTGTGTCAGTGCAGGGTGAGTGATGTTCCTGTGTCATTGCAGGGTGGGAGTGTGCCTGTGCCAGCGCAGGTCAGCTGCAAGATAAGCTGTGTGATTGGATGAGTGCAGGGTGAGTGATGATCCTGTGTCAGTGCAGGGTGAGTGATGTTCCTGTGTCAGTGCAGAGTGAGTGATGTTCGTGTGTCAGTGCAGGGAGAGTGATGTTCCTGTGTCATTGCAGGGTGGGAGTGTGCCTGTGCCAGCGCAGGTCAGCTGCAAGATAACTGTGTGATTGGATGAGTGCAGGGTGAGTGATGTTCCTGTGTCAGTGCAGAGTGAGTGATGTTCCTGTGTCAGTGCAGGGTGAGTGATGTTCCTGTGTCAGTGCAGGGTGAGTGATGTTCTTGTGTCATTGCAGGGTGGGAGTGTGCCTGTGCCAGCGCAGGTCAGCTGCAAGATAAGCTGTGTGATTGGAGGAGTGAAGGGTGAGTGATGTTCCTGTGTCAGTGCAGGGTGAGTGATGTTCCTGTGTCAGTGCAGAGTGAGTGATGTTCCTGTGTCAGTGCAGGGTGAGTGATGTTCCTGTGTCATTGCAGGGTGGGAGTGTGCCTGTGCCAGCGCAGGTCAGCTGCAAGATAAGCTGTGTGATTGGATGAGTGCAGGGTGAGTGATGTTCCTGTGTCAGTGCAGGGTGAGTGATGTTCCTGTGTCAGTGCAGGGTGAGTGATGTTCCTGTGTCAGTGCAGGGTGAGTGATGTTCCTGTGTCATTGCAGGGTGGGAGTGTGCCAGTGCCAGCGCAGGTCAGCTGCAAGATAAGCTGTGTGATTGGAGGAGTGAAGGGTGAGTGATGTTCCTGTGTCAGTGCAGGGTGAGTGATGTTCCTGTGTCAGTGCAGGGTGAGTGATGTTCCTGTGTCGGTGCAGGGTGAGCAGTATTCCATTGTCAGCGCTGGATGAGACCTATGTCGATAGTTGGAATCTAATGTGCTCACATAGGTGTGCACAAATGATGTTTTTATGCTGAAATATGTTAAAACCAGGACAATAGGCTTTGCCAATGCTTGTTTACTACTGGTACTTATAGTCCTGTTTTATAAAAGAAAGCACAAGTATAAGTATTAGAGTACTCACAAAAAGTAACATGACTGTATGAAGTACTCACGTCTGGAATTACGTTTTTTTTAATATACATGATGATTTCAGAAGCATACGTCACCCTCAATGCACTGATTCTCTTCTATTATCTTTCACACTGATGTCATACGAGGACGAGTCACCATCCTTCAAACCTACAGGCGCTTTTCAAAGCACTATTTGTGTGGCCGGCCAAAGCATAGTTTGAGGAGGGCCTCGAAAGAATTACAGAGCGAAAGGTCCCTCTGCGCCGTGCAAAGCTGCAGAATTTGCTTCTGAAAAAACCCACATGAAAATGTACTTATGTGATGTTAAAGGTCGCAAACAAATGTATAACTTGCAATGTTAAGAAAACAGTGTAGCTTATAGCCCCCCTCTCCCCTCAGTGAGACTCCCGAGGACATGCATCAATAGGTTGCGGCTACTTTTATGGTTTAAAGCATTTAAAGGTTTCCAACGGCCAAGAAAAGAGGAAATAAGATGCTGGCAATCAAAGAAAGCAGCTCTGGGTAACAGAGGTAGTGCACAGCAGTCCCATGGGCTTCTGAATGATCCCCCAATGCCCCTTTCACATATGCTACTGCAACTGGAATTATGCGATTGTGCGGCCACCGCGACTTTCTCATAATTGTGGTTTTGACACATAATCCATCATCTGCACATAATCTGCAGATTTTAGCAAAAAAAACAAAATCTAGCACAACCTGTTCAATAGTTAGTTAAGACGCAATGGCACATGTTGCCGCGCATTGAAAGGACCTCTGCAAAGGTTGACTGGTCACCTTTCTGTAGCTTATTGCTATATTTGGGTGTTAAACTGGTACTAATGAGGTGCAACTAACACCCAGACAGTGTTAACAACTTTAACAAGCACTGGCATAGCCAATAGGTCTCGCCTTTGGGACCTTATAAGTGTTTGGCAAAGCCAATAGCTCTCACTAATGTGTTTAAGCGATGATGTAGAGCAGTGTGGCTGCTGTACAGTATGTTATACATTTATAATAAGTGTTATAACATTTTTTGTTACCTTAGATATAATTAAGATATTATGTATAACTGAGCGACTGTATGAATAAAAATAAAAAGAATGAACATAAAAAAATGCCATAACGCTTTCCTGGGGGTTAGTGTGTTACACAGCGAAGCTTTCCAGGCTCGTCTCGTACTGTAGCTATTGGGATCAAGTTAGCTCTCCCTCATCTACAACAATCCTGCGATTGTGTTGTGCTTTTGAAGTGGGGTAGGTAAGTAAACATTGCACATACGATCGTCTTGGATACTTACATATTTATTTGTATGTTCTTGTAAAATCGGTATGTGAAGAAAATATTTGTGGAAGAACTTCCGAACATGTTAATTGTTTAACCAAAACGGTTATATAAATAAAGAAATGAATAAACGCATTGCCAAGCTTTGCCGATTTTTTTTTTTTTTTAATGACATGGTGGTTGGGGGAGGTGAGAGGTCAGCAAACAACGATGGGAGGGTAGGGGGAAATTGAAAATGACGGGAGGGTGGGGGTGATTGAAAACAACAACTGGAGGGTGGGGTTGATTGAAAACAACAATGGGAGGGTGGGTGTCAGAACAGGCTGCCCTGCACTGAAGGGAGTGAGGAGCTGTTTATCACTGAAACGACAAGTGTTGAAAAAAGGTGCCTGCAGATGGTCCTCTACAGAAATGGGAGCGTGGGGCTGTCTGTGCATCACAGCAGAAAGTAGTTTCAGAGGAAGCTGTGTGCAGAGAGCAGACACCGTGTATGTCAAAGGAAAAAATGTGCAAAAGGTGGGCTGCATTGGATATCTGAGGAAGCAGAATGCAGAACGTGGCCTACACTGCATTCCGGGACGGCTAGTGAAGAACCTGTGTAAGCACTTATGGGAGAAGTGGCGCCGTGCATCATAGCAGCAAGTAGCTTCAGAGAAAGGTGCATGCAGAGGGTGGCTACCTTGAGGTTGAGAGAAACAAGCGTGCAAATGGTGGGCAGCTTTGGATGGCAGAGGAAGGAGCATGCAAAAAGTGGCTAGCAACCGGTGTGAGACAAAGGCAAGAGCAGGAGGTCCCCTTCAGTGAAAGATAGAGTGTATGGCTGCGCATCAGAGCAGCGAGTACTATCAGAGCAGAAGGTGGCCGGAAGGTGTCACAGGAACGCACGTGCAGAATCTAGCTTTAAGTGGGTTTCAGACGAAGCCAGGCAACCATAAAGGGAGGGCAAAACTGTGCATTATAGCAGCGAGTAGATTCAAAGGAAGACGCGTGCAGAAGGTAGCCTGCTTTGGGAGTCAGAGGAAGGTGTGCGGAGGACGTCTCCTGCAGTGAACAGAGCGCGTGGGCAGAAGCAGGTGCAAGGAAAACGTGCACACGATGTCTGGTAGTAAGAGAATCAAGGGGCTATGTGCCACTGCATTAAGTAGAGTCAGAGGAAAGTATAGGCAGAAGGTGACCAGCATTAAGCGTCAGAAGAAGGCAGGCGGTAAAGGTGTTCGGAAGTGAAGGATCGTAGCGCTGTGAATCGGCAGTGAGTAGTGTCAGAGCAATGCCTGTGCCAGACGTGGCTACACTGAGTGGCAAAGGACGAAGCATGCAAGAGGAGGCCAGCGTCGAGTGTCTGAGGAAAAGACAAGTGCAGGAGGCCGCCAGTAGTGGGTGCCAGAGGAAAGATACTGCAGAAGGAAGAAGCACGGTGCTGTGGGTTACACCACCAAGTAGCGTCAGAGGAATGTACGTGCAAATCGTGGCCGCACTCACCTAAAGATACATCATGTCAGCCTCGGTGTCAGCAGGGACGGACCCCTTGCAGGCGGGCTGCGTATACTGCATGCAAGGAGAGGAATCAGCGCGAGAGTTCAGAACATCAGTACCAGCAGAGTCCCCTGCTTCATGCAGGACACACTACAACCAAGATGAGGGTTTCACGCGGGAGCTGTGCCACACGGAGCAGCTGTCTTCACAGGACTGAATATTGGATGGACCCAAGAGGAGTAAGACAGGGGAGAGCCCCCTATGCTTAGGGCCCTGCACACTGAAGAGAAAGACAAGCATTTCAACGTAATGATCGGGTCGTAGAGAAAAGGAAACTGGACAGAAAACAGCATCCCGCGAGTGGTGTGCTATGTGCGCGCGCTGTAGGGGTGCCCGCGAGTAGTGCTCGCACGCTGCAAGCAAGAAAAAAACAAGCATTGGCCGCGTGGCCGTGAAAGCGAAAGTAATAGCGATCGCGATCAAAACGAAAGTGATCGCGATCGCTAGGAAGGGACGCGCTGTGTGGCAAGCACGCGAGTGGTGCGCGCGCAGCAGTGATTGGCAGCTGCGCGCGTGCACGCTCGCGTGCACTCAAGCTGTAGGCCACAGGCAGCACTTTAAAAATCCCAAATACAAAATGTCTCTCGGAGCCAGCGCATGCGCTGGGGCTCAGCGAGACCTAAAAATGGCTCAATAATGAAGTAATACTATCACAAAATGTTCGGCATAATGCTGCATAATTTGCCTTTCCTTGCCACATTATTTACTCAACAATGCCGCATAATTTGATCCTCCCCTGCCACATAATTCCAGTGGCCCTGCTTATAGGGCAGCGTTTACAATTAGGGATATGTGCAAATACGAATGCAGAGATGGTGGTCTTCAAGTCCTGTCTCTGTATTTTCTGAGATTTGTAAGTACTCTCACAGGAAATCCTGTCTCACAGATATAATGAAACAGGATCATTTGGGAACAGCTTCTTAAGATTTGCCTGCTTGACACATTCTGCAACTTGTACCTGTGTGATTTGGGGTCCACCTTTATTTATGATATAAATCTCAAGCGCAAAATGAATTAAAGACATACTTCTGAAGGATATGTGGACTAGTCACCTTCCCTTGCCCCAATTTGTTCTTTCTTCTTTTAAGACATATTGAGAACAATGTGCACTATCGTCTCCTTGGTGACCACAATATTTTACATGTTTTGGCTTAGTTTTGATTTTCTACACGTGTAGATTTATGTTTGTGAATAAAAGGCCCCGTTAAGCTTGACTTGAGTTGGGTGTCAATGTAATCCTCCGACTGGAGGAAGAATTGCAAAATCCGCAGGAGTATGTACTGGCAGAATATTTCCTCTGCATTTGTAATAGTATGCCCGAAGAAATGCTGCCTGTGAATTCTCCTCCAGAAAAAGCCCTTTGCCAAAAAAAAAGCAAATTTTCCATTACCGCACAACTTATTTGAGGCCCTGTTTAGTAATTGAGTGGTTTATATCTGTCCTGGGGGTGACGTGCAGAAGGACCTGCACTAGAATCCCATTAAGTAGTCTTTGCCAGGTAGCGCTGCTCTCTGCGGACAGGTCCTTCTTGACTAGTCAGCTGTGTCATGACTTTCTGTCAAGACTTCGACACAATGGTGCACAGTAAGTTTGACACACACACCAGAATGCTGAGGACTGTGTATACTACATCTATGTCGGAATCAATATGGTATCGTATGCTGACGATACCCAGTTGGTATTTACCTTTTCTAACAACGTTAAACAGGACCAAGTGAAATTCCAGGAGGATCTTCTGGCCATCTCAGACTGGATGGCAGTCAACTGCCTACAACTGAACTCCACCAAGTCTGAGGTGCTCCCGGTAGGTCGTGATATCCCTCTATGGGACAACCAATGGTGGCCTAGGTCTCTGGGCACCCCCTCCCCAACCAAAAATGGCAAAGGGAACCTAGGGGTCCTGATGGATTCTCAATTGAGAACCACACAAAAAAAGTGGCGGGGACTTGTTTCGGCCTCTTACGTGGCCTGAAACCCATCCAGGGATTCTTTGATGCATCTATCCGCCAAACGATTGTCCAAGCAGTAGTGCTGTCTCGATTGGACTATTATAATGGGCTCCTACTTGGCGTGAATAAAGCTGTCACCAAAAGACTTCAACGGGCACAGAATGCGGCAGCACATACTCTTTTTTCCCTACCGAAGCACTGTCACGCCTCCAATCTTCTTCGCCGTCTTCATTGGCTGCCGATTGAACAGAGAGTCAAGTTTAAGACTCTCTGCACCACGCACAAGATCCTACATGGCCAAGGCCCCCAAATCCTGAAAGGGCTCTGTTCTCTATACATTCCGTCGCAGGCTCTGTGCTCTGCCAATCTGTGCCTGGTCTGTACTCCTAGAGTGCACAGGCAGAGAGCGGGAGGACGCTCCTTTAAGGCACTGGCCCCCGCCCTATGGAATGCCACCCCACTTGCTGCTTGGAGCACACAAGATCACTGGGCATTTAGGAAATTGATTAAAACCTGTCTTTTTTCTTCCACTTAGTTCGTCCTGCCTGGCCTCCTCGTCTGCTAGCGCTGGGACGCCCCGATGTTGGGGCAGCCATGCGCTTTATAAATTTGCTTAACATATTATAACATAACATATCTACAGGCTATGCACATCCTCGGACCACAAGTCACAGATGCCGGATCATCTTAGTACAGATACCTCAAAGCAACAGACTCTGCAGTGTATGTACTAAACACATTTGCTACACACCATCAACAGCACATGTTGCAGGATGTCTTTGAGTTTAGTTGAGCGGTATGCACAGTGCATGGATGCAGGCCATACACTGTGTCCACCAAACACAAGTAGCATGATTGTCAGCTAAATGCTGTGGGCCAGGATTGTCTGGAATACATAGTATGGAGCTATTGTGTATACCACACATATGTACCTAAGACTGTATTCAACAAATGGTTGTAAAGTGTTTTTGATATATCACATGACATCGCAGAACCACAGACCGTTAATTTGGTTGTACTCCACTCTCTAAACACAGCATATCACCTCAAGACTTTGTAGGTACTTGCAAATTCACAATGTACATGTTGGTGTGGGGTCATCTTTGGTTATCGGGGTGGTAGACAGTGTGCATTGTCCTACCAACTGAAGAAGCATATTCAAGAGCGTCCCAAGCCTTGCGAAAGGGCAGTGTGCTCATCGAGGTACTCTACACATTTCCAGCAAAAATAATCTTCCATTTCACGTGCTTCATAGAGAAATAATTGAAAGACAACATTATTTTGTAGAAACTTTGAATAGTTTCTTCTAAGTATCCTCATTATCTTTCCAGATGTTCTTTTAGTATATTTCCACATCAGCACCTTAGGCGCGCTAAAGGCAAGCCTGTCTGTGCCTGGACTGCCCCCCGCACCATGGACCCTGGTTCTCAGACCATTCACTGCTATGACGCCAGCCCCCTCCATGCCCTTAACACCAGACCCCACACCGCCTGCCGCCTGGCCTCGCCAATTGACACCCAGGGCAGCTGCACCTTAAATTACCACCGCACACCAGCCCCGCCACCGCAAGATTGCCAGATAATGGACCCAAATACCTCAACTGCATCCTGCTCAACACACGCTCCCTCCACAAACATGCGGTAGAGATCTGGGACCTGCTCGACTCTGTCAACCCCGACATCATCTTCCTCACGGAAACCTGGACTAACTCTACTTCAGCCCCCGACATCAACACCGCCACCGCCATCACCATCTTGGACAGATACAAAATCATCCACAAAAACGGTATCAACAAACCGGGAGGAGGCATTGCTATCGCACACAAAAGCACCCTCCCCCTATCTAACCAAGTGGATGACCACTCGACCAACATGGACCACCTTGACTTCCAGATCCAGACCAACCCGAACACTACCCTCCATGGCACCCTCATCTGCAGACCCCCTGGAACCCACCCACACTTCTGCAATTCCATCGTCAACTTGATTGCACCCCACTCTCTCGCCTCCACAGGCTACATCCTCCTCTGCAACCTCAACTTCCACCTGGACAACTCCAATGACAAAGTCAACGCGTCTCTGCTGGAGAACATCGCAACCATTGGTCTCAAATAACGGGTCACCTCCCTAACTTACCCAGCCGGACACACGCACGACCCCATCTTCTCCGCCAGCGACAATATCACCTTCAATCACACCACTGAGCCCCTGTGGAACGACAACTGCTGCATTCACTTCTCCTTTTCCAAACCCACTGTACAACACCATGCCCACCGCCACCCTCGTGAATGTTGGAACAAGGACACAGAAGAACAGCTTACCACCTGCCTCTGCCAAATCCCCCACCGACATCCATGGACGCCAACACCTCAGCATGTAACCTCCACTGATGGATCTCCAACTGCGCCGACACCCTGGCTCCTCTGAAGAAAGCCTCAGGCAAGCAGCGCCCCAAGAAAGACAGCTGGTTCTCTCCTGCCCTTCACGTATCCAGACGCATCAATAGATGGCTCGAGAAGAGATGGAGGAGCAGCAAAACCCTGAAACACCACTCAGCCTTCAAAACCGCCATCACTGCACACCACCACCTCATTAGAACATCAAAGAAAGCAGCTCTACAATAAAGGATCAACACCAGCACTCTCAACAGTAAAGAACCTTTCCCTGTGGTCAAAGAATTCACCAGACCCAGCACAGAGACAACAGACATCCCGCCCCCCAAAACTTCTGCAACAACCTAGGCACCTTCTTCGACTGCAAGATTAAGGAGATGTACAACAGCTTTGACAGCCTCGATACCCAGGACTCTCCCGCCCCACCCACAACCACCGCACCCAATGACACTGGACCCCAGCAGACCCTTCACAACTGGACTCCCCTCACCATGGATGACACCCTCACGATTATAAAGAGCATCTACTTCCGGAGCACCCTCAGACACCTGCCCACACCACATCTTTATTTTATTTATTTATTTCATTTATAAAGTTTTATATAGCGCTAGCTAGACCCGTGTGTATTAGACCGCTTTACATACACACAGGAAAATAAAAATTGCATTACATCGCAGGACATGAGGATGCATACAGATATAAGCAAAGACATAATACTTATGTATACAGTGAGGGGAGAAAAACGCAGGTGGTTGAAACAGTCAGATAACCACCATCCTTGAAGGTCAAAGTGAGGGGGAGTCCATTAGGTTATTGATGCCTAGGTTGGTTGACTTGGTCAGTTAAGTATTGGATGAGGAGAGAGTGTTTCAGGTCCTTTTTAAAGTAAGAGAAGGAGGGGTTGGATCTGAGGTCAATAGGGAGTGCGTTCCACATCCTGGGTACGTTACCAGAGAAGGATTGGCACTGGGTCATTTTCAGTTTAGGAGGGATGAGAAGCAGTGAGTTGGTGCTTCTCAGAGTTTTGGATTTTCCTGCTCTTACCAGTTTGCAGTTTAGGTAGTTGAGGGATTGGGCATGAAGGGCCTTGTGTGTGATGCAGTCTAGTTTGTAAATACATCTACCTTCCATGGGAATCCAGTTTAGTGCATTGAGGGTTGGTGTGATGTGTTCAAATCTTTTTACATCAGTTTTGAGTTGAGCTGCCATGTTAAGGACTGACCTTAGTGGGGCTAGGTGAGCTTTTGGTGACCCTGTTAGGATGGCATTCCCATAGTCCAGTTTAGAAAGGACTATGGATTGTAATATTGTTTTGAGATTATCTGGGGAATGAAAGGTTTAATTTTCTTGAGGTGTTTTAGAGAGTAAAGCGCACCTTTTGCAGAGTTCTTGATGTGGTCCTTCATTGACAAGTTCTTATCCAGGGTAATGTCTAGTGACTTTACCGAGTCGTATAGGACAAGGGAGCAGTTTAGAGCCTCAAGCTCCTTGAGCCAGTCTTGAATTGGTCGGTGGTTACTTTTTGGAGAGAACTGTATTAATTCAGTTTTGTCCGGGTTCAACTTTAAGTGGTTTGCGTTAAACCAGATTTGGATCTTGGTTAGCGTGACATTGAGGTGTCAGACGTCACTGGGTGATTTGATTTTGTAGTATATTTGTGTTTCATCTGCATATAGGTGGTATTGAACCCCTGCTTGTAACAGAATAATTGCAAGGGGTTCCATGAAGAGATTGAAGAGGGATGGTGAGTGGATCGATCCTTGTGGGACTTGTGTTGGTACAGAGAGGCAGGAGTTGATTTCAATTTGTTGTGAACAGTGCCGAAGGACAGAAGTAAACAATTCTAGTACTGTGCCATTAATGCCAGCGCGCCTCTTCAAAGTCTCAAGTAAAGATAGATGGTTCATTGTGTCGAATGCTGCTGATAAGTCAATAAGGATGGGGAGACAGGCTTCACCTTCTTCTAAGGCTCTGTGGATAGCGTCTGAAATATTGAGCATCGCTGTTTTGGTGCTACGACCTTTACTGAAACCGGATTGAAAGGTGTTGAGGAGGTTCAAGTCGTCAATTGTTTGTTAAGTTGTTGGAGAATGCACTTCTCCAATGTTTTAGCTAGGAACATATGGTTGGAGATAGATCTGAGGTTGTTGAGCTCGTTGGAATCGGCCCCTTGCTGAAGAAACCCTCTGCCGTCCTGATGTACCTCAAGAACTTCAGACCCATCTCTCTTCTCCCCTTCCCAGTCAAGGTCGTCGAGAAGGTCATCAATGCCCAACTCTCATCAAAGCAAATCACATCCTTGACCTCTCCCAATCCGGCTTCCGAAGCAACCGCAGCACTGGAATCGCTGCCACAGACACGATCCGCACCCTCTTCAACCAAGGCGAAACTGCAGCCCATCATCCTCCTGGCCGCCTCCGATACTCTCCCTCACTGTCGCCACCTGGATGAAAAACAGCTGTCTCAAGCTCAATTCAGAGAAGACCGAAGTCCTCATAATAGGCTCCCCCCTCTCCCCCTGGGATGACTCCTGGTGGCCTGCATCACTTGGCACCACCTTCCCCCAACCCCACAGACCGTGCACAAAACCTAGTCATCCTCCTGGACTCCTAGCTCACCATGAACCGCCAGATCAACGCCATCTCATCATCCTGCTTCCACACACTATGCCTGCTCTGAAAGATCTTCAAGTGGATCCCCAACGAGTCCTGAAAGACTGTCACCCATGCAGTCATCAGCAGCAGAATCGACTACCGGAATAGACTCTATGCCGGCATCACCCAGAAATTTCTCAAGAAACCTCAGAACATTCTGATTGCCTCCGTTAGACTCATGCTCAATATCCTCCACCACTGCCACATCACTGACCACCTGAGAAGGGAAACAGCCTTTACAACGGAAGCATTACAATGCATGCCATTACAATGCATGTCATTACAACGTGAAAGACTTGTTGCAGGCGGAAGAAGGTGTTGGAGTACACTCCAACACCTTCCCTACTGTTGCACACACTGGAGTTGGAATAGTAAATTATACTATTCCAACTTCCAGCGCACTCCCGACAGCAAATCGGGGTAAAGGTATGCGTTGTAACAGCATGCGTTGTAATGGAATGCGTTGTAACGTCATACAACCCCTGAGAGACCTCCATTGGCTCCCAGTGAACAAAAGAATCACCTTTAACCTCCTCACGCATGCCTACAAAGCTCTACATGACGCCATGCCTGCATACCTTAACCATTGCCTCATATTCCACGCATCACTTTGTATCCACAAGACCACGGCCGGAGGAAGATCCATTTCCTCCATTGAAGTAAAAACCTGGAACACCCTGCCTCTCCACCTAAAGCAATCACCGTCACTGCCTCAATTCAAGAAGGACCTTAAGACCTTAATACCTGGCTCTTTGACTGAACCACAGCACCTACAGCGGACCAGCTGTTCCCCCAGATACCTGATTGATTGATTGATTGATTGATTGATTGATCAATGTCTTCTCATTCTCAACTCTACACAGTAACTGAAACTACCCTTCAAACACTTCTGTGACTGTGGAAGGCTTTGCTTGGATTACAATTAGAGATGTGTGAAATTGCAAATAGATTTCTTTATCATATACATAAAGAATTTCACAAAATGTTTGCACATTATGTATTTTGGTGAAATGCATCTGGTTCTTGTCTTGCATGAGACTTGACATTTGGGTGTACATCACTTACAAGAGTGAGACAAGATACCTACAGGACATATTTTCTGTTAAAACCGATTTCTGGCTGCTACAAATTGAGTGACAGCAAAATGATAAGAAAAATCACAATATTTCTACTGCAAAGTAAAAGATTTGCCCCAGGCTAATCTTCAAAGCCATCTTCTAATTTCAATAGAGATTACCGACTCCCCATCCACATTAGCTTTGAGGAGTTCCCTATTCTGTGACAGGGAAAAATGTGTATCATTTGTAGGGGCCCAGCAATAAATAGCCCTAATTACCATCTTTTTAAAACTGTTTTAAGAAATTAATCCTTAACTTGTTCCCCTTTTACAATAATGACAGAAAACGATAGAAATGTATTTCAAACCCAACGTTTATTCTCAAAACATATCATAAAAAAACTAACATTAGCCCCAGGAGACCTCACTACAACACATACATTCATCCATACTCACAGAAATTCAGTCAGTACAACCCACCAAGATAACTTTTTTAGGATCGGAGTTCTCATAGTCAGTTAAAGAAACTTTGAAATTGAATTTTGATTATATTATCAAGACACTTAGGGCCATATGTAGGTAGCTGCACATTTACCGACTCATAAATACCGAATTTTACCGATTCGGTATTTATGAATCGGTAAATGTGATGTAGGTAATTAATCGGTAAAATTTACCGATTCGGAAAGGGTCGGTAATTTTGAATTGGTATTTACCTATTCGGTAATGAGGCATACCCTCCCATTGATTCCTATGGGCCAGGACGCCCATAGGAATGAATGGGAAGCCAGTTACCATTACCTAATCGGTAAATACCGAATCGGTAATGGGGGAGGCAGTATCATTGACACCCTGTTGCACCCCTGATTCGTCCATGTGTGCACATGTGGCGCACATACATGCCCTAAGGGCATGTATGTCTGCCACATGGCACTCTTACATCAGCGAAATATCACGTTATGCTAGGTATTCGGTATTTATCACCAACCTATATTTGGTGGTAAATACCGAATTCTAATTCCTACTCAGCACTCATTTGAGTGCTTCCTACATATCATTTCAGGATTCGGTATTTACCGATTCGGTAAATTACCGAATCCTGAAATATGCCCCCTACATCTCAGATAGCTAAATACCGGTCGGTAACGGGATATTTACCGAATTTCGGCCGTTACCGACCGGTATTTAGCTACCTACATATGGTCCTTAGTGATAACATTGCCCGATGGCATCCACTTTTTCTTTTATCTAAATTTCTTGGAAAGTTTGGTCTCCTCATATAGCTTTGTCCTAATTAAAAATGGCTTAATGTAACAATGGCCTTAAACTTTCAGATTTAAAAAAAATACTATGATGCTTTCTCTTTGAAGCAGACTTCTCGTTCTTCAGACCTTCCCATACACCCTCCTTTGTGGCTATAGATAGAGAAACCTTACATAATGATTTTTGATTTTAAAGAAATTCTTGCTTTCACAACAATTATATCTCGGGATTTAGAGCACTACATGGCAACTGCATGCCAAGAGAGTGTACATATAACATGTGAGTTTCCTTGTTAAAACAGTTCCGACAGATTTGTTGGGCCTACCTGATACAGTACAATATAAAATATCACGCTGTGTGGAAGATTCTTCAGGATCAACTGTGGCTTAGAAGAGATGGTTGAATCAATTCTACCCATCACATTCTTGTTGTCTCACTGACAGCCATGTCTCTGTTGATTATCAGTGTAAAGTAATATTTCAAAGGTTGCATATACAGGGGTTTTGCAACTGGAAGTGAAATTATTACAGTAAACACCACAAATCTACAATTGTTGTTTAACATAGTTCAACAGTTCAAACCTGGCACACGTTATGTGCAGGTCAAATATACATGAGTATTTGAAAAATTGTGTGAGGTAACCGCTGAGATCGCATGTTCCTTACACAAACTCAGAATACTTAGGGGCATATTAACCAGGGCCATATCTACGCTTTTTTGGCTTTAAAAGCCAAAAAAGCGGAGATTATAATATCGCCCTATTACCAATGCGGCGCTAACATGCATTAGCACATGTTAGCAGCCGTATTCCACACGCCTCGCATTGCATCTCTAATGCGATGCAAAGTAGGCGTTGCCTGCCAAAACGAACAGGAAAATATTGCTAACTGTCCTTCGCCGTATTTACAAGACAGCCCAGGACACACGTAGCGTTACAAAAAGCCACGCTAACCGCGGTTATTGCCAGGAATTAACGTCTAAGAAAATTCTGACTTGCCTATATGTTACATGGTAGGTGGATTGTACGGCTCAATCCACATCTCCCTATTAACAAGGATTCCCCTTACGCTGCCGGTGTATCGCTGGATTCCCAGCAATAAACCTGTATTTTGCCGCTATCGCCGGATTTTTGATCTCCATGGAAATACGCGTTGATAATAACGCGATATCTCAGCGACTGAATCCAGCGATAGCCGGCGTTGTGCAAAGTTGCGCTAAGCAGGAAATGCGATATTTATCGCATTTCCTTGATAATATGCCCTGAAGTGTTTACCACACCTCGTAAATATCTCACCCAAATGTATCAAATCAAGTCAAGAATTACTCTATTTAGACTATATAAGACCATAAAAGTGCATGACAAAACTAAAGCATATATTACATAAGATACCTTGACATGATTCAGTCAACAACTAAAATACTAAAAGGCAAAAAGAAGAAAAATACTGATTTAAAAGGCAGTGACATGAACAAATATTCCATTGTCAGCCCCGCACACTAATTATGCAGACAATAACTTTGATATAAATGTCCATCAGGGTAAACCATATTCAAAGTAATTACTCAGTCAATTGATGATGTTTTTTTAAACAATAAAAAAGTATTACTAACCAAAGCAGTAACATGATAAAAAGCAAGATGCAAATGACAGAGAAATGAAACCCTCAGGAATATAGATAACTATGTCCTAAAATTAAAATAGCCCCCATAAAATGATTAAAAATAACCCGACATTATACACACCATTTACCAAAATCCATAGATAAAAACTCATACCACTCATTTTATTTGGAAGCCCTTTTAAGGACTCCTCTATTGCAACTAAGAATCTCTGTATTGCACACGCCACATTTAAGCAATTCATATTTACTAGTAGGCTACTGGCTTGATCCTGATTAATAGTTTTATTGCTGCTCAACTGGCTTTAGAAACTATTTCCGTTCATCTAAAAACCCTGAACAATCCATTAAGACATGTAGCCCACTACATTTTACTTTCATTCCACATGTACATAAGCCCTGTTCTTCTCTCCATACTGCTTTGATCTTCGTATCTACATAGCAAGGATAGAGCCCAACTCTAGTCTAAATCTCAACGCCAGCATTCCTTAACTTGGGGCTTCTTCATGTGTACCAGTGTTTGTAGGTGTGGTCAATACCAGCCCTACTCCAACCTACTCGTAATCAGGGCTGTGTTGGGTGTGCTGTGGCAAAGGGCATGAACTTGCTGCATTTAGAGTAGCACCTCCCCTATAAAGCCCAATACGGTGAAATAAAATCTAGGGTTGCTTGTTTCTTTCTGTAGAGGCACATGGACCAGCAGGTCAAGTGGATTGGTCCATTGGGGATGGGATAATGCTCAGGTGCATATGGCTGGATTCTACCAGCATGCCTTCTTCTCTTGGCATAATGGATAGCTCTTATGCTGCTCTAAGGCTGCTTCATCGGACAGCTGAAGAGAAGAATAGAGAAGGGTTGAGAATGAAGGAGCAAAGAAGAGTTGGGAGAGGGGAAAGTAAAGATGGCAAGGGGACAAGGAAGCAGAGAAATTACATCATGTTGCTTGAATCCTTTAAAGGGACTTCTGCTAAACTGTTGCTCTCTTGTGAAACATAAGGCGGACATTTTTAACATATTAACTGATCTAAACCCTGATGCCCTCTTCCTGATCGAGACATGGCTTGGTGACTGCTCGGAGCGGATGTTCTCGATGCGTTACCTGTAGGCTATAGCATTATAAGATGTGATAGAATAGGCCAAAGCAGTGGTGGTATCGCCATTATTTTTAAACATACTTGGACTTGCTCTCTTAAAAAAATAGATTGTCTGGATAGTGAGGCGGCTCAATTCACTATGCATATGTCTAGTAATCAATCCCTGACAGGATTATTGTTGTACCGTCCCCCAGGTCCGGTTACTGATTTTTGTCACTAAGCTGGTGGAAGCGGCCACTGATCTAGCTTTAAGGCACAAAAAGCTGATTATATTAGGGGATCGCAATCTACACTTTGAGTCCAAGGACTGTTATGCAGCCCTATCTCTAATCAGGGACTTACAAACTCTCGAATTAGGTCAATTAGTCAATGGTCCCACACATGAAAAAGGCCACACTTTGGATCCTATCTATTCTAATGACCTTTTTTTAACGGGGGAGATGTGGTTAAACTATCTTAGACCGACCACATTATAATCCCTTTTGGTTTTCCAATTGATAACGCATGAATTAAGACGGCAGCTCCAACAATTAGAGTAGAAACTGGATGAAAATCACTCTGGAAAAATGTATAAATGCCGTCGAAAAAAACAAACCCGATAAAGAAAAGAAAGATCAGATAACACTGGCCAACTCACAATATGAGACATGGATAACTAAAACCATTGCTATTCTGGCACCATTAGCTATGAGAAAGAATGTGAGAGAGTCCCCCTTCTCACCTTAGTTTAATGAACATGTGGCCTCGCTAAATAACAATGTAAGCGCCTTGAGCGCAAGTGGCGGAAGGATTATAGCTTGACGGCTTGAGGACTTCTTAAGGAAACCCTTTGGACCTACCATAAACATATCAAGATAGAACAGAAAGAATACTATTCCCAATTAATTGATGCTGTGCGTAATCCTGCCAAAGAATTATTTTCACTATTGAAATCTCTAACGAAGGCAGAACAATCTAATGATCTAACTGACCTCCCTATTCCAACAGTAGAGAAAGTTAAGAACATCTTTGGGTCTATTAAATCAGGCTCTCCGCTGGACTCGGCCCGCCTAGAATTCTGCAATTAGGGTCCTCAACGGTAGTACCCTCTCTAAAGGAGATCCTGAAGCTATCAATAAGCTCCGGTTCGGTACCTAAATGCAGGAAACAAGCAAAGGTAGTCCCTATTCGGAAAAATGTAACAATAGATCCCTCCATATTGGACAATATGAGACCCATCTCGCTTCTTCCATTCGGCACAAAAATATTAGAAAGGCATGTCAGTAATTGCCTGACTAGCTTCATCGAATCTAATGAGCCTTTAAACCCTACTCAAACGGATTTTAGTGCATCATTTTCCACTGAATCTGCTCTCTTTTTATCGGAAGAAACATTAAGACAGAATGCTGACAAAGGTCAGATGTTGGCTCTGATATTACTCGACCTAAGTGCAGCCTTCGTTAGGGTGTCACATGACATATTAATTCATAAACTCCAGGAGGCTGGTATTAGAGGCAATGCATTAAAATGGTTCAGATCCTTTTTACAGGACAGATTATTTCAGGTCACTCTCAAATCGTGTGTGTCAGACCATTTTCAATCTAAAGAGGGGTTCCACAGGGCTCGATTTTGAGCCCTACTCTCTTTAATATATATATGACACCCCTGGCTGACATTATTAAAAGGAATAGGGTACAAGTGGTGTTGTATGCCGACGACACCCAATTAATAGTAAACTGTCAGACCCCTCGGCCATTACAGCTGAGAGTTTTAGGACCTGTCTATCTGAGGTTGCAGCATGGATGACCAACAACTGCTTAATGCTGAATGCAAGTAAAATGGAGATCCTTCTGGTGGGAAGAACTCCCGCTATCTGGACATCAGCTTGGTGGCCTGCATCTTTGGGGAAACCGCCCGCCCCTAATTTGAAGGTGAAGAACGTGGGAGTAATTTTTTACTCTAAATTAACTTTTGATGATCAGATTAGGAAGACAACAGGGAAAGGTTTTGGCGCCCTGAATGTCTTAAGGAAAATCCTTGATTACATTCCCATAACATCAAGAAAAACCATAGTCCATGCACTTATCACCTCTCACCTGGGCTATGGGAATGTACTCTATCTAGGCGCACTCAAAGGGAGTGTAAAATCACTGCAGCGGGTTCAGAATGCAGCTGCTAGATTGGTCTTAAACCTTCCTAAAAGGTCTTCAGTCTCTAGTGCACTTAACTCTCTGCACTGGCTCCCAGTGATTAAAAGAATTCAGTTTAAAGCCTTATGCATGTGCTGAAGAATTCTCATGAAGCAGGGCCTGACATACCTTCACTCACTTGTGCAAACATATGTGCCCCTGCAAAGTCTTGGACCCCCGGATGCCAACCTAGCCAGGGTGCCTAAGGTATATAGGGCCAGAATGGGAGTAAGAGCCTTCTCCTATCTTGCACCCAAATTGTAGAACTCCCTCCCTAAGGCTCTAAGAGACTCCCCCTCTGAACTGGATTTCAGAAAAAGATTAAATACTTGAATGTATAGCAACTGTCTTCTAACATAGGTGAAGTTAGATTGTATATCCTTTAGTTCTTTGCTCTATTCTTTCTAACCCTCAGAGAACAGCAGGGAGATGCACAGTTCGGTGTATTCAGGCGCTTTATAAACTACATTATTATTACCTACTGGCGGTCGCCAGTAGGTAGTTATAGTTAGGACCTAGTTTCCATAGGAAAAGCGTTTTTTGTTTTCCCAATAACTTTGGTGCCGGATGACGAATCTTCATGAAATTTTCGAAACTCGTGGGGTGCCCCAGTCAGCTCCTATCCTAAATGTTTCAGGGTGATTCGGTAAGCGGGGGCCGAGAAAAAAGGGGGGTTCCAAAACGTGTTTTCTCCATGTTATTTTCCATAGGAAACTTTAGACACGGCTACAGCCCGAACAGCTGAACAGAATTAAACCAAATTTGGGAAAAAGGTAGCCCTTGTTTCAGAAATAACTCTTTTTGTTGAATGGTGTAAATCCGTTCAGTAGTTCCTGAGAAGTAATAAAAAAAAGAGGTCAAAAAATGATTTTCCAATAGGAATCTTTAGACATGGCTACAGCTTGAACTGCTGCACGGAATTACACCAAATTTGGCACAACGTAGTGCTTGGTTCAGAAAGCGCCCTTTTTTTTAAATGGTGTAAATCCGTTCAGTAGTTGCTGAGATAATCAAAAAATTAAAGTTTTGTTATGTAGAGGCGCGGTGGATCCGCGGATCCTCCCGACCACAAGCTTTATTCTAATTGGCTGTCAACACTCCAAACCAGGAAGTGTTGGCAACCAACTTGTGCCTCGGTAACAGAGCCACAAGAAAACAGGGAAACAAATGTGAAAAAAAGAAAAGGGGGCAGTTTAGAAACACCCTGAACCTCTAGGCCTGCTCAGGGGGTCCCACAAGGACCCCCAGGGCCACAAAAAAGCATTTTTAAAAGCATTTTAAACAAGCATTGGCGTAGCCAATAGGTCTCGCTTTTCGGACATTTTAAGTATTTAGTTTTGCAGCACAATATCCTTAGGGCAACAACATCAGCTGTTTCATTGCTAAACCGTGTACCTTATAAGTGTTTAGCCATGCCACAGTTGCTGTTGTTGCACCAATGATATTGTGATGAATAACTAAAAAATTATAAGGTTCCAAAAGCGAGACCTATTGGCAATGCCAATGCTTGTTGGTGATGCTGTACTGCATCTGCAAAAATCATTTTGTGCAAAAGCTGTGCAACAATCGCTAAAACAAAAAGAAAAGGAAAAGGCTCGATGACACAGCTGCTGTTCATCTGCCTATGAAATGACGTGGGAGCTATTTTTTTTTTATTTACTGATGCAAGATGGAACAGTACATTAAAAAAAGGAAATTGAAGTAGCGCAGAATAGTTTTTTGTTAGGTTGAGTGGCAGATGGCAATTTGTGGCTGCGTTCCCACCACAAAATAGACAAACAAGGAAGTTAACCGCGGGGCCAAAGTGAAAGTGATCGCGGGGGAAAAATGCCACCGCTGGCCACAGCTTGCAGTGCATATGCGCGAGTGGTGCGCGCGCAGCAGTAATCACGCCATATGGCGCCTCTGTTCAAGCGCGCGCCCGCGCACATGCACTGCAAACTGTGGCCGGCGGTAGCTGGGTCAGGCGAGACCTTAAAAACAAAGCGCGGGCTCCCGTTATTATATAGCCCCCCGGGTGGGCCAAGTCCCGGGGGCATGAGATAATGTAATTGCCCCCGCAGCCCTGGGTACTGCTACCCCTGGGGCTTTCCATAAATATTTGCAGGGGGCTCACGGCCCCCTGCAGCCCCAGGGAATGCCACCCCCGGGGCTTCCTATTTTTAATGTGTGGGGCGTTCCAAGGCCCCCCAAGCCCTGGGGGCTTTTATTAATTATTTTGTGGTTGGCACACGCCCCCCCCCCCGCTGCCCCAGAGACCGGCACCCCCGGGTTTTTTTTTTTTTTTAAATATACCTGTGTGGGGTGGCTTGAGCCCCCCATCCCCACAAGCCCCAGGGCCCGCCACCTCCCTGGGGCACTAATATTCAAATTCAGGGGTCAATGAAGCAAAGCAGAATTGCTTTTCCACAAGGGGAGCTACACCGGTGGGACCGTGGGGGCATTGAGGCTCCCCCCACGGTCCCCAACGGATAGGGCCTGCCTCAGGGGATGGGGTCCCCGGGGCTAGAAGTGGCCCGGGAGGGGGGCCTCGCGGCCCCCTCCCCAAAAATAAAAAGCAAAAAAAAATAAAGGCCGGCCCCGGGGATGGGGTTCCCGGGGCCAACAGAGGCCTTAGGAGGGGGGCATCGCAGCCCACCTACATAAAAAAAATATATATATTTGGCCATGCCTTGGGGGATGGGGTCCCTGGGGCCGGAACTGGCCACAGGAGGGAGGCCCATGCAGCCCCCTTTCCGTTCATATATTTATTTATTTTTTAAATAGGGTCAGGACTTGGGGGATGGGGTCCCCAGGGCCCAAAAAAAGTGAAAAGAAGGGGGGCTCACCTCCCCCTTCCCAAAAAAATAAATTAAAAAACCATGTGATCGTGCCGGAGGCCCTCCCCCTCCCAGCAACACTCTGCAAACGTGCCCTGTGGCGCGTTTTAAGTTGGGGAATTAATTCCCCTTCAATCCAGAGAGCTCCTGGGGGCCAACTAGCCCACCAGGTACCTCCAGTAAGTGCCACAGGCATGCGTTGCAGAGAGGTGGTCCAGGCCACGCCCCTTTTTACACCTCTCTGCAATGCAGCTCTGTGGCGCTTACTGGAGGTATCTCGTGGGCTAGTTGGACCCCAGGGACCCTCAGGATTCAAGGGGACTTTATCCCCCAACTTAAAACACGCCACGGGTGCGTTTGCACAGTGGTGAAGGGAGGGGGCGGGACCTGAGGTGACGTGCGCAAACACGCCCTGTGGCGCGTTTTAAGTTGGGGAATTAATTCCCCTTCAATCCTGAGGATCCCTGGGGGCCAACTAGCCTACCAGGTACCTCCAGTAAGCGCCACAGGGCTACGTTGCAGAGAGGTGGTCCAGGCCACACCCCTTATTACACCTCTCTGCAACGCAGCTCTGTGACGCTTACTGGAAGTACCTGGTGGGCTAGTTGGACCCCAGGGACCCTCAGGATTCAATGGAACTTCATCCTGCAACTTAAAACGCGCCACTGGGTGTGTTTGCACAGTGGTGAAGGGAGGGGGCGGGCCTGAGGTGACAGGTGTGCAAACATGCCCTGTGGCGCCTTTTAAGTTGGGGAATTAATTCCCTTTCAATCCTGAGGGCCCCTGGGGGCCAACTAGCCCACCAGGTGCTTCCAATAAGCGCCACTGCGCTGCATTGCAAAGAGGTGGTCCAGGTCACGCCCCTTGTTACACTTCTCTGCAATGCAGCTCTGTGGCGCTTACTGGTGGTACCTGGTGGGCTAGTTGGACCCCAGGGACCCACAGAATTCAAGGGGACTTAATCCCCCAACTTACAACGTGCCAGGGGGCGCGTTTGCAGAGTGGTGGAGAAAGGGGGCATGGCCTTTGTCTACCTCTCACCAATCCCACTGTGTGGGGCTTAATGGAGGTAAAAGGTAGGCTAGTTGGCCCCTAATGGACCCCCAGCAGTGAAGGGGACTTCAATCCCCATCCAAGAGCGTGCCAGGGAGTGCGTTTGTAGAGTGGTGGGCAAAGTGGGCGTGGCATGGTATGAGTACTTACCAGTGCTGCTGTGTGGGACTGACTGGAGGCAATAGTTTGGGAAGTTGGCCCCCAAGGATGTCCTTGGGGGCCAACTACCCCACATGGTCAGTGACATCACTGATGACATCTCAAATAACATCACTGATGACATCATTCATGTGATAATTTGATGCATCTTCTCACACACTAATATAAAGCTTGATACACCCACTCTAAATTACAGACTGCCATTCTCAAAACCATAGACACTCCAACACCAATAACTACATACCCACTCACTGATTCTTAGGTTTACACACACATCTACTCACTCATCCGTACAGTCACTCATACTTATTATCACTCATTACAGAACTATCATATGCACTCAGTGTTTAATTTGTGCCGGAGCTTTCCAGTGCTCAGCACCGGCACTTATTTTCCGGGGCCGATACTACAGCTTTCTTCATGCGGTGTTAGGCCATCCCCAGATAGAACGTAACGGTCATAACAAACCATATATTACAGGTTTATTACAAACAATTCCAGGGAAACTTATTTTGCGCATTCTATTTTGGAGGCTTGATCCAGGAAACAAAAAATACAATACCCCCTTGGATCATGCGCCGCAACATCTCGTGAGACTTCAGGAGTTACGGCTGCCGTTTAATTACAGATCACACCCAATGTCACGTGCTTGTGAAATAGCGCAATATCTGGCTCCTGAGCAGCGCACAGACTCCCGGCTGGACCAAGGTAGGAAGTGCGCTTTGGCACTCGTATAGGAAGTTGGCCCTTATTTTGGTTCATGGTATGTTTCAATAGAGGTCAGGTCATGCTCACAGGCACGGAGTTATGGAAACTCCTGCAGGCCCTGCACCGTCCGCCTGCCTCAGCACCCTGTGCCTCCCAGGCGGATTTCCGTGGCTTGGCACCCTGGCCAGATTGAGAGGTAATATTCACCTGCCCTCCACGTGGGGCCCGGGTGCCGAGGAGACACATAACTGCACTCAGGAAGGCAGTTTCAGAGGCGCCTGGATAGCAGCATTGCTCCTCTCAGACCCTCGGGACACAAGCAGATTGACCGCCTCCCTTCTCGGGCCTCAGGCCCTTTGAAAATCATACGAAGGTCCGGTTCCAAGTTGACGGATTTACAGCAGTGCTGCAGATCTCAAAGAGAGCGTCTTCTGGGCCATCTACAGCATGCAAACCCCGTTAAACACCAGCATGAGGGACACAGGCTGGAGCTGACACTTGTAAGTGTGTTAGCAGCAGTTCCTCAATTGCTGTTCGTTTCTTATGGCATTTGGCCTCGTGGCAAAATATACATGTAAGAGCATCTGTTTTGGTGTACCATTTGGGTTCCATGTCAGTATGCTATTATAGTAGCAGTGGGCTGCATCAATATCTAGTGTATTGTAATTTGAGATTACCGTTTCCACATTTCAGGCAGGAGACAGCCAAAATAAAGCAATTTTCGCTTTAAAAATAGGGAGTCTCCCATCTGAATCGGATCTATGAAATGTATGAATCATCTTAATTTATTTTAAGCATGGCTTTTCTATCTTTGTTTGCTTAATCAGTAAAGGATCGTTAATGCAGCTCAAACAAATTTTTAAAAACTTTCTTATAATTACAGTTAAAGTGTGTACAGATGAGAGTAAAAATACTGGCTTCTGGTGATAATGTTACTTTTTGTTGACTGTTTAAATAGATGTCATGAAATGTGGATAACGTTACTGGAAAGTACTATGCTCAATGACTCATGAAGCCATGTACCACTCGTATAAAACGGTTGTCACAGTCTTGTACCTAGAGCGTAAAAGAACTTTGGTCATATTTAAGATGTTGCTTACTACCAATTCCGCATTATTTGTTTACATCTTGTGTCATAGGAGTCCTTCTTCCTATCTAAAGAAATCCTGTCCACTCATATGAATTTCTACATCGAGATGTTCTCAGTGCCTTGTTGCTTGTGATATCTCGTCCGCCTCATCCATTTACCAACTACAAGTTGGACATGGGCTTATATTTGTTATAATGTGGTTAGTTTAGCTTAACTATGTGTGCTTGAACACAAAGGTCCAAAAACCATATCATTGCTCAAATGGGTGGACTTTCTGATATGTTTCCCTCGTCGTCATTGCTTGATTTTGCTCACGAGAAAGTGTTACTCATAGTCGTTGAAATGTCACTGATAATTGCAATGAAATGATGAAAATGTCACACATTGCAATCTGAAACCTTGGCAGCTATGTATGTTACATGGTTCTTCGGTGAGCTGGGGCCGGTTGCTCCGCAACATTAGTTAACTGGCCAGCAGCTCCACATGACCTTCTCCCCCATCCGCTCCTTGCAAGGAAACCACACATTTTCTAATACAGTATTCTTTATTTTAACAACACCTTGATATAGTTGGCGTGTGAGCACAATTACTCTCCTTGCAGTGAGGCAGGAATCTAGATTGTGTGTCCTCTCAACACCAGTCAATCCGCAATAGTGCTAAATTCTGATCTAACTCTCCAGGACATTGCATATGAAATACTGTTCTGTAATCTGCATGGCACATTCTTTGCATCAGGCAAAATGTATATAGCACACCTGAGAATGAACCTTAACTGTAGAGAAATTGCTAATGAGACTTTTCATGATGAGTGACTTCAGAAAATCCAAACAGCCATTCACACCAGAGTCTGGAAAACACTCCTAACAAGCATAAGGTTCATGGTAGAGTTTATCAACAGACACTAATAATTGCTCTGTGGGATGCTGCTTTTGTCACATAGATCCTTTTATTACTGTGCAGTTCATACGTTATAACCCAGCACACTGAGCTATGAACTGCCATCAAAGCGCTAAATGCAACCAGCATGGTACAGGTTAGAAAGTTATGTTTTTCCCCAGTCTTTGACTATCCTAATTTTACTGAAAAGGGTTTGTTTGGGTAGAAATACATTGTAATTAGTAAAATCAACCCTAACCACTGTGTGGTGCTGCAGAAGTTGCATTAGTCGTTTTAGGCAATTTATTCCAAAACAGTGCTTTACATGCACTTTTGCATTCATTTTTTTTTAATTTTCTCAGGGACAGGGGTAACATCCTATCAGAATCTTACCTGAGGAAGGCTCCCTTGCTGAAATTCAGATTGGGTATTACATCTGGCTTTAAGAAGCGTCATTTAAGGATTTGGGTGGGTCAGTAGAGTAAGTGAGTGATGCCAGTGGAGGAAGTGTGTGTAGCCAGGGAAGTGGGTGGAGCAAGAGGAAGTGGGCATGGCCTCCTAAAAATAATTGAGCACCTGGACCTAAAATTTTACAAATTAAACACTGTATGCACTCATACACCTATATAGCCACTCACACATCGCCACTCATCCATAGAGGTACTCACACACCTAGTCAGTCATGCAAATAATTAATCAAACTGCCATTTACTCACCTATACAGTTATACACACACCAGCTCACTTACTCATACAAATACTAGCACATTCTTACGCTCTTATACAATCACTGATACAAGCAAACACTCATCCATACAGCCACTCTCACAATCACACACTCTCACTTATAGCCATTTATATACTCCATAAACACATATATACTGCCTTTCACATATGTAGCTACTCACACATGTACCACTGAGATATACATTCACTCACTAACACACCCATACACACACTCACCCACCCATACAGTCCATCACAGATGCACTCTTGAAACCGTGCACCCAGTATTTCACCCACTCACACATCTATGCACAGAGTCACATACACCCCACCCACACAAACACTCAGGCACCCATACAGATACTCAGACAACCAATCAATAACCCATATAGACACTCATGTAGCTAGTCACAAACCCATGCAGCTGCTTACACACCAACAGACAGATGGATACAGACATTCACACAGTTTAGTCACTAACCCATGCAATCATTAAGATACGTTTAATCACTCACTTATAGAGTCAGTCACGCACCTACTAAGTCATCCATTCAGACACTTATACACCCACTCATTCTTCAATACGCCTTTCCCTATATATATTACAAATATTTAAACTTTACAGAAACACACAGTCACTGGATGATGTCATCAGTGATGTCATTTGAGATGTCATGAGTGATGTCATGAGTGATGTCACTGACCATGTCATGAGTGATGTAATATGCGACGTCATCAGCAGTGCATTGCGGGGGCGCGAGTTATAGTTAGCTGAACTGACTATAACGGGGGAATTACTCTTTATTTTGTACGACTGAAATGTCCAACTAACTATAACTTTCCCTAAAACCTATGGTTTTTTCAGTGAATTTCTAAGGTTTTTTAAATGCTAATTTCTAACTATAACGCCCCTGAAACCTATGTTTTTTCAGTGAATTGTTATTATGATTACAGCTGCATATGCCGCATTGAGTCACTTCCAGGCACTCAGTGCGAATTATCTTCACAATGTAGTGGCAATTTCTTTGGAACATGATCCTAATTTACCTTACACTTTGCACTTTAATAGTTAATATTATTATTTATTCAATTGAGTATGATCATTTCCTAACTACTGCTTCTGGAATGGATTCCATGTGGAGTCTGTAATTGGCATTAAAGACATGACCCATATCCGTGTCACAACAGGTTAGCAGATAATGACATCTACATGTAGAGACTTCAAATTGTGACATCCTACTCAAGTCATAATCTGATAGTTTATTAATTATCATATATTACTACAACAATGTTTTACACAGTGTGCTACAGACAAATTGCGCAGTTGGAACAATGCATGATGTAAATATTTGCAAATGAAATTTTTGCAATGTCTGTGTCACAGGCACCATTAGTAGATTTCAAGTAGAAATCTTCACAATAACACTCCAGCTTTGTGTACATCCGAGGCCTACCTGAGGACACTGAGGGCACATCTAATGGGGAGGTGCTCAGCAGTGGATGCAGTGCTGGGCGCCTACTCATCAGGGACAAGACTTGGCCTACCGGACTACAAATGACTGGACTCCCTGACCAAAGGACATTCAACCTATGATGAAACCTTCATAAGTATAGGTTTGATAGAGCAACAAAATCTGATTTTTATTTACACAACTAAATAACTGATATAAACACTGAAACCTGAATGTGCACTTTGCACACTTTGAGAAACATGACAAAGAAACCAAGCAAAGACAAAGTAATGGCACCATAAACGCGTGCTTATGTGCGTAAAAATAGACAAATTCAAACATAAAAAGATTCAAATGTTTACTAATCTGGTATTATACCAAGACGACTTATGAAAAACTATGATTTATAACGCTTTTGACAAAATAATGCTTTTCTAATGATGTTATTTAGCATCTCTCTGGTTCGCATCTAATGCCTCATGAAGCAAACGTGGTGTAGAACTAAAGTTTTATAACTTATATGAATAATATTTACAGTAATAAATATTAGAGATAGACATTGTTAGTACCATAAAAATATTAAAACGATTTTAGTAAAATAATTTTTAAGAAAATGTACATACAGAAACTTTGCAAATCGTATGAGTACGCCATACCTAACTTTAGTTATTTCTTTGCAGTGTGAACAGGACATTGTTATCAATATTTAGAAATATGAAACATTTGCTTTATATTATGAAGTTTGATTCTGGTTATGAGTTTTATTACCGAAGAAAGAAATAGGTTTACCTGCTTTTTAAATGTATGTTATTTTCTAAAAGCTGCATTGTTTCATAGGTATATATAATGTATTTTTCACGTTTCTTAAATGTTGCTTTATTTGCTCTGCATATGTAACATTTGACATAACTACGGACATTTTTCTAGTGTTCACAATGGAGTGAATTGGTGAGAACTTCACCTCTGTACCGACCCTATGGACTGCAACAATGTTACTTTCTTTTGTCAACTAACCTGTGAGGACAAAAGAAACGTTTGTTTCTCATGACATGCTTGGGAAACCGTGCTGGCGTAGCAAATGTGTACCTGACGTGCAAAAGAGTAACCGTATGCCGATCAGGCCCTTGTGGATTGACTATTGATGTCACAACTGCATCATCTTTGCTAAAAGAACTGTTACCCCAAAACGGAGGGGCTAGAGATGTTGCCTCAGCTCATCTTGGCTTAGCTTGGGACAACGTTTTTTCTGTTTCCTTTTGCATCTCCTGTTATGGCTGCTGTTCAATGTGGTATCCTCCTTTTGCCAACAGCATCATTATTTTTCTTATGCCTTTGATTTCCTTTTGGAATGAACTTGCCTGCTGATCTCTTTTGGACTGTCTGGTGAGAAAAAAGATCAGAGCTTCCCTGATTTTGCTCCAATCCTTCTGCCCATGGACTCTTCCCAAGTGGACTTTAACGTTATCCTTTCATCCCCTTTGAATGAGCTTTTTCGTTGAAACCATCCTCCTGCCTTTATTGGTAGTGGGAATCTGGAATATTTAAACCATCCTTGTTAGTAAATTAGAAGAAACCGTCCTGTATAGAATAACTTGACTAAATGTTTGGTTTTATTCTACCTGTTATTGGATGCCTAACCGAGCTATTTAGAATGTTGCTTGCGTGCAGTGATTTTGGATCTTTAATACAATAACCAAATTAATTAAATGTGCATGAGTCTGTTACTGAGTCTTAATGTTCGTTCCTTAAACTGTGACTTATAGATTTGATCTGAAATGCGTAACAGAGATAGTCATTTCAAACTTGTGAGTTAGCCACTAATTAATGGTCCTCATTGGGGGGGTAATGATTCGGACATCCTGAATTCTCACCCTCACTACAACAATAACAGATTCATCAGAGGAGCAATGATAATGTATAGCTTAGAGCAAGAAAAATTATAAATATAAATGAGAAAAAGGTTTTGGTGCTTTCACAGGATCAGTTTAACTTTGACAGTGATGTGGAAAGGGCACATGGAAGAGCTTGTGGAAAAACTGACACAGATTTGTCTGTAGTATGGGGCAGAATGAAGGCTGACTGTGAGTCCACTTCTTGACTTTAATCATGAAATGGGGTCCATGGTGAATTTGACCACCTTGGATGGCATGGAATAAAAGAGCCGTAATATAGACCATAAGCTTTGGAACGGACGGGTGGTCTTATGAAGGTGGTTGCTGGTTACAGGATGTTTGCTGCAGCATAAAGTATACTATTAGTGATGGGCCCTTTGACCTGGGATGCACCCAGGCTGGAATATGTGAATGGTCAGCCAAGCAACTTGAGCTGAGGTTGATTATATAGAGTGATTTTTGGAAATGTTTCAGGAATAAAGTAATTTAGACTGCAGATGGAGAACCTCTGCGGATAAGGAAGATTGGTGAGATGGACATCTGGAACTTTGACAGGAAATGTGCTGGCCAATTTGAAAGATCCTCTAGCCTAGATAATGGCTTAATATCATCAGCTTTGCAATAATTATATTTTTATGAGGAGTTCCTGTTCTTCTGATCTCCAAAAACCAGTGCTTAATTTGCAAAGCCAATTGTACTGGGCCACTCTACCGTCGCTGCCGAATACTAAGACTGTCTAGTCTTTATTTTGTCAGATGTCTCTTTTACCCACCAATATATTCTCCCTGTCTCTTTGTCTCATTCTTGTATGTTGTGCTTCATTATTTGCTTTCTACCTTTGCCATTGTTTTTCAGTCTTTCTCTTCCTCCTTCGTTTCCCATTTGCTGCTTGAGTATCTCTTGTTCAGGGTCACAGTCTGATGGTTAAAATAACTCCTGGACCCAAGAGCGAGTGCCGGTGCCTCGCTCCACACCCAAGGGATCACTTTGAGCATTGCTGACCACGTTTAAAGCAATGCAGTCAAGTAGAGTTGGGAGAGAGCATCGTGGTTGCGCTGATTCAGAAGAAAGTTTACGCATGGCTGCATCAGCCAACCAGACCACAGGTGAAGCAGAAAGCCTTATGCTTTGTTTCACATAACGGGGTGCCAGCCTTTTATGTACTACGTGAAAGAAGAGGCTGGAGAGGAGCAACTAGGGAGAGGATGTCTTATGTGTCAAATAATGGCAACTGGTAGAGGTTTTGTCTTCCCTTGTAACAGAAACTCTACCCATCTCAAAAAACACGAGTAGAGGTGGGCATGGGAATAAATGGTAATTTCAGATAACAGTCACAAATACAGAAAAGTACATTTACACTTATTATCATTTGATACTTGAGAGGATTAAAAAGTTCAGTGCTGCTATCATCATGTATTTTCCCTTGTGTAGGAAATCTTTACTTCTCTAACACAGTGCTCACCAAGGTGCCAGTTGTAATTTGATACCTGGTATATCTGGACTGTTTCCAATCAAGGAACTTTCAAATGCTTCTGCAATCCGACCATCATCTGTGCGTCTTTTGTTTTCTCGCCCTCAGTGTGCCAGGTATGCTCAGACGTGGGTACCAGGCTCACTGTGTCACAGGATTCAAGTTAACCTGGCTGATGACGGGTGTGCCCTGAAACCAGTCCCAGGGTGCTTGTTTCTGGTCCAGGGAGTGCATGACTTGACAGTTCAGTCTTGATTGTTCCCATGAGTCACAGGGTCATGACTGATTTGCATATGGCTGGGTGGGGTGGCACGCTGAGCAAAAAATGATGGATTTAACCCAGATCTATTGATTGGGGGTGAATGTTTAATTTGCCCTGCATTCCGTCCATCATCTGTTTATCTTTCGCTTTCTCACCCTAAGAGAACCGGGAATGCCCAGACGTGGGTCCTGGACTCACAGTATCACTGGATTCAATCTAGCCTGGCTGAAGAGGTGTGATGCCCTGAAACTGGTCCCAGGATACTTGTTTCCGGTCCAGGGAGGACCTGGCTTGGCAGTTTGGGCTGGACTGTTCCCATGAGGCACAGGGTAAAGACTAATTTGCCTATGGCTGGGTCTAAACTGGAGTGGCATAGTGAGCAAAAGAATGATGTATTTAACCCAGAACTATTGATTGGGGGTGACTGTTTGATTTGCTCTGCATTCCGTCCATCATCTGTGTGTCTTTTGCTTTCAGAGAACCGGGAATGCCCAGACGTGGGTCCAGGGCTCACTGTGTCACTGGATTCAAGCTAGCCTGGCTGAAGAGGGTGTGATGCCCTGAAACCGGTCCCAGGATGCTTGTTTCCGGTCCAGGGAGGACCTAGCCTGGCAATTCGTGCTGGACTGTTCCCATGAGGCACAGGGTCAAGACTGATTTGCATATGGCTGGGCCAAAATTGGAGTGGTATGGTGAGCAAAAGAACAATGGATTTAACCCAGATTTATCGACTGGGGGTAAATGTTTGATTTGCTCTGCATTCCGTCCATCATCTGTGTGTCTTTTGTAATTTGATACCCGATTTATATATTTCTTATGTATCCAATCAAGGAACTTTCAAATGCTTCTCCTTTCAACATCCCTAAGAGAAACCTTCCTAGCAGGGGATGCTCCATCCTCTCTGTGGTGATAGTATCACATGAAAGAGTTAAGAAACAGCTTTCATCATTTATCAATCAATCAAGTCGTACTGTTATAGCATGGCTAATCACCCCAGGGGGTATCCAGGCGCTGTGCTGCACAATTCGTTCAAGAGCCAGGCTTTGAGTCCCTTCTTAAAGTGGGTTAGTGAGGGTGTGGTGCGGAGGTGAATGGAGAGGGTGTAACCGTTTTTGGCAGCAAGGTGGGAGAAACAGCCTCCTCCAGAGCAGCAGTGGCAGATGCATGGTATCTGAGTGAGACTGTACAGAGATTTTCGGTTGGCAGGTGGTGGTTCTTGTAGGCTGGTCCTTGGTTGTATAGAACTTGACAGTGACCATGGACAATGACTAGCAGAGATTTGTTAACTGGGCATTACATTGAAAACATGGAATTCATGCATAAACTCCTCTGCCACGTAGCAAAGTTAGCTTGCTACTGCACCCACAACCCTTTGCTTATACAACTTTACCTCTACAACCTAAAAAGCATTTAACCAATTCACAAAAGTGAACTTTGAAAAATATCAGGCAATGAGAGAGGTGATGATTTTGGGGCCCCTAACCTAGGGGGAGGACCAAGCAGATGCCTTGAACACAAAGAGCATATCATGCTGAACGATTCGGTGGTGGTCCCATACTCCTAGGACCACCCCAGGCAAAGTTATGGGCAAACATACAATGGCCCAGCAAAGCATTATGGGTGTGAGATTCTAGAGTGCAGTGAATATTGTAGTATTAGATCTCAGCTCAGACGGGAGAGCTGACCCTTGAGAAATGTTTTGATATTGGATACAATAATATTCAATGCACTCTAGAATCTCGTCCCATAATGCTTTGCAGGGACTTTGGTTGGGATTGTATTTTTGCCCATAACTGTGCTTTGGGTGGTGCTCTTTGTGTTCAAGGCATCTGCTTGGTTCTCTCCCTAGGTTAAGGAAGACCCCAAAATCATCTCCTCTCTCCCTGCTTGCTATATTTTCATTTTCACTTTTGTGAGATGACTATATGCATTTTAGCATATAAAGACAGAGTTACTTGTGGTTTTTTTAAAGGTATGTGAGTTTTCTGTTTTATTAATTGGGATGAGATGAGGGGAGTTTGGAATTCATGCAAAAACTCTGGAGTTAGCTTCTGCACCCACAACCCTTTGACAAAGCAACTTTACCTTTACATGCTAAAAAGAATTCAACCAATTCAAAAAAGTGAGCTTTGAAAAATATCAGGCAATGAGAGAAGTGATGATTTTGGGGCACCCCCTAACCTACGGGGAGGACCAAACGGACTATTCGGTGGTGGTCCTATCCTCCTAGGACCACCCAAAGCGAAGTTATGGGCAAACATACAATGCCCACCAAAGGCCCAGCAAAGCATCATGGGGCGAGATTCTAGAGTGCGAGGTATCTGAGGTTTCTGTTTTGTTAATTGGGATGAGTCGGGAGAGAGTTCACGGAGCAGTAGGGGTACTCTGCCAACGAGCCCACCTTTACTCGGCAGGCGTGGACCAGAAGCTTGAATTATCATCTCTTCTGGAAGGGGAGCCAGTGGAGGTCTTTCAGTTTCTAGGTGTCCTTTTGGGCACGTTGAGGATCAGTCTGGCTGCTGCGGTCTGGATTGTCTGGATTCTTTGCATGAGTTTGGTGGTGGTGCCTGCATAAAGTGTGTTGCCGTAGTCTAGTCAGCTGATGATGAGGGCCTGTGTTACAGTTTTCTGTGTGCTGATGGGGAGCCATCTGAAGACTTTGCAGAGCATGCGGATCATGTGAAAGCAGGCTGAGGAAACGGCGTTGACCTGACGTTTCATGGAGATTACACTGTCCAGTCTGTTGCAGCGGTTGCGGATATGGTCTTTTGGCGTGAGAAAGGGTCCAGGCTCCGCCAGCCACCAGCAGTCCTTCCAGAGGGCGGCGTGTCTGCCGAAGAACAGAACTTCTGTTTTGTCGATGTTGAGTTTCAGGAAGTTGCCTATCATCCATGCCACAACATTTTCCATACAGTTGTGTAAGTTGATCTTCATCAAGGTGGGGTCCGCTGAGAGCGAGAGGGCGAGCTGTGTATCGTCGGTGTAGGAGATGATGTTGATGTGCAATCTGACGATGTTTGTCAGTGATGTTATATAGATGCTGAAGAGGGCTAGACTGAAGGATGAGCATTGGGGTATGCCAAATATGGCCTGCTTATGTAGCAAGGTGAAGGGAGGGAGGTGCGTCCCATGAAAAAGGATGCCATCTATTTGAGTGCATCTTCTGTGATATCAATCGATTGATGAGTGGGTTATGAGAGACGGTGCTGATAGCTGCGGAGAACTCCAGGAGGATATGGGCGGCTGATTCTCCTGTCGAGTAGGGCTGGATGATGTCTGTTGTGGCGATCAGGGCTGTCTCGGTGCTATGGTTGGCTCTGAAACTTGATTGGGATGGTGGTTTCTCTGCAGGTGATTGGACTTCGAGGATGAATGCCTTCTCCAGGACTTTGACTGGGAATACGATAAGCGAGATGGGACAATAGTTCTTGAGCTCGCTGGGGTTTGCCAAAGGTTTCTTGAAAAGGGTTCTAACCTCCGCATGCTCCCATGCATCAGGAATGGTGGCTGTTGTTATGGAGGCATTGAGGATGGTGATGAGCTGGTGGCTGCTCTTGTCTCTTCCGTGGTTGAGGTCTCGATGGGAGGAGGGGTCAGTGGGTGCACCTGATTGGATGTAGTTCATCAGAATGGTTGTGATCGGTGTGCTGGGTTGTTCCCATGCGGTGAGCGGGTGGTCAGTGGCTGTGGTTAATGGGTTAGGGATCGAAGTTTTAATAAATGGATGCTCTTTTGTTGTAGAAGTGGTGGGGGAGGGCATTGCAGAATTCCTGTGAGGATGGGATTGAGTTTTCTGTGGCTGATGGGCAGGTAAACTCTTTAGCGATGGTGAAGAGTTCCTCGGTATGATTGGCACTAGTCTCAATTTGGTGGGACAGGGACTCCTTTTTTGTGGCTTTGAGCTGTCAGTGGTAATTGTTGAGGGCTGATTTGTAGGTGGCTCGGTTGATGTGGTTCCTGCTGGTGACTCATCTTCTTTCCAGTTGTTTGCATCTGCGTTTTGATGCGCTGACTTCTGGGGTATACCAGCTCGCTCATTTGGTGGGTCTGTATATTGTGGCTGGTTTGAGTGGAGCAACTTGGTTAGTGGCGTTGAAGTTATCTTCTAGCTGGTCAAGGTTGGTGGTGATGTTGGGCAGTGTGGTGCTGGGGGTGTCAGTCAATTGCTGAGTGACCTCGGTCCTGCTGCAGTAGGCGGCACTGTGTTGCTTGGGGGTGGTGCGGGAGGACCAGTGAGGGAAAAATGTATGATGGAGTAATCAAACCAGGTGAGTTTCGAGGTGTGGCTGTATCTGATTCTGTTGCTGGGCATGAAAATGGGGTCTAGCGTGTGTCCTGCTTTATTTGTGGGGTTGGTGACCACCTGCTTGAGGAGGATTGTCCACTCTTTCCAGGAAGTCGGTGGAGTTGGTGTCAGTGGAGTAGTCCAAGTGGAAGTTGAGGTCTCCCAGGAAGACATAATGTTCGGATTTGATGGCGAGAGGGTGTTGAATTCAGCGATAGCGTTCCTGATGCTGGTTCGTGGTCCTGGAGGCTAGGTCATGGTGCTGGCAGGCTGTATGCGAGGGTGCCTTTGATGATGGTTTTGGCATCGGTTAGAAGCTGGAAGTTCATGTATTCCATGATCGGCATGGTATCGTTATCGGTGATGGAGCAGGTCAATTGATTCCTTGTGTACGAGGGCGATGCCAACTCCGTGTCTGTTTGTGAGGTTGCAGTGTTTCATCTTGTAGCCTCTGGGAGTTGCTGTGGTGATGTCTGGGGCTGATGTGGGGGTGAGCCAGGTATCCGTAATGATGGTCACGTCAGGGGCGAGGTTGGAGATGGTGTTCCAAATTTCAGTTTTGTGTTTGCAGAGCGATTTGGTATTGATAAGGAGGCAGTTGAGTTATTCCGGGGATGTCCGCATCCGAGGTTGGCGTGGTGCTGGATGATGTGGTGTTGGTCAGGGCTGGGGTGGAGGATTAATGGCAGTGGATGCAGGTGAAAGGTCCCGCGTTCACAAAGCGAGAGTTCTACTGAACTTATTCCCTCCTGGTCAGATTTATGCCGGACGAGTAAAATTTACTCCACCATCATAAACTTTATTCCAACGGCCTGGGCTGATGGAGGCAAGCCATTTACCCTATTAAGGGTGGACAGACACTTGGTTTGTTTTACAGTCTATCATCGCCATGATAGAGGGACAGTACATCTTTAAAAAATGAGCCCCCTACTATGGGAGAAAACTTGCATAGTGTTGGGACTACCAATTTTTATTTTTCCCAAAACAATCTCCCGCTCTATTTTTGGAAAAGTAAAAACTTTTAAAAGTTTGGTATAAGGATCCGTACCCATTAACAGACACACACCAAACTTTTAAATGGCTTTGTCAGAACTGCTGTGATGGAGGATGAAGGAGTTTATGTATATATTTTAAATCTTTTATATATTCTTTTAATTGGGCTGTTTAGCCCATGCCTGTTACCCACTTATGAAGTATTAATATTTTCTCATTTTTTAGATTGTACTTCGCACATTTAATGGCTGCTATTTATTGCTTTTTGCACAGTTAGGATACGTAGTGCTTGTCTCTTATCTTTTTTTTTCTCCTCTTGTTGCCAATCTCAAAATTCAAATGAAGCGGGACATTGGACTGTACTTTGCACATGAACTGGCTACTACTGAATTGCTGTTTGCACAGATTAGGATATGCCCTGTTACTCCTGTCTTCATGAGCTAACCCTAAACTGAACTCTCTGCCGAAGCTGGATTGTGGATTATATCTTGCACATGAACTGGCTGCTACTTATTGATTTGTGCACACTCTGGGATATGCTTGGTTACCTCAATCCTTCTGTTGTTAATCCCAAATGCTTTCTTCTGCCAAAGTGGTTATGTGTTGCTTCCTAAATGCTTGAAACATCTTAACCAGCCCTGAAGTGATGCATATTTCTCTAAATTTACATGAAGCTGTTGTGTTTTTTAATATGGTCTTAAACATACGTCTCTTGCTTTGGTTGAGGTCTCTCCGGCCTATGAGCTAATTGATAATGCTGTTGAAAACCTTAGTTATTTCACCTATTAGGGTAAACGTCAACATCTAATAATGTTTTGTAAGGGAAAATCTAGACCTGCTAAGTAGGTTCTTGGAAATGTACGTTGGTCCGACAAATGTGTTTTCCTTCTGTTTTATTCTATTTATGTAATAATTTGTGTGTAATATACTGTGGACCTCACTGGAGTTCCAAATCTTTAATAAATATTGAATTGAATAGGAACATGTGGGATTAGGAATAGTAAATCTTTACATGCCTCTGTATGCTTACTTTGACGATGTGTCAGTAGTCTGTTTTGTAGAGTTGACATATATGCAGATCAATATTCATCTCCCCAAAATTCAGACATACAACTCTCTGGCTTTGGAAGCGAATGCACACAAATGTCATCAGCCAGGTCCAGTGCAGACCTTTTTTGAAATGCCAAACTGATCGACTCTTTGCTTTACTATTGAAAGAAGAACATTGCAGAGTGGGGGCTTGATCACAGTCAAGCTTGCAAAGACTAAGGGGCATATTACCAAGCCCCTATCACCACCACTTCACTTTTTGTGGCTTAACGCTGCCTTGGTAATAGTGCCCCTTTCACGCTAAACTTAGCGTGAATGGGGCATGCAGTGGGTGTTACGGTAGGCGTTCCACCGCAACACCCATTCACTTCGATGCTGCCACCTATTATCAAGAGAGGCGATAACAGGTGGCAGCTCTGAACTTAAGACCAGGAAAATCCTGGTCTTAATGTGGCGAAACAAGGAGAAATGCTATATTTCTACTCGTTTTTGAAAAATGCCAAGGTTTGTTTATGTACATGAAGGTCTCCCTTTCTGTACATAAACAAACCTTTTTTTTAAATGCCATTTTGTAACTTACATGTGTGCTGCATGAAGCAGCACACATGTAAGTTACAAAATTGCATTTTAGGTTTGTTTATGTATAGGAAGGGACACCTTCCTGTACATAAACAAACCTCTCTGCTCGCAGACACCATTGGACTCTGGTGAAAGGGTGCCTGCGTTGGCGTTAAGTCGTGAGACTTAGCGCCATCGCAGGGGGAAACGCCAGGCTGCACCATATCCTTGGTAATATGGTGCAGCCTGGCGTTTCCGAAGTGGCGATGAGAGGCGTTAAGCAAAGGAGGCTACCGCCTCTCACCACCACTTCCTAGATAATATGCCCCTAAGTTCCCCAAAATTGTTTGTCCCAGTAATCCAGCATTCTGTAAAGTCATTTCTCAAAACACGAAACATAACTTTTAAAATCTGTGTCCCTTCCACCTGAGTCAGACCAGGGCCAAGCTGGAGGAACCAAAAGCAGCCCTTGCCAAAATGCTCAAACCAGCCCGCTCCCTTTGTCTTCTCATGCTACCTCTCTCTTTCCACCCACTGATTCTCTCTCTTCTTCTCTTCCCTCGGTCTTTTCCCTCTCAGAATGCTTTCACTCCGACTTCCTCCCCCTCTCCTTTTCTCGCTCTCTCTTGATGCCACCCCGTGCCTGCAGCAGTTATCTACAGGTAGCTGGGGAAGTGACAGCTGAACCAGTGGTAGCTCTGGCCTTTCAAAACTGGCCTCTGGTGGAACAGAAGGTCTGTCCAGCCCTGAAACAGGATCTTACTGTGCCCAGTATTTGTTTTTTTTTTTACCAGAGTTTTATATAGCGCGAACTTGACCCGAATCGGGTATCACAGCGCTTCACATAGCACCAGTTGCATTACATGAGGAACCAGTCAAAAATTTTATTTTTTTGTTAGGCACGGGGAGATTAAGTGATTTGTCCAGAATCACAGCGTGTTCAGCGTCATTGCAGAGACTTGAACCCAGTTCCCCAGATTCAAGGTCGACCGCCCTAGCCTCACCTTATGGACTACGCGATGGAAGGACTGCTCCTGAACCTTTGAACCTAAAAACACTGATCTTAGCCCCTACACAGGATAATTCACACTGTGAATACTACATAAACTCAAGGAAATCAAATATGATCGTAAATGATTTGGTCTATAAAGGAGCAACAAGTATTGACTTCAGTCTTGAGGGAACATATAAAGAGGACTCTTCTTTTATTTGCCCTAAAGAAGTCCGTAAGGACGAAACACGTTGGCTACGCAGATTTTAAAAGAAGAAAATTGAATAAAGAATTTCGAACTAAGACCTGCTGAATGGAGTAATGTTGTCTGAATCTACAATACCGTATTACATACAATATTTGTGGTGTGCTTGATCATAGTGTTTTGTTCATGACTCCTTTGTAGATTTAGAGGTATTGAATCTCAGATCCCTAGCACCCTAAGAAGCTAATACAGAATCTTCTTGACCCCACTAAATAATAGGCGCAGACAGAACTGCCTCATACCTCATTGTTGTGTGCTCGCCCTAGCCGTTAGGCCAACTCCTCTCCCACTGCTGACCACCTCCTGCTGAAGATGATGTCCGAAAACTAAAGAGCCCGCTCCTTGAGAAGACAGTGTAGGGGTATAGATGCACCTGCCTGGTCTTTCCCAGATGCTACATATGTGGTATGAATAACAAGGACACTTAATGGTGAAGACATTAATATAGTGATCCAAGAGAGAATCACAGAACAATCAGTAAAGTTTGGGTTAGCTGAAAGTGAGAAAATACCCTGCCAGATTACTCTTGCTAATGCTACTGCAGTAAATTACCCCGCTCCTTGGTGGAGCACAATATCCTATACAACAACTGTCCTAGATGAAGGCTTTTGCTCAAGTATGTTAGTCTAAGGTCAATAGGGGAAAAGATTTTAGACACATATAAAAGGTCTCTGGTTTTAGGAACAAGAAATCGTTGAGGACTCTCATGATTGCTTTAACTTCCTTTGACCCTGAAGCCTTATCAAACATTCTTGGAAGAAACCCCAACTAGGAGTAGGGTGAAACTGGATCCACAGTAGAGATTTCGTAAGTGTTTTCCACATTCACTAAAGGAATCATAGACTAAATTAATTTTCTCTACCACAAATATTAATAGACATTTAAGTATACTGTACCAAAAGCAATACGCAGTTGATTCGTGGCCTATTGGGGGACTATTATTTAAATTACAAGCCTTTCCCAATGGTCTCTAAAGGGCTATGCCACATTTCTTAGCAATCCTAAAGATTTGTTCATCATTCCAAATAGAGTCATCATACCGTATGGGCCATACAGCAAATTTTCTACTCAGACCATGGTTCTAGAGATATAAGACTTTGAACGCTCCGAAGAAGGACTTATAGATTCCAACCTATTTATTGGGACCCGGTGCTGCCAGTGCACCACAAAACACAGTGTGAACCAAACACCTTCAGCAACTGCTGACCAGTTAGGAGAATCAAACCAAAGGCCTTATTACAATGCCTGAGAGACCGCCACCGACAGGCTGTCGGTGTCGGTCCATCCGCCATCGCAATGCGATTTTACCCTGCCATGTTATGATGGCGGGGGAAGCGTGGCGGTTGGAAAGACTGACCTCCACGGTTGAGATGAGCAGATCAAATCTGACCGCCCATCAGACCAAATGCACAGCGCTGAATTGCCGCTGTGCCAGCCAGGCACCACCATAGGGATTATGATATCCCTTTCCTCCGGTCGTTCCGCGGCAATCAACCTGGCACAAAACGCCTGGCATAAACAGGGGTGGGGGTCCATAGCAGCCCCCCTTACTCCCAGGTGCATGGACATGTACCCTGGGGGGCACCTATGGTGCCCCCTACATATCCCTGCACCAGGTGGCAGCCACCGCATGGTGCCTGCCACGTAGTGCAGGGTGTGTCTGCACCCTATATTATGTATTACGGTGGGGGCTGCTGACCGCATCCCCGCCACAATGCAAAATATAGGTGATGCGACCACCGTGGTGGTGGTTTCATCGTAATTCGGATTGTGGGGCGCTCCCTAATCCAAAACGATTAACCCCGGGCGTAGCACTCCGCTTCGCCCACGGAGTGTACGTAGCGCTGCCTGCTTCGCAGTTTTCAAAGTAGGCGTAGCAGGCAGCGCTACGCACACGCCAGGGCAAAGCAGAGCTGCCTGCCGCCCGCCGCCCGCCACCCGCCACCCGCCTCCCTCCCGCCCGCCCTCCTTTTAAAATAATTTCAAGTATAATAAAAACATTAAAAAGAATCAATTACCTGCAGCGCGGCGCCTCTGGGGCTCCCTCTTCCTCGTTCCCAACTTCTTTACACAAATGCGCATGCGCGGATGCCCGCGCATGCGCATTTCTCGTGAGAAAAGGGCCATGCGCGGGCGTCCGTGCATGCGCATTTGTGTAAAGAAGTTGGGAACGAGGAAGAGGGAGCCCCGGAGACGCAGCGCTGCAGGTAAGTGATTCTATTTAATGTTTTTATTATACTTGATATTATTTTAAAAGGAGGGCGGGTGGGAGGCGGGCGGCGCGTAGTGGGGCTAAGCAGAGCGCGCAAGTGTGCGTAGATTTGGGCACTCTACGCGCTGCTTCACGTAGCCCCACTACGCCCACTACGCCCAGGCCTGGAAACGATGGCAGACGGACTGTAGTCCATCCGCCATCGTAATAAGGCCCCTAGTTTGTATCTCCCATCTGTTTCAGAGAGCCCAGAGAAACATACTTCTGAATGAATACCCATGTTCTTAGCTCTGATAAGTATTGTGTTATATAGAATCCCAAGACATGGCTATAAACAACCACTAGAGTTAGCTTAAATTGTTCACCAGCATCTAACTAAAAGTCAAGAAATTAACACAGTTTTGGCAATCTATTTCAAGCAGCAGCAGTACCCAGGACAGTGTGTGGAGAGTGAGTAGAAGGAAAAGTACCAAACAGCTGATACTACTAATACACCCCCACCTGCCAGAGGACATTGGTAAAAGACCCAACATCACAAATTATTTCTAATAAGTGGTATCATTTATTGAACCCCCTCCTCGCCTCCAAAAATTACAGAACTAATGGTTTGGGTTTTAGAGCTTAGACTTTCCCTAGTGTTTGATGCCTGATTTCTATTTATAAGTGTTATATACTATTTCCACTTTTGTGAACAAACACCTGACCTCACTCTAGCTTCCTTTTTTTGGATATGAGGATTCACAGAAGGAGAGAGAACTCTATTCTAGCAGTATGACAGATAAAGTTGGTGCCACCATAGGAAGAAGTATTATAGCAGTCACTTTCTGAGTGTATGATTATACTGTGAAGGAGTGCATCTCGCCTGTGTGGGTAGCTATCAGAGGCATGTCGGCTAGTTAATGCTTTAAGTAGGGAGACCCAGACACAACTGGTCCTTTTGTGCTCTCCTCTGCGTATAACATGTTTTCTTCATCCATGTAGCATATGTCTACCAAATGTAGGGATTTGCATCACTTGATGCTTCGTATCACTATTAGTGGTTCTCTTTCACAAGGTTCTGGTGTTTCTCATTAACAACAGTTGCTGTGGCAGAGTTCATTGTGTCAACTATGTGTAGTGAGGGATCTGCACATGGATGTGTTTAATTATGATTTCTGTTCATTTAGAGAATCCATACAAATTGGCCCTTGCTAAAGTCTTTCAGGTGCTCGTTAGTCTCAGGTGTGTTTTGTATGTTGGCCAATGGTACAATGTAAGGACTATGTTCCATTGTTTTTGAGGGCATTGGTACAATGTAAAGTGTTCTGTTATTGCAGGTATGAGTACAATGTAAGGAGTTCTGTTATTGTGGACATTGGTGTGCATGTGTGCATGTGAGATGTGATGCATTGTTTGGTGGATTTTTCAGGTATAAAACATTCGTATAGTACGGTTAGACGGTGTGGTTTAGTCTCAGTGACAGCTTCTCCGCTGAGGCGGAGGAGCCTCGCCCCACTGCTTCAGGGCAAGCACAACAGAAAAAATAAAATGGTAATAAGGCTGTGTTATTAACATTTTTTTTTAATATTGAGCTTGCGGTTGAAGCGGCGGAGCAGGGCTTCCCGTGTCATAGGGAGGAGTGGTGGCTACACCTTATGTGCGCATGTAGGTTTGGCAGGCCCTCTGGGGTCAGCCAAACATACATGCGCACTTTGCATGTTCTCAACCCAGGCTGCATTACAGCCTCGGTGGAGAACATGCCCAGGTTCCCATTCCCCATCTGAGTGCTGAACCACGGCACTCAGACCAATAACAATGCTGCATTGCAGCATTGCGATTGGTTGGGAGCCTGGGTGCTTGCTTTCTGATTCCTGTTTGGAGGAAAGGCGAGGGATTGCGACCGGCATGACAAGCAGGTAAGTTTCTTTTTTATTTTCAATTTTTTATTTGACCCCAAACACATACTCCCTGACCCGCATCACCATTCCCTACCAGCCGCAACTATTTAGTCTGTCAAATATGTTCTGTCAGTTCTTTAAGGGCTGATGAAGGCTGAAGTTTGATGAATCGGTGTGGATGGCAGCACTAGGCCCTTTGGATGAATTATGATACCATGTTGCAATTCTAACAGTGCAAATGGCATGTCAAAAGCAGTCGGATGTCCTTTTGGGGGCAATTGTGTATGTTGTTTGCATAACTGTCTGAAGAGTTTGTTTTCTTGTTGATATGGGGCATAGATTGAATAACTATATGGGTTGTCTCAGTGTATTGTTGTTATGCTGCTGGTGATATGTGAAGGGTGTGGTGTACTGTTAAGAAGCATTAATTTCCTGATTGTGTGTCTATTGTGCTCTTTTGTATGTCTAAGGTGTGGGATTTTTCTGTTGATATTCTGGGATATCAGTATTTAAGTGCAGTTGGGGTGGCAATGCTTTGCCAATAAGACGGCTCTAGTGCTGTGCTGTTAGAAGAAAGTTCATGTGGCTACAGTTTTCTTGTCAACATGGGTATTCAAGGCTTTGATGCTGTGCTATGCATGTGACGTTCTGTCCTAATTGTTCTGTTGAGTCACTTTAATCTTTGTTTTTATCAGTAACTTTCTAGGATTTTTTCATATAAAATAATATATGCACAGCATGGGTTTGACCATAGGGCCTTGGCATGCAGCCAGGTCCTGTGCTAAACCCCTTGTGTGGGCAGCCAGACCCCTGCTGCATACGACCTTTGGCTGTGCCTCTGCCCAACCCCCTATGGGCAACCAAACCCTGCTACTTTTGGTCTCCCTCTGGAACACAGGAACACACTGGCTCCCAAGAGCCTCATATGAAATCACAGTGCCATAAAAAATAATTTTCTTTTCTAAGGTTTGGGTTTCAGGGTATTGCTAATCTGCCTCCTCGTACATTATTTGTTTTTCATTTTCAGGACATAGCCCCTCAGGCCTGTAATGGCGGCCACAATATTTCTGTTTGTGTAGTGGCTAGTCAATCGGAGAGAGTGCTTTTGGAACTCACTATTAATCTTCTACTCCCTCGAGTTAGACAAGACTGCGGCCCTCCACCCAACTGGAAACTAGTAAGAAGTTGGAATAAAATCAAGGGTCCCAGTTTAGAGAGCACCCTCCAAGGAAACCCAGTTTAGAGGCCAATGATAGTGGATATGGAAGAGTGGACTGATTCCATATGCAGCCAGCTATCATCTGCCATGAATAAATTAGCCCCAGCCAAGAGAATAAAAACAGGAACCCTGGTTCACGGAGGAGCTCCGAGCTCTGAAATGCACGCTTCGCCACCATGAAAGAAGGTGGCGAAAAGCTTATGAGCCACAGGCCCACGCAGAATACAGGGGAAAACTCGCCACCTACAAAAAAGCGCTGCTTAGTAGGAAGGCCGAATATTATGAGAACAGGATCCTGATGGCAACTAACAAACAAAAAGAAACATTTAAATTCCTTAAGGAATTGAGCCAAAAACAGGTGCTGGTTGCACCGTCTAGCCAGGAAATATGTAGTAAATTCTTATCCTTCTTCTCTGATAAAGTCCAAGATATCCTGGCTGACATTAAAAACTCTCCCTTTAAGCAACCCCTCAACGTTGAGGTGGTGACACAAGAAAATAGGGTAGAGCTGATCTCTTCCTTTCAGTTTCTCGATCTTGAGACCTTGCGACGTATCGCAACCAAAATTAAAACGGGCTCACCTGCCGATCCGTGCCCACCGAGGATCTTTAAACTTGCTCTCCCAGCAATTGAGGAAGAAATCCTCGCCTTAATGAACCTCTCGCTGGAAACTGGGAAAGTTCCCAGGCAGTTCAAAGAAGCTAGAGTAATCCCCCTTCTTAAAAAGACAGGAGCTGACACTTCTAATATGAAGAATTTCAGACCCACATCTCAGCTTCCTTTCCTGGCCAAAATTAAGGAGCAACATGTCCTGCAAACTCTCTCCAGGTTCATGGAGGACCATCAACTACTTGGTGATAGGCAGGCTGGCTTCAGGGCACACCATAGTACGGAGCTGGTGATGCTATCTGTACTTGATGAAATTAGGATTAAAGCAGACAACAAGAAGCCCTGTGTCCTAGTCCTCCTTGACCTGTCGGCATCGTTCGACACGGTCAACCATTCACAACTCTTGGACAGAATAAAAGACATCAGCATTGTAGGGTCTATCCTCCAATGGATCAAGTCATTTCTGACAGATCGCACCCAAAAAATTCAGATGGGGGCTGGGTGTCAGAGAGGGGGTTTATCCCCTGTGGAGTCCCACAGGGGTCGGCACTGTCCCCCCTCCTGTTCAACATATACCTCAGACCCCTGTTAAAGGATCTTGCCTTGATGAATTACCAGGTTTTCAACTATGCGGACGATACGTAACATAACCCCGAATGAGAAAAGATAGGCTCATACAGAGCTTTAATTAAAACTCATATTGAGAGAGGCAACACGACAGTAGTCCACTCCAATTGGAGGTAATGATTATGGCACAACATAAGATTTATAAGGGCATGCTATTTAGCGCATAAAAAGCAAAGGAGAACTTGCACATGCCATTAATCAATTGCATTTTTTGATTAACTATATGTTGATTAAATTGTATTGGATTGATTTCTTATTAAATGTTATGTTGAACCTTGGGGTTAAAATAAGAAAGCTGAAAAAGAAACAACAGTATAGTGTTAAAATGGCCGATATCTTCCCCAAATAAGTGACTGGATTCTAAAGTCCGTTTTCTATTTTTATTTTTATTTTTATGTTTGTGACCTCAGTCCCTGTCGTTAACCAATAAGAGAGTAAATGGTTAAATAAAATGTACATGCAGGGAATGACTGACATTGACGAAGGTCAGGAGGCTGAAACGCGTCTGTCAGTTGATCGTGTTTTGCAAAGAATTAAAATAAATAAATTAAAATGATGACCGGAGTGCGCAGCGTTTTTGAACTGAGGCAGATGTGAGTACGCGAGTTTCGTCTTCGCGGCTGGAGCACCCGCTGTGTTGAGAGCGGGAAATTGATGAAGAACGTAGTGGAAAATATATATATATATATATATATTTTAACGTTATAGTTAGGTATTGTATCAATATCCAGGGCCACTGGAATTATGCGGAATGGGAGCACCAAATTATGCAGCAAGATTGACTAAATTATGCCACAAGGAAAGGCAAATATGCAACAAAATGCGGCACATATTTTGATTGTATTACTCAATTTTTTTGTAATTTTTACGCATAGTAAAACTGTCTCGGAAAATATTTCACCTCATTAGTACCAATTTAATAACCAAACACATAAATAAGCAACTGAAAAATTGCCAGTGAACCTTTGTAAAGGGGGTTTCAAATGCCTGTGAAAACATATCACCACATTTTCAGTAACTTTTGATCCGTGTGAGCTTGAAACTAGTTTTTTACAAATCTGCAGATTATGCAGCAGATGATGGATTATGTGGAACATGCGGCAAATCTTTAATGATGCAGAAAAAGCAGCTGCCCCAGAATTGTATAATTCCAGCAGAGCTGACAATATCTTACTTTGCATTAAAAAGAACCTTAGATATGCACTGAAAGAAATAAAGGTTAAATTAAAGTTATTGTAAGGTGAAAATGTCAGTTAAAACTAGGCCTGGGCAAAAATTTCGTTCCGTTCGCGGAAATTGCGATAATTTGACATTTTTGCGTTCCGCGGAGAGCGCGAAAATGTCAAAAATTCCGGTTTCCGCAGCTTGGCGATAATTTGTTTCTTGCTCGCGCTGTAAAATGATACATTCTCGCGCGCGCGCGATCGCCTTACCTGAATCCCTGCGTTCGCCGACAAGTTTTCTTGATCCGGTCGCGTTCTCCATGAGATGTTGTATTGTTTTTAGCCATTTGCGCTGTCTCGCGACAGTTCGCGCCCGCAGTGACGTCATGCGTCGCGCGATCACGTCTTTCTTCTCGCGATCATGCACCGCGAGAACAACTCAAAACAAGATGGCCGCGCCCGCAAGCAACCACATGGGTAAGTTGGCGACCCGCAACCATGCAGAAAATCTCGCGAACATGCCGGAAAAAAACTTCCGCATCTTCGCGATATTTCTGCTTGTTTGCGATAATTTTAAACATTCTCGCGATAATTTGCGAAGGTTAATTCCGCAAATTCCGCCCACCCCTAGTTAAAACGTAACATTTCAAACTAAATAACAACTAAAATTCAACTGGTGTAGGTAACTGAAGTAACTATAAGTTGTGCCCTCGCTATGCACAGTGATGCTATCAATAATTTCATATCAGTCATCGTTAGCGATGTTATCAATGATGTCATAGAACATGTCATGTGTGTTGTATTACGTGAGATCATAAGCAGTGCATGAGCAACTTAGTCTACAAAGACCATTATGAGGTGCTCCTTCCCAGGAGCAGTAAACAGGGATTTGGGATAAAAACTTTTTTTTTAACTTTTAACCTCAGTCGGAATTCTTTTGGGACCCCTCACAAGTGCTAGGGGCTCAAAGCAGCACTGCCTGGCCCCCTTATATTCTTTATTTTAAACAATTTCAGGACAGAGGACCAAGTCTCTGAGTGCTGTAATGGCCGCTGCAATATTTCTTTTCAGCCAAACATTGTGTTGGCTCTGAAAAAACTTCCTATGCGGGACGCAAGTTAATTTAGGCCACTATAACTGGTGAATTTCAGTGTTTTTGTTCATTTACAAAAATATGTTTTAACTGACATTTCCACCTAACTATAAGGTCACATTAACCTATGTTTTTTTCAGCCATATATTTATATAGTGTGTGTGTGTAATAACTAATGTGCTAAACATTCTAATGACCTAAAGACTACAACGCTGCTTTAGACAGCTGGTACTACCAGCACTTTCAGATATAAGAAAGGGCAGATATTCTAGTGGACCAGGGTACAGGTGATGGCCTGGGGCATTGCAACTGCACCACTGGACGTTATGAAACTGGTGAAAGAGCCCCTGGTAGTTCTCTGTTAGACTGTGGAGAAATTAAAATAGTAAGAAGGTGTGTAGTGTATTAGAATACTGACCTTCCTGGTCTTAGCTGTGCCCGACAGATACTTAGCACTTGTGTTGGAGGGGCATTCTCAGGTACCAGAATATGGTCAGGCCTGTGCACTGCTCAAATCATGGAGCAAGAAAATGGGCCACCTTGAGAATTTGAGTATCTGGGAGTGATTGTGTCCTTTGCTAGTGAGTTTCAGGACCTGGGGCACTTGAACCGTTAAATGCAATGATGGGTTGTGTCTGAATGTGTGAGGAACCCTTGGGCGGGACATGCCACGCCAGGATCAACAGAGGGCATTCATGAATCAGGAATATGAGGTGGGATCAATTGTGAGGGCAGGGGTGCATTTGCGCTTTGGTGGCGCTGGTGGAAGGAGCTTAGTGGTGGTGGCAGAAGGGAGTCAATGTAGATACAGAAAGTTTTGGTACAAGGGACGATATCAGGACTTTACTAGAACATGGATTAGAGGACTGCTGCTGAGCAGCGGATGTTGGGACAGTGGGAATGGTTTTACGTGGCTACTACTATTTCCTTTTTTGTGAAATTATGAGTTATTAAACTTTGTGATTTCACACACCCCTAGTACGTAACCCCAAGAAACACTGGTATAAACAGGTTGAGAAGAATGACATTGGGGAAATCTCTATTTCCAGTCCCATGTGCATAGACATCCATCCTTCCCATAACCTGCTAGCACCTTTATTTTGGGAGTCCACGCTCCCCTCCAGGCGCATTGCATGTGCTCCCTCAAAACGAAATTAGAACATTGCCTGTGGATCCATCTAGTTCTTCATCACCTCTGATGGGTGCCTAAGCTCCTCCACTAAGCAGGCTATCATGTTACTGTTATACAGGTTTTTCCTCAATGACTGTTTGGGTTTTTCTATCTAAGCTATGGCCATACGATGTCCAGGAGGCAATCCGTTCATTCCTGCTAAGTCCATGATTGTGAGCTGTGTTGCTTGCCTCATCGGAAGTATGAGGTTACGGCTCATGTGCCCTGTGGCTAGCCCAAAGCTGGTGAAATGGTGATCGCAGCACCATCCTTGTGTACACATCAAAGCCTGTAGTGGTGAAATCTGTTCAAGCCCTTACCAGGGTTTCTAGAGGATGCAGGCAGACTGACCCTACTAGAGGCTCTTGGAAATTCTGGAAGGCTTCTCTTCCCCATGGGAAGACCTTTGCTGTCTTCCATTCCTCACCAAATGTTTTCTCAGTCTCAGTTGTGCTCTGTGGGACAGTAGGAAACATACTCACCTGGAAGAGAAGCCATAAACAGAGGCGTGGCTACAGGGTTCAGCACATCACTAAGTAAGCCACTTCCTCAGCTCTCTGCTCTGAACACTAAGGCCCGAATACCAGTATGGTGGTCCACAGACTGCTAGACTCGCCGGGCATGGTGATGGCGGTCTCCCCACTGCCCTATTACGGGACGAGCGGTGGGACAGCCACAGCCGCCAGGCAACCACCGTTCCCTGGTGGTGTTGCGGCAGTGTAGAAGCATCCAGATGCTTGGCGGGACAGCATATTAGGTGTTTCCTCTCAGCCAGGGTTTTCATGGCAGTTCCTCCGCCATGAAAACCCTGGCGGAGAGGAAATAAAGGGGGCCCTGAAGGGCCCCCTGATGCCACTGTGCCCTGTGGATGCACACAGGGGGGCACAACATGTGCCCCCTGAGTGCATGCACACCAGTTCCTGCACGGCATGAACTTTTTAGTCCATGCCGTGCAAGAAATATTTTTGGCGTTACCATTGCGGTGCCCATTTTTAGAGGCACCGCCGAGGGAACACCAAAAAAAAGTCTGCCAGGCAGGAGGAAACTCCTAATCTGGTGGGCAGTCTGACTACAGCTCTGGCGGTGCGGCAGATACGGCGCCCCATCACCAAAGTCAGAAACAGGCCCTTAGAGGGCCACCAGTAACAAAAGTGAGCCGATAGACTGAGGCCTGAGAAGCAACTGGATCCTGGCGACTCCCTGACAGTGAGATCTAGCCACCTCTGGGCACCCACACATAAAGAATGCCCACTTTAGCCCCTTCCAAAGGCGGCACAGTCTCATGTGCCTGCGTGTGAGAAGTGTTTTGTTTCAGTTAGCGAAGTTTTATAAAGTTCACAATTTTCACCCTTCACCTAGTGTGTGAAGTTTTCAGGGTTACCTTTATCTTTGCCCACGCAATCTATTTCTCATAACAAGATAATGTTTACCTTAATCAAACCTAGGAAAGCGGGAAAATGCACACATAATCACTTTCTGTAGGTTTTCTTTTCGCAGACCTTTTCTGTATTGGTTTACTTAATGCATTTAATTAACAGCTTCTTATAACGCGAACAAGACCCAAAGGTCACAGAGTGATTTACTTCAAAGAGGATGGATTGCAGAGGATACTAGGAGAACGAGACAATAATAGGGCGAATAGTAAAGGTCGATAGGAAGTTTATTAATCAATGTGCACACAGGAAAATATGAAATCAGGTAAAAATATATATATGGATATGTACATTTATGTATGTATGTTATATGATCAAATGATCATTGGATCAGAGGCCAATGGATGTTGCCTTATAGTTAGATAAAGATTTGATACAATTTAGCAATTTGACCCTGGGAAATTGCACATTTTTTACTGAAACTGTCGGATACGATGCTACAGGAGGGTTACAGATGTCTCCTGTCATTTGAGTAAGAGTTGTTGTCTGAATAGTAGTTCTTTTCTGGATAATTTGCATGGTTGTATGACTCTAATATATATAGTTATGGAAGTCTATAGACTAGGAGCGCTTTCAGAGAAAGACTGCTTCTATGATTTTGATTTTTTCATAGCTGGGATCTCCAGCAGGGCCGTGTCCAAGGCCAGACCTGCTGAACCGGGCCTCAGGCGTTTTCCCGGGGAGGCTCAAAGCGTGGTGGCCAGTTTTGCAGCAGTGAGGGTCTATTTTTTGTTACTGTATGCCTGTTTTGCATCAGTGCTACAATATCGGCCCCCAGGACCAAAAGCAGGAACGCCTCTCACTTGCACTCCCCTCAGGGCTGGTCCTACAAAATTGCCAGGGCTGGTTTGGGTTCCCAGCCCAGCCGCGACGTGTGCTTCTCAAATGATGCTGTCTACCTTAGATTCAAAGGTAAGTCCAGAGATGGTTTGGTGTGACCCCATGCCCTCATGAACTGCTCTATTGGTGCTGCAGGATTTTTAAAATATAGTCCTTGCTTCAATCAGTAGAACATTTCATGAGCTAACAATGTAAGAGGTATGATCGAAGCTTCTTGTTCCGTTAATAACCTGGTGGTCACCTGGAGAATAGGTTTCAAGGGAGTCAGGTGTAGTTTAGGAATACCACGAGCAGGGAGTTTCTGTAGTTCATTTGTGGCAGTACTAGTGCTGGGACCCCGTGTCTGATTTGAGGTCTGGGATGAATCATGCAAGACCTTCGAGTAGTTTACGATGGAATGAGGCTCGCTTTGCAATATTGACATGTCCTTGGAGGTTCAGGCGTTTGTCTAGTATGAGTCAAAAATGGTCAAATTTTTCTTAGGAGGCGAACTTTCTTTGAGCCCGTTTCTTAAAGGAGTGTTGCGGTTAGCGGTACGAACAGGAGAAATTCTGTTTTTGACTCTATGATGCATTGACATCCAAGTTATATTTAGTTGAGGATTTTGACTACCACTGTATGTTTTCGGGGGTGGGGGGCATGATTTATGTAGAGTATTTGTCATCTGCGCAAAAGTGATAGTTAATTTTTGAGTATCTTAAATGTGCGCGAAGAGTTCCAACATGTACATGTTGAAAGTGATGGCTTAAGTATTGATCATTGAGGGACACCTTGCTGAAGTATTGCTGTGTTGGGGATGGAGTTGTTGTGCTGACTCTGATTGGAAACGATGAATACCACTTAAGGACAATTCCACTGATGCCCAACCTGTCTTTCAGAACTGTTAGGAGAGCATCATGGCTCACATTATCAAATCAGCCAAGAGGCCCAGGAGTATGAGGAGACAAGAGTGCCCTTCATCAAGGATGTGCAGAGCATCAACTATTTTTAATGCTGTGAACTTTGTGCTGTATCTCCATTTGAAGTCAGACAACAGGTCATCTTGAAACTCATTACCTTATAGGAAGAGTTTAAGTTGTTCATCTACACAACGTTCTAGACATTTTGTCGAAACAGAAGATCAGACACAAGAGGGTAGGTATTGAGATCATCTGGGTCTTGTGGAAATGTGGATTTTCCTGATCAGTTATGTCCCCTATCTTGGACCCCAACGGTTCTATATGCATGTTACAAGTACATGTATGTTCCCTCCAGTTCCAGTTTCTAAGACGCAAACATATGTGTGTCTACCGTCAACATGTTCTCTGTCAGATCCGCCATCAATGGGCTGGATATTCGATTCCTAAGTATGAAAGGCCACCGACTTTATATGGCTAAGTTACTTCATTTTTACAGTTCAGGCAAGTAGGCCCGATTCTGTCCTCAAAGCCTTTCCCTGCTCTCTGTCTTTGACAGCTTCAGCTTGAGCTCGCATCTGTATCCATGAACTTTGTCCTACTCCCTGTGCAGCTAACGGTGACTGCCTCGGCCAGTTTTCGCCTGTCTGCCAAGAAGTTGTATTTCACCTTCGAATTATCTATTTTACTCTTCAGCCGATGCATTCCTGTCCAGTGATTTAGGTAAACATTTCCTTTAGCTCACAAGCAAAGGACTCAGCCTTTCCGTCCTCCTGCAAGTGATTCATAGCCCTGTTGCCATGGAAAGTTTTCTGCCCCTCGCATCTCATATAGACACTTAGACGCTTGTACACGCACACAGTCAGTATAGAATAGATTCTGTCCGAGAGTCTCTTCCTTGTGGATAACATAGTTCTTTAAACATAGGATGTTAGATATGATTTGGGATTAGGATGACTTGACCCCAGACTTCTCGTCTCCACATGTAGAGCTAAATGTCAAGTCCCCTTCACCCCCTAGTTGCACGTCAATTACACGTCATGCTGCCGCGCGCGCATCTATGCCAAGTATTATCTTATAGATCCACCTATGTCTGATAATTCTAACCAATCATGTTTCTTTTATTCCTTATTACGCCTAGTTTCGATTATGTCACTGTCACGTCATTTTTCTTATCAAATGTTACGCCTTCTACATTCGTTTCATTGTAATGTACTTATTATAAAAATACATGTCTGTTAATAAATTATTGTACTTCACTTCCTGAACCTTCGTGGTGACGGAACCTGAGGGCCGCGACTCGAGTCGGCCATTTTGAATGGAATAAAGCCCATTAGAAACCTCTTATACCACAGATTCTGCCTCTCGTTATTTTGAGCTATTTTACTTTAATTTAAGATTCCGCATGAAATTCAGTCCGGTAATATTTATTTTATTTACCACATAATGGCGCCCGAACAGGGACACTTTCTCATCTCACGCGCCGGCGGTGCGTTGCAGGCCCGGTCTCCTGCCACAGCTGGACGGACCATAAACGCGTACCAGCAGGATTTCCTGTAAGCTCCCTCCGGTCAAGCGGGGGCGACTGAGGCTGCGATCAACCCAGACGAGGCGGTGAGAAGTGCGAAGTATCCCGACCAGAGCCTAGCTGAGAGAGCAAGATCCGAGGTATACAGAGGCCCACCAGGTTTTCCGAAATTCCGACGTCCAGAGGGTCCGATGTCCGCAGTTATCGAGTCCTGTCCATTCTCTGAGGCCTTCCGTTTCAAGGAGCTACTCGGTGAGTACCATCGCCGGGGAGGCGTGTTGACGCGCACATAGGTTGTGCCGGTCAAGACGGATTTGGGTACACAAATCCGGTCTGCACTGTTTAGCAGTGTATATGTACTGTTTAGCAGTATATCAAGTATTCCGAAGTATTCAGTTATTGTCAAAAATTCAGCGTGGTGATTAGTTAGGCAGACTGTCATCATTGTCGATCATTGTTATAATGTTTAATGTTTAATGTTTAAAGTATTCAGAAAATGTCTTGCATATTGTGGTATGAATGACTGTTCATTGTTCACTGTTCATTATTGTGTTTCTCGTATTAAGCAAGTTCAAGAGTAAGTATCAGGTCAGTTGTCAATATGCCGCTCTTCTCGAAGTTAAGACAGATTACTACCAGAAAAGGGGTGCTTGAAGAAGCAGTTCCTATTCCTCCTAGAGACACTCCAGGACATTTCATGTACCATAAACATGGCTTAGATGCCATATTGTTTCTTGATCTATGGGCAGATTATACCAAAGGATTACCGGAAAGTCAAAGGTGGCCCATAGCGGGAACCTGGGATGCAGAGTGCATCATGAAAGTGGAGGAAGAGTTATGGAAAAGAAAGGTCAGACAGTCACAGAAAGACGCTGTTGAGTTATGGCGTAAAGAATCTCATAGACGAACAGAAAAAGCACGTAGACAAGAAGAGAGGAGTAAAGAAAGTTCAAATAAAGTTCAAGAAAATCTATTAATTGAGGAAGGTATCCGAGTGAAATCAGAACAAGTAAATAGACAAAGAAATGCTCTTATGAATGGTATGTATCCCCTTCTAGCCGAAGGACTACCTAAGGCTGTTACGGAGGTGCCAAAAGACTTGCCACCCCCATTATTTCCAATTAAGGTACATCCAAAGGGGCATCCCAGAACCGCAGAAGATGTTTTTCTTTCCTCATATCTAGACGATGCAGCCCCCGAGTATGCTAACGCCACACCACATAGAACGTCTGGCGGAGGGGTTCAACGTCAGGATCAGGTATCTGTCCCCGTGCAACAGCAAGTCCCGACGCAAGCTTCGGCAAGCACATCTGTTTCCGCATCTGTCTCCGCAGTCGACTCTACAGGGGTATCGACGCCCATAGTTGCTGTATCACGTTCGACGAACCCTTTCACACCCGACGCCCCAGATGGGGCCACGGGAGGTGCTAGCAGTATTTTTACACCACCTAGAATAAATAAACTTGTTTTTCAAGAGTCAGCACATTCACGTACACCTAAGTTCGTAAATGAACGTACGCTTAAGGAACTTCTTGTAAATTGTAGATATGACCCGGTGGTTGGTAAAGAGGACGAAATGGTCCTGGCATCATTACGTATCAGACGAGCCGCAGAGTATTTAGCAAGGTTACCAGGGATGGCTACGCATCTAGATAACATATATCATTTTGTTCAAACAGGACGAGATCCAGGATGTATTAACAGAGCTATGGAATTCCAGAAGGTAGAGATACAAGGGGAACTGTTACGTTTCCTCATAAACTGTGTGATCAGAAATCAAGATCGTCCGGGGGTAGACCGGAATGCAATGCTTATTCTTACAAGATGGAGTCAGAATATATCAGAAGGGAGACACGATAAGCAAAATTGTATAATAGCCATGTGCCGAAAAATACGTAAAGAAATAGAGCGTATTCATGAAGAGAGATTGGGAACAGACGAGTTTGAGCAAGATGAAGTGTCCGAATCAGGGGACTCTGCAAGACAGTCAGAGACCATAGCCTATGTAGGCAGAGGAAGATCTTGTGAAAATACTAGATGTTTTTCTGATCCAATACACTCTGTATGTCCAAATAATAGCAGAACGTATCCGACGCCTGTAATAAATCTGAAATCTCCTGAACATTCGTTTCAAGCCGCAGATAAAATACTACGAGAACGAAGGGGTTATCACCTCCTCGATTCCATGGATGAGCAAGAATTAGCCAGATCAACCGTTCACTGGATTGTTAGTCCTGAAAAATACGGTGATGAGACCGTAGCACACACGTTTCTCAACCTCAGTACAGATGAACAACGTTTAGCTGGAATCTATATGATTCAGCAACTCCTCATATTATATAAGAGCCAACATGCTGACCCTGGTCCTTTACCTGATATATTAACGGAACTACTTACGTACAGATGGAGAGGTTCTAGTAACAAGCTAATTAAAGAGATATTAGTGTCACGTAAGCAGTACGTCCTTTTTGTAAATCCAGATTCTCTCTCCCTGCCCCCCAGAGAAAGAGCACCGTACTACATGGATAGACAAAATCCTTTACGGGAAGTGCACCCAATAAAAGGCGAAGACAATGAGTTTCACCGTGTATTTGTTTACACACCCATATCAAAAATGGAATTATTAGAAATGAAGAAAGTAGTACCTAGTCATGACAAAGACCCAGCGGGTTTCCACCGAGAAATTAAAGACATGTTACTGATGGGAGAGTACACCTTTCCTGATATTATGACGATTTTAAAAGTGCTTTTGCCTGCTGGCATATATGAAAAACTGAAAGAAAAAGAGTGGGAAGTGGGAGACCAAAAGATAGACTGGACAGCATTAGCAGAGGAAGAAAGGGGCCGAGCCGCAGGTTCAGGGCTCGGAGATAAAGTTAAACTATTACCAGGTTTACTAGTACAGGTACTGCCACGTTTATTAACTACAAAAAAGGAAGATTGGGGTGCAATCACAGCCTGTAAACAAAAGCAAGATGAAGACACAAGCGATTATTATGCTCGATTTGAAAAATGTTTTGGTATAAATAGTGGTATAAAAGCAAGTAGTGACTCATATCCACATTTATTTGTGACAAAATTAGTGGAAAATGCATTGCCTCCAGTGAAGAATAGAATATTGAAATTCGAGAGTACCTGGCAAAGTAACACTCCGTCGCAAATGCTACAAATGTTACAGTATCATCACAATAGAATTAGGGATGAACAAGAACACGAGCATAGACGCATGAAGGATACAAAAATGAAAATGCTAGTTTCTCAGACAGTACCAGCAGATGGTCACAAAAAGGGTGTGACACATTCTGGTGATTCTGCAGTTCCTGTAAAAGGAACCTGCAATTACTGTAAACAACTAGGCCATTATGTACATGATTGTCAAGTCCTGAAACGAAATATAGCTATAGGTATTGCAAAAGAGAGACCACGATTAGTTAGACAAGATCAGAATGAACAAGGAGCTATGCAGCATGGACAGTCCGTGCCAGTTCAGCAACAGTCTATGCCAGCCTCACAGCAACCCATACAGTTTGTGCCAGCTGCACCACCGTTGCCTGCTACTGCCACACAAACCACAACACAACAAATGTATCAGACTGCACAGTATGAATACCCTGAGTATCAGCGTTACACATGAACCAGCCTAGAGAGGGAAGTTGACTTACCGCTTATCGAGATTCCGGTAGATCAAGAAGGACCTTATGTACATAGTGAATTATTAGGTCAAGATAGAAAATTCTTACTCGATACAGGGGCAAGTCGAACAACCATAAAACGTAGTGAAGTTCCAGGGGCACCCCTCTCAGGCTCTCAAAATGTTTCCCTTGGTTTTTCAGGAAAACCTATTGTTAATGAAGTATCACAGCCTCTACCACTTACGATAGGACCTTTGACACGAATTACAGATTTATTGCTTACTAAATCATGCCCAGAAAATTTGTTAGGAATTAAAACTCTGAAAGCACTAGGAGCCATAATATGTTGTTCTCCGGAAGGAGTAAGGTTGTTTTTGCGTGATTTTAAAGGTCACTATGTGTCTAGAGACATGGATCCCCGACTACAGATTTTACCAGTACATCTATGGGCACAAGGCCCTACGGATGTTGGCTGCATGAACATTACACCCTATCGAGTTACATTGAAAGCAGGAGTGGTACTACCACGAATGCGACAATACAAGTTACCGCATGATGCTGTAGTGGCTTTGTTGAAAATCATTGATGAACTAATTGCCCAGGGAGTAGTTGTAGAAACAGACTCCAATGTATGTAATTCACCGATAATTCCGATTCTTAAACGAACTGATCCTACTGCTCCGCCAGTATACCGATTGGTTATTGATTTGCGTGAACTAAACAAGTGTATTGTACCACAATTCCCTGTGGTCCCTGATATATCATCATTGTTGACAGCAATTGATTCCGAAGCAACATTCTTTACTGTAATTGATCTCAAGAATGCCTTTTTCAGCGTCCCAATAGATCCGGAAAGCCAATACTTGTTCGGATTCAGTTTAAATGGGCGCAGCTTTAAATTCTCACGCGCTCCCCAAGGATTTACAGAAAGCCCCAGCATCTACAGCCAAGCACTGAAACGAGAACTTGACAGTATACACATGCCAGTCAATACTGCACTGCTTCAATATGTCGATGATCTGCTGATCACCGCGAGAAGCGAGCCAGAATGTGAAAAAGCTTCTCTGACAGTTTTACATTTCCTAGCCGACAAGGGGCACAAGGTGTCCCCTTCTAAGCTGCAATTCTGTGTTCAGCGAGTTATTTATCTTGGTCACTCGCTGTCCAAGGAGGGAAGGCAGCTTACACCAGATCGTATCCAGTTAATTGCTAACATGTCAATACCCCAGACACAGAAGGAGGTGCGGGCTTTCATAGGCCTCACTTCATATTGTAGGCAGTGGATCCCTCAGTACGCATTTCTAGCAAAACCACTCATTCAGTTAACCACACAGGAGGCAGCCACATCGACTGTTCTCCCTTGGACTCAGGAACATACACAAGCTTTTGAAAGCCTAAAGGAAGCTTTATGTCAAGCACCTGTTTTAGCAACACCATGTTATAGCAAACCTTTTACACTCTTTGTTACAGAACGCGAAGGTACTGCCTTGTCAGTACTCACTCAGGATCAAGCAGGATCATGCAAGCCATGTGCTTATTTTTCCAGTACATTAGATCCCGTAGCTCAGGCTTTGCCTGCATGCCTGAAATCAGTGGCAGCAACAGCTTTAGCAATCAGACAAAGCGATGCCATAGTATTAGGACACCCATTGACAGTTCAAGTACCACATGCAGTAGAGGTTCTTGTGAACCGAACACAAACGCAACACTTGACCATAGCAAGACTTACCGGTTATGAACTGACATTGTTTCAACCACACATAGAGATCCGACGGTGTAATACATTGAATCCTGCTACACTATTACCTGTAATTGGAACAGACCCACTAGCTCATGATTGTGTTGAAATCATTGAAATAAAGACGAAACCTAGACAAGACTTGACAGACGTTCCATTGTTAGATCCAGACCTGACGTTGTATGTAGACGGATCATGCATGAGAGCAAGTACAGGAGATTTAGTGGCCGCGTATGCAGTCACAACAGACACTGAAGTTATTGAGACACATTGTATAGATATTCTGTCAGCCCAAGCAGCAGAACTTATTGCTCTAACGCAAGCCTGTATTCAAGCCACAAATAAGAAAGTTAATGTATACACTGACTCACGTTATGCATTCGGAGTTGTACACGACTTCGGTGTGCTGTGGCGAGAGAGAGGTTATCTAACGTCCCATGGTGCCCACATTCAGCACGGACCCCTCATTCATGCCTTGTTAGACGCAATACATCTACCCACTGCTATATCGATTATGAAATGTAAAGCACACACGAAGGTTACTGATACCATTTCTCGAGGCAATGATTTAGCTGACAGAACAGCTAAACAGACTGCTCAGAATCGCACATTAGACATGACAAAGCCAATAGTTCAGACACCAACACAGTGTATGACAATTAAGGATCCCACACTTGACGTAATTGACATACAGACACATGCCACAGCAGAAGAAATAAAGAAATGGACTGAACTAGGAGGGATCCAGACAGATCAAGGATGGATGACGAAGGAGAAATCTGTATGGTTTCTCCCCGATTCCATGGTTCAAGCCATTATAGCTACAGTTCACAGTCCAGCACATTTAGGAGAGAAGGCTATGCTAGACAGCATTCAGCACATTTGGTTCAACAAACATTTACGAGCAGCAGCTAAACAAAAAGTTCGTACCTGTATGATATGTTGTCAGTTTAATCCAGGAAAGAGTGTTCCCGTAGAGCAGGGTGGATTTCAGCCTCCTGACCATCCTTTTGAAGTCCTCCAGATGGATTATATTCAGATGGAACGTTGTCGAGGATTCAAATATGTCCTCGTAGTTGTCTGCGCTCTCTCCCGTTGGACAGAGGCGTATCCCGTATCAGATTACACTGCCTCGACTACTGCCAAGCAGCTAGTTCGAGAATTCTTCCCACGGTACGGTTTACCACGTGTTGTATATTCAGATAACGGTCAGCCTTTTTCATCCGAATTAATGAAACATGTCTCACTCCTGTTGGGATATCAGTGGAAATTCCACTGTGTCCGACACCCCGAAGCAGCAGGTCTCGTAGAAAGACATAACCAGACACTGAAAATCAGACTGTCCAAAATATGTAGAGAGAAAGGTGTCGACTGGATAGTAGCATTACCAGTTGCACTCTTTTACATGAGAATGGTAGCACACTCTAGAACAGGGCTATCCCCGTATGAGGTGATCTTTGGTAGACCGCCGAATATGTGGGGGACGCCTATACCACGTAAAATAACTGATGTTGACTGTAATATGCTGACAGATTACCTGGCTTCCTTGATGTCTGCACTACAATCTTCTCGTTCACAGGTAGCTGCAGCCTTTCCCGACAACACTGAGGCGAAACCCCATGACGTTGTTCCGGGTAATCTTGTCTTTGTGAGAAATTTCGACAGGAAGAGTCAATTGGAGCCCCGGTGGAAAGCACCCAAGTTGGTCCTGTTGACCACAAGAACAGCCGTGAAGATCGAGGGACGAAAAGGGTGGATTCATTCCAGTCACGTAAAAAAATTTCATGGACTTCCTCCTGACACAGACAGTACTGCCCGTGTGTCTTCCCCCATAGACTCAAAGCTACCTTTGGCTGAGGCCAGTAGCACCGAACTCTATAAACAGAAACTCAGGTCCAGATCTAAACTGTCGGACGATTTGATTGTTTAAGTCCTCTCCAAGGTGAAGCGGTTGAATCTGTCCCGACATGTACCCCTTAGGTCTGAATCATGTAGAGTCCAGAATCATAATGAAACGACATGCTTATTGTAAATTACTGCGTAACCACTGTATTGTGACATTATTAATTTTGTTTTTATTGAGTTTTTTAATAGTTACTGCAAGTATATTGTTGCATATGTATTATCCTGTTTCTAAACGTGTTTTCAACATAACTGATGAACATTCTTTTAGTGACCTACCGCCACATGAATTATCCTATAGACTTGCGCTGCGCAATAACACATTCATTAGTATGTTACATCATTCCCATCAGACTAGTAATGCGACCAATTGTTGGGTGTGTGGCCGACTCCCTCCCTATCAGAATAACAAAGGAGTTCTGCCTTTCTTTCCACATCCGTTCACACACAATGGCTCCTGTGGAGCATGGTTTAGTTTATTAAATTCCATAGACCCAGACACAGCAGTTTATCAACAACATTGGATATGGGGAAATCTGAATCTAGTTTTATTCAAAGTCTGTCACCCTAATAAGGAGGGTCACCTCAGTAGAACAGGAACTGATCTAGAAAATGAAGTGTATAAATTAGGTAATTTTACACCTAATCTTATGATTTTGAATGTCAAATCCGAAGTTGAACTAATTCTGCCCACTATGTCAGTATTTCCAGTTAAGGGTGAATTATGTGTTAGAAAAGTTGGTTCCAAACACATGGGCCATAGCCAATGCGTTACTACAGTAGAATATAGTGATCAAGGTAAATCTTCATTTAGAGCTTCTCGCCATTCCTACTTCATATGTGGTCAGACTGCATATATGCGTCTGCCTCTAGATTGGGATGGTACCTGTTACATAGCATTCCTTTTGCCACCTGTTTTCCTAGCTCCCCCTGATTATTATCGAAATGTTCATTTAGTACACAATAGAGAGCAAAGAGATCTCCCAGTTGTCGATTATACTGAGACATCATGGGACAAGTATGTAGATTTCAATAAAGGTATCTTTCCCTATATAGGTACTATATCAAATAGTAAGCTGATACGCAGACTCACCAAGACTCTTGAAGCTGTAGTAAACGAGACTATAGCCGCCCTAGGCAATCTGACAGAGGAACAATCAGTGATGAGAATTGTTGTTCTCCAGAATCGTCTTGTCCTTGACGTCATCCTGGCCGATAGGGGCGGAGCTTGCAGGGTCATCGGATCCAGCTGCTGCATATTCATACCAGAAAATTCGCCATCTGTATATAAAGCTATAACACGCCTTCATAAGATTGTAAGCCAGATACACGAGAATCCAGGCACTTGGACGTGGTCCGGGTGGTTTAGGAGTGTGATATCAGCCTGGGGATGGAGAGTTCTATCCTTCCTAGGTATTGGCCTTCTTATGCTCTTCAGTTGTTGTCTATGCCTGCAATGTGGACCAGCGATTTGTGGTCTGTGTGCCACATCGTGTATTCCACATCAAGGTTTTCGTTCAAAATACCGGAAGAAGAAGGAAGAAGAAATGATGCTCCATGAGCAAATCAATGGAATGATGAAGATTGATGTCTCGTGAAGGGCAAGAAGGGGACAAGGAGGGAATGTGGAAATGTGGATTTTCCTGATCAGTTATGTCCCCTATCTTGGACCCCAACGGTTCTATATGCATGTTACAAGTACATGTATGTTCCCTCCAGTTCCAGTTTCTAAGACGCAAACATATGTGTGTCTACCGTCAACATGTTCTCTGTCAGATCCGCCATCAATGGGCTGGATATTCGATTCCTAAGTATGAAAGGCCACCGACTTTATATGGCTAAGTTACTTCATTTTTACAGTTCAGGCAAGTAGGCCCGATTCTGTCCTCAAAGCCTTTCCCTGCTCTCTGTCTTTGACAGCTTCAGCTTGAGCTCGCATCTGTATCCATGAACTTTGTCCTACTCCCTGTGCAGCTAACGGTGACTGCCTCGGCCAGTTTTCGCCTGTCTGCCAAGAAGTTGTATTTCACCTTCGAATTATCTATTTTACTCTTCAGCCGATGCATTCCTGTCCAGTGATTTAGGTAAACATTTCCTTTAGCTCACAAGCAAAGGACTCAGCCTTTCCGTCCTCCTGCAAGTGATTCATAGCCCTGTTGCCATGGAAAGTTTTCTGCCCCTCGCATCTCATATAGACACTTAGACGCTTGTACACGCACACAGTCAGTATAGAATAGATTCTGTCCGAGAGTCTCTTCCTTGTGGATAACATAGTTCTTTAAACATAGGATGTTAGATATGATTTGGGATTAGGATGACTTGACCCCAGACTTCTCGTCTCCACATGTAGAGCTAAATGTCAAGTCCCCTTCACCCCCTAGTTGCACGTCAATTACACGTCATGCTGCCGCGCGCGCATCTATGCCAAGTATTATCTTATAGATCCACCTATGTCTGATAATTCTAACCAATCATGTTTCTTTTATTCCTTATTACGCCTAGTTTCGATTATGTCACTGTCACGTCATTTTTCTTATCAAATGTTACGCCTTCTACATTCGTTTCATTGTAATGTACTTATTATAAAAATACATGTCTGTTAATAAATTATTGTACTTCACTTCCTGAACCTTCGTGGTGACGGAACCTGAGGGCCGCGACTCGAGTCGGCCATTTTGAATGGAATAAAGCCCATTAGAAACCTCTTATACCACGGATTCTGCCTCTCGTTATTTTGAGCTATTTTACTTTAATTTAAGATTCCGCATGAAATTCAGTCCGGTAATATTTATTTTATTTACCACAGTCTGCTCCTTGTTTTTTCGGCTTCTCCTACTTTCAAACAATCTGGGACAGTTCAATATCAATGATACATTGATGGGGTTCAGTCACTATGACAGATCTGCCTGGCAATTGTCTTTCAGTAGGATGGGTGGGACAGGCTCAACAGCATGGGACTTATGTGTGGTTCTGGCGATAGTATCAGTCTGGTCATAGTGGGTGGTTTGTTTAAAGGTAGACCAACTCACTTTAGATTTGCGGCTTACGGATTGGTGTATTTGTTTCCTTGACTTGTCAGCGATGGGTAGTTTGTTCATTTTTTATCATCTTTGCTGGTTCTGTTATCCCCAGAGTGCAGAGCTTTTTGCGATTTCAAACTGTTTTTGGTCAGCTCCTTGCTTTGTCAGTATTCCTTTTTATTAAAGAGGATTTTGTTTAAAAAATGAGTTCCTAATATTTCCTTCTTTCTATGTGGAGGAATGCAGGCTTCTTAGGTGAAGTTTTTTGTCACCAAGTTCGTTCCATGACGTCTCTCTTTGTTAGTTCTTTCTGTACCACAAATGTGATACGGTTACTGAATAATGGATTGCGAGATCACTCACACCAGTGATTGGAGAGTGTCTTGAAGTGCATGCTCATTTTTCGAAGAGAGTTACTTTGTCAACGTCTCTTGTATTTTGGACCCAGGGCTTGGGCCTAATGTGTTGACCAGAGGTGAAAGATTTCAGCAAATCCATCATGGAAAAGATAAGAGAGTGATCTGACCAGTCAATTGGTCTTACCTAAAGCTTTCCTTCTTTAGCGATGAGAAGTTCCAGCATGGCCTCTTTGCAGTGGGTGAGCTGTGTGCAGTATTGTGTGAGATTATTGTTAGCAACGTATGAGGTTAGGAAGGGCACTAATGAGCTATTCTCATTTTCCTAATGTAAGCTGAAGGAAGATTCGATTGCATATCTTGATCTAACTCTCCCTAATGAGTTCAGTTACCTATTCTGTGAAGCTTGAGATGTTTCCCGGTGGATGGTAAACAAGGCAAAGTATTGGTTTCAATGATTTTAACTCGACATACTGAACGGTTCTATTTGTTGGCTTCTGCTTGTTTCGATGGAGTCCTTCTGGATGACTGCTACTCCACCCGCAAGTTTGGGTTGCTCTGTTTAGGTGGTTGAAGTTATGTCCTTGGGGGACCAATATGGCTAATGTGGTTGAGATGCTTCTGTAACCATGTCTGTTAGAAAGTGCATGCTGATGTTGTGGACTGTAATTAAATAAGATGTCTATAGGATGTTTATTCCTGCAGATCTGCAGATATGGAGAAGACACTTTATGGGGGAGTTCAAAGTGTGGTGTTTCCGGCTTCTGATTGTTTTTATTTCTCAAAGATTGCTACAATATATGCCTTTTGAGTGACTAGTCTGCAAAGATCAATCTTGTGTCTTTATCATGGGGATTTGGGAGCTTTCCAGGTGATATTTGAGACACTACTTATTATCGTAGCTTCCATGTAAGTCCTTCAGATCTTTTCCTAATTGTGCAGAGAGGACTATTCTGGTATGCGGGTCTCTGTTATTGCAGGGACTGATTCATAAGATGGTCTTGGAGGGCGAGCTGACCTGGCTCTGTCCTGTTTGACGTACAAACCTGTCCAATAGTGAGGAGCTTTGAGAGAGATCTTGAGATGTCGAAAGTCATGGAAATAATTGCCGTAGTCAGAGCGTCAATTTTGGTTTTAAAGACATTTTGATTTGCGAGAGTCTGCATTTTGGTTGTGCTAATACTGCTATGAGGAGGCGAGGTGGTGCTTATTGTGGTTTTTGATTTTTGGGGATCGCAGGGATTATCAAAAATGATAAAGGTTAGAGATTTGGTCTTTTGTGAGGTTTGGTCTCATCTCTCCCTGGACAGGAGTTAATAAAGAGCGAGGGCGTAATATTGTAGACCTGTACTGTGGACAGTCAAACCAACCATAGTGTTGATGGTTTAATGGAGCATTGTTTCGCTGGTAGTGAGTAGAAGAAGATGAAGAGAGGGGTTGCCTGTGGTGCGGATTTTCTTTTATTTTTTATATAACATTTTTATTCTGTCCCATTTGCTCATTTCACATCTGTCTTTATCTTTCATGCATTTCCGTCCAAACAATTTAATGATAGTTTCTGGGGCCAATGAACTGTGAGGTTTTCATTAATGTCCCAAAGCATCAGGAAATGAGACTGAGAGTTTAAGGTTGGAGTCAGAGGACTGAATCTATATGTTATCTTTGTTGTAGACTTGGATCAAGATTCCGACTTTGCACTGGCTGGAGTATTGCGGGTCAGCTTTCTTGCGGACAGGAAGTAGATCATCTTTACTATTGTCAGCACTGAGACCCAACACTTTTGTGTCGGGTGCCAGTCAGCTCACAACGGTCTGGATTAATACTTATTTTCACTGTGCACAATGGCGTTGCACAGAAGAACTCTAGTATTTTCCACAAATGATATCTTATGCAGAACAATTTTGTTAACATTAAACATGTATGCGATTCAAAGTCTCACAAAAGTCATGATTTTCAGCACAAAGCTTTGCAAACTTTGCAGCTTTCCATTGACCTTTGCGAAGGTTGAGAACAACTTTTCAGCTTCGTCCACTTATAGACAAGTGTAGTGCTTAATTTTCAAAACCACAAATGCCGGGCCTAAAGTGGTACTAACACTCCCAAGACTAGGGCAGTTACTATAAGAGGTGCCGAATACTAAGGTTTGTAGTCTTGATCTCGCCTCATGATTCTTGCATCCACACCAGGCATTACTGTCCCTTTACTTCATTATTTCAGGTTCCTTTTCACCCCTGCTTTCATTCTTTATCACTGTTTTTCTGCCTTTCTCCTCCTTGCCTCCCTTTTGTATTATTCTCTTTCTCTTGATTTGGATCAAAGTCTAATGAGGAAAAATATGAGCCCTCCCCAAAAATAAGTGCAGGTGTGCCCCACCTGCAAACACTGTCTCAAATTAAGCACCGAATGTGTAACATATTGGCCAAAATATGCAGTGCCATTCTAACGTCTTTGGTGGCCTTTAGCGAGACGTATTTTGGGGGCTCTTAATAGACCAAATTTGAATTTTATTGCCCGTTTCCTGACAATTCATCCCCTCTCTGATGCCAAACAATACTAAATTATATTTTAAACTTTAACAGGGTCACCCAACAGTTCAAGTATGTCTTGCTTGGGACCCAAAACATCTGTAAGATGATATTAGATATAGAGTGTGAGTCAGGCGAAGAGATAGGCAGAAGGAGAGAGGTTTAGAAAGAGCGAAATAGAATAGACAAATGTCAAATAGAAAGAAAGTTCCCTTTCACTGGGGGACCTTTTACCCATGCCCTATAACGACAGTGAAAAATGAAAGAAAGAGGCAATCAGTAAGATATGACATTAGAATATGAGGTTAAGATAAAAGTGAACCTAGGAAAGAGGATGTTATGTCTAATAGAAGCGAGAGTACTGAGCTCATACATGGAGTGGGACAATATGGGAACAACTCTGAGGAGGGCGATTTAATGAGTTGTGAAAAACACGAACTGCAAGAAACATTCTGAGACATGTCGGGAAAGAGTCACAGACATTTCGCGCGTAAATCCAAAATGACTTGCATGAGTCTTTTACGTCATATGAATTTACGAATGGAATCCAATCATCTCTGAAGTGTTTCCAAGCTGATCCCACAGCTGGCTCCCACAGATCCACGCACCTGTGCCTCGTTCCTGCCCCCACCTCCACAACTACTCAGAAGGGCCGGGAGGAGGTCTCTATTTTTGGTGCAGATTTTATCTCACGCCTAGCTGTGTCCAGCCTCGGGAGGTGAGCCTCATAACACTGGGGCTCAGCGTTTTACATCAGACACGCCAGGGACACGACAGAAACACTGACCCTGTCACTGACTTTCACAATCTGTAATAGCATCAGTGCGGGATCGGCGGGGCACGACGTGCCCATGCTTTTGGAGAAGGCGCGAGCTGACAGATTTATTCTTTTTCAGTGGTGTTTGAAAGGAGTTACCAGCTGAGCAGTGACGTGTGTGCTTTTTAAAGGGGTGTAAAATAGTCCCCTGCGCCACTGGGGCAGCACAGACCTGTGTTAGCCCCCAACTATTCTCCACTGCTTCAACCAGGATTCAACTCTCTGGGTGTCTACTGGCTACAGACACAGACCTCTCTTGTGCATTAACTGGTTTCATAATGTAAAATAGTGCATTTGCCACTGATTAACTTAACACACATTTATTGTACATTTAAGCTGTGTGTTATTTTATTTGCGCATACGTGAAGATGAAAGACCAAAAAAAGTTACAGCATGTTTTTTTTTTTTTAGGCAAGCTGTTGACCCCACCCCTAAACTTACTCGTCCCACCCCCATTGTGCACAGCAACACAGTTCCCTTACTTTTTTTTAATGCACTTTGACCACTGAATAGCATACATGCCAACAATTTGGAAGCGGAAAGTGTTGGATTTTTAAAAAATGATCGCGACAATGTACTTCCCCTATTGACTTCTATTGAAACAGAGGCAATTTCAGGGGGGAGGCAGCCATAATAAAGCAATTTTGGGCTTTAAAAATCTTGGGGCATATTTACAAGGGCTTTATCTCCGATTATTTGGCTTACAAAGCCAAAAAAGCAGAGATAAAACCAGCGCCCTATTTACAAGAGGGTGATAACATGCATAATCGCATGTTAGCACCCTTTTTCCCAACGCCTTACTTTGCATCTCCACTGAGATGCAAAGTGGGCGTTACTGGGCGTACCCAAGATGGACTACCTTGCAAATTTCACTGATGTTTACATCGCAATATTTACAAGGCAGCCCACATGATTTTAGCACACATTGGGGCATACCATCAATGACCGGCGATAATTATCGCTAAGCGCACTTAGCACTAGGGTAATTATCGCCGGGTAACGTGGAATTTTATCGCTGAGATAGCGTGCTATTACCAATGCTTATCTCAAAAGCGATAAAATTTCAAGCTCTAACTGCCAAATGTGAGATTATCGCTGGAAATCCAGTGATAATCTCACAAAGTTTGGCGATAGCTTGATGATAGTCCAAGGCATACTTAGCCATGATATCCACCTTACATAGGATATCATGGCTAAGTCAGTCTGGAAGCAGGCGTAAGGAAAGTAGCGATAACAGAGGTTATTGCTACTTTGCTTGTCACTCTGCAGGTTAGCGTGCCCATTGATAATTGGAGAAATGTCTCTTAGCGACATTTCTCTAGTTATGTTAGGGCAGGAACGCCCACTTTGCATCTCATTAGAGATGCAAAGCTGGGCGTTCAGAAAACAGGCACTAATGCAGGGATTCACGTGATAGCTTGACCTTGCTTATTGGGCGATAAAATTATCGCCGCTTTTCGTCCGAAAACGGACGCAAAAGCGGTGATAATTTTTTATCACCTCCTTGATGATATGCCCCATTAGATTTTGGCAAAAACGGCCATTTTCGCCAAAACCTAACATCTGCTAAAATCCTGATTTAGCCATCCCTAACATAGGGGGTGGATTATGCTGAAACGACCCTGTGGGTCGTATCAGCAAAGTTATCGCCCTTTTGCAGGGAACATCGCTGGAAAACCAGCGATGTTCCCTGCAAAAGGGCGATAACCTCGCTATCTCTGGAATTTTTATCGCCCTGGAGTAACGCGTTGTTAATAACGCGCTACCAGGGCGATAAATAACAGAGATAGCCTGCGATAATATAATTATCGCTAAGCACGGCCAGCGATAATTATCGCTGGCCGTTGTTAATATGTCCCCTTGAGTATCCTACCTAAATCGGATCTGCTGGCATATGCAATAGGGTGACCTTTCTTGCCTAATCCAAGTCCCGCGGAGCTATCCCCAGCAATCCGATGGCAGAGTAAGCATCAGACTGCCCACCAGTCCAAAAGGCCTTGATGGCACCTACGGTGGCTGCACCAACCCCCCGGCTTCATTATCAGAAAACAAAAGGCAAACATGGCCGCCGTGCTTGAATCTCTGTCAGCGGCAGTGTGAGTTTTCGCCCAGGAACCACTCTCAGACTGCACATTCCCGGGGGCGATTTGGGGAATTAGGCGCCCCGTAAGAAGTGGGATGCAATTTCAGGCTCCGTGAGCTGTGACCGACCGGCGGATGTAAAGGCCCCGCAAAGAAACATAAACTATCTCATCTGGCAAATGGCTCATTATTTTCCCCGCACATGCTTGCTGGGACATCTCTGCCAATACACAGCCCCATCCGTCTTTGTTTGTAGCGCAACAGGAGGGTGACAGAGTGTGATCCCAGCGCAATGGGGATTTATTGCTCGAATTTGCGGTGTGCTGAATTGTGCTTGCAGTGTGTGCTTATATACCTCTCCCTGGCGCGCACTCTCTCCGATTCCCGGGCTTTCTGTTTACACTGTAGATAAAAGACTGTGGGAAGAAGACCCTGTTGAAAGCGCGCGCCGCCTCGCGCCTCTCTCCTCCTCATCACAGTTCTAGTCACTTGAGAGGGAGTCCCAGAGACAGGTGTAAGATCGGCGGAGAGAATGCATGTTGCATGCGTGCAGTCTGCAGGGGGTGCAAGCCAAGGCCACAAGTTTGTGGACGGTGTTTGGATGAAAACCTAGGGGCTTATTTACAAGCCCTTTGCGCCGCCGGTGCGCCACTTTTAACATGGGGAAAAGTGTAGTACTTGTGGCCCAAGGGGCTTGTAAATAAGGCCCGCCCTTGATATTTTACGCCTTTCCAGGCCCTCTTGATCCTGGGCGCTGTGGCGGCGGAAGCAAATAAATAGCTAAACATCCCAGAATATTCTATCAATATTTTGTTGTATTTTCACCTTCACACAACTGCATTTAAAATAATGCGCACGCCTTCAGTGTAAGATAACTGCACATTAAACTAACGGAGCGGATATGCATGCTTGCAGGTTATGAAACTGGAGGCCATATTAGCAACAAACTGCGATAAATATCGCAGAGCGCGCTCAGCGCGAACATTTTTATCGACAGCTATCGCTGGAATATATCGCCACGCAAACGCTGTATTAGCAACAATTAGCGCTATGGCGATAAATATTCCAGCGATAACGGGAGGGAAGGGCCAACATCGTGACAAACCCAGCGATGTTGCATGGGGAAGGGGGAAAACCTTGCTGATAGGACCCTGTGGTTGTATCAGCATAATCCACCCCCCCCCCCATGTTAGGTATGGTTAAGTCAGGAAAATAGCAGGTGTTAAAAAACGGCAATGACCCCGGTTAGCGGGACTTTTCACATCGCTAACTGGGGCCAGGGCCTCCTTGCTAATAGGCGATAAGCCTGTTAGCGGCTGTTTACCAGGTCTGTTGGTCGGGAACGCCTACTTTGCATGTCGTTAGCGAAAAATATCGCTGACATGCAAAGCGGCACCCAAACCGGTCGCTTTCGTCAGAAAGCTGTCGCTAACTGCTGTTAGCGACAGCTTGCTGATAGGGTGATAGAATTATCGCCGCTTAAGTAGGAAAAGGTCCCGCTAAAGCGGCGATATTGCCCTTGCTAATATGCCCCTTGTTTAATCTGATCACCGCATATGTCTGAATGTGTGACCAGAGAGTCTCAGAATTGAATCTTGGCTGGTGCAATGCATAATAGCAGGGCTTTAAATGGGCCAGGTCCTGCCAGTGCTCAGCACCGTCAGTTCTAAAAAGGAGGTGCCGAGACTGGTACCTATCGGACTCTCCATTTTTGCCCTCACCCTCTGTGACAAAAACATAAATCTTAACTCAGCAGCAGTATCTTCCTTCACTGCCTTTGAGGTAACTTCAAAGAGACTCGTTAAAGTTCTGTCACAGTCTCACCATTTCAGAGTTGAAGCCATTTTCAATATGCTATACTACGAAGTCATGGCTGTTACTTATTTCTTTTATGCAAATATCAACCATTGACGAAGCCAATAGTACTGGCTTGTTGTAAATGTTATATTACTTGCTTTATTAAATATCTGGATGTAATAGCAGAAGTAGCAAAATACATGTCAGGCGGCGCACTAAACTAAGCATAGATTTTCAATTTATGTGCTTTTAAACAACGCTGTTAATTGCATTTGTCACGCCCCTTTGAGAGACCCACCAGTTTTATCATCCCACTTGAAGCCCTGCATAATAGTGACTTGTGTATTTATAATGCTACGAGGCCCCGGCATGTAACAGAAAGCACATAAAGGCATTATTCTAAAATTATATTGCACACAGTATAAGATAGGCTGCCATAAAATGATTTCATGTATTTGATTAGGGCAACTTGAAGGGGAGCACCAAATTATTAGGGTTTACTAAATTATGCGACAAGAAAAGACAAATTATGTGGTATTATGCCACACATTTCTATGCTAGTATTACTTCCTTATTTTGTTTGTTTTCACATGGTGATACTGTCTGGGAAAATATTTTGCCTCATTAGAACCAACTTAACAACTGAATACAGAAATAATCAACTGAAAGATGACTAGCAAACCTTTGCGAAGGGCCTTCCACTGCATGCAAACACATCACCACATTTTTAGTAACTTTTGATCCGTTTTGAGCAAGAAACACATTTTTATTTTAAAATCTGCAGATTATGCAGCAAATGGTGGAGCAAATGTATAATCTTATGAAAGATGCTGCGGCCCATGTATATGATAAAACAAGTGCTTTCATAGAATAAATATTAGTAATAGGTAACCAAACTGTACCTAATGCAGGCAAGATTTTTTATAAGTCGAGTAAAAGGACACTTTCCAAAAATCATTATCCTTACATTACCTCTCAAAAATAATACATTTTCATCCTCATGATACTTCTAGTAGTTCCATAAATTAAAGCACTTTAGACCCCTTCTTTCTAAGGGCGGGCCGAGAACTCCACTCCGCCAGCAGAGTGTGCGGAGATTTGCCCAATGTGCACTCCATTGGGAATGCAGAGTATAGGGCAAAACTCTGACTCTGCAGTGGAGCGGAGTTAGCCAGCCTCCCCCCTGGAATAGGCTCCCCGCCTCCACCCCCCTAATAAAAAATACTTACAAACTAATTTAAAATGAAAAATAAACACACTTACCTGTAGTGTGGCGTCCCCGGGCTGCCCTCCTCCTCTGCGCAGTCTCTCTCCTACGTGTGACGTACACCTTGAGAGAACTGCGCATGCGGGACCCAATAATTGGTAGCTGAAAGGGGTGGGAAGCCATTTTCCTTGTTAGCATTGGGGCCCAGATCACAAGCAACGGGGGGAGGGGAGATATGGGTATTTTCCCCTTTTTTGAAAATGAAGGGGCAGACAGTCTGCTTTGGGTTTAAGGCTTAGAAATAATGGCCAGTGAAAAGGGAAGACGAGTAGTTATCATTGGTGCTTCAGGTGCAGTGGCACCGGGGGCCAGAAGTATGAGGGCCCATCTAAACCCCTATTTTTTTTGCTATGCTCATTCCTGTCTAACATTAGGGCTCAGTGTATCCTTGATGTGCCAGTGTTGTTTTCAGCATCAGACCAATGGCTGAAGAGAGGAAATAATTAGAGAAGAGAAGACGCCGTAGCATTAGGTTTCAGAGAGATGGCAAAAGGAGGATGAGAGGAGGGCTTTAACAAGGGGCAGATGTACTTCCCGCTTCACAAGGCAGTAGGTCTTATTAGTAATGCAGGTGGAGTGGCACGGGGGCCCAGGAGAGTGAAAGGTGCACTGCATCACAAATATGACTGCCCTGTTTCAGTAAGTCCTTTTTAAAGCACGCGTAGAGTTTTGTTTCAAGAATCGTCGCCAAAAATATATAGGGATGAAGTCCGTAGCCAGGATCTAGATTTAAGTAGATTTATTGAGTTCATGGATTAGCAGAGAATACAATTTTTTACTCAAGAGAATCAGTGGTTGTTGAACCATTTCCCTTGGTGCGTTTTGGTGTCATACCGCGTTGACCACCCCAAGAGAATGTGGACAATCTTTAGAGACACGAACACGCAACTACGGATAATTTCCATTTGTTATACCCAAAAATATATTTGACTTGTGCCGGTATTCATTTAATACTTTACATGAATTATTGCATTGCGGTTAGGAATGACCTCTCTGAAGCAAGCTGGACCTCTTTTGTGCTCCAGGCCTTCAAAGTTTCTGGCTGGCCAAGTTCAGCCCATGGGCAGAATTTGCCTGCTCAACTATGCATGTACAAAAAAATACAAGCATTGGCAATAGCCAATAGGTCTCGCCTTTGGGAACTTATAAGTGTTTAGCTATGCAACAGTTGATGTTGTTGCACCAAGGATATTGTGCTGGATAACTAAACACGTATAAGGTCCCAAAGGCGAGACCTGCCTTGCCCAGAAGCATATGTCCCAGCGTTTCCACATTCTGGGGCTAGGACAGCACTCTAGATTTTTAGTAGAGGGAGGCGGTGTGGCCTAACAGCCAGAACTGCTGACTTTGGACCTGGGGAACCAGGTTCCATTTTCAGCATCAGCTCAACATCCTGTGATTCTATGCAAATCGCATAATCTCCACATGTCTAGAGATAAGTGTGTAATGTAATATAGTTCTCTTGTAAAGCACTCTAATGCCCTAGGGCCAAGTTCGAGCAGTATAAAACTAGGCAACAACTATGATATGAGTAGGCTGCTGTTTTGAAAATAAGGTGTACTGACGTGTATGGTGACTGTAAAGAGATCTGTGTAAGCCTCGGGCTAGGAATATCATTGGTGGATATTGACAGTCTAGGAGCCGATCAAAATGCAGCCTGTTATATTGTACAGCTGCCTTATTCTATTGTAGGATGCACAGTGTGAGAATCTCCTCAGATGGGTGTTTTAGAAGATGGCAGTCTTCCGGCCTGTAATAGGACAGTAAGACAGCTCAGTGGCCAGGGCACCAGCCCATTAACATTCAGCAAGTCTGACTCAGGCTTTACTCCTTGTAAGGCTGGTAACATGAGTGCCAAAGAATCGGACAACAGCACCTGTCGTTTAACAACATAAATAACATTAGGTTTGTGCTAAAGGATGGTAATACCAACAATGAGAAAAATAAAAGCAATTATAATAGTAATATTATTAATAACAATAATAGAAATGTGGAGACTTTCTGGCATGGCAGTGTACTTGAAAGCAGGTAAGTCAGGCCCACGTGGCATGCCTTGGAGAAAATGCACTTCAGTGACCTCCCTCTGTTTTCAGTCTGACCTGGCGGCTCAATGGAGTACTGATCTCATAGGATTTAAAAAGGGATTTTCCAGTTTTTCACGGCCACAGGTGCGGGTCCACTCAATCTTTTATCCCTCCGAAGTCGTTGGCAGACAATAAACACCTGCTGTTCAGCGCCAAGATGCCCCAAAACGTGAAAGTGCGCTTTACGAATGTAAGTTGTTTGTTTTGTCCAGAATCCATTCCAGAGGTTTCGGTTTACATGTGTCTGTATGGATCGGTTCAATTTTGGACTTGGAAAAAAGCATTGATAAACCAATAGGTGGAGGCGCGGTACTATTGTAAAAAGTGCGATTTTCGTTGACTGACAGCAGTCAAATATTTTACATTTCTTCTGCTGATAAGTCACGCGAGGGCTGCAACAATGGTAGATAGGTCGGGTTCGTAGGAAAAACGAAGGCTGCGCACACTGAGGAAAACAGACTATTCTAGAATTCTGCCTTGCTGAAGGGGTGTGGCTCTCTGACGTACCCCGAGCCATCCAAACACAACGGCAGTGTCTTCTTTGAGGGAGAAAGTGCAGTGGCAGCGGCATAACGATCCCGGAGTCTCTACATTTTATCATCATAAGCTGATTTGCTGCTTGCATGAATTTAGTGTATTGAATGTGGGCTTGTAAAAGGTGTCAGTCGGGGTTATGGAGCCTGAACTCTTTCACGGCAGTGTGGTTGCCTCGCCTGCTCATTAGAATATACCATCCCCGTTCCAGTAGGAAAGGAGTTCATTGTTGATGCCCATTCAAGCAATGGCCTCTCTGCTGATACTGCTAACAGACATCATGGTGGACCAGTTTGTGAGTGAAAACATCACTGAGGTAGAGGGAGGAATGGTTAGAGATGATGCAACTATAGACTCACTATGCAATTGTATGGAAGGATGTAAGTGCAATAAATCGAAAAGTGTGCTCATTTTCAGATCCTACATGAATAATAATGTGTATAGAGTAAGCAACAGCACACAAGTGGTGAGCGCGCGCGCCACTGTGAGACATCTGTTTTGTATTATCACGCACGCATCTGTACACGATAATTCAAAACAGGTGTGGCCTGTGCAGGTAACCGCAAGCAATAGGCCGTGGGCGTAGCAAAGGTGGGACATGCACCCGCCTTTGCCCAATTGCATGCTGTCTTTCTCAGAAAGACACACGCAAAGGCGAATAGCCTCTGAAGGAAAACAAACCACACGCACGGGCGTGTGGTGAGCTTGCCAAAGCCCTATTACTGTTTATATAAAGTCTAGCCAGAGCTGTGCATGTGCGCTACTACAGGCTCAACCTAAACAAGCATTGGCATAGCCAATAGGTCTCGCCTTTGGGACCTTATAAGTGTTTAGCCATGCAACAGTTGCATAACTAAACACTTATAAGGTCCCAAAAGCGAGACCTATTGGCTATGCCAATGCTTGTTTTAACTGCTGCAATCTATTGAAGCCTCAAGGAGAACATCAAAGCGGCCGCGAAAGTGATCGCAATCGCGATCAAACATCAAAGTGGCCGCGAAAGTGAAAGTAATAGCGGTAAAGTGCGACGCGCGCGCCCGCGCTCATGCATTGTAGGTCTAGGCTGGCCTGGTAGCACTTTTTGGAGCCCTCACAAAATATCTCGCCAGAGCAGCGCATGTGCTGGGTCAGGCGAGACCTAAAAATTAATGGAATGGCCTGATATTATCGACAGACTCAAAGCACTGCAGCAGCTCTGGAGCTGTCCTTGGTTCTGAAATGCTTCACAATGGGAGTCTTCTGAGAGGCAGCGAGGTTTGAAGATCTCTTGTCTCTTATTGTGCCAAGGGAGATGAGACTCTCATGTCCAATTTTTTAATGCACCTTGTTTTTCCTACTACAGCAGCCTGCAGTTAGTTAAATGAATGTGTTTTTTATGGAAATACGTTATTTTGTGATATCTTTGACTTCTATGCACCATGGTCAACTTATTCTGGTTTCCATCTGGTTACCTTTCAATGGAAAACAGTCGCATATCTTTATTCCTGGTAATTTAGAGTTAAAATGCTGGTATTGCAGTGAGGATGTGCCCAACAGGCTGGGTCACCAGTAGGCCTGGGCAAAATTTAGATTACGCTGGAGTAATCAAAGTAATTTAGGTAATTCTATATTACTCTTTGATGCAGAATTACCAATAGGTCTACGATTACTCCTGTTTGTGTAAATAAGAGTAATTTGGGGTGAAAAATCCTACCACTGGAGCATATTTAGCTAGCGCAAGTGGCTGATTGCACTCGCTATTCGTGTTCTGCTGCACTTGGTGCTGCTTCTTAGTGCAAAATGTTTCCTCACATCCATTTTAAATGTGAGTGTGCATAAACAAATAACTCTAAACACAGAGTTTGTCTTTTCGCATAATTCTGCATAATTTCACACAATTTGTTGGTATTCCACACGATTATGCTATACAAAATTACGTGAATTATTCCTACTCCTAGTCACCACCAGGTTGACTAACCTGCATTTTCTTCAATATTTTATCTGTCTAGCTGGTCATTTTGGTGGGGAAAGCTCTACGGATCTTAAGTGGCAAGGTGTCAAGGCAGGCAGGCAGGCAGAAGTTGGCCCTGGTGTCTCTTTTCACTGAGGGTGGCCAATAAGTCGGTAAGCAGTTAAAGGAGGCATCTCAGTGTAAAGGACAGAACTTTGTCCAACATGGTACTTGTTGGAACCATTATACAACCACATTCTGGAGTCTTTCGTTTGTGCAAGTGGCTCTAGTGGGTTAGTATCCTGATGACAGGACTGGCCTTCTAGTGGTGGATGAGCAGAACTGCAAGTATACGCCTCTCTATCAGGCAATGTACTTGCAATCTGCCTCCTCATCAAATTGTGCAGAGACTTAGAGCTCAGAGCGAGAAAAGCAAGGGAAGTATGTACAGTGGTGGCTGGCATGGCTCATAGGTGGCGAGGCAGGCGGGCATGGGGGGATGGCGCACAGGGCGCAATGTAAAAAACAATAAAAAAATAAAATAAACACTTACCTTGCCGCCATGTCCCACGTCTCTGCTCCTGCTCTACTTGTTGGACTCGGCAACAGGTAGCACAGCCAGGCTCCCCTGACCAATCACAATGCTGCATTGTAGTGTTGTGATTGGTTAGCACCCAATCTCCCCTGACCATTCACAATGCTGCGATGCAGCGTTGTGGTTGGTCTGAGCGTCCTGGTTCGATGCTCAGTCAGGGAATGGGGTACGGGGCATGTCTCCATGCAGGCTGTAATTCAGCCTGCATGGAGAAAAGGGAAAGTGCGCATGACTGTTTTGGGCCGTGCTAGAGCAGTGGGGAAACCACTCCTCCCATGCCCTGCTCCGAGAGTAGAGCAGCCCCGCCCACCAACATAAAATGATAATAACTTACAGTTATCATTTTATGTTTCCTTTACTTTGCATTGCTTAAAAGCAGTGGGTGTGACGCTTCTCTGTTATAGCGGAGGAGCAATCACTGAGTACGTAGGCGATAGAAGGTAAAGAAGGTCCTGGGGGTTGTTTGTTAACTGAATACCAGATGCACACTTTGAATTCCCGTACTCTTCCTCAGATGACTCGGAAGGTGATACTAGGAGGATGGAAGAGAAATGATTTCCAAAGTTCCTGTTAAGGCTTTATACTTTGAAGAGCTTTGAATTTGATGTATCGTGCTATTGTGTTGGCTGTAATTTATTTGTTAACCAATGGGTTGATGTGTGCAGGAGTTATTTGCTAACGAATGGGTTTATGTTTACTGCGGTTATTTTCTAATTAATGGGTTTATGTTGTGTGGGGTTATTTGGTATCAGATGGGATTATGTTTGCTGTGGTTCTTTGGTGATGAATGGGTTTATGTGTGCTGGGGTTTTTTGCTAATTAATGGGTTTATGTGTGCTGGGGTTTTTTGCTAATTAATGGGTTTATGTTTGCTGGGCTTATTCGCTAATTAATGGGTTTATGTTGTTTGGGGTCATTTGGTATCAATTGGGATTATGTTTTCTGTGGTTATTTGGGAATGAATGGTTTTATGTTTGCTGGGGTTATTTGCTAATGAATGGGTTCATATTTGCTGGGGATGTTTTGTAATGAATGGGCTTATGTTTGCTGGGGTTATTTGGTAAACAACGAGTTTGCATTTCCTGGGGTTATTTGCTAATTAATGGGTATATGCTGGCTGGGGTTATTTGGTATTGAATTATTTTATGTTTGCTTTGGTTATTTGGTAATGGGTGTATGTTTCCTGTTGTTATTTGGTAACACATGGGCTTATGTTTGCTGCAGTCATTTGGGAACGAATAGGCTTATGTTTGCTGGTGTTTTTTGGTAAGGAACGGGGGTCTGAGTGTATTTTTCATTTGGGAGTGTGAGAGGGATGTATGGCCTGTTTCAGTGCTTTGTTCACATTTGTGTATGAATGGTGGTGTTTGGCACCACATTGTTATGGGGCATTTGCAGTATTATTGGTGGATTCTGCATGGAGCGTGAAACCGTGCAGGATGTATCCTGGAACTTGGGCATACTCTCTGTCTGTGTGCTGAAGGGGTAAATCAAAAGTATGAAGTTATGAGTTGAAGAAGAGTGGGTTGGATGAAGGTGTATGTGGTTCTTACAAAGAAACTGTGAGTGTAACATAGAGACATGTAATAGTACTACATAACACAGCACCAGGAGGCAACTGACAACCTGGAGAAGAACATTCCAAGCGCCGAACATGGAACACAGAACAATATGTGTTCCAACACGTAACACATATTGCCGCAACATCTTCCTTTATTCTCCTTGCCGCTCCAAATTCTGAAGTGAATAGAGATGAGTTCAAGTGTGTCTGACCTAGTATCCGGTCAAGCCTTTGTTCACCTGCTTTGTATGGTGAGTAAGCGAGGCTTTAGGAGACTTTTTCATCCAGATCCCCTTGAGAGGGGGAAGAGAGAGTGCAGCCTCCCTGGAAGTGAGGCTTGCATGCACATGCCTGGTAACTTTGAGTTGCTGTTTCTGTCCCTGGTTGGTATTTTTTTTGTCCCGATCTAGGTGATGCTGGAGCTGTGCTTTGTTTTATCTAGGCCTGCATAGGATCTAGGCCCAAGAGATGGAGGCAAAGAAGGCAGATTCCTCTTTGTATGAGCCAATGTCACGCAATGTTTAGGAGCTACTCGGATGGGCTGGGGCTTGGCTTGATGACTGATATAAGGAGAACGGTTTGAAGACATTTTATTTCCTATCTGGTAACGTCAGGAAAACTTGAACATCTTCTTAAACAGTGAATTTGCCCAACTTCACTGGTTGGGTTTGAACATGTCACATCCCTGAATTAAATTGTGGCTCTGGAAAGCATGTCCCAGAGAAAGACTGCCCATACACCTGGTGTCCACGAGTGTTTCTAAATGAATGGCATTTGCAAAGTTGTTGAGCGTAATCTGGTGAATGAATATCTTTTATCTAAAAAATTCCTTTGACTCTCGTTTTTATAGTGATCACCGAAACCCTTTCTACATTTAGGTACTTTTCACTTCTTATGATCGCAGTATGCATAAATCACAGACTACTTTGATCTGTGTATCTTTTGTATGTGAAATGTATTCTCCCTTTTTAACAAGAAAACCATATTCTTACAATTCATTTTAGAAGTGAGAGGCGTTTTTTTCCGATCTGGTATTCAAAATCAATCGGGTATGATTGATTTGATTTGATTTTAGGGTTTATATAGCGCTCGAATGCCCGTGGGCGTCTTGGCACTGGAGCGGACAGGGGATATGAGACCTTCATTCTTAATCATCAGTGAGAGAGCAGCCAGGTTTTGACTTGTTTCTGAAAAATCAGGAAGTCAGACCAACGTTTGATGGCTAAAGGTAGAGCATTCCAAAGTGTGGCTGCCTTCAACAGAAAACTCCGGCCCCCCCAGGCCATGAGCTTTGCTCTAGGGATAGATAGTAGCCTCGCTTCCGAGGATCTGAGCTTCCTGCTAGGCGAGCACCAGGATAGTTTACTACGGAAATAGAAAGGCCCAGAGTTCTGCAGTGCCTTGAAAGTTATGCACAGTGTTTTAAACTCTAGGCGTTCTGCTATTGGTAGCCAGTGTAGGTTGATCAAAGTTTGGGCCGCTGATTTATGTTTGGGAATTTCAGCGAGAAGTCTCGCAGCCGCGTTTTGTAGTGTTTGTACTTTTTGTAGAGACTTCTTGCGGATCCCAATGAATAGCGAATTTCCATAATCCACCTTGGTCAGGATAAGAGAGATAACGACCAATCTTTGGAGTTCTTTTGGGATAAAAGATCTGATTTTCTTTATCATTTTTAGCGTGTAAAATACTGAGGAAGATAAGGTTTTTATTTGATGATCAATGTGAAGTTTGTCATCGAAAATTATTCCCAAGTTTCTTCCTTTTTGAGCTGGAATAGGTAAGGGTCCCATATTGTGGGACCACCACTTAGGAGACCAGACGGACTAACACCTCAGTTTTGCCTGAATTTAGCTTTAGGCAATTAGTTTTCATCCATTGATCAACTTGCGTCATACAGGAGCAGAACCTAATGCCGGCCTCAGTTGAGTCTTTGGGCATAGACACCACAATTTGTGTGTCGTTGCCGTAAAACACCACAGAGAACCCAAGGGACTTTATCAGTTTCACCAAGGGTGCAACGTACAAATTTAAAAGAGTGGGGCTCAGTGAAGAAGCCTGCGGCACACCACATGGCAAATTAAATTGCTCAGATGTGCAATTGCCCAGAGCAAAAAGGTTTCTTCTGTTTGTTCAGAAATCTTGTAGTAGGGTCGAGACAGTTCCTCTGATTCCCATGGTCTAAGACGGTTAATCAATATAGTTAACCATGCCGAATGCCGCTGAGAGATCAAGTAGTATCAGGACGACTTGCTCCTTTCTGAAACCGTATTGTGAAGAATCCAAAAGATTATTATTTTCAATGCAGGTCATTAATTCAGCATTTTGTGCCTTTTCAAGTATTTTGGCAGGGAAAGGGAGCCTCGAAATAGGTCTGTAACTGCTGGGGTCCAGGGGATTTAAGTTACTTTTTTTTAATATAGGGAAGATAGAAGCCATCTTCAGTGGGGATGCGTCCTGTGATCACTTTATTTAAAATTAGTGTGAGTTCTTCCTCGAACAACTTAGGAGCAAAATGAATGATTTTAGGGTGGCAGGGGTCTAGTGGGGACCCTGATTTGCAAGCCATGATAAGTTTCATTACTTGCTCTCTGTCAAGGGGGGGAAACCATTCAAGGATTGTGGTAGAATTGTTCACAGAGTCAATAGATACTTCCTTATGGTTTTGATTAAATAAATCAAAAACCTCCTTGACTTTATCTTGGAAAAAACTGGCGAGGGTGTCACAGAGGGTTTGATTTGACAAGCTGACTTCTTTTGTTGCTATTTTTGATAGTTTTGTTATTGTTTTAAAAAGGTCTTTGGCTGAATTTTCAGCTGACATAATCCTTTCGGTGAAGTATTTAGTTTTCTCCCTGTGTATCAATGATTTGTACTCCACAATGGCTTTTTTACAACTATCTCTGTTTCTCAAGTCGTAATTGGTTCTCCACTTTCGCTCCAATCTCCTACAGGTTTGTTTCTGTAACCTTAAGGTCTTCGAGAACCAGGGTTCAGATGGGGTTGTACGCCGGCATTTCTGCTTTTTCTCGGGAGCTAGGAGGTCCATGGCCTCCTTTATCCAGATATTATATTTAAGGACGACTATCTCCATGTTGTCATCCACAATGTTAGTTGAGGGACGAGCATTTATCAGAATGGTATTAAGGTCCTGTGATTTTATCTTACTCCAATATCTGGAATTGGGAGTCTCAGCTAGTGACACTCTGGCCGCATTATGTGACGGGGGGTGCTAATAGAATAGAATATGGCCTTATGATCAGAACATGCTAAGGGAAGAATATCTGTGACAACTAAGGAGGGAATGTTAGAAAAACCCCAGCCAATGTGTGGCCCGCTGGGTGAGTGGGGGCTTTAATGTTTTGATCAAGGCCCATGGTCTTCATAAGTTCTGACAGATGGATGGTATCCCGGTCATTATCATTATCCAGGTGGAAGTTAAAAACACCTAAAACTAGGTAGTCTGAGCTTGTGACAGAGTGCTGGATTAAGATATTCACCTTAGTGATATGGCACATATTTTGCCAAAAATCATCAGATTTTAAATAAAAGTAGTTTCATTGATCACATTAGAGATCAATCACTCTGTTAATTTCCAATTAGGTTGTTCATAAAAATAAATTTGTGTCACATTTATTTCCTACAGAAGAAGGTGAGTTTCCGTGTACTTTGACCATCTTCTATTCTAAACGAAATAGAAACATGTATTGCAGCCTCAGAAGTCTCTCTTTCAGATCTTGTGTACAGAAACGGTAGACACAAACCGTAGGAATTATTTGTACCCACAGGCCAGTCACTTTGAGCTGGGACCTGCACAGCATACTCGGCAAAATGGCTGTTGATGGGGTTTCAGCAGTCCTTCATTGAAAAGCATTTCATTTTTAGGTCAAGCGTAAGCGTACGACCTCTTGTATACTTTAGTATACATATATCTCTGATGTCCAAATCCCATTCCTTGCTTCTCATTTGTTTGTTTCAATTTCCTTTAAAAATCCTTGCTTACTAGTGGCCAGTCCTGCCTCTTTTTACCTCCGTTTTCCTCCAAGTAGCAGGTACTCAGTACAATATCATTACACTTTGTTCTGTTGATCTGCTCGTGGGGGGAGGGGACTATTTTATTACGTTTTCAACCTCTTGTTACACTGTGGGTGCTCAGAAGTAACTGCTTACATTTTATTGCAGCATTCATATCTTGTCCTTCCTGTCTGAAGCCAGCAGCAGCCAGCCATGCATTCTAGCTACTGCAGCTCTAAATCAAGTAAAAAGTTAAGCCAAAACTTAAACACAGCTTGAAATGATACTTTAATATGCATGCTGCATGTGTTTTTTCCTCGCGTCCAGGACTTGTGCTTGGCTGCTGGCTGAGGAGTTGGAAGTTTCTCCTTATCAGTTTTATGTTGAGGCCAAAATGTTTCCTTCTGGAAAAATGTCCCCTTTAAAATGTGCATTTGAATGTATTAAATAAAAGCAGAACATGAACACAGGGCCAGCACAAGGGCTGTGGGATGGCATTGGATGCTGACTTCAGAGAGGCAATGTTTCCCAGTTTATTTTGCTTTTGAAAGCACTCCACCCATTCCTGGCCTCCTTCAATTTCCAGACAATAAAAATGTCAAGATAACTCCGGTGATTGATGTTCTTGCTGGAGAGATCAGAGTTGTCTAGTGGAAGAAGTTTTACCTCATTGCAAGGTAACCAGAGGGTTAATATGCCAGCTTCGAAGAAAGTGTACCATGCAGATTACAAAGTGCATAAAATGTAAATAGGTCAATCGGTTACTGCTCTTCTGTTACTTGCAGCTTATAAGTTAAAATCCTAACAGAACAGAGAATGTATAGCTGTCATCAAAGAACTGCATGCACTGCAAAGTAAAGATTAGAGTAGATATTAAAGTTGCAAAAAGGGTTCATCTGGATGGAGATTGATTCTTTTTATTTAAGAGAACCCCCAACCGTGGTGTTCTGATTTCAATTCTGAATTTGTGCTTCTGGGGCCCAAGCACTCTTTAACAATGCTGCCTACCAATACGCATGACTTGTGACTCCTACACCCTGTAGTCCTCTGTGTTATCTAACATTTCCTTTACACTAATTTACACACTTATGATTGATTGTCTCTGTGTAATTTGTGTGTGATACAAAGTGTTCTGACAGCCTACACTGGTATGTGTGGCGCTTTATAACTAATTAAATGCATCTGAACATTAGTGGTTATGGAGCCTTAAGGGACTCTGTTAAATAGTGGTGGTGAGGGAATCTGCATCATTCAGCCTTACCTCAACATCACCTGAGCCCCATCTCAGCATCAACATACCACGACGTACTCATCAGTGCACCACCAACTCAGCATCAGCGCAGCACCACCGTAACATCAGCACTGCATAGTACTGTCTCAGCATCAGTGCACCACCTCCAACACAGCCCCACCTCAGCATCAGTGCACCACTACCTCAGCACAGCACCAACTCAACATCACTCAGCACCACCTAATCACCAGCTAAGCACCACCTAAGAAACAGTGCAGCACCACCACCTCATCATCACTATTTATTATGTGTTATTGTATCGCATTGGTTTTAATTAACTGTGCAATAAATTATAAAACACACAAACACACACCTCATCATCACTCAGCACCACCACAGCATCACTCAGCACCACCTCAATATCACTCAGCACCACCTCAATATCACTCAGTACCACCTCCTTATCAGTGCACCACCAACTCAGCATTCGCACAGCACCACCTCTGCAGTTGCATAGCACCATATCCACAACAGTGCACCACCACTTCAACACAACACCACATCAGCATCACTTAGCACCAACTGAGCACCAGCTCAGCACCACCTGAGCACCAGTGTAGCAGCACCACCTCATCATGACTCAGCACCACCTCAGCACTAGCACAGCACTATCTCTGCATCAGTGCATCACCACCAGCTCAGCACTAAAGCAGCCCCACCTTAGCAGCAACTCCGCACCAATGCAGCACAGCTTCAATATCAGCGCAGCATTGCCTCAGCACAGCACCAACTCATCACCCAGCACCACCTGAGAATCAGCTCAGCACTACCTCAGACCCAGCAGAGCACCACTATCACTTCAGCCTCACTCAGCACCACCTCAGCCCTACTTCGCACCACCTCAACATCATTCAGCACAACCTCTTCATCACCTCAGCAGTTCACTACCAAGCAGCATCAGCGCAGCACCACCTCAGCACAGCACAACATAAACTTAAGCACAACATCATTTCTGCATCAGTGCACCACCACCACCTCAGCAGCAACTCAGCACCCATGCAGCACCACCTGAGCATCAGCAGAGCACAGGACCACTGCTGCACCACCACCTCAGCATGACTCAGTTCCACAGCATCACTCAGCACCACCTCCCGATCACTCAGCATTACCTCAGTAACATTTAGTATCACCTCCACACCAGCACACAACTACCTCAGAATCACTTAGCAATACCGGTGTTTCATTCAGCATCACCTGAGCATCACATCTGTACCAGCACACCACCACCTCAGCACCACTTAAGCATTACTCAGCACCACCTCAGTGTGCCCTCAGAATCTGGCATCTGTTGATTCTCTCGTAGTGTCCGTCCTCTGGTCATGTTGTAATTCAGGTAGTATTTCTCATTCTCCACCCTCCTATTGTTTATGTCCCTGCATAAAAAAGCTATAATAAACAAGCATTACAACAGGAAGGAGGAGATTGTCAGCATTGCAAGGACATTGTACGCTCCTTTCCCTCCTGAGGCGGAAGCCGGGAGGTCTCCTATCTATTCTTGACAAAATTGATTTACTTTTAACAGCTTACCTGGGATATTGTTTAGTCCCGTGAATTTTTATGTGTTGCGGCGGGCGTGCTGTTGAGGAGCCATAACCCCTGAGAGCTCAGCAGCGCCTGGTTTCTCACCCCTATCCCCTCCCTCCAGCTCCAGTCCCACTCTCGCCTGAGTTTCGAGGTCGAGAGCGCTGGGCGTCGAGTTTGGCGGCCATCTTGGGTTGGGATAGGTGAGCCAGGACATCGTCAGCGCTATAAAAGGCGCCAGGTGTGAGGAACAAGTAATTCCTGACATTGTACGCTCCTTTCCCTCCTGAGGCGGAAGCCGGGAGGTCTCCTATCTATTCTTGACAAAATTGATTTACTTTTAACAGCTTACCTGGGATATTGTTTAGTCCCGTGAATCTTTATGTGTTGCGGCGGGCGTGCTGTTGAGGAGCCATAACCCCTGAGAGCTCAGCAGCGCCTGGTTTCTCACCCCTATCCCCTCCCTCCAGCTCCAGTCCCACTCTCGCCTGAGTTTCGAGGTCGAGAGCGCTGGGCGTCGAGTTTGGCGGCCATCTTGGGTTGGGATAGGTGAGCCAGGACATCGTCAGCGCTATAAAAGGCGCCAGGTGTGAGGAACAAGTAATTCCTGACATTGTATGCTCCTTTCCCTCCTGAGGCGGAAGCCGGGAGGTCTCCTATCTATTCTTGAGAAAATTGATTTACTTTTAACAGCTTACCTGGGATATTGTTTAGTCCCGTGAATTTTTATGTGTTGCGGCGGGCGTGCTGTTGAGGAGCCATAACCCCTGAGAGCTCAGCAGCGCCTGGTTTCTCACCCCTATCCCCTCCCTCCAGCTCCAGTCCCACTCTCGCCTGAGTTTCGAGGTCGAGAGCGCTGGGCGTCGAGTTTGGCGGCCATCTTGGGTTGGGACAGGTGAGCCAGGACATCGTCAGCGCTATAAAAACGGGCTAGGATGTCTCCGCGCAGCGGACGCGATCAGCGGACGCGCTGGAGCTGCGCCGGAGTCATGCCAGAGTCCTGCCCGTCTGCGCTCGTCCGCGCACGACCGGGCTTAGGGACTCTGGCACACGCACCTGCTATACATCAGCGGACCTTCTCGGACTGAACTCCGACAGGTATATCCTATCTCCGAGTACAGGTGCCATACTCAAAGAACTCAACATCCTGTATAGCTCTAGGTTTAAGAACCATAGCCTCTTAGCCCCTGTGAAGTTAGCGACCCTTAACACCAGGTCGCTGCAGAAACATCACTTAGAGATCTTTACCCTGCTACAGGATGAGACCATTGATATCCTGACACTCACTGAAACATGGTTGAGTGATGCTTCTTCCCCGGATATCATCGCCGCCCTTCCCAGCGGGTATGACATGGTTTGGCACAATCGACCAGAGGGTACCCGGGGTGGGGGGGTAGCAACGATCTTTAAAAATCAATTTAGGGTAACAAAGATCCTAGCCGAGACAACTAACACCGTTGATCTACTGGGTATAAAAATCACTATGAACAACTCTTGCCTCATTATCCTAACGGTATACTGCCCCCCCCAAAGCACACCTGGGTTCAACGATCTCTTCTATCCAATCATTTCTGACCTTTGCACACGTTAAAAAAACATTCTGGTAACTGGTGATTTTAATGTCCACTGGGATAAAAGTCTTCAAGATCTATCAGCCCAGAAGCTACAGACCATTATGACTACTCTTGGACTGAAACAACTAGTGGAAGTTCCAACCCACATAAAAGGCCATACCTTAGATCTTGTTTGGTCTTCATCCCCAAAAGCATGTATCACCAGCGTTTCACCCTGTCTCTGGTCAGACCACTACCTCATCTTATATGATTTACCGCAAGAGATCTGCCAGGTTAAATTACCCATTAAAACTAAAAAAGTGCGCCAATGGAAAAGGGTGAATGTCGAGACTCTATCCAAGACCATGCCCAAGTACATTCAGAACTCTATACTCCCTGCTGATAGCACCGATCTAGATTCCAAGTACTACCTGATAACAACTGCCCTTAGGTCAACCATTGATGAACTGGCTCCTGAAAAGGTACAAAAAATAAAAGGGGTAGAGAAAGGAGCCCCTTGGTTCTCTGAAGGTCTACGCGAAAATAAGAGAAAGCTCCGCTACCTCGAAAGATGCTGGAGGAAATCTAAAAGGGCCACTGACAGGGAGCTTTACCGGAAGTCTTTCCAAGCATATAAAAGGCTTATTGTCATAACAAAGAAGGAGTACTATGAGACGCGTATTAAGAATGCCACCAATATACAGAGAGAGACCTTTCAAATACTGAAGGAGTTAAGCAAGAAAGAGGAAAAGACTGATACCCAGATTGATTGTGACACCTTTCAAGGATATTTCTTGGGTAAGGTAGCGACCATCTTGACTGAGATTATGAAGAACGACCCAGTCCCTCATGTCAAACAACTTCCCCCCCCAGACTCTCCCTCTTCTATCTTTACTGACTTTCCCCACATTGACCGTAGTATTTTGAGGAAACTAGTAGCGTCTACTAAATCCGGCTCCCCTGCGGACCCCTGCCCGCCTGACACCCTTCGGATGGCAATACCGCTTCTAGAGGATCAGATCTTAGATCTTTTAAACACCTCATTAGCCACTGGACTTCTGCCATCCACCTTTAAAGAGGCATGTGTCAGACCCTTGATAAAAAAAACGGGAGCCGACCCATCTAGCATGAAGAATTATAGGCCAATTTCCCAGCTGCCATTCCTGTCAAAAGTACTGGAACAACATGTACTTAAGTCCTTGTCAGCCTTCCTGGAATGTCACCATCTTCTCCACGACCGGCAAGCAGGTTTCCGCGCACATCATAGCACGGAGCTAGTAATGCTGTCGGTACTGGATGAGCTAAGATGCATGGCTGACAGTAAAAAGCCATGCGCGCTGATATTATTAGATCTTTCAGCAGCGTTTGATACTGTCAGCCATGCACTGCTCCTGGGTAGGCTGGCCGGGTTCGGGATAGGGGGACAGGCGCTAAAATGGCTCACAGCCTTTTTAACAGGAAGGACGCAGAGGATCCAATTGGCAGACCAGGTCTCAGAGGTGGGCAGGTTAGTTTGTGGGGTTCCGCAGGGGTCAGCGCTTTCGCCACTCCTATTCAACCTCTACTTGCAACCACTGGTAGAGTCGCTGGCAAAGATGAAGTGCAAAGTATTTAACTACGCCGACGATACGCAGCTACTGCTGAGCATCGACAACACTTCATCGGCACAATCAGAGGCCAAAGACATCCTACGTTTCACAGTGAACTGGATGTCGTCCAATCTGTTGAAAATCAATCCGGATAAAACAGAAGTCCTGGTTGTTGCAACTGCTGTGTCCCCTTGGAGCGACCTATACTGGCCCCAAGAGCTAGGCCCTGCCCCAAAAGCCTGCCCCAATGTCAAGAGTCTTGGGATGAAAATCGATCAAGATCTCTCAATGGCTAATCAAGTCTCTGCTGTAGTTGGCTGCTGCACTAACTTAATCAGGCAGCTACGCAAACTTGCCCCCCTGCTCTCGAGAAATATGCTGCATACTATCGTGTCAGCCACAATAGTGTCTAGAATTGACTATGGAAATGCGCTGTACCTCGGCCTTCCGAAGTATTCCATTAGCCGTCTCCAGGTCATTCTAAACGACGCAGCACGCCTGGTCTTTGGAGTTCCAAGGAGGACCCATGCCTCCCCCCTGCTCCATCGATTACATTGGCTACCCATGCTGCAGAGAGTGGAGTTCAAAAGCTTGTGTATTTGCCACAAAGCATTACACGGACAGGCGCCAGCCTATATAAAGGAAAGGCTCGAGCTCCACGAACCCAAACGCGTCTTGCGATCGGCGGGCTCCTTCTTATTGTCTCAACCACGCTTTAAGCTAACGACCAAAGGAGGCAGATCGTTCTCAGTACAGGCCCCCATCATCTGGAATAAGCTGCCAGAGGCTCTCCGTAGAGAGCCCAATCTCCTCCGCTTTCGGAAGGCCTTGAAGACTTTACTCTTCAAGAACGCGTTCCCACTTCAATAACGAGCTGCTAGACCCGCCACCTTCTATTTCTTCCATCTTTGTTCTGTACTTGGTCAGTAGCGCTTTGAGACCTGTCGGTGAGTTGGCGCGATACAAAACCCAGATACAAATACAAATACAAATACAAAAACAACCTGGAAGACATTTTTTGATAATTCTTTTTTAAAAGAGTCATTCAATTGTACACAATGTCTTCTTTAAATTCTACTACATAACACTCCACAACACAAAATACCACTCCACATACTTACACTCCATTACACACAGTCTTACACCACATAATTTCAATACACTTAAAAATGCATAATTACGATCCACATAATACAACTGCACACAATACCACATAATTCCACTACACATATCCACACCACACAGTTTCACACCACACAACCTTACAACTAACAAGCCCAATCCAACCCACATAATTGGTACACACCACATACATCCACTCCAATCCATGACACATAGGTAAGAGACATTTACATTTACAATGCCAATAGCTCCATTTCTTTCCTTTTTTTTAAACTCATAGAGCTGATGCTTAGCTCCTACCTATTTGTTCTTTTCTGTCAACAAAAACGCAAAGCTATACACAAAGTTCCATGACACACAATTCAGTTCTACACATTTCCAAACCACACCACATAATTTGACACCAAACCACATAATACAACTCAACAACACAATGACACAACACACATCCAATCTACACCACACAATTCCACACTGTGCCACAAAATTCAACTGAACACCACATAATTAAACTGCACAAGTTACCACTCCACACAATCCGACTACGCATAATGCCACTACACTGAATGCCACAAAATTGCTAGCCATATAGTTCCACAGCACACCATGCAACATAATGGCACTACACAAATCCACTCCACACCACACAACTCCACTCCACACAATTACACAACTAACAAATACAATCCAACCCAACCCACATAGTTCCACTACACACCACATACATACACTCCATAAAACATAAGTAAAATGCATTGCCATTTACAATGCCTATAGCTTCAACACAAACAAATGCTAGACAGATTGCATTTCCAATGCTTGTTCTATCTGGCTTGACTTCTGATGTCACACAACTCACTCGTGCATAAACCATCCTGATCAAGAAAGCAGATGCATTTTCAAAACATTTTCTACCACAACTACTGATTTTAGGTTCAAATGCCCTTTTGTTCTCCTCTAGAATATATATATTTTTCCTCCATTTGATTAAATAATTTTACGGCTAGACGAGATAAGATTCACTCGAAACAAACTTAGCCAGTCTGAAAATTGTATTCAGATTTATTGTGTGCATGTTAATCATTTGTGGCGATTTTCTGAGCACTTTACTCAAACTGGCGCTTGCCAACCCTAGCACAAAATACCGAAGCACTCCGGCAAGGTCCTTCTTCGTGAATGCACCGAGAATCTGGGATGCTCTTCCGTCTGCATTGAATGTTCCCTTCCTCTCTAATTTTAAGAAATCACTAAAAACACACTCGTTGAAAAACATATTAATCATGGGCTCTATGCATATTAAAGTAACTTTAAATAAAATAATTAAAAAACAAATGGTGAACGAGTGTAGAATTCTTCTGTGAAAATTTACATTTGAAAAGCTTTTCCATGCCCAAGGGCATTCCACAGGAGAAAAACATACGTTCTTTCTTTCTTTCTGCAAAGCACATCTTATGCAGAACCTTCTTATTAATGTTCAATTAATATACACGAAACAAAGAGCTGTGAGTAATAATGCTTCCCATGAGCGGAAATTGGCTTCTACTTTTTTTTTTTGTAAACCATTTTTATTAATAAAAAAAAAGAAAAGGTACAAGGCAATGATAAAGCAATAATTGGGTCTACAGTACAGAGTTACAAATTGCGACACAGAGGACGTACGATAAGCACAGTTCACTTCCCCATTTTTACCCAGAATAGTATTGACCAGCATGCCCATTAAGCATCCTGTACATAGGTGGAGTAGTGTGTGGACTAGGCACACCGACCAATTTGCATCTTGTGATCGAGCAGTCACTTCGTGCTGTCTAGGGCGGGAGCACGGAATCAATCCTAGGATCGTCCAACAGCAGACGTCTGTCAAGCTGTAATTCAATGGAATCACCTCTATATCACCTCTGTATTTATTCCACCTCCCCCACTTATGGTCCCATTTCTTAGGGCACCCTCTGTGTTTTGAACACATCTTTCTCGGCGATTATTGCCCTATCCATATCAATAGCCCAATCCCGCAAGCACGGGGCCGCCCCACTCCCCATTTCTGCACAATGTTGTATTTTGCAATGGCCCACCCCATTGAGGCCCATGTTTGTTCGGTTTGCGTGAGGTCCGTGGCTTCCCACCTATGAAGGAGACACAACTGGGGGGAGGCCTTCAAAGTCTTACCACTCGCTCTCTCCATCTGTTTTGTAACCCTATCCTAGTACTGTCGCACTGTGGGGCAGTCCCATAGACTATGGAAGAACGTGCCCGGCTGGTTTCAATTCCGTAGGCACAGTGGGTCAGGTCTTCTACCCATTTTAAAGAAGGTCCTTGCGTCGAAGTATACGCGGTGGAGGATTTTCGATTGGACCAGGCACAATCTCATTGGGATAGCCACTTCTCTGGGTGTAGCCAGTGCATCGCGCCAGTCTTCCTCATCTATACCCCCCAGGTCTGCCTCCCAATTCTGCCGCAGACACTGCATGGGGTCAGGACGATTGTTCAACAACTTTTTGTAGGTAAGGGATATGGCGTTTGTGGGCTTAGGGTCAAGTATCAACCTGTCCTCCAGTGGAGAGGACTGGGGCCGAGGAAGATCCTTGGGCACGGCAGCTGTAATTGCATGACTGATCTGTAAGTATCTTAAAATCTCAGTTTGCACTAGCTGATAGTTGGTCTGCAGGTCTGCAAACGTGGCCAGTTTACCCTTCACCCACACGTCCCCCACTGTTGAGTTGCCTATCATGTCCCACCTGTCAAATCCAGGGCACTTGCTGAGCTGACCCAGTATGTCTGGCTCCCAGGGTGGTGTGGCTTTTGTAAGTGTGTTATGCCAGCCCCATTTCTTATTGACACCACGTCAGATCTCCACTGTGCGTGCTGTGGGTCCTGTAAGGGGAAGCTTGTGGGGATTTGTGTAGAGTGCCCTTTTATAACCTCCCCGTCCCAAGAGCTAATGGTCTGTACGAAAGTTTGGGTCGTCATGCTTCCCATGCACCCACCTATTGTTTGCAACCAGTTGAGATGCTTGGTAATAAAGCTGCATGTCGGGCAGTGCACTGCCACCATCACACCACCCCATCGTCAGTTTTTTCATGGCTATGCGTGTGGCCCGTCCCTCCCACAGCAGCCCTTGCACTACACTGTCAATATTGTCGAAATAGGTGTCGGGGATCACATTGGGGGTGTTCTTCTGTGCGTACAGGAAACACGGCAGTGCTAACATCTTGAAAAGTGCAGCCCGCCCCAGGAGAGTCAGGGGGAGAGATCGCCAATGCTTAGCGTCAGAACGAAGACGAGTCAAGGGCATTAGTAGGTTGGACTCATAAAATAAAGTCGGATCTGTGGTAATAAAGATACCGAGGTACTTGAAGCCCCTAGGATGACACGGTGTTTCACCCCACAGAATGTAAAGTTGGAACTTAGTCCAATTAATGGTATATCCCGAGTTGGCATCAAATATATGGAAAATATGGAGAACTTGACTGAGGGACCGCGAAGGCGAGGCCAAATAGAGGAGAATATCATCCGCATACAATAAAATGCGATCCTCGTGGTCCTCTGTCCATTTCAGGCCCCTAATCTTTGGGTCTCCCCTGATCCAAACACCAGGGCAAAGAGCCGGGGCGATAGAGGGCACCCTTGTCTGGTGCCTCGCTGCAGTGGGAATTGCCTAGAAACATGGTTGTTGACAGTTACCTGCACGGTCGGTTGGGTATAAAGCAGCTGGATCCACTTAATAAAATTGGGTGCAAACCCCATCCTAGTCAGCACTGCGAAAAGAAAGTCCCACTCGATGGTATCGAACGCCATTGAGGTGTCCAGAGACAGCGGACTGCGTCCTCCCTGATCATCTCTCTTCTGCCCAGGACCCCATTCAGTCACCTTAAGTTCAAGGCTATGTTCCTCCCTGGCATAAACCCGGATTGAGTCGGATGCACCAGCTCGGTAATATAGGGGATAAGTCTATTGGCCAATAGTTTTGCTAAAATTTTCGCCTCAACCGTGAGGAGGGATATGGGCCGATATGATAGACAATCCTCTGCTGGTTTGCCTGGTTTGTGTATAGCCACAATTGAGGCCGTCCTGACTTCAATTGGTAGGACCCCAACATCAAAACTTTTGGTATACATTTGCAATAGGTGGGGAGAGAGCTTGGAGACCATTGGCTTGAGGAACTCAATTGGGGTTCCATAGCTTTGCCGGAACGCACATTCTTAATTGCTTTCTGAATTTCGGTCTCTGTAATTTCACTCTCTAGGGAGTCTCTATCTTGCGCGGACAAGCAGGCGACTTTAATAGTTGACAAGAGTTCTGCAGCCATGGAGGACTGGGACGTCTCGGCAGACATATACACCAATGCGAAGTAAGAGGCGAACGCTTCGGCAATCTGCTGGGGATCACAGAGCAGTTCTCTGTCAGCCCCAGATATCTAGTGTACCCACCTCGATGCTTCTTCCCTTTTCTCCAACCAGGCCAGAAGCCTACCCGTCCTCTCACCATGTTCATATATCTTATGTCGGTTGGCACAATATCTTGCTTTGCCTGCTTCTGTCAGAAGCTGCTGGTAGTCAAGGCGCACCATGTCTAGCGAGTGTTGTGCCTCCGAGTCAGGGGTACATGCCAGGGCTTTTTCCTTGGCCAGGATTTCCTCCTCTAGCTCAGCTACCCACTTAGAAAGTTCCCTCTTATGTCCTACCATCAGCGACAGGGCTCGGCCGTTCATAACGGCACCGAACACCCCCACAACACACCGGCTGAAGTGACCGACCCCACATTTTCTGTAAAATAGCAGTCAGTGTCTTTGAGTAATGTTTTCCTCATGTGGGGTACCTTAAGTGCCCAGGGATTTATAGTGAGGGTAGTGCGGCGCTTGGTTTGCCCCAAGGTTAGCGTCGTGAGAACCGGGGAATGATCAGAGATTCCTTGCACGAGGCACCTGGAGTCAGAGAAAACCTGTATATCTGAGCGAGTGTGAACATATGTGGGCCCCAGAGAGAAAAGTAAATGGTATGGTGGTAGGGTTAAGTCATCGCCAGATATCCAGTCTGTTGAGATCCCCTGGAGGGTCCCTACGGGGTGGGAGGCGATCCCTGGAGCCGTCTACTGCCAGATTAATGTCTCCCCCCAACACCAATAACCACACTGGTAAGTCAAGTTGGAGCGCTCCAATATCCCGCAACACGGGACGCTGTAGTACAGGGGGGGGCATAGACGGATATGACTTTGAGAGTATGCCCCTCCCAAGTGCCGGAGAGTGCTACATATCGACCCTGCTCATCCGAACAAGTCTTGTGTATCATATATGGACATCCCCTACGTATGAGCACACCAGCCTCACGTGAACCCGAGGTAAACCCTGAATGAATGACCAAACGATATCCCCACCTATTCAGTGCCCCACATGAGTTACCGATTAAGTGTGTCTCCTGGAGTAGGACAATGTCTGGCGCCTGGCACTTCAGGTATTGCAGAACTTCTCCCCGCTTAATCTTGTCTCCCAGGCCATTAACGTTCCATGTAAGGAGTTTAAGAACAAAGTGAGGTCCCATGTGTGTTAAGATGCGCGAACTATATAGAGTCTAGGATCAGAAGACAGGCTCATGACTGGACCATGGCAGCCGTGGAGGCAGCTGGGCATGCAGTGCGGCAAGGAATTTAGTCCGAAGAGTAATAGGGTCCACTAGTGGACAAGTGGACACACCTATAAGTACCACCTGCGCAACCCATAGCGATGCAATAAGATTCTGAATGTGAACATACAGTGCCACAGAGAAAGTGAATTGCTGCATAGAGTGATTAGACCCATCAATGTAGAGGAAAACAAGCAGCATCATTGCACAAGTACCAAAAACAAAACACAGGAAACAAACCCCCCACTACCCTCAGACTCAACTCCCACCCCCACCCTGCTTCCCTGCATAACAGGCACGAAACCACCCGCCACCCCCAACTTGTAGAGTGCCTGTCGCCCACCCTCAACAGATTCGGGAACGTGACACAACCCCACTCCCTGAGGCATCAGTTCGTGAAGACAGTAGCAACCCTGGCCATTGTCCCCATAACGTGCTACTCAAACATCATGGATAATCTGTTGCAATAATCAAACGACAATATTAAAATGCCCACAGCAAATCAATAACCATGAGTAAGTGGGTATATATAACATTTCTCGGATCTTTAATCTAATCGAAGTGAACACTGTACAGGGATATTGTTTATACCGTAAGATTGATAAACTGATGCTGTAATTCAATCTTTTATGTCATCAAGTGGACTTGAACATCATCACACAACACCTGTACATTTTATATGCAAGCTGTGTAATATTCTTAACCCTTATTACCAGTTATCTCCACATGAGTCTTAGGTGATTGTGTTACAAAGGGACAATCCAGTTAATTGAGTCTAACATTTCTAGTTTGAAAGGTCTTACTGTAACAGCCAGGATTAGACCATTGCCTTGCACACAGGCCCAGACCGGTTTACTCAGGGTGACTGATGTTTAAAATTATTCTCCCACTTCTTTTAATTATCTTGACACTTGATAACTGCAATATTGTTTGCTAAGACATCATGAAAAAATGTTTATTCGCATCTCTATGTTTCTATATTGTGGTACAAGGAGTTATTTCTTCAGACCGAGTCAGATCACAGATACACTGTAAGAATGAACTACGAGTTTTTCATCCATTTTCATTGTTTAGTTTTGTAGTGTGTGGGCTGTAGGGTTGGAAGCATCAGAACTCACAGCAAGTGTTTAGGATTTAAGGCTTTATTTCCATATAACATTAAATATTGCCAGGAGAGCGCCGGGGAATGTCTGACTAGTTCGCAGGTCCGGCGCTTACTAACGGCCTACCAAAATGGCCGCTACGCGTCTACGTCATTGCGCTAGCAAAGACTAGAGCGCAACTCTACATATCTCCCTTTTTTTACCATTAACAAAATCAACAAGAATACATTTACTTGCGTGCACGCTCCCTTCCGTCTCCCATCTCAATGTCTCTGAACTTCGATGGTCTCACCACAGTCCTTCCGGTCCGAGTGTATCTCACAGGGGTGCTAGTGGCGGGGTCGGTACCCTCTTGGGAGACTCTGGCATCTCCCCCCTTGGTACTTGGGGGAACTCCTTTGTGAGGAGATCCGCCGTAGTTTTCCACAAGTTCTGAGGTACCCAGTTCACTACCCTCCTGTGCCTTCGCATCTCCTCCCTTTTCTCCTGGGTTGCCTGTGGTAGTGTCCACCGGGTTGGTTTCAGTCCCTTGTGTCCGGGAGGGTATTACCTGTCCTCTTTCCCTTCCGTTCCATTGCATGATCTTGTTGCACTTGGACATTTGGTCCTGTGACCAAACCCTCCCGTCACTGAGTAGGGCTGACCGGTTGTAAACTTCTTCCTCCTGCAACGGCGCACTGAATTTACTGTCCCCTTTTTTTCGTAACTGGGCCAGTTTGACTCGCACCCATTCTCCTCGCTCTAGCTCCGTCTCTTTGTCATTTTTCCTTTTGTTGTAGTGTTCCGTATATATCCTCTGCGCTTTCTCTAGATTGTGGTGTACTACAGCGGGGGACCACTTGCTCGTGATGGTGCGCTCCTTCCAGGCTACATTATCTTTCGTGAAGGGGTCTCTACCCCTTAGGATCTGGAAGGGGCTGTACCTCGTGCTGGTAGGTGTGATCCTATACGCCCATAACATGCTCCTCAGTTCTTTTTCCCAGTCTTTACCACTCGCAATCACCGACTGTACAGACCCCATAATGACTCGGTTAAATCTTTCGGCTAGACCATTCCCTGCTGGGTGGTATATAGACGTGTGTTTAATCCTAATGCCATTCCTTCTCATGTAGGCGTTCCATTTTTCTGATACGAATTGAGGCCCATTGTCACTTAGGAGAGAGCGTGGAATTCCTTCTCTTAGGAAGACAGCCGTTAGGACCTTTAATATTCTATCCGTATCCATGTCTTCTTGTACGTCCACCTCCGGCCACTTGGAGTACCTATCGACAAGTACCAACACATATTTTTGGATTCCCTGGTTGTCCAATTTCGGGCCTAGGATGTCTATGGATATGTCCTCCCATGGGTTCTCTGGGTTGTCAAATTTCCCTAGGGGTGGTCGCATCAGGCTCTGGGACTTGTCCGCTTTTTGGCATTGGCCACACTCCCGCACATGCCTCTCTATCTGGTTGTCCATCGCCGGCCACCAGTGCGTCTGCTTCACTCTCATTTTAGTCTTTACGATGCCCAGGTGGCCTCGTGGATGAGAGTTAGAAGGTGGGGGATCAACTTGTTGGGAGGAAGTACTTTCTCTCCTCTCCTCAGGAAAATCCCTTGATCACAAACCGACAACTCTTCTCTCACCTCGAAGAATTTCCTGAGCGTTGCCTCCATGTGCCTCTTGTCCGGCCATCCTCTTATAATGCATTGCTTGACTGCTTCCATGTCTGTGTCTGTCTCGTACGCTTCCCTCCACTCTTGCTCGCTAATCACTCGTTCGTGATCTTCCATGAATGCCACTTTGATGTCCTCGTCTTCCAACTCCTTGGGCGCTTCCTCCATGGCTGACGCTCGACTAAGGTAATCGGCTACTTTGTTCCTTTGTCCTGGGATGTGCTCCACATCGTATCTGTAGTCCAACAATTTTAACGTCATCTTCCCGATGCGGGGCGTCGCCGTGGCATGTCCTGATGATGTGAGGACTTTGATCAGGGGCTTGTGGTCCGTTCTCAGCTTGAATCTCGTGCCCCTTAGGAACTGACGGAACTTGTCCATGGCCCAGACTACTGCCAGCATTTCTTTTTCTATGACGCTGTACTTTTGTTCAGTGGGAGACAGCGATCTGGATGCGAAGCTGAGGGTGGACAGTTCTCCTCCTTCCGATTCCTGCATAAGGACTGCTCCCAGGCCCCGCTCACTGGCATCTGTCGTCAATATCGATCCGGCTCGTGGGTCGTATCCGCTCAGCGGGACGGCTGTGCTGATGTCCGTTTTTATCCTCTGGAACTCCTCTTGTGTTTCCTTAGTCCACTCAAATCTGGTCTTGTCCCGTAGAAGTTGTCGCAAATGGTCTGTCTTCGTGGCGAAGTGCTGTACAAATTTGCTATAAAACTCGCCCATGCCTAGGAACGATCTTACTTCCTCCTTGGACTTTGGCGGTGGGGCATCGCATATTGCCTTGACGTTGGACTGTTTGGGGGTGATGCCTTGGTCACTGATCACATGCCCCAAATACGTGACTGACGTCATCCCAAACCGGCACTTCTCCCATTCTGCCGTGAGTCCGTTGCGTTCCAGCACTTTTAGAACTTTGAACAACTTGGCGTCATGGTCAGCTTTGTCCATGCCCATTATCAGGATGTCGTCTTGAAAGTATTGCATTCCTTCTACGTCGCAGAATAGTCTGTGCATCAGCTTCTGAAATATGGCTGCCGCCGAGGCCAGTCCAAATGGCATTCTGCGGAACTGGTAGCAGCCAAACGGAGTCATGAAGGATGTTAGCTTCCTGCAGGTCCCGTGTAGTGCGATCTGGTGGTACGCGGACGTGAGATAAATTGTCGAGAAGCACTTCACTCCTTTGGTTTTAGCTAACATCTCGTCTATTTTCTAATTCCATCACTCCTTCTTGTGGGATATGCTTCTACCCATCTAGAAAACAAGCAGACCGTTAGTAGAACATACCTTAATCTATTACAAGGTGGCATCTCAATGAAATCAACCTGCATTCTGGTGAAAGGCCCTCCTTCTCAACCTATCGTTCCTAGGCTTACCACTGTTTTTCTTTATGGATTGAACTGCTGACATATAAGGCATCTTTGACAAAGGCTCTCGGCTACAAATCTAAATTTAGCATTGTACCACGTTTGTTTTAAGGACCGAATCATCACGTCCCTCCCTATGTGTCCCTGTCCATGATACATCCGTGCCACGGCAGATATCATGCTATCAGGCATGACTGGTCTTCCATCTTGATAGACCCACACATGATCTGTTTCCCTTGGTGCACATCCTGCTTTTACCCACTGTCTCATTTCCTCATCTCCTGCTTCTTCCTGCAATTGCTTTACTTCTTCCCATGTACCCACAACGTTAGTAAACATTAGTGGCAAGGAATTCATTTCCCTCTCTTTTGCCCTGTTCACTGAGTTCTGATTACGAGCACAATATTGGGCTATATCGTTGGCATACTTATTCCCAACCGCGATATAATCAGCGGTTTGTACATGTGCTGCACACTTCACAACAGCCAATTGTTTTGGCAGCTGTATCGCCTCAAGCAACTTTCCAACCACTTCAGCATTTTTATAGGAGTTCCACTTGAAGTCAAAAATCCTCTCTGCAGCCAAATCTGGCCGAAATCATGCACAACACCAAAACCATACTGACTATCAGTTATCACAGTCACTCTCACATTCTTTCCGATCTTACAGGCTCTAGTTAAAGCTATCAGTTCAGCAACCTGAGCTGATTTTACTCCTTTCAGGTAAGATGCTTCCATTACTGCTGCAACTGTGCACACTGCATATGCTGTACTCAGATTTCCTTCATCTGTTCTCAAACATGACCCATCTACAAACATCACAAAGTCACTTTCAGACAATGGTTCATCCTTTATATCAGGACGAGGTTTCGTACAGAAATCCAATACATCCAAACAATCATGATCCACTTCGTCCCTGACTTCAACATTTTCAGCATCAGGTAGTAGCATTGGAGGATTCACATTCAAGCATCTCGCAAGGCTCACATTCGTTGCACCTAATATGACTTTGTCATACTTAGTCAGTCGACTACGTGTCATGAATTGAGTACGACTCCTTGTTAAAAGGATTGCCACATCATGAGGTACATACACTCGTACAGGATATCCCATCACAATTCCCTCACTCTGTTCCAGACTCTTACAAGTGGCAGCTACTGCTTTCAAACAACCTGGTACGGCTACAGCTACAGGGTCTAGCATAGCTGAGAAATATGCAATTGGTCTTCTCAATTTTCCATGTTTCTGTATCAATACAGAGAGTGCACATCCATTCCTCTCACTGCAATACAACACAAACTCCTTTTCATAGTCAGGCATTCCTAACGCTGGCGTTTCACACAGACTGTCTCTCAATTTCTTAAATGCTGCTAGTTCTTCCCTATCTAAGTCATTGGGATCTCTCACATCACTTCTCGTCAGACGCACCAAAGGTTTTGCGATCAGGGAAAAGTTACTCATCCACTGAAGACAATACCCAACCATTCCAAGAAACATTCTCACCTCTCTTTGCATCATGGAAGCTCTCATACTTTTTATTATCTTGATCCTGTCTGTAGTTATTTTCCTCAATCCTTTTTCAATTTTGTGACCTAAATATTGTCCTTCCTTCTGACAAAATTGCAATTTCGATGGTGACACTTTAAGTCCTCCATCTGTCAAATGATTTAACAATGCTATGGTGTCCATTACACAGGCTTCTCGAGTTTTCGATGCCACAAGCAGGTCATCGATATACTGGACTGGCACTGAATTCTCGGTCATTTCTAAATCTTCCTAATACTTTTTTAATATCTGATTAAATATCGAGGGGCTTTCCGTATACCCCTGTGGGATTCGGCACTAAGCCAAAATATGTTCGCAAAAACGAAACACCTAAATGTGTTGGCTATTATGGTGCAACAGGATGGAAAAGAAAGTGTGACATAAGTCAATTACTGTGTACCATTCTGCATCATGAGGAAACTGATACAAAATCACAGATGGATTTGGTACAATAGGACAGCATGACACTACAATTTTGTTTATCTTTCTCAAATCCTGCACTATCATGAACTTTCCATTAGGCTTTTTCAGTCCCATGATTGGTGAGTTACATGGACTACTCATTATTTCTCTAAAAATTCCTTGTTTAATCATTTTCTCAATTATAGGGGTCACTCATTCCTTCTTTCACTGTTACCTTTACGGGATCCACATTTCTCATCAATCCTACATCTTCTCCTGTAAAATCCCAGACTTCTGCTTTCACTGTCTGTTTTAATTCTTTTGGTAATTCGTCAGGTTTGAATACAGCTTAGGCTTCAGTGACCTCAGTTTCCATGTTAGCCATGGTCATTTTATACAAAACATCTCCACCAGGGGTCTCAAATGCTATACCATCAGGGGTACAAATATGGTGCAATTCATCTTGCACAATAGGTCTCGTCCTAATAGGTTTACAGGACTTGAATCGCACACGACAAAGCTGTGCATTTCGGAAAATTTCCCTATATTGACCTTTACTGGTTCTGTGAGATACGTTTTGATCTGTCTGTTGGATACTCCAACCACTTGGATTGTTTCATCCGAGAGAGGAAGATTCTTAACATCAACTGACCTAACAGTTGATTGAGTAGCACCAGTAGCTACTAGGAAAGTAATATTTTCATCATTTACCTTTCCATCTACAAAAGGGCCTGTCTGGTATACTTCTAGAGTTGCGCCAAGTACGCACTCTTCTTCCTCCCTTCGGCACCGTCAATAACCTTCTTCTGACTCACTCTCATCGCGTTGTCATCATTACTGCGAAACGGCGCTAGCGCGCAGCAGCTTAGTTACTGGTTCTTCGTTGTAGAATCCTGTCTCATTACTGTATTTCTGTGAATTTACGCTCTGTGGAATAGGCCGTTTTGGCACCTGATTCTGTTGGGTAACAACCTGCTGCTGTCTCTGCGGTTGACCACTCATCTCTTTCTGCACCTGCGGATTCAATGATGCATTATCACCATCAGTATTCGGGGGAAATTTACACTCGGATTTCCAGTGCCCTATTCTTCCGCAATTATGACATGGCCGTTTATTTTTGGCTTCTTCAATATTAAACTGTCCCTTTCCTTTTCCAGTATTAAATCTAGGTTTTGGTCCTGCATTATTTGCTTGTTCAATCAATTGTGCTTCCTGTCTTTCTGCCACTGTTACTTGTGCCCACATAGCCTTTTCTTTTAATTTACGCTGCTTGGCCTCAATTTCATCACTAAAATACTTTGCATGTCTTAATACTTCATCTCTTTTCTTGTTTTGCCAATCCACTGTACGCTGCTTAATCATTTCACTAATTTCAGGGCGTAGTCCATATACAAATCTGTATACAAAATGACTTAAATCCTTTTCGCTCAAATTTTTGTCACCACTGAATTGCTTAAAGGCAAGAATTAACCTTTCATAGTATGCGTGTACCAACTCCTTAGCTTCTTGATGAGTTCGGTCTATTTTTACCCAATCAGTTTCTTTGGGAGGTACTTTGTTTTTCAAAAAGGTAATTACTTGTTCATATTTCTTCATCATCTCTGGATCAGGGGCACCTGTCTTTGGATCTCTAGGGTATTCTTTTGTAGGCCAGTCTCTTACTATTTTACACTCTGTCCATAAATCTGCTGGTACTATTATGTCAAAAAGTCTGTTTAAATCGATCCACAAAACTTTTGATAATTTTACAAATCTGTCCACTTGTCTATACCACTCAACTGGCTTCTCGCGCACTCGAGGGAAATCATTTGTAAATGACAAAATATCTTGTCTAGTCCAAGGAACATGTACATATCCCCCTCCTGGAATTTCTCTCATAGGGCATTCTGTCACTATCTTTTCTTTTTCTCTTACTAGGAAAGCTGCAAACGTTTTTTCTGAGGCATCATCTCGTTTTCTAAACCACCTACTTCTCCATTTATCCACATCTCCCCATTTTCTCAACAAAATGATTATGTCTTTAATCTGGATTATTCGTCCTGTGGTGTTCAAATTTTCAATATCTTTTCAGTAAAATCTACTCGATATGGTTTTTTGTAAAGCCTTTACCTTTTCAATGTCTATACCCATTTCATTTGCTACTTCCTCTAATCTTTCATGTAGGTTTACTCTCCAGGTTATACTTTTTCTTGGGGTACTGGTTCAGTTTTAATGATTCGTAAAGTCTCTCTCATTGAGGCACTTGGTGTCAACATGTCAGAATCTGGTTGATACAGGGGTGTATTTTTATAAAACATGTCGTCAAGAACATCATCCTCCGACTCATTCGCTCCATACCCTCCCGATTCTATAATATGTCTCTTTGCCGTACATTTTCTACCACTATATTCTTCTGTATGTCTCACAGGAAACAAACCATCAGCCATACTTGCACTTCGCCATCTCCTCATTCTGTCATCATGATTCTCCTGTCCATGTGATCTACCAAACATGTACCTATATCTTCCGCCACACCTCTGTCTTTCTCTGTCATGCATCTCATCTTCCCATTCCGTCAATGCCTCAAACTGTGTTGGTCTAGGTCTCGGTTCTAAATTCATCATCTTTTCTCTCAAATTTCTCAAAACCGCTAACTAAATGAACCATGCTCTGAAAATGCCAAAACTCCATCATCCTTCGTATACTTCGCCCAATTGTCCAACCAAATACAAGTATGATATGCATATTTCGCAACCATAACGGACGCGGGGGTTTTCGAAGGAGGAAGCAACTGCCCTTCCCTAGTCACAATCGGTTTGTCTTTTTAAAATAATTTCTTGATTTTTCCAAATCAGGACTTTTTCTCTTTTTCTGGTGGATGGTAATACATCATTTTTGTCTTTTGTGTATCGTTAGTCTTTCCTTACAACTGTTCTGTTGTTTCAACCAATCGTCTATGTCACTTCTGCAATTTTCCAATCCCAGCGCGTCTCACACTTACGCACCAATCAGTAGCGTCTACGTCACCCTGTAATTTTCCACTCCTAGCGTGGCATACACTAACACATTACTCAGGGGCGTCTACTTTTCTCACTGACTAGCCAATCCCAGCGCGGTCTTTCTGATGTCAGCTTTTCTCACTGTCGCAGCTCCTGCTCCTGCCGACCCCTCCTTTACAAAATTTTATCGGTAACTTTTCTTTCGTTTTTCTGATTTACAATTCTGTTAGTAACAACTTAAAAACACCACCATTGTCCGCTTCGCTAACCAAAGAAAAGTCAATGACCTTTTTCACAAGAATTCCGTCTTTCTCGAGAGCAGCGCTTACCTCTGCCCTACTACGGAATCGTTACTTCCGTTGATAAAGTAGCACATCCCTCTACCTTATCCTTCTAGCAAGCATCAGCTAACCATTTCTCCAGAGTTAAGACACCTAGTTGGAGATGCAATGCTCCTAAGAAATTAAGCCAGAGTTTCACAATTAACCCGAATGCTATTACATTCACGCACTTTCATACAGAAAATGTAGTTCATTTACACAGAATTCTGTCTTTCCCGAGAGCAGCGAACAGTCTGCCCTACTACAGAATTATGACACTCGTTAATAAAGTAGCACTTCCCTCTACTTTATCCTTCTAACAAGCTTAGAGAACAGCCATTACCTTTCCAGTGATAAGCGTTATCAGAGCTCCTTTTCTGGACTCCTGGTACCAAAGACCAAAATTTCACAGGTGACCTTCGCTACCATACACTTCTTTCATACAGAAAATGTTCCTAATGGCAACACACGACGATGTACCGAATCGATCCCAGACAATGTGTCGTGCAACTCCAATCTTCACATGTTTTCCCCTGTGTACCTACAGGGCAACAACAATTCCGTCTTTCCCGAGAGCAGCGCTTACCTCTGCTCTACTACGAAACCTTTAGAAACTTCCGACTTCCTACATCCCAGAAGCCGTCAAACAACATAGAACTCGACGTGACTCAACATAGAGTGTTAACACATAAACCAATACTGATCAATAATCAATAAGCAATTTACAAGCAATAATCACCAAACCAAAATAATAAAACCATCATCTTGCTACCAGAAAAACTGATGGTGCGCAAAAACCCTGGTAACGTTGAAAGTTAACTCGTACCGATATCCTTCCTTCGTTACAGACCCGACATCACACTAACTCATTCACACATACAGTCATTGGTGGGGCCCATAACACCAACACTCACACTAACCATTCACCGGTCTGCACACAGTTGGAGGGATGAGCGGTGCAAGCGCTCGACATGTGGGGGAAAAACCTTATATCCTATAGGGAAAGAAAGGTTAATTTCCAGAATATACATCAATATCCCTTCTACCTACAGATCTCAATCCTAAACATCAAGGCACTCCTCCCACGTGGCCAATGGACCAAATAGTTGGATTGGTTGATGGTGATCTAGAACCAGCTAAAACACATTTTAAGATTTAGATCTTACCCTTCTCAATAAATCACAAACTCATTCTTTGTCAATCAATATCTGTTTATGTAATATTTCTTAGCAAAGTTAAATTTGCGTTTGGAGAGTTTATATCAAATTTTCAATTAAATCGCAGAACATCATATTTACCTATTCTGACTATCTGGAGTCCTCTAAGTCAGTCATCATTCGTCAAAGCAGATTAATGTTCAAGTTCTATGCTCAGCACGCCACGGTCTCAAAGATCAGTAATACAATGATTATAGCCAAGGTTGGTACTATATTGCAGCCAGTGTCCAGCCGGACAAGGCACCTTTAATAAGTTGAAATGGTTACCAAAAATCCAAAGAATGTAAGTACAATCTTAGTGGGATACAAGCCTGTATCCTGAGACTTACATATCGTAAGGACAACATGTGAAACACATTCAGGCAATTTCAGTGATGCTTCTGTCGGATCATCATCAGGACTAATCAATTAAATTGCCCATATTCAAATGCCTCAATGTGCTCTTCAATTTCAATTTGGCATTGTCCGAGCGAGATGTATTTGACGTGGCCACGGAATTATTTTCTCTCACTACTTTGAGATGAACATTCAATTCGTACCGTGACCTGCATTCCCGGAACCCCATAGCCGTGGGCATTGACCTACCAACCCTGAACTTTGAAACGCGTCCCTCAGGATTATTCTGGTTTCGCCACACGTCCTAGACGCCCCCCATGATTACATATTGGTACATTGAGGCATTTGAATATGGGCAATTTAATTGATTAGTCCTGATGATGATCCGATATCCCCCTGATATGGATCAAAACGCCGTCGACACAGTTGTCTACCTTACACATTCGATTCTTTGCATATAACGTATTGTGAAGGTGACAGTATATGTACCAGATGTTTCGCTACTCTATATATTTTTCAGACAGCAACATCACTGAAATTGCCTGAATGTGTTTCACATGTTGTCCTTACGATATGTAAGTCTCAGGATACAGGCTTGTATCCCACTAAGATTGTACTTACATTCTTTGGATTTTTGGTAACCATTTCCACTTATTAAAGGTGCCTTGTACGGCTGGACACTGGCTGCAATATAGTACCAACCTTGGCTATATTCATTGTATTACTAATCGCTTTGTTTTCAGGGACCACTGTTTCCTGTAATATATAACCTCCCAAGGTCCCTGTCTAATTCCTTTGGGTGCCCTTGTGTTTTTTCATACAGTCTCAAAGATCGGCCAAGACCAGAGACGTGCAAGCATCTAGCAATGCCCATAGAATTAGGAAAAGTTCACAGTCATCATATTATTGGGCAGCATCCGGACCATTTAGGATTCAGGAACGCAACAGTCACCCTAAGTAATAGAGTTCGCGTAGCGTCACCGTCGTCGTCGTGGTTATCGGTCAGTAGGGTAGGAAAAATTGGTAGTTCCCTCTCTATTCTACCATGTACTTATATAACAAAATCACAGTAAAAGTTACATTTTGGTAATTTCGTACAGTCGTGATTGGTTGGTTGTGATCGTCCGATGGGGTTTAGCACAGTTTGAGGGGTGAGGTCACAGTTCAGTCCATTCCGGTTTCTTTTGTAAATGTCCTTTGTTTTGTCACTTGGCTGTTTTCCCACCGTGGCCTTGTCTTAGTACAGTGGGTTACGGGTCATGCAGAGGCCGCAGTCATCTATGTTGCACATGCGCTGTTCGCTCCGCGCCTCGTGGGACAGTGGCCACATCGCCATGTCGCGTGGGTGGCCATTTTTATTTAGGCGAAACAAACACAAAAGAGTAATTAATGCATAGAAATAATAAATCTAATGTTAACCCCTTACTAATCCCTTTATGTGCTTGTATTTATCCAGCGTATAGCAACATTTGAGCCGTTTATATTCACCCTTTATGTTGTCTTCTCGAGCAACATTACAGAGACACCACAAAAGCATAATATACCATGGAATATTCTATTTATTACATATACTACTGTTAGTATGCGTACGGATTTTAGTCATAAAGGTTATTTAGCCATGCAAAATGCAAATCCCACGTATATTTTGTATATTAATAATGTTGATTAATAACACATGCATACTCATTTAAATATTATAGTTAATAGATTATTCAATTAGTGATCTCATGCAGAATAGGGGGGTATACATAATGTTGTACTACCCGCTCCATCACCATGTAAAGCAATGAATAAAAACTCAGAATTGAACAAATTCACTTCATGAGAGAGAAGCTTACTTTGTATACCGTCTCTTTGAGTGCACAAGGGAATCTGTGTACAGAGGAAAGCGCCACCATGTAATATATATGAAATTTGACATGCCGAAACCCATGCAAAATGTGGTGCATTCTAAAACAGTCTGCATTTATGAAATGCGTGCTCAGGGAGCCATGGGACTCCAGGGGCAGTCTCTTATACTTGCCGATCTCCGACCGTTATCCCTTTGGGCTCTGGGCCGCTGATTCACCGCCGGGTGGAGATCCCTGCAGCTGGTGTCGCCCGCCAGCATTACCAGCGCCTCCCACGGACTTGTGGAGTCGCTTGCCAACAGTTTGCTAGCCGTCGAGCCAGTCCCAAGCGTCCTCCAGTCTAGTGAAAAACCAAAGTTTACCCTCTGACTCGACCCGCAGCTTAGCTGGAAACAACATAGCGAACTTAATTTCTTGGTCCCTCGGCGCACGCCTCACGTCCAGGAAGCTACGCTGCTGCTTCTGAACCCGCAGGTTGAAATCAGGGAAGAAAGTGAATTTGCTGTTGTCGATCGCCAGCGGTTGGGCCGCCCTTGCCGTCTGGAGTATGGCATCTCTATCGCAAAAATTAAACACTCGTGCCAGAAGAGGTCATGGGGGTGCTCCAGGCTTGGGCCTAGGTACTTGATGCGCACGTTCAATTGAAAAGCATTTGGAAAGGTCCCGTGGCCGAAGCTGTTGGAGAATCAATTCCCCGACAAAGAGGTCAGCCACCTGGCCTTCGGCCCATTCCGGCACCCCCAAGATACGAATGTTGTTGCATCTCATGCAGCCTTTGTAGTCATCAAGTTGCAGGGTCAGTGCCTTCAGTGCAGTTTGAAGTTCAGTTATGTGACGCTTGAGTAGGTCTGTATCATTCGTCAGTTCTTTGGTAGTGCTTTCAAAATACGGTCAGACATCTTCCTCATGTCTGCTCTAATCAAAGAAACCTATGTGGCTTCAAGTGAGGTACACACCGTCGTTATTGTAGTTAAAATGTCCTGCTGCGTGGGATCTGGTTGCTCCCCAGTTGGTTTGGGGTTAGATTGCTCCCCATCCTGGCCCTTTCCATGCAAATTTTTCCAATTTCGCTTGCACCGCATTGCGACCACTGCGGCCGCTTTCCATGATGTCGCCGGTGGGCTAGATATGCCAGGAAGGGGAGTCGAGCCGTGCCACCTGCTCACCGCCACTTGCAGTGAGTATAAGCCCACACCGGCCTTTCGGTTTCCGCCGGCAGGGCCCTGACCAACAAATAGCAGTATAGCCAAAGAGTACCTCACCGGTAGTGAAGCGGGTTTGTGTGGCCTCCAATTACTGAGGGGATGCAATGATTGCAAGCCAGAGTCAGACAGAACCTCTATCCCCACCGCCAGAGATAAGGAGCGACGTGCGCCCCCCAGACCGCACCCCAACACCTGGGTAGCAAAAGGGGCGCTGGCTCAAGTCGCGCATCGTCGCTATAGTACAGGCGCTCCTACTGTCTGTAGGAGGCCTTATGTCACACACTCTTGGCCCGTTATAGCGCTGCAAGGCTTCACCTCCCACGGGGCGGTGCCGCCGGGCTTACCGCAGTTGTGGTGCACTGCGTCACTTTATGGAGGCCCAAGGCGAATGGAGGGCCGAGCGTGGTGCGCTAGAAGAAGGCCTATGTGGTTCCACTGGCCCCCCACTACTCTCAGGGCGGGACGCCTCCCCAGATCGATGGAGGACTAGCCCCGTGCCACCTCTGGGACCACAATGAGGAAGTGTGTAGGCCACCAAAGTCCCGCCGGGCATAGCAGCACTCGGGGCGAGCCGGCAATCAGGCCGCTATCTGGAAATTCAGCTGCGGAGGCGGCGCACTCTCTGCCGGAACCGCAGGTTCGAGAAATACAGCGCAGCCTTCACCAGCATAGTCGCAGGCCAGTCCACCACACTGCGGCGTTTATTAGTGCGCACGTCGGGGAGGAACGGGGCACCCACAGCTTCTACTTTTTAAGGTGAATTGAAGGACGTTTATGGAAAGCGCTCTTCTGTTGGGGCATTGGAGTAATAGGTCAGGCTGTTACTTTCCGGCAGCTCCCAGGCTTACTCCACCCTCCCTGCCCAAGACACGACTGTGTCACCCTGCTTGACATTGAGGGTACCCTGCATGCACACTTTCAGCTCCTTCACTGGGTCTTCACACTTTTGGCACCGGGAGAACAACATGTTCAGATTTGAGCTCTTCTTCTCTTTGGGGAAGCATCATCTCTGTCAGTGTCCACGAGAGTGGTAGCTCCATTTCAGGGAGACAGATGGGTGTGCGTCTACATCTATGAAGAAGTTGTTCAAACAGGTTGACTCCTTCCAGCTGAGAGTTGCCTGCCATCTTCATATCTATCCCCTAGTCCAAAAGCATGGCTTTCTCATCAACATTCTGAAACGGGCTCATTTGTGGGACCAGGTGTTTTTTTATTTACGCTTTTTTTCCTCAGCACAGGCCTTGTTATGTAGGGGAGATGTGAGCTCCAACAAATGCCAGTTTCCCCCCCCCCCCCATGGTAGAGTAATGCCTGCAAACCACAGGAGTGAACATCTAAGTATGCAGCCATTACTAATTTAGTTCCTCGCTGGAGATTAGCCTGAGTCATGCACAAGCCACAATAGGCTATGTTACACAACAGTACACTACAAGGGCGAGTTTGGAGCTAGACCAGCATTGCATCCTTGAGTTCTGCGATGTGTAAATTGACACAGACACTTTGGGAACTGGGAGGATACTTTCTGTGGTAAATTCGAGGTTCATTGGTTGGAGTTCTCTTTACGCCTTCAGTCATTGACTGTGTGGGCTTACCTGTGTGTGTGAGTTTGTGTGCACATGCGTGTGTGCATGTGTTACAATATCTCCAAGCACACAGAAATTCCAAACTTAGGTCGTGGTTTCAGAATTCTTTTTTTATTCAATCATCTTAGACACGCCCCTTCTCCAATACGTGTTTCGCCTTGTGCTGTATGTATCACAGCAGACTTCTTTAGGGCAAAGCATTCAGTCAAAGTATGACCAAGCAATGATAAGGCTCAATATAAGAGCTGCTGGCGTAAGTTGAGTAAATCTTATGAATGTAAATCCTTATCGAAAATCCAGGGAAGTAAGGATATTTATTGGAGACTTTGGCCATGGATGTCATCTATTCGGGTGGGTCCGCAGAGTACGCGAGACCGGCATTGTGTGTGTGTGTTCACTGGAAAAAACAACGGTCAAAGTGATGTTATAGTTAGGTATGGTAGTAATCTTAGCTTACATTAAAAAAACGAAAGTTATTGGCAAAACTAAGGGTTAAAGCAATCTTATAATTAGGTGCTGAAATAAGATAAGAAATAACATTTAAAAAAGGAAATAAACACTGAAATTTCCTAGTTAGAGTTTAGTGAACTAACCTGTTCACCATCATACATAGCTATGACCCCACATATTATTACATCACTCATGACATGTTAGATGACATCATAAATGACAGTACTGACAGTACTGCAAACATCTCATAATAAATCTTCCATAATGCTGATAATCCTATTACTTCATGAAGACTTCCATCATTTAAAAAATGATGGTTGTTAGTAAAGGGCCTTTAGTCATACACAGCAGAGAGTTACTGTATGTACACGTGTGAGTGCATAGAATGGAAACAGCTTATGCCTTGGAGGCAAGGTTGGCGGTGCATGTTGAAAGTTATATGGTGTACTGTTAACAAACCAATACATATTGGGATGCAAGTGCTACTCCATTTTAACCAAGGTAAAGGTTGAGCGCACCTGATGTGGGTTGCAGCAGCAAGTTTCAACGTAGGTTGTGGCTGTAGGAAGATGGCTCTCTATATAGTACACTAAAAAGAAGCACACCATGCAAAGAGTCCAGTGAGTCCCCAACTGAATGATAGAGGCAAAAGTAGATGATACTAACGCTCTCTTTGTGGTAGAGTGGGCGAGCAGTTAGGCTTATCAGAGGGTAGTGCTAAGCATTTCTTGTACTCGCAGAGGCAATAAATGTGCCACACGCAAAAAGAATAAATATGAGACCCACTTTAGAAAAATAACAATTCTTTTTATAAATATTTTCGAACTAGCAACTATGTTCTAAGGTAAGTGCTGTATGTCTTATGAATCTTCAAAGAAAAGCAAATAGTTCAAAGTTGGGAGCAATTACGCACCATACAATCCTATAGGAGGAAATATCAGGCAGGTAAAGCACACAGCACAGACAACTATAGGGGTTCACCTTCCGGGTTTGGAGTAACAGGAAGCCAAAGTTCAATGTTATACCAACAGGTAGTCGGGTGCGTCCTGAATTCTTCCAGAGAGTTGGTGGAGTTGGTAGCTGGAGTGGGGCAAGGAAAGGGGGGCTTTCTAAGATAGGCTGCACAAGGGGCTTGCAGGCAAGTCTGAGAGCTCCCAAATGGGGGCTAGGTTCCCAAGGGCCTTAGGGACAAGGGAGCACAGCCGGTTCATCACTACTCAGGCTAGGTGGGCTGGGTGCAGAGCAGGTAGGTTGGCATTCCCCGGTGCATAAAGGTGTCCCTCGCAGGAAGGGATCAACAGCTGGCAGGGGCAAATTCAGGACTGCTGGGCTACTCTTGGAGTGGGTCTTAGGGGTGTTGATGTCCCTCTGTGGATGCTGTGCTCTGCTATAGTTGGAGTCCCTACTAAACTCTTCAAAGTCAGTCTTGGTTGCAAGGCGTCCGGAGCCTGGGGATTGGTACTGCGCGGCTCCGGTCGGTCCTGGTGTCCCTACACTAGGTGGGTAGACAGATCTGACCTTCCAGAGCACGAGTACCTCTTTCTTCCTGTGACGGTCGAGCCAGAGAGCTACAAGACTGTGGACCAGACTCTGCGATTTTGGTACCTGCAGTCTGCAGGGGAGTAGTTCCTTTACTCTGAGGGAGTTCTTGGGCAGTTTGCGAAGGCTGGTAGTCTTCTGGATTTCTTAGAGGCCACACAGCAGCAGGACAAGAGAGTTCACCTCGAGCGTCAAGTCTTGAAGCGGCAGGCAGGGGTTTGCGCCAGAACTCTTTTGCAGGCACTCAGTTCTCGGGTTCAGCAGTTGTTCTTTGTCCTCATCTTTAGGTCTGTTGAATTTGAAATTCTGGGTCAAGGCATGCCACCTAAATACTTATTTTAGGGGCGTTTAGGGGAGTACCATGTAGCAGCCAATGGGCTACCTACCATTAGGGGGACTACATCCTCTATATGATCACTTCCTGCATGAAGTGGGCATAACGCTGACCCTAATAGGATAATTGTCTCCAGCACAGGATAGAGGATTCTAAAAAGGTGGGGTCCACATCAGCTGCCCCACCTTATTGGAGGGGCTGGATAGGTGTGGGTACACCTACTAATCTAACTAATTTTCCTGCCTGTCCTACTGCCAAGAAGTGGGGTTAGGACAGGTGGGTTGGCAACTTCCACTAGCTGGAGAGGCAAGGGCCGCATTTCAAAAGCAGCATGGCCTTTGAACCTTACCGCCCTGGAAGGTAGTTCCTGTTTGGACGAGGTGAGAACACCTTTGCCCAGAGCAGGCTTTGTTCCCGGCCTCTGAGAGCAAAAGCTCTCACCCCAGGAGGCCAAAAACATGTGTACTGGTGGCAGGCTCGCTGAGACCAGTCAGTAACCACTCTAGTGGTTGATAGGTTTTTAGGGGGCACCTTTAAGGTGCCCTCTGGGTGCATTTTTTAATAAATCTGACACTGGCATCAGTGCAGGTATATTAAGACAAGATATTTGGTACCAAACATCTTGGGATACAGTGAAGACACCATGGATCTGAGGAACTCGTAATGACGAATGTCCAGCCTATGTACTCGTTATGGCTTTCCCGCTCACTTACAATGTCCAAGAATAGATTAGACATTGCAGGGTCATATCTGCTAAGGCAGATATGTCCACACACAAGGATATAGTGCACCCTGCATTCAGTGTCTGTAGGCATGGTACAAAGGGATGTGTGCCATGTTGACTCTTCAGTTTTGCCTGCACCGAGACACACAGCCTGCAATGGCAGTTTGCATGATCTTGCTGAGGAGTCCCTAGGGTGGCGCAATTTGCGCTACAGCCCTAATGGACCCTCTTAAGTCCCAATGCCCTAGCTATTAGCGGTACCATTTACTTGGGACTTACAGGGGGGATGAAGTTGTGCCAACTGTGGAACATTGGTACAGTTTTGGGAAAGAACTCTGGCACTGGATGCCTTGTTAGCAGCGACCCAGAGCACTTTCAGTCGAAATCACATTGGGTGTCGGGCAAAAAATGGGGGCGACTAATTCAAAAATTGACACTATCCTACAGTGGCTTAAAGCCACATCCTGTTGCAAAAATCGGTAAGAAAAGGCAAAGCTCCTGTTAACAATAGATTATCTGCTATTGAATGTCTTGCTATGTGCCTGTGTTAAATAGTTGCAATACAGTGCTATAGGCAAATTCTATGTAACAATGATGTTTATAATATATGGATGTATATTTTTAGAACTTCGCTGAAGATTTTAAGGCATTGAAGCTGGTTGATATCTCCGAATATAGGGGTGCCCCACTTAGAGGTTGTTTAGCTCACACTGGAATCATTAACATGGCTCTTAGGTTGTATGCCATTATGCTCATCTCAGGAATATGTGTAGTGCATTTCACTACATTTTCGAGGGGTGTCCATTGCGACTGGCAGAAGATGCCTATTTAGTCGTAAATGCATACCTGTCAACCTCTTGACATAAAATTGCGGGTCATGTGAAGTCTTCAGGAGGGTGATCACATTAAGGTGAACAGAGTGCGAACACTGTTTTGGAGGGTCTTCAATATTTAAACAGGGGATAACTTCATTATGGTCAATGAAGACATTTTGTTTATTAGGTGGCTGGATGAAATGCAATGGATGTATTGATGGAGGCAAAGTCCACAAATGAATGCACAGTACTAGTGAGATGTTTGAAAAGTGAGCTACGAGTGTATGGATTTCAGAAGAACTAAAAGAAATGATGATTTGGTGGGTTGCCGGTCAATATTGATTGTATGAAAGGCAGGCTGAGTTTAGGTTGTACTAATCCAGTTTTATATTTGGCCTTCGATGAGGGTGTGATGTTATAAAAGTGGTATAGAGTGTACCTGATTCTGTATACTGTGTAGCATGAAGGATGCCTTCTTTGGAAGTCACCTGTAAATTAAATTGTAGTAATCGAAGTGGGGCCATGCCATCAGTAAGATCAGAGCACTTCCTTGATGGTGGAGAAGAGGAACAATAACTACATTCACTGGGGGTGCTATGGAGCTGGAGTATCTGGCCACTTGAAAGGCGAGGTGTCTTTTGACTGGGAAAATAGCAGAATTTCTCTTTTCGAGCCTTTGACGTTTAGGCATGTGTGGTGCATTCAATGCTGTGTATGCTGAAAGCGAGTTTCCACTTGATATTGATCCCATGCCCCTCATCAAGAGTGAAGTGAAACTGGGTGACACATGCACAGGTGGCAAACAATATTGCAGATTTCAGTTATACGCTCCAGAAGGACTATGTCACAGTAGTAATTGTGTACCACAAGGGATGCGGGCAGTGGTAGGGAAAAAAGGGCCAAAATGTTCTGGTGCATGGGATGAACAAAGAAGAGGAGAGCTAAGCGAGGGTCTCTGATCCATGTGCTAACCAGTGGGGCAACATCCAATTGTCCATCATCAAAGGCATCTGTTCCTATGTCGTGCAAGGCTATCAGAACATCCTCGGCACTCCAAGCAGCATCGAACCAGTCTCGGGTTTCGAATTACAAATCACTAGACTCAAGTGAAATAGTCCGATTTAATTAAAGAGAAAGACTTGAATTCATTGATTGGGTAAATAGAAGTTGAGGAAGATGCATGGTGTCCAGTGTAAATGAAATGATTTCGGGACCCTGTGTCCGTCATGCAAAAGAATGCATGAGTCAGTGCTCCATTCAAAGACATAATTGGGTCCAACACACCACTAGAAGGCATTCATTATTTATTTCCGAAGACAGAACCTAGACATCCTGCAGTCTCATCGAAAACATCACATACACTGTCTCAACTATGACAGATGGAACATCCGCTCCTTCACGATTTGATCTAGACAGAACCAAAAGGGCAGAGGGAGGCAGAGGGGAAGTGTTGCAAGGGACATGATCAAATATAACATATCACCCTCTTACAAAACAACAACGCTTTAGAAAAGAAAAAAATAAATGATTCCTGAAGAATCTTCCAAGATGGAGTTCTCATTCTTGCTGAGTTTTTGATCCAATCAGCGATGAATTCTTCAGTTCGCGGAGGTGGAGGGGGGGTACGTAAGTTCATCAGGTAAGGAAGCACACCAATCTCTGACACCCGTTCTCAGACCTGTTATAGAATGGCGGGGCCGGCATCAGCCATGCCAAAAGTATGGCGGTCGAGACGGCCCCCTCCGCTACAGCCGGGGGCGTGCCTCTCGCGCACCTTGTGACGTGGTAGGCGCGTCCCCTACCCCCATTGGCCCAGGCGCGACCCGGAAGTGATTGGAATCACTTCCGGGTCGCGACGATGGGCAAACGTCCGGCCAGTAGGTCACAGGTATAAAGGGCTGGGGAGCCCAGAAACCGGCCTCTTGGCTCCTGACTCCCCAGCTTGCCCCCAACACCTCGCTAGGAGGCGGTAACTTTGTATTTTTTCTTTTTTCAGGATCGTGATCAAGAGACCAGGCTAGCAGCACGGACCGGATGGGGAAGGTGCGATCGTACCTGCTACCATCGTGAACGTCGCGTGTTGTCTCCGACGAAGCGGAAGGCGGTTTGCTGTTTTGGACCTCAACGCTGAAGGGATCCTACGTGTGTTGCCTGTTCACGGGGCAAGAAGCGCCCCACCGGGAGGTAAATTTTGCAGAGGACGGTGTAGCAGTTGCCTGAAGCAGCCTATCGTTGGAGGTAGGGGAAGCAGCAGCAGGAGCAGGTAACGGGAGGCAGTGGCGCACGTGGCTCGAAGGAGCGCGCACCCCTCCGGCAGCTGCATTGTTTTGGTTGTGAGAACGCGCAAGCATTGCTAGCTGTATTAGACTACTTAAGGCCGTTGGCAGCGTGTAAAGCGCCGTCAGCAGGGAGGTATAAGCGGGCTGCAGCGCGCGCGCGGTGGATAACATGCGCTGTGGGGAACAAACTGTCGGTGTGCCTTTACCCCAGGATAACTGCTGCAGCGAGGCAAACGTGAGCGTTTGGGGCACGAAAGATAAGGCAATAAGAATTACTGTTTGCTCAGCTGCATAGTGTGTCTCCATCGCATTCTGGCAGAGATTAATTGCAGGGTTTAATCCCATTGTCAATGTTGGGGTATTATTTTATCAGTGTGTAAGGTAGCCTAACAGTTGAGGTTAGAGACGCTTACTTTCAAGGTTACAGGTTCAATTCCCTTTGATGCTGTATTATTATGAGTGTTGCTTGATGTTTAAGGTCTGAGTCTCTGACTCTCAGGGTTGCAAGTTCAATTCCCATTGATGCTGTATTATTATGAGTGTTGCTTGATGTAAGGTCTGAGTCTCTGACTCTCAGGCTTGCAGGTTCATTTCCCATTGTTTCTGTTCAGGTAGATCTCCGTAATACTGTGTAAGCAACGGAACGTGTAGGAGCTCAGGACAAACGTTATATTTTGTATTTCTGGTGGTAGGCAGCTGCACGCAAGGTTGCTGGTTCTATCCCCATTGATCTCCGCTTTAGATCTTAAGGTGGTATTGGTTTGGGTTTAATAACCTTATGGCGGGAAAGGCGAAGAGGGGGGAGCAGGACTCTCGCATGGAGAGGCTGTTAGAGGATATGATGAGGAAAGTGACTGAGATGGGGCAGGATCTTGCTAATCTCAGGGAGAAGGTTGAGGGTCGAGAAGGAGACAATGGGCCTCCCAAGGGTGTCGTCCCGCCGGTCCCCAAGAGGGTGAGAACAAAAAAGCGTGTGCCCAAGGGAATGCCTCCACTCCCTCCCCAGACCCCGGGGGGTAACGACCCAGTGTCACCTACCCTATTGCCTGTCCCTGTACCTGAGCCAGTGTCCCCTTTGTCACCGCCACCTGCGACAGCCCCACCAGTACCGGCACCACCAGGGGCACCACTGACTCCACCACTGCACCCAGAGCCACCAGCGATCCCAGTGGTCCCAGTTCCCCAACCAGCCCCACTGGGGGTGCCAGTCCCCGCCATCCCGGTCGGTGTGCCTTTACCAACACCCGTGGGGGGGTCTCCACCGGAGGGGAGGGCGGTCCCGCAGGACATAGTGTCGCATCTGGCGGCAATTCTGCCATGGTTGGGGAAGGCAGGCATTCTCGCCCAAGCGGTGGGAGTGAAAGAGTTGGGTGCTGATACTTTAGCTGAAGCAAGGCGCATTCTGCATGAATTCAATGCAGGGCCCAAGGAACCGATCAATGTTGGGCCAGTGGCACCATTACCTGTCATTTCAGGGGGGGCTAGCGGCGCTTTGGAGAACAAAGGAGTGTCAGTCCCCAGTGCGGCGACAGGGCTTCAGCCAGAAGCATCAGGAACAACGGTAACAGGTAAACTGCCAGCATTACCAATGTTGGGCGTGGGCGAGATCAGCTCAGAACGGGAGTTTTTGGGCAGGCACGTGTCTCTCGAGTTAAAAAACAGAATTTGGGCTGGTGAATATATAAAAATGTTTTCCTTACTGATCTGCGAAAGGGAGAGGGAGGAGTCAAGGAAGAACAAAGATTATATGCTTCCCAGAGAATGGGCCAGTGAGATGCTGAAGTATAGGGTGGAAGAGAACTTACTCAACCGGATTAGGGCCTTTCCCATATTTATGGCAGTCACAGCTGAGCGTTTCCCAAACGTGCAGGCACAGATGGCATGTTAACAGAACAGGATTGTGCTGGCCCATGATAAATTTGCAGGCGGTGGGTGGCTAGTCTATGACAAGAATTTCAGGGTTGCAAAGGCATCCGACCCAACACTGTCGTGGGACCGGATTTACACTATTTCTTGGTTGGATCTTTTCGGGGGCGAGGGCCATGGTAACACAAAGAGTCAGTCCCCGCAGCCAGCTCAATCTTTTCAGCCCTTTCGGTCACAGGGTAACAATAACTACACCACTAGTTCAAACAGTAATGGTGGAAGGAAGGGGACGTGCTGGGACTTCAACAGGCGGACGTGCACCAGACCACAGGGTCAGGGCAGGTTCAAGCACACGTGTTCCATTTGCGCCAACCCATCCCACCCCGAGTCCAAATGCCTCAAAAGATTGAAGGATAAGGGTAGAAAAAAGCAGGAGTGAGAGGGTATCCCCGCTCAAAGCGCGTTCCCCCATTGATGTGACGGCTCTGACACCATGGCTCAACAAATACCCATGCCATCTTACGGCAAGAACTCTATTAGAGGGTTTCAGGGATGGTTTTAGGATTCCAGCCCCTAACTATGTGGGGTCATCTGATTGCCAGAATCAACTCTCGGCTCGGACTAATCCAGGTATAGTCTCCTCAAAGATTGCCAAGGAGTTGCGCCTGGGTAGGGTGGCGGGCCCTTTCGAGTCTATGCCGGTTGAGAACTTTCTCTGCTCCCCGTTGGGTGTAGTCCCCAAAAAGGTAGAGGGGGAATTCAGATTAATACACAACTTGTCAGCACCCAAAGGTAATTCACTGAATGATGCAATTGATGATGAGTTCTGCAGTGTTAAATACGCGTCTTTTGACCAAGCGGTGGAGATCCTCAGGGGCTTGGGCCCTGGCGCTTTGATGGCAAAATCTGACATAGAATCGGCCTTTCGGTTACTCCCGGTACATCCGGCTGGAGGGCGTGGATAGAAATTGATAAGGATCTGACGCCAGTTAGTGACCTTGCCGTAGGCTCCATTAGGTACGCAGAAAATAAAGTTTGTACAGATTAATAAAGATATGTTTAGATATGGATAGGAAACCTTTGTATTAGAGTTATGTTAAGGTTAGCCATCGGATATCTGTACTTATCAATTGTGATCAGTGTAAAGTATATTTTCTGCTACATTTTGTAAACATTGTAATTATGATTAATGTGTAATAATTGTATATAATAAATACGGCCGGAGGTGTCACGCCCCCCGCATCCAAAACTTCTCTCCTGTCACGGGTCTTGAATGGGGAGGAGGGGGTGTAGGTAGTACCTGGCCATATAGAATGGCGGGCTGGCATCAGCCACGCCAAAAGTATGGCGGTCGAGCCAGCCCCCTCTGCTACAGCCGGGGGCATGCCTCTCACGCACCTGATGACGCGGTAGGCGTGCCCCCTACCCCCATTGGCCTAGGCGCGACCCGGAAGTGATTGGAATCACTTCCGGGTCACGACGATGGGCAAACGTCCGGCCAGTAGGTCTGGCCGGACTATCACGGGAGGGCTGGGGAGCCCAGGAACCGGCCTCTTGGCTCCTGACTCCCCAGGTTGCCCCCCACACCTCGCTAGGAGGCGGTAACTTTGTATTTTCCCACCCACCATCCCCTATGAAGCAAACGGAAGTGCTGTGGTGTTCTGGTAAAAAGTGGCATGTTTATTGCTAGATTCAGGTATAATGACTTCCGGATGTGGAAATGCAGTTCGTTAGTAGGGGTTTCACCTTCGCTGAGGGCAGAGTATGCATGTTTTATTTACCCTTCTTTACAGTAGATATCTTAGCTCGGGTTTACACCATCTACTTTGCCCTCATGGTTGTAGTGATTGTGTCCTGGCTACCGCCTTCGTCAGTGTTGTATGACCCTGTGCAGTCTCTTGCTGTACTTTTAGATGTTCTGACAGGGCAGTCTCAGCCACTCACTCACTGAGGAAAGACACTCATGTCATAGTGGTTAAGGTCTCTGGCTCTCAGTCTGAAGATTCAGAGTTCATACATCACTGTCACGACAGTCTCGTGTCTGATTACAAGTCTCTTTACTAAACATGCATTTGATCAATCATTCTTTGTGAAATTCATTGTGCAGGTACCTTGAAATGCAATGTGGCACAGTGGTGTGAGGCACATTTAACTTAGGGTGGTTGCAAGTGACCTGAAACAGCAGGATGAATGTCACTGTGTTTCCAACCACAACACGAGAAGTCACAGGCAACTGTTCCCTGTGAAATATGGATTCATCATCATAATTAAAGTTCTAAAACCATTCTGCAAAGCTTTCTCATTGTCAGGGATGCTAGGATTATGTGGCAGTGAAGACCAAATTATGCAGCAAGGTTAATTAAAACAATTCAGTAAAAATGACTGATTAGGTTGCACAGTCTCTGGCAGTGTTATTTTCATCTATTTGAGCAAGAAACAATGGGGCTGCGCCACAAAGGCACGTAAAAGTATGTAAAAGAGTAATCATGATGTACACATTCACAAACGTGTACATGCCTTCATGAATAGGTGCCAATAAATCCAAATTTGGCATATTAAGGAAATATTCATACACAAATAGTCCAAATAGAAAGGACTGTGCCTTCTTTACATGTCTACTAAAAAGGAGATGGATGAAAAGGATGAAAGAGTGCGTAATTGAATACTCTTGTAGTAATACTTCTTGTATTCATAAGTGCTTTTGCAAATCAGCCTTCATGTTTTGTGTGAATTCTGCACATTAGGCAAAACATGAGGCGACTGTTGTATATCCACAATTATTGAGTAAAGTCTGAAGCCATACAATTACATAATTCTATCTGCCCTCACCATTGGCCGCTATTTTATCAAAAATGTATTACTGAAAGGTAAACAAAACATAAGTAATCTAGTTGAATTGCAATCAGTTCCCTTGTTATAGCACAAGAGTTTTATTCACGCTACCTAGCTCAAAATAAGGTAATGAGAAAAAATATCGAGGCTAAAAATTCTAACTACATGAATAGCGAGTTGGAAATACCGTGGAGTGGAAATATCAAGTGCAAGAATATCATTGTCAAGAACATTGATTTGAAGGTAAGTAATATTGAATTAAACAATACAGAAGTCATTAATATTGTTTGCAAAAATACAGTTGTTTAAAATATCGATTGTTAAATTAGTGTTATGTATTTAAGTATATATTTTAAATGTATGTGATGTATTTTTTGTATAGGAATTCTTTATGTTTTTTAATTTATGTGTTACATTTGTAGTAGTTATCAATTTTATTTTAATACAATTTGGTGTTTTTTAGTTTTGTAGCCAGATGTGGGTTTATAGGGGAAAAGAGTGGGAAGAAGTTTAATTATAATGAATTAATGATTATTTTTTTACTTGTTAATATTTATTTAATTGAGATTTTATAGTGTTAATTGTGGATAATTAAATTAAATATGGAAATTGTGTGATTAATTTTAGGTGCAGGTTGTGGGGTTTATAGGGGTTAAGGGTGGGGAGTAATTTATTTTTGATTAATTAATAATTATTTGTTAGTTGATATAAATTAATTTATTGAAAATTCATTATGGGAATTGTGCAATTAACGTTAGGTGCAGGTTGTGGAGTTTATAGGGGTAAACAGTGGAAAGTAATTTATGCTTAATTCGTTAATAATTAGTTGTTAATTAAAATTAAGTAATTGAAAATTAAATATTGAAATTGGATAATTAATTTTAGGTGTGGGTTGTGGAGTTTATAGGGGGAAAGGGTGGGAAGTATTTTATGTTTAAGTAATTAATAATTAGTTGATCTATAATATTAATTCATTAATTGATATTTAATTAGTGTAATTGTTTATTTTTGTGTGTGTGGGTTTTACTTTTATAACGGTAAAAGGTGGGGAGTAAATACATTTTACTTACTTTATAATTAGTTGTTAAATATTATTAGTTTTTTGATTGAAAATAAGTTTTAATTGTGTAATTAATATTTCCACAGTTTAATTTTAGCTGTGACTTGTAGGGATTATAGGGGTTAAGTGTGGGTTAATTAATTGTTACGAGTTTTAATTTGTTTTTTAATGAATCAGATTTTTTTAATTGGTAATTAATTATGTTGATTATAGTAGTACATTTAAAATAATTAGACATTGGTTGTGAATTGTGTAGTGTTATAGGGTAGGAAATAAAAATACTAAATGTATGTAATAATTAATATTTCTGTTTCTAAATATTTTCGATTTAAATATATTTATTTGAAAATAATTTATTAGTTTATGTAATATATTTGTAAGTATTTGTCATATATTTAACAATACAATGTGTTTTTAATTTTTAATATTAAATATATTTGTATTTTTATTGTTTGCATATTTATATATTTATATATTTATATATATATATATATATTTTTGCTCTGAATATTTTGTTTGTTTTTAATTTTGAACTGACTGGAGTGGGAATATTAATTGTTACTCTTCCACAATCCAACACTTTCTCTACTGTTGCACTTATTGGAGTAGGAATAGCAATTTTTACCCCTCCTCTATCCAATACTTTTCCTATTGTTGCACTCACTGGTTCGGGAATAGTAATTTTTACCACTCCGCTATCCAACACTTTCCCTACTGTTGCACTCACTGGAGTGGAAATCGTAATTTTTAGCCCTCCTCTATCCAACACTTTCCCTACTGTTGCACTCATAGGAGTGTGAATAGTAATTTTTATCCCTCCGCTATTCAATACGGTCCCTACTGTTGCAAAGACTGGAGTGGGAATAGTACATTTTTATCCTCTGCTATCCAACATTTTCCCTAATGTTGCACTGACTGTAGTGGGAAATTTAAGTTTAAAGATTTTTTAAATAGTTTAATGTTTTAATTTATAGTAGAATGTTTTTTTAATTAGATTTTATGTTATAGATTATATATATATATATATATATATCTATATCTATATCTATCTATCTATATATATATATATATATATATATATATATATATATATATATATATATATATATATATAGTTTACTGAATGCCAGGAGTGCTCATCCATCCAGCTTAATTTACAGCATATCCCATATGGGGAATTAATGCGTGCCAAGAGGAATTGCAGTACAGATAGAGCATTTGTCCAGGAAGAGGTAGATAATTGTCAACATTTTGCAGAATGAGGTTATAACAGTAAGATCATTGCACAAGCTAGAGAAAGGGTGGATCTAGTGACAATAACAGAGCAGCTACATCAGAACAAACAGAAGAAAGATTCTACTAACATAAGATTTATCACGCAGTTTTCGGCACAAGCACCAGATGTTCACAAAATAATTAAAAACACTGGCATGTCTTGAAAACAGATGATAACTTAACAAAATGTCTTGACAGGAATCCTCAAATTACTTTCAAGAAGGGTAGAACTTTACGAGATGACCTCAGTATTAATATGGTCACTGATGGTGTAAAATCGAACGGAACAGGTTGTACTGGTTTTTATTGTGCAAAAGTTGCAAGGCATGTAGCAATAGTACTGATTGTGTCACATTTCAAATACCTAACTCAAGGAGGATGTTTGAGATCAGAAAACATTTAAATTGCAATACTACTTACTGTGTTTATGTCCTGATTTGTCCCTGTGAAAAAATGTATATAAGGAGCACAATACATCATGCAAAAAAACGAGTTCTTGAGCACATACGTGCCATTAGACATCATGAAAAACACTACCCAGTAGCTCGCTACTTTCATGATTGTCATTTCCAAAATGAAAAACTTTTGCACATGATGGTAATTGACTCAGTGACCACGAATGCCAGGGGTGGTGATCGGGAATTGGCACTGAGGAAACTTGAATCGAAACATATAATCGATTTCGAAACTCTAGTGCCAGTAGGCCTTAATTCTAGTGAGGAATTGGCCATCCTTCTGCATACATGAATTAAAGCTTCTAATAGTTTCTATGTGTCAAGCATCTCCCTGTAAATAACCGACAGTTTTTTGAAAACCATTATTTTTCTACTTTCACAGGTGCGGGGGCACACCATTTGTTGGTTAGTGAGTATGTATGTATTAATCTTTACCATGAATGTATTATTTGATCCAAGCCCATTGGGGCTTGACACTGTGCTTGGGATATTTTGAGCCCACTAGGGCTTCATTAGACAGCAACCACCTTTATAACAGCCGCCATGGTTGCCCCACTGGGGCTTCATGGGTATATTAACTGTTTGTGTTTTATATGCGTTGCGAATACACAGTGTAAATACGCGGCATCAAGCTCACATGTACTATTTGAATAAGTCTGGACATGTTTAATACATAATCAATAGTGTAATTTATATATATTGGAAATACTGTTTATTCGTTGGAAATATACGGCATCTTTAAGCAACCATTTATTTAATTGGGTGCTTTAAAACAATGTAACAGGATGGCTGCTTTGTGGGCTTCGCCAAATGTACTAACTATATACATCATACCTTTATTGTAAATAGCTGTCGTTGAGCGCATTAGTACTATTTACGAGAGTTTGAACATTTGCATCGTATATGACAAACTATGCATTAATGAATTGTATAAATTGTCACTATTGTTAATTCATTGTAAATATGCAGCATTTTTAGCAAACCATTTATTCAATAGGGAGCTTTAAAACAATGTTATAAGATGGCTGCTTCATTTATACTCACTTTCGCAAAGACATACGACGATGGTGCAGTCCGCTTTCTATTTCAATGTATTTAAATCATGAAGAAAGTTTATGGATGTTAGACCGTGATGAAGGCGAAAGCCGAAAGCGCCATTAAACCTACAATTTTTACATTACTTTGGAGTGTCAGGTATCCTTACTTATAAGGAGGGAGTTCTTTTGAATATATATAAATTTGTAAATTTCTCTTCTACTGAAATCAGCAGTGTAGACAGCAGCATTGATTCAGATGATAGTGTGGGCCAAAACACATCTCAGGTGCCTACCAACTTTGCCCCGGGAGAAGAGCTTACTTTTTTAGTGGAAGACCGCCGACAAACACTGAGTCCACGCAATCAAGCGTTGAAACAAGGAGCAGAAGGGACCAAAGGAGAAAACAGAGGCGGAAACTCAAACTACAGAGGAAAAGGCAAGAAAAACTACAGCAGCAAGAAGAAAGCAATGGATCAGAGGAATGTGTTGATAATACGGTGATCAATCTATCCGAAATAACTTTGTCCATTGCAGAAAAACAACTATTGGCTCTTGGCTTATCATACTGTCCCACCAATTGTTTTAAATATACACAAACAAGAGTAGATGTCTTCAGGTTTATTCGGAAGCTGAAACTCAGAAAACACTTTCAACTTAAAAATGCAGTGGATATTGCATCTCAAGTCAGACCTACACAAGGATTTTGTTCTAATTTACAAGCTTCAGATGTTGTCACCCTTTTAGCAGCACAATCATTGGCTAATGATAGCGATATATCAATTCCACACAGGAAAATCTGCGTGAAGCTGGCATTATTTGCAGCAGTCCTACAGGAAGCCCATTCAGACCCCCATCTACCTTTATCCCAATGATGCCAAGGGACGCTATTGATGTTTTTAGCGATTGTGTGGTTGAGGATCAAAAAAGCTTAATTGTACTGTCATGCAACAAAATAGGCATCGTAAATATTCTGAAATACAGTACACAAAACTGATCCACAAACTGCAAAAACATACGGAAATAATCATCAATAATGCGGACAAGGGTGGGAACATTGTGTTGTGGCCGAGGTCATTGTATATGGAAGAAGCATGGCGTCACCTTAATGATACCAATTGCTATAAATAAGCCAGCTTCCAGGAACTGAGACAAATTAAAGACAACGTCTTGACAGAATTGGCACAATGGAAACGAGTGGGACTGATAACTAAAAATGAATACTGCCTTTTAAAAAATGACTATCCCATCACTCCTATACTATACTTTATCCCAAAAGTGCACAAAAATGTGGTACCAGTCCCAGGCAGACCAATTATCTCGGCACAAAAAAGTTTATTGGAAGCTATGTCCAAATATGTAGACTACTTTTTACATGAGTTTGTGGAAGACCTGCCGTCATTTATTAGGGATACTGGACATTTTTTAAACAAACTAAATATGGCTAAATGGGAGGATGATTGTTACCTAATAGTGATTACATTTGTTCACTGTATACCAGTATTCACCATACTGATGGTATTAATGCAGTGCGCTATTTTCTGAAATAGAAGAGTATTCATATACATGAGCATAACAAAATGCTTTTAAAAATGATTGAAATCTGTTTGACCCACAATTACTTCATGTTCAACAAGGAAGTTTTCCAACAGCTGCGTGGAGTGCCGATGGGGGCATGTTTCTCCCCTAGCTACGCGTGTTTACACGTGGGCTGGTTGGAGGAGCATGTCCTGAGGGCTACTCACAAAGCCATTTTTGACCAACATGTTCTCCATTGGTGGAGATTCATTGACGACGTTTGTCTTATTTGGAAAGGTTAGATTGAGGCAGCTAATAACTTTGTGGATATGCTCAATGTGAATACACTTAATCTTAAATTCACATAAAACATTAGCAATGTTAAGGTACAATTCTTGGATGTTGAAATCTATATAAAAGAAACTAGGTTGTACAGGAAGTTAACAGCTGGAAACTCTGTGCTCCATGCGAGTAGTTCACATCCCCATCACCTCATTTGAAGCATTCCCTATGGAGAATTTTTAAGAATTAAACGTATCTGTAGTCATGATGATGACCTTAAAAGCTGTCAGGCTGAAGCTTATGAGAGGTTTTTAAATAGAGGATATAAGGCTAATGAATTAAAATCAGCCCTTGAAAAAGTAAACAATGTCATCAGTGATACCTACCACCCCAACAGTATCTAAGACCAATATATCATCTAGGCAGACCGATGATAAAACTGGTGCCACAATGTTGAATCAGTCAACAATATCAGACTAATAACTAGTTTTTGTAGACAGGAGAGACAAGTTCGCAAGATTTTATATAAAAACTGGACAATAATTCAATCTGATAAAACAATGTCACAAATCTTGCCTGAGCTTCCCACATTAACTTTTAGAAGGGCACCTTCAATGAGGGATACACGTGTAAAGAATAGTCCTGAGGTTATTGCATCCAACTCTTGGTTGTCAGCTAGATCTGGCTTCTTCAAGTGCAGCTCATGTCGTGCTTGCAAATTTGGAAAACATGTTTCTGAATATATCACTGCCTTTAGTCCTGAACCTATGAAAATACAAGGGCATTATACTTGTAGAATGGATTATGACGTATACATTTTAGAGTGCACCTGCCATTTAATGTATGTAGGCAGCACTAAACTGCAGGTTTTTAACAGGATTCTTCAACACCTTAGAGCAGTGGTAAATTCAGATCCTAATTACCCTGTGGCGCAGCATCTAAAACTGGTACACAATAATAATCTCAATGACATCAGATATTACGTTATAAATTTAGTACCTAAAAATAGCAGAGGGGGAAACAGAGAAAAAAGATTGAGGCAACTGGAATCAGAGTTCATTATGTTACTCGATACTAAAATGTCGAATGGTCTCAACAATAGTGATGATTTGCATGATTTTTTATGAATAATGTTGCGGCTAGCAATATTAGATATGATGATGACTTTCAGGTTTGCTTTTTTAACTGGTTTTTACTCTTACTTCAGCCGGGTTTAAGTCTGGGCTTTCCCTAGGTTTTAACTGGTTTTAGTGGAGGACATCGCCGGTTTTTGAGCTCCTGGATTTTATTTATTATATTTAGATATCATACCAATATCAATTTATGTGCACTGTAATCTGAAGGCTGCTATATTTATGCAACTTTTATTTTGAATGATGAAAACTATAATCTGGTGTCGCAATGCTTTTATCTGGTTGGATCTTGATTTTACTTGGTTTTATCTGAGGTTTCCTCAATTTTACTGGGTTTTATGGAGCTCTTGCCGGTTTTTAGCAGTGAGACACCGGTTTTATTAAGTAAGTTTGGACACTAAAACTAAAATTCCATCTTATTGCTGCTAACATGAACTAATTAGGTTGCCAATGTTTGGTTTGTTTACTTTCTTTAATGGATTACATGTATAATGATGTTTGATTAGGGGGACTTTCTATTGAAATATACAACGGCTTCTAGATATTAGAATATGAGAAAATATGAGGGACATTTGCTAAATGCTGCTATGTATATATTTATTTTATTTTTCAAACTGAGCACTTTTATGCTGGCACTTTTTTGCACATGTTCAACATATTAGTTAGTGATCTATCAGATGATTCATGGAGTATAATTCAATTATGACCATGGCTTGATTTCTACACGCTGATTATTATAGCTCGAAAATTAGCACTATGCTATAATTGTATGTCGAGTTGTATAATTTAAAACAACTATTTGGCTGTTTATATATGTGTTATGATTTTAGAAGCACTATGCTTTCATTATTTATCTATTTGCAAAATCAGCAGTTACCAATGCTCAATATATGTGTGTGTAGCAACAATTGTTTGGCTTTTAAAAAAATCAGAAACAGGATTGTTTTGATGTTTATACTCCGTTTTGAACTAATTTAAATATTGTTACATCATGTGCTCACTTTAAACCTCTATATATATGCACTGATAGGTCCAGCGCGTCATGTGATCAAGACTTCCGTTGGGCAATTGAAACGCGTCAGGCTGGGCACTCGCTTATAATCTTTATGCACTTGCACTTGTAACTCTGCAATGAAAGGATATTTACCTCCACGTTGTGGTCCGTACCTGTTTTGATCGTGAATGGATTGCTCACAGGATTGTGGCTATCATATATTTATATATATATATATTGACTCTGTTCTCCTCCTCCAACAGACGTACTCGGACACTCCACGTATGATTATGAAACATTTAATTGCAGGAAACAACGCGTTTTAGCTTGCGCCTTTTTCACGTTATCAAGGCGCAAGTTGAAACGCGTTGTTTCCTGCAATTAAATGTTTCATAAGCACACGTGGAGTGTCCGAGTACGTCTGTTGGAGGAGCAGAACGGAATGAATATATTTATCGGGCTTCCAGTAGCCCCAACTCGGACCGCCCGTGAATCAGCCTAATGTATCCCGTAACCAGAGTTAGGTGTAAAGTAATATATATATATATATAGATATATATATATATATATATATACACATTTTGGTGCAGATTCCGATCCTGTAAAACCCGGGTACGAATCGTCGTACGGAGCGTATTCTCCGTAGGACTCGTACCCGGGAAATCCACCGTACAATCCAGCAAGTACGATTCGTACAGAAATACCATTTCCGTACGAAACGTACAAAACACCGTACGGCTAAAAAATACCTACAAGTCTTGTGGAAATATGGATTTTTATGATCAGTTATGTCCCCTATCTTGGACCCCAACGGTTTCATGTATAAGTCACAAGTACATGTATGTTCCCTCCAGTTCCAGTTATGAAGACGCAAACACATGTGCGTCCGCCGTCAACATGTCCTCTTTCAGATCCGCCATGAATGGGCCGGATATTCTATTCCTAAGTATGAAAGGCCACCGGCTTTATATGGTTCACTTCCCACATTTTTACAGTCCAGGCGAGTAGGCCCTGATTCTGCCACCAAGCCTTTTCTGCCTTCTGCCTCTGAAAGCTCCAGTCTGAGCCTGCATCTGTGACCATGAACTTTGTCCTACTCCCTGCGCGGCTAACGGTGCCTGACTCGGCCTGTCGGCCTGTCTGCCTGCCAAAAACTGTATTTCACCTTCAAGATTATCTGCTCTGCTCCGCTCCTCATCCGATGCATTCCTGTCTAACAGTTTAGGTAAACATTCTTCCAGCTTCCGTGCAAAGGGGCCAGGCCTCGCTGCCCTCATGCAAGTAATTCATAGCCCTGTTACCATGGAATATTCCTACCCCCTCGCATCTAGTGTAGACACTTAGACGCTTGTACACGCACTAACAGTCAGTATAGTCAGTATAGAATAAGATTCTATCCTAAGAGACCTCTCTTTTTGGATAACACAGTTCTTTAAACATAGGATATTAGATATGATTTGGGATTAGGTTGACATAACCCCAGACTTCTGTCTCCACATGTAGAGATAAATGTCAAGTCCCCTTCACCCTCTAGTTACACGTCAATCACACGTCATGCTGCCGTGCGCGCATCTCTGCCAAGTATTTTTGCTAACATTGCGCAATTCTTTCATGGAACCACCCATTTGTGACATCATACCTAATGACGTTCTTTAGTTACGCCTAGTTACACCCATTTTAGTTACGCATGTATGTTTTATCTCTGTTATCGACTGTTACGCCTCCTGCATCTGTTTCACTGTAATGCCTCTTCTATAAAAATGATTACCTGTCAATAATGTATTGTTCCTTCCTTCCTGAACTTTCGTGGTGATGGAATAGAAGGCCCATAATTCGAATTATGTTCCTTTGTATAGGAATAAAGCCCGTTCCGAACCTCTAATACCACGGATTCTGCCTCTTATTTTATTGAGCTATTCTTATTAATTTTCCGCATCAAATTAAGTCCCGGTAATTAAATTATTTACCACATATATGGTGCCCGAACAGGGACACTTTCTCATCTCACGCGCCGGAGGTGCGTTGCAGGCCCGGTCTCCTGCCACAGCTGGACGGACAACAACGCGTACCCACAGGATTTCCTGTATCTCCCTCCTGCCGAGCGGGGGTAACTGAGGCTGCGATCAACACCCAGACGAGGCGGTGAGAAGTGCGAAGTATCCCGACCAGAGCCTAGCTGAGAGAGCAAGATCCGAGGTATACAGAGACCCACCAGGTTCCGAAGTTCCGAAGTTTCGAGTCGAGTCCAGTCCGGTCCGAGTCCAGTTCAGTTCAGTTCCGAGGCCTTCCGTTCCGAGCTACCCGGTGAGTACCATTGCCGGGGAGGCGTTCTGACGTGCACATAGGTTGTGCCGGTCAAGACGGGTTTGGGTACACAAATCCGGTCTGCACTGTTTCAGCAGTGTATCTGTACTGTTTAGCAGTATATCAAGTATGTCTAGTATATAATTCAGAATTACCTAGTTAGTGCCGAGTATTATGCTTAGTGACTAGTTCCTTAAATGGCCATCATTGTTGTTCATTAAATGTTAAATGTTTTTAAATACGTTCTGCATATTGTGGTATGAATGACTGTTCATTATTGTGTTTTGTTGTATTAAACGTGTTCAAAATTAGGTCTCAGATCAGTTCTCAATATGCCGCTCTTTTCGAAATTAAGACAGATCAAAACTAGAAAAGGGGTACTCGAAGAAGCTGTTCCCATTCCTCCTAGGGACACTCCAGGGTACTTCATGTATCATAAACATGGCCTAGACGCCATATTATTTCTTGATTTATGGGTAGACTACACCAAGGAATTACCAGAAAGTCAGAGGTGGCCCGCAGCTGGGACCTGGGATGCAGATTGCATCATGAAAGTAGAGGAAGAATTATGGAAAAAGAAAGCTAGACAATCACAGAAAGATGCCATTGAATTATGGCGTAAAGAATCGTATAGACGTACAGAAAAAGCACGTAGACAGGAAGAGAAGAGTAAGGAGAATTCAAATAAAGTCCGAGAAAATCTATTAATTGAAGAAGGTACCCGAGCAAAAGCAGAACAAGTAGACAGACAAAGAAATGCCCTTATGAATGGTATGTATCCTCTTCTGGCCGAAGGGTTACCTAAGGCTACTCTGGAGATACCAAGAGACTTGCCACCTCCGTTGTTTCCGATAAAAGCACATCCCAGAGGGCATCCCAGAACCGCAGAAGATGTTTTCCTTTCCTCTTATTTAGACGACGCAGCTCCCGAGTATGCTAATACTGCACCGCATAGACCGCCTGCCGAGGGGGTTCAACGCCAAGACCCTCCGTCTGTACCTCCACAACAACAAACTCCGATACAAGTTCCGGCAAGCACATCTGTTTCTACAGCTGTACCCACACCTATGGTTGCTATATCACGTTCAACGAATCCTTTCACATTCAGCACCCCAGGCGGTGCTACAGGAGGTACAACAAACATTTTTTCCACGCCACCCAGAGTAAATAAACTTTCCTTTCAAGAATTAGCCCACCAACGTACGCCCAAACTAGTAACTCCCGACATGCTTAAGGAACTTCTAATAGATTGTAGATATGATCCTGTGCCCGGCAAAGAGGATGAAATGCTGCTGGCATCATTACGTATCCGACGAGCTGCAATATATTTAGGGAGGCTACCAGGAATGACTACACATTTAGAAAATATATATCATTTTGTCCAGTCAGGGCGAGATTCTGAAAGTATTAATAGAGCCATGGAGTACCAGAAAGTGGAGATACAGGGGGAACTGTTACGTTTCCTCATAAATTGTGTGGTCAGAAATCAAGATCGACCAGGGGTAAATCCGGAAGAAATGCAAATTCTTACCACATGGAGTCGGAATATATCAGAAGGGAGACATGATAAACGATTAAGTATAATAGCTATGTGCCGAAAAATCCGCAAAGAAGTAGAACGAATACACGAAGAAAGATTAGCAGTAGACCAGTCTGAACAAACCGAAGAGGAGGAAGAATTAGAACTGCCCACAGGACAGTTAGAAACAATGGCCTATGTAGGTAGAGGAAGATCTTGCAATATTACTAGATGCTTTACTGATCCGATACGTCCGATACGTCCAGATAATAACAGAAATTTCCAAACACCTATAATAAATATAAGGTCCCCCGAACATTCGTTCCAAGCCGCTGACAAATTACTCCGAGAACGAAGGGGTTATCATATACTCGATTCTATGGACGAACAAGAATTAGCCAGGTCAGCCGTTCACTGGGTTGACAGTCCCGGAAAATATAGTGATGATACACTAGCACACACGTTTTTGAACCTCAACCCAGATGAACAGCGTTTAGCTGGTATCTATATGATTCAACAACTCCTCGTATTATATAAAAGCCAACACTCCGATCCTGGTCCCTTACCTGATATGTTAACTGAATTACTCACGAATAAATGGAGAGGTTCAGGTACTGAGTTAATTAGAGAAATACTAGAATCCAGAAAGCAGTACATTCTTTTTGTATGCCCCGAACATGTCTCACTGCCCATCAAGGAAAGAACGACGTATTATATGGATAGACAGAATCCCTTACGCGAAGTGCATCCGATAAAAGGTGATGACAATCAGTTTAAACGTGTGTTTGTATACACACCCATATCTAAAATGGAACTATTAGAAATGAAGAAAGTGGTACCCAGTCATGACAAAGACCCAGCGGGTTTCCACCGTGAAATTAAAGACATGTTGCTCATGGGAGAGTATACCTATCCCGACATTATGAAAATATTAAAGGTATTAATGCCTGCGGGCATTTATGAAAAACTCAAAGAAAAGGATTGGGAGGTGGGAGACCAAAAGATAGATTGGACAGCATTAGAAAACGAAGAAACAGCTCGAGGTCCAGGTTTAGGGCTTGGGGAAAAGACCAAAATACTACCAGGTTTATTAGTACAGGTACTGCCACGTTTATTAACTACGAAAAAGGAAGACTGGGGTGCAATCTCAGCCTGTAAACAAAAGCAAGATGAAGACACTAGTGACTTTTATGCCCGATTCGAAAAATGTTTTGGTATAAATAGTGGAATAAAAGCAAGTAGCGAATCTTATCCACATCTGTTTGTGACAAAATTAGTTGAAAATGCCCTGCCCCAAGTTAAGAATAGAGTATTGAAATTCGAGAGTACCTGGCAAGGTAACACTCCGTCACAAATGTTACAAATGCTACAGTACCATCACAATAGAATTAGAGAGGAACAAGAACATGAACAAAGACGCATGAAAGACACGAAAATGAAAATGCTAGTTTCCCAGACAGTTCCAGCTGACGGTCATAAAAAGGGTATGACACAGTCCAGTGTTTCAGCAGTTTCTGTAAAAGGGACATGCAACTATTGTAAACAGCCAGGTCATTATGTACACGATTGTCCAGTTTTAAAACATAATATCGCCATAGGTAATACAAAAGAAAGACCACGACCACTTAGACAGGATCAGAACCAACAAGGAGCTCCGCAGCATGCACAGGCCATGCCAGCTCCGCAACAGTCTATGCCAGCTCCACCACCGCAGCCTATTGCTGCCACACCAACAACGACACGACAGATGTACCAGACCGCACAGTATGACTATCCTGATTATCAACGATACTCATGAAACAGCCTAGAGAGGGAAGTTGGCTTACCCCTTATCGAGGTCCCTGTAGATCAAGAAGGACCTTATGTACACAGTGAACTATTAGGCCAAGATAGAAAATTTTTACTTGATACAGGGGCAAGCCGAACAACCATAAAACGTAGTGAAGTTCCAGGGGCACCCCTCTCAGGCTCACAGAATATTTCCCTTGGTTTTTCAGGAAAACCTATCATTAACGAAGTATCACAGCCTCTTCCACTTACGATTGGTCCCTTGACACGAACTACAGATTTATTGCTTACTAAATCATGTCCAGAAAACCTGTTAGGTATAAAAACATTGAAAGCTCTAGGAGCTATAATATGTTGTTCTCCGGAAGGAGTAAGATTGTTTTTACGTGATTTCAAAGGGCACTATGTGTCCCGAGACATGGATCACCGACTGCAGACTTTACCCACACATTTATGGGCGCAAGGCCCTACAGATGTTGGTTGCATGAACATTACACCATATCGAGTCACACTAAAGACAGGAGTGGTACTACCACGTATGCGACAATACAAGTTACCACCAGATGCTGTATTGGCTTTACTGCAAATCATTGACGAGCTTATTACCCAAGGAGTGGTTGTGGAAACCGACTCCAATGTATGTAATTCCCCGATAATTCCGATCCTTAAACGAACTGATCCTAAAGCCCCGCCAGTATATCGATTGGTTATTGATCTGCGCGAATTAAATAAATGTATTGTACCACAATACCCCGTAGTCCCAGACATTTCTTCATTACTGACAGCCATTGATTCCGAAGCAACATTCTTTACTGTAATTGATCTCAAGAATGCCTTTTTCAGCGTCCCAATAGATCCGGAAAGCCAATACTTGTTCGGATTTAGTTTAAATGGACGAAGCTTTAAATTCACACGCGCACCTCAAGGATTCACAGAAAGCCCCAGCATCTATAGCCAAGCACTGAAACGAGAACTTGACAGTATCCACATGCCAGTCAACACTGCCCTGCTTCAATATGTTGACGATCTGCTGATCACCGCTAGAAGCGAACCTGAATGTGAAAAAGCCTCACTGACGGTTTTACAATTTTTGGCCGAAAAGGGGCACAAGGTGTCCCCTTCTAAGCTGCAATTCTGTGTCCAGCGAGTTGTTTACCTTGGGCACTCGCTGTCCAAGGAGGGAAGGCAGCTTACACCAGATCGCATCCAGTTAATTGCTAACATGCCAATACCCAAGACACAAAAGGAGGTACGAGCTTTTATAGGCCTCACTTCATATTGTAGGCAGTGGATCCCTCAGTATGCATTTCTAGCAAAACCACTCATTCAGTTGACAACACAGGAGGCGGCCACATCGACTGTCCTCCCTTGGACTCAGGAACATACACACGCCTTTGAAAGCTTAAAGAAAGCTTTATGCCAAGCACCTGTCCTAGCAACACCATGTTACAGTAAACAGTTTACACTCTTTGTCACAGAACGCGAAGGTACTGCCTTGTCAGTACTCACACAGGAACAAGCAGGAGCACACAAACCATGTGCTTATTTTTCTAGTACATTAGATCCCGTAGCTCAGGCTCTGCCTACGTGCCTGAAATCAGTGGCAGCGACAGCTTTAGCAATCAGACAAAGCGATGCCATAGTGTTAGGACATCAATTGACAGTACAAGTACCACACGCAGTAGAGGTTCTCTTGAACCGCACGCAAACACAACACTTGACTATAGCGAGACTCACCGGTTACGAACTGACATTGTTTCAGCCACATATAGAAATCAGACGTTGTAGTACATTGAATCCTGCCACACTTTTGCCAGTAAATGGAACAGACCCACTAGCACATGATTGTATTGAAGTTATTACTATCACGACGAAACCCAGACAAGACTTGACAGACGTCCCATTGTCAGATCCAGACCTGACGCTGTATGTAGATGGTTCATGTATGAGAACAAGTACAGGAGAGCTAGTGGCCGCGTATGCAGTCACAACAGACACTGAAGTCATTGAAACAAATCGTATTAATACCTTGTCAGCTCAAGCAGCAGAGCTCATCGCTCTGACACAAGCCTGTATTCAAGCCACAAATAAGAAAGTCAACATATACACTGATTCACGTTATGCATTCGGAGTTGTACATGACTTCGGCGTACTGTGGCGAGAGAGAGGTTATTTAACTTCTCACGGTGCCCACATTCAGCACGGACCCCTCATTCATGCCTTATTAGATGCAATACATCTACCCGCTGCAATATCAATTATGAAATGTAAAGCTCATACGAAAGTTACTGATATCATTTCCCAAGGCAATGACCTAGCTGACAGAACAGCTAAACAGACTGCTCAGAATAAAACTCACACATCTGACATGACAAAGACAATAGTTCTGACATCAACACATTGCATGACGGTTAAGGATCCCGCTCTTGACGTAATTGACATACAGACACATGCTACACCAGAAGAAATAAAGAAATGGACTGAATTAGGAGGGATCCAAACCGATCAGGGATGGATGACGAAGGAGAAATCTGTATGGTTTCTTCCCGACTCAATGGTCCAAGTTATCATTAATACAATACATAGTCCAGCGCACCTAGGAGAAAAGGCTATGCTAGACAGCATTCAACACATTTGGTTCAACAAACATTTACGAGCAGCAGCTAAACAAAAAGTTCGTACCTGTATGATCTGTTGTCAGTTTAACCCAGGTAAAAGCATTCCCGTAGAACAGGGTGGATTTCAGCCTCCTGATCACCCTTTTGAAGTCCTCCAGATGGATTATATCCAGATGGAACGATGTCGAGGATTCAAATATGTTCTCGTAGTTGTCTGTGCTCTTTCCCGTTGGACAGAAGCATACCCGGTTTCAGATTACACTGCCCCGACTACTGCCAAACAGTTAGTTCGAGAATTTTTCCCACGGTACGGTTTACCACGTGTTGTCTACTCAGATAACGGCCAGCCGTTCTCATCCGAACTAATGAAACACGTTTCACTTTTGTTAGGCTATCAATGGAGATTTCACTGTGTCCGACACCCCGAGGCAGCAGGTCTCGTGGAACGACATAATCAAACTCTGAAAATTAGATTGTCCAAAATATGTAGGGAGAAAGGTGTCGACTGGGTAGTAGCCTTACCAGTTGCACTCTTTTACATGAGAATGGTAGCACATTCTCGAACAGGGCTATCCCCTTATGAGGTGATCTTCGGTAGACCACCAAATATGTGGGGGACGCCTATACCACGCAAAATAACTGACGTTGACTGTAATATGCTGACAGATTACCTGGCTTCCTTGATGTCTGCACTACAATCTTGTCGTTCACAGGTAGCTGCAGCCTTTCCCGACAACACCGAGGTGAAACCCCATGACGTAGTTCCCGGGGACCTGGTGTTAGTGCGTAATTTCGATCGGAAGACTCAGCTGGATCCTAGGTGGAAATCGCCTCAACTTGTACTGCTCACCACGAGGACAGCCGTGAAGATCGAAGGTCGCAAAGGTTGGATACACTCGAGTCATATCAAGAAATTTTATGGACTACCATCCGATATAGAGACTAAACCCTGTATTTCCTCAAAGACAGACTCAAAGCTCCCCTTGGTTGAGCAATCGAACTCAGAAATCTATAAACTAAAATTGAGGTCCAGTCAGTCAGACAATTTGATTGTTTAAGTCCTCTCCAAGGTGAATCGGTTGAATTTGTCTCTGACATGTATCCTCTGGACCGGAATAGAGAAAGAAATAATCAAATGCAGTTGAAAAAACATGCGTACTGTAAATCATTGCGTAGTCATTGCACTGTGACGTTATTAATTTTGTTTTTCTTATGTCTTTTAATAATCGCTGCAAGTATATTGTTGCACATATATTATCCTATTTCTAAACATGTTTACAATGTTACTGCTGAACATTCTTTTAGTGAATTACCCCCGCATGAGTTGTCATATAGATTTGCGCTGCGCAACAACACTTTTATTAGTATGTTACATCATTCCCATCAGACTAGCAATGCTACAAATTGTTGGATATGTGGCCGACTCCCTCCCTATCAGAACTATAAAGGAGTTTTGCCTCTCTTTCCATATCCGTTCACACACAATGGCTCCTGTGGAGCATGGTTTAGTTTGATCAATTCCCTAGATTCGAATTCCGCAGTTTATCAAGACAACTGGGTATGGGGAAACCTGAACTTAGTTTTGCTTAAAGTCTGCTACCCTAACAAGGAGGGACTTCCCAAAAGAACAGGAACTGATCTAGAAAATGAAGTATATGGATTAGGTAATTTTACACTTAACCTCATGATCCTGAACGTTGAATCTGAAGCTACACCAATATTGTCCGCCATGTCCGTATTCCCAGTAAAAGGGGAACTATGTATAAGAAAGAATGGCTCCATACACATGGGCCATAGTAAATGCACCACTGTGTTAAATTCAGTGATCAAGGCAAGTCTACATTTAAAGCTTCTCGTCATTCCTACTTTATATGTGGCCAGACCGCATATATACGCCTACCTCTAGATTGGGATGGTACCTGTTACATAGCATTCCTCCTACCACCTGATTTCCTAGCTCCTCCTGATTATCATAGAAATACTCATTTAGTACACAATAGACAGCAGAGAGATCTCCCAATCGTCGATTACACTGAAACAGCATGGGAAAAATACACAGATTTCAATAAAGGTTTCTTCCCCTATATAGGTACAGTCACTAATAGTAAGCTGATACGTAGATTAACCAGAACCCTTGAAGCAGTAGTGAACGAAACTATTTCCGCCTTAGGCAATTTAACAGAAGAGCAGTCTGCTATGCGGATTGTTGTGCTTCAGAATCGTCTTGTCCTTGACGTCATCCTGGCCGATAGGGGCGGAGCTTGTAGGGTCATCGGATCAAGTTGTTGCATTTTCATACCAGAAAATTCACCGTCAGTATATAAAGCCATAACCCGCCTTCATAAGATTGTAAGCCAGATACACCAGAGTCCAGGCACCTGGACTTGGTCCGGTTGGTTCTGGGGCGTGTTGTCAGCCTGGGGATGGAGAATGCTCTCCTTCCTAGGTATTGGCTTTCTCATCCTATTCAGTTGCTGCTTATGTCTACAATGTGGGCCAGCGATTTGTGGTCTATGTGCCACCTCGTGTATCCCACATCCAAGTTTTCGTTCAAGATCCCGGAAGAAGAAAGAAGAACAAATGATGTTATATGAACAGATCAACGGATTGATGAAGATTGATATCTCTTAAGGGCAAGTAGGGGACAAGGAGGGAATGTGGAAATATGGATTTTTATGATCAGTTATGTCCCCTATCTTGGACCCCAACGGTTTCATGTATAAGTCACAAGTACATGTATGTTCCCTCCAGTTCCAGTTATGAAGACGCAAACACATGTGCGTCCGCCGTCAACATGTCCTCTTTCAGATCCGCCATGAATGGGCCGGATATTCTATTCCTAAGTATGAAAGGCCACCGGCTTTATATGGTTCACTTCCCACATTTTTACAGTCCAGGCGAGTAGGCCCTGATTCTGCCACCAAGCCTTTTCTGCCTTCTGCCTCTGAAAGCTCCAGTCTGAGCCTGCATCTGTGACCATGAACTTTGTCCTACTCCCTGCGCGGCTAACGGTGCCTGACTCGGCCTGTCGGCCTGTCTGCCTGCCAAAAACTGTATTTCACCTTCAAGATTATCTGCTCTGCTCCGCTCCTCATCCGATGCATTCCTGTCTAACAGTTTAGGTAAACATTCTTCCAGCTTCCGTGCAAAGGGGCCAGGCCTCGCTGCCCTCATGCAAGTAATTCATAGCCCTGTTACCATGGAATATTCCTACCCCCTCGCATCTAGTGTAGACACTTAGACGCTTGTACATGCACTAACAGTCAGTATAGAATACGATTCTATCCTAAGAGACCTCTCTTTTTGGATAACACAGTTCTTTAAACATAGGATATTAGATATGATTTGGGATTAGGTTGACATAACCCCAGACTTCTGTCTCCACATGTAGAGCTAAATGTCAAGTCCCCTTCACCCTCTAGTTACACGTCAATCACACGTCATGCTGCCGTGCGCGCATCTCTGCCAAGTATTTTTGCTAACATTGCGCAATTCTTTCATGGAACCACCCATTTGTGACTTCATACCTAATGACGTTCTTTAGTTACGCCTAGTTACACCCATTTTAGTTACGCATGTATGTTTTATCTCTGTTATCGACTGTTACGCCTCCTGCATCTGTTTCACTGTAATGCCTCTTCTATAAAAATGATTACCTGTCAATAATGTATTGTTCCTTCCTTCCTGAACTTTCGTGGTGATGGAATAGAAGGCCCATAATTCGAATTATGTTCCTTTGTATAGGAATAAAGCCCGTTCCGAACCTCTAATACCACGGATTCTGCCTCTTATTTTATTGAGCTATTCTTATTAATTTTCCGCATCAAATGAAGTCCCGGTAATTAAATTATTTACCACAGTCTGATCCTGGACAGCGCGTTCGCGACGTCCGTATGGAGTCAGGCAGCGTTTTACGGACCAGCAAGTACGAATCGTCCCTACGTCACTCCACACAGCTATATTTTTACGGCAGCCAAAACATCCCAGAAAACTGAGTCCGACGCGTAAACGGAGCCCCGGTACGCGACGGACAGCCATGGACCCCATCCTACGTGTCATCCCGGCCCTCTTAGCCTATGACCTGGTGCACTGAACCCGACGCACGCGCCGCAGATGGTGAGAACAACACCCAGGGGCCAAGGGGGGGTGAGGGGAAGGAAACATACCCCTTACCCATATTAAAACCTACAATATTGAGGACATACATTACCTACACTTCGGGGGGCGTGTCCACCAATCCCTGCATCCCGCAACAACGGAAGTGGACGTGTGCGCGTACCCCTACGGCAACACTACAATAGTGATATGCACCGTACTCACACATCCATATCGTGGGTACGGTGCATATCACAATTGTAGTGGTGCTGTAGGGGTACATGCGGTACGGACCGTACACACGCTCTCAGAGCGTGTGTACGGCCCGTATCACTATAGTAGTGGTGCCATAGGGGTACGCGTGGTACGGCCCGTACACACGCTCTGAGAGCGTGTGTACGGCCCGTATCACTATAGTAGTGGTGCCTTAAGGATAAGTGTGGTACAGCCCGTACACACGCTCTCAGAGCGTGTGTACGGTCCGTATCACTATTGTAGTGGTGCCGTACGGGCACGCGTGGTACGAACCATACACACGCTTTCAGAGCGTGTGTACGTCCCATACCACGCGTACTCCTACGGCACCACTACTATAGTGGTACGGACCGTACACACACATACATAGCGTGGGTACGGGCCGTATCACTATTGGATTGGGGCCGTAGGGGTACGCGTGGTACGGACCGTACACACCCTATGAATGCGGGGGTATGGTCCATATCACACGTACCCCTACGGCACCAGTACATTTGGGATACAAGGCGAACACACGCCACAAATGTTGGCTTACGGCCTGGTGCAGCATATTACCTTTATATTGGTGTGTGTGTAGGCCCAGGACAGCAGTGTACTGCACCAACGGGGTAGGTGGGTGGGTGGGTGTGTGGCTGCATAGGATTCCCAGCAGTGAACAGACATGTGAGGGGTGGGTGCAGAGGACTCCCAGCAGTGGACAGAGACATGGGGGTGGGTGCATATCACTCCCAGCAGTGGACAGAGACATGGGGGTGGGTGCATATCACTCCCAGCAGTGGACAGACATATATGGGTGGGTGCATATCACTACCAGTAGTGGACAGACATGTGAGGGGTGGGTGTATATGACTCCCAGCAGTGGCCTGCAATATGAGGGGTGGGTGCAGAGGACTCCCACCAGTGGACAGACATATATGGGTGGGTGCATATCACTTCCAGCAGTGGACAGACATGTGAGGGGTGGGTGTATATGACTCCCAGCAGTGGCCTGCAATATGAGGGGTGGGTGCAGAGGACACCCAGCAGTGGACAGACATATATGGGTGGGTGCAGAGGACTCCCAGCACTGGACAAAGACATGGGGGGTGTACATCATTATCAGATGAACACAACTCTATGGGTGTATGTAAGCATCCCTCACTTTGGACTATGATGATAGTGCCATAACAACACATCACTGACAGCAGTGTCCAACTCCCAGGAGGATGGATGACTTTCCACCACTGCATGACACACCACATGTGGGTGTGAGGACAAATAACACATGCATACCCACCCCTGGCGGATGCAGCACAATACACACACTGAGATCATGCCACAAGACTGTATAGTCATGTCACTGCCTACTAAACTAAGAGAGCCAAAGGGAACACACACTGTCACGCACATCCCAGGACTGATAGGAATGTACAGGTGCTGGGCCAGCCACCAAGATGTTGTCTCTCATGGAAGGAATAGGGTGGAGTTCCCACAGATACAATGCCCACAATTGTGATTCAGGTGCCCAAATACCCTGCAGAACAAGTACCATATGTGTGCTAGGCCGGGAGTACACACATGCATATGGCTGAAAAGGGAGAATTTATCCATGAAGGCATTTCAACATACTCAATACACAAGTACAGTGACTAGCAACGATGGCACAGACGATGCAGCCGGAGACATTGCTGAGCAGGCATGGCCATAGTTGAAGGGATCCGTCACCAAGCAAAGAAATGTAGACACAGGTCAGCACAACAATTGTGCAACTCTTTGCAGGGAAGATGTCAGGTGCCACAGAGGAAGGAGCACTCCTTGGGACAATGTCTCAAAACCAAAATAACACACACTACCAATGATTCTTTGCAGAGACCTTGTGATGGCACGCAGATACCATGGTCCACCTCATGACCACCAGACTAGAACATTTCTCAGAACCATAACACATTACCACAACACCAACTCCTGAAGCCTCAGCACCAACATCAATACCTGAAATGCAATAGTGTTCAAAGTAAAAATAAAATGCTTTATTCAACATAAAAAACAAATCACACTATATACAAAGACCAATAGAAGTCCTTGGGGGGACACATGGGCACGCATCTTCCCTAGCTTGCCTGCACAGTGGAACCCTCAGGTTTGTCGACCGGGGGGGGGCATCATGTGGGGAAGGACCAGGCACCGCAGGGACAGGAGCGGGAAGGGTAGGTGTGGTGGGTGCAGGGGTGGACGTCTCCACCACAGGGGGTGGGGCAGCGCCAAAGGTGGAGGTGAGCTTGGCGCTGCACACTACTGCCAGGGTGTCCAGAGTAACCCCTGCACTGGAATAAACCCCAGGGCCAATGGAGGGGGGTGGCCGAGGGATGGGGTGCAGCGCTCTTGGGGGAGGAGGTGGACAAGGGGGGGACTCAACTCCCCTGCCCCAGACCCAGTGGGTGTGACTACATCCCCCTGAGGGTGCGTCACAGGAGGTGTGCGCTTGCCCTTACTTGGTGGTATGCTGCCTGTGTCTGGTGGGGTGCGTGCTTGGGAATGTCTGGGTGTGCATGGGACAGGTATGGGAGAGGGAAGTGTGGATGGGGCTTGGGTAGGGGGGGACAAAGCGCTGCTGGAGAGACACTGCTGCCGTCAGGGAAGAGTCCATGGACCCCAGAAACCTGCGTTGGTCAGACATCGTTGCTGACATGCCCTCCATGAACGACACCATCTGTGTCAGCAGTCTGGTGTGGCCATTAGGACATTCAGCACCGATGCCTGCCCAACCTGCAACTGCCGCTGTATGTCCACAGACTCTGCACTGAGGGCAGCAGGGGTGACAGGGGCAGGGGGTGCGGTGCCTGTCCCGAAGGAGACATGGTGGGGCTCTGCCCCGGACAGAAGGGACCGGAGCAACTGGGAGGGCGGTGATGGGAATGGAGGAGGCGGGGACAGATGTTGGGCTGCTGCCAGGTGTTGTAGCAGCCTCCGCCCCCTCGATGAGGTCAGCCTCAGACCCGTCTGCGTCGTAATTGGTCTCGCCACCAGACAGGTCCTCCGACTGACTCCCCTCGCCCTCGGTGCCACTGGTCCCGCAGACTTGCCAGCACTGGTGGCACTGGTGCTGGGTCCCTCCTCCAGGTCCGTGCAGGTGTCTCCCTCGGTTTCCAATGATGATGCTGTGGGCAAGGTGAAGATACAGAAAAACATCTGTATACATCTGACACATGAGTACAAAACCAATAGGTCACAGTGCATATCAGGCAATGCATCATGAGTAACAGCTAGTTTACTCCACATATATGTAAGCCCTGTACTCCCCAGTTGGTAGACCCACCATGCCACTTGGACACAAGGAAAAATAGGACACACCAGCCCAAAACTTGAATGAGAAATACACTGAGAAGCTAGTGTCTGGGAACAGGTGAGCACAGCAATACAATGAAGTCATGCCACCTCTTGTTAACCCTGAAAGAAACAGTAGTGGGGCACCCAAGGCAAACTAACAGACCTCAATACTAAAGGTGTCCCCACACTCAGAGACCTGTAAGTACTTTGGAACACAAAACTAAAAGATGTTGGTCCCTTGTGAATCACAATACTTTACACAATCAACATGTTTAGAATGTGGGAATGTGCCATTTTGGGAACAGAACACACATGTGCCTGTATAAAATATGTCTCCCAAGGAGGTGCACACAAAACTACATTTACCCAGTCAGTGTAGAAGCTGTCAGCCTTATTTAAAGAAACCACTGTTATAAAGAAATGGTGTTGCAGAAAGTAGATATACATGGGCACACGGAGGTCTTGATGACTTGACACTCCTAAGTTGGTATCACCAACAACCAAGGACTTACCCAAATTCCACCACACTGTGGGAACATGTATATGTATAATCTGAAAAACAGTCTTATTAGAACAGTGCCTTCTTTTCAAATGTGCCAGCGTGTTCCCTGAAAGTGTAAAGGTGGTTTGTTGTGCACTTCCTTGGGAGACATCTGTCATGCAGGCACATTATTGTTCTTAACAACAAAACATCAAACTAACGCATTTAAAACCTGAAGACCTGTTGACAAGTGTTGTGAGTGCCAAGGTACAATACTTTTTGACTAACAACTTGAATTATGTCCATTGTCACATGGCCATCCGTTACCCGATGACACAGTTGGCAACACATCTGACCCACTGCCTGTCATGTGGAGTGGCGCACATGTCCAAACCAAGGACAATGCATAAGCTAAGGGGCCTGCAATTGTATTGTAAAAGAATGTCCACATAGATGTCAGCACACAAAGACCAAACTACATAGCATGTGGACCACACACTGGTGCAAAAAATGTATGAGCAGGAATCATGTATTTAAACAATTGACACATGCTGCAAAGCACAAACATTAAACCTTGCACAACATCACTGGGTCACTGCACGTTGAGTCTCTGTCCAGCCAATTATCACACACAGGTCAGACCTGGCAAGGAGACATAAGGTTTGGCCATGTATGCCTCGCCCGCACAAACCCCCCATACCTGAGACAATGTGATTGAGACAGATCAAGAAGTGACACCTCTTAATCAGGGTTCACAAAAATGTGCAGCAAGAATTCCCAAATGTACTCCACATCACCTCGTGAGGCTGGCAACACAAAGTTGTGACAAACAACCATCAACAGATAGTTGTGAATAGACGCACAGGCACTGGCCAGTGTGAGTATGCACAAGCCAAATGGTGTCTCCCTGTCCAGTGGACACATGTAGCACACTTTGTATAAATACAAATGAGGCCAGGGAACAATGCCACAGAGGCCAACCTATGCTGAACACACAGAGAATGGGCACAGTGTTGGATGACACACATGATTACGAGGCAAGGGTGTCTCAGGGGACTGTAGTGGGCACACTGCTCCTTATTCCTGGAATGATCTGACTGTAACATGAGCAACCGTCCTGGCACTATGCATATCTCCCACTCATGCACATCATGTCTGAGGCCACAACATTGGTCATGCATGCTGCAAGTGTGTTCATTTGAAACCTCACACTCATATGTTGAGACTCATCATCAGTGCCAACAAATATGGACCCCCAACAGAGTGAACAGGACAGGGCACAGGCAAGGTACCAACACGTGTCACAGACCACCCTCCCACAGGATGCAGAAAGCAATGTGCACTTGGATTAACAGGCAGCCTAGATGACCATGTGCAATAGTGATTACACACAGACCAGGGGACACATGGCAGGTAGGGGAAGTGATGAATAAGAGCACCGGTTGACTTTGGGGAACAGAATATGCACTGCACATATGAACCCTGGCAGTGTATCCAGGCTACAGAGCACTTTCTAAATCTGGTGACACAAAACACAACAAACAGACATGTACCTACCTCCTCCTTGCTGTTGTCTCTCCTGGAACTGCCTATCCAGGTCAGGGAAGACACGCATCATGTGGGAGGTCAGGCGTTGGCGCCTGCCGTGGGGGTGTGGAGGTGAGAGCCCCAGCTGGACCCGGTTAATCCGCCGGGTCCAGCACCGGATGTCCTGCCACCGTTTTCGTACTTGGGCTAGGCACCGACTGCGATCCCCCGCTGTTCTCACGGCCCTGACGATCCTCTTCCAGATCTCCCCCTTCTCGTAGGCAGTTACCTGTGAGGATGTCAAAGTGAGACAACATCAGTACACCTGCTCCATGTCACAGAGACACACATTTGAACATCTTTGATATGTTGAACAGGGCATAGGATGCTGCCAAGGAATTGCACCTTTCTCATATAGACATAGGCCTCTGTGGAAGCCCCAATGCACTACATGGCATTGAAAGTACACAGATGGCAGGAGGGGTGCAACACACTCCCTGATCATGGGACACACTGTGCATCACATGCAACACCAGGCTGATGGACAGCACCTCAAAGCAGTTACATGCCCCAGGCCACTGACGCAACCTCAGCAGAGTACACAGACACACACAGGCACAGATCAATCACCTGCCATTGGCAACAGCGGATACAAACCTCACTCTGCACATGTGCCACTTGCCTGTGGGGTGTCACAGGTGTCGGGCTAGCTCAGCAAGTCAGACACACAGCACGGCTTACTTCTCACATCAGATAGGTAGAGCTGTTGCCTCCTCCATGCAGCTGTGGTGCAACACTGCACATAGACACTCACCCACATGACAAGGAACATTCACACACATCAATGTCCAGGAGGGCGTACACATCACTTGGACACTCTCACCACAGGTCCACTCAACTCATACACATCTGTGGGTACAGTCACCTGTCACACCGGGGGGACCACTGAATCATTCCAGGACAATAGCAAAAAAATGCCACCAAGGATTTGCCAGGCTGAATGTGTCATGCACTATGCAGTGAATGTCACAGTAAGCACAATGCAAGTGAGGAGTGCACACAGGAACTACATCATGCTCTGCATGAGAGACATAAGCCTTTCCCCCCCTGGGACCCACGCTACACAACATTGCATGTCTGTCACACCTGGACACAATGCCAGAAGTGACAGTCACAAAAGAGGTGCACAGTTAAAGGTAGTGGAGTCAGCACTCACCTGCTCCCCTGGTCTCCCATACAGCCTGGGGTACTGTGGGAGGAGGGCATCCAGCAATGCCTCATTCTCCTCAAGTGTGAATGGCTGGGCCCTCTCCACAGCCCGCGACATGGTGCCAGAGGAAGCAAAGACAGCAGCAGTGTGGTCGACAGGAAAGTTGTGCAGGCAAGTGCCCTCTCATGGGTTCTGGCTGACTAATATCTGTCTTGCTGGGGGCTTTCATTTACAGGAGTACAGAGTGATTGATCAGACTCATTTGCATCCTACGTTTCCTCCAATCCCTTTAAACATACACCAATGACACGAATTTGCATGGTTCAAATTGTGAGCATCATAGCAAGGCAAACACCACTTTGCAACATTGTAATTTTTTGGCCAACTGACTTTTCAAGGCCATATGATGGCCACATTACAACTGAAATCTCTGTATCCATGACAACCAGCATGCATTTTGGGCCTAATACTTGTCCCCTATGTAATTTTTGAATCCAAAAAACATGTACGGTGCGTTTCACACGTACCCGTACATGTACGGCACCACTACAATAGTGATACGCACCGTACTCACACATCCATATCGTGGGTACGGTGCGTATCACTATTGTAGTGGTGCCGTAGGGGTACGCGTGGTACGGATCGTACACACGCTCTCAGAGCGTGTGTACGGTCCGTACCACACGTACCCCTACGGCACCACTACAATAGTGATACGGGCCGTACACATGCTCTGAGAGCGTGTGTGCGGTCCGTACCACGCATACCCCTATGGCACCACTACAATAGTGATACGGGCCGTACACACGCTCTCAGAGGATGTGTACGGTCCGTACCACGCGTACCCCTACGGCACCACTACAATAGTGATACGGGCCGTACACACGCTCTCAGAGGATGTGTACGGTCCGTACCACGCCTACCCCTACAGCACCACTACAATAGTGATACAGGCCGTACACACGCTCTCAGAACGTGTGTGCGGTCCATACCACACGTACCCCTATGGCACCAGTACAATAGTGATACAGGCTGTACACACGCTCTGAGAGCCTGTATACAGGGAGTTTCACACACTTACACTGGTGATAGGAGGCACACACGAAAGGAATGGAGGTCTACGACTCGCACAAGGCTGTACATCAAGTCATTGTCATTGCAGACTTTCATGTGCAGGGCCTAGGTGTGTCAGGCAGTGATATTGCACATGTCTTCTCATGTAGTTGCACAATTGATGTGTGATGACCTGTGTACACATGTCATGTGTGATGGGGCACTATGTGGCACACTTCCCCTTCACACTTTGCACATGTGTGCCTGTAGTCCAAACGTGTCAAGCACAGCATCACTGGTATGGCACAGTCACCACCACCCGCAACTGTCCCCTGATGCCAGGGACAGGGACACTAACAACTGACATTTCACAATCAGCGTGCCCCGATGTGACTATGTCATGTGTGTGTCATGTGTTCCCATGAGCTTGCTGTTAGTGTTCCGTCAACTACATCTGCTGTTGCTGCATCCAACATGTGTCTGTGTGGAGATGGGCATGGCACACATCTACGCACACCATGCCACATGTGGATTCCCACGTAAGCAGGGTCTGTATGCATCGGACATCATATTTTCACATGAGAACATATCTGCATCGTCTCAATGTCTGTGTTTTCTGTTTTCACGTGTACCCCTTCATCGCAATGTGTTTGATCTGTACATTTGACATTCCATGTGACCTGTGCGTCTAGCTTGCCGTCAGCTGTCTGTATGAGATGGCATCCTTTAAATGCAGCTATGTTACTCCTGTGATGTCTCTGGATGTTCACTCAGACTGGCCCCCAGCTCGTTTCAGGGCATGTCATGTAGATTTGCCAATCAATGGGTGTATCTGGCTTTTCGTAGGAGTATCACCAAGCTGGCATACGTGTCCTGGATGTATTGCACAGACCAGACTCTGTATTTAGCTGATGTGTAGTAGCATTTTAGCATGTGCTCTGTTCATTGCCATTGATGTTGTTATGCTCTCAATCTTCGTTATTCAATACAATTTTCTGCAGGGCACCGCCTGTCCCCCGACCAATGCCAGACTTGGCTGCCATGAGGGAATGTGCCTACATCCAACGTTACAGATTCACACAACAGTTGATTGAGGACTTGACCGACAAGCTGGCACCACACCTCCAACCGCGACACAGGTATCCTACTGCGCTGACCCCCAAGATGAAGGTGATGGCAGTCCTACATTTTTTTGCCACAGGTACTTTTCGAATCACCATAGCTGATGTTGGTGGCATGTCACAGACAAAGTTCAGCCGTGTCCTGCGTGATGTTTTGGCAGCCATGTTGGAGCACCTTGATGAATTCATCCATTTTCCTACTCCTGAGGAATTGACAGGTGTCAAGGGTGATTTCTATGTCCTTGCAGGGATGCGCCATGTCATTGGGTCCATTGATGGGACACATGTGGCTTTGATACCATCACAGGCACAGGAGGTAGCCTATCGCAACCATAAACATTACCACTCTATAAATGCCCTTGTGATGTGACTTGCTAACATGCTGATTTCCCATGTCTGTGCACGTTTTCCAGGGTCAGCACACGATGCCTACATCATGAGGCATAGCAGGGTGCCACAAATGATGCTGCGGCTGCACAACGAACGAGCATGCCTTGTTGGTGGGTATACTCTGTCCTGTGTGTTGTGGTATCTTTGGCTCTTACGGCATCTCCTGACCCACTTATTTACATGATGTTTCCATGTAGGGGACTCTGGCTATCCCAACATGCCATGGCTGATGACACCTCTCCGCAACCCAAGATCAGCTGCAGATCACCGGTACAACAATGCACACGGGCAGACCAGGTGAGTTATTGAGAGGACGTTTGGCCTCCTGAAGAGCCGATTCCGGTGCCTTGACAAGATAGGCCGGTCCCTCCCATATGCACCAGAGAAGGTCTGCAAAATCTTCATTGTGTGCTGCATGCTGCACAACATGGCCGTTGAGAAGGCAGTGCCACTCATCCTTGATCCTGATGAGCAGCAACATCCACCCGTGGAGGATCCAGGGCTTGGTCACGAGGCAAGTGATGAGGAGGAGGAGGATGATATCCGGAGTCAGCTCATACGCAACTTCTTCTCATAATGGTGAGTCACTGGGTCTGACTGTGCACACTTGTAGCCTTGGGTGGCATGTGTTGCAATGTGTGTGTCCACCTGACTGTATGCTAAGTGACTTAGATGTGTGTTCTGATTTGTCACTCAAGTGATGATGTCATTCCACACATTTTAGCAGAGACACTTTCGTTTAAATTAGCATGGGGACAACATTGTTCATGTTTAGTAAATGACCATGTATGCGGAGGAAAATCTTTTAGCTGACTTCTTGTGTGTCTGTCATTCCCAGGTTCTTGCGCATGTTGTCTGCTCGTGTCATCGTTGTCCTCCTGCTATTCCTCATGAGTATTACAACGTCTGCTGAATCAGGGTTCCATGCACGGACATGGGGAAATGTCATTTTGGGTAAGGATTGCAGCAAGGCATTTTGGGGGTGGTACGTGTTTTGAATGTGTGGGGGCTGCTTCTGTGCATGTGGTGTTACCATGCATACATGTCTACTCACCATGGGGCACATAACATGTAGCATGACTCCCGTGAATTGATAGTCACTCTTCGTGACAGTCATCTGTAATGGATTTTGCATTCTGATGAAGGCATCAATGTGTGTAAAACTTCCCTCTGAAACATACGGGATGCTACGGGTGGACATAGTGTGGGACATCCCCATAACAGGCTCAATGGGGAATTGCAGCCTCTCCATGTGCAGCAGGAGGTGTTTGGCTCATCCCCTGGGTGTCCAGCGTAGGTCCCACATGTTCAGTCAAATTACCTGTGAGTCTGTTCATACTGATGCATTTCCCTTAGTGTGAGTTTGAGTAATAAAGGTGTTCCTCACCCTCCAAAGTGGCTCATCTCTGTCAATGCAGGTCTCTTGCCACTTTGCATGCGTCATCTCTGGCATAGTTGTCAAAGATTGTGCATATGAGTGTATGTGTAGTTCGGCAACATGCATTCAGTTCTTCATGGCTAATAATCTCTATTGTGCATGAAGTCCATGGTTGTGTATGTATTCAGGCAGGTTGCGCCCCCCAACGGGCCGTCAACGCCTGCTGAGGGTGTGTCTCCTGTGCGCAGCTCGGCCTTCTGTTTCCTGATCCTGTGTCAGTCATCTTTGGTGATTGTTCATCCATTTTCTCTGTGTGAGCCATGAGTAACCTGACACTCCTTCCTTTACGTACGCCTGTTGCAGTTGTCCTTTCTGACATCCTTGTCTTTGTGTGCTACTTTCGGCCTAGTTTCCAGTACATGCCGCCTGCTGCTGCGGCCCCTGTGGCAAGGGCCCACCAAGTTCCCGGATTCTGCAACCCACACGCCTCCAAGATGGTCCCCCCTTCCTCCCTCCACCCATTCATTAGGCTGTCATCAGCTTGTCTGTGCCATTGTTGCGGCCACGCCGTGCCACAGGCAGGACCGTCAGCACATGCAACGTGCACATTGCACGACCCTCATGTCCTTGCATGACCCACATCACACAACAGTCTCATGTTGCAGCCACCCTCCAAGCAATGTCCAACCGAAAATCAACCGCCTGCTCTCAGGCATACCCTAAGCGCACACACGACACCTTTGCATGCTGAGTGTGCAACTCCAACTGCCTACACAGCACTGCCCCCCCTTCCAGGCCCTGTCACACCAACCAGGTCATGTCCCTCCTACTCCACACAGGCTCCGTCCAACAGCACGCCATTGGACTCTGTTACCTCCTCAACACAACAGGCCCACACATCACCTTCATGACAGTGACCTGGATAAAAGCATCCTCAGCACATAACTTCTTCATTGCCATCTCAGACGGATACAAGAGCACCCGCAGGGACGGCACTAACAATCCCGGAGGATGAATTGATATCTATTCACAAGTACGCACTCAGGGTCACAAATCCGGTTTGGCACAAACCCCCTGCAAACCCTCAGAGTAACACTCATCTACAGACCTCCAGGCCTACATCCACAATTCCGCTAAGTCATCAACACGCCCATCTTCACGCACGCCCTCACATCCACAGGATACATGTGGCTGTGGGCCAGGAACTTCTGGCTGGATGAGAACCACACCAGCATCCATCATTGGTCCATCCACATTAGCATCCACGTCTCCGACAAGCAACACACTGGCACACAACCCGCTACCAATCCCCCAAAGATGCTTGATGTAAGTCAACACAGACATGCTGTGTGGGACACTGGAACCAACACCACCGCCACACCCTGCAACCTCACACACTGGATCAGCAACTGATCCAACAATCTAGCCACATTGACGGACTTTCCTGTGACGCACAACAACAATTAAGCCACCTGGGACAAGGCAGACCTACTGGACTTATACACATCTAGCAGGACTCTTGTGCACAGCTTGCAACACAAATAACCATCAGTGGCCTTACAACCCTGGAAAACGGCACACACAGACATCACCATAGAATCAGCAAGGACAATTGGAGATCCTTCAGATGGGGCCGAGGCAAAAAAACGCACAACATCAAGGAGCTCATCAGCATTGTGAGTGCACTGACATCAGCTCTCCATCCAAAAGACACCCCACCCTTGCAAGGCTGAGCCAATCCCTTGCTACTTTCTACCACTGCAACCTCATGGACATACATGCCAGCCTTGGCACACAGAGGCAGAACGCACTATTATACGCGGGACCAACCCCCCTCAGGTTTTGGACTTCCATCATCAGGAAATACAACACCCGGCTCATGTGCAACTTCCCCTGGGGATCTCCATCAGGCCCCTTCCCACACAACATCTCAACCACATCATTCCCCATCCTTGTAGCCCCCGTCCAGCACGTCATGTATGTAGCATTGGAGTTAGCCACATTCCATGGTAGATAGAGGCATGCAGTGACCCAGGCCCTTCTTAGACAACGGACGGCAGGCTCTCAAGGAACATCACCGTGCTTCCCTAGCCAGCAAACGTCATCAGGAAGACATTCAACGAGCAACTGACAAACTTCCTCCACGCAAAGAGCTCCAGCCAACCTGCACAAGACCATCTTCCACAGTAATCACCCCACTGCAACCGTCATCATTGCCAACAACACCGACAAATTTGCCCTGCTCAACAATGGTGAGGCCTCTCCACAGCATTATACACGATGTGCTCACACACTGTCAGCTCACACATCTCCAACACTGGTATCCAGAGGATGGACCAGGATGAAATCACCAAGTAGCTCACCAGCAAGGCCATGGGAGTGGGACTCAAACCTTAAGCATGTAGTACAGTGGCGTCATCTGGCACATGGCCCAGGGCTCATCTCTCAGCGTGTCAATCTTCAATGTGTCCATGACCCCCCTCTCCACCATCACATGCGCACACAACCTCATCATCATCTCGTATGACATTGACAGCCAGCTGCTCCTCACCCTCACCAAAGACACAGTCATTGCCAGTTCCAACCTTCAAGAAGGCATGAGGTCCGTTGATGAATGGCTGAACATCAGCCACCTGAGGCTGGACTTGGCCAGGACTGAGGTAATCATCTGAGGACTGTCTCCTTACAGCTGGGTCAACACCTTGTGTCCCACCCGCCAGGGCACTGCACCAGCACCCAGTGGCCACGCACGCAAGATGGCGTGCATCATGGACTCGTCGCTCACAATTGGCATGCAACTCACCAGCATCTGTACCTCATGCTGCAACACCCTCCGCATGATGCACATGATCCACAGATAGATCCACTCCAAGGCAAGACAGACCGTCCCCCAGGTCCACGACACCAGCCGTGTCAACTACAGCCCCGCCCTCTACAGAGCAAGAACATCCAAACTCCCGGAGAACTTGTCCACATCCAGGGTGCATCTGCACACCTCAGCTTCAACATCCCGCGCCCCAGCCACTTCACCGTCCACCTGAGATCGCTGCAATGGATCACTGTCTGTTGCAGGATGACCTTCAGACTCCTCACCCACACTCAGGAGGCAGTCCACAAACCCAGACCACAAACCAACCTTGGACGTCTGTCATCCAAGACCCCGTTGGGCCAACTCTGTGCATCCAACCTTGCCCTGGCCACCATTCTTCACATCCACCGAACTCCAGCATGCAGGAGATAGTTCTCCCACCTGGCCAAACATGCCTGGGACTCCCTCCCCGGGAACCTCCACATGAGCCATGACCTCTACGCCTTAATGATACTCTTCCAAATAGGTCTGTCCGCACAGTATTGCAAGTCCCCCCTCAGCAGCTGGAGGCCATCACAGGTGAGTATTGTGCTCCATGTCTGTATTGGATGATACATTGTGACCCATGTGTGTCCTGTACCGGACTCAGATCCCAGGGTATGGATGGCTGGAGTTAGTTCAACACTCAGGCATAGTTTGACATTTCCCCACACGTATGTTGTGGACTCATGCAAAATGACTGCAACATCTAATTAAAGAAATTTAGTTTTATTCTCGGTGGGGGGTGTGTTTTGTGGGAAAAAATAGGTGCTCTACAGTGTGCCTAGAATCCAAAGTTCACAGGGGAAGATGGGATCCTTGGCATTTGAAGTCATCAGAGTCCAGGACACAGTGTTTGTCATCATTGGTCAGACTGTGACCAGCAAGTCCATGTGGCAGAGAATGTCAGTGAATGAGGTGATGTTGTTGCGCATGAAGGCCAGGTGCCAGGCCAGGTGACCTGGGAGATGTGGATGGTCCGCTGCCTCTCACGGTCTTTTCCATGCACGACCCACCTTCCTCGCGGGACCCTCAGATGCAGGCCTTGACGATGCTTGGGACGCTCCGTCGGACGAATCCTCCTCCTCCTCCCTCCCTGTGGCTTGTGGTGGTCTTCGCCTGGTGGCACAGGGAGGGTTGCCCATGTTGTCGGCGATCCGACAGAGTGAACGGCTTATGTCCGTTTGCACCGCCAGGAGCTCAGCCAGTCCTTGGTGTTCTTGTTGACTGGCATGTTGCTCGGCCTGCTGGTTCTTAATCTCTGTGAGGGTCTCCACTACCTGGCTGATGGCCCTGGTGTCACGCCGGTATGCGTCCATGATGTTGCGTATGTGTGACATACCGGTCCCTTCAGCTGGCTGGTCAGGTTCTCGCCTCCGCCTGCCTCCACTCCCACCACCCCTGCCCACACGAGCCTGGCATGCCATTGTGGGCACATCGGGTCTACGGGACCCCTGAGGGATGGCAGTTGCGGGGTTGTCTGCCTCCTCCTGGGTGCCCGGCGAACCTTGTCCCTCCAGGTCAGACTGGCTCAGTTGTTCAGTGCGGGCAGGGCTCCTGGGTGTCTCCTGGGATGTGGCAGGAATGGGGGTGGTGGTTGGCACAGATGTTCCTGAAGCAGGTGCTGCAGGGGCTTGGACACCAGAGGGTCCAGGTGGGTTGGGGTCATCCACGGAGTGTTGAGAGGCATCGCTGCCGGTGGGCTCAGGTTCCTACCCGAGCCTGGGACTATGATTCTTCTCCCCCATTGTTGGGGGGAGATCCATCAGGTTGCCCTGTGTGTGAGAGAGAGACAATGTTAATGCTGTTTCATGCGACATCCATTTTTCATACATATTCAAGTTGGCACAGTTCCTCCAGGTAATTGTATGTGCCTAGCATTCTCCTAAATGATCACGTGTGGATGGGTATGTTGCGGGGACAGATTGATATGGTCTCCTGAGTGTTTGACATGTAGATTTTTGGCTTGGATGCTTCTTTGGCTATGGATTGATCTTGTTGTGCCCCATGTCCATTGTGAGAGTGGGTAAATCCATTGCCTGCCCCGGGGGTGTGTGCTTGTGTAAGGGGTGTGTGTGACAGGGCCTGCTGGTGGGTGTAGTGTGATTTGGCAGTAGGTCTCCCAGGTGATGTATCTGTCCCCCCATGGAGCATGCTGCCATGATAGTGAGTGTGAGTTCCTGTCCTATATATCTGAGCTTGTTGTGTTGGTGTTTGAGTCTGCAGTGGGCACAGGAGGTCCTTGTGCTGTCTACAGCAGGGCCAAGTGTCAGCTACCTTGTCAGTACTTTGCCAGTCCCTGTGCATTGAGCATGGTGCATGGGTATGTACCTGGGCCATATGGGCTGAGGGCAATGGTGTCTGATTCAGAGTTGAACAATGTGTTTTGTGAGCCCCACCCTCCCAGCATCCCAGACATCCAGTCTTGGGTTAGTGCTTCGTGTAGCCTGGGACATGGCATGGCCTTGATTTTTGAATGAGGCATACACATGTTAGTTGCATGAGCATTGTTTTTGAGTGTGGTTGTGTCCGGTGAGGGCTTGGGGGTAGTTGCGTGCATTTTGTGTAGTTGGGGTGTGGATGCCATTCCCCCATGTTCCATGAGTTGTTTGTGTACTCACCAGGCTCTGGAAGTCCTTGAAGTCCGTGTACTCCCACCGGCGGAAGCAGGGCCATCACCTTCTCCTCCCAGGGATGTTAATGTACCGGTCTGCGGGGCAGCCCACCTCCAGTGATGTTGCTCTGGGCGTAGTCCTCGTTCATTTCCCGCTTGACTGCCCTCCGCAGATCGTACCACCTGGCTTGGCATTCATTCCTGGTCCTTCTGATGGGTGCAACAGCATTCACCCTATCGACGATCCTCTGCCACAGGCGTGCTGGTCTGTCTGACCAATATTCCAAAGAGCTGTGGCTCGACTCTGATGACTTCGTTGACAAGGATGTCCAGCTCCTCCCTTGTGAACTTTGGATTCTTGTCTGTGGGCATGGTGTGGGGTGAGGGTGTGGATGGTTGTGGGTGTGTGGGTGTGAATGTGAAGGTATGTGTGGGAATGTGAAGAGGGGGTATGTGTGAAGGAGTTTGTGTGAAGGTGTATATGTTAAGGTGTATGGGTGCAGTTGTTGGGGTGTGCTCTGTAGCTGCAGTGAGTCTGTTGCAAAGGCTCATGGTTTGTTTGTGTGGGCCCTTTTTATTGGTCCATTTGTGGGTGTGCCTGAGTTTGAAATTTTGGTGGGTGTGTTATAAGAGGTGGTTGTGAGTTTGGGCATCTGTTTGCCTGTTTGGATGTGCCAGGTCAGTCATTTTGATGTTTTTTCTACTGTAGACGTGTTTAGTGGTGTTGTGCGAGTCAAATTGACCCTCCTTGCGCTGTTTTACAGTGTCCTGGTTCAGTACGAGTCGTTTTCGCGTATGTAAGGTGCGTACATACGCAATGTTGTTGTACCGTGGTCGCATACGCAATGTTGTTGTAAGGTCCGTACATACGCGATGCTGGGGGACGGGGCTGGGGTACGGTGCGTCCAAGTACGGGGCTGGGGTATGGTGCTGGGGTATGGTGCGTCCAAGTACGGGGCTGGGGTACGGTGCTGGGTACGGTGCATCCAAGTACGGGGCTGGGGTATGATGCTGGGGTACGGTGCGTCCAAGTACGGGGCTGGGGTACGGTGCTGGGGTACGGTGCGTCCAAGTACAGCTGGGGTACGGTGCTGGGGTACGGTGCGTCCAAGTACGGGACTGGGGTACGGTGCTGGGGTACGGTGCATCCAAGTTTGGGGCTGGGGTACGGTGCGTACAAGTACAGTGCTGGGGTACGGTGTGTCCAAGTACGGGGCTGGGGTACAGTGCTGGGGTACGGTGCATACAAGTACGGGGTTGGGGTACGGTGCGTCCAAGTACGGGGCTGGGGTATGGCGCTGGGGTACGGTGCGACCAAGTACGGGGCTGGGGTACGGTGCTGGGTACGGTGCGTCCAAGTACGGGGCTGGGGTACGGTGCTGGGGTGTGGTGCATCCAAGTACGCGGCTGGGGTACGGTGCTGGGGTACGGTGTGTCCAAGTACGGCTGGGGTACGGTGCTGGGGTATGGTGCGTCCAAGTACGGGGCTGGGGTACGGTGCTGGGGTATGTTGCGTCCAAGTACGGGGCTGGGGCACGGTGCGTACAAGTACAGTGCTGGGGTATGGTGCGTCCAAGTACGGGGCTGAGGTACGGTGCATACAAGTACGGGGCTGGGGTATTGTTGTGTCCAAGTACAGCTGGGGTATGGTGCTGGGGTACGGTGCGTACAAGTGCGGGGCTGGGGTACGGTGCGTCCAAGTACAGCTGGGGTACGGTGCTGGGGTACAGTGCATACAAGTACGGGGCTGGGGTACGGTGCTGGGGTACGGTGCATCCAAGTACGGCTGGGGTATGGTGCTGGGGTATGGTGCGTACAAGTACGGGGCTGGGGTCCGGTGCTGGGGTACGGTGCGTCCAAGTACGGCTGGGGTACGGTGCTGGGGTACGGTGCATACAAGTACGGGGCTGGGGTACGGTACTGGGGTATGATAAAGGTTTATATACCAAGGATTCTCAGGTCTCGGCTATTGCCAGATACGGTGGATTTCTGCGGCTTCACGGGGGTGAATGTGTGCTTTTGTTTTGTCACTACGCAATGTATTCATGGCAATCGCGGCTACCGATATCATCATGGCGCCCGATATCATTGCTAACGCGGAAAATCCTTTTTGCGATGCTTTTCATACAAACTCCCTATAAAACTTGTGATATTAAACATAGCATTAACAAACCCCTACGGATTGTTTAGGATGGCGGGCGGCGATCCGCCCGCCATCGCAACCCGATTTACCCCCCCATATCATAATGGTGGGGGGGTATCACCGCGGACACAAAGTGCGTCTGCCGCTTTTCCGCCGGTCGGCAATCATTCCGATTGCCGGCCAGGTGGACTTGGGCCACAATATGGTGGCGGAGGCCTAGCAGGCACCGCATCAATATTAGGATGTGTGGAAATCAAGGCCTTTCCATGGCGGGAAAGGCTGGCGGGTATTCACTTTGGGGGCCTGTTTTGGGCCCTGGGGGAGTGGGGGGTGGGGAGCATCACTTGGGGGTACCTATGGTACCCCCCTAAATTGCCCTGAACAAGGTGGCAGGCACTGCATGGTGCCTGCCACGTTGTGCATGGCAATGTACAACATGGCATTTCACCATTGCGGCGGGTGCTACAGCCAGCAGCACCCGCTGCAATGTTGAGAATGCCTGATGCAACTGCCGCGGTGGCGGTTGCATCATGATTTGGGTGGCGGGACCACCGCATGGCTGGCGGGCGGTCCCGTTTCCGCTAGGGTGCCCGCCATCCTAATCACCCCCTTAGGTGCCGATTACGATCCGGTAAAAAAATTCCCCGTACGACTCGTATCCGGTCTTTTTACCGTACGAATCGTACAAGTGCCGTACAAACTGCCAATTACGATTCGCATGGGAAAAAGTCCATACGAATCGCATTGGGAATTATTCCCCACACGTCCTCGGGTCGGAAAATGTGTCCGACACGTCCACGGACGATTCATCGTACAATTGTGGAAAGTGAAGTCCGACCGCGGAATTACGATCCATCCCGTGCGTCCGATGTTACAACCGTATAGAAAAACCACCGTCCGCACCGAACTCCCATGGCAACCAGGGAGACATGTGCCTGCATACGCGCCGACCCCCCCCAGCCCCGTATGTACGCGCCGAACCCCCCCAGCCCCCGTATGTACGCGCCGACCCCCCCAGCCCCCATATGTACGCGCCGACCCCCCCCAGCCCCCGTACGTACGTGTCGAACCCCCCGTGTATGTATACACCTGTGTACGTTTGAGTCGAACCCCCCGTGTATGTACACCCGTGTACGTTCGAGTCGTACCCCCCGTGTATGTACACCCGTGTACGTGTCGTACCCCCGTGTATGTACACCCGTGTACGTGTCGTACCCCCCGTGTATGTACACCGTGTACGTTCGAGTCGTACCCCCACCCGTGTATGTACACCCGTGTACGTGTCGTACCCCCGTGTATGTACACCCGTGTACATGTCATACCCCCGTGTATGTACACCCGTGTACGTTCGAGTCGTACCCCCACCCGCTGGGGGTACCCACCGTACATACACGGGTGGGGGTACGACTCGAACGTACACGGGTGTACATACACGGGGGGTACGACACGTACACGGGTGTACATACATGGGGGTACGACACGTACACGGGTGTACATACACGGGGGTGCGACACGTACACGGGTGTACATACACGGGTGGGGGTACGACTCGAACGTACACGGGTGTACATTCACGGGGGGTACGACACGTACACGGGGGTACGACACGTACACGGGTGTACATACACGGGTGGGGGTACGACTCGAACGTACACGGGTGTACATACACGGGGGTACGACACGTACATGGGTGTACATACACAGGGGGTATGACTCGAACGTACACGGGTGTACATACACGGGGTACGACACATACACGGGTGTACATACACGGGGGGTACGACTCAAACGTACATGGGTGTATACATACACGGGGGGGTTCGACAAGTACGTACGGGGGCTGGGGGGGTCGGCGCGTACATACGGGGGCTGGGGTGGGGTCGGCGCGTACATACGGGGGCTGGGGGGGGTCGGCGCGTACATACGGGGGCTGGGGGGGGTCGGCGCGTACATATGGGGGCTGGGGGGGGGTACGGCGCGTACCGGGCCACCTACTCTGGTCGTTTCGCACCGTACTTCGCTTTTCCGGCACTTTTTGGGTGCCGTGAAAATATCGCCGTCCGGACTGCTGTCGGTTCGAATCGTACTTCCTGGGTCGTGAAACGCTGCCTGAAAGCGTCCCGACGTAACGTCGCAGCATTCCCGGATAACATTCGTATGTATATTTTCGTCGGTCGGTGTTTTTTACGATTCGTACGGAAATGGTGTTTCCGTGCGAATCGTAATTCCATGTTTGTAAAGTTTTCCGACCGGGTACGAGTCGGACGGAGAAAACTCTCCGACCGACGGTTCGTACCCGGTTTTTACCGGATCGTAATCGGCACCTTAGTGTCCAAAATGCTATAAATCAATTAACTAATCATAGACTCAATATCAAACTATAGAAAAAAATACAAGTATGTAGCAGTTATCAAATTGAATTTAAAAAAGTTAGAAATTCATTGAAGAACACAAAGGTTACTGGAACATTATAGTTTGGAATTAACATTTACAAAACCTTAGAAATTCACTGAAAGAACAAAGGTTACAGAGACGTTATAATCAGGAGTACATTTCACTTGTACAAAACGGTTTACTGACAGAATATCGATGTAACAAACATCGATGTTCTAAATTTCGAAAAAAAATATTGACTGCAAAAATATCGACTTCAATACCTTAACAGGTAAGTACAAAAATATTGAGGTACAAAATATGGATGTAAAAAATATGGATTAAAAAATATATATCAAATAAAATAATATATAGTAAATATATTAAATATTAATATTATTTTTAACAAAATAAAATAAATGTAATATACATTTTAACTAAATATAACAAACTTCATTGAAAAATTATAAACACTCAAACATAAAGATGTATACATATACATATATTTTAAACTATACAAAAATAAAATATCAATAATTTAAAATAAAACAAATCTATAATAAATTAAAACATTAAACTATAAAAAAAATGACTTACATTTCGCAATACAATAAGTGCAACAGTAGGGAAAGTGTTGGATAGCGGAATACTTAAATTTACTATTCCCACTCTAGTGAGTGCAAAAGTAGGGAAAGTGTTGGAAGGCGCAGGGGTAAAAATTACGATTCCCTCTCCTGTCAGTGCAACCGTAGGGAAAGTGTTGGATTCCATAGGGGAAACATTACTATTCCCACTCCAAAGAGTGCAACAGTAGGTAAAGCGTTGGATAGCGGAGGGGTAAAAATTACTATTCCCACTTCAATGAGTGCAAAAGTAGGGAAAGAGTTGGATAGAGGAGGGGTAAAAATTACTATTCCCACTCCAATCAGTGCAAAAGTAGGAAAAGTGTTGGATAGCGGAGGGGTAAAAATTACTATTCCCACTCCAATGAGGGCAACAGTAGGGAATTGTTGGATAGCGAAGGAGTAAAAATTACTATTCCCACTCCAAAGAGTGCAACAGAAGGGAAAGAGTTGGATAGCGAAGGGGTAAAAATTACTATTCCCACTCCAGTGAGTGCAAAATTAGGGTAAGTGTTGGATAGCGGAGGAATTAAATTTACTATTCCAATGCCTATGAGTGCAACAGTAGGGAAAATGTTGGATAGTGGAGGGGTAAAAATTACTATTCTAACTCCAGCTAGTGCAACAGTAGGGAAACTGTTGGATAGCAGAGGGGCAAAAATTACAATTCCCACTCCACAGAGTGCAAAAGTAGGGAAAGTGTTGGATAGCGGAGGGGTAAAAATTACTATTCCCACTACAAAGAGTGTAACAGTAGGGAGAGTGTTGGATAGCGGAGGGGTAAAAATTACTATTCTCACTCTTGTGAGGGCAACAGTAGGGAAAGTGTTGGTTTCCATAGGGGAAACATTACTATTCCCACTCCAAAGAGTGCAACAGTAGGGAAAGCGTTGGATAGCGGAGGGGTAAAAATTACTATTCCCACTCCAATGAGTGCAAAAGTAGGGAAAGAGTTGGATAGAGGAGGGGTAAAAATTACTATTCCCACTCCAATCAGTGCAAAAGTAGGAAAAGTGTTGGATAGCAGAGGGGTAAAAATTACTATTCCCACTCCAGTCAGTGCAACAGTAGGGAAAGTGTTGGATAGTGGAGGGGTAAAATTACTATTCCCACTCCAAAGAGTGCAACAGAAGGGAAAGTGTTGGATAGCGAAGGGGTAAAAATTACTATTCCCACTCCATTGAGTGCTACAGTAGAGAAAGTGTTGGATAGTGGAGGGGTAAAAATTACTATTCCCACTCCAGTAAGTGCAACAGTAGGGAAAGTGTTGGACAGCTTCGGGGCAAAAATTACTATTCCCACTCCAGTGAGTGCAACAGGAGGGAAAGTGTTGGATAGCAGAAAGGTAAAAATTGCTATTTCTACTCCAGTGAATGCAACAGTATGGAAGTGCTGGATAGCGGAGAGGTAAAAATTACTATTCCCACTCCAGTGTTAGTAATATTAGGGAACGTGTTGAGTAGCACAGAAACAGAAATTACTAAGAACACTTGAACAATTGAAAAAAAACAAAAAAAATATTACATTTTAAAAATCATAAAAATAAATAAAAAATATTTTACAAAGATAAAATTAAATATATTAAACATATTAAAAGAACACATAATATTAGTTACATAAACAAAAAACGTAAAATATTATATAAAATAAATATATAAATACATTTATAAATAATAACTATTTTAAAGGAGCAAATATTAACAAACCAAAAATGTCTTTAAAACATAAATATATTTATTTTATTTCCTACTCTATAACACCACACCAATAACAAAACACTTCAACATTTTTAATTACATTTATTATCTTATTAATAAAAAAAAACCTTGAGTACACATGCTTTAACACTATAATATCCACAACAAACACCCAAATTAAACTATAAAATAATTAAACACAATTAAATATTATTATTAAAAGAAAAACTATTACTATTAACAGCTAATAATTAAATATTACAAAATATATTTAATACCCACCTTTTACCCCTTTAAAAGTAAAAACAACACACAAAAAATAAACAATTACACAAAATAAATATCAAATAATTAACATTAATTAACAACTATATATTAATTAAACACAACATATTTACCACCCTTTACTCCTATAAACACCTTAACACAGATCTAAAATTAATTACCCAATTACCATAATTATTTACTAATTGATTAATTAAAATGAATTAACAACTAATTAGTAATTCATCAATTTAAAAAAAATACTTCCCACCCTTGCTACCCCTTACACCTATAAACACCACAATAAAAATATTAACAACTACTAAAAATAATCAATTCATTTTATATAATTAAATTACTTCCCACCCTATTCCCCTATAAACCCACAGCCCGCTCCGGAACTAAAAACGCATAAATCAATTAAAAAAAATTATAACTGCTAAAAATGTAACACATATATTAAAAATACAAACAAATCTTATACAAAAAAACATACTTCACATACATATAAACTTATATACTACACTAAATTACATTAATAAAAAATCGATATTTTTAACAACTATATTTTAGCAAACGATATTTTACACTTTGGTATTTTTAAAATCGATATTACTTACCTAAATTCGATATTCTTGACCATGAGAACTGGTCTGTCGATATTTCCGACCCACAATATTTTTAACTCAATATTTGTGTAAATCTATATTTTTGATTCGATATTCTGTCCCAGCACCATACAAAACAAGTGAAATTCAGCAGTTATAGTTACCTGCACTAACAATAACTTACCCCCATGCAATGCACTGCTTATTATCTCACATATTACATCACTCGTGACATGGTCAGTGACATCACTGATGACATCTCAAATGACATCACTGATGACATCATCCACAGAGCCACTCACACACCACTCACCCCATGCAACTTATTGTCTGCCCACTCACACACCCATACAACCCCTTGCATACCCACAGACCCATACCAGTACTTACACACAGCCATTCACTCCTCCATAGGACTACTCACACACCCACTCACTCACTCGTATAGCCACTCACACAGCCATTCACAACCCATACAGTTACTCATACAAGCGGTCACTCATTCTTACAGCCATTCACACAGCCACATACTCGGCCATACAATTACTCACCACAACCACTTATTCATGTACACAGTCACTCACACACCCACCCACTCACTCACCCATACAGCCTCTCAACACAGCCACTCACTCATCCATACAGGCACTCACACACTCACACAATCACTTACATACCCAATCACACATCCATACAAGCACTCACATATCTGCTCCCTCACCCATACAGTCAGACACACCCACTCATTCACCAACACAGTTACTCACACAGCATCTCACCCACACAGCTACTCACACACCCACCTATACACCCATGAATTCAATCTCACACCCATAATCACAAGTATACATACAGTCACACAGCCACTCACATTATATATGTTAGAAGTAGAATCACTCAGTAGCAGTGCAGCTAATATACTAATTTAACTTCTTTAGTAGGTTAGTATTTATGTTTAACACCCATAAATTCTTAAAAACACACTCACTTGGCAATGCCATCAGTGATGTCATTTGAGATGTCATCAGTGATGTCACTGACCATTTCATGAATGATATAAAATGTGAGGTCATAAGCAGTGCATTGTGAGGTGTAAGTTATAGTTAGCTCAGATAACCTCTCCAACTTAGGCTATCCCCATCGCTAACCCAATTCAGGAAGGACCTCAAGACCTGGCTCTTCGACAGAACAACAGACCCCAGTCGGATCTGCAGCCCCCTGTGTCTTGAGACCATCACGGGTGAGCAGTCGCGCTTAAAAAATACTGATTGATAAACTGCTGAATTTCACAGGTTTTGTATGAGTGAAATCTCAACCTAACTATAACGTCCCTGTAACCTTTGTTTTTTTTCAGTGGGAAAGTATATATATATATATATATATATATATATATATATATATATATATATATATATATATATATATACACACACACACAATATACATACACAGAGATAGATAGATAACTCCTCTACAATGGAAAAGGGTGTCAGCATGCTTTACATCAAGCATATTAAATATAAGTATACATAGGAAGAAGAAAACTTACTATTGGTACGCTCAATGGACTTCAAGTATCTTCCTTGAGTCTACTGGGGCACTGGTAGGATATGCCCTAAAGGATTATTTATATATTTACGGCATTTGTGGAGTGCAGACACTCATCTCCAGAGGGATTTCATGGCACTAAATTGCTGCATGTCCATCGAGCTGTGGAAAAGCCCAGTTGGTACACTAGAGTTAATCTGTTCTAAAAAACAGGTTTTTAGGTTTTTTTCTGAATCTGACGTGGTTGTCAGTGAGGTGAAGATTCAAGGGCAGTAGGATTCAGTGGGCCTCTGCCAAATGGGAAAATGAGTGACTGCCAGTTCTGACTTTTTTTAATGCGTGCTTAGTTCAGTGATCTCAGGTTTCATGCAGAATTATAAAATTCCACCTTTGATTGTAGAATTGCAGGGCCAGATTTATATAGTGCTTTGTGGACGTGGCAGAGGAGTTTGAATTATTATTATTGAAAAATTATCTCAACCCGTGGGACTGATGAATTCATGTTTTTTCCAGAGATACTTGCTTGTACTTGGCGCATTTACATTGGTTTCAGCCATGTTTAAATGGGCGTTGAGTGCTTTCTTCGAGTTCACCTTAGCCTTGGTGGCATCCCTCTCCAGGAGTAATCTCGCCTAATGGGGGGTATTTGATACATTCATTCCAGGCAGATGTGCCTGCGTCTGGCACAGTTAAATCGGATTTGCTTACGTTTAAATGGGCTTTGAGTCTCTACTCAATTCTGCTTTAGTAGGTGTGATTGTTTGCGCTAAGAAAAAATCACCCCCTAGGATAGCAGCAACAACCACATATTCAACTATCTCTCATTCCAGATATAAGCGTAGCTACACATTTCCACTGATGCATTTGTACCACGACAATCTGCATCCTCTGCCAAACATGTACAAAACTAAAACACTTGTCACATCGGCCACATTGCATTCACACATCTCCCCATTTATCGACTGGAGATGTACCAGTCCTACACTCCTCTCCTTTCAACACACTCCGTGGCCACAGTGAAACAAACACATCAAGCGCACAACATTGCAATGCTTGTCACATAGACACTAACACGATAAAAGCACAGCATTAAATCACTTCCCACTGAAACCCACTCTTTTTCATTCACGAAGTAGGATGCTGCCCACCTGCAAATAAGCTCAGCACATCGTCAGAGATATGATGCGCTCTCTAAATGCAAATACAGTGCCGTACTTGAAGCGTCCTCCATGTAACACCAGAACTGATCCGTAAAAGTCATTCTTCACTCTGTGAACGGTTTGTTACTGTGGAGTGTTCTTTATTGCAGTGGGTTAATATTTCAGTTGTGTGCAGTACCCAAATGCATCCCTGCGTTTTCAGAATGGTGAAGCGTGCCTCAGCAATTGTTGCTTAATGCCACACTACACCATTCACTAAATGTGCCCCAAATTCTTTTGACATGTCCACATCAAAGTCTTTAAGCATAGGCTTAGCGCAGTACCATACATACCGAGCTGTAAAATGACATATGTATGTATGTATATATATATATATATATATATTATAATATATTTTTTTAATTCAGTGGCAGATGCCACTGGGTAGTTTGTTTGTGTTGCTAAGAGCTTTGGCACCGTTTATGCTTTCCTTCGTGCTCCGGCCGTGACCTCCCCATTTTCCAGGTGCCATCTTCTCCGCTTCCACTGTTTAATTGCCTTCAAAACCTTGTTCAAATTCCAGCATGGCCAGAGTCATTTCGTTGCCCCTGGTCATTTCTCAAGGGCACCCCCCACTCACAGACTCAGTACTTGTTAGTCGCTTTATTTTAATGGCGGTATAAAACCATGTCGCACTGCACAGGGCAGGCCCAGCTGCTATCAGCAGCATCAAATAATTCTCTTTTTTAGTAGCCATAGTGGTGGAATACAAGTGGGGGCAAAGGGAATACAATGGGGGTCACCCCTTCTCCCCGCGTTCATGATTGCAGTTAGCATCATTGGCTCACATTTTTCCCCAGTTTCGGTCTTGGGACGTCTTGGGCCCATTGCACTAAGGTGGTTGTGCTCTTTCGGGTTGGGCAAAACTGATGTTTTTCTCTGAAATTACCAAAACAAATATAATAAATTGCATGCCCAGGGGTAAAGTTTAGTTTGCCAGCATTGTGCATAATTTGTGTAGCTCTGCAGGGTTTACTCAGACCTCGGTAGAGACTGGTTGAAGCAGAAAATAGCTCTTGGCCACACTTTTACCATTTCTGCGAGACATTTTCTGCTCAAGCCATTCTCCCACAGGTGACAATTATGCAAAATCATGCCATGTGAAATAGCAGGAAATGTATCCAATTTTGTAAGATAATGATACATGAATTTCACAATTTTTTGCAAGACTTCACAAGTGTAATTAATATTTTGCCAAGGTGTAGTGCTAATACACCAGGAGGATTGGTGCGCTCTGATGTGCGCTGTGTCTTTGACTTATACTTGTCCCTTGCAGGCAGCGATGAGAGGTGGGCCTGTTCGCTCATGTCTTGATGACTTGCTATCCTGTGTCGGTCCTTTCAGCCAACATGCCCCGTGATTTTATTATTGGTACCTCATGTTATGTTATACAGGATTTACATAGCGCACGTCAACTCAATAGGTTTCTTGGTGCTAAAGAAGAGAGGTAGTGTTCCAGCAGTAACATTAGCCACATGCTTCTCTGAACAACGTAGTTTTCGGGAGCTTCCTGAAGTTCATGTAGTTGGTTGCTGATCTGATTTCCAATGGTCTGGAATTCCAAATGTGAGAGCTATCACCGAGAATCCTGCGCCTCCCACCCTATTTCCCTTAAATCTGGGGCCATTAGAAGATTCATGGTGGCTGATCTAAGATCTCGCTTCGGGGTATTACTCTGTGTTCTTGAAGAAATGAACACTGGACTCATGTTGTGCAGTGATCTAAATAGGATACAGCATGTTACAAATGGCTGGATCTCCTAATGGGTTGTGTATTCGTTCTTTTCCATCTAAGGGGCCGATTCCGATCCAGGTCGGAGGGGCACCGAACGCGAGCCGGCCGGAAAAACTACGAGCCGTACGCGTGTTTTCTGGCCGACTCGTACAGCTGTACGAGCGAGCAAGTACAATGCGAGCTACATGAAATTCACCGACCAAGTCGTTTCCGGGTCCGAACCGCTCCATACGTCTCGGTCGTAAGCTAACCGCGGCATGCAATGTATGCGATTCACGACCGAGCCAGTACGATGCACGCGTCGGACGGCCTGTGCGAGCCGGAGTGTCCGGCTCGCAAATTGTCCGAGTGGTTGCCTTTGGGGGTCTGCGTCGGACCCCCTGTCACCCGCAGCCCTACGACTCGCACACAGGGGGAGACCCATGGGTCTCCCCAACACAGGCATGTATGGTGCGGATGGCACCGACGCATACCCACTGTAGGGGGTACACTTGTCCGCGACGTACCCATTCAGTCAATGGGAGCCCATGTACGCGTCGTACGACCGGCGCCCATTGACTTCTATGGGAGTCCGACTGAACCGAGTCCGGCAGCATATGGCCGCATCGTACTCGCTCGGTTGGACTGCAGGACTCCCACTCGGTCAGAAAACACTCCGGATCCGGTTCGGTCGGAGTGCTTTCCGGCCCGGATCGGAATCGGCCCCTAAATGTGTTTAGCTCTGAGTTTGTTCCCTGCACCTTGGGTCGGGTAGGACATACTTGGGTTCTCGGGTGCATGGGTATGGTTTGGCAGAAGGTAGCATGTTATGACTGCTGTCATCTGCTGGTTGCTGAGGTTCAGCCTCAGAGCTCTTCTCCTGTGGGTTGATCCTTTCTTTTCAGGATGGGTGGTGTTACACCTAAGGATACCCTCTAGATGCTGTTCCTCTTTAGGCTCAGACTGTTGTTCCCTGTTACTGCTGCCTTTCCTGACTCTGACGAAAGGAGGGTGCTTTTTATAGCTCAAGGAGTAAGGATTGTGACAATGAAGACGAGCAAGGTGCTGATATCCTGATTATGTACTAGTAACCTTCATTACTCCGAATCCAAGCCTTCCTCCTTACAGTCCTGCAACACTCTCACTTGTTCCCCTTTAGGCTGCCTGCTACCATGCATTGCCGGGCTGGGCCTTATACACAAAAAGGAAGGGGCAGCCTGCTTTTGCATAGCTTCCTGGCATGGACCTAGTTTAACAAAAACCTGAGGTTTCACTGAAAGAACTTTCCTTTTCTCGGGGGGCTGCCTGTCTCTGAGGAGAAACTCAGCCTCAGAGTAAGGATGCAACAAGGAAGGTTTTGGCTGAGTGAGTAATCTCGGAATTTGTGCTTCACGGTCACAATTATAAGCTTACAAACTTCCTAGCACTGGAACAGCCAATTACGGGGGTAATTCACTCGAAGTTCTAATTATATGCAGCTCTGCAATTAGTGCCAGTAATGCTGCACTGAGGGAGTTGATAAATGCAAATTCACGACTGGAGCTTTATTGGCTAATTCCCTTGGAGCCAGTGTCGTAACACTGAGCTACTTTTCCAAGGTGTCTCCAGAGCATCAACCTTCCTTCCGGGAAGAGTGTGGAGTCCACTGACAGGGCCAAGTCAATATGTGGCCTCTCTGCAGGGTCAGGCTGGCCTAGAGGGCAATCAGGCAGAGCCAGAAGTGCTGGTCTGACAGGTCAGTTTGTATTATATCAAACGACAATGTCTCAATGTGGGTATCATTGGAGGAGCAAATACAGTCAGCAAAATTGAATTGCGAAGGATTAAATCGGCGTAGGGAGAAACAGGGTCAGAGTGTAGGCCATTATTTTGGATGTTTGTGGGCCCGTTTTATGGTCTGGGGGCCTGATTTTACTGTGGATTTTCATGATATTGCAACAAACATTGCCTGCAGCATACACTAATAGAGGTGGGCGAGCCCACAAATGGTCTGGCTCGGATGTTAGAGCCCATGCATGAGCCAAGCCCTGAAATCGTTTACCTACTAAAAGTAATCGTTTTGTACAACTGGTAGTCTGATCTCACATATTTGAAAAGCGCTTTCATAGGTGATAATGAAGATAAAAGAGTTTTGCTGAAAAAAAATATTTGCCTAAGATCACACAATTTAAGCGAAAAAGCTGCGATTTATCAATGTTACCTGGTTTCATTTTGTACAAATCAGCCAGTAAATGGTTTTTTTTTGTCTTCCCTTATGTTAAGGCTTTGTTTTTACCTCTAAGAGAATGTTTCTGCAGTTTTGAAATATAGCGCCAGCTCGACCGAAGGTATCGGAGGGCTTTACATGAGCACCAGTTACATTACATAAGGTCACATGCTTTGTTTATAGGCATGGGGAGATTAAATGATTTGCCCCGAATCACAGGGTGTTGAGCCCATGCAGAGATTTGAACCTGGACCCATAGTTCTCCAGTCTGCAGCTCTGGCCACAAAGCCACATCCTAGGCAGGAGGAGGAAGACAGGCAGAAGTCAAATGAAAGGTTGACTCCTTTGAGCTCGAGGTTTCAACAGAACCTGGAGCAGAACTAGAGCCAGGCTTCAGGCTCGAGACTAACTCGAGCTTTCATGGCTCGCCCATCTCTATGCATAAATGCATGCCAACTCCCTTACCTCGCAAAGCCCCTCAGTCTACAGCATGTCTTTAGACATTCAAAACTGCCCTGGTTTTTGCAAACATGGGCCACAGTTTTAGTCATCTCCTTCATTAATGGGGGGCCCTTTAATTTTGGTGCCTGGCCTATTTTCTGGCCCAGTCCGACTCTGCACCTCTGCCCAGCTATTTGCATCTCTAACTTTTTGCTTCTGCAAGAAGAAGCGACTGATTCAGCTGTAACCTCAAAAGATAAGCTCCGTTGTAGCTGTAATTAAAGTGCTGGTTTGCTGCTGCCACTTTCATGAAAGTGCAAAGACTGCCAACGCTGTAACCATAACGGAAGTGTAGACACCCTGCTGTCCGAATCAAAGAGAAGAGGGTATTGCAGCCAAAGAAAAGCGAAAGCGCTTGCTTCCTGGACCATTAGAAGTGCCGTGTGTATCTGGTCTCCGGTGAGCTCTTCCTGGAGTGCCCAGTTGTGCTCAGAGCGCCCCCCAGCGTTACGTGTCTAGAAGCGATGCAAAGTCTGCACAGCGGGCAGGCCCTGGCCTCCTGCTCGTGTAATACATCACCCAATGCTCCAATCATGGCGTCTAATGACAAGGCGAGCGAACATTAAATTAACAGCACAAATCTGAACACCGTCGCCGTGGTAACCCGCGCAGCCTTCAAATCTTTGCTGAACGTGATTTATTTGCCTGGAAGTGAGCCGATCGAAACCGATGTTAATGTTAAATATGATGTTTGTTCAATAATTTACCCCATGCCTGTATGCACAGAGCCGTGCTGTGGAACGAGCACGAAGGGAAACCGGCGAGAATGTTGGAATCAGGGGTCCCACCACGCCACAGCGCGCAGTGCGCAAAGCCTCCTGGGAGGGCTCCACTTCCGCTAGTCCACATCACGGCAAACACATCTCAAAGAGAAGCAATGAAAGAATATTTTACCTGGGGGGAACAGGAGACTAGAGGCCTATGAGCCATAACCCCCAATTTTCTCTGTGTTCAGTTAATCCTGACCATTTCAGAGTTGTCGCGGCAGAGCTCTCAAGTTTTCTAGTTCCATGACAGAGTAGCCCATTCCAGGTTTTTGCATCCTGGGATTTGTAGTCCTGTTAATTCCATTATAATACAAAATTTCTGCCGTAATGATTTTGCTGAAGAGAAAGGATTGTTGGCATAACAATATATACAATTATTGATAGGTAATAATAGTGAATAACAAGCATGTTTTTCACTGAGTGGTTCTCAATGACATCAACTAGACAATGAAAGCCTCCTCCCCATTATTCAGTTTTTAACCATCTACAGTTGTATGTTATGTTTGGCCTCCATACCAACCAACCCTACTATCAATAGCAACGTACGGGCGTAGAAGTAATGGGGAGCAACACAGAACATGGGTGGATCTCAACCCCAAAGTATAAACAATGTTGCGTCCGGCCTTCGTATGGGGTAGGCCGCCTCGTGCGGTGCACCCGCTTGGCCCCAGCCCCACAGACACTTATGCCCACACACTGTCGCTTGGTTGGGCAGAAAGGCCACAAGCGGTCTCCTCTCTTTTATTTATAGCCTCAGGCCAGGCGTGGCCCAAAGATGAGGTAGTAACACATCCAAGGTGCCCAAAGGCAAACATCGAGGCGCGGGGGCTTGATGGGTGGTGCTGTGAGGTATGCCCCAATATTCTCTCAGGAATGCTTGGAAGTGGCACTCCGGGTGAACCTGTTCTGTTTTCGCAATCCGGTGTGACTTTTTCAGGGTTCGTATGAATCTTTCAATCTCCACATTGGCCTGAGGCCATGGGGGGGGGGGAGGTGATGCGGCAATGGTGGATTCTTTGGTGCTTTAGAAAGTCAGGGAATTTCCCCCCCTGAACCGGTGGTCCATTGTAACTCTTGATCTCGAAAGAAAACCCAGTCAGTGCGAAAGCCTTCTCCAGGATGGGAGTCAATTGAGTAAATGCTGTCGAATTAATGACACACAATGGGGTATTTGGAATATGTACCCAGCGTGACTCTCCCATCCAGGAAGCTCCCAAAGGCTAGGCTCACCTTATCCCATGGGATAGTGCATGAATCCTTGGTGATTATTGGTGCCGGTTTCTCCGGAACACTTGTTAGTTGACATGCTGGGCACCTCCGAACAATCTCTTCAGCCACATCTTTGAGTTTGGAGAACCATACTTTCTCCCTTATCCTAGACTTCATCTTCATTGACCCTTGATGTCCTCCGCGAGCTAGTTCTGTAACATGAAGCTGCAGGGATGACTGTTCAGAACCCCGCAGGATTCCCTACTGGGTCATGTATGAACTCATCCCTCACTCTCCACATCCCTCGATCTAAGCGTAACCAGTCATTGGCATCACGTAGAAAGTTCTGCCATTTGCCGCTTTGGATAGCATTGCGCACCTTGTTGAGGAATAGATCCGCTTCAGCCATGTCTTTGTTGTCATCTAGGGTCAAGGCTCATGGGCAGGCGGCAGTTGAGATCATATTGACTATTGACTTATGCCTCCACAGCTTCATGGCTGTTGATTTGGGGTTCTGAAGGCACTGGGTGGTGAGAGATAAAATCGGCCAGACGTTTTGCTCCAAGTCGGTAGATAACATCCATCACGTATTGTTGCAGCTTGATGGCCCACCACTCGATTCTTGGGGGTGGATGTGGCCCCTGGACCAGCGGGACAATCGGTTGTGGGGCCGGTAAGGACCTTGAATGACTGACCACTCACATAAAGATTAAAGTGCCTGCACGCCCATTTAATCGCTAGGGCCTCTCGCTCAATCTGGGTGCATCATGCCTGGGGGGGGGACAATGCTTTACTGGCGAACCTCAGCGCTGCTCAATGCCCGAGCTCCTATTCCTGATATAGTACAGCCTCTATACCCACTGGGCTGGCGTCCACCAACAGTCAAGTGTGTTTTTCCGGGTTGAAGTACACCAGCGTGGTGTTGTCAAGGAGTGCGTCCTTGATCTGTCAGAATGCCGCGTCTTCCTGGTGACTCCAGATCCACTTGGCATCTGCCCTGCTTAGAGCCCTCAACGGTTCTGCAAGGGTGGCTAGGTCCGGAATGAATCAGCTGCAATCTGTGGCCATTCCAAGGAAACTTCGGACACGGTTGTGGGCGGGGGTGCCTGTTTAATCGCCTGTGACATCAGAGGGTCAACCTGTATTCCGTTCTGGTTGAACATGTACCCAAAGAATTGAACTGTATGCTGAAAGAACAGACATTTGTCTCTGTGCAACATGATGCCATGGTCTTGGAGGCCCTTCAGAGTGGCTCGTAGAAGTCTGTGGTGCTCGGCTGCTGTGGCGGAGTGGATAAGAATGTTATCACTAACGTTTAGGATGCCTTGCAACCCAGATAAAGTCTCTCGTATGTCATTTTGAAATACCTCAGCGGCTGATGAAATGCTCACATTGAGGCACCGATAACGGAGAAGTCCAAGGTGTGTGCTGAAAGTGGTCATATACCTGCTTTCTTCCGCTAGGACCAGTTGGTGATACCCAGCATTTAGATGCAACTTTGAAAACCACCGGGATCGATTGACGTCAGCCACAATCTCGTCCATAGTTTGGGTTATGTGGCGCTCTCTCCTAATGGCTTGGTTCAGGTGACGCATGTCAATGCACAGCCGTATTTTCTCGAGCTGTTTCTGCTTTTCATCAGTTACCATTAGAGAGAACCAAGGGGTTGGTCCAGATACTTTATTACTCCTTGTTCTTCGAGTTTCTGTAGTTCGTAGTCAACCAACGATCGAAGGTGGAATGGGACACAGTGGTGCTGAAGTGCCGTTAGGGCCACCACTGGGCCAATGTGCAACTTCACTGGAGGGTGTTTGAGGAACCTCAACCCTTTGAAGAGATCTGGGAATTGATCCAGTAAGTCGTCAGTCTGGTTTGACCTCATACTTCACGCGAAGGATACTAGGCCTAGGTCATCCGCGATGTGGCTGCTGATCAGCGAGTCTGCCTCTTGATCGATGACATGGATCATTGTCGTGATCTGTTGATCGTCACATTGAATGGTCACTGTCAACTGCCCATGGAAAGGAAATGGTGTTTGACTCCCATATTAAATATCTTGGCAAGTGACGGGACTAGTTGAGGCCTTGGTCAGAGACAATTTGTATTGTTGAACTCCCATGACATTTACAGAGGCCCGGTGTCAATGACGGCCTTTACTTCGGACCCTGCGATGTGGACCAAGCAGGTGGGCTGTGGCTTACGGTGCCGCTTCGGTGCTCTCGTGAACGATATGAGTAATGTTTCTTCCTCTTCTTCTTCCTCCGGAGAGGAGTCCTCAACCCGGTAGTTAGATCGCGATGGAGGCTTCAATTCACTAGGGTGTGTGACATTTGTTAGTGACAGCTGATGTACTGCTTTTCTCAATGGCTTGTTGCCTCGGCGTCCTTGCTCTGGTTCTTCCTCCGGCATTCTGAGGCAAAGTGATTGGGAATCCTGCAATGGGGCATGTCTGGCCTTGTGCGGGCATGCATTGACCGGTTGCTCTTCTCGCCAACAGTAGCCGCACCTGTTTCTTTGGGGTTGGAACCGGCGTCCTCTGGGGGCATTATCCTTTTCTTTCATCCTCACAACGTACGCTCGTTCAGATTTGATGGTCACATTCCTGTTGACTGTTCAGGTTAGGGTCGGGTCCATCTCGTCGACCCACGCGGTGGACAGATCATGCGCTCTTGCGAGGATTAGGATGTCATCAAGGCTTTTGTTCGGTTGTCTCAAAATTAGGCTGTGTGGTGTCTTGTTGCGACAACCTTGAATCAATTGGGCTCGGATTTCTTTGAACTGGTCATCTGCTATGCAGGTACTTTCTAATTCATGTAGCCTAGCGTAAAATGCGTCAATTGATTCACCTTCCCGCTGGTGGGTTTGGCACAGTTTGAATCTTTCAAAGTCTGGGTTTAACTGTGGGTCAAAATTAGCCTTGAGTGCTCTTACTGCTGCATCGTAATCGGTAGGTAGGCCTGTATTTGGCAGGTGCTTGAACCGGATATAGATTTCTTCCCCCGCATAGTGTAGGAGCAAAGAACGTTTTACAGCACCATCTGTTTCTTGTGTGGCTACGAAGTAATTATCCAAACGCCCTATCCATGTTTTTCACCTGGGAGAAGCGTTCGTGGGGCCGGCCACCTCACTGAACGGGGGCAATATTCCTGTGAGTGAGTGCTGTGTGTTGGTCTGCCGGCCAGTTGAGTTACATGTGGTTTGTCTGCCAAATCGAGGGTTGGTTAATTTCCTATCTGTTCCCTCACTCTCTAAGAGGTGTGGCATCTCCTTGCTGTGGTACTCCTCTGTTAGCATCCTTGACATTGACTTATGCCCCGTTATGACATGTCCTCTTTCTCACCTTTGTATTTTTTTGCTTTAATCTTGTCACATTGCTGGGCCTGACTGTGGCGTGCAGGTTGGCTTAGCCATTGCTTTTTGGGTGGCTTCTTCCCTCGCCGAAGCTGCAACCTACCACCTCAGTTTTGTCTCTGGTGGGCCTCATGCAGGCCTGCTGTCAGGTGGCCTTTATCAATGAGGCTCAATTAATGTCTTTGGAGCGTTTAATAAAGCACCTTCTTCCCAAGTCTCTTGCTCGGCTGCCCTCCGTGGCTCCCCAGAGCTCCTGCACGGGTAACAGGCTCTGCTCCACAGGGCTGGGACTGTGGAGATGGTGTCATCCTCCAACCGCCGTTACGAGGATACGCCAGACTGTAGGGCCCGCAGGGATTTACAGCGCTTCTCTGCAGGTGTGCATTTGTGGTGCAGCGGAACATGTGGGTCCGTCTCCGCCCTCTTTGCCAGTGTTGCGTCCGACCTTCGTATGGGTTAGGCCACCTCGCACTGTGCGCCAGCTTTACCCCAGCTTCTGCAGACACTCACGCCCATACACTGTCGCTTGTTTGGGCAGAAAGACCAGAAGCTGTTTCCTCCCTTTTTATTTATTTGGGCCACGCCTGGCCCAAGGATGAGGTGGTAACACATCTGGTGTGCCCAACGGCAAGAAAGACTGCTAATCTGCTACAAACAACATCTGGCCTCCTGTATATCACCCTCTTCATTTACTCTCCCTACCCAACCAAACTGAAAAAAACACCCAGTGTCCTTCCACCCACCCCACCCTCTTTTCAAGTGTTTCTCTCCCCTTGCCCAAATATAAAATAAAAAACTCCTAGTTGGCTGCCACCCACCACCCCCCCATCTTTTGTGACTTCCTTCGTCCCCTTAAAAAAGCTGCACTCTCCACACTTAAATGATGCCTGTGCCATGCTGACAGTGACTCTAGGACAGCCGCTGCTCTGTACATCATGCTTTTCTCTGTCAATGTGGGTCTGCAAAGGCCTGCGCTGACCGAAAATGTAGAGGGGGATCGAGGCAGCAAGCATCCCATATGTTCTCCCTCCACCAAAGCTGTGGAAACCTGCGGTGGGGGGTAGGGGTGGGGGGGATGAAGGGTGTTGGGAGGGGCAGAGAGTGTTGGAGAGATCATCAGCTGCCTCTCTCCCACCTCGCTCGGGCCTCAATAGACCCATGAGAGGCAGGGAAAGACAGGCATGGTGAGTACTTCTCCTGGTGATATAACAACAGAGGAAAACATTTAAAGTTAGAAAGAAGGGGTGGGACAAGTAAGGGTAGAGGAGTGCCCACTAAAACCACAAAGAAACAACAAACCTCTTCTATACCCATGTACAATTTTCTTGACCTGCAGAAGCTATTTCCCTAGCTCTGTCATACACAGCAAATTCTAGCTACATGTCAGGTGGCAAAATGTTGCTTCTCCTTCACAGGTCGACAACAGCGGACATAAAAAAATGTTGATGCCAGGGGCGGCTCCTCCATTAGGGCAGAGGAGCGTTGCCCCACTGCTTTCTCGCAGTGCGAGAAGCAGAAGTGTCTGGTTAGGGGCAGGCAGGTGGGCAGGTCTGCTGGAAAGCAGGGGAGGAGTGACTAGCCCAATGCTGTGAGCCCTGACTGTATGGTCGGCCCTCTGGGACCGACGAAATCAGTCATGCGCACTCTCCATTTTCTTTATGAAGGCTAAATGCAACCTACATAGAGAAAATGGCCTCCCCATAGGAGCCCGGCTGGGCGCCTTCCCCACCAATCACAGCACTGCCATTGCAGCATTGTAATTGGCTTAGGGAAGGGAAGGGGAGGGAAGGGAGGCTGCTTGCTTCCTGTTCCTCACCGCGGGACCCGGCCAGGAGCTGCGACGGAGCGGGACCTGGGAAGATAAGTTTAATATATTTTTGTTTTAACAAAGCCCATTGAGTGTTTATATGCAGGATCGTGACCCTTCCTGCACATGAACAATCTTTGGAAAAAAGGACAGTTTGGAACTTCTATGTGCTGCTTAATGCACATATAGAAGTGACAAAACACCATTTAAAGATTGTTTATGTGCAGGAAGGTGCACCTTCCTGCACATAAACAATCTTCCCCTCAACGCAGACACAATTTCAAGATTGTTTATGTGCAGGAAGGTGCACCTTCCTGCACATAAACAATCTTCCCCTCAACGCAGACACAATTTCACTATGGTGCAAGGGTGCCTGCATTGGCGCTAGGCTGCTAAATTTAGCACAAGTGCAGGGTGAACACAGGGCTGTACCATATAGTTGTAAATATGGTACAGCCCTGCATTTCAGAAGTGGTGAAACATGGCCTTAAGCAAAGGAGGCTAACGCATGCTCCGCCACTTTGTTGTAAAAATCTCCCTTGGATTGGTTCATAATAAAAATGCCCACAACCTTATCCACTGACTTAATAATCAGATAATTATTATTTTTAAGATTAAGGCCAGTGTTTCTTGTAAAGAAAGATTGTAAGGTACGTATTCATAAGGATGTTTCAGTTCTGCTATTTTCTGCAAAACCAATTTCTCAAAAGGAAACATTTCAGAGGGCATGCTGGAAGAAGGGGGATTGAATGTGGAAGGGGAAGCGAATCACACCAGATGTTAAAGGGGTCCTCTAGCTTAGCATGCTTTGACATAAGCATTATGTCAAGTGCTAAGAGTTGAAACGCCCTGACTATTCACTGGAAAGACTGTTGCACTCTGTTGAGCACACTGGTCCATGCAAAGAAATATAAAAGATTAAAAGCCAAATTATTTGTGCTCCACCCAAGTTCGATTTGCATTTTGTTGAACAAGCCAGGCAGCGCTAACAAACTCCCATCTCAACAGGCTTCCCAGAGGACTTAAAGGAAATTGACTCCTGGCTGATGATTTTCTGGCTATGTTACATATACCCACACGCCTTCCATTTCTTGGCTTACAAATCTGCTGCTACCACCCCATCAGCTTTACCGGTCGTTCAATATGATATCATCATCTCTCCCATCTGGCTTCTTATCCCTCCCAACAAGGTAGGCCACTGTCCTTAATATGTGTTTACGCACAGCCTCCGGACAGTTTCCTTGAACATATATTGTAATTGTTTTGTAATTGCATTTATATAGCGCTTACTACCCCTGACGAGGCGTCAAAGCGATTTTTCGGCGAGTAGCACGCTACGCCGTAACACATAAAGGATTAGTGTTGAATTAGTATAGTGAAATATGAAAGTAATTTGAGTGGTGGATAGGTTAGTCAGTTTTTGGGATTCAGAAGGATAGCGGAGGGATAGAAGAGGGAAAAAGGTTTGCATTTATATAGCGCTTGTTACCCCTGATGGGGTGTTGAAGCGCTTTTTTGGCGAGTAGCACGCTACTCCGGAACCCATAAAAGGATTAGGAGGCAGCATGTTTGGCCAGTCACTCTTGGACCATGGATTCTGGAAAGTGACCTTTATGTGGTGGGGGACTAGAGGGGGGATCACCAATATAGCGAGGTCCGACTATTCTGACTTACTTTCTTGATGATTTGAGAAAAACAGATGCTTTGATGACCTTACACCAGGAGGGGTACAGACTTTACATAATATTCAGGGGCTCACAGGACATTCTTTCACCGAGGCCACTTTTTGGTGCCCAAAACTGATTTACATAGAATGACAGAGGCAATTATCCTAGCCTGAGGCCTTTTTGATAATTCCCTGTTTTAGCTTATGTTCCAGATCAGCCTCTGGGCTGGGAAAAAGGAATGGCATATGGATGCGCGGTGGCTGTCTGACCTTGCCTTCAAATTCTACATGCAGGAACATGTTATTTCCTATATGGAGATAAATCAACATTCATTACAGTTGCCTGGGACCCTATGGGAGATGTTCAAGGCCACCATGCGGGGCGGGGGGGGGGGGGATATATTCAGTTATCATGTTGGGGCAAAAAGTAGGAAACAACAACGTGTAACCAGAGGCGCTGGAAGTAGGGGTGTGGGGGTTTCTGCAGCACCCCCAAAATAACCATGCTGGGGTTCTGAAGGTGAATGAGCATTAACCCCTTCGATGCTGCGCAGATTCCGCCGCTGTGCTGACGGAATCTTGCGCGGGCGTGGTCATGACGGAATGGTTCCGTCATGAGCACAGCTCAACCGTGGGTCATGACGGAACCATTCCGTCATGAGCACCGAAGGGGTTAAACATGAGGTTAACTTTAGCTTTTAACCTTGTCATATTTGTTGTGCTGTGTTCAATGCAGAAGTCAAATGTCAGTCGACTCTTCTAACAAATTATTCCTTAAGCTTTGACAATGGGGTCTTTTGTTTAATTTTCTTTATCCTACTGCAAAGTGTGAACATTTTGCAAAGTGAGCTAGGTGACAATCTTGCTGATGTGAAAGGAAAGGCTATTGGATATCTTTTTCTTGCTAACACATAACATTTAAATACCTATAAATGGACTGTAAAATATTTCGAAATAAATAAACAGCTAGGAAAGCACAAATTCAGTGATTTTTTTTCTAATTGTGGTGTGTGATGGAAACAGAGATCTTAGTGGGATACAAAACAGAACACATTCTTTTATAATGGACAAATGACAAACATTTGCTGAATCTCGAATTCCACACGTCATTTGTGCGCTATATAGTTTTTTCCCCCGGTAAAGCTATCAGGAGGATAGCTACCAGCGGTACATGGCCCAGAAGGGGCAAGGGGTCAAACTTCAACAGTGCTTTGAGTCCAGAGGGCACCTACTAGCATAGGGTATCATCTCCAAAATAACCAGATTCCAAAGGTAAATAACCATTAAAAACAACTTTCAATTTTATTTTTATCTTGTCACATTTGCTGCCGTTCAAAGATCAAGGTAAAATATCAGTCTAGTCTTCTGACAAATTGCTGCTTAGCCTCTTACCATGGAGACTGTTATTTCTGTAAAGTGTGAGGATTTTGTAAAGTGAACTATGTTATAATCTTGCTGGTGTTAAAGGACAGACTGTTGGATTTAGTTTCCTTCAAACACACAACAAAATGTAAATTGATTTTTAATTTAAATGCCTATAGATAAACTGTAAAAATATTTCAAAATAAATAAATAGATAGCAAAACACAAATTAAGCTATTTTTCCTAATTTTGAGATGTGATGAAAACACAGATTTTAATAGGGTCAAAATTAAACAGGACACTTTACTTTGTGATGTGCAAATCATAAATATTGTGACCAATTCACAATTTATCGTTCGTGCTATATATAGTTTTAGCAGTGAAACTGTATGTCTGTGGATATTTAGTGGTCATTTAAATGGAAAATGTGCTGCATGTAAATGACAGTGTGCTACCACACAATGCTTTAGTAATCTATCTATGACAGTGTGCTCCTAAGTGCAACACCAACTACACACAAACAACATACTCCACCCATACCACTCTCCTGCTAATTTGCAACACTTGTTCTTTGTGTGATGTTTTGATTATTTAGAATCCCTATGAGTTCAGTTAGAAACTTTTTCTGGTGCCACTGGGGTGACAGACTTTGAGACCTTAGTGAACAAGAGACACAGAGGCATATTTACAGGAAATTGCCAAAACTTCACTTTTGAAACACAGGGCTTCACCCTTTGTACAAGAACATGGTGCAGCCCTGCGTTTCCCCCTGCACTGGCCCTGAATGCAGCTGCCTAGCACCAATGCAGGAACCCGTGCACCATAGTGCAAGGATGCCTGCGTTAAGGGGAGTGATATTTTTATGTGCAGGAAGGTACCCCTTCCTGCACATAAACAATCTTTAAATGGTGTTGTGTAACTTCTATGTGTGCTGCCTAATGTAAAATGTAATTTTTTAAATGATTGTTTATGAGGAGGAAAGGACACTTCCTGCACATAGTAATGACAAAAACATAAACAATCATTGGCATTTTGCTGTTTCAATGTGTGCTGTACAACGCAGCACACATGGAAACAGCAAAAACTAGGAGAGATTAAACATTTCCCCTCGTCGAGCCCGGGTAAAACCAGGTTTTCCTAATCTTAATTTTAGCGCTGCCCCATATTTGCGATCCCCTTGTAAATACGGGCCAGCGTCAAAATCAATGGGTGTTGCAGTGGAACGCCCACAGTAACACCCAGCGTTATCCCCATTCATGCCAAGTAGAGCCTGAAAGGGGGCCTTATTTACAAAGCAGCGTTAAGCCACGTTAAGTGGCTCAACGCTGCCTGGTAAATAAGGGACGCCCCTGTTGCCACCACAACGTCGTGGAACATAACATTGTGGGGGCAATAGGGGCTTGAAAATATGCCCCACAGTATTAGGACTCTGATTCACTGGTGAAACTTAGGAACTCACTTCATGCTCAGGCTGCCCTCAGACAGGCATGATTAGATAAGGCCAAAAAGGCATGGATAGCTGCCCAAAGCAGGAGTTGCCAGTGGGGGAGGACAGGTGATAAAGGGAGACCGTTGAATCACCCAAGAATTTGTAAAATATTTCATACAATTATACTTATAATGGCTTCCGTCCAAGCTAGGCCCCCTGAAGGATTCTCTAAGGAATCTCCTGATAGAGGGGCTTAATAAGTAAGAGAGACATTGTAGAGGAGTGCATCATGTTGGAGGAGTCGTTGAAGGCCCTGTATCAACTACAGCTGGCCAGAACCCCATGAACAAGTTCATTCCCTGCAGAGTTATTCAGACTCTCAATATCTAGACTTGCTGGGCCTGTACTGGGGGTGGTCTTGGAGCACCAGAGGACGGGGTGCTCCCAACAGATCACTTTGAGGTGGAGATAGTAGTCATCTATAAACCTGGCCATCCAGAAGATAGATGCTTGTCCTATCTCCCTATTTCTCTTCTAAACGTTGAGGCTAAAATAATAGCCAATGTTTTGGCAGACTGGACTGAGTTATTGGCTTTGTGTTAAAGCCTGACCAATCCAGGTTTATGCCAAAGTGAGCCACAACATTATATGGATTTACAATGCTCTGGCCCTGGCGAGCTAATTACAGGGCTGCTAACAGTTCTTTTTGTAGACTTTGAAAAGGCTTTAGATTCAGTGCACTGGGATTACTTGTCCTTTTTCTGCAAAAACTGAATTTTGAAAGTTCTGCAAATATGTGCAATTGATACATATATATATATATATACACAGATCTCACAGCATGTTATGATTGGGGGAGAGATCTCCTACTCTTTTCTGGAGCAACAGGGCACCAGACAGGGTTGTCCACAGTCCTGTTTAATTTCCCCTCTTAATGATAGAGCCTCTGGCCATGTAGATTAGGGTGAATGCCCAGGTGTGAGGCTTTCAATGGGCACCAGAGATGGTGAATAATGTGGTACTCTGCGCAGATGACGTTCTGGTGTTCTTGGGGGACCTGGAAGAGTAGAGCCCTTTTTTCTGTCTTTCTTCAAACAGTTCAATTCTATGCTCAGACTTTTAATGGAATCATAATATGCTAATCATTGCCCTCTAGATAAGTTTCAAGTCGACCTATGAAGGGAGATTAACAACCTTTGATATCTCATCTTACCACAGGGCAGCCCACTTGGTAGTCAATACCAAATTGTGGGATGATGTGCAGGGAGACCCAGCTTACACACCTGAGAATTTAGCCATACAGGAGGTTCAGGTGTTACACCGACTCTGTGAAGGGGCAACTCAAACCTTCCTCCCCCACTACCAAAATGGTGAATGCGACCTAGCACCACGCAATGAGGTAGGTGGGTTGGAAGCACAGACTCCCTGACGATACCGCGCTTTTGGGAAGGACCTTGCTGAGTGCAGTGGCAGCGCTGCAAGGATTCCAGCAATGATGCAGAGTTAAGATCTTTAAATTGAGAAATATCATGACAGACACATGAATGAAGTCATTATCAGTCCTACAAGAGGAGCTCAATCTTCACAATTGTCAATTCTAAACATATTTGTAGCTCCCATATGCCTTTGGGCCCTAGATTATGGGGATTGAGGAGCTCCTGCTCTATAGCCCTCAAAAGGCCAACATACTATCGCAGGAGCTGAAAGAGCACAATATTTCACAGATATATGGATCAATGGTGGTTAACTCTCCAGACTCTTTTTCACACCTGCATGAGAGGTGGGAGAGGTATTCTGGGCCATATTTATCATTTTTCACACAACGCAAGGCAGCAAGGCAACTTGCTGTGCTGCGTGAAGGGCGAGGGCAGATATGCCTTAAATCTATCAAATCATGGTGCATTCATGCTCTCACCTGCCACGGCTGCATTTTTTGCTGCCTAGCACCAATACAGGCACCCTTGCACCATGGTGCAATATTAGTTGCATAACAGTAAGGATTATGTTTGTGCAGGAAGGTGTCCCTTCCTGCACAATAACAATCTTTTGAGGCTTTTCCCTCTTTCTACCACTCATTTTAAATCTGGGAATGCACCAAAATCCATGGGTGGATGTATGAGAACACCCATGCTCCACTCATGGAACACCTCCCTTGGGCAGAGTAACGCAAGGCTGCAACTTGTGCTGCCCTGCGTTACTCAAGATTTACCAAGCACAGCAGGGCCATGCAAGATGCCCTTACTTGGCTTGGTAAATGTCACCTGGGTTTTGCATTGCACATTACCCCATGGCAAAACTTTGATAAATATGCCCCTTAGGGTCTCAGACCGAAACGATTGGATGGAGGTGCATTTTGATTTTCAACAATGAGGTTCTGAATACACGAAGCAATGACTGGCATACGCTGGGCATACTTGGGCATATGATTGAAATAGCTGGCATATGAACTGTGCAGAATCAGGGGGTGGATCAGGATTTGTCCCAACCTGTTACAAAAATCAGGATGTGCCTCTGTAATACAGAGCCATGCCACTGCTGTCCTGTAGCTGTACCACAGCCGGATGCCACTCTGTTGTTTAGAAAAGGAGCAGATTGACGGACGCTGGCAAGCAGGGGACATTGGCTGGAGACGCTTGTACAGGGTCCCAGTCTCAGACCCTGAGACCATGCTATGCCACAAAGACTGGTGAAGATGATTACATCAGTAAGGTCCTGTCCCATGAGCAGAGCCTTTGTGGTCTCTAGCACAGGTACAGCCCTGTAAAGATGCCAGCTCAAGATTTTTTTTTAAACCCATTTTTATTGAGTGTTCAATAAAAATCAAAAACATTGGCAGGTGTAAATTCCCAATTCACTGTTCGAACAAGAATACCTGAGAGTCCTCATCTCGCCTTACATTCTTCCCAGTCTTAAATGAAGAGGGAGGGGTGGGAGGATGCAGTCCCAGGCCACCCCAATTCACTACTTCTATGTAGCTCTCCCAGTTCACATATGCAGAGCATGGGATTTACCTCTTCTGCATTCTCCAAGGCCACTAGTAAGTCCTCCCATGGCCTTACAAAGTCGGGGGGCTTTGTTCCTCGTTTTCCCTCTACGTGTAGAAGGGTATCTTCTGCTGTCACCCAGTTTTCAGCTTCTGCAGCCAAATGCCATTTGTGGGGCTTGCAGCGCTCTTTCGACTACGGGTAATCTTCCATTTAGCTAATACCCTAATGCCAAATTAGTGAATCGTGTGGCAACTTTTTTCACATGCAGGCGATGCTCAAGGGCCATGATTTGATACCGGAAGAGTAAAATGAATTATTAGCAACAGAATGTGCCCACAAAGACCTAATGTCCCACAACTTTAATGCAAACCACAGATATAGGAAATCATTTCCCAATCAAATCGTCTAACCTGATTGCACAAAGGTTTCTGTAACACCTTGACAAGGTTCTCCTCAAAGCTTGTGGTCCTGTCTGGGTTACCATGGGGTGATGCCCTGTGGATGTTATGTTGACTTATATTGCAATTGACGGAACTATGAAGTCCCTTTTTGAAAGACATCCTGAAGAAAGTTGTGAGGCCGCTCATCGACCACAGCACAGTACTACTCTGTACAGCGGCGGGGGCGACCCGTGCAGACCCGGGACTTGCCCACGGCCGGGGCACAATCCCTCGGATCGGGGAGACCTGAATATTACGCCCTAACAGTGAGCAAAACGCAACGCATTTTCTTCCCTGTGTACAAGGCTACTCCTGGTGCCGCATATTGCATACGGTCTTTGACTGTGGTGTTTATTCACCTTTTCAACCTGCCCGGAACCGGCGAACTTCCATAAGTGCCTACATTAAATTCGGCGGTCTGCGGCCGTGGTGTGGTTTCTGCCTCTCATTGGATACTGTGGTTTGTGAGGCAGCATTGACATTGTACCCTCATTTCGGGGCCTGGACGAGAAAGTTAATTTCACCACGGTTGGCGCCCAATCAGCACTTGCGAGGAACCGGACTGCAGCCTTCCCAAAAAAGATAGGGGCATATTTACATACCGGCATTGAAGGGAGGCTGAGTCCACTTGAAAAGCTCGATGGTGGGCTGGTCACATCTGATGTCTGTCCTCCTCCCCCGCTTACACTACTGAGGTAGCCGGGACCTGGCTCTCTATCACAGAGATATTGTTTGGTGGAGAGAATTTGAATCACGAAAGCAAGTACTGAGCTGTTCCTACATTATTTTTTTTTTTTTTTTTAAACAAAAACTTTATTGAAGACTCCTCTTGTGACAAGGAGTTGGAAGCTGGCAGGCGTATGGCTTTGAATTTTTGGGATCTGTGATTCTTGATCTTGGAGAAAGATTTGCCTCATTAATATTTTCCTTTTTAGCGGGACTTTTGATTGGTACACTCTCAAGAGGAGACCTTTTATTGGGCCTTACTTGGGGGTTCAAGTATTTGGACTGTAAATACCTTCTACTGCCACCACCATTGCCGTGAGGGGAACGGCCTTCGGAACTTCATTCCCCAGCGTTCCTGGTTCCGGGCACTTGCCGCAGACGTCATCTGGCAGCGCCCGGGCTGTACTTAAGGATTGTAGGGCGGTCCCGTTTGTGCCTATTGGAGACCGGCAGGAGGACGGGGCACCCCTCTGTGGAGTGCCGAAAAAGGCCAGTTCCTCACTGTTGGCGCGTAAGGCCATAGTTGCGCACCGGGCCATTTCCGTATTGTTATTGTTATTAGCACATTGCGGCACCCACCATATTGTTTGTGTGCACACTAGACTATGGCCAAACATAGGAAACCTACAGGGGGCTCTGTGTTGGGCACCTTAGACCAGTTCATTACACGTGCATCATCGGCTTTGGAGAGAGAAATAACCATGACGGAAAAGAGACTCTCCATGGACCCCACATTTGATAGACGATCTTCTTTGGGTAATCTAGCCCAGGCAAAGTCCCCCCATGATACCCCTGTTGTTCCTTTGAACGTAGAGGACGATACTACCCCAGGACATGCTAGTATAGCAGTTGCGTCTAGTTTATCCAATTCGGAAGGGTGCACAAAGAGGGTTTCGACAACTAATCTTGTGGATAGCAGCATTTTGTCTGAGCCTACGCGGAGATGCACGCATACCCGCAGTGTAAAACCCGTCCCTATTAAAAATAGCCACAAAACGGACATTAAGAGGAAACAGACAGATGCGCAACAAAAGGGAAGGAAGGCGAAGGCGAAGAAGCCCAACCCAGAAATGGACGATAATTGTCCCCCAGTGATAATAATCCCCGAAGCTGCTCCCTTAGAGGCGACATCGACCGCCCAAAAATTAAGTTCTAGGGAGGAGACATCATTCAGCTGGGGAGAGGATATGTGGGCCAAAATGGAAAACCTGTTTATTAAATCCTGTGCCCCCATATATGACAGGCTGGATAAAATAGATATTAGATTGAGTATCCTTGAGGCAGAAGTAGCGAGGGTCCAGGGAAGAGGGCCCGCTACTTTGGAGCAAGGGGGTTGGAGAAGGAGATAGGAAAGCAGGGGAGAGGAATGACAGAACCCGTAGATGGGAAGATCCCAGCTTCCCCTGGTGAAGAAGGACTGTCTGGTAATAGTCATTCCCAGGCATCCCATTTAGATCCTCAAGGGCAGGATAGCGGCCCTGTGTTAACTAGAAGAGTCCCAGCATCCCAACAATGCCCAAGGGGAAAGGGTCGTGGCACCACTACCGTAATTGCGAACCCTCCCGAGATAAACTCTACACCCCCCAGTGACCGACAGCGGGAAATCCTATCACGTATTAACCTCCCCCTGGCATGTGCACCATACGTGGTAATATTAGTGGGGGTACCAGTTTTACGACCGGGTCAATGGGAGGATTATCCTGCTCTAAAAAGAAAGTGCATCCAGTGGTTGAATGCTAACCGTCCGCTGCCCCCTACGGCAGTGGCGGAGATCTTATTTGCCCGGAGGGTTGAGTGGGTAGGGGGTAGGGAAAAGTCGGTGAGGGGTGATTGTATAGTAATCAATTTCAAGGACATCAGAGCCGTAGAACATATATGTGGGTGGGTGCAGGAAAGGCCTAGGCCCAAATAAATGCTGTTCCCCTTGATTATTTTTACTCAGAGGTGAATATACCCATAGCGCATGATCGTCTACGAGTAGGAGGGGGCGCCACAAGAAATTTATGGGGTGTAGAAACTAGGAACAAGTACGATGCTCTTTCAGGGCTAGAGGACTGTGATTGACACCACTTGCCCCAGGCACAGGCTGGAAACACGGATGGTCGAAGTATATTGGCAATGGAGGGCGTAGGGATAGAAAGGGGTTGTCAAAAAGGACTTTCAGCTGGCTCTTCTGACCAATCTCTAGGGGGAAAACTGGTATTCTATCCTCGGTTAGATCCTGAGGTTGGGAATTCTAACCCACCGCTTAACACCATGGTGGCTGAGCTGGATTCCCTAACAGTACCAGGGATAAACAATAGTATTGCCCGGTCCCATACTATGGACTGTGTGGATACCACAGAAAACCCTCCTTTTTCTAATGCTCCCACTTTGAGTAATTTGTCCTTGCTGTCCTGGAATATAGCTGGCTTAAGCTCCAAGATATCACAGGATGAGTGGGCCGATTTTATTGAGGGTCATGATATCTGTTTGTTCCAGGAGACGTGGGCAGTCCATCACGTCTTTCGCCAGGGTTACCTGAATTTCTATATCCCCGCAGAAAAGAAAGATAGGGGATGGCCAATGGGTGGTTTAGTAATTTGGGTTAGGCAGGCGCTGGCCTGCACCGTATCCCAGTTACCCACAGCAAGTAGTGATATCTTAGCTGTAAGAGTGAAGATGGGGTCAGGGATACGAGTAGATATATATAACATCTATGCACGTGGTCTTCCTGGAGGGTGTCGTTCTGAGGTGGTGGTAGCATTAGAACTGTTGTTAGAATCATCGCCTATTGAAGTCTGGCCACTAATTGGGGGAGATTTTAATACTACGTTTGAACCAATGGGTTCCGAGGATGGAAGTCTAACTGAAGAGGAGGACCGTAAATGGGGAATACCTACTCTTGAAATCCCACCGATAAAAAGATGGACAGAGGTGGCTATCCATTTAAAGGGTCTTTGTATGGGCCTGCAGTTGAGGGCGGCCAATGGCCGAACCCGTTCTGATAGGTCCGGGTTTGTAACTTTTGATAATGGGTCATCGTCAAGTCGTATAGACTATTGGCTGGTTAGTCTATATCTGTGGCAGTACCTCATCGACATGGCTGTAGTCAACCGAGTCGAAAGTGACCATAATCCGCTTATAATGACTTTGGCTGGGGTGTTTTGTAAGGCAATCCCTATTAGGGATGTTGTGGTTAGTAATGATATGCGCCACCTTAAGTGGAACTACATAGTCGCTCACCCAGAGATAATGGCCAAAATGGAACAGGAGCTAAGTATAACCATGGATATATTGGGTGCCAATGACGATAGCCAGGAATGGAAGACGATGGTGATGGAGGAGCATATAACCCTCTTTAATCGCCTGAAGTCTTATTTTCTTAAATGTGGCAGGTCTGGGAAACCAAATATAAGAAAACCCCATAGGTGGTACAACGAAGACTGTCGCCAGGCTAGAGTTGAGTTGGGTACTGCACTACGATATAGAGATGGGGGCAGAGTACGTCTGGCAAGGAACAAATATAGGAAAGCCGTTGGTGCTGCTAAAAAACAGTGGGAACAGGATAACTGGGGTGATTTACTAGAAGCCTGCAAGGATAAAAACCCCAAAGCATTCTGGGATAAACTTAAATGGGCAAAGGGTGAATGCCCAGATCCCCCTCAGAATAATGTAGCCCAGGAACAGTGGGTGGAGTACTTCAAACCCCAGTACGCATTACCATAAGATGAGCTAGATAGTAGACCCTTTATTGACAAACCCTTTAATAAGTGGGTATTTACTATGGGTGACGTGAATAGGGCATTAGACACAGTGACACCTGGTAGAGCCGCGGGGTCTGATTGTGTACCTGCTGACGTGTTTTTGAATAATAAATCGCTGTGGTGTAGTTATATACAAATTATTGCTAACACAGTCGCATGTGGTGCTCCAATCCCGCCCTCATGGAAGGGAGCGGAAATAATTCCTGTCTACAAAAAGGGCGACAAATCGGTGGCAGGTAATTACAGGCCGATCAGCCTTATAGACTCCATGCAAAAAGTCGTAGGGCGGTTGATTCTGCAGAAAGTCCAGCAATGGATAGATGAACATCATATACTCACCCCTTTGCAGGCAGGGTTCCGCCCCCTCACAAGTACAATAGATCAGATATTCCGTTTTGTGACAATCTATTGGAAGACTGTCTTATTGGGTAGGGGAGCATTATATGCAGTATTCGTAGACCTGAAGGCAGCGTTCGATGCTGTTCCATGCTGTAAGCTGTGGCAGGTACTAGGCGATTTGGGTATGCCATTGGAGTTGTTGTCCCTAATCGTCCGCTTACATGAGGATAATTATGCTTGGGTGCGGTGGGGAGCAAGGGGCGAGGTCACTGAGACCTTTCCCGTTGCTAGGGGAGTGAGACAGGGTTGTGTGCTGGCACCCACCCTGTTCTCGCTCTTCGTCAATGGGGTGGCCGATTTCCTGGCCCAGGCCCCCTCTGACGCCCCAGTATTATCAGGAGGTTACATCCCTGTCCTCATGTTTGCGGACGATACCCTATTAATCTCAAAGACACCCAGTGGTCTACAGAAAACTCTAGTGAGGTTTGAAGAGTTCTGTAGAATCCGTGGCCTAGAAATAAACACGGGGAAGACGAAATTCATGTCATTCAACGAACATAGATCATTCAGGGGCAAAATCAGCATGAACAATGTTTTGCTTCAGCAAGTAAATGCTTTTACATATTTGGGCGTATCCTTACAGAAGGATATGGGCTGGAAATACCAACTCAGTCTGACTACTCTTAAATTTAAACAACAGGTGGGGGCGCTTCTGGGGAAATTTAAAACCTCTAGTACGAAGCCCGTTGCCCCGGTGTTAGAAATATATGGGCTAAAGGTTTTGAGCTCTGTTCTTTATGGAGCAGAGCTTTGGGGATTCGCAAATTTGAACCAACTGACCGCGGTAGAGAACTAATTTCTACGTAAAGTGGTTGGAGTCCCAGTGAGTACCCCAATGCACCCCCTTCGGTTAGATTTGGGTAGGAAGGCTGTAAGCGACTTTGCAAAACTTCGACCACTATTATATTGGTGAAGACTATGGTGCACAGAAGAGCTAGAACAATACACCAATGGTCTCAAGGATGTAATGGTGGCCGATACCTTCCACAAAATCTCTTGGTTAAAAGAGATTAGATCGCTTCTTGTGCAGATGGGTCTGAGTGAATTGTGGAATGATCCTCAAAATTCAGTTTTCCCATCAAAAAAAATCCTGAAGAACATGTATTGGGATTGGGTAATGGCAGAGGCTTGCACGAGTAGATCAACAAGGTACCTAACAGGCCAATTTTTAGAATTTAAGCAAAGACCGGCATTAGAAAAATACTGGGATGTGATCACGAAACCCCACGATAGGAAATTATATTTCCAGTTGAGGGCTGGCACCCTCCCTTTAAGGTCGTTTACAAGTAGCTGGGTCGGATCCCCAAAAGAAGAATGCCCATGGTGTCCAGACATCAAGGAATCTTTAAGTCATCTCCTGTTCTTCTGTCCCATCTATATTGGACCTCGAAGGGTATGGGTTATCCCTATATGTAGATCATTGGGTTTCAGAAAGCACGAGGAAGCACTTAGAGTTCTCCGAACAGACCCGTCCCCCCACATTGCTATAGCATTGGCTAAGTTTTTAGGTTGGGCATGGTCCATTTGAGCCAAGGCCCTAAAGCAACATCTACCCATGTTGTAAGAGATAGCTGTTTTCAGTTGAGAATTTTGGGGACACTGAGGTATTTCATAGTATGTATCGCATTTTATATAACAGTGTTGGTCTGAGGGTTTGTACCCAGACCGTTTTAAGTATTATTCGACAAAAGTCTTCCAATTAATATCTTTTTACACGTTTTTTATTATGTAAATAATTGTATTTATTGTCTCATTTTTATCATATTTGTTTGTAAAATTGGTGCTAGATGTTTTTTGCAAGCTTTTATGACAGAACTGTCGAATAAAGTCGTATTGATTGATTGAAACACATCCCGACAGTATTTAATACAGATCTGAACTACGCAGGAAAACACCATTCCCCTTTTCCTTAATTGTTGACACAGCATTTGCCCCATCTCAAATTCGGTGCAATCCCATAGTTGCTTCCCTCTTCCAAAGTCTAGGGGTATGTTTTGTTTCTTGCCCTGTGCATTTCTCAAATTATCCAGTGTTGCTGAGCACTCCTTTGTGTCCCATTGATTTTCAATCTTCTGTCTGAACCGCACAAACTGGCCCAGTTGTTGGAACGGTCTAAATTGTATACATTGAGAACTCAGCACATTTGTGAAACCCTGAAAAACCCAGTGAAAGTCCTTGGCCCTGTCAGCCGCCTGAAGTGTCTGTTTCCAACTTTCTGTGAAGCGTATCTCCTTCTTTTCTCTAACATGTAAAACATCCTTACTCAATAGTCTCTACTTCAGAGGTCCTTGCAATGGCCAAATAACTATGCTATCCTCTCCTTTTCTTCACGTTTTCTGGCTTCCACTGTGATTTTATCCCAAAGTGCACAACATCTTCAGGCCCACAGGAGGGGATCCACATTGTTTGAGATGACTTCCCTAATTGGCACAAAGCGCTATTGAAGACTAGTGTACCTAAACTTTACCTCCCTCCTTCTGTCCCCCCACCAGGCGATGAGGGGATGGTCAATTGATGATGTTGGTGGACAGGTCTTTCTTTCTGTACACCTGGGAGAAGGTCTACACACCCTAGACATAACCCATTTAGGCCCACATTACTGAAATCCTTTACTTCCACACGTGTGTGCTCTCCAAGGTGATTATGTGGGTATACAAAGGGTTGTGAGATGTAAGAATGGTGCCCTATCTGATACTACATCACATGGACAACAGAATAGTGGTTACATGCTTTGGAAGTCAAATTACTTAGTCTTCCCAGCAACTGCTAGTGTGTGGTCCATGACTTTCCAGTCAACATCCCTTCATTGTAGGTAGCCCGGGAAAATGCTGGTGAAAATACTCCTTGTTCTGATCAACTGGTGTCATTACATTTGAAGGTGGCACATTGTTGGAATAGACCCTGCGTTTTTACTAGTGCCCAGTAGCTTGATTTTTAATGGCTCTCTCGAGTCTACATCTTGCAAAAATCTTGTCTTAAGGCTGTAGTTCTGGTGAACCAGTAAAGGAGAGGTGGGATGCCAGGAATTCTAGTTGATTTTTATCACAAGGTTGTAACTAAGCTTAGGAACAGAAAAGAAGGCCCTGCACTATGCCATGCCCCAAAGGCACTGAACTGTGTGGAGAAGAGAAGCACTGCTTTGACTAGAAAGGCAAGGCATATCCCATCTGTCTGAGGCTTGAGTGGGGATTGGCTCAAGGAAAAAACATGCCCCAAGAATCCTCCGCCCACCAGACCTGGACGAAACCTGAGAAGCAAGATCTGCATCAAGACAGAGCAAATGTTTGCTAGAGAAACCAAAGACCTGCACTTGCTGGTAAGTCTGAATAGCCTGATCGATCTGTTTATATCCTCATGCGTCTACCCTACTGCCTGTAGTGAGTACCTGGAGCAATGATTCTGTGGTGGGTTTTTCAGTGTGGCCTGAAAACGACCACAGCGCCCCCTCTGATACTGTAGCGGTTGGCGACAATATTTAGTGGTGGTGCGAGCAAACACCCACTGAGTGACACCAGCACTGCTTTTAGACTCAGTGCCAAAGCTCTCGATCGCGGCTTGTTAGAAACAGTGCTTATAACGAGCCACATCCGCAATCTCTGGACGTGAGGCTGAAGGCAGTCTGAGTTTCTCACAGCGCCCGTCAGTGGGTCAAAAAGGTAAAGCATAATAAAAAATGTTACTTACCCACGCTGCGTCCTCAGCGTTTTTCTTCTGCAGTTCCAGGGGGAGTCTCAGAGCCTCAGCCTACTCCCCTGTACCACTCCAGACGCCCTTCTCATGCTGTTGATAATGTTAGAAGCATGAAAAAAGTGCCAGGATTGGTTGGAGTGGGGTGGTTATACACTCCTTTAGGCACTGGGAACCTTTGCCTTCTCTCCTCTCAGCTGTCTTAGACAGGTCGGGTGAGAGAGGTTAAAGTGCACATGTCAGGCTGGCTGTCACAAGACAGCCGGCCAAAGTGACATGCACACTTTAAACTGTTATCACCACTCCTCTCAGTCTCTGCTGCTAATGTCCAGCAATATCCCCACCCTGCCCTCAGCTCGAGCTGCCAGAGCAAAAAAGAAAATGGTAATAAACACAGTTTATTACCCTTTTATTTTTTACTTTTGTGGCGCCTCCACCGGGGGCAGGTCAATGGCGTAACAAAAGTTTAAGGGGCCCCCCTGCAATGTACACAGATTTTATCCGGAGCGCTCAGACCTGAGCGCTGTGCTGAGGGGGCCCCCTGCAGCTGGGAGGCCTCCCCGCACCGCGGGGGATGCGGGGGCCTGAGTTACGCCCCTGGGGCAGGGCAATGCTCATTAGCCCACACAGCCGCTACTGTTTTGATTTCGTAAGAGCTCATTTTACTGAGATGAACTTCAGAGTCACCCTTATTTCACACTCCATGAAGTGAAGTCTGACAGCCTGCGCATACCATACTAGTGACAAGGTCCACTTTTCTCCTTTTAAACCAGTAGCACCTCTTTCCAGTGGGTTGGTAACCAGTTGACTTTGGGGAAGTAGGTTCTTGGGCCTTGGCACAGGAGCATCAGTGCTTTTTCAGACCTACAGAGCTATCCTCCTTGAAATTATGGGTAAGAGCAGGTGGGTCAATTTCCTATTATATACCTCGCTCAGGCTCTTCACCTTTTGACTAGACGATGGGAGCCACGCTTAACATAGTCCATCGACTCTTATTTTAACTACAGTATAGCTCCATGTCAAGTAAGCAATATAAGCACATTTATGGTCATAGATACACCCCAAAGGGTAGACACATCTGATAATATGTGGTGTATCTTAATGTAACAGCCCTTGCATCTCTATACGTAAAGACATACTGTTTATAGGGCTGTAGCTCTGATCGAAAAATTGCCTTATTGTGTGTGATTACTGTGTCACACTGTACCTGATACCTGCTACAATAAGCCCGGGCCTCTAACTATGATACGAAGGAGGTCCAGTCTATCCAGCTGAAGTGCAGCAGTACCTTAGGCTCCAGGAGAGCACTTTAAGTAACAACATCCATACCAGATATTTCTCAATAGAAACTGACTATCCCACGACCTGTTGAAATGTATTCCAACTGTCCATGCAATGTCCAAGGAAGCTCTGTATTATGTATTTTGCCCTCAATTTCCCCATTGACCCCATTAAACAATAAGCTGCATAAGGTTTCAGAACTGGTTTGAGCTCGTTCTTTTTCAATGTCATTTTCTGGCTGATTCTCAGACACAACTTTGTGCAAGGTGATGGCTCTTACAGCAGGTAGCAACGATGCTGATTCCAAGTGGAAGCATCCAAAACAAGGGCACAATGAAGTCTGAGGTCTCCGCATCTGGCTATCATCAGCCTACCGAACGAGATATAGAAAATGTGCAGCAGAACAAGGGGTGCGAATAAATCTTTCTTACTGAGTTCCTCTTCACTCTTCACACTTCTCTAAATCCATCCGATTATATTGCCTATTTCAAAAATTGTCTGCAAGTGTTTATACTTCAAATCGCATACCCAGATTATTTGGGGCTTAGCCCCCCAAATACCAGAGAGTAATGGGCTGGCAATATTTTCTGAGTTCCTTTCAAAAGTACCTATAATGCCCATGGTGTGTTTGCCAGTGTCTCTGTAAATGGTACTGTTAGTTACAGAATCTGCTACTACTGCACAAACCCACCATGGTTGTTTTAATTGTTTCACATAGAAATCAGTGAAAATAATCCTTGATCCACTGAGAAATAAATGCCCACTGCATCAGGTACATTTACAAGGGTTCTGGAAATGTTCTCTCCCCCCAATCATTTGGTGGGCAGGGGAGAGTATATTACCAAGACCCACATTGATGGTGGCCATTCCAACAGTCTGCCAAGACATGGATCACTAGAACATAGGGCATTTTTACCCCAAAGTGCCTCGCACCTGCATGCCGGCAACCATATTGTGAGAAAAATCATGCCAATTAGGTGGCAAACGGCAGTGGGGGCTCTTGGGGGTGGCATCCACAGGATTTGTACCTCTGGGGTGCTTTGAGTGGGTGGCGCAATCCAGGCACTGGGAGATGATGATTGGTCCTTTCAGACTCGGGGGTGGGGTGTAGCTGGCAGTTGGTGAGAGTTGGAGTTCAGTTGGGCACAGTTTAGCATACTGTGAATCTGGTAAGTAGGGTAGAGCTGTTGTCTTTGTCTGAGTGAGCAGTTTACTCAGATACATTGTGTTGGTTTCACTAAAAACAGGTTAGCTATGTCGAATATAGCAGCAGGTGCGGGGATGCACTGAAGGTGTTGTATAACGCAGGTAGAAAAGACCTTAAAAGGGTGTTTTATCGCAAGTCTTGGTGGGCATGACGCACCCCAAATGGTTTGCAGCAGGCAGGGTTGTGGCAGCCCTGTTTGCGTGGCACATCACCGCATTCTAAAATAAATGTTAAAGCATAAATTTGAGGCAGAAGGTCATGAAATGGTGTCTGGGGACTTATGCATTCCTGGCCGTGATGGAGGTCGGTCAAACGCGGGTAGAGGTTGCGCTCATTCTTGTTTACCAAAAGGGGAGTGCCCAGCCAGTAAAGGAAAGGCCCGGGGAAGGAAAGTGATAGTGCGCGTGATGGCTCTCGCTGGCTTGGCCCCACCCCCGAGTTACAGGTGTCGTAAAATCACGCCATAGCCCTATGGCAGCTCCTAGTAAAGACACAGATGGTACAAGGGCTAACACAGGCAGATCGAGAGAGATGCGGGGGGAGAGGAGACACAAAATGTAAGGTCTGCAGAAGGTTTTAAAGGTAGATGGGTGTGGGTCACTGGGAAGACAGATGTAGGTCAAGCTGTATTTCAAGAAGAAGTTCAGGGCACAGGACCACAGACCCATCAGGTTGTGGTGACCTGCAGGGCATCGTTGGAAAATACTTCATGATGACTCTAGCTGCAGTGAACAGTATCCGGCCAGGTTAGAGGCAACCTGGGATTACCGGCTCGAAGAGAGGGAGAGGTTTGGCACAACCATCCTGACAGAGTGGGAGGAGAAGAACATCACAACACTGGTCCGGTCCAAAGACAAAATTGATTGGAAGTCTTTTGATGGTGGAGTGGGTGATGGTGACTGTACAGGTGTCAGTGGGTTTGCTACAGCTGGGGATATGGAGTGTGAGTTGGATTATGAAGAAGATGATGAAGAAGGAGAAATTCCGCAATGGCAAGAAGTCAGTGCTATGCAGCAGGGTACAGAAGAAGAAAATGGGGGCAACTTAAGTCTCTCACAGTAGTACTGTGTTACAGGTGGGTGTGAGAACATTAAACAAGAGGGAGGGAAGACAAAGCTGGAGGCATCCTAAAGAAAGGGGCGAGCACAGAAGAACATCTCCAGAGTCAAAGAAAAGGCTCTGAACAGGTGAGCAACAGTGGTGGAGTAGTTTGGAATGGGGAAGAGGTAAGGTGACAATGTCGCTGGTGGACAGAGGGGTGTGAACAAATACAGTGGAAGTAGGTGTGAGTACAGATTCAAGTCTGAAGGGGGCTAGAATAGTGGTTTCAACAGGTAAGGAGGATAGTAAGTAAGTAAGGGATTAGACCAGAGGTAATACAGGGTAGACATTGGAGAAAGGGCAAGAGAAGGAAGAGAAATCAGTGGAAACTGAAATAAAAGGTAAATCAGAGGGTCTGAAGAAATTGCTGTACATGTGGGGTCAATGCCCCCTGGGGGTGCATTTGTCTAATGCAATAAAGAAGAACATTTGGAAAGGGGAATTTCTGGATGTCTGCAAATTGTTCCACAGAGAAGTACAATTAAAAGAGGGGGTCAAAGAGGAAGCGTGAGAACTAGCCAGGAGGCTTAGGGTACCTACAACAATTGACACATGAACATCAGCATTTTTAATATATGGAAGCATCTACTGTGAAAAGTTTCCAGATCGATATTTAAATATATGGACACCATTAGGAAAGCACACATGGATTTTGGAGGGTTTGCACGGTTGCATTGCAATGAAAAGTTCAGGGCAAGGATGGTGCTGAAGCCCGACAAGCCAGGGGGTGAGGTAGACAATGAGCTATGGCTACAGTGGATGTATCCATAGACCACTTGCTGCACTGCATACAGCAAGGGATTTGGCAGTACAGTATCAGCCCTGTTTTTTGGACAATTCATCTCGGGGAAAGGTGGCTTGGGGTAGAGGGAAGCAATCAAACTGAGGGGCATGCTGGAGTTTAAAAGGGGGTTATTGCCTGAGGAATACATGTAAATATAAACATGAATGTGCAACATGTGGAGGGAAACATGCAGTTTTGCAAGTGCAGACAAATTTCAGTGGCAACAGGCAAGTCAGGAGAAAGGGGGGTAATTTCAGCCAGGTAACAAAGGCTTTTACTCCAGTTAAGATTGACAAATTGAGTTATTGGCTTTTGTTTTATCCCAACAGAGAACACGCTTTGGTCTTAAACTGGGGGTTGTGAGAAGGTTTTTGTTTGGGATATCAGGGCCTCAGGAGGAGATTTGTGGAGACTTTGAAATCAGCCAGGCAACAGCTGCAAATAGTAAAACAAAAGTTGTCGAAAGAGGTTGTGAAAGGAAGGATTGCAGCCCCATTTACATGTGGGCCTAAGCTGGATCTGATGGAAAAATACTGGAGAATTTTGAATGATTCATCACCTTTCCTGGCCTGAAGGTTTGTCATTGAATGATTGCTAGAGATGATACAGCCGTGCAGTTTTCTTCAATGGATGTGGCTATGGACTTCGTTCAAAGTGTGGTCCCTGGTGCTGGGTTGGCTAAATGTGACAATAAATCAACCATTAGGCTACTCTCAGTTCATCCTATTGACTTTTCCTTGTTGGGCATACAGTTTGAGAATCAGTTGTACATTCACAACGTGTTGCCGACGGTCCGTGCGATTGCCTGAAAACGTTTCTGAAATGTTTTGAACTTTCTTACAGTGGTGTTTTACATTCAGAACAAGTCACTAGTTAGTCACACATAATTTGGAAGATTTCTTGTTTGTTGGTGCAGGTGGCACAAATGTGTGCAAGGAAGTACCGCAACGTTTTCAGAACATGGTAGCAGAGCTGGGTGTTCACTTGGCACCAGAGAAGACTGATGGCCCAAGTACCTGCATGGCCTTTTTAGGTTTAAAATGGATACCATAAGCATGGAGGCCAGGTTACCTAGTCAGAAAGTCAGGGAGATAGTGGCCTTGTTGGAGGAAGAGATTGCAGCACATAAGCTCCAGCTGCGCCAGATTCGACAATTGCTCGGTCATCTCTATTTTGCGTGCTGAGTTGTGAAAGCCGGTAGGGAGTTTTGCCGCCGACTTGGTTTTGCCATGGCAGGGCAGAAATTGGCACACAATGGGATACTAATTTCAGCAGCAATGAGTACATACTTCGAGGTTATGTTGATGTTTCTAACATGTTTTAATGGTGTGACGATGTGGTCTCTGGATGACGATTTTGTTTGGATGGTTCGGATTTTCTCAGATGCAGCAGATTCTGATGGTTTTGGTCTGTTTGGGAAGGCAGATGGTGTGCAGAGAAGTGGCCCTCAAAATAGATGGTGGAAGGGAAGAGCTTTGCATTTTTTTGAGTTCTTTCCGATGCTGGTGGCTCTCACTGTTTGAGGCAAGAAGCAAGCAAACACAACTGACCTTTCACATGGAAAACTGAACAGTGGTAGACTTGGTGACTGGTCAAAAGGCAAGGGACAGATGACTACTGAAGCTATTACAGAGGCTTATGTTTGATGTCTAACATTGTATTTAGAGGCAAGCATTTGCCAGGTGTGGACAATACAATCGTAAATTCATTGTGTCATTCACAGTGGCAGAGATTCTGTGGTTTGGCGCCCAGAGCAGACTTACAGAAAGCTCAGGTACCACAAGACATTTGGGACCTAACAGATTGAGAATCCTGGAGTTGGTAGAGAAATCTATCACAGTGAGCTCTAGGGGCCACATGCACCAAAGTTTCATTTTCCATTCCTTAAATAGCAAATTTTATGTAATTGCTATTTAGGGAATGAAAAATGGTATGTAAGAAAATAGCGATTCCCTAATAGTGATTCCTACAGAGTCGCCAATTGCATTTAGGGAATTGCTATTAGGTATTGCAACTCCATTACTTCCTATGGGCCAAAAGGCCCATAGGTGTGAATGGTTTTGCATTACCTGATTTGCTATTACTTAACTGTTAATCGCAAATTAGGAAATGCAAAACCATGTCCCCCTGAAACGCCCCCTCAAAAAATGTGCACATATAAAGCACACACGTGCCCTAGAGGCATGTGTGCGCTACATGGCACTTTGAAAAATGCATTTTTTTGTGCATTTTCAAAAATTGCACATGGTCACCATCTACTTGGGAGTCTATTGTAATAGCATTTCCTAAATGCACAGTTTGCATTCAGGAAATGCTTCGTACATGTGCTTAGGATTCCCGATTTGGAGTCGCAATTTTAGGAAACCGTAAAAAATTGTGATTACCTAAAACGCACTGCCAAAGCCTTTCATATATCTTGATAGACTATTTTCCATTCGCAAATGGTCAAATTTAGCAAATCCTAGGGACATGTGGTCCTTAGGACTCTTATAGGCAGGCATGATAAGAATTCTTGGGCCGCGTACTGAAGCATACAGAAGTCAGTATGAGCAAGGGCTAATAGCTAGACCAGAATATGTCATTCGTTTCATCATGAGTAATCTATTGACAGAAGCATTTTGGGTAGGACAATAGCAGGACAATTGGCTGGGATATGCTTTTATGGAATGAAGTGGGGTCAATTGCTGCCATTTTTGGCAAATCTTGTGTCAGTGAGTGGGCCTGGATGTCTTGGTTTTGCATTTAGGTGATAATCACCTGGTGCAATTACCCGGTTCGGGTTTATTGAAGGAGATGAAGAAGAATCTCTAGTTGATTTGTAGAATTTGGTCGGGGACGCATGTGTTTTGGATAGCACTGGTGCAGAGAAGGGTCTGACATGGGGCAGTGAAGTACACTGCGCTGAAGTGAGGAAGGAGAAAGGTGAACAGGGAGATGCTGCGTATTTGTAAGTTAAGAGGGATGGGTTGGTTGGAGCACACAGATATAATAAAGAAGGACTTCATGTTCCATAGGCAGGATGGAGTCCATCTTTCCATCGTGGGGAATGAATGGCACTTGTTGGAACTCAGAGATCGATTAGCCCTGACGCTGGCAATGAAAAAATGGTGTTCACAAAGAGGCGGTTATGGCGACAGCAACCCGCTTGCTTATGCTAATGGCCTGGGCTGGCTGCTGGGGCAACAGCAAACAGCTGTTTACTAGTCGATCAGAAAGGGGAATGGGGGACAGGGAAAACTCCTTGACAGGGTTTCTCTTGACGACATAAATGGAGGAGCTCGCAACAGGAGGAAGGGTTGGTTGCCTTGTAAGGTAGTCCTAGGCAGAGAGATTACAGGGAAGCAGTGGATGGGTCATGTGTGAAGGACAGCGAATGGAAGGAAAGGGAATAGTGAGGAATGTCAAGTCAAGTCAAAGAATCTTTATTCGGTGATTAAAAAACACCATAAAAGCACACTCATATTTACATGTTAAAAAGTCATTAAACATTTCAGGGTTCTTTGTACAGTGAATTAACAAAACATAAATACAACAATATAGCCATATTTAACACTTAAAAGTTAAAGTAAAAACATTTCAGTCTTCTCCTCTAGTAAGCCTTAAACGAAGTGCTACCTTGATAAAGTTCATAATACTACACAGTGTTAGGGGTTCCTCAGCTTTCTGTAAGAATACAAGTGCCTCCCTAGCGAGGACCAAATTAGCATTTTTCAAAATATTTACAAGGTATCTGCGTCTGGGCATTGAGTAAAAGGGGCAGAGTAGAACAAAATGAAGGGAGTCTTGCGGAGACCTGTTGTCGCAGCCGCAGGGCCCCTTCTGTTCTATTGATGTAGCAAACCCCGCTGGTGATGCCAACATAAATGGGAGAAGGTTCAATCTGAAACGGCACATCAGGAACCTATCCTGTGCATTGTACATGAGGAACAAGTATGGCTCCATACCTTCCACGCTCTTCACTAGGTGATGGGCCCTCACTGTCTTTTTGCACCCTTCAGCCTCATCTCTGCGTAGGTTTTTCCGCTCTAGAAAAATTCTCCCTACATGCAGTTTATTCTGGGCTACAATAGTTACAGGATGAGTAAAGAGGTTCCCAAAACATAGCTCCTCCAGGGTATTCTTCACATAAAGGAGCCAGGGGATGCGCATACACTTGTCCCTTTTTAGGCAGTCCGATAAGATTTCTCTACTAAGTGTCGCATCAGGATTGTACCAGATTTTTAACCAAGCGATAATAGGCCTCAATTTTATCAAATCTTCTATATATGGTCTCCCTAGCTCCCTATGGGCAATCAAACCAGCAGTACTTTGTGGTACCCTCAAGAGTGATTTCAGATATTTATTTTCTTCACGTTGGATACTAGTGGTATTGACAAAGCCCCATACTTCTGCCCCGTAAATTACCTTGGAGCATGATACTGAGCTGTACAGATTTATCACCTGTTCCGGGGACCATCTTCCTAGCCTCCTGCCATAGCTAGCAATTGCCCCGTTAGATGCAATCATTTTACCACAACGTTCCTCCACCAGGGTATCAAACCGCAGGGCACCATCGAATGTTACACCAAGGTATGGAAACGTTTTGACCTCTTCCACAATGTGGCTCCCTATTTTGTGTGTAAATTTAGAGGTGGTTTTTTTCCCCGCCAGGAGCACATAGGATTTACTCAGATTTACAGAAAGGTCCAGGGCACTCATGAACCTAACAAAACCATCAATCAGGATTTGTAGGCTCCTTGGTGTCCGTGCGATCAGTACCGCGTCATCTGCATAAAGCAGAACAGGAATATGACGCGACCCAACCCTTGGGCAATCTGCCTTCAGACCCAACAGAAACTGCTCCAAATTATTAATATAAAGGGAAAACAAAAAGGGAGCAAGAATGCAGCCTTGTCGGACTCCACTCTTACAGGGAAAAGAACTAGTCAGCCCCCCCTCCCTATTAAAGCGGACTTTGGCGGTGGTGTCACTGTGCAGTTCCCTCAATATATTAATTAGACCACTCTCTATCCCCATACTAAGCATCATGCCCCACAATTTTTCCCTATTGACGTGATCGAATGCTGCTGCCAGATCCATGAAACCCATGTAAATGGATTCATCACTAGCCATGGTATACTTGGCAGTCAGCAAATAAAGGTTCAGGCACTGGTCACTAGTGGACCTCCCTGCCCTAAATCCGTATTGAGTGTCCGAGAAGATGTTTTTTTCCTCGGTCCACTCGGACAGTCTATTAAGAATTGCCCTCCCCAAAAGTTTTGCTGACACATCAATCAGGGAGATCGGGCGGTAGCACTTTGGGTCATCCCTGTTGCCCTTTTTGAAAATCGGCACAATTACTGCCGTGGACCAAGACGGGGGCAGGCCACAGATGATAGCAGTATTAATAACCCTTGTCATTAGGGGAGCCCAGAGTTCGATGTTACTCAAAAAAAGATCAGGGGGGATTCCATCAGGCCCCGGAGCTTTATTTTTGGTCAGGCCCTCAATCCCTGCAATGATCTCCTTAATGGAGAATTCTACCAGTGGAGCCTCAGTTGGAATGGCCGGTAGGTCTACAGTAGAACCAGGCTCATGATTGTACAGGCCCCTATAGTGGTTGACCCACTGCTCTGGGAGAATATTGGCCCCTATATCCGGGGTATCTTTTTCCTGGAAAGTTGGGTTATTAATTATTTTCCAAAAGCCTGCTAGGTCCTTTCTTTCCCCCGCTTCTCGTAAATCTGCCCATGCTTCCGCCTGCAAGGCAAATTTCCTCCTCTTAATTTCCTTTTTATAAATTTCTCTGCACACCTTAACTTTGTGGGGGACCCTTGGTTTAGTTTTAAGGCAGCTTTTCAGCTCCCTCAAAGCTTTAGAGCAGTCTTTGTCGAACCATCGGGGATTCCCGTGGTTCTTAAATGGGACACTAGTCTTTAGCAAACCATCGACCAGATTAGCGATCTGGTCGAAAGCTTCCATTATCCTCGGTCCGCGGACTTCTGTGTCCAAACAATCATTAATAGCAAGTATGCCTGCGTCCACCAGGCCCTTGTAGAACTTTTCCCCGTCTATTTTAGCCCATTTTAGTCTCCTGCCTTGGTCTGTTGCTCTCTCAGTGAAGGTGCGTTGAACTCTAATACTTAGACCCACCATATACTGCAGCTCCAAAACAAGAGGGTTATGGTCACTAAAGCCACTCCATTCGATCCCTACACTAGTTGTCTTATTAATTAAGGACCTTGAGACCAGAATGTAATCTATGAAGGAAGAGCATCCTCTACCCTTAAATGTGGGGGGGAGTGTGCCATCCTCCTGCATCCCTACCATATTAATGGTGTGTTCAAGGTCATATTTAAACCGTAAGATTCTGAAAGCTGAGCCCAACGGCGTATGAGAGAAATGCGGTCCCTTCTCCATAGGGCATCGGGACCAATCTGTGCTTATTTGGACCAGTACCGGGCACAAGTGGCAATTATAATCTCCCATAACCACCAACCCATGTGGCTGCCCATTTTTTTGGCCTGTTATGACCTGGCCCAACCTATTATCTAATTCAGTAACAAGAGAGATGTTAGATCCCGCTATCTCGTTGTTATAAAGGTTTACTGCAACAAATCTAAGACCTTTCCCAGTGAACCTGACTGCCTGAATCCTGTGGGAATTCCAATCAAGGCAAGTGTAACTTCCCGGAAGGCTCAGATCTATATAAATAGCTAAACCTCCCATGGCTCTCCCTGATCTTGATTTTTGAGCAGGAACAAAAAAACACTTATACCCTTGCAGATGGAAATTATTCTCCTGGGCCCAGGTCTCCTGCAGACAAATTACATGGAATTTTCTGATATAGTCAAGCCACTCTTTGTTATTAAATTTCCCAGCCAGGCCAGCTATATTCCATGAGATGATTTTTAGTGCCTCACCCCCCTGGACCCCTCCTCCCTGTGACCCACCAGGTGATTCTCGCACTTGTTTTCCCAATTCCGGTCCCTGTGCGTCACCTATACATGCAATATCTACAACCCTAGGTTCATCCAGCACATAACTCCGGGCGCAACTTGATGACTTTTGTTTTGCCTCGGGGCTGTGCTTCTCCCACTCAGCATTTGGAACCCCTCTACCCCCTATACCCCATATACCATTATCTCTTTGTCAATCTACCCCCTCAAGACCATCCAGGCAGTGGAACCGATTGAATGTGTGGAAGGGTAGCTCTGGGCGGCTAAATAATGGCCTGGGATTGAACTCGTGATGAACACCCCTTCGACCCACCCTTTCCCAGTTGTCATATGAACGGGTCACGTGTACAGGGGCTGGGGTGGGGGGAAAGAAGAAAGACACATGAAGTGTTTGAATTGTTGTTACCTGTGATCTATTCTTTTCCTGGCATATGTGAGCAACTGTTCCAGCATCCCTGAAGCTCACCAATATGCAATCCCCTATGATGGATTTGCGTGTTCTCCCTATCCAAGGCACCCTTCTGACCATTATGATCTCATTGCTTAAGTGTACGGGTAAGGGTCTATTCAAATTTAGCCACTTAATCACCCTACTTTTCAGAGCACAGAAATCCTCGGCTTCACCTGCCTCTAGTGGTGGGACGCCCGCCATGACTACTGTAAAGTCATTCGCCTCTGGTGGTAAATTGGGTCTACGTGGCCTGGGGGGAAGCTTCATTAGTGGAGTAGGTGCAACACTATCTGGGGGCTGTACCGGGGGAACAGCATTTGCAGGGGGTATAGGTCCTATGGGGTTAGGTGGCTTATTTGGGGCAGGGTTATTCCTCTGGGTTTGTGGTGGGGCGGCCGCAGTTGCAACCTGTGAGGGAGCAAGATGCATAACACTTTTTGGAGCTGTTGGGGTGGCAATAGGTTTAGGAGCCCTCTCATGAGAATTGGCCGGATTTTTCATACTGCTTAGTGTAGCCTCAAGAATGGTTAGTCTGATTTCCACTTTTTTGATGCTTTCACTAATTGGTAACAAAAGTGACCTAAGCAGGAATTCCAAATTACCCAGCGGAGCAACAGAGAGGGGGGCATTAACAATGTCGCTAGCCGTCTCTTTAGTCAGGACGGGAGCCACACCATCCTGTGCAGCGGGTTTAGAATGTAAGTCAGCCACCGTTGTCACAGTTGATATGGAGGGTTTGGATGACTTCCCAAAATCAGAATGAGGGATCTTTGGTTTGTTTTTAGCCTGGGCACCCCTCGACTTCCTCCTACGTTTGTTTGGTGGGGGCCCAAAAACCCCTTGTGCTACAGCTATTTTAGGTTTGGCTTTCCTAGACTTTGATGCTGGGGGCGGTTGAGAAATTAAGTCAATCGTCCCCCTACTTGGGCTTGTGCTACTCACTGGGGTTGAGCTCATAAGTACCACTGGGGGCGTTTTTGTAACATCCCTAAGCAGGATCGGAACATCTTCATTTAGTGTCAAGTCTTCGCTAGGTGTGGGAGGATAGTCTCCTAGAGGTCTACCTTTCAAATTATCTATAGAGCGTCTCCGCTCAGCTCTGAGCCGGCTTAATGTGTTCTCCTTGTCCCCATCTCCCCCCGCCCGAGGAAAGTAATTCTCTAAGGTCATATTTTTTGTTCCTGCCTGCCTTATGGGGGTACTTTCCTTTACCGGGGACGGCATGGTATCTTAGAGTGTGATGATAGCTATGTGGCAATTTATCAGCTTGTAGTGCTAGGGACTTGATGGCAAACGGCAGAACCAAGAGGGAGGCCCAGCCCGGCCTACTCCGGCCTATGACGGCCACAGACGGCCCCGCCCTTGTCCCGGGCTTCTCCCGGCGCCCTCCCGCGCGCTCCCGCGCAGCGGGATCCTAGTGCAAAAATAAAAGAGAAGGAGGTGGGGCGGGGGGCGTGGCAGTCAGGGAGAGCGACCCAGGTGTTGTGGGTTGACCTCACGCAGGGGCTCCTGGGAGTTGGAGTCCCTGCGGGTCCGCTCGCAGCCCTGTACTTGCCTGCCAAAGCCCAGAGTCCGGTGTCCAAGATCAGAGCCCCTCTATGCTCAAGGCGCCTCTCTCCACACCGCGAAGCGGGACCCGCGGAGCGGGTCCGGCGAGGAGCTGCGGCAGAAGAAAAACACCACAGGTGCAGGGAACAGCCCACGGCGAAGTCCAGGCAAACAAGGTATCCCACGTCGATCAGGAAGGGGGCTGCTTTCAAGTGCTAGGGCGGGGGCGTGGCAGTCAGGGAGAGCGACCCAGGTGTTGTGGGTTGACCTCACGCAGGGGCTCCTGGGAGTTGGAGTCCCTGCGGGTCCGCTCGCAGCCCTGTACTTGCCTGCCAAAGCCCAGAGTCCGGTGTCCAAGATCAGAGCCCCTCTATGCTCAAGGCGCCTCTCTCCACACCGCGAAGCGGGACCCGCGGAGCGGGTCCGGCGAGGAGCTGCGGCAGAAGAAAAACACCACAGGTGCAGGGAACAGCCCACGGCGAAGTCCAGGCAAACAAGGTATCCCACGTCGATCAGGAAGGGGGCTGCTTTCAAGTGCTAGGGCGGGGGCGTGGCAGTCAGGGAGAGCGACCCAGGTGTTGTGGGTTGACCTCACGCAGGGGCTCCTGGGAGTTGGAGTCCCTGCGGGTCCGCTCGCAGCCCTGTACTTGCCTGCCAAAGCCCAGAGTCCGGTGTCCAAGATCAGAGCCCCTCTATGCTCAAGGCGCCTCTCTCCACACCGCGAAGCGGGACCCGCGGAGCGGGTCCGGCGAGGAGCTGCGGCAGAAGAAAAACACCACAGGTGCAGGGAACAGCCCACGGCGAAGTCCAGGCAAACAAGGTATAGTGAGGAATGAATGTTTGGATGATCATATAGGGACTGTTCTTGTTGGGGGGAGGTTCAAGGGTGGAGGGGTCAGTATAAAATTATATTAGTGAGGTGGTGCTTTGACCACTTGTAATGTTAATAAGCTCACAATCTGAATGCCTGTCCTTATAAGGTTGCCTTTTGCTCTCACTTGGTCTGCGTATTCTGCAGCGTCTCGCCCGATGGGGGCACCGGGGGGTGGCATTCACAGTATGGCTACACCTGGGGACTTCAGGTGAATGGTGCACTCCAGGCCCTGGGGGTGACGATTGGTCTTTTCGGGTACAGGGTGGGGTTTAGCTGGCAGTTGGTCAGCTTTGGGTTCAGTCGGGCACAGGTTAGCATGCGGTGGTCCTGGTAAGTTGGGTAGAGCTGTAGTGTTTGTCTCTTTCCTCTCACTGTAAGTTTCATTCTTTTCAGGAACTACGGGGTTTTCTGGGGACAGCTTTGTTGGGTCTTTTATGCAGGTTGGCTCTAATTAGTTGTTGCTTTTAGGGCAGGTGGCAGAAATGGAGGCACTCACGGCAGGCAGGAAGAGTTGGGGGCCTTGCAGGGTAGTCCTTGGCAGAGGGAATAGAGGGGAGGGATGGTTGGGTCATGTGTGAAGGACAGCTAATGGAAGGAAAGGGGATGGTGAGGAATGAATATGTGGATGATAGCTTCGGAACAGTTCTTGGGGGGAGGTATGAGGGTGGGGTGGTCAGTAAAAAATTGTATTATTGAGGCGGGGCTTTGATCACTTATTGTAATGTTAATACATTCCCTATCTGCATGCCTGTCCTAACAAAGCGACCTTTTGCTCTCACTTGGCCTGGTTGTTCTGTGCCGTTTTGCCGGAATGTCCCTCATAATTCTAACATGAGCCTACCATGGGCTTCGGCCAGTTCTTGTCACGCGGGCACTTGTTTTCCCGATCTGTGCTCGAGCTCTGCGTCTTCCGGCCCGCGTCCTCTCACCGGGGGGCAGCGGCTGTGACGCTGCTGCATTCTCTGATCCAAGACACAGTGGCTGCCTCTCCACTTGGCCCTCCCTGCGATCCTATGGATTATCACTGACAGGAAATGTGTGTCTTTCTTCTGTTACGAACTCTCTGGGAATCTCACATTAAACAGCAGCTCTGTGAATGCAATCAAGAGCTATTTCTAGGCAGAGAAGCAATTTAACGCATGAATGGGTTTTAGCTCAAAAGAAGAGAAAAGGACAATCTCTGGTCCCGGGGGAGCGGAATAATAGGGTAATTTTCTCAAGGAGGAAAAAAAAAGCGGGTTTTGTTTTGCATGATATGGGGGGGAAGGACAGCTTTTTGACAGCGGCCATTTTCATGAGGCAGCTTCAAGGATTCAGGTAGGTATTGCAGGAAATGGCCGGTTCAGGTACTTGTCCAGCAACACTAAACGGTCTGATGGGTCAGTTCACTGATTTACTCATAGGTCAAAGTTGTTGTATAGGAGGTGCCTCTACGGGCGCCTCGAGGAACTACAATTCTTGCGCCAGGAAATACATAGGCATGCTTTTAAAAGCTAGCTGTTACACGCTGGGCAAATGCATAAATGTAAAAAATCCACATTCAATGGGGCACTTGATAAACATCCTAATTTTGGAAAAGTATCCGATTTACCCAGGATTACACGTTGAAGTGAGATAGAGAAGCCGAGATTGAAATTCTACTCGCCTAGTGCAAATAGCAAAACCATAGGCTCCTAATTTCTCTCTCACACACACAAACGCACCTATACACGCACACATGCTTCTCCTCACACACTTACTCATATGCGAAAAACACTTAAACAAATATACAAACAGCCCTTGCAAAATTTATTATACAGCTATACTGATTTATCTGTACATCATGCTAGAGAAAATAAATGCGGCCCGATAAAACATGTTATTTGGAACATGATTAGTAATTAACCTCTATTCCTTTGTTTAATACCACTGTTTATCATAGCAAAGGACGGCTCGCAGTTATTGTCACACTATAGAATGATTAATGTAAGCAAACATTGCTTACTGCCTCACACGTATGGAATGTTCAATGGCTTTATGGGATAAAACATCTCTAACATCTTTGAAAGTGATAGGATAGATGCTGTTTTCCAGGTTTTTTAAAAGTATCCCACCTTGAACATCTCATTCAAGATCCTCATATGGTGAGGCACTACAGTCTTTGAAGCCATCTGTAGTGTGGCTGGGAGACATGGATCGGACGGTGATCAGATTTAACTAAGTCCAGTAGCCTTCTAACCTGTTGTGATGTGAGAGGGGAAACATTGGATAGTGTATTCCTTAATTGAGGTGCCGAAAAGCTTCAGTAGGAGCTCAACTAGCCTCATCATTTGATGCATACTCATTGTAAACTTCAGCTACTTTAGTTTGACAAAATTCTGACAATTCATTACAGAAGGATTGATTGCTAATCGACAAATTGGTATTATTGAGATTGATTAAGGGGTTACTTGTTTGTAAGAGAGTTCTAGTTGAATTTTTGGCAGATGTCATTTTTTTCAGTAAAATAGGAGGAATTTTCTTTCTGAATCATATTTTCATAGTCCAGGATACATTGTTTGTATTTTTGTCTCTCATTAGTATCATACTTTTCGCACCATATGCATTTTCAATCAATCAATCAATCAATCACCAAATCTGTAAAGCGCGCTACTCACCCGTAAGGGTCTCAAGGTGCTGAGGGGGGTGCTACTGCTCGAACAGCCAGGTCTTGAGTTGTTTCCTGAAGGAGAGATGGTCCTGGGTCATCCGTAGGTGGGTGGGGAGGGAGTTCCATGTCTTGGCTGCCAGGTAGGAGAAGGATCTTCCTCCGACGGTAGATTTCCGGAATTGTGGGACGGAGGCGAGGGCGAGGCTGGCGGATCGGAGCTGGCGGGTGGGTGTGTAGAATGTGAGGCGGCTGTTGAGGTACTTCGGGCCCATGTCGTGGAGAGCCTTGTGTGCGTGGGTGAGGAGTCTGAACGTGATCCTTTTGTTGACGGGGAGCCAGTGAAGGTTTTTCAGGTGGGCAGAGATGTGGTTGCGGCGAGAGATGTCCAGGATGAGTCGTGCTGAGGCGTTCTGAATGCGCTGGAGTCTTTTCTGGAGTTTGGCTGTGGTTCCAGCGTCGAGGGTGTTCCCGTAGTCCAGGCGGCTGGCCACGAGGGCCTGGGTGACCGTCTTCCTGGTTTCGCTGGGGATCCATCGGAAGATCTTTCGGAGCATGCGCAGGGTGTTGAAGCAGGATGATGAGACGGCGTTCACTTGCTTGGTCATCGTGAGGGAGGAGTCCAGGATGAAGCCCAGGTTGTGTGCGTGGTCCGTTGGCTTGGGTGCGCTGCCCAGGGCAAGGGGCCACCAGGAGTCGTCCCAGGCGGAGGGAGATGGTCCGAGGATGAGGACTTCCGTCTTGTCTGAGTTTAGTTTCAGACGGCTGCTCTTCATCCATTCTGCGACGTCTCTCATTCCTTCCTGGAGGTTGGCTTTGGCGGTGGCGGGGTCGTTGGTGAGGGAGAGGATCAGCTGGGTGTCGTCGGCGTAGGAGATGATGTTGAGGTTGTGTTGGCGGGCGATGGCTGCGAGAGGGCTCATGTAGATGTTGAAGAGGGTGGGGCTGAGTGAGGATCCTTGCGGGACGCCACAGATGACTTCGGTGGCCGCGGATTGGAACGGGGGGAGGCGGGCTCTCTGGGTCCTTCCGGCGAGGAACGAGATGATCCACAGCAGTGCCGCTCCTTGGATTCCGGTGTTGCTGAGGCGTTGTGTCAGGGTGTGTTGGCATACGGTGTCAAAGGCTGCTGAGAGGTCCAGGAGGATAAGGGCGGCCGTTTCCCCGTTGTCGAGAAGGGACCTGATGTTGTCGGTGGCTGCGATGAGGGCGGTCTCGGTGCTGTGGTTTGCTCGGAAGCCGGACTGTGAGGGGTCGAGGGAACCGTTGGTCTCGAGGAAGGCGGAGAGTTGTCTGTTGACGGTCTTCTCGATGACTTTGGCTGGAAAGGGGAGGAGCGAGATGGGGCGGAAGTTCTTGAGGTCCGTGGGGTCCGCGGTGGGTTTCTTCAGGAGGGCGCTCAGCTCGGCATGTTTCCAGCTCTCCGGGAAGGTGGCAGATGCGAAGGAGCTGTTGATGATGTTCCGGAGTTGGGATGCGATGATGGAGTCGGCTTTGTTGAAGATGTAGTGTGGGCAGGGGTCGGTAGGGGAGCCGGAGTGGATGGTGTTCATCATGCGAGTGGTGTCTTCGGTGCTGACAGGGGTCCAGGTGCAGAGGGTGGTGGTGGGGGGCGCTGGTTCGGTGGTTGGGTGCGTGGTCAGTGCGCCGAAGCTGTTGTGTAGGTCGGCGATCTTGCGGTGGAAGAACTAGGCGAGAGAGTCGCAGAGGTCTTGCGAGGGGGTGATGTCGTTGTTGCAGGCGCTGGGGTTGGAGAGCTCTTTGACGATGCTGAAAAGCTCCTTGCTGTTGTGGGTGTTGTTGTCCAGTCGTTCTTTGAATGCTGTCTTCTTGGTGGTGCGGATCAGCTGGTGGTGTTTGCGGGTGGCGTTCTTGAGGGCGGTCATGCGTTCTGTTGTCTGGTCGTGGCGCCAAGCTTTCTCGAGGGTGCGGCAGGTTTTCTTGGAGTTTTTGAGGTCGTTGGTAAACCACGAGGCTTTCCTGCTGGCGGGTCTGCTGGGGGGGGTTCTTCAGTGGTGCGAGTTCATCCGCGCAGTTGGTGAGCCACTCTGTGAGGTTGCGGGCTGCTTCGTCGGGGTCCGTCGTGATGGTGGGAGGGTTCTGGCTGAGGGAGGTGGTGAGCTGGTCGGCGGTGATCTTGCTCCAGCTTCTGCGGGGAACCTGTTGCGGGTGGTGGTGGGTCATGGTTCTCCTGAAGTTGAAGTGGACGCAGCTGTGGTCTGTCCAGTGTAGTCCGGTGGAGTGGCTGAAGCAGATGTGCTTGCTGGAGGAGAAGACGGGGTCAAGCGTGTGGCCGGCGTAGTGGGTGGGGGTGTTCACCAGTTGCTTGAGTCCGAGGTTGGCGAGGTTGTCCAGCAGGGCGGCGGTGTTGCAGTCCTTGTTGTTCTCCAGGTGGAAGTTGAGGTCCCCTAGGAGGATATAGTCTGTGGAGGTGAGGGCGTGTGGACTGACAAAGTCTGCGATGGCTTCGCTGAATTGTGTGCGTGGTCCCGGGGGTCTGTAGATGAGGGTGCCTCTGAGGGTGGTCTTGGGGTCTGTGTGGATCTGGAAGTGAAGGTGTTCGGCGGCGGTGAGGGTGTTGTCGGACTTGGTCGTGATGCGGATGGTGTTTCTGTGGACGATGGCGATGCCTCCTCCAGTTTGGTTGATGCGGTCCTTCTGGGTGATCTTGTAGCCCTCCGGGATGGCTATGGCGATGTCGGGGGCTGAGGAGGCGTTCATCCAGGTTTCCGTGAGGAAGGCGACGTCTGGTGATGTTGTGTTGAGGAGGTTCCAGAGTTCGACGGCGTGTCTGTGGACAGAGCAGGTGTTGAGCAGGATGCACTTGAGGTGGTTGTTGCTGGTGCTCGGCTTGGCGGGTGCCTGGTAGGTCCTGAGGCAGGTGAATTGGCAGGCTTGGCAGGTGAAGGGCCCGTGTGTGCGCCTCGGGGTGGCTTGGTAGCAGGCGGTGTTTCGGCCGGCGTTGAGTGCGTGGAGGGTGGTGGCGTTGTAAGTTCGTCGGGTGCGCTGGCATCGGCGAGGATCAGGGGTCCTGGCGCTGGGCGCGGTCCAGGCGCGGGCGGGTGTAGATGGGCGTAGGCGGGCTTGCCTTTGCACGTACGTGTGGACTCCGCCATAAATGGCGAAGTGGGAGGGAGGAGCAGCTGGGAGGCGGGAGCGGGGTGGCGAATGGGAAGGGGAGCGGGTGTACAGAAGAAAGAACAGGGCGGGGCCGCGGGGGAGCAGCGGCAGGGAGCGGGGCGGAACAGTGGGAAAAAGGCGGCAGACGAGCACAGAAACAAGAAGAAATCAGGGGCTCAACAGTGAGAGAGCAATACAATTACTGGTACAACAGTGAAAAGCAATACAATTACTGGCACAGCGAGGGCGGGAAAACAGGAAAAATAAGGAGCCTCAGCCACAGGGGCAGTGGCGAGCGGCAGCAAGGGGAGACCGGGTGCACTCAGGAGGAGCCACGCGGCGGGAGGAGCGACCGGCTCTGACAAGGTCAGGTCAGGTTATTTTTGTTTGCGACAGATTTGTTTTTGCTGCCTGAGTTTTTCTGAAAACCAGGGGGCTGACGGTTTGTTTCTGTGGCATTGAAACAATTTTTGGGGCGCCAATTAGTCCACTGCAGAGCGCAACCAATTAGCGTAGTTGGTGGTGGCATCATCTAAGTCCTCCAAGACCTCCGGTAGTGTGTCTGATAGGACCTGATAGAGCTATGACCATTCCAGCTTGTGCCAGGATCTGGTTAGATGCTTGTGTCTATTAGATGTTCTGTATCATTATCATCAGAAACTTCCAAACTCTGCAACACTTTCTGCAGCTCCAATCTATGACACGCCGTTCCACTCTATGACATGCCACTCCATTGTACACCACTCCACTGTGTGCCATTCAAGTGCATGCCATTTCACTCTGCGCCACTCCATTCTACACAACACCACTGCACGCCATGACTCTATACACCAAAATACTTTACGTCACAACACTCAATGCGATTTCATGGCACTCCACTCTGTGCTATTCCTTTCTATGCCACTTCATTCTACACCACTCCACTCTCTGCCATTCTACAGTAACCACTGCACTCTACACCAATCAATTTTACTCCACTCCGCTTTATGCTATTACACTCTATGCCACTCCACTGTACACTTCTCAACTGTGCACCACTCCACTCTAAGTTATTACATTCTATGCCACTCCACTCTACGCCACACTACTGTTTGCCATTCTATTCTACACTATTCCACTATATGCCCCTCCAATGTACACAATTCCATTCAATGCCACTTGACTCTATGCCACTCTATTTCATTTCACTCTATGCCACTCCACTCTACGGCACACCACAGTATGATATTCCAGTCTACACCACTTTATGCCACTCCACTGTATGGTATTCCACTCTATGCCACTCCACCCTAAGCTATTCGACTCTACACCACTCCACTCTACACCACTGTGCTGTACCCCAATCCAGTCCATTCAATTCCAAGCTACACCTCTGTACGCTGTTCCACTCTACATAACTCTATGCCACTCTACAGTACCCCACTCTATGCAATTCCACTCGACACTATTTCACTCTACGCCACTCCACTATACGCACTTCTATGCCACTCCACTCTCCACTATTCCACTGTGCCCCTCTACACTGTACACCACTCCACTCTACGCTATCCCACTCTAAGCCCCTCCTCTCTATGTAAATAAACTGTGTATGCTCTCCCACTCTATGCCACTCCACTCTATACCACTACATTGTTCGACACTCCACTCTACGCCCCTCCACTCTATGCTATTCGACTCTATGCCGCTCCATTCTACATGACTATGCTGCATATCCCTCCACTCTATGCTATTCCGCTCTATGCCACTCTATGTCACTCCACTGTACACCAATACACTCTACGCAGCTGCACTGTGTATGCTATTCCACTCTATGCCACTTCACTCCACGCCACTACACTGTTGGGCATACCACTCTACACAACTCCACTCTATGCTATTCAACTCTATGCCACTCCACTCTACACCACTGTACCATACGTCACTCCACTCTATACTATTCTACACTATACCACTCCACTTTACACCACTCTACTCTATGGTATTCCACTCTATGCTACTCCACTCTATGCCATTCCTCTTTACGTTGACTATTCTATTCCACTCTACACAACACCACTGCACGCCATGACTCTATACACCAAAATACTTTACGTCACAACACTCAATGCGATTTCATGGCACTCCACTCTGTGCTATTCCTTTCTATGCCACTTCATTCTACACCACTCCACTCTCTGCCATTCTACAGTAACCACTGCACTCTACACCAATCAATTTTACTCCACTCCACTTTATGCTATTACACTCTATGCCACTCCACTGTACACTTCTCAACTGTGCACCACTCCACTCTAAGTTATCACATTCTATGCCACTCCACTCCACGCCACACTACTGTTTGCCATTCTATTCTACACTGTTCCACTATATGCCCCTCCAATGTACACAATTCCATTCAATGCCACTTGACTCTATGCCACTCTATTTCATTTCACTCTATGCCACTCCACTCTACGGCACACCACAGTATGATATTCCAGTCTACACCACTTTATGCCACTCCACTGTATGGTATTCCACTCTATGCCACTCCACCCTAAGCTATTCGACTCTACACCACTCCACTCTACACCACTGTGCTGTACCCCAATCCAGTCCATTCAATTCCAAGTTACACCTCTGTACGCTGTTCCACTCTACATAACTCTATGCCACTCTACAGTACCCCACTCTATGCCATTCCACTCGACACTATTTCACTCTACGCCACTCCACTATACGCACTTCTATGCCACTCCACTCTCCACTATTCCACTGTGCCTCTCTACACTGTACACCACTCCACTCTACGCTATCCCACTCTAAGCCCCTCCTCTCTATGTAAATAAACTGTGTATGCTCTCCCACTCTATGCCACTCCACTCTATACCACTACATTGTTCGACACTCCACTCTACGCCCCTCCACTCTATGCTATTCGACTCTATGCCGCTCCATTCTACATGACTATGCTGCATATCCCTCCACTCTATGCTATTCCGCTCTATGCCACTCTATGTCACTCCACTGTACACCAATACACTCTACGCAGCTGCACTGTGTATGCTATTCCACTCTATGCCACTTCACTCCACGCCACTACACTGTTGGGCATACCACTCTACACAACTCCACTCTATGCTATTCAACTCTATGCCACTCCACTCTACACCACTGTACCATATGTCACTCCACTCTATACTATTCTACACTATACCACTCCACTTTACACCACTCTACTCTATGGTATTCCACTCTATGCTACTCCACTCTATGCCATTCCTCTTTACGTTGACTATTCTATTCCACTCTATTCCACTGTACTGTACACCACTTGAGTAAACACCACTCCACGTCACTCCACTATACATCACTCTACGCACCCCATTCTATGTTATTCCACTCTACGTCACTCCACTCTACTCTTTCCCACTCTATGCCACTTCACTATACATGAATGTGATGAATACATGATAGATTTGAGGTATAACTATAACTTTAGAATCTCTAATGTGTGTGCAGTTTAAGTTTGGATTGTATTGAAAGAATAACGTTTGCCTAACTTTAAGTAATGTTTAACCTTTATTTTTTCATATATATATATATACATATACACACACACACACACACATACATGTGTGTCTGTGTACATATATACACACACACACATATGTCTTTGTGTGTACTATATAAAAGTGGACCTAAAGCTAGGAGAAAAATTAATCGATTGCTAAATTGCAATTCAGAATTCACGGTGTACTGTCTGGATTGTCCGTGCCCAAAGCAATATGTGGGAAGCATGATCCATCCCATGAAAAAGCGCATTTTAGAGCACATGCGTGCAATCTCAAAAAAAGATCCAAATTATTCTGTGGCACGCCACATCGAGATTTCTCACAACATTAACCGTGATCTAGTAAAATTCTTCTGCATAGATCAGGCCCCCAAGAATGAGAGAGGAGGTGACAGAGTCAGGAACCTACGAAGAATGGAATCTAGATATATAATTGATTTAAATACCATGTCACCAGCAGCTCTAAATATTGCAGAAGAACTCTGGGTCCATTTAGACTGGTACTCTGTGTCCCCCATGAGGTGCCCTTATGATTAGAGCCTGAACTTCATAACAAACTATAAACTGATGCCGTCTACTAATTGAAAAGTCCAACATGTGGAGTCATATATTGTCTTTGAAAGCCTAGTGAGAATGACTATCCATTAAGGAGGGATATTTTCTTATTTATACAGGCTGCCCACAAACTTCTCTACCAGGTGGAAGAATTGCCCATCCAGGGCTTTATTTTAGCTCGTCATTAGGTAAATGAAAGGCATGGTGTCATGTATATATTTTATTGAGAAATAAGAATTTTCAAAGAATATTGCCAATAAGATTTCAAAAGGTGACGCTCTATAATTAGGGATTTTGCTCTGTAATATTATTTTCCTTTTTGTAAATCATGCGACTTGCCTCAGACTTAAAGTGTATATACACTGTTAAAAAGATTTGCACAAACCTAATGTTAAATGCCAGAGGAACGCTGTAAGATGGCCGCTGCTGTTTAAACCAAATTTTGTCCTAATAATTCTGTTAGGCCATCTTCGCTGTTAATGAATTTTGATTTTACATCATACTGTACACTTTAAAATGGTGGTTTTAGATTACACTCACTGACATCGAGGATGGCAGCAACGCTGAAACGCGTCTGTTGGCTCAAGGGAGGGTCTGCACATTAAATTTCTCATTTGGAATTCCCGTGAGTGCTCTCCTTATTTGAGTGACTGAAACCGTTTTCACTGTGGAAGCATATATATATATATATATATATATATATATATATATATATAATATATAATATATATATATATATATATATATATATATATATATATATATATATATATATATATATATATATATATCACCATACTCCTCTTCTGAGCGAAGAAGAAGCGGCCACACGAGGATTCCTTAGGGAGGCACTTTATTGACAAGCAAGTGTGGTATGACGCATTTCGGCGTACTATCGCCTTCTTCAGATAGCGATGCTCTCCGTGTCTCGTGTTGACATCACCTTAAAAATAGTCCTCTACACTTCCCATTGGTGGGAATGCTCACCTCCCAATGTCTTGTATCCGCCCACTAGATGCAGTGTGGTAGCAAACTACATCTCCCAGAGTTCATCTTTACCGGGTTAGTGTTGCGTGGAGGAATTCTTTTAAAAATTGTGCCCATATCGGCTGGAGCAGTGCAGGGTAAGGCTCGGTGAAAGTGAGTCCTGGTAAATGATGTCTCAGTGTCTCCTCCGGTCCCCGCATACGTTCAAGCCCCAGGATAAGTGTCCGCCGGGCTGTAGGTTCAAATACAATGATTTTCGCCTCACGGCAATCACGAGCTGCCACTGGCAGCGTCCCTTTGCTTTACCTTCGCTGGATGGCGGGCTGGAGATGTCCCAATACCTTGGGCAAGAAAAAGCTGAAACAGCAGGAACCAGTAAAAGCCCCAGCCAATTTGCAGAACGGGTCCTCTTTCGCATCTCTGGCTGATGTGCACATATCGCCATACTCCCCTTCTGAGCAAAGAAGAAGAGGCCACACGAGGATTCCTTAGGGAGGCACTTTATTGACAAGCAAGTGTGGCATGATGCATTTCGGCGTACTAATGCCTTCTTCAGATGTCGTTGCTCTCGGTGTCTGTACATATCATATGTATGATTAATATTAGGATGCAAAATGAAAAATGTATGTTTATCAGGCATTACAAAATGGCGCTTATTTTTGCGTGATGCGTTTGTCCCTTCTCAATGTCAATGCACAAGTGATATAGTTTTAAATATGGTCGCTTCCGGTGTGGCAGTAACACCGAAGAAGGCAGACCGCCGAAACGCGTTTGTTGCTGGATGAAATAAATATCTTCAAATGCCCCCGCGAGTGCTGATTTTCTTACAATTTAAAGAAAAGGAGTGCAATAATTAGCAGAGTTCACTGCCGCATCTCAGCACCTGTTTGAGAGTGCTTCACACAGAGGTGAAAAGCGAGCGACAATATATATATATATATATATATATGTATATATATATATATATATATATATATCCACACAAATTTCTCCAATTCAAAGGAGCCCCCGACCCTTCAGGGCGGCCTCGTTACAAAGTGGGCATGGAGCAGCCCACCAACGTCAGCACAACGAGGAAACACACCGAGGCCCTTTACAGAGATCAAAAACGATTTATTTTCAGTGACAGCAGCACTCCTTCCCCTTTCCTTACGCGTTTCAGCTGTCGCCTTGGTCACAGGTGGGAAAGTAAATCAAAGCCAAAGTGCTTCGTGCTGGTTAAAATACGTGATGTCACATGACCTGCAGATGGAAATGCGAGTCCCACAATGCATTGTACAGGTATGTTAAGTTCCACAAGGAATTTCAATGAATTCTCTTTCGCAATGTACTGCTGTTATTTACATCGTACCTGCATTGCTTGTAATGGAAATACTGTCCTTATTGCCATGTGTTGAGTTGTTAGCCAGTGCTCATTTTAAACGTACACCGCATCAAAACGTTTCTTCCTCTGGATGGTCAGAGCGGGATGTCAACCCCTCCGACTCCCTTCCAAACAGTCACGCTTTTCGCATTAGTGGCATTCCCAGGTAGGTTACGTGACTGTAGTGGGTCATGCTCCCGATTAACATCCACACAAATTTCTTATTTTTATATATATATATATATCAAACAGAGCATGTGTGCTCGGTTAAAACTGCCGCAGCTCCAGAACAAAGGGCGCGTCGTCTGTGCGGACCAACCCTGCAAGGTCCGTATTGAATTCTCCAAAGTTCCCTTTCCTGTCTTGCTCAAATAATGAATTTATTTGTCAGCTGCTGACAAATAAATTCATTATTTGAGCAAGACACGGTGTCATCATCCTTTGCTACAGGAAAGGGAACTTTGGAAATATATATATATATATATATATTTTGAGGCATACCACAATAAGAATACACAAGGCTTTGTGTATTTTGTGATAGACTGTATTCCTCTGAACCAACGAGTAGGCAATAGAGAGAAAAAGTTACGTAAACTAGAGTCCTGCTACATTTTAGAGAAAAACACGCGATCCCCGGCGGGATTGAATATCGAAGAAGATTTAATCACACATTTATAATTTGATTGTTGATAGCTTTTCAAGATATAACAGATTACCAAGTAGGCAACTTCTCTGCCCCGTTTTCAAGTTTGTAATTTTTATTTTCTATTTTTATTTTTGCATTTTCTTTTCACAGGGAGACTTAGATAGTTAATAAAGTAGTAGATTCTTGACTATACTCTACTATTAGCCCACTGGGGCTGAAGGTAATGAATTTGTTTTTTAGCGTGAATCTGTTTTTTAGTGTGAATTTATTAAATGGTATTTTAGATGGAATTGTCTGCCCACTGGGACTCAATTGAGACTGGCACTTCAGAGGGGTAATTTGTGCTCTTCATGTGTATATAAAATGTTTTGGGGAATATTATATCTTTCCTAAAAACAAACCAGCCGAGATTTGATAATTTTGAATGTCCGTACTGACTTGTTTTGTGGGCTATTCTGTACCATTGTAGTACGACACAGTACTCTTACAGGTCTTAATATATTTATTTTTTGGAATCATTAAGGGTATTCTACCCGCGGTAATTTCACCATGTAACCAGGTGTTTAATATTGTGATATTTTTGTACATTGCAACGTTGTCACGCTATCTATTTGTTTGAAAAAACTACAAGTCTTTCTTTTAATATACTATGTGAGTAGTTTCAGTCATGTGACATGACGTGAACATTGTATTTAAAAATGGCTAATCAAACGGGTAAGCCGTTGGTGAACAAGCCTGCTAGACAGGCGAAACGCGTCCTACCAGTCGAGTTCAATAAAGTTTTCTTGGCCAGAACACGGCGTCGTCATCCTTGTGCTACGAGGAGTTTTGCAAATTTATATATATATATATATATATATATACATGTATTACACAGTGGCTGTGTAATTATAAATAGGTCAGACTTTCCAAAGGAAGAACGTTTTTAGTTTCGCTAATAACATTAATGCTGCATGACAAATCTTGACAAAAGTTTCTCAAAACAAATTTAAACATTTCAGGTCTATCTGGAATTTTTCAGGGTGATCCGTCAAGTAGGGACTGTGAAAAGAAGGCATCCAAAAAACACTTTTTCTCAATGCATTTTTCATAGCAAAAAAGGCAGAAAAGAATTACACCAAAATGTGGCAGCAATCTTGATCTTCATATAGAAAGTATGCTTTTTGTGACTTCTTGTAATTCTGTTCAACAGTTTTAGAGAAATGTAGGTTTAAAACTTCTAGATACTTGTTACCGCACTTCAAAATAATGTCTCCTGATTGGCCGTGTACGCTGGAGTCACGCGATACGAAGCAAAGCAAATGGCAGCTACAGCAGAAAGAAAAATGTTCCGGCCTCCATTACTGTACATTGGTTATCTGTCCTCATGCCCTGCAACTAAATGATAAATAGTATGCTAAGTGGCTAAGTGGCATGGGAGGGCTACTGCTGTTTAGTTATGGGGAGGGACTCCATCAAGGGGAATAATATAAAAACCAAAAAGAATTTAAACGGTTGGTTCTGCGGGAGTCTTGAGATATCACACGGGAGTCCACACTAGATTCCAGAGGGAGTACGGTGGGACCAGATTTAAAAAAAACATAAAAGTACAGTAAGGTTTCAAATTGCCTATTACGCACACCCTAAACACTGTGCATAACACCTAATGGAGAGCCCACTACTTTGAGCCATCTACTCCCCATTAGGTGTTCAAGCCCCTACTATGAGCACCCTTCACCTTTTACCAGGCAATTTGTGGATGGATGATCTCTTGGGCACAATCAATGAGGTGTGAGTGCCCAGGCTCCTACAAACACAGCCTATGCCTTGTACAGAAGCCTTAAAGCAGAGCCCACTCACTTCTGGCACAGGTAGGCCCTATTAGGTGGCAAGGACCCTAGGATGCCCACATTCACTACGGTGGCAAAACACCCAATACTTACACTCTAAGCTTTGTAAAGAAGACCTCGCAGAAAGCCCACTCCTTTAAGGCACCCACACCCCATTAGGTTTAAGCCTCCTTTACACATACCCTTGTGTGTATTGAAGGGAACTGTGGCAAGCATTAATCACATCACCTTGATGTGATAACAGTAGGGCAGTGTAGGTCTATTTTTCAATGTGCCACTGTGATAAAGCTACAGCTGTCTGGTGAGCCTCATTGAGGGTAAAACTGGTCTTGGGTTGGTTGTGTTCCGGTTCAGGAAGGACCTAACATGGTAGATCAGACTGGACTGTTTCTATTGGTGCAGGGTCAAGACTGACTTGCAAACAGCTGGGTCAACACTGAGGTGGCATAGTGAGCAAAAGAACAATTAATTGGAATGCTACATAAGCGATTGCCAGTGCTTAGACTTGTTGGAAGCATTCCTACTATCATCACTTTGTGTGATGGATGTAGCACCCTAGGAGGAAAGGGTATGCCCAGGCATGGTCTCCGAGCTCACTGTGCCACTTGCCCAGAGCTACACACAACTGATGAGCCCCAATCAGTGCGAAACCAGTCTTCGGTTGCTTATGTTCCGGTTCAGGGAGGACCTGGCCTGGCAGAATGGGATGGACTGTTCCTATTGGAGCAGGGTCAAGACTAATTTGCATCATGGGTCCAAACTGAGGTGGCATGGTGGGCAAAAAAAAATTGGTTAGAATGCTACCTGGAGCAATTGCCAGTGGTTGAACTTGTTGCAGGCATTCCCCCATCTCCTTTTGTATGTTTAAAGACCGTACTATGCATCACCTCTATAAGGTGACAAAGTGCCTACCTAGCACACGCTAAACCTTGTACCGAAGGCCTCACATAGAGCCCAATCCTGTGAGACATCCACCCCCCAGTAGGTATTCAAGCCCCTCCTATGCACATTGAATCCCTGTACCATGGTTTTTGGAGGAAGGCGATCTCTTGGGTGCTATCAATGGGATGTGATTGGCCCAGCTCCTACTACACAAGTTATATCTTCTACAGAAATCTTCTATAGAGCCCACTCACCCCAGACACTCACGCCTCATTAGGTGGAAAATGCCCTACTATGTGCACTTTCCGCCCTGTACAGAGAAGTTCACGGAAAGCGCACTCCTTTCAGACATCCATGCCCCCTTAGGTGTCAAAGACCAATGTATGCACGCCCTCACTATGCTGGCAAAGCACCTACTATGCACATCCTAAGCCCTGAACAGAAGACCTCAAGTTGAGCCCACTCCTTTGATAAGTCCACGCTCCATTAGGTGTTCAAACTCCTACTAGGCAAACTCTTCGCCCTGTACCAGGCTATTTGAAGGTAGGTGATTTCTTGGGTGCAATCAATGAGATGTTAGTGCACCGGCCCCTACAACACCCAGCCTACACCTGGTACAGAAATCTTCAAGTTGAGTACACTCACTTCTGAACCCTTTAGGTGGCAAAAGTATGTGCACCCTTACTAAGGTGTAAATCGCCTACTATGCACAGTCTGTACAGAAGACTTAATGGAGAGCCCACTCCTTTGACACATCCATGCCCCTTAAGGTGTTCAAGCTCCTATTGTACACACCCTTTTCCCTGTACCAGACTATTTGTGGGTAAGCAATCAATGAGATGTGAGTGCACAGGACCCTACAGCACACAGCCTATGTCTGTGCAGACAAATTCTATAGAGCCCACTCCCCCAGACATTCACTTACATATAAGATATTAATTCATTCATTTATTCATGCATTCACTTTCTTAGGTGCAAAAGACCCCACGATATGCACATTATGGCATGTACAGAAGAGCTCATGGAAAACACACTTCTTTCAGACATCCACATTCCATTAGGTGGCAAAGACCCTAATACGAATGTATGACGTTACAACGCATACATTTACAACGCATGCCTTTACAACGCAGTTTTTACATCACAACATCCTTTACAACGCAATATTTTACATCGCATGCCATTATATCGCATTTTCAGAAACTACCTTTACAATGCATTCCATTACATCGCATTATACCTTTACAACGCATACCATTACAATGCATACCATTACATCGCATTTAAGGTAAGTGTTGGATAGTATAGGGGTAATAATTACTATTCTAACTCCAGTGAGTGCAACAGTAGGGTAAGTGTTGGATAGTGTAAGGGTAAACATTACTATTCCAACTCCAGTGAGTGCAACAGTAGGGTAAGTGTTGGACAGTGTAGGGGTAAAAATTACTATTTTAACTCCAATGAGTGCAACAGTAGGATAAGTGTTGGATGTGTAAGGGTATTATGCGTTGTAATGGTATGCATTGTAATGACTTGCGATGTAATGCCTGCGTTGTAGTGACATGCGTTGTAATGACATGCGCTATAGTGACATGTGATGTAATGGCTGCGTTGTAATGACATGCGATGTAAAGGATGTTGCGATGTATTGACTGCTATGTAAAGATAGCGCGATGTTATGACTGCATTGTAAAGATTGTTTCCCCCTATTACACACAGGTGTCCCTTCCTGCACATAAACAATCACTTCTGCAGCACAGGCACCCTTGCAATATGGCGCAAGTCTGCCTGCGCTGGCGCTAGGCAGCTTTTTTGGCACCAGCACTAGGGGAAACACAGGAGTGCGCTGTATTTTTGTAAATACAGCATATCCCTCATTTTGAAAATGTCAGAGCATGGATTGCCGCATTTGGAGTAACACCGTGCTCCGGCATTTTCTTGTAAATATCCGCCCATGTGTCTGTACTAGCGGACAATTTCACTCTTGTGTTTGGGGACTTGTGATGATGGGTGGTCCCCTGGCCACACAGATGGGCCTGCACCAGATGTGGAGGCCTCCTCTTCATCCAACTGGTGCTGGTGCTCAGCTCTTGGAAAACTGTCTTGGTGCATGCTTCACATGTGTTTCACCTGCCTGCAGTACCGATGCAGTTCTTTTCTCCAGTGCCCCTGCTAAATTCCCTGTGCCACAGTTTGCAGGTCACGATCTTCGCTGAAACCTTATTTTCTCCTGGTGGAATTGTAAAAAATACCCATACTGCCAATACATTCTGAGAAGTTGGAGCCTCCTCCTCCGCTTTCTTCATCTCCTCTGGCCTTTTTTGTCCAGATTCCATGATTTTGTGCTGAAAACACCCAACAAAATTGGTCACAATTAAAAGAAAGCCTAAGAGTTCTTTATAAGATGACCCAGGTAAAAGACATCAGTGTTTTATACCAGGCACAACGTTTTACTTTTCACAGCAGTTTTCAGGTAGTACAGCAAGACAAGGGACAGGAAGTCCCAAACCTCAGAGTTCCAGCAGTGGTTTGTCATTGGCTGTGGCAGCCTGGCGAGGCTACCACAGATCTCTCTCGGGACCGCAAAACACAAAAACAAAGCAAATTACAACTAAAAACATCCAAGGGATCCTCATAATATGAACCATCTAGAAAACTTCTGGATTTAAAGTTAAAAAATAATCAGTGTTTTATACTAAATATAACTTGTATGGTGTTGAGGTGGTATCAGTACTACAACGAGACTCAAAACAAGATGTAAGAAGCATTCTTGGCTTTCCAGGAGGCTTGCTATGGTCTGAGAGTGTCCCGTGTACCATGGAAAGAGAAAACATGTTCTGCAAAACATATATTACTTTTGAATAATATTGTTAAATTAATTGCAAAATATATATAATTTAACATTAACACTATTATTATCATCTTAGAAAATATTATTTCACTTTACGTTGAAAAAACATGACATTCATTGAAAAAACAAAGGTTACAGTGGTATTACAGTTAGGTAAGCAATAACGTCTTTAACTAAAAAAGATTTTAAACAGAAATTCACAGAAAAACATAAAGGTTAGAGAAATGGTATAGATAGGTAAAACAGATATTTTGTAACAATTTAAACCTGACAAATTACTGAAATGTACCAGTGATAGTTTACTCAGGTACCTGTAACTTGCACCCCTGAATACACGGCTTCTTACCGCACATATTACATCACTCATGACATATTCAATGACATCATAGGTGACATTACCGATGATATATCTAAAGACTTCATGGATGACATCAATGATGACATCATCCTGTGGCAGTTTCCTATATGTTTCTGACATTGAAAGGTATTTAGTAAGGTAAAACAACATAAAATATTCTGTTGGTTCAGCACTGCTAAGGAGTGTAAGTGTTTACAATATGCTTTGCCACATAATGGAGCTTGCATATGTGGAGGGTGTTGGCTCTCCTCTAAAAGATGTCCAAAGGAGAAAGGCTGGGCATAGTATTGGCTTTTCAACACAACTGAGTTTGGATATGTGGATGCAGTGGCTTCTCTGTGAACAGCTGTGCAGAGGGTAAAATCTGTGCTTAGTAGTGGCTTGCCCACCTGAGGGGGCTGCAGTGTCTGACTGAACTGTTTCTCTGTAAAGAGATTTGCACAGGTCAAAGGCTATGCATAGTAAAGGCTTAGCCATCTAATGGGTCTTGGATGTATGAAGGAAGTGGTCTATTCGTTTTGTAGGGAGATGGCAATCTAATGTGGCCTGGATTGTCTGGATAGAATGAGCTCTCTCTGAACAATTGTGCATACAGAAAAAAGCTGTGTCATAGACTCTTGACCTCCTAATATGGATTTGCTATGTGTAGGGAGTGTGTTGTCCATGCAGAGCTCTAGACATGGAAAACACTGCAATTAGTAGAAGTTCGACCAACGGATGTAACATAGGTGTCAGGAGGTTACGCTCTGTCCATGAACTGTTTTGCTAAGGGTGAAGACTATGTTTAGTTAGTGCTTAAACACGTAATGAGGCTATGGTGTTTGAAGGTAGTTCTCTGTGAAAGTTTGTGCACATTGTGAAGGATGTGCGTAATTGGTACTTAGCCACCTAAGGAGGTTTGTGTGTCTAGAGGGATTGGGCTATAGTTTAATCAGTTTATCTAACCATCTATATTTATTTAATGTATGCTTTACATAATTCTGAACATTTTGTACTTATTTACATATTTAAAAGGTTGTACTGGTGTATAGAAAAATTGAACACCAGAAGGATGGATGATGTCACGCAATCAGTGATGTCTTGAATTATGTCATCAGTGATGACATCAGTGATGTAATTGAACATGTCATGAGTGATGTAATATGTGAGGTCGTAAGCAGTGCATGGCAGAGGTGCAAGCTATAATTAACTAAGAAAACAATAATTGGTAAATTTCAGTGGTATTTGGAGTTTAAATTGGTACAAAATATCAGTAGTTTTTACCTAAATCTATCACTCCTTTAGGTTTTTTCGGTGCATTTCTCTGTTTTTTAAAATTCAAGCTAGCGACTTTATTGTTTAACTATAACACTTCTACCTTTGTGTTTTTTTTCAAGTGAATATGTTTATCATTGCTAGTATTGGTTCTCATACTGAACATGTTTCAGAATGTTACAGCAGAAGAAAGAAGGTCAAGCAACAACATCCAGCACCAGTTATAATGACGTGTTTACAACTGCAGTATTATGGCATGACTTACGTTTTCTGAACCAGACGGCAATTGCAAACTGAAGGGAGATCAAACTGAAGGGAGATACCTATCTCATTTATTTGATTTTGTGACACTGTAAAGAACACTCACTGTATGTGATCTTACTTCTTAAGCCCTGAAGAAGTCCCAAGGGGGACGAAATGCGTTGGCAGTCTTGTCCATAGCGTGTCGTGTTTTTATGAAACTTAGTCAAGAATAAAATAAACTTTTTTTCTACAATCAAAACACACTTACTATTATTCTGTTATTTGGGAAGAACTAATTTGAAGTTGTGGTTGAGAATTGGACGCTGTTAGTCGTTGCAATCGACTTACATGTTATGTTTAGAAACCATTTTGTTCTAATGTTTCAGAATGTATAGACATCTTTTTAGCTCCACTAGTGTGTAATCTTCCATTGTATATCAGGGATACGATTGATGTTTTAAAACAGATATCTGGTATTCCATGGAAAACGATTATCTTCTTATTACTATGAATGTGTCTACTCTATACACATCTATTTAATGCTCAATATGTTTGGAGGCACCTAGATTTTTTCTTTAGTCTGTTAGTTTTTTGATGCACTCCAAAATGATTATATATCTAAATGAGTTTGTTCTAAGAAATAATTTATTTTTGTATCAGAAAAGTCTATTTCATCAGGTATATATTACAGCAATCGGTTCCTGTTTTTTCTCCCTGTTATGCAATTATTTTTATGGGTTTGTACGAGAAGAACCATGCCTGGTCCAGAACACATTACAGTTTGGACAAGGTTGTACATTGGGCAAGGTATATTGATGATATTTCTATGATTTGCAAAGGATTGGTAGAAGAATTGAGGATATATTACAAATATCATAAAGACAATGTTTATAACGGAAAATTAATTCTAGAAATTAGCTCTGAAAAATATGTTTCTTAGATCTGGAGCTCTATGTGGATATTATGATGTTGCAATGTAGAATATATAGGAAACCTACTTCAGTAAATTTGGTTCTCCATGCTAATTACGGTCATCCTAAGAAGCAAAAGGACAATGTCCTTTATGGGGAATTTGTATGAGCAAACTTGAACTGTAGTATACAGCGGCAGATTGTTCTTCATTTCTCATAAGAAACGGATGGACTACATTTGGAAGTATGTTTCTGTTGTAAAATAAACTATTTAATATATATTTGTTACTATATCTCATCATCTCATTTCCTCCAAAATTAATAGAAATTCAGCAGTTAAGTTATACTCATCTCAAGAAACTATAAATCATGCCCTGAGGTAACTATAACTCACTCCCCTGTCATGCACAGTTTTTCATCAAAGGTTTGTGGGAAATGCTGCAGTGATATTATCAATGAGGTCACAAAAGATGTCATGACTGATGTGGGATAATTGGCAGTGCATGGCAAGGGCGCGAGTTATAGTTACCTTAGGGAACGAGTTATAGTTTCTTGGGATAAGTATAACTATAACTGCTTAATTTCTATGGTTTTGTGTGAGTACAATCTGAACCTATCCATAACGTCCCTGTAACCTTTGTTTTTTTAGTGAATTTCAAAGCTTTTTTTCATTCTATTTCCAAACTATAACGTCCCAGTAACCTTTGGCTTTTTCAATGAATTTCTACATTTTTTTTACGTAAATTAATATTTAATTGCCATACGTTAATCTAGGCACCGCCGAGCTCGACCAAAGGCAAGGCCAACCTACTGCATGTAGTTAACCCCACACCACGCACAGCCTTCGGGGGTGTAAGAGAGAGTGTAAGTGGGTCTGAGTGTGTATATTATATTTTTCCATTGAGGCTGGATCAGCGGATCCGTAGTGGATTTACACGGGGAGTCTCGCTGAGCAATGTGATGGATGTACAGATCCTTGCCCATATGGGGCCATATTATACAAAGTGCCCTTGGGGAGCAACGGACGTTTGCCCCCGCTTTGGCATCCTCAGGGAACTTTGGTATTACAGAAGGGCAGATGCCTGTGCACCCCTTCTGAAATACAAATAGTTCTGGTGCACATATAGCGACAGCGCTATCACCAGAGGGTGTTGCCTCATTGAGGGAATCCCTTTGCCTCTGCACCCGTGCTGTAGTATAGACGAGTGCGCACAGGCAAAGAAGCTATCAGGAGGCGCACTAAAAGGTGGTGCACTGTCACTGCGCCCCATGATGGCAGCCCTCTTGAAGGGGGAAACAGGGACCTATGGACCCCCAGACATCCCTTTGCACTCACTGCACCCTCCTGCAAGGGGACTTCAAATAAAATATTACGAACTCGGATTTTCTATAATACCAATATGATCATGCATAAAGCAAGAGGCTGAGTCTGTGGTATCAGGTTCAAAAAGGGTTTTATTCCAACAACTCGAGTCATAGGGAGAATAGTACCATCACCACAAGGGATCAGGAAGGGTCTCAAAAGTATTCTCAAAACATTATTCACAGAGTACAGTATATATACATTTCTATAACATACGTAAGCAGAAGAGCAAGAGAGAATGAGATAAGAGCATGTGGGCGTGTAAGTAGGCGTGAAGGTGGGTGTCCATGTGGGCGTCCACTTGATAATAGGTAATTTGTCATAGGTGGGTGGATACCTGGAGGGGGTTGCGTGATCTGCTGGAATTGTACTGGAACTTTGCCTTACTTGTGCTCAACTCGAGCATGACGTGTAACTGACGTGGGGAAGGGTTGCTGTGCAACCGGGGGAGTCTGGAAGTGAGGCCTTCAGTGAAGCCTTCTGTGTCAGGACGACCAGCACATCTTGTTTTATCTGATATCCGATGTCTGGAGCAGGGACTGATTTGTGACATAGGTTGCCCATCACCAAGAGCCAATGAGGCATCTATTTCTTCATTTACTTCATTTACTGCAGAGGCCTTACATGGGGGCTATGGGCTTTTTACTGACGTGAGCTTTGCAATCTCACAAACAGAGACAGAAAGGCTAGGCTTTCTCCTTTGCAGATGGGTTATGTTTATCCCTCCTTCTCCAGGCAGGAATGCGGCTCGGTAGGAGTAAGCAGATAACCGTGCTCAATACTGTCTCGGCACCTTTTGACAGGGCCCCTTTGGATGAGGCCCAAGTGTGCAAGGCCAAAGATACGCAGCTGCATCTTTCTCACCGTCTGAGGCCTGAAACCTCTTTTCGGGTCTGGCTGAGCCACAAAACACGGGGTTTCATGTGGTGCAGGAAAACATGATGCAAAACGTGTAGGCCTCAATACAGATTTGTCGTTTCTCTCATGGGAGACTGGATGATGGCAGGCCACGTTTATTGCATAAGCATCATGATAGAAAAGCCATGGAGGGGAAATGCATAGGTTACATGCATGTGCACATAAGCGTTGGGGGGGGCACATGGGGACACATAGGCCTCATAATTTTTTATTTTCCTCAGGCAGCTGCCTGCACAGTGAAACACGGAGCAGCTGCTTCAAAGCAGCTCTGTATTTCACGTGAATGCACTGCCCTCAGGGAAGCATGACTTTGCGGCTGACATGGAGGCCGCGCTCTCAGTGTCTCCTTGTTAACCCCTGATTGCAGCTTTTGTAAGGTGCTCCTGGCGCTAACAAAGAAACTGCGCTGCATACCACGGGACTGTGTCCTGATACATAAAATGGAGAGTGCAAATTTCCTCTCAGGTTACGGCCAGCCAATCACGGCATAGCTCATGACTGTGGGTCCACAATGGATCCCTGTCCCTAGCTATCTGTAAATCTTTTTTCTTTAATAACTTCAAAACTACTGAATGGGTTTACACCAAATTACAAAAAGAGATCTTTCTGGACCACGATCTAGCTGTCTGCCATATTTGGTGTAATTTGGTCCAGACTGCAGTTATATCAAAAATCCCTATGGGAAATTGCATAGGGGAAACACATTTTGTGACCTTCTCTTTTTCTCTGCCATAACCTGAGAGGAAAGTTGCGCCAGGCATTTTATGTCTCAGGACACGGTCACGGGGTCTGAAAATAAATGTATAAAGTAATAAAAGGGGTCAGGGTAGTGGAACCCTGACCCTATGGGTGTGATAGAGGGGCCACTGAGGGACTCCTGGGGCCGTATTATGCAATGTGGCGTATTTTCTTTGTTAGCGCCTGGCTATATATATTAATATATAGATATATTTATTTATATTAATATGTATATCATGTATATATAGGAAAAGCGTTTTTTCACTTGCCTACATCATTGGCATGGTTAGACAAATCTTCACAAAATATTTCTCCCAAAAATTCCCGGCTATTCTTGTTGCGTATGGTGAGTTTCGTGGTGATCCCTCAAGCAGGGGCAGAGAAAAAGGAAGGCGGGACAAAAAAATGTGTGCTTCCGATGTTCATTCCCGTAGGAATTTTAGACACGACTACAGCCTAAACAGCTGAATGGAATTACACCAAATTTGGCAGAATGTAGCTGTTGGTCCAGAAAGCGTCATTTTTATAAATTGGCATAAATCCATTTAGTGGTTTTTGATGTGATAAGAGAAAAACTAATTTGTAGATACAGGGATGCAAAGGCTTCACAAACCCTCTTGATCTCGTGCTGAGATCTAAATGGCTGCCAGCACTTCAAACCAGGAAGTGTTGGCAGCCATCTTGGGACTTGGCTTGAGCCAAGTCCAACAAAAAACATTAAAAAAAGAGAAGGGGGCAGGTTAGGTATACCCTGACCTCATAGGCCTCTTAGGGGCTCTCACAGGGACCCCAAGGGCAAAACAAGCACGAAAAAAAACAAATTTGCCAGGAATGGCCCTGAATTTGCGGCTCCCCCGCCCAAAAAAACCCAGAAGCGTAGATTTTCACGCTTATGTAATCTTGAGTCCCCGGGTGGGCCAGCTCCTGAGGGATGACAAGGCATAGAAAGGAGAGGGAGGCATGGCACCCCCTCCACTGGCTTATAAAAGCCCCATGGATTGCCACCTCCCTGGGGCTCTGTTTTTCTTTTATGCAGGGGTTGCCTGCATGGCAACACCTGCGCCCTGGGGACTGCCACCTCCCCAAGGAAAATCTGAAATTAACTTGGGGATCCGCGCACCCACCTACAGCCCCAGGGACTGCCACCTCCCTGGGGCTAAACATAACATTAATGCGTGTGTCCCCGGCAGTCCCTGTGACCGCCACCTCCCCAAGGCTTAAATAAACATTGGAGTAGGGATGCTGAACCCCACTCCTGGAGCCATAGATGGCCCTGGGGACTGCCACCCCCTGGGACGGCTCCTGCACTGTTCCGGGGTGCCCACGTGGGACATAGCTGTTTGCTGCAGCTTGGCGGGAGCTTTACTACTCCCGCCAAGTCACAGCAACCACTCCGCTTCCAGCAAGCGAGAGCAGAGTAATGCACCTCCTTGCTGCAGGCAAACCATTCATCTGTTTCTCTGCCCACTATCTAGCAAGCAGGAAAACAACCAAATTGCTTTCAGGCACAGGAAGCTGCATGTTTAGCAGCTCCCTGCGCCTGATAGCAATGCCGGCTCCCCCAGGATGCAGGTAACTGGCATGAACCACGGGTGTCTTGAGGCTCCCCCCATGGTCCACATAGGACGTCACTGGGTGCCCTGGGAAGGACCAGGGCACCCACAATGGAGGCCGGACCCCAGGGGATGGGTCCCAGGGACAAAAGTGGGGCTGCGTGGTCCCTCTCCTTTAATATAACTAAATCAATAAAACGAAAATGTTGTGCCTGGGAATGGGGTCCGGGTGCCAAAATCTACCCTGGAAGGAGGGCTGTGCTGTCCTCCTCCCCCATTTGGTAATGGCTGGGTCCCTGGGGATGGGGTCCCTGGGGGCAAAATCATCCCAGGAGGGGGCCACCTGACCCCCCTTCCCCACTGCGAAATGGCTGGGCCAGAGGAATGGAGTTCCCTGGGCTGAAATGGGCCTGGGGAGAGGGGCAGCATGGCCCTCCTCCCCTATCACAATTTTTTTTTGTTTTAAATGCTAGCCCTGGGGGAAGTCTCCTGGCACACAACTTATTGGGGGATGAAGTTCATTTGGCTGCTGAGTGTCCTTAGAGATCAGCAACTCTTCCTGTTACCTCCAGTAAGTCCCAAGATTGCTTGGAGGTCATCCAATTCCTCATCCCACTTTCTCAACCAGTCCTCAAGCATGACTCCTGGTGCATTACTCGCTTAGATACCGAGGGCCCTTGGGGGTCAAACTCTTGTTTCCTCCAGTAAGTCCCACACAGCGGGATTGCTGAGAGCTTGGGGGAGGCCCACACTCTTTTCTCCAACACTCTGCAAACCCACCCTTGGCAAACTCCTGGTTGGGGGATGAGGTACGCTTGGCTGCTGAGGGTCTTTGGGGCCAACAACTCCTCTTGTTACCGCCAGTATGTCTCACACCGTGGGATTGCTGAGAGCTCGTGGGAGGCCCACCCCCTTTCTCCACCACTCTGCAAAAACACCTCGTAGGGCACTACTGGTTGGGGGATGAAGTCCCCTTAACTGCCGAGGACCCTTGGGGGCCAACAAGACCTCCTGTTACCTCCAGTAGGTGCCACACAGCGGGATCCCTGAGAGGTCATCCGAGTCCCCATCGTCTTTCTTCACCATTCTGCACCTCCTGGTGCACTACTGGTCTTGGGACGAAGTCCCCTTAGACACTGAGGGTACTTGGAGGCCAAGAGCCTGTCTTGTTACCAGTAGTAAGTCCGACAATGGGAGATTGCAGAGAGCTGGAGGGATGTCCTGCCCCATTTTCTCACCTAGTTATACAATAGAATTTAAAAAAACCTTAGAAACTCATGGAAAAAAACAAAGGTTAAAGGGACGTTATAGTTAGGAAGTAAGATAAAAAAACATTAGAAATTCACTGAAGAAAATCCAATGGATATAGGGATGTTAAAGTCAGGAAATAGAATTTAAAAAAAACAAAATAATTCCCTGAAACAAACAAAGGTTACAGGGACATTATAGTTACGCTCAGATTTCACTCATACAAAACCAAGAAAATTCAGAAGTTATAGTTACAAGAGCAAACTATAACTTGCGCCCCACCAATGGGGTGCTTATGACCTCACCTGTCACTGACCATTTCATAAGTGATGTAATATGTGAGGTCATAAGCAGTGTATTGCGGGGGCATAAGTTATAGTTTGCTCAGGTAACCATAACAGCTCAATATTTATGGTTTTGTTCGAGTGAAATCTGAGCCTATATATAAATATATAATCAAACCAAAATGCCCCAAAGCAACTAGAGCGCACACCCTTAAGAGGAAAACCTTCCGGTTTATTTTCAAAAACGAACAGGCATCAGTATTCAAAATTAAAATTAAATGTCTGCTGTATCTGCTTATCACCCATGATTAAGAGGGAGAAGCCTCGAAACGCGTTGGGACATTTAATTTTAATTTTGAATACTGATGCCTGTTCGTTTTTGAAAATAAACCGGAAGGTTTTCCTCTTAAGGGTGTGCGCTCTCGTTGCTTTGGGGCATTTTGGTTTGATTAATTCACACGGCAGCCCTGCCGTGGAGAGCAGCACCATCCCTTTACTCGTGGGAGGCTGGAGTCGGAACTGTGCCAGATTCAGCAGCACTTGAGAGGAGAGAATTGTGAATGGGTGTCAGTTTCAAGGCCCACTGAAGGGCAACAATGGATTAAATACGAAGCACCTAACAGCGGAGCCTACTGTGGTTTCAAAGTGAGTGACTCTGATTACGGACTACAAGTCCCAGCATGATAAAGACAAACTAATGCACTGCGCAAAGCCCACTGGGGGTATTTAAATGAGGCATGCTGCGAGGGAAAAGTTTCAGAGCCAATCTGCTGTATCTGCTTATCACCCATGATTAAGAGGGAGAAGCCTTGAAACGCGTTGGGACATTTAATTTTAATTTTGAATACTGATGCCTGTTCGTTTTTGAAAATAAACCGGAAGGTTTTCCTCTTAAGGGTGTGCGCTCTCGTTGCTTTGGGGCATTTTGGTTTGATTAATTCACACGGCAGCCCTGCCGTGGAGAGCAGCACCATCCCTTTACTCGTGGGAGGCTGGAGTCGGAACTGTGCCAGATTCAGCAGCACTTGAGAGGAGAGAATTGTGAATGGGTGTCAGTTTCAAGGCCCACTGAAGGGCAACAATGGATTAAATACGAAGCACCTAACAGCGGAGCCTACTGTGGTTTCAAAGTGAGTGACTCTGATTACGGACTACAAGTCCCAGCATGATAAAGATAAACTAATGCACTGCGCAAAGCCCACTGGGGGTATTTAAATGAGGCATGCTGCGAGGGAAAAGTTTCAGAGCCAATCTGCTGTATCTGCTTATCACCCATGATTAAGAGGGAGAAGCCTCGAAACGCGTTGGGACATTTAATTTTAATTTTGAATACTGATGCCTGTTCGTTTTTGAAAATAAACCGGAAGGTTTTCCTCTTAAGGGTGTGCGCTCTCGTTGCTTTGGGGCATTTTGGTTTGATATAAATATATAAATAGAGAAAGATAGATAAACAGGCATTGTAATTTTAGGTTTTATATGTCATGTGCTCTGTTTATTTAAAACATTTTGGAAGATGTAACCATAGTAGGGGCATATGTGTCCCTTTCATTGCATTAAAGATAAGACTTCTCTTTCTGAGCTTCAGGTCCACCCCAATGCCCTTGAAATTATGCTTTGTTCTTTTATATCTTTTTTTTTACATGTTTTTACTGTTCACAGCCTAATGTTAACTGTGCTATCATAGATGATGTAATCAATGATGTCATCAATGATGTCATTGAGACTGAGAAAGATAGCCACCCTGAGGAATGCCAAGAGGTAGCTAACTGCCTAAGCTCTTGGCATTCTGCACCCAACGGTTTATGGAATCCATAGAAACTGGAGGGACCCGAAGATCAGTCATAATTCTATTTCAGTAAAAGAGGGCACCGAGATGGGCCTTAATTAAGCAAAAATTATTGACACCAAGACTGGACTTCAGCCCATTCTAGAGTCACAATTTGAGGCATCAGGTGGGGTCAGACTCATGCCTGTTGAGTGGTGGAGTACTAAGACACCAAGCAGTGTAGGCACACTAGGGACACTTTCCGACTTTAAGAACAATAGTTTGAGGACGTGTATAGGTGAGCCTTTAGCCCCGGTTGAGAAACAGGAGTAAAAGATGCTAACAAGGGATCCTAGACTCCAACAGCGATGCAATGAGCAGTCATTTTATGGTGAGGTGAAGGCTAGATGTGGAACTGGTTGAGTGAAATGGATGTTCAAGAATTACAAATGCCAACATAGTTGAGTTTGCTTTTGGTGGAGATGGTTGTAGTTCTTGTTGCATCGGTTGCATAGCAAAAGGGAGGATCCTTGTTGCAGTACAGTGGTGGTAAGTTAAGCAATGTAACAACAAGCTCTTAACAAACCAACTTGCTAACACATTGTAGCTCAACATGTGAGGGACTTTTATTTGTTCCTGAGATAAAGGTTTCTCCAAGGAGAGCAAAGCTTGATATTGCTCAAATGACGGGGACAGAACCACAAAGCATTTCCTTCTCATTTCGTTTTGTTTTCATTGTTTTCAAAGTGTGTGTAATTGAGGCTCCCAAAAGAATAAGCACCAGCAGCCAAGTTGTCTCTAAGGAAGATTAGAATAGTTCGAATACTGGTGCTGGTTAGTATCACAAGTAGTAAATGAACTCACAGGGGCAGATTTATGAGCCCCTTACGCCAGATTTGCGCCGCTGTTGCGTCACTTTTGTGACGCAGCGGCAGCGCAAATCCAGCGCCATGCTGCGGGCTATTTACAATGTGACGCATCTAGGGAGATGCGTCACGTTGTAAAGCTTGCGCCACATGTGGGTGTACCTGCCCAGGGGGGGGCGTTCCGGAGCAGGAACGCCTCCGAAAAGTGGCTGAGTGAAATCTACAAGATTTCACTCAGTCACTTTTCCGGCCATGCTGCGTCAAATCCCTGCGCCTGCTTGAAGCAGGCGTAAGGATTGATGCAGCATGTTAGGGATAGGGGCACCCCGAACCTTGCTGGAGCTGCGTCGCGGTTGCGACGCAACTCCAGCAATGTGCCAACCTTACGCTGGCAGATGCGTCACGCATCTGCTTGTCCTTGCGCCACGATGCACCGCATTGTAAATGCGGCGCATCTGCGGTGGCGCAAGGGCAAACTTGCGTGACGCATCTTCCCTGGCGCATCCCTGCTGATTTGCAGGGATGCGCCAGGGAACATAAATCTGCCCCACAGTTCTGTACACAGGTCAAGCCTTCTAAGGTACAAATCAGGTGCTGGAATAAAGTCAAGGGCAGTGACTTTGAGTCGGCCTTCGACCACTTTCCTGCAACGCTAGAAAAAGGACAACAACACAGCAGCCCTGCAGTTCAATGGCTGGCTATTATCAGCAGCCGATCTGGGTGAAGAGAGCTAAGATATCGTCACCCTGGTACACCTGCTTAAAAATCAGCTGTAGAAGAGCCGAGCGCCTCTGGAGGCAAGACTATAATAATCAAATTAAATCTATATACAACTCAGCTATTCTACAATACAAGGAGGCAATTACTGCCGCAAAAAAATCTATTTTCACAGCCAAAATAAAGGAGGCTGGCAATTCCACAAAGGAACTGTTTAAATCTGTTAACATGCTAGCCAAACCGCAACAGGACAATGCCTTCAAGCCATATCAAACCATGTGTAACAAACTCGCCAGGTGTTTTCAAAACAAGGTGCAAGTAATCTATAATGACTTCTTAACTGCCCCAGGGCCTCAGGACATAAAAGTACCAATGGGACTGACCCACTGCAGACTATACCATTTCCAGCCAATAACTAGCGAGGAAACACAAAAACTCCTCCTTTCTATAAAAACCGGCTCACCTACTGACCCCTGTCCCCCTACTATCATGCATCAGGCTGCTCACAAGATCTGCAACAATCTCACCCCCCTCTTAAACCAAGCCCTGGAATCTGGCTGCAATCCAGAAATTTGGAAAAAAGCATCGATCACACCCCTCTTTAAGAAACCCAATCTGGACCCCAATGAACCAAAAAACTATCACCCCATTGCTGGCCTCCCAATTGTGGCTAAAATTCTGGAAAAACAACTGAACACAGTGTTGACTGATTACCTAGATGTCAACAATCTGCTGGACACCTCCCAGCATGGATTCTGCTCACGCCATTCCACCGAATCTACCTTAATCCTTGCTACCGAAGAGATCCGCAGGATGGTGGATGAGGGGGGCAGGCCGGTCCTCGTGCACCTGGATCTAACGGCTGCGTTTGGCACCATGAACCACATAGTTCTGGTGCAGTGGCTGAGGGATGTAGGGGTAGAGGACCCTCCTGTCCTCCTTCTTGGAGGCAAGAGAGCAGAGGCTGTTCTGGGATGGCTTGAAATCGGACAGTTTCCATCTTCCATGCTGTGTCCCACAGGGGTCCGCCCTTTCTCCGACAATGTTCAACCTCTACGTCACCCCGCTGGCTAATCTGATCAGGAGGCATGGCTTCGACCTCGTCTCTTACGCTGATGATTCACAACTTGTCATTTCTGTTACCAATCAGCCTGAGACCACAGCAGCCAGGTTCCATGTCTGTCTCACTGAGATTAGGACCTGGATGAGTCACAGCTTCCAGAAAATAAATACAGACCAGCCAGAGGTGATGGAATTTGGTCCGGGCCAGCCCCTGTGGAACAGGTCCTTGTGGCCAATCGAGGCCTGAGAATACCCCCGCCCAGTGAATAAGGTCAGAAACTTAGGGATCATCTTTGATGACAAACTGAACTTTGGTGCCCAGGTAAACAGCCTCACTTCATCCTGCTTTCTCCTACTAAAAATTTTGAGAACATTTTTTCCATACATCTCTCAAGAGTTGCAAAAGACTGTGATGGTAGCACTCTTCTTATCCAAGTTAGACTACTGTAATGCCCTATTCTTGGGCATCGACAAATTCCAACTGAGAAAATTGAAGTCCTTACAAAATGCTGCAATGAGACTACTCCTGGGCATACCCAGAGGACAGTTAACCTCTGCAGAAATTAAATCACTCCACTGGCTTCCCATCAAACAGCGTGTGAAATTCAAATCGCTCAGCCTTGTGCACAAGGCAATATATGGCGGTGGCGCTGAGGACATTCAAAAACTGTTCCCACCATGCACCACTCCACGCGCTCTTAGATCTGCCAGCCTGGGTCTCATTAAGATCGCAAAGACCAGATGGGCAAGATGGGGGGAGGGGTAGGGCGATATCACAATGTGCAGCAAAGCTTTGGAACAAACTGCCACTATCTATGAAGCTTCAATCCAACTTGCAGCTCTTCAGGAAGAGCTTGAAAACCTGGCTGTTTACGTCCGTATAGGCCTCTATCAATCATAGTGCACTATTCCTGTCCACACACCCCAGCGCCAAGACGCCACGGCAATCAAGGCCTATATATAAGCATATAAAGATAAACATAAACAGTAACAAAACCACCATTGATAAAGTACTAGAAGTAGTTAGAGGATCTCTGAACTTAACACCATATGTTGCAACATTCTTTTTCTTCTCCCTACGACACACACACACATGCACTCCCGCACACACATATGTACACACACACACAAATCATAATCGAGGGTCACAGTCTTAGGTTAACCCGTTGAGTGCTCATGACGAGCTCAACTCGTCATGAGTCACAGTGGAGCTGTGCTCATGACGAGCTGAGCTCGTCATAACTGCCGTGTCCCGCCCACGCGCGATTAATTCCCCGCCTGTGCGGGAGAATTAATCAGTGGGCGGGGTTGTGACGAGCTCAGCTCGTCATGAGCACAGCTCCACTGTGAGTCATGACGAGCTGAGCTCGTCACGACCACAGCGGCGCCGCGGGGGAATTACCCCCGCTGGGAAGGGGTTAATCCTCAGAATGAGTGGAGCTCAAAGTCGTCTTATAAAGAAAAGTTTAGAAGACAAAACATTACTAGTACCATAAATTGAAACATATTTAACATCTACTGAAACAACAGAAAGGGTAAATATAAACAATATTGCAGTGATAAATCAGAAGTTGACCGGAATGGCATTGGAAGAGACAATTGGTAATCCTCCTAAATCATCGAGTGCAACAGAAAACTCCTCAAACATTGGAGAAATGTCCGCCAGCAAAAGAAAAAAATAGAAGTACTCAGTTCAACAAGGGTGGAATTAGAGAAGTAAATCAAATGAGAAAGACCTGGTTGATCCACCAGGCAAACTCGTGAAGGAAGAGGGCTTAATGCAGTGAGAGAATTTAGAGAGGATACATACTTCTCCGATGGATACCAAGCCAGGATAGAAAAGACAAACACACAGGATGCAGAGCCTAACCTAGGTCAGAGGCAAAAAAAACAGTGTGGGGGAAATTTCACCAGTGGCGGATGCCAAGCAACAAACCAAAGAAATACCTCAGGGGGAACCAAAGACTAATGAAAAGGTATTGCACATGTTCCAATCAGCACATCAGCTATACACTAACAGGACAGTAAAAGGCAGAACACCACCATTCACTAGAATGAAACAGACTACAATGGGGGTTTAAAGCTGTGACGGGATTGGAGGTGATTGTAGATTGAGCAAGCACCAGGATGTGCGAGGGAGCAAGCAGGGACAAGGGGGAGGAGGTGGGGGAAACGGAATGTAGCAACGAAGGGAAAAGCAGTGACTGGGAGGGGATGATCTGTGGATGGGGCATGAGGGCAGGTGGGAGGAAACAGGGCTGGTAAAAGCATGAGCATTGAGTAGAGTGATGAAAAAGAAAGAAAAAAAGTAGGTCCTAAAAAGGTCGTAAAAACTGGAGCAGTGGATATTACTTGGTCCATGCTCTGCAGGAAGGGCTAAACACAAGAAAAGGCATGACCATGCATGCCAGGGACAAATGGTGACAAAGAATATGAGACAGACGATGGAGCAAGCAAATGGGAGGCCTGTGAGTGAGCTGAGAACGTATTTCATGGCAAAGAGATATGCACACTTTTCATCAGCCTGAAGATGTGCAAAGCTTTATGGCAAGAACAAAAAATAAGTAAAATATGCACTGATTTGCCCTTAACCTTAAGGGACAGAGGAGGACAATAAAAAAATACTGTAATGAATTTGTGCTGGACCCATATAATGGGTTCTGGCTGGACATTCTAGTACAAAGGGTTAGCGGGAAGGAAGGAAGGAAGGTGAAACCCGAGGCAAAAAGAGAAAAATGTCAAGAGAAATAATTGCCAACAAATTAATGGTGTAAAAGAAAACACAACACTCATGATAGTGCATACAAGTGATGTAATCTTCATTGTTTGCTTATGGCCCCTATGTGCAGTTCATATATTACATGTATTCATTTATTTGAGTGCATGGTTCTTATTGGTTCTTATTTATAAATGCATGCTGCATTCAATGTTGTTTGCACACGTACACTGTATAACATTTGCTTTATAATAGTACAATAGCATATCTGTTATTCATATATGTATTCACATGATTCATAATGTTTTATAGAATTAAAAGAAGGGGCAGCAAGAGTAATATATAAATTCTTACATTTGGTTTAATTCAATGCAAGGCTACTCTTTTCAAAATAATCAGAAAACTGTGTTTAATACTGCGTACAGACAAGTGTAAGGCTGAGAGGAAATCTTTGACTTTCAGGGAGACTTGGTTCCAATAAGCACAGCTGTAAATATCATTTATGAAGGCCATAGGCAATCATAATGGAGCCAACTCTGACTTATCGGCTTGATGGATACTCCATAACATTCTGAGCACAGAGACAGAGAATGACCTTCTCAATACCGACCAAACACATCTATTGCTCTGCTAAGGTCCAACTTAGAAACTTGTAAATGTTCCTTTGGTGCTAACACAGCCTAGCTAGATACAAGAAGGGAGGGGTTTGAGAACATAGACTGGTATCATTTTTCCATGCAAGTAAATCTTGAAATACTATTACACTGTTCCAAATCTTTTAAATATTGTGTTTATTAATCACTTTCATTGTCACTGTTTTGTGTATATTTATAGTTATAACTATACTATACAAGGGGCATATCATCAACGAGGCGATAAAAAATTATCGACGCTTTTGCGTCCGTTTTCGGACGAAAAGCGGCGATAATTTTATCGCCTAATCAACAAGGTCACGCTATCGTGTGAAACCTTGCAATAGCGCCTGTATTCTGAACGCCCAGCTTTGCATCTCTAATGAGATGCAAATTGGGCGTTCCTGCCCTGACATAACTGAAGAAATGTCGCTAAGCGACATTTCTCCAATTATCAATGGGCACGCTAACCTGCAGAGCGAGAAGCAAAGTAGCGATAACCTCTGTTATCGCTACTTTCTTTACGCCTGCTTCAAGACTGACTTAGCCATGATATCCTATGTAAGGTGGATATCATGGCTAAGTATGCCTTGCCCTATCATCAAGCTATAGCCTACCTCAACAACCGACTCAGCTTCCACACCCCCTCCCGTAACCTCCGCTCAGCCAACCTCGCCCTCGCCACAGTCCCTCGGATCCGGAAAACCACAGCCGGCGGAAGATCCTTCTCCTACCTCGCCGCCAAGACCTGGAACCCTCTCCCAACCAACCTACGACAGACTCAGGACCTGCTGGCCTTCAGAAGACTCCTCAAGACCTGGCTCATCGATCAGTAGCGCCCAGCCCATCCCCCCCCCACCCCAGCACCTTGAGACCCTCACGGGTATGTAGCGCGCTTTATAAATTGTAATGATTGATTGATTGATAGCCAAACTTTGTGAGATTATCGCTGGATTTCCAGAGATAATCTCACATTTGACAGTTAGCGCTTGGAATTTTATCGCTTTTGAGATAAGCGTTGCTAATAGCACGCTATCTCAGCGATAAAATTCCACGTTACCCGGCAATAATTATCCTAGCGCTAAGTGCGCGTAGTGATAATTGTCGCCGGTCCTTGATGATATTCCCCCAAGTTATTAAGATAGGATGTTGATTTTAATAAAACCATAAAGAATATTACCAGTGTGTATTCTGGAGTGTGTCTATTCATGATCAAAAGAGATTTGTAACCTATTAACAACAAATACTCCTATGAGTCTCACAGGACGGATCCTTACCCTGAATGCACAATCCTCATTTAATGCTGAGGTAGTTTGTGAGTCGCAGTCCACCAGGTTTACTGTCTAAAATTGGTAAGTTTGCAGTGTGAGTGTCTGTTCCACAGAAGGAAGGGTGAGAGGCCCTTTCAGAAATAAAAAATAATCAGGTAAAAACAATCGTACATGGGGCAACAATCGCAGAATATCTGAGAGCCAACACTGCTCCAGTTGGCCTATATGTCAATAAAAGAAATCTGTGTTTTCTTGGAGAATACACAAAGCCCTAGTCTTTGATAGCTTATAGCAATAGATGTTTTCGAGATTGACTAATTCTAATAATCCACACAGCAAAATACCTATCCAATGTCATGTCAATCAAAATAAAGACAAGGGAGCACAATCTAAAGACACAGTTACAAATAGGTCTGTTTAAGAAGGAGTTTGAAGAAGTAAACAAAGACATCTCTGACTTAAAGGAGTTTTTAACAGAAAGCAATATTAACAAACTCCAAAAGGATATTTAAATGTTAAACACAGAACAGAATACCCCTAAATATAGGATGAATTCAATTATAAACTACTGATTAAATCAACAACTAAAAGTCCCAATAACTTCAGAAGTTGGTTCTCCAAATCCAACTCAGAAGGGTGGACCAGCGACGAATCAACAAGCAGCACAAGAGGGAGTTGAAAAGAAAGGCGGGGCAAAAGACACTATGGTCAATGTTTCCTAAAAAAACACCCTCAATGTATTACTGACCCAGTCAATACAGTTCCATCACACATCCATTGCTCCCTACAAGCCCCTTTTTACCAAGGCAATTGTCCTGTTTTTTAGGGAAATGAAGGTGGATGGGAAAAATTGATGATTAGAAAGTTCACTTGGAAGACAGTGGAGGGGGGGCAAGATGGCCGCCGCTCAAGCGGCCGAGTGAGCTGGCGTTCAGGTGCTCTCCTGAATAACTTCACCAACTATTCCTATCTGAGCCGCAATATGCTATAATAGGGTAGATTTTAGGAGCGGAGGAAAAGCCGATTTCTGAACTACTTGGCATGATTTGGCGGCTGATGCTACTTCGGAGGGAGCCATCTATGTTGTTTCGAGCAGTGTGTGCGGGACCTTTCTGTCTTGCTGTGCTCACAGGAGTTCTTGCCCGGCTCTCTTTTCTGATGGGTCCGAAGAGCATGGCTAAGGGTGCTAAGACTAGAGGTCCGCCTGTGGGGTCCGGCAGCGCCGGCAAGAATGGAGTGGACGGTGGAGATGGTGAAGGTGGAGGACGTCGATTGGTGGCGGGGGCCGGTGTTGTTGGTAATCCGCCAGCTGGAATTACCGGAATTGCCGAGCTGCCATCTAAAGGGGCCCGAGTCGAGGAAGACAGACGGTTCCTTTACTCTTCAAGGCGCAGGTGCGCAAAAACAAGAAAGTCGGGGATTCTCTGAGTGGAGAGAAAAATAAAAAGGAATCTTCAGAAAGTCATAAGGTACCCAGAGTCCCTGACGCAACTGAGGAAGCATCTAGCTCAGGTACTGTTTGCTCATCTGCTACACCAAAAACACATCTAGGAAAGACTTCTAGTAATGGAAAGGGGACGGAGAACAGAGTTGGTAAGACGTCGGTACTGGCTGGCTCAAGTAAAGACTACGGCTCTGTCAGACCTGTGTTAAATCACGATGCTTTAGCTGGTTCTATTACGGGGGCAAAAAAAGTTGAATCCAGGAGTGATATATCTCAAGGAAGCTGCAATATGGGAATCACAGTCCCTCAGATTAACAATCAGGAAGATGGGGTCCAGGAGGTTGGAAGCATCCTCATTAAAAAGATTGATCTAGACGGAAGAGATTCTCAGCTGGCCTTCCAAGATGAAGATCTTATTGAGCTTGGAATGGAGGGTGAAGGAGGGGAATTATTTTTTCTATGTCAGACCCTTCTATGTCATCAGAGGATGAAAGACCAGGCAAGGATTGGGCAGATGATGACAGCGATGTTGGTGGCTGGCACTTTGGTGAGGGAGATTTGGGAGATACCGCTTTGCATATTTTAGGAACTATTCGGAAGCACAAGGAACAAAGGGAACAAGCTGAGCTTTTATCAAGCAAGGCTTCTGATTCAACAGGCTCAATGGCATGGGACTACTCCTTTACTCCTCAGCCAGGCAACAGCGAGGGAAATGGTAAAGGAGAGGATGCAGGTGCCACCAGGCTGAATCAGGGCATCCCTTACTGAGATCACGCTGGCTACCATTTATCAAATTATTATGGCTTATCGGGAGGAGACCTGGCAGGAAAGCTCTCGTACTCAGGGGGCTTGCTATAAACTACAGAATTCCATCCGAAGGATGACTAAGACATGCTCTGATTTTGCAATCAGGATTGGAGAGGCCGAAGGGAGAATTTCCATGCTTGAGGATGAACTTGTAGTGCAGAAGGGCCTCACTGAAGCGCTAAAAGCTCAGAAAGATTACACAATCTGGAAGTTGACTGATTTAGAGAATCACTCAAGGAGGAACAATTTACGGATCCTAGGAATCCCGGAGGGCAAAGAAGGTACAGATGTTCGCCAGTTCGGGGTAGAGCTCTTCTCAGAAGCATTCCCGGAATTGAAGCAGTGGGACTGGCAAGTGGAACTGCAGAGAACCCACCGGTTCCCCTTTAAGCAATGGCAGAAGCTTGGACAAGTCGCCGATAAGCCTCGTGCTATTATGATCTGCCTCAATAACTTTTTAGCACGAGAGGCAGTATATGATCTGGCCAGACCCGATTTTTGTCAGGTAACAGTTGAGCGAAGGTGGCAGCTTCGTCAATTGATCCCACCATTTCAAGCAAACGGGATACAAGTGCTTTTGTTGAACCCTTCTAAACTAAAAGTGTTGTATCAAGGCCAGACAAGATGTTTCGTTTCTGAAATACAGGCAAAAGAGTTTCTGCATTCAATTCAGGAGGGGCAAAATTAATAGACTTTGTCACCTATGAGGGAGAGAGTTTGGCCGGCAGCCGCCTTCTGTCAGAGCCTGCCCCACAAACGACGGTGCTGTTGACAGTTTGTGTTTTAGACATATATCTCGCTGCTGTGGGTGAAAGAATCCTTTGCTGACGCTGTCGCCTCGGAGGGGCTAAGCCTGCCGCCACTGTAATCGCTGTGCCTACGGAAGGGCTTTGCACGGGACTCACTCACCCAGGAGTCCGTGCGTGCACACAGATGCACTGAGGACCGCCCTCCCGCCATTGACCCTTGAAAACACCTTGCGGAACCCGCTGGCGCGGGTCCCGCTTCGCTGCTGTGGGTGAAAAAATCCTTTGCTGACGCTGTCGCCTCAGAGGGGCTAAGCCTGCCGCCACTGTAATCGCTGTGCCTACGGAAGGGCTTTGCACGGGACTCACTCACCCAGGAGTCCGTGCGTGCACACAGCTGCACTGAGGACCGCCCTCCCGCTGATTGGTTCACTCCCCTTATTTATATCGTCACATAACGCGGCGCGGGACGCCGGCGGGACGCCCAGGACGAAGCCTGGACAAAGGGCGGACAGTCTGTGACAGTCCGGGACAGGAGGGGGCTGGAGGAGGCTGGGCTGGAGACAGCTGTATGTAGGCACAGCCACAAGGTACTTTGACATTCCAATAGCCCTGGTGAAAATCGTCGTGCCATTGTTGTGTTAACATTTGTGACCTGTAGGTTGCCTCTAACTGGAGGGTGCGATAACCATTGAGTGTGTCTATAATGTCGAAAGTTAAAAATGCCATTGTGTCGACGACCATGGACAACTATTTGGTTAAAATGGTAGATAAGATTAACCAGGAACGCAGAAAGTCTTTGGGGCGTGTGGACCCCCTATCATTTCCTCCCCTACTTCTTCTGTTTCCGTCCCCTCGACTAACTCTCCTAAGTCTATTATTAATTCCACAAATTTGGACAAATCTTCTTCGGTGGTGCCCCAAGACCAAGTTCAACTTGATGGTCTAAATTCGGGGGTTGCTATCGACTCAGAATTACGTTTGGCTGGTCATGTTGATTCTCCATTGCCATGTCCTACGGCAACAAGATCGCAGCAAGCCCCACGGGCTTGTAGGAACATCACAAAGAATGCTCAATCTAAGCGGGGGATGAGTCGAATAAACAAGAAAGTGATTCTACCCCCATCTAGTGGTGAGGGAAATTCTAATGTAGCTTTGGCCCCTACCCCGGCCACCTTAGATGGAGAGTTATTCGATCTTTTGATCAGCACCCTTGAAACCAAGTTCGACTTGATCGTTAAACCCCTTCTGATCAAGTTGAACACGGTTAATGCAGAGGTTGTAAGATTAGGAGGTTTGTTAGAATCATTTATGAAGCCCAGTACCGGCGAATATGTTAAGGATAAGGTAGCAGGAGGCCCTAATTCCAAGAATGCAAATGAGATCCCTACACCGGTTATGCCTAATATTCCTATGCCTCCTTCTGATGGCACTTGTGAGAAGGGACCTACTGGGTCTACCCCCCCGTTGAGTATAGGATGTAATTCTTCGTCTAATGTTGTTTTAGGGAACCAGGTGACACAAAGCTCTGGGATAGTTAAAAATAATGCTAATTCCCAGCCTGACTTACCACCAGACTGTGCACCCTATGTGGCAGTTCTGACGAATGTACGCCCGGTTAGAGAGAGGGGTCAAAATAATTCTTATAATTCTTATAGTGAATCGCATGCCTCCCTGAAAAACAAGACAGTGGATTGGCTCCATAGGGAGTGTGGTTTCCCAGTAGCCCTAGCTGATGAAATCATATGTACCAGAAGAGTCAATTGGATTGGTAGCTCACGCAAGAATTGTGTTGGCGACTGTATAGTAGTCAACTTTAGAAACCCTCACCTTGCCTCCACCGTTCTGAGTAAAGGTAGTTCCCTCCCCTACCGTGGTCAAGGGATTCATCTTCATTCCCTTGGTTATTTTTATAGGCATTTGTATAACCAGATTAATACTGATCACGAGAGGGTGGGGACAAGAGATTTAAACCTGTTTACTACCTTTAATGTAGCAACATCCAATAGATTCCAGTCTTTGAGCGGTCTGGATTCAAACACTTGACTGGGTACCGACCAGGCGAACGTAAGGGAAGAAGATGTTTCTTTTGAAGGTTTGGGAGGTGAGGTCAATCTAGGGGAAGTTGACCTAGTGGGACCAGGAGTTAACAGTAGTCCTGGGGATGATATTATTAAGGATAACAGATGCCGCGAAGGTGAGAGCCTGGGCTTCGATGACGGGGGTGGAACTTCTTCTTCGATTAGTGTTTCGCACAATCATTGTGGCCCAATTCCTTTGAGCCCAATGCACACTAAAAACTCTAACCCCCGGCTATGTTCTATTGGTAGTTGGAATGTAGCAGGTATTTCCTCTAAGGATGCCTGTTTGGGTTGGATGGAGTTTATTAACGTTTTTAATATTACATGCTTTCAAGAGACCTGGTGTATGGACCAAATTAATTACAATGGGTACGTTTCCTACCATTTACCAGCTGTGGCATCCCCTTCGGGTAGGGCAAAAGGAGGGCTTCTGGTTTTGATTTCAGTGGATGTTCCCATTGTGGTAAAAAAACATATACTGGTTGGGGTCCATTCCCAGATCCTATGGCTTTATCAGGAGCATGGGAGAAACGTTCTCTTAATACATTTTTATAATAATGTTTTTGATAACACTAGGCATCAGGTTGTGTTAGCACTAGAGACTGCCCTGGCTGATATTCTAATGGAGTATGATATTGTTTTTGATTATATTTGGGTGGGAGATTTTAATATTGCTGTCTGTCCACTTTCCTCTCAAAGGGTTTGTGGTTATAATGATAGTCTAGGAGATGAAGTTCCCCATTTCCCACATAATAAATACGGAGAAGCCCTGAATAAAATCCTAACCACCTATGATATGGAAATCCTGGTTAATGCTAAAAATGATTGTGGAGATTTAATCCCTACCTTTAGGGGAAGGAATGCAAATACTGTAATTGATTTTATTTGCATATCCTCCAGTCTTAGTCCTTGGTGTTTGACTCCGGTGGTCGTGGATAATGCGCTTAGCGACCACAACTGTATCACCATTGAGACTTTTTTATGGAAGGTGAAGCAGGGTTCTAACACGTGTACCATTGTTAATATTGAACCGCACCGACCTAATGGAACCAGGATTAGATGGAAAGGGGATAAAGCGGAGCTTGTGTCAAACTCCATTGTTGCAAGTTGTCTGGTAGAAATTTCTGCCATTTTAGAAAGTAAGGTGGTTACTGATCAAGTTGTGCATAATTTTATCAAAATTAATCATTTTATTGAAAACAAATTTACGAAACATGGAAAGGCTAAGGTATCCAAACAAAAGGGGTGGTTTGACCATGCCAGTACTATTGCACTGAAGGGGCTTAAAGATGCTCTGCGAGCTAAGCCAAGAGATAACAGCATGGTTAGAGACTTGAGAGCCACCTACCAGGCTGCAGTTAAGAACAGGAAGGCGGAATTAAGGCAAGAGGCCTGGGATAAACTTGATCTGGCAGCAGTCACCTCAGATTCTTTTTTATTTTGGGATACGGTTAATTGTCCATTCCTAAAGGATGACAAGATGCCCGAATTGACGGCTAATGTAAGTGAGGAGAACTGGGTTTGCCATTTCTCAGAGATCTTTGATTCAGTAAGACAGAGGGGTGGCCAAGAAGATGATTGGCCTATCATACCTCTGAATATCTCTATAGCCGAAGTACTGGGAAGTATCACCTTAAGTAACGGCGGGAAGGCCCAGGGTCCCGACGGGGTGCCTATTGACCTGTATAAATTAGCCCCCGAGTTGTGGGGCCCATTGTTGACTAAAGTTTTTAATGCGGCAGTATGTAATGGAGTCCCACCTACTTGGGACGAATCCATCATTATTCCGATTTATAAGAAGGGAGACAGGGGTGATGCGAAGAATTATCGTCCAATCTCCCTTCTCAATTCCTCTGTAAAAATCATGAGCAGGGTGCTTCTGGTCAGGTTGGAAGAGTGGGCCGATTTTAACAACATTTTGGCCAATTGCCAATATGGTTTTAGGAAGGGTCGAGGGACTATCGAGCAATGTCTCAACCTCGACATCCTAATCGGGAAGGATACGAGGGCCAAGAAAGGCTCTCTCTATCTCTGCTTTGCAGATTTGAGCAGCGCCTTCGATATGGTGGACCATAGTATATTATGGGCCAAATTATTGGATCTGGGGGCGCCCGAGGGTATTATCTATTTCCTGGCACGTCTTTATTCCAACCTTAGCACCAGTGTCCGCTATGGACCGGGGGGGGAGCGTACTCCCAAGTTTAAGATAGGGCGCGGTATAAGACAAGGGTGTGTTCTTGCACCCCTTCTCTTTACCCTCATTATAAATGAAGTTGATTCAGTCCTAAAAACAGTGGTGGCAGATGCCCCGAATATTAATGATTTTAAGGTCCCGGTTTTACTTTATGCAGATGATGCCGTGATTTTATCTAGGATGCCTATAGGCCTACAACGTCTGATGGATAAGTTTTCTATGTTCATCCAGGATAGGAAACTATTGATTAACAAATCCAGAACCCACATCTTGGAATGCGGTTTGGGTTCCAAAAAACCAAATTCCTATTTTATCGATGGGCATAAAGTGCAAACGGTGAATTCCTTTAACTACCTTGGCATTAATTTTACCAAGAACAGCTGCTGGTCTAGTGAGATTACCTATGTCCGGGCCAAGATGGCCAAATGTGCCAACGGGGTGTTCAAGTTTGCCAGTAAAATTGGGGATAAGCGGATCAAAGACATGTTAACAATTTATCAAATGAGATGTCTTTCGATTGCTCTTTATGGTGCTGGAGTTTGGGGCCATTACTCGGCCCGAAGTCTCCAAGTAGAGGAAAATCTTTTTCTAAAGAGACTTTTGTGCCTACCTATATCCGCCTCTAATGAATTGACGCATAGAGAGCTTGGGATACAATATCTTTTAGACCAAATTACTTTAAGACCTCTAATGTTATGGCGCGCCATCTGGTCCAAGGAAGAGAAATGGTTAAATAGAGCAATCATTAGTGATTGTTTTCTAACAGATGACCATATGAATATTCCCTGGATCAAATTTGTAGTCAATAGCTTCTCAGAGATTTATGGATTTGACATTAGAAAGGATATGCACATTGCCACACATTTGTCAAAGGGTGAGATGAAGCTCATTTTTATGAGCCATAAATCTGAGTGGCGGGAGAAGTTGGGTGGCCATTCTTCTACTGGTGTGGTCTATGGAAGGTATAGTGAGACTGTTGGCTACCAACCATATCTGAGCTACGTTAACAGAGTTTCCCACCGCTTTGTATTAACCAGATTAAGGTTGGGGATTGTGCACCATCTGGTGGCTTTCCCCATCATTAAAAAATATCCGATTGGCCCTTGCCTATGTGATCACTCATCTGCACAAAGCACTATGCACTTTTTACTGTTTTGTAAATTTTATGGTAACCTTCGTTCAGTCTTCCTAAAACCTATTTTCTTAAAGTATGGTACACGTAATGTCCATGATTCAATGAAGTTGTTTTTTAACCTAAATCCTGATGTCTGTTTATTTACTGCAACCTTTCTCCTACAAGCGATCAAAGTTAGGAATAGTATGATATTTTAATGGTTTTTTTAAACTTGTATTTGATCTGTATTTATGATAATTGGTTATTTTGATTTTGTTTTTTGATGTTTGTATGCATGTGCTTTTATGGACTTTGTGTTAAGCTCCGAATAAAGCTTTATGAATTGAATTGAATAGACTTATGGTGGCTGATTGAGATGGCCTTTTGGGGGGTTAATTGCAGTCTGGTCTTGCTTTATGTGAATGTGCATTATATTGTATTCCCTTTTTTTTGCTTAGTGGGGGGGGAGGATTCAGGGTAGAGGGGGCGAAGCCAGCTTTTCATCACCAAAGGACCTATGGTCCTTTTGCCTCATAAGGTGGGTGGTGAGATGGGGGTGGGAGGAGGGGTCAGGGTCAGAGGGGGGTCGGGGTAAGAGGGGGTTGGTGGGGTTTCAGGGTGTAGATTTCAGAGTAGTGTCATGGCAAATGTAAAATTTTGTTTGATATGAGAAAGGAAACAAAGATTGAAATAGTGGCTGTTTTATATAAGGATTGCATGGTATGTTGTGCTAAAGGGCATTTTCTTTGGAAAGATGATGGGTAGGCTGTGCATCTGCTCATGGAATATTTGTGGCCTGAACAATAAAAAGAAAAGGGGCTTACTGTGGAAAGTAATAACATTTATGCAGATAGATGTCTTGTGCTTACAAGAGACGCATATTCCGTGGAGCAAACGTGGGTGGCTGAAAGAGCTGGGTTTTGACTTAGTGGCTTGTACCCGACAATGTTCGATGATGAAAGGGGTGGCTATTTTGGTAAGGCGGGGAGTGGGAATTTATAAGCAAGTGAAAGAAGACAGAGGGCTATTGCTGAAATTATGGTTAACAATGTCCCCGTTTCAATCAGTTCTATTTATGGCTCTAATTTGGACGACCCATAGATACTGAAGTACTTAAGTGTAGAGTTGGCACTGAGGCCCCAGCCATTTATTTTTTGTGGAGACTTAAATATCCATTTGGATAATGATTTTAATCTTGTCAGCAATTCTTAATATCAAGGGAGAAAAGCCAGAACCTTTAAGGCTCTTCAAGGTTTAGTTAGGGAGCACGGGTTGGTTGATACATGGTATATAGACATAAAATGAAGGATCCTGGGTATACGTTCTATTCGGCCCCTCATAATAAATTAGTCCGGTTGGACTATTTTTTTATATCGTGTCCGTTGGTTGAGAGAACTAGGATTGAGATCTTTCCTAGGATCCTATCGGATCATAACCCCTTAGTAATAGAGGGGCATATTATCAAGAAACGGCGTTACAATTATCGCCGCCTTAGCGGTAGAAAACTGCCGCTGAAGCGGCGATAATGGGCTTGATAATATTCCCTTGAGAATTCCAATAGAAGCCCATGTTCTGGTGTCAACATGGGCTTCTATTGGAATTCTCTGCCCCATATTATCAAACCCATTATCGCCCCTTTAGCGGCGGTTTTCTGCCGCTAAAGCGGCGATAATTGTAACGCCTTGTTTGATAATATGCCCGTTAGTTTCCTCTAAAAGGTATTATTAGAACTCAAAGACCATGGACATTTGAGAGGAAATTATTACTCGATCAGGCATATGGTGAACATATGGCGAAATGGATAGCTGAATTTTTTAGTATTGATAGGAATACGGCTTTGGATTGTATAGTTTGGATACGTTTAAAGCTGCCGTATGGGGGAGACTAAGATTTTCTCCGCTTATCGTCGGAAGCTAGTGCAGGAGCAGATTAGGCAATGGGTCGAACAGCTTCGGTTGGCTGAGATTGAGCTTATGCGGGAAATCAAAGGGGGGCACGACACAGAAAAAAAACATCAAGAAATCGCCAATATTAAATATAAGTTACATCAACATTTTGGGGAAGATTTAGCCGCTAAATATATGCAGTACTGCACCGAAATGTATGAACTGGGGGAAAATTCTGGAAGGGTCTTGGCCAAACGGCTGCAGCAGTGGACTGTTTCAAATAGAATTCTTAGGATTAAGGATCAGTACGATCGGATTCAGGATACTCAGGAAGGGGTTTTGGAGGTATTTCAAAAGTTTTATAGCCGATTGTATACAGAGGAAGGGGCTATGGTGGGCAAAGAGTCTTTGGGGGAGTTTTTTCAAGATCTTGAAACACAGAAGGTTACACCTGAGCAAAATGCGATTCTCTCAGCCCCAATTACTTGGGAGGAGATAGAAGGGGCTATAAAATCTTTGGCTAATGGAAAGGCTGTTGGCCCAGACACTATTGCTTTAGAATTTTATAGGACATTTTATCAAGCAATTTGGCAGGATATTTTGTTCCTATTTCAGGCAGCACAAGGGGGTGTCATACCTGACTCTTGGAGAAAAAACACTATTGTGATCTTTAAGAAAAAAGATACTGAGCTACATCCATCTTCCTATAGGCCTATATCACTTATTAATGCCGATAGTAAGGTGTATTCTAAAATTTGGGCCGCTAGACTTGGAAAGGTTATTACCCCGTTAGTCTCTATACGCCAGCAGGATCTCTGACATATTATCGACAGACACATTATCGAACTACACAAATATCGCATCAAATATATCGACATCAAAAATATCGACATTATATACTTATTTAAAAAACTACACTAATATCGACACTACAATATTGTAATACAATTATATCGATCACACAAATATCGCACACATTAATATCGCAATACTAAATATCGACATGAGTTAATAAATATGACACATGTCACAAATATCGATAACCAAAATATAGACATCAATAATATCGTTTTTTTAAAGATATCGACAATTCTAATACTAATAAAACCAATACTTTCAACAACATAAAGACAATATTTTCCCAAAACATACATTTTCAAATGAGATTCTACTTAAACATAAACATAACATTTATAGCGATCTCAATATTTAACAACATAATAAAAAATCACTGAAATAATTATCACATTGGCATTTCGAACACATTTAAATAAAATTACTACACATTATAAACAATCTTTTTATATATAATGATTTAAAACTCTCCTCCTTTAAAACTAAATATACTCTTACTTAGCATTTTCCATAAAAGGAAACCAATTAACTAAAAAAAATTCAAACCATCCAATAGAAAGGCCACATACAGAAAACAACCAATAACATTCAAGAAACAATTTGAAACCACTATATAAACCAATTAAAACAAGTCTTCTACTGTGCCTTAAACCAAAGCATTGAACGAAGAAGAAACTCTACTAAACAGAAGAAACCTACATCCTACTACTATTCTAAAAACGTAAGTAAATATTCTTTTCTAACTAAACTGCCAAATTAAACTAAAACACTAATTTATCTTTACTCAAATAAATAACTAACTTATATATTCCATCTCTTTATGTTTCCACTACAGATATTACTCCAAACAGCTAAAGAAAATATTGAAGATTGCCAGAAAAGACTCACTAAAAAGTAAGTATACTATCAAAATACTTTATAAAATATTAATTAAATCCTACTCAAACCCCAAAACATCCTAAACCCCTAAACAAATCCATGTTCTCTTTTTAAAATTTTTAAAAACCTGTATAAATTAACACCTATAGTCTATACCACTGGGCATGAGGGTAGGCTCTGTTTGCTTAGGGAGAGGTTAGGCTACTGCATCTTATTTATTAGGCAGGAGGGGCACATAGTAAGAGGGGTAGGGGACGGGGGTACATTGACATGTGGTGGGGGAGGGGGGGTAGAGAACTGGGTGGAAAGGTTGTTCATTCTCCTGAATAATTGGTCTTGATGATAAATGTGTGGTACTTTCGGGACAGGTGAAGGCGGGGGAATGTTTTTTGAGTTGTTAATTTGTAAAACAATAAAATACGTTTCTACAATAAAAATATAATCTATACCAAACAGCAATACCACCCCACTTAAAAAACTAAACCAACCACAACAATAAATGTTCTTTAACTTTCAGAGACTAAGGTGCCGATTACAATCCGGTAAAAATCGGGTACGAACCGTCGGTCGGAGCGTATTCTCCGTCCGACTCGTACCCGGTTGTAAAACATTACAAACATGGAATTACGATTCGCACGGAAACACCATTTCCGTACGAATCGTAAAAAACACCGACCGACGAAAATATGCATACGAATGTGATCCGGGAATGCTGCGACGTGACGTTGGGACGCTTCTAGGCAGCGTTTCACGACCCAGGAACTACGATTCGAACCGACAGCAGTCCGGACGGCAATATTTTCACGGCACCCAAAAAGTGCCGCAAATGCGAAGTACGGCGCGAAACGACCAGAGTAGGTGGCCCGGTAAGCGCCGTACCCCCCCCCAGCCCCCGCATGTACGCACTGTACCCCCCCAGCCCCCGCATGTACGCGCCGTACCCCCCCCAGCCCCCGCATGTACGCACCATACCCCCCCCAGCCCCCGCATGTACACGCCGTACCCCCCCCAGCCCCTGCATGTACACACCGTACCCCCCCAGCCCCCGCATGTACGCGCCGTACCCCCCCCAGCCCCCGCATGTACGCGCCGTACCCCCCCCAGCCCCCGCATGTATGCGCTGTACCCCCCCCCAGCCCCCGCATGTACGTGTTGAACCCCACCCGTGTATGTACACCCGAGTACGTGTCGAACCCCCCGTGTATGTACACCCGAGTACGTGTCGAACCCCCCCGTGTATGTACACCCGAGTACGTGTCGAACCCCCCCGTGTATGTACACCCGAGTACGTGTCGAACCCCCCGTGTATGTACACCCGAGTACGTTCGAGTCGTACCCCCACCCGTGTATGTACGGTGCGTACCCCCAGCGCGTAGCGTAGCGCTGTGGGTACGCACCGTACATACCCGGTGCCAAAGGCGGAGGCCAGGATGGCACTACACACCTTTGCAAGGTCCTCCAGGGAGTCCCCTGCACCCGAAGGGACCTCAGGCCCCAAGGAGGGGGGGGGGGTCAGAGGGATGGGTCGCAGCGCCACCGGGGGAGGGTGGAGACAGGGGGGGAGACTCAACCACCCTGACCGAGGACTTCCTTGACCGCTTGCGTGGTGGTGTCACTGTGGGGCTCAGGGACAGAGCGGCCATGAAGGAGTCCTTGGGGGAGATGTGGCCAGGAGAGCTGAGGGGAGGGGATTTGGAGGGAGTGGACTGGGTGGAATGCGGACTCCCACTATGGCTGCGTGTCACACGTTTGCCCCCCGGCCCAGTGGGTGTGCCTACCTCACCCTGTGTGTGCATGTCAGGAGGAGTGCGGTGGACCTTCCCTGCTGGTGTGGTGCCTGTGTCTGTTGATGTGGGTGCATGCCGACGTCTGGGTGTACGTGGGACAGGCATGGGAGTGGGAAGTGTGGATGGGGCAGGGGTAGGTGGGGGGAGGTCGCGCTGCAGGAGACCCACTGCTGCAGTCAGTGTGGAGTCTATGGACCTCAGCAAGTTGCGTTGGTCAGCCTGCGATGAATGAATGCCCTCCAAGAATGCCTCGATGTTGGTGAGGGTTTTGCCGTGGGCATGGAGGACATTAAGGATCGCAGCCTGACCAACCTGCAGTTGCCGCTGGATGTCCACAGACTCTGCATTGGCGGCAGCAGTGGAGACAGGGGCAGGGGGTGCGGTGCCTGGCAGGAAGGAGACATGCTGTGACCGGGCACGCTGGGAAGGGACACGAGCAAGTGGGAGGCGGCTGATGGGAACTGAGGGGGCGGTGCGAGGTGTTGTTCCACTGTCAGCTGCTGGTGCAGCCACCGCCCACTCGGAGACCTCCTCCTCGGACCTGTCAGCTTCGTATTCTGACGTGCCAGTCGACAGGTCCTCGGCCGCACTATCCTCCACCTCTGTCCCACTCGATGTGCCAGCCCCGATGTCACGGCTGGCACTGGTGCTCGGTCCCTCCGCCTTGCCTGTGTCCATGTCTCCCTCTGTGTCCCCCGACGATGCTGTGGGCAGGGTGGAGAGACAGAAATTAATCAGACAGCTGTACACATCAGTCACATGAGTCCAATCTACATAGGTAACATTGCATAGCCTGAAAAGGAAGATCCCTAACATCTACTAAACAAGGTACCGATGTAGGGCATGAAACACACAGTTGGTTGAGCCACCATGCCACTGAAACACCATGGAGAGCATGAGACAATAGCTCAAGACAGGAAACGTAGTCTGACATAGCACCCAGGCCCTGGGGACAATCCAGCACTGCATCTGCACCACACAGCGTCGGTGAAAATACCGATGACCAGGGACCATATCCACGAACTTGAGACACATGCTGCATAGGTAATGCTGGAAACATGCCCAACATGACTCGGTCACTGCACCTTGCGTGTGTGTCCAGACAAACATCACACACTGCCCAGACCCAGCAAGTAGAAATCAGGATTTTACATATAGGCATTGCCCGCCCCAACCAACCCCTACACGAGGCAAATTGTTGAGACACAGGTGGCACCAACATCTCATAGTCTGGGTGATAAACACAGGGGCAGGCAAAATGCAAGATTGGACGCCAAACAGCCAAGGTGCACCTGTACAAATAATGAGGTACCAGTGCCCATCCTCAGATGAGTATAACAAGACACACAGGCACTGGCAACTGTGAGTATGAAGAAGGATAATCAGGTCAGGCTGCACAGTGGACACCTGTACAAAATAGCACGTCTATATACATGGTGCCAGGGGACAATGGCACAGAGCACAACCTACGCTGTAGACACTGAGAGTGTCCATGTTTATGATGACACACACCACTGAGGAAAAGGTGCTCCAGGGGACAGTAGTGGGCACGCAACTACATGCTACTGAATGGTAATGACTGCAACACACGCCACCATCCCTGCACTATGCGTATGCACATCATGTCACAGGCCACTACATAGGACATGCGCGCTGTAAGGCATGACACATGAGAGACCAACTCCCATGTCTGGAGTCAGCATCAGTGCCAACTGACATGGAACCCACATGCAGTGAACTTGACAGGGCACAGCCAAGGTCCAAAAAGCTGTTACACACCACCCCCACACATGATGCTACAGGCAATGTTCTCGTGGACAAAGCACCAGCCTACATTACCTTGTGAAGGAGTGACCACACACAGACCAGGGAACACATTGCAAGGAGGGGAAGGGTGGCAGGGGCGCAGCGCTATACTGGGGCAAACAGGATCTGCACAACACCTTTAAACCCTGCCAGTGAATTAATGCTACCGTGCCTTTACAAATGCCGGTGACACACAACAAACGCACATGTACCTACCCCCTTCCGGCTGCTGCATCGCCTGTAAGCGCCTCTCCAGGTCTGGAAAGACCACCGGCAGCACACGCCTGTGGAGGTGGCTCAGACGGCGGCGGCCGCGGTTCTTGTGGCTCTCAGGTGAGTCCCCCAGCAGGAGCCGTGCAATCCTCCGCGTCCAGCACCGGATATCCTGCCAGCGTTTCCTCACCTGGGGCAGGCTCCGCCTCCGACCATCCACACCCCTCACGGCACTGACGGCGGTCAGCCAGATCTGCTCCTTGGCAGTGGCGCCTACCTGTGAGGAAGAACAAGTGACACCACATCAATACACCAGCCACATGTCACAGAGAGACATATGAGAACAAATTAGCTGGTTACAACAAGGCATGTCATGCAGCCAACGCATTGCACCTTTGTCATAGGGACATCATCCCCTGGTGAGGGAAAAAGCTGTACGTGCCATAGTGGGTACACAGGTGGAATGATGGCAATGTCACAATCAGTGATCAAGGCTCACACTGTGCATCACACCCACCCCTCCTGTCTCAGGGCACTGCTGGGAGGACTCCACACCCACCCCTCCTGTCTCAGGGCACTGCTGGGAGGACTCCACACCCACCCCTCCTGTCTCAGGGCACTGCTGGGAGGACTCCACACCCACCCCTCCTGGCTCAGGGCACTGCTGGGAGTGATAGGCACACACCCCTCCTGTCTCAGGGCACTGCTGGGAGGACTCCACACCCACCCCTCCTGTCTCAGAGCACTGCTGGGAGGACTCCACACCCACCCCTCCTGTCTCAGGGCACTGCTGGGAGTGATAGGCACACACCCCTCCTGTCTCAGGGCACTGCTGGGAGTGATAGGCACCCACCCCTCCTGTCTCAGGGCACTGCTGGGAGTGATAGGCACACACCCCTCCTGTCTCAGGGCACTGCTGGGAGGACTCCACACCCACCCCTCCTGTCTCAGGGCACTGCTGGGAGTAATAGGCACCCACCCCTCCTATCTCAGGGCACTGCTGGTAGGAGCTGGGAACACCCCTCCTGTCTCAGGGCACTGCTGGGAGGACTCCACACCCACCCCTCCTGGCTCAGGGCACTGCTGGGAGTGATAGGCACACACCCCTCCTGTCTCAGGGCACTGCTGGGAGGACTCCACACCCACCCTTCCTGTCTCAGGGCACTGCTGGGAGGACTCTGCACACACCCCTCCTGTCTCAGGGCACTGCTGGGAGGACTCCACACCCACCCCTCCTGTCTCAGGGCACTGCTGGGAGTGATAGGCACCCACCCCTCCTGTCTCAGAGCACTGCTGGGAGGACTCTGCACACACCCCTCCTGTCTCAGGGCACTGCTGGGAGGACTCCACACCCACCCCTCCTGTCTCAGGGCACTGCTGGGAGACATCAGGCATCCCCCCCCTGGGACCTCCCCTACAGTACATGGCATGTGTGTCACACCAGGACACAATGCCAGAAGTCACAGTCACAACATAGGGACAGTCTGTGCCAGTGGCCTATGCACTCACCTGATACCCTGGTCGCCCATACAGCATGGAGTACTGTGGGAGGATCACATCCAGCAGAGCCATGTTCTCCTCCAGGGTGAATGGCTGTGTCCTCTCCACAGCCCTTGCCATGGTTCCAGGGAATCAGTAGCAGCAGCTGGGTCGACGAATGCAAAGATGTGCAGGCAAGTACTCCCTCATGGGACCTGGCTGCCTTATATCTGCCTTTCTGTCCTGTCTCATGCACAGGAGTACAGAGTGATTGGTCACTCACATTTGCATCCTATGTTTCCACCAATCCCTTCAAACCTAGCAGTCTGTGGGTTCTCTATCGGTTTCATTCTCCTGCATGATGTCAGACCCACAAACACATTGCAACAATGTAGAAGAATTCCAACTGACTTCTGCTGTGCACCTTCCAGAACAATTTCGAAATTTGAACTTGGTCTCCATGACAACCAGCATGCATGTAGGCCTTAATACTTGTCCCCTATGTAATTTGGAGCATCACACACAGGTACGGTGCGTTTCGGGGCCCTAGGGCACCCCAAATGCGTTGCAACGGCCCGTACACGCATGCCTACGTTCACTATCAGTATGGGTGTCCTCGCGTATGCGTATTCGTAGTGGTACGGCCCGTACACACGCATGTATGCTCACTATCACTACGAGTACGCATACGCGTGCAGACCCATAGTGATAGTGAGCGTAGATGCGTGTGTACGGCCCGTACCACTACGAGTACGCATACGTGAGGACACACATTGTGATAGGGCCGTACACACGCATCTACGCTCACTATCACTATGGGTCTGCACGCGTATGCGTACTCGTAGTGGTACGGACCGTACACACGCATCTACGCTCACTATCACTATGGGTCTGCACGCGTATGCGTACTCGTAGTGGTACGGACCGTACACACGCATCTACGCTCACTATCACTATGGGTCTGCACGCGTATGCGTACTCGTAGTGGTACGGACCGTACACACGCATCTACGCTCACTATCACTATGGGTCTGCACGCGTATGCGTACTCGTAGTGGTACGGACCGTACACACGCATCTACGCTCACTATCACTATGGGTCTGCACGCGTATGCGTACTCGTAGTGGTACGGACCGTACAAATGCCTGTACGCTCGCCATCACGATGGGTACACATACGGCAGCACTCCCACAGTGATTTGGGAACGTACACAGGCCCTCTTAGCAGCAGTACGGCGGTTTTTACACATCACAGTGGTGATAGGCGACACACAGGTAGGAATAGGGCGGACATACTTGTCCATGGATGGACATACTTGTCCATGGATGGACATACTTGTCCAGGAATGGACATCAAGGCATCGTCTGTGCATTACTACATGTGTGGGGCACAGGTGTGACAGGCTGTGATGTGGAACATGACTCCTGAGTGGAGAAGGATTTTTCTGGTCAGTTATGTCCCCTATCTTGGACCCCAACGGTTCTATGTGCATGTTACAAGTACATGTATGTTCCCTCCAGTTCCAGTTATGAAGACGCAAACACATGTGCGTCCACCGTCAACATGTCCTCTGTCAGATCCGCCATGAATAGGCCGGATATTCCATTCCTAAGTACGAAAGGCCACCGCCTTTATATGGTTCACTTATGCCATTTTACAGTCCAGGCAAGTAGGCCCTGATTCTGTCATCAAGCTTTTCTTGCTTTCTGCCTCTGAAAGCTCCAGTCCGAGCCTGCATCCGTGACCATGAACTTTGTCTCATTCTCTGCGCGGCTCACGAAGCCTGACATCAGCTTGCTGCCTGCCAAGAACTGTATTTCACCTTCGAAATTATCTGCTCCGTTCCCTGCCCGATGCATTCCTGTCTGGTAGTTTAAGTAAACATTCTTCCAGCTACCGAGCAAAGGCCCGGCTTCTCTGTCTTTATGCAAGTAATTCATAGCCCTGTTACTATGGAAGATTCCGCCCTCGCATCTAGTGTAGACACTTAGACGCTTGTACACGCACTAACAGTCAGTATAGTCAGTATAGAATAGATTCTGTCCGAGAGTCCTTCTTTTTGTGGATAACATAGTTCTTTAAACATAGGATGTTAGATATGATTTGGGATTAGGTTGACTTGACCCCCCAGACTTCTTGTCTCCACATGTAGAGCTAAATGTCAAGTCCCCTTCACCCCCTAGTTGCACGTCAATCACACGTCATGCTGCTGCGCGCGCATCTATGCCAAGTATTATCTTATAGATCCACCTATATATGACATCATAACCAATTATGTTCCTTTTTACTCCTTATTACACCCATTTTCGGTTACGCATATGAATCGTCATTTTCCTTATCAATTGTTACGCCTACTGCATTCGCTTCATTGTAATGTATGTACTATAAAAGTCATTTCTTGTCAATAAAGTATGTACTTCACTTCCTGAACCTTCGTGGTGACGGAACTTGGAGCAACCGATTATAATCGATCATTGGAATAAAGCCCATTCCGAACCTCTGATACCACGGATTCTGCCTCTCATTTTACTGAGCTATATTTATTATGTTTCCGTATCAAATTAAGTCCCGGTAAAGAATTTTATTTACCACATGAATGGCGCCCGAATAGGGACACTTTCTCATCTCACGCGCCGGCGGTGAGTTGCAGGCCCGGTCTCCTGCCACAGCTGGACGGACAATAACGCGTACCAGCAGGATTTCCTGTATCTCCCTCCGGTCAAGCGGGGGCGGCTGAGGCTGCGATCAACACCCAGACGAGGCGGTGAGAAGTGCGAAGTATCCCGACCAGAGCCTAGCTGAGAGAGCAAGATCCGAGGTATACAGAGGCCCACCAGTTTCCGAAGTCCCAAGTCGAGTCCAGTGTCCGAAGCGTTCGAGTCGAGTCCAGTCCGGTTCAAGTTCAGTCAAGTTTCTGAGGCCTTCCGTTTCCGAAGCTACCCGGTGAGTACCATTGCTGGGGAGGCATTTCTGACGTGCACATAGGTTGTGCCGGTCAAGACGGGTTTGGGTACACAAATCCGGTCTGCACTGTTTCAGCAGTGTATCTGTACTGTTTAGCAGTATATCAAGTATTCCGAAGTATCTAGTTATTGTCAAAGAATTATGCTTGGTGATTAGTTATGCAGACGATCATCATTGTTGGTTATTTTAAAGGTTAAAAAAATGTTTAATGTTTAATGTTTAATGTGTTAAACGTCCTGCATATTGTGGTATGAATGGTTGTTCATTATTGTGCTTTTGTACTAAGTGTGTTCAAGATTAAGTATCAGATCAGTTCTCAATATGCCACTCTTTTCGAAACTAAGACAGATCACAACTAGAAAAGGGGTACTCGAAGAAGCTGTTCCCATTCCTCCTAGGGACACTCCAGGGTACTTCATGTATCACAAACATGGCTTAGACGCTATATTATTTCTTGATTTATGGGTAGACTACACCAAGGAATTACCAGAAAGTCAGAGGTGGCCCGCAGCGGGGACCTGGGATGCAGAGTGCATCGTGAAAGTAGAGGAAGAATTATGGAAAAAGAAAGCTAGACAATCACAGAAAGACGCCGTTGAGTTATGGCGTAAAGAATCACATAGACGAACAGAAAAAGCACGTAGACAGGAAGAGAAGAGTAAAGAAAAATCAAATGAAGTCCGAGAAAATCTATTAATTGAAGAAGGTGCACGAGTGAAATCAGAACAAGTAGACAGACAAAGAAATGCCCTTATGAATGGTATGTATCCCCTTCTGGCTGAAGGATTACCTAAGGCTACTCCAGAAATACCAAAAGACTTGCCAACCCCATTATTTCCAATAAAGGTACATCCTAAGGGGCATCCTAGAACCGCAGAAGATGTTTTTCTTTCCTCATATTTAGATGACGCAGCTCCCGAGTATGCTAATTCCGCCCCACATAGACCGTCTATCAGGGAGGTTCAACGCCAAGATCCAGTACCCGTATCGTTACAGCAACAAGTTCTGACACAAGTTCCGGCAAGCACATCTGTTTCTGCATCTGTTCCTACAGCTACTTCTATAGCTGTGTCCACACCTGTAGTTGCTGTGTCACGTTCAACGAATCCTTTCACACCCGACACCCCAGATGGGGCTACGGGAGGTGCTAGTAACATTTTCTCTACGCCACCCAGAATAAATAAACTTACCTTTCAAGAGTCAGCACATTCACGTACCCCCAAACTCATAAATGCCCGTACGCTTAAGGAACTCCTTATAGATTGTAGATATGACCCTGTGCCCGGAAAAGAGGACGAAATGACCCTAGCATCATTACGTATCAGACGAGCCGCGGTGTATCTAGGGAAGTTACCAGGAATGACTGCGCATCTAGATAATATATATCATTTTGTTCAAACAGGACGAGATTCTGAATGTATTAACAGAGCTATGGAATACCAGAAAGTGGAAATACAGGGGGAACTGTTACGTTTCCTCATAAATTGTGTGATCAGAAATCAAGACCGACCAGGGGTAGACCCGGAAGCAATGCAAATTCTTACCAGATGGAGTCAGAATATATCAGAAGGAAGACATGATAAGCAGAATTGTATAATAGCCATGTGCCGAAAGATCCGAAAAGAAATAGAACGCCTACACGAAGAAAGATTAGCGGTAGACCAGTTCGATCAAAGCGAGGAAGAAGGATCAGGACTGCCCACAGGACAGTCAGACACTATAGCCTATGTAGGTAGAGGAAGATCTTGTAATAGTAATAGATGTCTTATTGACCCGATACGTCCGATATGTCCAGACAATAACAGGAGTTTCCCAACACCCATAGTCCATATAAGGTCTAACGAGCATTCGTTCCAAGCAGCTGACAAATTACTCCGAGAACGAAGGGGTTATCATTTTCTCGATTCTATGGATGAACAAGAATTAGCCAGGTCAGCTGTCCATTGGGTTGACAGTCCCGGAAAATACAGTGATGATACAGTAGCACGCACATTTTTGAATCTCACCCCAGATGAACAGCGTTTAGCTGGGATTTATATGATTCAACAACTCATTATACTATATCAGAGTCAGCATTCGGACCCTGGTCCCTTACCTGATATATTGACTGAATTACTCATGAATAGATGGAGAGGTTCAGGTACTAAATTGATTAAAGAAATTCTAGAATCAAGAAAGCAGTATATTCTTTTTGTATGTTCAGACCGTGTCTCATTGCCCATCAAGGAAAGAACCACGTATTACATGGATAGACAGAATCCCTTACGAGAAGTGCACCCAATAAAGGGCGAGGACAACGAGTTTAAGCGCGTATTTGTATATACGCCCATATCAAAAATAGAATTGTTAGAAATGAAGAAAGTGGTACCCAGTCATGACAAAGATCCAGCGGGTTTTCACCGAGAAATTAAAGACATGCTACTCATGGGAGAGTATACCTATCCCGACATTATGACAATATTAAAGGTATTGATGCCTGCTGGCATTTATGAGAAACTCAGGGAAAAAGAGTGGGAGGTAGGAGACCAAAAGATAGAATGGTCAGTATTAGAAGCAGAAGAAAAGGCCCGAACTGCAGGAGCAGGACTCGGGGATAAAACTAAAGCACTACCAGGTTTATTAGTACAGGTACTGCCACGTTTATTAACTACGAAAAAGGAAGATTGGGGTACAATTTCAGCCTGTAAACAGAAGCAAGATGAAGACACTAGTGATTACTATGCCCGATTTGAAAAATGTTTTGGTATAAATAGTGGCATAAAAGCAAGTAGCGAATCATACCCACATCTGTTTGTAACAAAATTAGTAGAAAATGCCCTGCCCCAAGTAAAGAATAGAGTATTAAAATTCGAGAGTACCTGGCAAGGTAACACTCCATCACAAATGTTACAAATGTTACAGTACCATCACAATAGAATTAGAGAGGAACAAGAACATGAACACAGACGCATGAAAGACACGAAAATGAAAATGTTAGTTTCTCAGACAGTTCCAGCTGCAGGACATAAAAAGGGTATGACACATTCCAGTGATTCAGCAGGACCTGTAAAAGGGACATGCAATTATTGTAAAAAGCCAGGTCATTACGTACACGATTGTCCAGTTTTGAAACATAATATCGCCATAGGTAAAACACAAGAAAGACCACGACCACTTAGACAGGACCAGAATGAACAAGGAGCTCCGCAGCATGCACAGTCCATGCCAGCTTCACAACAGTCTATACAGTTTGTGCCAGCTGCACCAGCGCTGCCTGTTGCTGCCACACAAACCACGACACGACAACTGTACCAGACCGCACAGTATGACTATCCTGATTATCAACGATATGCATGAACCAGCCTAGAGAGGGAAGTTGACTTACCCCTTATCGAGATCCCTGTAGATCAAGAAGGACCTTATGTACATAGTGAATTGTTAGGCCAAGACAGAAAATTTTTACTCGATACAGGGGCAAGTCGAACGACCATAAAACGTAGTGAAGTTCCAGGGGCACCCCTCTCAGGCTCTCAGAATATTTCCCTTGGTTTTTCAGGAAAACCTATTGTTAATGAAGTGTCACAACCTCTTCCACTTACGATAGGACCTTTGACCCGAACTACCGATTTATTGCTTACTAAATCATGTCCAGAAAACCTGTTAGGAATAAAGACACTGAAGGCTCTAGGAGCTATAATATGTTGTTCTCCGGAAGGAGTAAGATTGTTTTTACGTGATTTTAAAGGTCATTATGTGTCTAGAGACATGGATCCCCGACTGCAGACTTTACCTACACATCTATGGGCACAAGGCCCTACTGGTGTTGGTTGCATGACTATTACACCATATCGAGTCACATTAAAGGCAGGAGTGGTACTACCACGAATGCGACAATACAAGTTACCACCAGATGCTGTAGTGGCTTTACTACAAATCATTGACGAGCTCATTGCCCAAGGAGTAGTTGTAGAAACAGACTCCAATGTATGTAATTCACCGATAATTCCGATTCTTAAACGAACAGATCCAAAGGCCCCGCCAGTATATCGATTGGTTATTGATCTGCGCGAATTAAACAAGTGTATTGTGCCACAATTCCCTGTGGTCCCTGATATCTCGTCATTATTGACAGCCATTGATTCCGAAGCAACATTCTTTACTGTAATTGATCTTAAAAACGCCTTTTTCAGCGTCCCAATAGATCCGGAAAGCCAATATTTGTTCGGATTTAGTTTAAATGGGCGTAGCTTTAAATTCTCACGCGCACCTCAAGGATTTACAGAAAGCCCCAGCATCTATAGCCAAGCACTGAAACGAGAACTTGACAGTATCCACATGCCAGTTAACACTGCCTTGCTTCAATATGTCGATGATCTGTTGATCACCGCTAGAAGCGAACCCGAATGTGAGAAAGCATCACTGACAGTTTTACAATTTCTAGCCGAAAAGGGGCACAAGGTGTCCCCTTCTAAGCTGCAATTCTGTGTCCAGCGAGTTATTTATCTTGGACACTCGCTGTCCAAGGAGGGAAGGCAGCTTACACCCGACCGCATTCAGTTAATAGCTAACATGCCAATACCCAAGACACAAAAGGAAGTACGGGCTTTCATAGGCCTCACTTCATACTGTAGACAGTGGATCCCTCAGTATGCATTCCTAGCAAAACCACTCATTCAGTTGACAACACAGGAGGCAGCCACATCGACTGTCCTCCCTTGGACTCAGGAACATACACAAGCTTTTGAAAGCCTAAAGAAAGCTTTATGTCAAGCACCTGTTTTAGCAACGCCATGTTACAGAAAACAGTTTACACTCTTTGTTACAGAACGCGAAGGTACTGCCTTGTCAGTACTCACACAGGAACAAGCAGGAGCACACAAACCATGTGCTTATTTTTCTAGTACATTAGATCCAGTAGCTCAGGCTCTGCCTGCGTGCCTGAAATCAGTGACAGCGACAGCTTTAGCAATCAGCCAAAGCGATGCCATAGTGTTAGGACATCCATTGACAGTACAAGTACCACACGCGGTAGAGGTTCTTGTGAATCGAACGCAAACACAACACTTGACTATTGCGCGACTTACAGGGTACGAACTTACATTGTTCCAGCCACATATAGAAATCAGACGCTGTAACACATTGAATCCTGCCACACTTTTGCCAGTAATCGGAACAGACCCACTAGCCCATGACTGTATTGAAGTTATTACTATAACGACGAAACCCAGACAAGATTTAACCGATGTCCCATTGTCAGATCCAGACCTGACGTTGTATGTAGATGGTTCATGTATGAGAACAAGTACAGGAGAGCTAGTGGCCGCTTACGCAGTCACCACAGACACTGAAATTATTGAAACCAAGTGTATAAATACCTTGTCCGCTCAAGCAGCAGAGCTCGTCGCTCTGACACAAGCCTGTATTCAAGCCACAAATAAAAAAGTCAACATATACACTGATTCACGTTATGCATTCGGAGTTGTACATGACTTCGGCGTGCTGTGGCGAGAGAGAGGTTATTTAACTTCCCACGGTGCCCACATTCAGCACGGACCCCTCATTCATGCTTTATTAGATGCGATACATCTACCGATTGCAATATCGATTATGGAATGCAAAGCACATACGAAAGTTACTGATATCATTTCTCAAGGCAATGATCTAGCCGACAGAACAGCTAAACAGACTGCTCAAACCCAAACATCCGACATGACAAAGACAATAGTCCCGATGCCGACACATTGTATGACAGTTAAAGATCCTACCCTTGACGTAATTGACATCCAGACACATGCTACACCAGATGAAATAAAGAAATGGACCGAATTAGGAGGGATCCAAACGGACCAAGGATGGATGATGAAGGAAAAATCTGTGTGGTTCCTTCCTGATTCAATGGTCCAAGTCATTATTAACACTATCCATAGTCCAGCCCATCTAGGAGAAAAAGCTATGCTAGACAGCATTCAACATATTTGGTTCAATAAACATTTACGAGCTGCAGCCAAACAAAAGGTCCGTACCTGCATGATCTGTTGCCAGTTCAACCCAGGAAAAAGCGTTCCCGTAGAGCAGGGTGGATTTCATCCTCCTGATCATCCTTTTGAAGTCCTCCAGATGGATTATATCCAGATGGAACGATGCAGAGGATTCAAATATGTTCTAGTAGTTGTCTGCGCTCTGTCCCGCTGGACGGAGGCATACCCGGTTTCAGATTACACTGCCCCGACTACTGCCAAACAGTTAGTTCGAGAATTCTTCCCACGATACGGTTTACCACGTGTTGTTCACTCAGATAACGGCCAGCCGTTCTCATCCGAATTAATGAAACATGTTTCACTTTTGTTAGGTTATCAGTGGAAATTCCACTGTGTCCGACACCCTGAGGCAGCAGGTCTCGTAGAAAGACATAATCAGACACTGAAAATTAGATTGTCCAAAATATGCAGGGAGAAAGGTGTCGACTGGGTAGTAGCACTACCAGTTGCACTCTTTTTCACAAGAATGGTAGCACACTCTCGAACAGGGCTATCCCCGTATGAGGTGATCTTCGGCAGACCACCAAATATGTGGGGGACGCCTATACCACGCAAAATAACTGATATTGACTGTAATATGCTGACAGATTACTTGGCTTCCTTGATGTCTGCACTACAATCTTGTCGTTCACAGGTAGCTGCAGCCTTTCCCGACAACACTGAGGTGAAACCCCATGACGTAGTTCCGGGGGACCTTGTTCTTGTGAGGAATTTCGACCGAAAGACTCAGCTGGAGCCCAGGTGGAAGGCACCCAAATTGGTCCTGCTGACCACAAGGACAGCCGTGAAGATCGAGGGCAGGAAAGGATGGGTGCATTCAAGTCATATCAAGAAATTTCATGGACTTCCTTCAGATGTAAACAGCCCACCTCGTGTGTCCTCACCAATTGACTCAAAACTACCTCTGGCTGAGGTCGACAGTAAAGAACTATATAAACTAAAATTAAGGCCTAGGCCGTCGGACGATTTGATTGTTTAAGTCCTCTCCTAGGTGAAGCGGTTGAATCTGTCTCCGACATGTATCGCCTAGACCTGAATCATGGACAGTCGCGAAAAATGATGAAACGACAGGCGTATCGTAAATCACTGCGTAGCCATTGCATAGTGACATTATTAATCTTGTTTTTCTTAAGTCTTTTAATAATTACTGCAAGTATATTGTTGCACATATATTACCCTATTGTCAGAAACGTTTACAATGTTACTGCTGAACATTCTTTTAGTGACTTACCCCCGCATGAATTGTCTTATAGACTTGCGCTGCGCAATAACACTTTCATTAGTATGTTACATCATTCCCATCAGACCAGTAATGCAACTAATTGTTGGGTGTGTGGCCGACTCCCTCCCTATCAGAACTATGAAGGAGTCCTGCCTTTCTTTCCACATCCGTTTACACATAATGGCTCCTGTGGAGCATGGTTCAGTTTAATCAATTCCATAGACTCAGATACAGCCGTCTACCAAGACCAGTGGGTATGGGGAAATCTGAACCTAGTTTTATTCAAAGTCTGTTACCCTGACAAGGAGGGTCGCCCCAAAAGAACAGGAACTGATCTAGAAAATGAAGTATATGGATTAGGTAACTTTACTCCTAATCTCATGGTTCTAAATGTCGAATCCGAAGTTGAACTAGTTTTACCAACCATGTCAGTATTCCCAGCGAAAGGTGAATTGTGTGTAAGAAAAGTTGGTTCCATACATATGGGCCATAGTAAATGCACTACTACAGTAGAATTCAGTGATCAAGGTAAATCTTCATTTAGAGCTTATCGCCACTCCTACTTTATATGTGGTCAGACTGCATATATACGTCTACCTCTAGATTGGGATGGTGCCTGCTACATTGCATTCCTTTTGCCACCTGTTTTCCTAGCTCCTCCTGATTATTATAGAAATATTCATTTAGTACACAACAGAGAGCGGAGAGATCTCCCGATTGTCGATTATACTGAAACAGCATGGGAAAAATACACAGATTTCAATAAAGGCATCTTTCCCTATATAGGTACTGTTACTAATAGTAAGCTGATACGTAGATTAACTAGAACCCTTGAAGCAGTAGTGAATGAAACTATTTCCGCCTTAGGCAATTTAACAGAAGAGCAGTCTGCTATGCGGATTGTTGTGCTTCAAAATCGTCTTGTCCTTGACGTCATCCTGGCTGATAGGGGCGGAGCTTGTAGGGTCATCGGATCAAGCTGTTGCGTATTCATACCAGAAAATTCGCCATCTGTATATAAAGCTATAACTCGCCTTCATAAGATTGTAAGCCAGATACACCAGAACCCAGGCACTTGGACTTGGTCCGGTTGGTTTTGGAGTGTGATATCAGCCTGGGGATGGAGAGTTCTATCATTTCTAGGTATTGGCCTTCTCATACTATTCAGTTGCTGTCTATGTCTACAATGTGGACCAGCGATCTGTGGCCTGTGTGCCACATCGTGTATTCCACTACCAAGAATTCATTTGTCACGGAAGAAGAAAGAAGAACAAATGATGTTATATGAACAGATCAATGGATTAATGAAGATTGATATCTCTTGACGGGCAAGTAGGGGACAAGGAGGGAATGTGGAAATATGGATTTTTCTGGTCAGTTATGTCCCCTATCTTGGACCCCAACGGTTCTATGTGCATGTTACAAGTACATGTATGTTCCCTCCAGTTCCAGTTATGAAGACGCAAACACATGTGCGTCCACCGTCAACATGTCCTCTGTCAGATCCGCCATGAATAGGCCGGATATTCCATTCCTAAGTACGAAAGGCCACCGCCTTTATATGGTTCACTTATGCCATTTTACAGTCCAGGCAAGTAGGCCCTGATTCTGTCATCAAGCTTTTCTTGCTTTCTGCCTCTGAAAGCTCCAGTCCGAGCCTGCATCCGTGACCATGAACTTTGTCTCATTCTCTGCGCGGCTCACGAAGCCTGACATCAGCTTGCTGCCTGCCAAGAACTGTATTTCACCTTCGAAATTATCTGCTCCGTTCCCTGCCCGATGCATTCCTGTCTGGTAGTTTAAGTAAACATTCTTCCAGCTACCGAGCAAAGGCCCGGCTTCTCTGTCTTTATGCAAGTAATTCATAGCCCTGTTACTATGGAAGATTCCGCCCTCGCATCTAGTGTAGACACTTAGACGCTTGTACACGCACTAACAGTCAGTATAGTCAGTATAGAATAGATTCTGTCCGAGAGTCCTTCTTTTTGTGGATAACATAGTTCTTTAAACATAGGATGTTAGATATGATTTGGGATTAGGTTGACTTGACCCCCCAGACTTCTTGTCTCCACATGTAGAGCTAAATGTCAAGTCCCCTTCACCCCCTAGTTGCACGTCAATCACACGTCATGCTGCTGCGCGCGCATCTATGCCAAGTATTATCTTATAGATCCACCTATATATGACATCATAACCAATTATGTTCCTTTTTACTCCTTATTACACCCATTTTCGGTTACGCATATGAATCGTCATTTTCCTTATCAATTGTTACGCCTACTGCATTCGCTTCATTGTAATGTATGTACTATAAAAGTCATTTCTTGTCAATAAAGTATGTACTTCACTTCCTGAACCTTCGTGGTGACGGAACTTGGAGCAACCGATTATAATCGATCATTGGAATAAAGCCCATTCCGAACCTCTGATACCACGGATTCTGCCTCTCATTTTACTGAGCTATATTTATTATGTTTCCGTATCAAATTAAGTCCCGGTAATGAATTTTATTTACCACAGTATGATGAGATGTGTATAGGTGTACTGTGTGACGGTGCAATGTGTGCCAGCCATGCCCTTGACTCCTTTGACATGTGTGCATGTCGTACTGCACACTTGGGGTAAGCGTCACTGGCATGGCACAGACACCAACACACGGAAGTGTCCCATGATGCCCGGTACAGGGGTTATGACACCTGACTTGTCACTACCCACAGTGCACAATGTGACTATGTCATTTATGTGTGGGGGATTTACATCAGGTTGATGTTGTAGCACCCTCATAAGCTGCAGCCGTAGCAGCAACCAACATGTGTCTGTGTGTAGATTGTCATTGCACACTGTTCCGCACACCATGCCACATGTGGTATCGGATGTGAGGTGCACATGTATGCATGGGACACGGAGTAGCGTGACAAGGCCATGTCTGCATCCTCACAAGGAATGTGTGGTGAGTCATGACATGTGCACCTTCATGGCAAGGTGTGTGGGCTGTCCTAGTGTAATGTCATGTGACCTGTGGCTCCAGTGTTCCGCTACCAGTCTCTGCAATCGGCATCCTACTTCTGCTGATGTGTGGGTGTATGTCACTCCTGTCTTGCGTCTGGCTGTTCACTTGCACTGGGACACAGCTATTCCCATGGCGTGGCATGGGGAGGTTCTCAATCTCCATGTGTAGCTGGGTCTTGGAAGGAGTGCCACCTTGCATCCATACGTGTGCTGGCCATGTAGCACATACCTGACTCCCTATGTAGCATGTGTGTATTGCCAGATTAACATGTGCTCAGTAGACATGAGTTGTTGTCGTGGTGCACTCACTCTTCCTTGTCACTTCCAAATTACTGCAGAGCGCCGCCTCTTGCCCGAATAATTCCAGACTTGGCTGCCATGCAGGAGAATGACAGCATCCGGCTCTACCGCTTCACCCAACCGTTGATTCTGGAGTTGACGGCGAGACTGGCACCACACCTGCAACCGCTGCACAGGTATCCTACGGCACTGACACCCCAGCTGAAGGTAATGGCTGCCCTACATTTTCTTGCCACGGGTACCTTTCAAAATACCATAGCTCATGTTGGTGGCATGTCCCAGAGCATGTTCAGCGGTGTGCTGCATGATTTCTTGGAGGCCATGTTGATTCACCTGGATGACTTCATCAAGTTCCCAACCCCTGAACAGATGACTGAGGTCAAGCGTGGATTCTATGCCCTGGGAGGGATGCCCCATGTCATTGGGTCCATAGATGGGACACATGTAGCTTTGGTACCACCACACGCACGGGAGGTGGCGTACCGCAATCGGAAGCACTACCACTCCATCAATGCCCTTGTGGTGTGTCTCTCCAACATGGTGATTTCACATGTCTGTGCTCGTTTTCCAGGATCAGCACACGATGCCTACATCATGAGGCGTAGCGGGATGCCTGATATGATGATGCAGCTGCGCAATGAACGGGCATGTGTTGTAGGTGGGTACAGTCTGTCTGTCTTCTATTCTGTATCGCCTACCAGCACGACCGCTTCACCACTTCTAACGATGACCATGTGCTTCCCATGTAGGGGACGCTGGCTATCCCAACATGCCATGGCTGATCACACCTCTCCGCAACCCCATCACGCCGGCACAGCTCCGCTACAACACCGCCCATGGCCGGACAAGGCGAGTGATAGAGAGGACGTTTGGCATGCTGAAGAGCCGATTCCGGTGCCTCCACAAGACCGGCGGTGCACTCCCTTATGCCCCGGCAAAGGTCTGCAAGATCTTCATGGTCTGCTGCATGCTGCACAACATGGCAGTTGAAAGAGCTGTGCCACTCATCCTGAATCAACATGACGAGGACCATCCACCCGTGGAGGACGAAGGGCTTGGCAATGGGGCTAGTGATGTGGAGGATGTGGAGCCGCAAGAGGACATCCGGACTCGGCTCATACGCGACTTCTTTGCTTAGTGGTGAGTACCAGTGTCTGAGTGTGCACGCGTTGGTCCCCGTGTGGCATGCGTTGTGATGTGTGTCTCCACCTGCATGTATGGCACGTGACTCAGAGGTGTGTGTGGGTGTGTCACTGGAGTGATGGTGCCAGTGATGGTAGTATTTCCCCAGTCATTATAATGACCTAGCATGTTGTCATCCATACATGTGTCGAGTAAATGCACATGCAAGTGGCTGTGCTTTTTGTGGCTGACTTCTTGTGTGTCTCTCTTCCCCAGGTACCTGCACATGCCGTCTGCTGGTTGCATTGTTGTGGCACTGCTATTCATCATGGACATGACATCGTGGGCTGACTCAGCGTTACAGGCACGGACACGTTTGGAAGTCTCCATGGGGTAAGGGATGCATCTGGGGTGTATTGGGTGTGGCAGTTGTTCACGATGTATGCACACTGCCCCTGTCGATGTGTTGTTCCTCTGCAGCCATGTCGCATCCCCATGGGACACGACATGCAGCTGTGTACACCTGAATAGATGGTCTGCCTGGTTGACAGGCATCAGTGATGGGATAGGGGATTGTGATGATGGCATCAATGTGTGTGACACTGCCCTCGGCCACATACGGTTAGCATTGGCTGGACATGGTGTGGGACTTCGACATCAGCGGATCTATGGTGTATGGCAGGCTCTCCGTGTGCAGCTGTGGGTATTTAGCTGTTAGCCGACGCTTGTGTGCCACTTCCATGGCAAACACGCATGTGTGCTGCAGAAGGGGGGTGCCAGTGTTGGACCCACATGTTACTCCACATGATGTGTTCATGTGTACTTCGAGTGGCCTCTGCAATCCCGAATACATGTCTAATAAAGGTGTCCCTATGCCTCCAAGGTGCCTCTTCTCAGTCAATGCTGGTGTGTTGCCACGGTGCATCCTGCATGTCTGGCATGGTATTCCCTGATTGTGGCTATGTGTCAATGTGTCGAGTTGCAAGATGCAAGCTGTGTGTGTGGGCTGAGACTGTGTATTGGGCATGATGTCCATGACTGTGTTGGTATTGTGACATGTGCCATCCCCATGCATCCAACGTTGGCCAGGCCCCCATTCTCGGCATCCACCGGACTCCGGCTTGCAGGACATGGTTCTGCCACCTGTCTACACATGCCTGGGTGCCCCCCAGGACACTGGACTGGATCCCTGACCACTGCGCATGACAGTTGCTGTACTCAATGTGTGTGTCAGCACGGTTGTTCGGCAACCCCCTCAGCTGGTTGGGCCCATCACGGGTGTGTATGGTGCTCCATGTCTGTCTTGCCTAATACACTGTGACCCATGTGTCCTGTGCCAGACTCAGGCCCCAGGGTGTGGATGGTTGAAGACAAAAGATGACTCAGGCATGTTTAGACTTTACAAGACACATGTTAGTTAATAATGCTACCAGCAGGCATCTACTCATCATAGTGTGATTTATTAGTGGGGGGGGGGGGCAAAGTAAGGGTCTTTCCGGGATGTTTGAATCCAAAGTTCAGTAGGGGAGTTGGGGTCCTTGCCATTGGAAATCCTCAGAGTCCATGCCACAGTCTTTGTCAACATTGGTCAGCCAGTGACCAGCAGGGCCATGTGGCAGAGAATGTCTCTTGATGCTGTGATGCTGTTGCTCCAGTGGGCCAGGTGCCAGGCCAGGTGTCCTGGGAGATGGTGATGTAGCAGCCACCCTCACGGTCCTTTCCGTGGACGACCCGGCCTCCTGCGGGGAACCTCAGCAGCAGGCCGTGACGACGTCTGGGATGCTCCGTCAGATGTTTCCTCCTCCTCCTCCTGATCCCTCCCTGTGGGTGGTGATGTTCTCCGCCTTCTGGCACAGGGAGGGTCGGCCATGGTGTCGGCCATCCGACGGAGTGTAGCGTGAATCCCCTGGAATGCCGTCACTTGCTCAGCCTGTCTGTCCTCCATCCTCCGTTGGTGTTGCAGTTGACAGGCATGTTGCTGGGCCTGCTGGGTCTTTATCTCATCGAGGCTCCCCTTGATCTCATTGAGGGTGGACACAACCTGGGCCATGCCCGTGGTGTCCTCCCGGTATGTGTCCAGGATGTTACGGACATGGGACAATGCGGGATCCCCAGCCAACTGGTCAGGCTCACGCCTCCGCCGTCCTCCACTCCCACCACCCCTGCCCACTTGCGCCTGGCCTGCCCTTGTGGGCACATGGGGTCTCCGGGACCCCTGAGGGGTGGCATTGGCGTTGTCGCCTGCCTCCTCCTGGGTGCCCGGGACACCGTGTCCCTCCTGGCCAGCCTGGCTGCATTGTGGTGTTGGGGCAGGGATCCTGGGTGTCTCCTGGGATGTGGCAGGAGTGGGGGTGGTGGTTGGCACAGTTGTACCTGACGCAGGTGCTGCAGGTGGTTGGACACCAGAGGGGCCAGGTTGGTCGGGGTCGTCCGCAGAGTGGTGAGAGTGGTCGCTGCCGGTGGGATCGGGCTCCTGCAGATCCAGGTCCTGTGAGTGTTCCCCCCCAGTGTTGGGGGGTGCACCACGACGTTGACCTGTGTGTGAGAGAGACAATGTTAATTTTTGTCCATGCAACATCCATGTTTCATCATTTTCAAAGTTGGCACATTTCCTCTTGGAATTAGGATTGGTCTTGCATTCCACTCACAGTGCACTTGTGCATGGGTGTGTCCCTTGGGCACCACTTTGGCCCCTTTAACTATGTGTGGCACAGTCTTACTTGCTGCGTCAAGTGTGACTGCAGTCAGCAGTGGAGTGGGCAGGTGTGGCGAGCCATGCACTGTACATGTGCACATGGAGTGGATCCACACACTTATATGATCCAGGTAGCTGTCCTTGTGCTCGTGAACAGGTTGTGACATGGCCATGTGTTTTGCCATGGTGAAGAGGGGGGCTTCTGGCACTGGCCACCCTTGTCTACATGCACGCAGTCTACCTGCTGACGAGCAGACATTCACACACGCAACACGGCTGATTGGCTCTCCCTGTGTCTCGCTCCCTCTGTGTCCCCCTCTCCCTCCCTCTGTGTCCCCCTCTCCCTCCCTCCGTGTGTCAGCCTCCTCCCTCTGTCCGTCTCCCTCCCTCTCTGTCCCCCTCTCCCTCCATCTCTGTCCCCCTCTCCCTCCATCTCTGTCCCCCTCTCCCTCCCTCTCAGTCCCCCTCTCCCTCCCTCCGTGTGTCAGCCTCCTCCCTCTGTCCGTCTCCCTCCCTCTCTGTCCCCCTCTCCCTCCATCTCTGTCCCCCTCTCCCTCCATCTCTGTCCCCCTCTCCCTCCCTCTCAGTCCCCCTCTCCCTCCATCTCTGTCCCCCTCTCCCTCCCTCTCTGTCCCCCTCTCCCTCCATCTCTGTCCCCCTCTCCCTCCATCTCTGTCCCCCTCTCCCTCCCTCTCAGTCCCCATCTCCCTCCCTCCGTGTGTCAGCCTCCTCCCTCTGTCCGTCTCCCTCCCTCTCTGTCCCCCTCTCCCTCCATCTCTGTCCCCCTCTCCCTCCATCTCTGTCCCCCTCTCCCTCCCTCTCTGTCCCCCTCTCCCTCCATCTCTGTCCCCCTCTCCCTCCATCGCTGTCCCCCTCTCCCTCCATCTCTGTCCCCCTCTCCCTCCCTCTCAGTCCCCCTCTCCCTCCCTCCGTGTGTCAGCCTCCTCCCTCTGTCCGTCTCCCTCCCTCTCTGTCCCCCTCTCCCTCCCTCCGTGTGTCACCCTCTGTCACCTCGGCCCAGCTTCCTGGGCACACACTGTTAGCAGATCTTTGAGTGGCCCTTGGATTGTTGATGTGAGTTTGTTTCTGATCTCCAGGCACCCATTGGGTGTAGTGTCTGTGTCTGTGCGCTGCTGCTGTGGTGGTGTGTGCTGCCACTCTTTCACAATGTTGGCTGTTCATTAGCTGCTGTCATGTGCAAAACAGTGCCTTCACCCCCATGTGTTGATGCAAGGCGTCCGCCATTTGCTGGCAAGTCATTCCTGTGTTGGGACACACTGTTTGTCTGGCTGTGACCTAGGCCATATGGGTAGAGTGAATTGTTGTCTGCTTCTGAGTTGCACTATGTGCTTTTTTGGGCCCAGCCTCCCGCCATCCGGGTTACCGTGTCATGTGTTCTTCTGTGGCCTGTGACTTGACATTGTCCAGCTGGGTGCATGGGGCATGGTGGCAGCAGTGGCATGTGCGTGCTCATGGAGTGTGGTTGAGTCATGCGATGGCTTGTGGTGGTTGCGTGCCTGTTGGTGATTTTGGTTGTGGATGCCGATCCCCCGTTGTGAGGTGCGTTGTTTGTGTACTCACCCGGGTCTCGGAGTCCTTCTAATCCTTCGACTGCCTCCACCGGCAGTATGGCCATCACCCTCTCCTCCCAGGGATGGTACTGTACGGGTCTGCGGGAGGGCCCTCCTCCGGTGGCGTTGGCCTGGTCGTGTTCATCCTGCCTCTTGGCTCGGACCCTCCTCTGCAGATCGTACCACCTGTTCTGGCATTCCTGCTTGGTCCGTCTGGTGTCCGCAACAGCATTCACAGCATCGACGATGGTCTGCCACATGGCAGTTTTTGCTGCCAGGCTGGTGCTTCTGACCAATGTTCCAAAGATCTGTGGCTCGACTCTGAGGATTTGATCAACAAGGACCTCCAATTCTCGGTTACTGAACTTTGGATTCTTGGTGGTGGGCATGGTGAGGGGTGTGGGTGGGGATGGTGGGGGGGGTGTGTGGATGTTGGGGGGTGTGTGGATGGTTGTGTGTGTGTGTGTGTGAATGTGATGAGGGGGTGTTTGTGAGGGTGGTTGTGTGAAGGTGTGCAAGTGTAAGGTGTGGTGTAGCTTGTAGTGTGGTTCTGTGGTGTCTGGCAGCAGTGAGTCTGTTGCAAAGGCTCATGGTTTGTGTGTGTGGGCCCTTTTTATTGGTCCATTGGTGGGTGTGGCTGTGTTTGAATCTTGGGTGGGTTGGTTATAAGGAGTGGTGGTGTATTTGGCCTCTGTTTGTTTTTGGCAGTTGCAGGTCAGTGAATGTGTTGTTTTAGTGGTTGTTGGACATGTTTAGTGGCTTTGTGCCATTCGAATGGTGTATTCTTGTGTTGTTTTGTTTTGTCCTGGTTGTGTACGTGCGTTTTGAGCGTGTGTACGGTGTGTACATGGGCCATTTGGTTGTACGGTGCTGTCCTTGTGTGTGGGTTGGTACGACTCGTACATGCGGTGGTGATGTTGGGGCCTGGGGTGCGCTCCGTACTTAGGAGGTTGTGTTGGGGGTAGGACCGGAACGTACTGAGGTGTACATAGACGGTGGTACGACACGTACTGGGGTGGGGGTACGACTGGAACGTACTGGGGTGTACATAGACGGCGGTACGACACGTACTGGGGTGTGGGTACACGGGGGTACGACACGTACTGGGGTGGGGGTAGGACTGGAACGTACTGGGGTGTACATAGACGGTGGTACGACACGTACTGGGGTGGGGGTAGGACTGGAACGTACTGGGGTGTACATAGACGGTGGCACGACACGTACTGGGGTGGGGGTACGACTGGAACGTACTGGGGTGTACATAGACGGTGGTACGACACGTACTGGGGTGGGGGTAGGACTGGAACGTACTGGGGTGTACATAGACGGTGGTACGACACGTACTGGGGTGGGGGTAGGACTGGAACGTACTGGGGTGTACATAGACGGTGGTACGACACGTACTGGGGTGGGGGTAGGACTGGAACGTACTGGGGTGTACATAGACGGTGGTACGACACGTACTGGGGTGGGGGTAGGACTGGAACGTACTGGGGTGTACATAGACGGTGGCACGACACGTACTGGGTTGGGGGTACGACTGGAACGTACTGGGGTGTACATAGACGGTGGTACGACACGTACTGGGGTGGGGGTACGACTGGAACGTACTGGGGTGTACATAGACGGTGGTACGACACGTACTGGGGTGTGGGTACACGGGGGTACGACACGTACTGGGGTGGGGGTACGACTGGAACGTACTGGGGTGTACATAGACGGTGGTACGACACGTACTGGGGTGTGGGTACACGGGGGTATGACACGTACTGGGGTGGGGGTAGGACTGGAACGTACTGGGGTGTACATAGACGGTGGTACGACATGTACTGGGGTGGGGGTAGGACTGGAACGTACTGGGGTGTACATAGACGGTGGCACGACACGTACTGGGGTGGGGGTATGACTGGAACGTACTGGGGTGTACATAGACGGTGGTACGACACGTACTGGGGTGGGGGTATGACTGGAACGTACTGGGGTGTACATAGACGGTGGTACGACACGTACTGGGGTGTGGGTACACGGGGGTACGACACATACTGGGGTGGGGGTAGGACTGGAACGTACTGGGGTGTACATAGACGGTGGTACGACACGTACTGGGGTGGGGGTGGGACTGGAACGTACTGGGGTGTACATAGACGGTGGTACGACACGTACTGGGGTGGGGGTAGGACTGGAACGTACTGGGGTGTACATAGACGGTGGCACGACACGTACTGGGGTGTGGGTACACGGGGGTACGACACGTACTGGGGTGGGGGTAGGACTGGAACGTACTGGGGTGTACATAGACGGTGGTACGACACGTACTGGGGTGGGGGTAGGACTGGAACGTACTGGGGTGTACATAGACGGTGGTACGACACGTACTGGAGTGGGGGTACGACTGGAACGTACTGGGGTGTACATAGACGGTGGTACGACACGTACTGGGGTGGGGGTAGGACTGGAACGTACTGGGGTGTACATAGACGGTGGTACGACACGTACTGGGGTGTGGGTACACGGGGGTATGACACGTACAGGTGTGGGGGTAGGACTCGGACGTACTGGGGTGTACCTAGACGGGTGGGGGTGTACATACACGGGGGGTACGTGTCGGACGTACGGGGGCTGGGGGGAGTGTTGGGCGCGTATGCGGGCACATGTCTCCATGGTTGCTGTAGGAGTTCGGTGCGGACGGTGTTTTTTCCATACGGTTCTAACGTCGGACGCACGGGATGGATCGTGATTCCTCGGTCGGACTTGACTTTTCACGTTTGTACGGTAAATCGTCCGAGGACGTGTCGGACACATTTTCCGACCCGAGGACGTGTGGGGAAATATTCCCAATGCGGTTCGTATGGACTTTTTACCATGCGAATCGTGATTGCCAGTTCGTACGGCACTTGTACGATTCGTACGGTAAAAAGACCGGATACGAGTCGCACCGGGGAATTTTTTACCGGATCGTGATCGGCACCTTGGTAAGTATATATAAAAAAAATGCTTTTTTGCTATTTTCATTTAAATATATAAAGTACTATTGCATATATTTTCATATACATTTTTTCCAGATTTGTAACACATCACGATGACAGAAGAAGCCCAATTTATAACTTCGCAGAAAGGAAAATTCCTATTGTGTTACATGGGTTACACATACACCCAAGAAAAGCAGACGGACCGAAAAGTGAACTGGAAGTGTACTAAATATTATTCTAACAAATGCTACGGACGAGCAACAACAAGAGAAACAACTGTACTATATACAAGAGAGCATAACCATCCACCCAATCTCTCTGAAATAGAAGTCAGATCAACTCTTGAAAATATCAAAGAATTAAGCACAGGTTCACAAACTGCTACAAGTGTAATCCTAAAAGAACTATTACCTAGAGTGCCCAAAGAAGCAAGAGGCCAATTACCATCAATTGCTTCTATAAAAAGAACTATTGCTAGGACCAAAAAAGCAACCACGACAACTATACCATCCCCTAAAACTTTTCAAGAGATCATCATTCCACCAGAATTAAGTATCACCCACAATAATGAACCTTTTATTTTTTTTGATAACAAAAGCACAGAAAAAAGAATCATAATGTTTGCTACTGCAAACAATATAACTCAACTGCAACAATGCCAAACATGGATGATGGATGGCACCTTTACAATATGCCCAAAACCATTCTACCAGCTTTACACAATACACGGTCAATATCACAACACTTCCATACCTTTAATTTATTCACTATTACCTAACAAACAAAACACAACATATAATGAAATGCTAGGAAAACTAAAACAAGAATCAAATGATTTTTACCCTCAAAGAATTATCATAGACTTTGAGCAAGCCATGATAAATTCCATTCTAAAACTGTACCCCCATACAGCTATCCAAGGATGTTACTTCCATCTAAACCAATGTATATGGAGACATTTACAAAAATCTTCACTAAGTGTAGAATATGCCACTAACATAAGTTTTGCACATCAAAGAAAACTTCTAACAGCCCTAGCTTGTGTACCAACCACAGATGTTGCAGAATAGTACAATCTTTTATTAGAAAGTCCATTCTACAAACAAAATGAAGTAAAGTTATCTCCCCTGTTAGATTATTTTGAGGATACCTGGGTGGGGAGACTACACAGATCAGGCCATAGACGTCAGCCCAAGTTCCAAATACCTTGGTGGAATGTATATGTAAGTACACTCAACCAACAAGCCAAAACTAACAACGCCGTCGAGGGCTGGCATAATGCATTCCTAACTTCTACTGGGAGAACAACTCCAACACTACAAAAACTACTAATTGCCATACAAAAGGAACAAAGTTTCCAAGAATTAAGAATGCAACAATCTGTCCTACAATTAAAACCAAAACAGCCTAGACAAACTACTCAAATGTATAATTACCTACAACAACAGGTACAGCTATACCCATCCACAAGAGGACTTGAGTACTTAAATATAATAGCTCAAACTCTCTTCTAAACCCTTTTCTAAATATTAACCCACAATTCTACTAAAACAACTATCACAACATAAATAAACCACTTTATTATATCACATATTTAATTATGTGGTCTAAAATATATACATCAATTATATGGACATATATTTAGACAACATAATTAAACAAACCAAGTACACAACAACAATATTAAATATATAAGGTTTGGCCACCAACAATAAAAATATTTAAATGAACTTACCTGTGTAGTAGCTCCAATGGGATAATAACATTCCTTCCAAATAAATCCAGGGAGTTCAAAATCCATAGGTATCAAAAAAAAAATCCCAAAAAAATGTAAAAATACAACTGTTTATCGAAAACAACGTCTACGCCAAAAAACGACTATCCATTAACCATAAAAATCCCGAAAAATATTAAAAGTTAAATAACCGCTCCTGGAAACCCGAACAATAAAGGAAGTGTTAAATAAACATTAGTAAACACAACTAATACACACTTCCTTTAAAAAAAATAAGGTGTTTGAAACCGAGGAAAATATCTTCTCCGTAAAACCTACAAAAGAGAAACAAACATTCCCACCCACCCACAAACACACAAAACGCACGTAAAAACATCACTACAAACGTTATTCAAACACTATAAAACTTTAACACACCGAAATAACAAAACACTAACAAAGCCACAAACACGGAACACAACGTAAATTATAAAACCGTATACAAACTATTACTAACACCCTAACTTCTAAAACATCAATCAATACACACTTATTACAACATAACTACTTCCACAAAACACTTAAAACTATTTAATAATAAAGAAAATAACTCTTACCTTCTCAAACGCGAAACAGCTCCGGACCGCGACCTGGATTCGACCAAAATAACCCAAAACAACAGCGAGCGGTTACTAAATAAAAGACCCAAACAAACATAGGAAGTTTGGAAATTAAAGCAGCAGGGTTTTACGTGAATGCTCAGCCTGGACTTCTCACTTTATCAGTAACGATAATATTGCCCACCTCAAATGGTCAGCTGCTCAAATGACCACAAAGACAACAATTATCCACAAGTAAGAGAGGCAACATATTGGAAGAAATGTAAATTAATTTCAAAATAAACAATTGAGTTTCGAATCCACACAGTAGTTGAGTATTTGCTTGAATTCCTTTATTCCAAGATTTAGTGAGACCAGATCCGCAGCCAACGCGTTTCGCCCAAACATGGGATTTTCAAGGCGAGTTTCAACAATAAGAAATATTTACACGTCAAAACGGGGGGTAGTATGACGAAAGCGGCAGGACCCAGAGTTCAATCTAGGTAATAGGTCGATAGCTTTAGACCGTTCGTATGGTATATATCAGACAGTAAAATGTGTAGTCACTTTCTCCTAACTGGTCAGTGTAGAAACAGCGAGTGATTAGGAAACAGTCGAGGTCCGAGGTCCGAGGAACGATGGAAACCGTTGTGTTGAAACATAACTAAAAAAATACCAATAAATGGCCTAACTATTTATTTAACATTACACATTACTTTAAAAATTAGTAAAACATTAGAATACAATACTCAAAAAGAATACCTAATTTTTGTCTCTATGTGAAAATTCTTTAACGTATAAAAATAAATCTAATAAATAAAATATTTATATTAATATATCAATAAAACAGTATATATTAACAAAATAAATAGATGAACATGATATAATTAATATATTGTCTCTACAACATACCCAAAAAATATTTAAAAAAATACATATTCTAAAATGTTAACAATTTCAATATAAAATATATAATATAAATATTAATAATTAAAATATATTTGTCATATATTTTAAAAAATACAATTCCTTATAAATTCAAATCAATTCTAAAAAAATTCAGAGTACACAATATAAATTTATAAATATTATACAGCTATAAAAATCTGATTTTTTAATTTTTATTTATTTTGTGTGTTCATATATTCATGTCCAAAATATACATTAAACAAATATATATCCATTATAAAAAAATTATTACTATAATACAAATGTTAAATATTAATTATTTATTACATGTTTATTTCAATGATTTAATTATTAGAATATGCGTAATAATAAACAAAATTTTCTCTCGAATGAATATACATTCCAACAACTATAAAATAAATATTATTTTCCTTTCTACTATTTAATTAAAAAATAAATTGGAATTTGCATTCTGATATAACTTCTATCTTTTATCCAACCAAAACTAAAATCTACAGATTTTTTGTCAATTAAATCCAATTAATTTAACTATTCCTATTCAACTCTATAATTAATTCTAATATTTGCTATTTACCAAACTTAATTAACATACTACTCCCACTACATACTGAACTTAATTAATTTACTATTCTCAGTCCAATCTATATTTAATTAGGGTAGATGCTGGACACTGAACTTAAATAATTTACTATTCCCACTCTAGTCTATATTTAATTAAGATAAGTGCTGGACACTTAACATAATTAATTTACTATTCTCACTCCAACCTATATTATATTAAATTAGAGTAGGTGCTGGATACTGAACTTAATTAATTTACTATTCCCACTCCACTTTATATTTAATAAAGAAAACTGCTGGACACTGAACTTAATTAATTTACTATTCTCACTCCAACCTATATTAAATTAAGGTAGGTGCTGGACACTGAACTAAATTAATTTACTATTCCCACTCCAGTCTATATTAAATTAAAATAAATGCTGGACACTGAACTTAATTAATTTACTATTCTCACTCCAACCTATATTTAATTAGAGTATGTGCTGGACACTGAACTGAATTAATTTACTATTCCCACTCCAATCTATATTTAATTAAGATAAGTGCTGGACACTGAACTTAATTAATTTACTATTCTCACTCCAAACTATATTAAATTACAGTAGGTGCTGGACAATGAACTTAATTAATTTACTATTCCCACTCCACTCTATATTTAATTAAGATAAGTGCTGGACACTGAACTTAATTAATTTACTATTCTCACTCCAACCTATATTAAATTAGAGTAGGTGCTGGACACTGAACGAAAATAATTTACTATTCCCACTCCATTCTATATTACATTAAAATAAGTGCTGGACACTGAACTTAATTAATTTACTATTCTCACTCCAACCTATATTTAATTATAGTATGTGCTGGACACTGAACGGAATTAATTTACTATTCCCACTCCAATCTATATTTAATTAAGATAAGTGCTGGACACTGAACTTAATTAATTTACTATTCTCACTCCAAACTATATTAAATTACAGTAGGTGCTGGACAATGAACTTAATTAATTTACTATTCCCACTCCACTCTATATTTAATTAAGATAAGTGCTGGACACTGAACTTAATTAATTTACTATTCTCACTCCAACCTATATTTAATTAGAGTATGTGCTGGACACTGAACTGAATTAATTTACTATTCCCACTCCAATCTATATTTTATTAAGATAAGTGCTGGACACGGAACTTAATTAATTTACTATTCTCACTCCAAACTATATTAAATTACAGTAGGTGCTGGACAATGAACTTAATTAAGTTACTATTCCCACTCCACTCTATATTTAATTAAGATAAGTGCTGGACACTGAACTTAATTAATTTACTATTCTCACTCCAACCTATATTAAATTAGGGTAGGTGCTGGACACTGAACTAAATTAATTTACTATTCCCACTCCAGTCTATATTAAATTAAAATAAGTGCTGGACACTGAACTTAATTAATTTACTATTCTCACTCCAACCTATATTTAATTAGAGTATGTGCTGGACACTGAACTGAATTAATTTACTATTCCCACGCCAATCTATATTTAATTAAGATAAGTGCTGGACACTGAACTTAATTAATTTACTATTCTCACTCCAAACTATATTAAATTACAGTAGGTGCTGGACAATGAACTTAATTAATTTACTATTCCCACTCCACTCTATATTTAATTAAGATAAGTGCTGGACACTGAACTTAATTAATTTACTATTCTCACTCCAACCTATATTAAATTAGGGTAGGTGCTGGACACTGAACTAAATTAATTTACTATTCCCACTCCAGTCTATATAAAATTAAAATAAGTGCTGGACACTGAGCTTAATTAATTTCCTATTCTCACTCCAACCTATATTTAATTATAGTATGTGCTGGACACTGAACTGAATTAATTTACTATTCCCACTCCAATCTATATTTAATTAAGATAAGTGCTGGACACTGAACTTAATTAATTTACTATTCTCGCTCCAAACTATATTAAATTACAGTAGGTGCTGGACAATGAACTTTATTAATTTACTATTCCCACTCCAGTCTATATTTAACTAAGATAAGTGCTGGACACTGAACTTAATTAATTTACTATTCTCACTCCAACCTATATTACATTAGAGTAGATGCTGAACAGTGAACTTAATTTATTTACTATTCCCACTCCAATCTATATTAAATTAAGATAAGTGCTGGACACTGAACTAAATTAATTTACTATTCTCACTCCAAACTATATTAAATTACAGTAAGTGCTGGACAATGAACTTAATTAATTTACTATTCCTACTCCAGTCTATATTTCATTAAGATAAGTGCTGGACAGTGAACTTAATTAATTTAATATTCTGACTGAAATCTATATTTAATTATGGGATTTGTTAAATTCTAAAATATATTTAAATTTTCTAAATATTTTTATTTTTTAATTAAAAAATATATAAACATTTTAAATTAACTTCCCACCCTTATCCCCTATAACCCAACATTCCGCTCCTAAAATTATTTGTAACATTCTAAATTAAAGTTACAATTTCTAAATTTTTTTTTTTTTAAATTAACAAATATAAACATTTTTAAAACACTTCCCACCCTTATCCCCTATTAACCAACATCCCACTCCTAAAATTATTAGTAAAATTCTTAATTTATTTTACAATTTCTAAATTTTTTTTTTTTTAAATTAACAAATATATAAACATTTTTAAAACACTTCCCACCCTTATCCCCTATCAACCAACATCCCGCTCCGAAATATATTTGTAAAAATCTAAATTTAATTTACAATTTCTAAATAGATTTGAAAATTTTTTAAACAATATATAAACATTTTTAAAACACTTCCCACCCTTATCCCCTATAAACCAACATCCCGCTTCTAAAATTTTATTTAAAATTCTAATTTTCATTTACAATTTCTAAATTAATTTTTTTTTTAAATTAAACAATATATAAACATTTTTTAAACACTTCCCACCCTTATCCCCTATAAACCAACATCCCCCTCCTAAAATTATTTCTAAAATTCTAAATTTAATTTACAATTTCTAAATAAATTTCAAAAAAATTCTAACAATATATAAACATTTTTAATACACTTCCCACCCTTATCCCCTATAAACCAACATCCCGCTCCTAATTTTTTTTTTTAAATTCTAAATTTAATTTACAATTTATAAATAATTTTTAAAAAAATTCAAACAATATATAAACATTTTTAATACACTTCCCACCCTTATCCCCTATAAACCAACATCCCGCTCCTAAAATTAAATATACATTTCACATTTTAAATTAAATTTACTAATTAAATTTTACAATATATTAAAAAAATAAATTCACTTTTTTAAAACACTCCCCACCCTTATCCCCTATAACCCAACATACCGCCCCTAAAACAATATAAATATTTCTCATATTATATACATTTTAACTATTTATACAAACAACTTCAAAATATTTACTAAACGCACAATGACGATATTTTCACATCTCGATATTATTACTAATGATATTACTTACATCGACATATAAGTAAAAAAAAAAAAACGATATTTTTCACATCGATATTAGCTATTTCGATATTTTGGACATTCGATATTTTTGACTCGATATTTATGTCCCTCGATATTAAAAAGTCGATATATAGACTGCTCACCACGCCAGCAGGGGTTTATACCTGGTAGAGATACAGCGGATCATGTTCGGCGTGTTATTGCTCTCTTTGATTGGGCACGGGCCACGAAGTCGCCACTGGGGGTGATCCTGTTGGACGCCGAAAAAGCGTTCGACAGGGTCTCCTGGTGATTTCCATGGTCCGTACTATGCTGGAAGGGGATGTGCACGGAATTTATCCAGGCAGTACAAGCAAAGTATTCTTCTCCAGAAGCAGCTAGCCGCATATCTGGGCAGGAGTCAGGTTTATTTAGCATCAACAGGGGCACCAGGCAGGGGTGTCCCTGTTTGCCTTCGCTCTTTGCTCTTTACATTGACCCTTTCCTTTTTAAATTAGAGATGGATAGGAATATTGCTCCAGTTACGGTGAAGGATATAGAGTATAAAACCCTGGCATATGCGGATGGCATAGTGATACTTACTAGGGATATTGATTTGGCTTTTCCGGCTGTAAAGACCTTGGCTGAGCAGTTTGCCGTATTCTCTGGGTACAAACTAAATCTTGAGAAGACGCAGATTCTCCACTCAGATTGTATGCGTCCCGCTGATCTTCCAACTGTTACTGAAACAATTTATCTGGGGATAAAGATCACCGCCTCAGTAGATTGAATTCCGGATCTGAATATCTTACCAATGATCGATTCAATAAACACAAAATTTGAAAGATTAGATCACTTACATCTCTCTTTATACGGACGCTGTAATGTCATCAAAATGTTGGTCCTGCCAAAGTTTTTATATTTATTTAGAACTGTGCACCTGGAGTTTTCTGCAATATGCTTGGCAAGGGTGGAGAGGATGTGCTCTAGATTTCTTTGGGGATATCGTCGATCACGTAGGGCTGCTAAATGAATGCTCCTCCCATGAAGCCGGGGGGCTGGGCAGTTCCTAATATTCTTCTATACTATTGGTCATCCATGCTTCAACATTTGGGGATACTTCTGGTTGGGGATAGGGCTGAAATCCCAAAGGCCATTAGACCAACTATATATGAAATAGGCTTGGGGAGGCAGCAAAGGGTTGTCTAGTTCGGGTATTGGAACCTAGTTGCTTTAAAAAAAACAGATTCAAAATAATTATTGCTGCTTACTCGATCTGGAGGAAGATTTGCCGTAAATTAAAAATTCCTAATATCAATGCTTATACGCCGTTTTCTGCTGTTGGTATTCTCCCAACGATTTTTTAGGATCGGGTTATTTTAAGGTGGCAATGTTTGGGGACGAATGCTATTGGTGATTTGGGCCATGAGGGTCAAATTGCCTCCTTCTCGACCTTGCAGGAGGGATTTGGGTTAGCGAAAAGAGAAATTTTTAAATATCTGCAGATTAGGAGCTTTTTATATAGGAAAGGACAAGGTGCTGCATCCTTTGAAAGAATACGTTTGGTTGAACTAATCCGAGGTAAAGCGCGAATAGGTACAATTTATCAGAATCTCCTGACTGGCTTTCCGGATGAAATAGTTGATCAGAATATCAAATGGGAGAGAAAGTTTGGAAAGGAAAGGATTGACATCGAAGAGGCCCTAGAACTTGCTAATCAAATTTTAGTCTCAGGACTCAACACTTCATGTCGGTGTTTGACCTTTACTACACCCCTGCTAAGATCATTAAATGGGGGGGTATGGAAGGGTGGTGGATGTGGCAGATGCGGGTTACAAGCTGCAGATGCTATTCATATGTTTTACTCGTGCCTGAGTCTAGCAAAGTTTTTACAGGAGGTGGAGTGTTTTCTAATTACGGTTCTTAAAATCTCGGTCACTCTCTCCCCTGATTTAGTAATTCTGGGTAAAGAGGCTAATGGGGAGGGGGCATCGGGAGGCCAAGATATGTGACTGGTTTTTTGTTTTTTGCAATGGCCATGGTACGTCTGTGTATTACATCTCAATGGATTGGTCCGGAGGCCCCCACTTTTTTCAACTGGCGATCTAGGATACTGGCATTGTATAATATGGACTCCTCTGTGCATAGGTTAAGGGGTAGAAGGAGGCGGGAGATGGGAAAGAAAATTTGGGCTCCTATTGCGGGATGGTTACAGTAAGAGATTGGTTAATAATTGAAAGGGGATAACTCTCAAAGTTTGGTTTGTACTTTTTTTTTTTTTGCCAATATGTTCAGCCCCTTATCCTTCAATTGTTTTTCCTTTTTTTTTTTTTACTCTTTTCTTTGTATAATTGTATTGTTTCCATTTACTTATTACTCCTCTTGTCATCATTTTTATTGGTGAGAATCTGCTTTCTGTTAAAATTATGTTAATCCCATGCAATATGCCATGACCTATGTCAGATAAGTTTTGTGTTTATTAAAAAAAAAAAAGAGGTAGACAGTGGAGGACTTGACGCCAGAAGCAAAAGGAAACCAGGGACAAACAATATATTGACCTAGTGGTACATTTTATTCCATTCATTCTGACACCAGAAAAGTGTTCTGAATAAATGCCTAGTATCCATTTCCACTAAATGGATTGAGAAATCAAAACTAAGATATGAACTGGAAGAATTTTTCAGGAAAATCTGTGTTAAGATGTTTTTTAGGGACTCTTTAAAAACTACCATTGACATTAACGGCACAAGCCACAAGAAAAAGTCTTTCTTTAAACCATCCACTACCACCACACTCCTTGAAATTATGGACTTTGAGTAGCTCATAATAAAGGAAGCTGAGGACATGGGTACCGGGACAATAAGATACCACAACCTGTCAAAAAAAGAGCAAGAAGTGCTCACATCTATCAAAACCAATGTGGATCTGGACATTAAACAAGCCAATAAGGGTGGACCAATTGTTCTTTAAGCAAAAGAAGCATACAACAGTAGATAACCCAGGAGTACCTTTACTTTTATACATTACCAAAGTTTCTAAACAAAAATACCTTCCCAGCTGGGTGACCAAATGTATCAGGAATTGGTTTGGTATTGGAACCTTAATCCATTTTCTCCACTTGTTTCTGGAACCCCTAGTATCACACATGCCCTTCTACATAAAAGACACCAAACATATGCTAAACATCCTGTTCAACCCTAAATCAGAGATACAGACAGGCCTTGACATGGAAGCGCATTACACTACTATACCACAAAGAGTGAGTCTAAGGGTAATTGAGGGAAAATTTCACAGTGGCTACTGGACATTTATAACACCCATACGGACCACTCTACTTATAACATGGAATTTCTATGGGAATCACTTTCACACCAAGCTTTGAGAGCTCTGTTGACAGGGCGCTTCCTCCTGCTCAGATGCCAGCTGAGATTCTGATGACACAGAGGCGCGCTGTGTTGCAGGTATGCAGGGCGACAATCCAAATACTCTAATTAGGCAGAGTTTAATTCAGCTTCTCAGACAAGAGCTAAAAATGGAGCAGAGGAGTTAGGAAAGAAATTCTTAGGAAACATGGTATAAATGTTTGTCGTTTTCACATCTATATTATCTCTGATAATAGCAATATGCTTTATATGTCTTGTAGTCACAATGCAGGGTCTAAGTAGCAGGCTATGACTATAAATGTTTTCAACATGTAGTGTGTCAATATTAGTACAGATGCATGAGTGTGAGATTCTAAACACAAAAGGTAAGCTTCCTAATCATCAGTGTATCCCTGAGGAGGGTACTGTTTTGTTTACCCGAAAGCACTTCTCCCCATGAAAGCGCAGAGTGCACGTATACATTAAACCAAATCTGCCTTTCTAGTACATAGCATATTGAACTTAGACCTTGTGTTATAGGATTAGGAGATCTAATCCTGAAGATAGTTTGCGCTACTTGCTGCGTGCATCAATTAGAACTATATACAACATATGGGTTAATAACCCATATCAAGAACACATACGTCTCAGGACTGACACAGTAAAATGTGTTTGCCATCTGCTGATGAGACAGAGACTTGGTATTAACATTTGTAAATTGGCTAAATTAGCAAACAACAATATTTAAGATTTACCCACTCCATGAGCAATTTGGTAATCTATTTTCTAGACTTACTTAGCAGAAAAACAGAACAAACTTTTATCTTTAACCTCCACACCCAATAGTGTGTTACTACAAGGGCATGTCTCTACCTGTTCTTATGAACCTTGATAAGATAGTATTAGGGTGAGAGACTGATCTGATTTAAACTATCCCCATTTTTGATTGCTTTCTGTTTTCAGTGTTTTCTGTTTTCTATTGCATTCAGTGTGCAGTGTTTGTGTTATGTTTGTCAAATACAAGGGTGGTATGGCATAACACATCTTGTAAAACATATTGAATGGAGACAAAAAAGAAGTGAAACTGTCTGTAAACTGTTTGTATACCTTTATCATTCCAAAAACTACTAGGTGATTTGCATATGGGTTAAGTAAACTTGCATGTTTTGTGTACGTCTTTCCCACAAAATTTAACAGAACTTTTTGCCTTCCCTCTGCTGTTTTCTGAACCCATTTTTGTTGGCTTTTAAAACTCTGCACACTTTACTGCTGCTTACTAGTGCTAAAGAGCTTGTCCTCTCTCCTTATAAAATGGTGGATGTGGCTTACACCCCAAATGGCACATTTAATTTACTTGTAAGTCCTTAGTAAATAGTGATACTACATCTACCCATGGCCTGTAGATTAACTGCTACTAATGGGCCTGCAGCGCACACTGTGCCACCCAGTTAAGTAGCTTTTTAAACATGTCTTAGGCCTGCCATTGCAGCCTGTATGTGCAGTTTTAATTTCCTTTTCAATACATATAAGTCAGAGGGCAGGATGTAATGTATTTAAAACATTGGATATGTACTCTTACGATTTCCATGTCCTGGTGGTGAAAACCTACTAAATTTGTTTTTCACCACTATGTGGTCTACCTCTCTCACACTATAACATTGACTTCACTTTTTACATTTTATTTGAGAGCAGATATGAATGTTAAGTTTGGTGTCTAAAGAATTGTAATTTAAAACTCTCTTCAATTGTAACGTAGGATTTCAAGTCACATTTGTTGGCATTTTCTTGTCATAACCATTTGGTGCCTACAGCCTCTATCCTGGGTCAGATGACTACGTGTAGCTGAAATATGGTTTTTGTGTAGATTTTCCAGATAATAAGACAAAGAGGAATAGATTTTGGCAGGATGGGCCATCTCTGACTTGATGAGGGGTGAGAGTTGTCACCTATCATACTTGCACACCACAAAGGCTCTGCCTGAGCACACTTGCAAATTATTTCACACTTGACTTTTGTGACTCCAGACAAGTTTGGGCCAGAGCAGGGAGGCAGGACATTTCAAGCACCTCTGGGGTGAAAGTCCCTAGAAATTTACCCTACTTCAAAATGCGCACCAGTTTTAAATATTTGACTCTCAGACCCAACTCTTCAGTACACCTCTAGACCTGTAGATACTAAAGTAGAAGGAATGCTGTGCTGCTCTGCTGTCAGAAGGACTGCTATCCTGCTGCTGTGCTATTCTGCTGCTCTGCTACTTGCTGCCATGCTTACTGAGAAAGAAGACTGGACCTGCATCCTTCACCCCAGGCTGAAGTGACCCCAAGGGTCAGCTGACTGACCAGCTGTTCTGAGCTATATGGACATAACAAACTCTATAGACCTCACTGCATCTGCCCAGCTGACCTGCTGCCAGGGCCAGCAACTGGACCTGCCTGAGCCCTGCTGGCCTCTGTTGGAGTGAGTTCTTGATTCCCAATAGGTGTCCCTCAGGTCCTAGACCCTCTGTGTGGAATCAGTTGAGCTCTCTTCTCAAGAAAAGGAGAATCCTGATCTTTTGGGCTCACTGCGTCTGCAAACTGGCCTGTTTGCACCAAGATCTTGCCGCCCATACTTCCCGTCAACAGTGAACCCAACTCTTCTCGCCACAGGTACTGCTAGCGACACCCGGTAATGTGAGATATGCACTTCATGCAACTGCATCGAAAGCCTGTGGTGATCTTCAGCAACAGACATCCACAACCCTCTCCCTGCTCTACGCGGCCCCTTCTACGGCAAACTGGACTTTCCGCCCGGGCTCTATAAGGTAACTTTTTCAGCTAAACTAAGCTGGTTCCTATATGCGCCCCAAGCTCCATCGTGGTCGGCCTGAACTTGTGACTGTCACCCGGTCTTGCACGGCCAGATAGCCACAAGTGGTACTTTGTGCTTTTAGGCCCCATACTTACCTTAAATCTTTAAAATTGCATGTCTACAGTTTGTCTAATTGGATTCTCATTTCATTGGTCCCAAATAATTTGTAACATTTGACTGTTTTCTGTTTTCACTTTATTATTGTTTGAAGTTCTGCATAAATACTTCACACATTGCCTCTAGGTCAAGCCTGACTTTTGTGGCAAGCTACTATTTGGGGAGGGGGGGTTGCTTGTTTTTCACCCTGACAGGAATTGTGGTTGGTGCTTGAGATGGGCTTCACCCCCTTCCACTAGTAACCAAATGTCCTACAATGGGTATGGTCAAGACAAAGATTAGAGGTTTAATATTGATCCTGATGAAAGCTTAGGACTCTTAGTGCCAGGGAACAGGCTGAAACAAGTTGACTATTATGGGGCTGTATGGACACTAATATCCATAAACATCCACCTACAGGCCCAGATGTACTAAAATATCATGCAATGCAGTGCAGCATAGCATGAACAGGAGGGAGCAGAAAAGCAACATATCTAATAAGATCTAGCACTATTCTGTTCTCTTTCTGCGCTGGTGTACTTCTGGCTGCCATACAGATGCAGACAACATTAGGCCGTAGTCCAAGGGAGTCTGCATTGTGGTAAGTATAGTTTTGTCCTGGAAGTTGACCCTTCCAGAACAAAAACTATACTTTAGGGTGTTTCACACTTTGTATGTGTGTAGCAGAGGCAGCACACATACAAAGAGGGAAAAACGAGAAGATATCAAAACATTTTTCCCCATTACGGCTGCCTCAAGGAGGCACAGAATTTTGGTGCAAATCCCAGTATACAATTCTTTGTAGATAGGAATTTACATCAAAACCCATTGGTGGCTGCATGGGAACAGCCATTCTCCATCCATGGAACGTCTCCTTGAAGCAAAGTAAAGCAGGAAGGCACATTGTGCAGCTTTACATTTCGTTTTGTTACAATTCAATGCAAATCGTTATTTGCATTGGACTGTAAATACCACCTCTATACTTTGCGTCGGGTTTGCTTAAAAAAAGTAACACAAACCCAACGCAAGGTGTCTGTATATCTGAACCACACTCTTTTTAACCATACAAAAATCCACACACTAAATGGAAACCAGGGTGACCCTTAGGAACTTTTTTTTCAAACCCCATTAGGATAATATTGACCGTGCTCTCTTCAACAAGGTTGAGGTCTCCCTGGTTTATAGGGACCAGGATGAGGCCCAAAGATTCAGCTTGACACTAATAAAATGGGTGAGGGTTTTATAAACAAGCAAGACTAACACCCATATGGCTTCCATTTCCCCCACAGTTGGATTCCTTTCAGTTATGGGATACTTTCTGGGGATTCCACATACAAACACACACATGCTCACATTCAGAGACATTAAAAGGATTAATGTACCCTAAAAGAACTTTCTCAACACCCAATCTACTTAATATTCCTTGGCTCTTCCACAGTAGCCTGGCAAAGCGAAAATATTTCTGGCTCGGTCTTTGTGATTACTGTACTCAGAGGTGGCACAATCAGGACTAAAAACAAATAGGTAGCTCTCATTTGTGGTTATCTGGGATTCACCCTGCCTATTTTCTGCTATTTTTTTTATTACACAAAGAATGAATAAGAGTCTATTATTCATTACTAGTATAACAACAACAAAAGGAGCACCTGGAGTAGGAACAGAACCTTCTCGGGCAGCTGAGGGTAGAAAAAAGATACTGCTTTTAAATGTTTATATCCTAAACTGTGATTAAAAAAGTGAGGGAGTAAAAATGATAAATTGCATGTCAATAGGCGAACATGAGTAAGTCAAAGTAAGTGAGAATGACTGAGTGAAAAAGTGACTGCAAGTGACAGAGTGAGTAAGAATAAATAAATAGGAATGTATGAGAGGGAATGTTAGAGAGTGTGAGGGAATGTGAGAAAGAGAAGGTGAGTGTTAGTGTGATAGTGTAACTGTGAATGAGAATGAGTAAGTCAGTGTGAGGGAGAATGAGTATTTCAAAGTGAGTGAGAATAAGTGAGGGTGAGCGAGAATGGATGATAGAGTAGGCGTGAATGCAACGGAGTGTGACGGAGTGAGATTGTATGAAAGAGTCAGTGTGACTAAGTGTAAAAGAGTGAGGATAAGTGAGTCACAGTAAGAGTGAGTGCAAGAAAATGAGAATTAGTGAGTGAGAATGATTGAAAGATAATGGACAAAAGAGAATGTATGTGAGTGAAAATGAGGACATGTGGCTAGCCCTCTAAGTCTACAGTTGGTCCTGGCATACTGAAGGCAATTCTTGTCTTATAGAGGCACCCAAGGAAAAATGTTGGCACTAGGCTATTCGAGGCAATTCTTAGTAAGGTAATTCTTGCTTGTAGACCCACCAATAGCAAAATGTTGTCAAATGCATATTGGAGGCAATTCTTAGTATAACAGGCACCTATGACAAAGTACTGGCACTACAGGTTATATTTGGTACTGGACTACTACAGGTAATATTTGGCATCTGAGATTCCCATGCCAAATGCTAGAGCTGGCATACTGATGGTAACTTTTGACATGTGGCCTCCATGGAAAAATGCAAGCTCTGGCAATCCTTACCTTTGGCTCAACAGTGGCAATAAGCTTGCACTGGCACACTGGAGGTAATTATTAGCATAAGAAAGGACAAACTTGGCATATGGAGGGGCTACCCATTACAAAGCATGGGCATACTTGAGGTAATTGTTAACACACATGGGCTCCCATAGCACATTTTGGAAAAAATGAAATCAACTCCTTGGGAGCGTTAGGTTTTATTGTCGTGCACACTATCAAATAACTTTAATATTTAATAGTGGGCTTAGAAAGGCTGTGGCTTTTGAGCAAGTTTATGTGTAAATTGTACTTAAAATGCACTATTTAACCCCATTTTTTTCCCAAACGTTTCTGGGGGAAAAGCCCCCAAACCCTTACCAGAAGGGTCTGGCTCACTCACTTGCTATAATTCAGAGAGAGTATTACACCCCACCCCTTTCAAAGATCACTACTCCCCACTAGAAAACAAAATGCAAACAGTTTCTTGATAAGCACTGGTTACATTCAGCAGCTTCTTCTGTGGGATGGATATTGCACTTTAGGTTTAAAACCGGTTTTGGAGTAACACTCCTTATCAGCCAGGCTAGCTTGACTAAAGTGGGATGCAAACGCCAAATGGACTCACTTTGCCACTGGATTCAAACTAGGCTGGTTGATGAGGGGTGTTACCCCGAAACCGGTCCCAGGATGCTTGTTTCCAGTCCAGGGAAGTTTGGGCTGGACTGTTCCGATGAGGCAAAGGGCCAAGACTGATTTGCACATGGCTGGGTCTGAACGGGGTGGCAAAGTGAGCTAAAGAACGATTATGGATTCAACCCAGATCTGTGACTGGGGGTGCGTGTCTGAAAAGTTTCAGGCTCCGTCCATCATCTCCTTGTGTTTGCCACATTTAAGGTAAAACCTAGAAAGAACAAGAAGTACTGTTGGATATAAAATCAACAAGCTCATTGCCCTACAGGCAGGACAAATGGAGATAAAATACAAAGGTAACAGGAATGGAAACAGGAGTACTTAAAATAAAAATGAAACTTGAAATGGCTCCGATATCTTGAAGTGTGCAGTTCTATTTTTGGAGCAGGACAACTTCAGGGACAAGGATGCTTGTGGTCTAGAACACCATGTAGCAGTGGTTTGACCCGCTAAGAAAAGATTCCTTCAGAGAAATGAATGAACAAGAGATAGTCGGAGATGGATTCAATGGCCTTATGTCAGCTCCATGGCCATTCTTGATAAGTAGTCTCAAAATAAATAACAGGTTTTAGGATGGTGATTGCTTTTTCATAAGCTAAAGTTAGATATGTGGCCCTCTGATCATCAATAAAAAGTTCTTGTGGTTGGTTCTCTCTCACATAGACTTCTGAAGCTACGCTTTCTCTAGGGCAGAAGTGGGTTGCAGGTGGTCTTCAAAGAGGACAAAAGGAGCTTCTAGAGACAGAGGCAAGATATGATATTTACAGTTGAGTTGAGGTAAACGCATCTTTTGCAAACTCATGCAATGTTTGGAGGTGACGTTTCACCTTCCTGTCACACCATCGTGATGATTTGCTGTAGCTAGATTTTCCACTCATGAAAAGTGGGGTATTCAGCTTCAAGGAATCATATAATGCTGACTGTTGACCCTCCAAAACTGAGAAGTTCCTGTTAAATGGTACTAGTTTACGTTTATTTTCATTTGCATAGTTACTGAAAACCATTGCAATATAAAAAAAGAAAGAACAAAAAAAGAAGAAACAACACATCCTATAAAACTGTGAGAGCAACATAAAATACAGTGTTATGTGCACATGTGTAATAATAGCACCTCACAGAAGTCCTTATAAAAACATTTGGAAGTTGCTTAAGTGAAATTAAAAAGAGTAACATTGTTATTTAAAAGTGAGTGTGTTTACATGAGGAGCTGGTGAAGAGTTTGTTGCCGGTACTCATTGTATGGTAGATTCCGAGTGTGTATTAAACTAGTGGCAACCAGGTGCAGAGTAAGTGTCACACAAGCAGCAAGAAGTTTGGGTCGGCGCCCTCAGCGATGGTGGGAAGTTCTGGACACACAGGAGAAGACCCAGACAGTGCCTCAAAAACGTAATTTTTTGTGTTTTGGGGTAGCACTGGTTGAAATATTTTTAATGTCCAAGCGTTTTGTAATTGTTCAGGTTCCTCCAGGCGTGCGATCTGACTGAGAAGGAGGCTTTGTCCTCCACCAGTGAGAGCTGTTTTAGAGATTTCCAAACCAGTTTCTTGAAGGTTAAATGGAAGATCTGTGTATTCCATGGATCAGAGAGTCCGGTGGTTGCCAAAGATTCCTGGAGATAGCTTCTTGCAGGAGATGTGTCCCTCTGCTAAAGTTCTTGCTATAAGAGTTGATTTAAGGTGTTTGAGGTGGAGGATCTGATCTTGTTCCAGCAGATGATGTAGTTGCCATGCCTGGCCAAGGATTGTTTTAAATAAGCCAAGCTACAGCCTTATTTGAGCTGCTGAGGTATAATTTGCGAGACTGAACATGATTCTGTATTCTTCAACTATGGTGCTGTCCAATAGTTTGGCATCTCTGCTGTGCATCGAGTCGCTGTCGTAGGTTATTGTAGGGAGAATTCTCTGCTACCTTCAGGAGAGGACTTAGTATGGGCTTATCAGTTTTGATGCAAGGTTTTTCATTGTTACTGCTAATGCCAGCCCTTTCCTTCTAATTTCTTCTTTCTGTAGGGCGAAGGATCCATCTTGGTCTATGATAACGCTTAGGTACTTGTAGTCATCTCCAGATTCTATTTGTCTGCCGCCCAAGTGTCAGAGCCTCTGCCGTTTCCTCTTGTTGTTGATGGACATTGTCCTTGTTTTCCTAAAGTTGATTTTTAGCATGTTCTTTATACTGTAATTGTGCAATTTGTTGAGGAGGTGTTGCAGGCCAACCCGTGTGTGACTAAGCAGGACTACATCATTGGCGTACAGGAGATGTTGAGTTCTTGCGGTAAGTCTGCCATGAATAGATTGAACAGGGTGGGCGTGAGCATGCAACACTGCTTCAGGCCTTTGGTTGTTGATTTTCTTCTAGAACTGAATTTCACCTGGATCCCAGTGTCTGTGTGGAGAAGTGTCAGCATATTTAAATGGTACTAGGGGAGACAACAGTAGCTGTGATCTGTGGCAATTAATTTATCCACTACCACACAGGGCTGCCATTAGCAGCAGTGGGCAGTCAATTGTCTTTCAGAAGCAGTGTGTCAATGATTGCCCTCAATGCGAGGCAGACTTATGCAGAGCTGCAAAATCTTCACTGTTTTAAAAAAAACGATTGCCAAGCTTCTCAAGGTTGCAAATCAGCAGACTTGAGTACTTTGCCCTCTCTATTGACACATTTGAGTCAATTTGGCATTTGCTTTCATGTGGTTCTTGGTGGCTACTGAGACTCTCTGAGGGGCAGATTCAGATACCGGGTCGGACAGCTGTCCGTAGCCTTACTGTGCGACCGACATGTACCCGTAGCCAGTCCGTCCTGTAGAGTAACTACGATGCGCATAACTGACAAAAACACGACCGACACGTAGGCTGTGATTCAAGCTCCATTCTCCGTCCAAGCCGTAACTCCTAATGCTGAACCGAGTTGCCCGGAAGCAGTATCCATAGCAGTTTCCGGCATGACAAGTACGATGCGTACTTCCTACTTGCCGGACGGGTCGCCACGTAGGGCACGTCACAGCATCCGGAAAACAAGCATATCAGCTACGATTCATGCCACAACTTAATACATGGCTACGAGATGGACCAGCTTGCAGCGGGTACGAGATGGAGCAACAAGCAGCGTGTATGACCCGAACACATCATGAATCCCATCGCGCAGGTCATACCAGTACTCTACATCTATGACCGGCTCAGGAACAGACGCCGACGGCGCAGGCGGTAAGTCAGACAACTACCACATAAACAAATGACACGTACCTGCAAAATGGCACACACAGGGGAGCCACATCCTGGCCACCAACAACAGCCCACCATAGGGGTTGCATGTCCAGCAACACTACCACCCTCACTCATAGGGGACCTGTTGCCCAGCACTACTGCCCCCCCAGCCATAGTGCTTATGTTGCCCATCACCCCTGCCACCCACACCCGTAGGGCTCATGTTTCCCATCACTACTGCCACCCCCACCCATAGGGGACCTGTTGCCCATCACTCCTGCCACCCCCACCCATAGGGCTCATGTTGCCCATCACTATTGCCACCCCCAGCCATAGGGCTCATGTTGCCAATCACTACTGCCACCCCGAGCCATAGGGCTCATGTTGCCCATCACTACTGCCACCCACACCCATAGGGCCCATGTTGCCCATCACTACTGCCACCCCCAGCCATAGGGCTCATGTTGCCCATCACTCCTGCCACCCCCACCCATAGGGGACCTGTTGCCCATCACTCCTGCCACCCCCACCCATAGGGGACCTGTTGCCCATCACTCCTGCCACCCCCAGCCATAGGGCTCATGTTGCCCATCACTCCTGCCACCCCCACCCATAGGGCTCATGTTGCCCATCACTACTGCCACCCCCAGCCATAGGGCTCATGTTGCCCATCACTACTGCCACCCACACCCATAGGGCCCATGTTGCCCATCACTACTGCCACCCCCAGCCACAGGGATCATGTTGCCCATCACCCCTGCCACCCACACCCATAGGGCTCATGTTTCCCATCACTACTGCCACCCCCACCCATAGGGTACCTGTTGCCCATCACTCCTGCCACCCCCACCCATAGGGCTAATGTTGCCCATCACTATTGCCACCCCCAGCCATAGGGCTCATGTTGCCAATCACTACTGCCACCCCGAGCCATAGGGCTCATGTTGGCCATCACTACTGCCACCGACACCCATAGGGCTCATGTTGCCAATCACTACTGCCACCCCCAGCCACAGGGATCATGTTGCCCATCACCCCTGCCACCCACACCCATAGGGCTCATGTTTCCCATCACTACTGCCACCCCCACCCATAGGGTACCTGTTGCCCATCACTCCTGCCACCCCCACCCATAGGGCTAATGTTGCCCATCACTATTGCCACCCCCAGCCATAGGGCTCATGTTGCCAATCACTACTGCCACCCCCAGCCATAGGTAGGGCTCATGTTGCCCATCACTCCTGCCACCCCCACCCATAGGGGACCTGTTGCCCATCACTCATGCCACCCCCACCCATAGGGGACCTGTTGCCCATCACTGCTGCCACCCCCAGCCATAGGGCTCGTGTTGCCCATCACTCCTGCCACCCCCATCCATAGGGCCCATGTTGCCCATCACTACTGCCACCCCCAGCTATAGGGCTCATGTTGCTCATCACTCCTGCCACCCCCCACCCATAGGGGACCTGTTGCCCATCACTCCTGCCACCCCCACCCATAGGGGACCTGTTGCCCATCACTCCTGCCACCCCCACCCATAGGGCTCATGTTGCCCATCACTCCTGCCACCCCCACCCATACGGCTCATGTTGCCCATCACTACTGACACCCCCAGCCATAGGGCTCATGTTGCCCATCACTACTGCCACCCCCAGCCATAGGGCTCATGTTGACCATCACTACTGCCACCCACACCAATAGGGCCCATGTTGCCCATCACTACTGCCACCCCCACCCATAGGGGACCTGGTGCCCATCACTACTGCCATCCCCAGCCATAGGGCTAATGTTGCCCATCACTACTGCCACCCACACCCATAGGGCCCATGTTGCCCATCACTACTGCCACCCCCAGCCATAGGGCTCATGTTGCCCATCACTCCTGCCACCCCCACCCATAGGGGAACTGTTGCCCATCACTCCTGCCACCCCCACCCATAGGGGACCTGTTGCCCATCACTCCTGCAACCCCCAGCCATAGGGCTCATGTTGCCCATCACTACTGCCACCCCCACCCAAAGGGGACCTGTTGCCCATCACTTCTGCCACCCCCACCCATAGGGGACCTGTTACCCAACTCTCCTGCCACACCCACCCATAGGGGACCTGATGCCCATCACTCCTGCCACCCCCACCCATAGGGGACCTGTTGCCCAACTCTCCTGCCACACCCACCCATAGGGGTCCTGTTGCCCATCGCTACTGCCACCCCTAGCCATAGGGCTCATGTTGCCCATCACTACTGCCACCCCCAGCCATAGGGCTCATGTTGCCCATCACCACTGCCACCCCCAGCCATAGGGCTCATGTTGCCCATCACTACTGCCACCCCCACCCATAGGGGAACTGTTGCTCATCACTCCTGCCACCCCCACCCATAGGGGACCTGTTTCTCATCACTCCTGCCACCCCCACCCATAGGGGACCTGTTGCCCATCACTCCTGCCACCCCACCCATAGGGGACCTGTTGCCCATCACTCCTGCCACCCCCAGCCATAGGGCTCATGTTGACCATCACTACTGCCACCCACACCAATAGGGCCCATGTTGCCCATCACTACTGCCACCCCCACCCATAGGGGACCTGGTGCCCATCACTACTGCCACCCCCAGCCATAGGGCTAATGTTGCCCATCACTACTGCCACCCACACCCATAGGGCCCATGTTGCCCATCACTACTGCCACCCCCAGCCATAGGGCTCATGTTGCCCATCACTCCTGCCACCCCCACCCATAGGGGAACTGTTGCCCATCACTCCTGCCACCCCCACCCATAGGGGACCTGTTGCCCATCACTCCTGCAACCCCCAGCCATAGGGCTCATGTTGCCCATCACTACTGCCACCCCCACCCAAAGGGGACCTGTTGCCCATCACTTCTGCCACCCCCACCCATAGGGGACCTGTTACCCAACTCTCCTGCCACACCCACCCATAGGGGACCTGATGCCCATCACTCCTGCCACCCCCACCCATAGGGGACCTGTTGCCCAACTCTCCTGCCACACCCACCCATAGGGGTCCTGTTGCCCATCGCTACTGCCACCCCTAGCCATAGGGCTCATGTTGCCCATCACTACTGCCACCCCCAGCCATAGGGCTCATGTTGCCCATCACCACTGCCACCCCCAGCCATAGGGCTCATGTTGCCCATCACTACTGCCACCCCCACCCATAGGGGAACTGTTGCTCATCACTCCTGCCACCCCCACCCATAGGGGACCTGTTGCTCATCACTCCTGCCACCCCCACCCATAGGGGACCTGTTGCCCATCACTCCTGCCACCCCACCCATAGGGGACCTGTTGCCCATCACTCCTGCCACCCCCAGCCATAGGGCTCATGTTGCCCATCACTACTGCCATCCCCAGCCATAGGGCTCATGTTGCCCATCACTACTGCCACCCACACCCATAGGACCCATGTTGAACATCACTACTGCCACCCCCAGCCATAGGGATCATGTTGCCCATCACCCCTGCCACCCACACCCATAGGGCTCATGTTTCCCATCACTACTGCCACCCCCACCCATAGGGGACCTGTTGCCCATCACTCCTGCCACCCCCACCCATAGGGCTCATGTTGCCCATCACTATTGCCACCCCCAGCCATAGGGCTCATGTTGCCAATCACTACTGCCACCCCGAGCCATAGGGCTCATGTTGCCCATCACTACTGCCACCCACACCCATAGGGCCCATGTTGCCCATCACTACTGCCACCCCCAGCCATAGGGCTCATGTTGCCCATCACTCCTGCCACCCCCACCCATACGGCTCATGTTGCCCATCACTACTGCCACCCCCAGCCATAGGGCTCATGTTGCCCATCACTACTGCCACCCTCAGCCATAGGGCTCATGTTGACCATCACTACTGCCACCCACACCAATAGGGCCCATGTTGCCCATCACTACTGCCACCCCCACCCATAGGGGACCTGGTGCCCATCACTACTGCCACCCCCAGCCATAGGGCTCATGTTGCCCATCACTACTGCCACCCACACCCATAGGACCCATGTTGAACATCACTACTGCCACCCCCAGCCATAGGGCTCATGTTGCCCATCACCCCTGCCACCCACACCCATAGGGCTCATGTTTCCCAGCACTACTGCCACCCCCACCCATAGGGTACCTGTTGCCCATCACCCCTGCCACCCCCACCCATAGGGCTAATGTTGCCCATCACTATTGCCACCCCCAGCCATAGGGCTCATGTTGCCAATCACTACTGCCACCCCCAGCCATAGGTAGGGCTCATGTTGCCCATCACTCCTGCCACCCCCACCCATAGGGGACCTGTTGCCCATCACTCATGCCACCCCCACCCATAGGGGACCTGTTGCCCATCACTGCTGCCACCCCCAGCCATAGGGCTCGTGTTGCCCATCACTCCTGCCACCCCCATCCATAGGGCCCATGTTGCCCATCACTACTGCCACCCCCAGCTATAGGGCTCATGTTGCTCATCACTCCTGCCACCCCCCACCCATAGGGGACCTGTTGCCCATCACTCCTGCCACCCCCACCCATAGGGGACCTGTTGCCCATCACTCCTGCCACCCCCACCCATAGGGCTCATGTTGCCCATCACTCCTGCCACCCCCACCCATACGGCTCATGTTGCCCATCACTACTGACACCCCCAGCCATAGGGCTCATGTTGCCCATCACTACTGCCACCCCCAGCCATAGGGCTCATGTTGACCATCACTACTGCCACCCACACCAATAGGGCCCATGTTGCCCATCACTACTGCCACCCCCACCCATAGGGGACCTGGTGCCCATCACTACTGCCATCCCCAGCCATAGGGCTAATGTTGCCCATCACTACTGCCACCCACACCCATAGGGCCCATGTTGCCCATCACTACTGCCACCCCCAGCCATAGGGTTCATGTTGCCCATCACTCCTGCCACCCCCACCCATAGGGGAACTGTTGCCCATCACTCCTGCCACCCCCACCCATAGGGGACCTGTTGCCCATCACTCCTGCAACCCCCAGCCATAGGGCTCATGTTGCCCATCACTACTGCCACCCCCACCCAAAGGGGACCTGTTGCCCATCACTTCTGCCACCCCCACCCATAGGGGACCTGTTACCCAACTCTCCTGCCACACCCACCCATAGGGGACCTGATGCCCATCACTCCTGCCACCCCCACCCATAGGGGACCTGTTGCCCAACTCTCCTGCCACACCCACCCATAGGGGTCCTGTTGCCCATCGCTACTGCCACCCCTAGCCATAGGGCTCATGTTGCCCATCACTACTGCCACCCCCAGCCATAGGGCTCATGTTGCCCATCACCACTGCCACCCCCAGCCATAGGGCTCATGTTGCCCATCACTACTGCCACCCCCACCCATAGGGGAACTGTTGCTCATCACTCCTGCCACCCCCACCCATAGGGGACCTGTTGCTCATCACTCCTGCCACCCCCACCCATAGGGGACCTGTTGCCCATCACTCCTGCCACCCCACCCATAGGGGACCTGTTGCCCATCACTCCTGCCACCCCCAGCCATAGGGCTCATGTTGACCATCACTACTGCCACCCACACCAATAGGGCCCATGTTGCCCATCACTACTGCCACCCCCACCCATAGGGGACCTGGTGCCCATCACTACTGCCACCCCCAGCCATAGGGCTAATGTTGCCCATCACTACTGCCACCCACACCCATAGGGCCCATGTTGCCCATCACTACTGCCACCCCCAGCCATAGGGCTCATGTTGCCCATCACTCCTGCCACCCCCACCCATAGGGGAACTGTGGCCCATCACTCCTGCCACCCCCACCCATAGGGGACCTGTTGCCCATCACTCCTGCAACCCCCAGCCATAGGGCTCATGTTGCCCATCACTACTGCCACCCCCACCCAAAGGGGACCTGTTGCCCATCACTTCTGCCACCCCCACCCATAGGGGACCTGTTACCCAACTCTCCTGCCACACCCACCCATAGGGGACCTGATGCCCATCACTCCTGCCACCCCCACCCATAGGGGACCTGTTGCCCAACTCTCCTGCCACACCCACCCATAGGGGTCCTGTTGCCCATCGCTACTGCCACCCCTAGCCATAGGGCTCATGTTGCCCATCACTACTGCCACCCCCAGCCATAGGGCTCATGTTGCCCATCACCACTGCCACCCCCAGCCATAGGGCTCATATTGCCCATCACTACTGCCACCCCCACCCATAGGGGAACTGTTGCTCATCACTCCTGCCACCCCCACCCATAGGGGACCTGTTGCTCATCACTCCTGCCACCCCCACCCATAGGGGACCTGTTGCCCATCACTCCTGCCACCCCACCCATAGGGGACCTGTTGCCCATCACTCCTGCCACCCCCAGCCATAGGGCTCATGTTGCCCATCACTACTGCCATCCCCAGCCATAGGGCTCATGTTGCCCATCACTACTGCCACCCACACCCATAGGACCCATGTTGAACATCACTACTGCCACCCCCAGCCATAGGGATCATGTTGCCCATCACCCCTGCCACCCACACCCATAGGGCTCATGTTTCCCATCACTACTGCCACCCCCACCCATAGGGGACCTGTTGGCCATCACTCCTGCCACCCCCACCCATAGGGCTCATGTTGCCCATCACTATTGCCACCCCCAGCCATAGGGCTCATGTTGCCAATCACTACTGCCACCCCGAGCCATAGGGCTCATGTTGCCCATCACTACTGCCACCCACACCCATAGGGCCCATGTTGCCCATCACTACTGCCACCCCCAGCCATAGTTCTCATGTTGCCCATCACTCCTGCCACCCCCACCCATACGGCTCATGTTGCCCATCACTACTGCCACCCCCAGCCATAGGGCTCATGTTGCCCATCACTACTGCCACCCTCAGCCATAGGGCTCATGTTGACCATCACTACTGCCACCCACACCAATAGGGCCCATGTTGCCCATCACTACTGCCACCCCCACCCATAGGGGACCTGGTGCCCATCACTACTGCCACCCCCAGCCATAGGGCTCATGTTGCCCATCACTACTGCCACCCACACCCATAGGGCCCATGTTGCCCATCACTACTGCCACCCCCAGCCATAGGGCTCATGTTGCCCATCACTCCTGCCACCCCCACCCATAGGGGACCTGTTGCCCATCACTCCTGCCACCCTCACCCATAGGGGACCTATTGCCCATCACTCCTGCAACCCCCAGCCATAGGGCTCATGTTGCCCATCACTACTGCCACCCCCACCCAAAGAGGACCTGTTGCCCATCACTTCTGCCACGCCCACCCATAGGGGACCTGCTACCTAACTCTCCTGCCACACCCACCCATAGGAGACCTGATGCCCATCACTCCTGCCACCCCCACCCATAGGGGACCTGTTGCCCAACTCTCCTGCCACACCCACCCATAGGGGTCCTGTTGCCCATCGCTACTGCCACCCCCAGCCATAGGGCTCATGTTGCCCATCACTACTGCCACCCCCAGCCATAGGGCTCATGTTGCCCATCACCACTGCCACCCCCAGCCATAGGGCTCATGTTGCCCATCACTACTGCCACCCCCACCCATAGGGGACCTGTTGCTCATCACTCCTGCCACCCCCACCCATAGGGGACCTGTTGCCCATCACTACTGCCACCCCCAGCCATAGGGCTCATGTTGCCCATCACTACTGCCACCCCCACCCATAGAGGACCTGTTGCCCATCACTCCTGCCACCCCCATCCATAAGGGACCTGTTGCCCATCACTACTGCCACCCCCAGCCATAGTGCTTATGTTGTCCATCACCCCTGCCACCCACACCCATAGGGCTCATGTTGCCCATCACTACTGCCACCCCCAGCCATAGGGCTTATGTTGCCCATCACCCCTGCCACCCACACCCATATGGCCCATGTTGCCCATCACTACTGCCACCCCCAGCCATAGGGCTCCTGTTGCCCATCACTACTGCCACCCCCAGCCATAGGGCTCATGTTGCCCATCACTACTGCCACCCCCAGCCATAGGATGGATGATGCGCCACACATCCAGCATACTCCAACATCAGGTATGTCAGCAAAATACATCCCCCCTAACATCATGACAACAGTGTGTAGTCTGTGACAAATGCCCACAACAGTGATTATGACTTCAAACATACAATGTAACTAACAGCACATGTGTGACCAACACATGAGTGTGACATACGCATGGCAAGCATCACTATAGCACTGTGACAATGTAAAAATAACATCTCCTCACTGTGTTGGGGGCTTCGAAAATGCAGCAGATGTTGAGCATTGTGGTGATGGGGACCAAACCCCCCTTCATCACAGTGACCAAAAGATAAGTGTCATCATGGTCAAAGCTGCAAATAACAAACAGCATGTATGATCCCTGCTCCCAAAACATTAAACACTTCTGGGGCAAACTAGTGGTTGTGTCCCATACACACAGAGATGTGGTGAGGCTAACAGTGCTGTGAAATCATAACACACTCTTGGCCATGTGCAGACAAGCACCACACATGGGGGCTGATAATGCATACAGTGTACAATGACACAAGAGCAGAAGTGACCATCACAAAGCATACACACATCTTGAAAACAGACACACTAACCAAAACAGCATGTGTAGACTGTAGGTGTCAGCTCACAAACTCACATTCCATGCCAGCAATGACACCTAACAACCAGGATTAATTCTGCACAATTATGTGATATGACTCACAGGGACAGCAGGCCAAATCCTAGAAACAGCATCCAGACAAAGGCCCACAACAGCAATACCAATGCACTGGTGCAGATGCACAAACACAAACAGGCAAACTCACACTGCACATCTGACACAGCATGTCTGTGTGTGTGTATGTGTCACAGTATCCCCAGGCAACTACACAACACATGAGGGGGGCTGAACCACAATGACACAGATGTGGACACAGTGCCATACAAAAGTAAAACATCATTGGGACACCCTCAGTGGGCAATCAGGCATTGGGAGATGAGAGGGAGCACAACAGACACATGTGACACAAGCTGGAATGAACACCAACTAACACAGCAAGAGACTGACACACAACAGCACTACCCCCAGGGACCAGACATTGGGGTGACACAAGCATGCATGACACCTCCACTGTGATGATAAAGGCAGATGTTGTACAAACTGTGAAACCCAGACATGTGTCCTGTGCCACAAACGTACATCACACATACACAAACACAAATCACTCAGCATGGCCCCTCATCCATGGACAAATGGGAGCTAGGGGACCATCCATGCAAACATTTACATCAGTCCACCCTCAACACCACACACCACATGGACAGGTGACATTGCACATGCACCCATGACAAACACAGGAATGTTGGGAGGAACTAAGGTGCACAGACACATCACACAAGGACAGTCTACAACCCTGGGGAATGACAGACATACTGCACAGTATGCGTTACATGGCCACGACCTCAAAGCTCACGTAACCTTCAGAATCCCTGCCACAGTCCCAGGACAATGCAGAAGCCAAGGAGAACCACAAGGCACACATGCTGACACGTGCCAGCATCGCAGCCATGAACCCGACAAGTGGGAGCAGTCACACACACATACAAATGTCTCAATCACTGAAAAGTACCACCTAGGGACAACTACATGATTTAGCAAATAAACAGGTGCCTTGAGGTACCCTGACTGTGTCCCATCTGTGTCCGACAACATCATCACCACTCAGAACTGACAAATCCCAATGATGATACACCAATTAACAGTAGTGTGTCATGCACCCACACATCTGGTAGCCCATTGGAAAAGTAGTGGGATGAACCCAGTACTACTCAGCAAGCATCAACAACAGGAACATATCAAGGGAACACTGTGTATGAACAGGGATGTGGACACACACACATGCTCATACAACACACACCATGGGCCTAGGCCATGTCACTGGACAACACACTTACTTGAGGGGACCCAACTCCTGTGGAAGCCCAGCTGTGCCAAACATATTCACCGCACGTCTCACTCATGTCTGCAGAACACTTGGTCAGTCAGCCATCACTTACCACACAACGAAGGCTCTGGTCACAACAGCCTGGGTACGTGAGTCTCCCCTAAGTCATCTGCACATACCCAAAACATATGTCTAGCAAGTTGCACAGAGGACCCAGTTGCTCCTATACCAATGATGCCCACACCTGTAGGTCCAGTGTTGATGAGCCCAAAGTCTGTGGAAGTGACAAATTCGACAATGGGAAGCACATCATATGTGCAGGGGTGCAAGCCAGAGATGTGACCATGCAAATGAAATGCTCACAGAGATGTCCACAAATAGTTGATCCTGACACACCCAGGTAGCTGCAAAGGATGACATGGATACCCACCAGAATAGGATACATATCTCATGGACCACAGGGAGTACCTCACAGTAACACATCAGTATTCATCATTGGAAACAAAGCATCACAGGTGCAAGGGCATGTTAAACATCATCAACATAATGTACAGCTAAATGTAGTTCACAGGGATAAAGAAAAAAACTTTATTCAGCATTTTAAAAGTTAAACGTCTGTTCAAACAAAAGGCCAATGGCCAGTCCATGTCCAAATGCCAAGGAGTGAAGTAGAGTGACAACTGTCACACCTTGCTTGCCTGCACTGCTAAGGACCGGAGTCATCCCCTCGGAGGGGCATACATGGGGGCAGGCCAGGCACCGCAGGGACAGAATCAGGGCGCAGCAGAAGGAGGCAGTGATGAGGTGGGGGATGCAGGCGAGATACTTGCAACTGCAGTGGAGCTGACTGAAGTGGTGGGTGCAGTCACAACTGCGGGGCACAAGTCAGATGGGGTGGGTGCCGGCACAACTCCAGTGGGCAGGTCAGATGGAGTGGACTGGGTCACCACTGCAGTGCCCAAGTCAGACGGGGTGGCCGTGGACTCCAATGCAGTGCCTACATCCATGGGAGCGGAATGGGGGGCAGGTGAGGTCGGCAGGGCGGGGGGGACACGGTCCCCACATCAGTGGCACTAGCCATCTGACCAGGTGTGGAGGAGCAAGTGCTAGGTGGGGATGGCCTTAGCATTTTGGGGATGGTGTATCTGTGGGTGGGGGAACCCGGGGCAGGGAGTGGTGGGGGAACCTCTAGAGAGGTGGCCTAGGGGATGGAGGACAGAGACTTGGCCTTGGAGCTGCGTGGTGGCGGGGGGGTCTTGCTCTTCTGGCGCCAGGTGGACTTGCGGGTGGGGGGTCTCTGTCTGACTGCGCCTTAGGGAGGTTGTCCGGGTGTAAGGGGCACTCCCCTCTGTGTGTGGGGACTTCCTCTTCCCCTTGTAATCAGGATCTGCTGGGTCGGTGGGGAAGAGGCCAAGGTCCCAGAGGAAGAGCTTCTGGGTAGATGGGGTTGCAGGTGATGCAAGGGAAGGGGGCTGGGAGGGAGAGGTCTCGGAGGAGTGCAGAGTGGTTGTGGATGACTGTGTGTGTGTCTGCAAACCAGCTCCTGTGAGTGTGGTATCAGTCCCCTGCGCTTGCTTGTGTGCACGTCTAGACCTTGGTTTGGGTGTTTCTGTGTTTGGGACAGGTAGGGTGCTAGGAATCGTGGGTGGTGCAGGGGTAGGAGGGGTGCGGGACTGTTGGAGGAGGGACACTGCTGCCGTCAGGGAGGAGGCCACGGACTGATTGGTCCTCTGTAGGGCAGACATGCCCGAGGAAATGCCCTCCATGAATGACACCAGTTGTGTCAACAGACCTGTGTGTGCATGGAGGACCTTCAGCATCGACATCTGCCCTACATGGATCTGTCTAAGTAAGTCCACAGACTCCTCACTCAGGGCAGCAGGGGACACAGGGGCAGGGGGTGTGGAGCCTGGCACAAAGGAGACATGCTCACGAACACGGGAGCCCACAGGGACCTCTGGTATGGGGCCGATGGGCGGGTGGTGGTGGTGGTGGTGGTGGCGGGCACAGCCTCACTAGCTGGGGTTTGGTGGCTGCTGACACCCACCTCCACAAGGGAGTCATCCTCAGAGCTGCTGTGGCCCTCAGCTGGGGGGGATGGTGCTGACGACTCCCCTGTGTGGCTCCACTCGCCCTCCGTGCCACTGGGTCCACCCGACCCCTCTCCTTCTGTCCCTGTAAGGCTCTGTGGCTCCTCCTGGTCTGTGGAGCTGTCCCCTCCTGTGGCCGTGGATGTATCTGGATAGGAATAGGAATTAAGAGAACAACATCAGTTACCTGCACCGACTGCACACACCACAGTGAGTACATCACATCACAGGGCAAGCCCTGGTATCATCAGCTGAACACAGCTCAAAGTGCCAACACTGTTTAGAATAAGACAATTGTCATTCTCAACATCAACCATGGCACACATATCCCTCCTTGACTTTCACACATATGTCTGTTGCATGATGGATGCTAACACCCCAATGTGCCAACATGCACCACCCACACATTAGTTGTACATGCAAGTGAACATGTAGGAGTATGTCACTATACACACAGCACATCTTTTGCTACTGACTCAGTACAGGTGTCCGGATGAAGGGATGGGCAGAGACTCATTTCACATGCTTGTGATGCATGCCAGCAATGCACACTATGATGTACTCATGTCCTGATGGGCAATGCCACAATGGGGTGCGTGGTGCACACTTGAACACAATGCAGGATCACTCATAGCAAGTTAAATGCCATGACACTGGGATGCCCTGAAAGTCAGTCAACACTGTCTCCTGTCACAGGGGCAGGGCATCCAGACAACAACAATATGCACTGGCTCACAATCCTAGCTCAGGGGTAAAGCTAACTCTGCAGATGACCAGTGCACTTGCCCATCCCATGCAAACAACAATTCCGGGACCCAGAAGACCCCACATCATGCAAATCAGACATATGAGTCTCTGCAAACACAAATACCTGTACATTAACACATCACAGTCTGCCATGCATGTAACCCAGCTTCATGAAGGACACAGTTGCATACACCATTGTGCACTGTCAGATGATCACACACCTATATGTCACACAGGTCTTGTCTCTCACAGTCACATCTCAGATGTCATGCTGAATCATGGACACCCCAGTTGTACGTAATAACAAGCCACACCCTAATGACACAGAGGCAGACACCTGAGGGCACATGTCACTAAGCACAACCTGCAATTTCATACACAGGAGTGGGATTACAGAGTGTTTCTAAATGCCCTTGAGGAGGCATGACTGGCCAGGTCTACGTGAAACAGTGTTTGGCCCTGGACAGTAGTCAGGTGGCTAAGCAAGTGTGACATACTTGATATACATACTCCTGAGGCACCAAAATTGGAGTCCCCTGCTGCATGGGTTTGTTTGGAATACTCCAGCCACATGTTGCGAGTCAGACCAGCAATTGGTACACATCTCAAGGGCACACACAGATCACATGTCAGATCTCAGGCATTGTGTAAACAATTGACCCACCCATGAAATACACAACAGAGTCACGGGAACAGATGCTGACCGGTAGCTGAAGCATAGCTGACTGCAGGGACACAGTGCCCTAGTGACACAAGCAACAGACTGTAGGGGCCACACCTGTGGTACAGATGAGGAGGGTGCATCACACAATTGAGGGAAATGAGTATTGGACTACAAGACTGATGTAATGTGGAAGTGTGACCAGGCCAAAAGGGTGAACAACCTTTACAACGCAACTATTACAACGCACTACACTTACAACGAAATTTTTACAACGCAACATCCACTACAACGCATTCCATTACATAGCATGACACTACAACGCATGTTTAAAAACTACCTTTACAATGCATTCCATTACATCGCATACTACCTTTACAACGCATACCATTACAACGCAATCCAACACTTACCCTACTGTTGCACCCCCTGGAGTTAGAATAGTAATTTTTACCCCTATACTATCCAATACTTACCTTAAATGCAATTTAATATTATGCGTTGTAATGGTATGCGTTGCAAAGGTAGTATGCGATGTAATGGAATGCGTTGGACCTCATTGCATTCAATGAGCAAGCGTATGCACGGCTCGGTCATGAACTGTGCAATGCGTACGCATTGTCACCTGCATCGGACCTCATTGCATTCATTGACAAAACGTACGCATGGCTCGGTCATGAACCGGATGCAACACACATTTACTAGCCAGGGACACCTGTGCACACCTACCACACTACAGCATTGGCCACACAGTGGCCCATGGCATGTAAGGCTGCATTCCCTGGGTGTTTGGGGGGGCCACATATGGTTTGTTGGGTGGCACTTTGTGCAGCCACTCCCAGGCTGTGCACGTGTACATGGGGGCAGAATCCTCTGTGTGTTGTGCACATTACCACTGTGATGTGCAATTGTACAGTAATGGGCATGAGTCACGGACACAGTTTCAACTTGTATATGTTTAGGACATGTCACATACACCCTGAGTGCTGGGGGTGATGGCATGTACATCACAGTGAGACCTGTAGCCACAATACTGATGTGCACCCACAGTCTGTGTGCATGTTGTGTCTCAGATGTGTCTGCTCAAATGTGACCAATGGGTGACAGTCTCCACATCCATGTGGTATATGCATCAACCTTGATGGGGTGTGTGTCTAAGAGACGTACATGTAGGGCCGGCAGGAACAACAGTGGTCACTACCTGTGGGACTTACGCTTGCCTTGTGGTGTGTACGTGCTACGCCATGTCCATTGCTGTGTTGATGTGGCAATACAGGGACCCTGAGTTTCTGCATGGCAAAGATCTGTGATGCCTGGGAGACATCAGGCCTCACTTGTCACTGTGGGGTGTGTTTGGAACATTGCAGCAGTACATGGGTTGGGTGGGTGACATAGCCAGATGATTGGCCATTGCACTACATGGGACTCATGTGGACATGTGGAACTGAGATGTGAGGTGGTGGTCATGTAGGTGACATATGTGTCCATGCCCAACAGCACACACCTCAGTACATTGTGTAATGTCATGAACAATCATGTGATAGTGATCGTGGTCATGGCCACATGGGGGGATGTACTGACAATCTTCCTTTGTGCATCTCTGTTCTGCAGGGCACCAGATGTCCATCGTCCGTTCCCAGACCTTGCAACCATGCAGGAATGCGACAGCATCAGACGGTACCGCTTCACCAGGCCACCGATTGAGGAGTTGGCGGAGCAGTTGGTGCCACATCTGCTACCTGGCCGGACATACCCTACAGCACTGACCCCATAGGTGAAGGTGATGGCAGCCCTGCACTTCTTTGCTACTGGTACCTTCCAGTACACTGTGGCTACTGCTGGTGGTATGTCGCAAACGATGTTTAGTCGGGTGCTACGCGATGTCTTGGAGGGGATGTTGCAATTCCTCGACCTGTATGTCAAGTTCCCAAGCCCAGCTGAACTTCCTGAAATAAAGGATGCCTTTTATACACTGGGGAGGATGCCGAACGTCATCGGATCTATTGATGGGACACATGTGGCCCTGATACCACCACAGGCACATGAGCAGGCATACCGTAACAGGAAGCACTACCACTCCATCAATGCTCTGGTGGTATGTCTTGCTGACATGTCAATCACACATGTGTGTGCACGGTTCCCTGGTTCTGTGCACGATGCCTACATTATGAGGAGTAGTCAGATTGCAAAGCTGATGTCACAGATGCCAGCTCAGCATGCCTGGCTTGTCGGTGTGTACTGACTGTTTATTATTGTGTGTGTTTGTCAATGTTGTATTCCGCACTCTTACAAAACTCAGCTACTTGTTCATTTTTGTGTGTGTAGGTGACTCCGGATACCCCAACATGCCGTGGTTGTTGACACCCGTCAGGAACCCTGTGACACCAGCCGAGCTGCGCTACAATGAGGCACATGGTCGGAGCAGGAGGGTGATTGAGCGGACATTCGGCCTCCTGAAAAGCCGCTTTCGCTGCCTGGACAAGTCCGGAGGGGCCCTCCCAAATGAGCCAGCAAAGGTGTGCAAAATAATCCTTGTATGCTGCATGCTACACAACAAGGCAGTGCGGAAGGAGGTGCCTCTCATCCACGATGACGATGACCAACCTCCGGCACCTGTGGAGGATCCCGGCCCGGGCCAAGATGCCAGTGATGATGAGGATGAGGGTGACGTCCGCTTACAGCTCATCAACAACTTCTTCACCTGAATGTGAGTATCCATGGTTGTTATGTGAATGTATGGAGGTAGCCTGGAATGTGTTGTGGCTGCTCTGTTGCCTTCTGAGTGTGTCTGTGTGCCACTTGACTGGATGCGTGCAGTGATTTGTCCATTCAGGTGGTGTGTACTCCACAATAGGGTAGTACTGCTAACTATTTTTTGTGTAGGTGTCTTACGACATGTTTTGTGCATGTATATTGCAGTTCTCTCCTGTTCTTCTGTGCTTTTGACTGTGTCTTGTGTCTGTCCTTCCCAGGGTACTTTGCCTGTTGTTTGGTCAACCCTGGCCCCCAACACCCAGAAGCAAACACCAGTGTGGAAGTTGACAATTCCCATCAACTGATGTACCACACATCCCTAGACTTACATTCTCCAACACATTGTGAGTGTGTGTCCACTGTTACGTAGAATTTCCGTGCAACTATTGTGGAATAAACGTGTTGCTGATGTGTAATGAACCTGTGCTACACTTTCTTATGTGCGTTGTCTGTCTTCCCACATCTGAGTGACATCTGCTTACCTCACCTGTGGACTTGTTACCACTGACTGGGGTTGGTGTTGTGTCTGTGCATGTCACTGTGTTTCAGCTCACCATCATTGTGTGTGATGAATAACATGGCCATGGTGAATATGTGTTGTGGTGCCACAGTGGTGTGTCTCCCTCACATGTGTCACATCACCATGACTCACCTTACGTTGGTCACATTGTTGCAGTATTTGGCATGCACTGTCGTGTGTAGCAGATCGACATCCCCCTGAACATGACGAGTTGGAATCACAACATAGGCAAGTATGTTGTACTGGGGAGTTTATTTTCAAATATGTGTGTGGGAAGTACATAGGATGGTGGGTGTTGTACATTGGTTTTGGAATCCAAAGTTCACATTAGAGTTGGAAGTGCTGGCAGCTGAAATGTTCAGAGTAACGTCCACAGTCATCTGCTACATTGGCCCAACATGAACCCTCCATGTCATGTGGGCGAGTTGTGTGCGATTGGACAAGGTGAACGGGTTGCGCACAAATAAAATTGTCCAGAACAGGTTTAGAGGCCCTGGGGGATGTGCTGGGACATCTGCCTCTGACATGTCCTTCGTCGGACGACCCCTCTTCTTCCGGGGGGGGGATCCTCAGGTGCAGGCCTCTGTGGTACAGGGGACTCTCCGCAAGAGTCCTCCTCCCTCCTTGTGGCGCTGGCAGATGGTGTTGCGACAGATGTTGTGGCCACACAGGGAGGTGTGGACAGGTTGGTGTTGATCTGGTGGAGGCATTGGAGTATGTCCCGATGCACCGCAGTAATGGCATCCCACTTGGCCTCCATGCGGGCATGGTGGGCGACCTGCTCGTGTTGCATGTCCTTGAGGATCCCCACTACCTGGCCAAATCCTCCGGTGCTATCCTGGTATGCATCTAAGATGAGTGCCAGGTGGGGGTCATCATGCAGTCCAGACCCCTGTGCAAGGCGCGCCCTCTGCCTCCCACGCCTCCCAGCACCCCTATCCATACAGGTAGGACCAGCGGCGGGACGCACAGGTGACACTGTGACCCCTTGGGTGGTGTTGTTCGTGGTGTTTGCTTTGCTGTAGCTTCCAGGGGGTCCTGTGTCCCTGTGCTGTGGGTGTTGATTGGCCTTGGTCTGTCCGTGTTGGCGGGGGTGCCCTGTCGGTGTCCAGATGCTGGAGGCATAGGTACAGGGGTGCAGATGTTGATGCTTCTGGTGCTGCATGATTGCCCACACCGGAGGGGCCAGGTTGGTGGTCGTCATCCGAAGAGGACAGTGAGAGAGTCAGACCAGAGAGCTCAGTGTCCGCCAGAGTCTGGGACTGGGTATCCTCATCATTTGGTGCTGGGTGCCCAGCACCACCTGTGTTTGGAAGAGGCACACAATGTGAGTTATGTTTCTACATGCATCGATGGTTCACAAACATGATATTTTCTACTTTTCAAACAGATGCCTGCCTGTACACTGCTTTTTCCCTGCTTGTCGCGGACAGATTTTGATATTGTTGTTGGCCATTTCCCAGCATGGCCTTGTGCTCCCCACAACAGAGCCAAGTGTCAGACATCTTTTCAGTCCCTTACCACTCCCTGTGAGGCGAGTGTGGTTCAGTTTGATCTTGCTGGGCCATGTGGGTGGGTGTAGATTGTCTGTGACTGCGACTCCCATCATACTCTTGGCTACACCCCCCTTCCCAGCATGCCCATACTTCCTCCCTCTTGACTCTGCTTCCCTGTGAGGGGGTGTGACAGCAATGTCAAGATGGCTGACTGTGAAGTCCTGATGTTTGTTGTTGGCCATATCCCAGCATGGCCTTGTGCTCCCCACAACAGAGCCCAGTGTCAGACATCTTGTCAGTCCCTTCCCACTCCCTGTGAGGCGAGTATGGTTCAGTTTGATCTTGCTGGGCCATGTGGGTGGGTGTAGATTGTCTGTGACTGTGACTCCCATCATTCTCTTGGCTACACCCCCTTCCCAGCATTCCCATACTTCCTCCCTCTTGACTCTGCTTCCCTGTGAGGGTGTGTGACAGCAATGTCAAGATGGCTGACTGTGAAGTCCTGATGTTTGTTGTTGGCCATTTCCCAGCATGGTCTTGTGCTCCCTACAACAGAGCCTAGTGTCAGACATCTAGTCAGTCCCTTCCCACTCCCTGTGAGGCGAGTATGGTTCAGTTTGATCTTGCTGGGCCATGTGGGTGGGTGTAGATTGTCTGTGACTGTGACTCCCATCATACTCTTGGCTATACCCCCCTTCCCAGCATGCCCATACTTCCTCCCTCTTGACTCTGCTTCCCTGTGAGGGGGTGTGACAGCAATGGCAAGATGGCTGACTGTGAAATCCTGGTGTTTGTTTGGCTACAAGTCCAAAGTGAGCCCCTGTGCTTCACACAACAGCACCCAGTATGGGGTATCTTTTGCTGATATTTCAATGAGGTGTGTGTCAATGCATTGTACCTGGGGAGTTGTGTGGAGTTTGTGTTGAGGGGGGGGGGGTGTCTCCATATGCTGGTAAGTATGGTCAGGGCTGTCAGTCCTCCTTCCCATCATCAAACGTGCTTCCATTGTAGGGTGTGCAAGTTGTGTTTCATGATGTCAGTCAGTGGTGTCCTGCTTCTGATTTGCACACAACCCCGAGCAGGGCCTTGTGCTCCCCACAGCTAAGGGTGGGCGCAGTGCTCCGCTCTGCCCGCGGAGTGTGCGTAGTACTGCCCACTTCGCGCTTTGCAAAGTAGGCGTAGCAGGGGCAGACTACGCACACGCCGCGGCGGAGCAGAGTTGCCCGCCACCCGCCTCCCTCCCGCCTTCATTTTACAATTACTTAGAACATTACATATAAATAAAATTACTTACCTGAGCTGCCGCGTCCCGGGGCTCCATCTTGCTACTTCCTGGCTAGCTTCTTCCTCACGAATGCGCATGCGCGGGTGCCCACGCATCACTTCACCTGCATCCCCACTATTCCTTCCTGACAGTCAGCTGCACTGTTGGTGGTGTGTTTGTGGTGGCAAACTGTCTGGCAGGGTCTATTTGGCTTTGTGCCACTGGCTTGCTCTATTTGTTTGTAGGTTGGTGCATGTCATGACTCAGTTCCCAGTCACTATGAGATGGCAGGTATTGTGTTTGTCTGACTGGCATACACATCTTGGGCTAATTATCGATTGGTTACTGTAGCTTTGCTTGCAGTGCCACACAACCTTGGGTATGTTGTTTGTGTACTCACCAGGCTCTGGGATGTCTGTTAGGCCATGGACGCTCTCTGGTGGTAGGATGTCCCGCACCTTCTCCTCCCAGGTCCTGAAATAGACTGGTTTGGCAGGAGGGCCACCGCCAGTGCACTGACTCAGGGCATAATCTTTTTCGATGAGTTTCTTGACACTTCTGCGCACGTCATACCACCTGTTCTGGATATCGTCCTTTGTGCGCCTTGCTGGTGCTTGAGCGTTCACCTTGTCCACAATCCTCGCCCACATCTTGGTTTTCTGTGAGATGGGGTTCCTTTGGACCAATGTACCAAAAAAATGTGGCTCTACTCTGATGATCTCGTCTACCAGCACTTTTAACTCACTATCTGTGAACTTTGGATTCTTCTTTGGGGGCATGGTGATGGGTGGTGGTGGTGAGGGATGTGAGTGTGAGGGTGCAAGTGAGGGTGGGTTGGTGTTGGTTTTGCTGGATGTATGTGTGTGTGCTTTTGTATGAGGTGCTGATGGTGTCTGAGTTGTGTGATAGGTGAGTTGTGAGTGTGTCTGTGGTTGCTGGGTAATGGTGTTTGCTGCTGGCTGTGTCTCCTGTTTGCAACAGATGATGGTAGTGATTGTAGTCCTTTATATAGTTGGAGTTGTGGGTGTGTCTTTGTTCCATGTTTTTTTCTTTGGTATTTATTGGCTTTGTCATTGCATGTTTGGCCCTTTTTTTGTCTTTTTTCCTTTTTGGTTTTGTAGGCATGAGGGAGACGTTCATGTGAAGGAAACGGACGCTGCTGTTGTCTCGTGCTGGCTTCTCCGCCTCGTTCACGCTGCCTATCTCCTGTGTTTGGTATGCATCGGTCGCGGCAGTCTCTATTGCTTGTGTGCCCGGTTGTCTGTGCGTGTCGGTCCTGCGGCTTGGTCTCCATGCGAGTCGGTCTGGTTTTACACGCGTTGCATCGTACTGCACGGGTCGTACGCTGCTGGTCCGTGTCGGTCAGAATTCGGTCCGGGTCAGTGTCGGTCGGTTCATTTTGCGGCCGGAATCGGAATCGACCCCTGAGTGTGACAAGCACAGAAAGGTATCCAACTGAGCTACCATCACCTCAACTGGACTTCATGAGGTGTTTTTGCCTGCTCTCATGGTCCTTGATGCTTTTTCACACATAGGGCTGATTGAGAGTCAGTGGAGGCCATCACTTCCACTTTTCCATTGGCTCACCACCCACCTAATTAGAAACCGCCACCTAGCTCGAGTGGATCCATGGGCTCGATTCACAGAACTAACTTAAGACAAAATCCTAAACTTACTACCATTTTCGTATTCACAGAAGGCACTTACTCATTTTGGTATTCACAGAAGACACTTACTCACTTCGGTATTCACAGAAGTTAGGAGTCTGAACTTTAGGACTCCTAAATGCCTTCTGTGAATAACGAAAGTCTTACAATTAGGATTTTTCTCAGTTTAGGAGTCCTAAAGTTAGGAGTCCTAACTATACTACTACTAAACTCAGAAAAATCCTAATTTAAAGGCTTTCGGTATTCACAGAAGGCATTTAGGAGTCCTAAAGTTAGGAGCCCTAACTTTACTACTACTAAATTGAGAAAAATCCTAATTTTAAGACTTTCGGTATTCACAGAAGGCATTTAGGAGTCCTAAAGTTAGGAGTCATTACTATACTACTACTAAACTGAGAAAAATCCTAATTTTAAGACTTTCGGTATTCACAGAAGGCATTTAAGAGTCCTAAAGTTAGGACCCCTAACTTCTGTGAATACCGAAATGAGTAAGTGCCTTCTGTGAATACCAAAATGAGTAAGTGCCTTCTGTGAATACCAAAATGGTAGTAAGTTTAGGATTTTGTCTTAAGTTAGTTCTGTGAATCGGGCCCTAAGTGCCCACAGCACATTAACCGGTGAGTCAGATGCACTTCAGTCACTGAGGAAAGACGTCGGACACCATGTATTTTGTCCCTCTCAACATTCTTTTTTCACAAACAAACTTGCATAGGGAGAGTTCATTTCAGAAAAACACAATATTCATGGCACTGACCGGCAGGGGATTTTCTCTTTGTGCATGGGGGACATTTTATTTGTATATCACACTCCTTGCTCAGCCAAGTGATCAGTAGAAATTTGGGACAGTCAAGATATTGGCCCAAAAAATAATTCGAGTTTTAATAAAACAAATGTTCCTGAGAACCTAAAACAGCGCAGAAATGATGTGAGGCATGACTCACTGTATAACTGCATTTAGAAATAATGACACTTAGGGGCTGATTCTGATCTGGGTTGGCAAGCACTCAGACCGAGCCGGATCCGGAGTGTTTTCCGACTGAGCCGGAGTCCGACCGAGCGAGTACGATGCGGCCGTATGCTGCCGGACTCGGTTTGGTCGGACTCCCATAGTAGCCAATGGGACCTGGTCGTACGACGTGTACATGGGCTCCCATTGACTGAATAGGTACGTCGCGGACAAGGGCGCCCCCTACAGTGGGTACGCGTCGGTGCCATCCGCACGATACATGCCTGTGTTTTTGGAGACCCATGGGTCTCCCCCTGTGTCCGAGTCGTAGGGCTGCGGGTGACAGGAGGTTCGACGCGGACCCCCAAAGGCAACCCCCCGGACAGGACAATTTGCGAGCCGGACACTCCGGCTCACACAGGCAGTCCAACGCGTGCAACGTACAGGCTCGGTCGTGAATCGCATCCATTGCATGCCAGGGTTAGCTTACGACCGAGACGTACAGAGCGGTTCGGACCCGGAAACGACTCGGTCGGTGAATTTCAAGTAGTTCGCATCATACTTGCTCGCTCGTACAGCTGTACGAGTCGGCCGGAAAACACGCGTACGGCTCATAGTTATCCCGGCCGGATCGCGTTCGGTGCCCTTCCGACCCGGATCGGAATCGGCCCCTTAGGAGGGAATTCACAAAAGCATTTTTAGCTGTAAACATACACTTAAATAAGAAAATTGCTTCATTTATGCCTGCCAGGAAGTCACAAAATGAATCCTGATGGGTATAAATGCGTCTACCACTGCATATTTGTCTGACAAGAGTGTGAAGAAATGTGCAGAAGTAACTCCCTCTCAACCTCAAGTGGTGGAAATTACATGGACAAGTAGTAGTTAGCCATATAAGTTTTTGACTGCCCACAAACCTGTACATCTATGTCAATCCCAAACTCCAATCCAACCCTCTTCCACCCTGGAATTGGTTGGACAGACACTCCAGCAAACGACTTGGGTAATTCCCCTTCCTGGATGGAAAGGGGATCGGATCACCTCCAAAGAGGTTGCCACCTTGAGTGATTTGTAAAACTCTACAAAGGCCAGACATGATAATTAAATAGACCTTTATATAATATCGTCAGTATTCATTTTCAACATGACCTTTCTGTCTTAGTTTAGAATTATCAGTCAGGGGTCATTAAGGCAGCTCTAGAATGCATTTTAACATACTTTCGTCTTAACATTTAGGCCCTTATTACGATGTTGTTGGAGTTGCTTCCGTCTGATACCGTTGCGGATTGGGAATCGACCTACCTCAGGTCTGCGGTTCTAACCGCATTATTTGGATTCGACCGCACATTGGTGCGGCCGGGAACATCAATTTTTCAATAGGAGCTTGTGCTGCGGGCTAAAAACGCCCGCAGCACAAGCTTCTGTTGAAAAATTAAAGTTTTCAAACATCCCTGCACTGTGTGGCAGGCACCTCATAGTGTAGGGGGCCAAATGCGGAGGGCCAAGGGAGAAGGGGGCCCTGTCAGGGGCCCCTAAAGGTAGTTTCTGTCAGGCAATCCATGTCGGAAAGGCCGACATGGATTGGCTGTCGGAAACCGACATCATAATCCCGATGGCGGAAATGCCGTCCATACGGGATTATGAGTGCTTTCCGACTTGAGCCTGTAGGAACAGCGTCACATTCCCCGGCTGGTTTAAACTCCGACCGCCGTCATCATAATGCGGCAGTTGGACTTTAAACCTACCATGTCAGTCGGAAAGCCTCCGACTAGCGGCCGGAGGCTTTCTGACCGACATCGTAATCAGACCCTTAGGGGTCCATTAGGATGGCGGGCGGACTAGAGTCCGCCCCCCACCCTAGCTGTGCTGGGACCAGCCGCCAGTGGTGCGGCGGTCCCGCACTGGCAATTAGGATGCAACCGCCACCCAGGCAGTCGCATCCTGCACATGTAAGCAGCATCTGCCACAATGTTGAATATGCATGTTGTGCATTGGTATGCACAACGTGACAGGCACCGCGCGGTGCCTGCCAGCTTGTGAATGCCAATGTATGGTCACACCCACGTGCATCCCCCTACACCCCGGAGGCCCACAACTGGCTCCCACATTAAAAACTGCATGCCTTTCCATGGCGGAGTCTCCGCCATGGAAAGGCATTTTACCGCACACATCATAATATGGATGGCGGTGCCTGCAAGGCACAGCCACTATATTGTGGGCCTTTTCCACCCGGTAGGCAATCGTGACGATTGCCTACTGGTGGAAAAGCGGCGGACGGTCTTTCCGTCCGCCGCTGTACCACCGCCATGCTAAATTGGCAGGGGGTAAAAGGCCGTCCGGCGGGGTGTTTTGGCGGGCAGATCGCCACCGCCTGTTGGGCGGTGGCGATCCGCCCACCATGCTAATAGGCCCCTAACTGTTTAAAGTATGTAAAGTTAAGGGGAAAATACCCATTTCAGGTGATTTTCCTCAATTTTATACCAGCTGGGACATTAAAATACTGATCAAGCAGGTACAAATTGGCCAGGTGGCAACCCTACCGCCAAACTTGGAGATGTAGTGGTTCTCCTTTAAGAAAATAGTTTCACATGGAAAAAAAGAAATAAAAAAAAAATATGCATTTCAAAACCTGGCATGTTTTCCAAAACTTAAATATATGCTAAGTAGAATTATACATTGGGGAAATGGGAGACTGGGAAATATGTCAACGGCATTTCCTGTAATACGCCTGGAAACCTTATCTGGTGCTAATTTCCAAGGGTTCTACTTGATATGCTTTTGAATTTCAAAAAGTAGTAATTGTGCACCTGTACATAGGAGTATTTTTATGGGTGTAGATGTAATTACTACTTTTTTAATAAATTTCCCCATTTTTTGTAACGACAAGCATTTTGCAGTACATGGATACTCTGTTACCTACAGTGCAGGATATGAGACTGGAGAGACACATAAGTGAGCCTAGAGAATCATAATACTTTTTCATATAAAGCAAAGCTGATGCATGGAACAATTATATGTGAACTCCGAAAATAAACAGTAAGCATGTTCCAACAGATTTTTATGTCTGCCGCTTTTCCGACAGTCGAATTGTCGACTGGGCAGAAAAGGGACACAATATGGTGGCGGTGTCTGCAAGACACCGCCATTCGTATTATGATTTGAGCGGAAATTGTCCTTTCCATGGTGGTGATGCCGCCATGGAAAGGCATGTGATCCTCGATGTTGGGGGCCTGTTGCGGACCCCAGGGTGTTGGGGGATGCACATGGGGGTACCTATGGTACCCCCCTCATTGCAATGCACTACTGTGCAGGCACCATGTGGTGCCTGCCATGTTGTGCATGGCAATGCTGTGCACGATCCTTTCACATTGCGGGCGGGGCTGCAGCCAGCAGATCCACCCACAATTTAAAAGGCCTAGGATGTGCCTGCCAGTGTGGTGGGCGCATCATAATTTGCATTGCGGGACCGCCGCAACATCGGCGGTCGGTCTCGTGCTCCGTTGCTGTGTCCGCCCGCCATCGTACTGGACCCCTTAGTACGTAGCAAAGAGGGTAGGCAGAGTTGATGGTGAATCCAAAAGGTGTTTTATTCTTTATATTAAAGTAGCCATTATAGGTTAAAGGAATTGTAGATTAAAGAAAGGTTGTAGCAGTAGCTGTAGCAGAAGCCCACCAGGAGCAGCATCCCAGCACCTCAGCCCCCATACACCAACTGACATTTCACTCAACCAGACACACAGGAACATTGCATGACATCACTCACACAATGGCTGAGCAGCAGGACACAGAATACAGAGAAATGACTGAATATCAAGAAGAGCAGAATACCACAACGTTTTTGTTTTCCAGGTAAGTGAGATATATGAATTATATGAATCACCACGTGGAGGTAAAAGGTCAGCGCCATCTGCTGGGAGAATCTAGGATTCCATAGAAAAATAAATCAACCGTGGCCCATGCAGGTAAGAGTGGTGGGGTGTATTTTCACGGACGATGACGAGGGAAAATTAAATAAATAGTTAATTTTCCTTTGTCATCGGTCATCAAAATACCCACCACACGGCCCTACCGCTCCTACCTGCATGGGCCGTAGCTGAAATTACTGGAGAAGACCAAAGTCAAGTAGTAACAAAAAGGAAGTGACCTGCCTAAGGGAAGTTAGCTGCAAGGTTAGGAGAAATGAAAAAAATGGGCACAAAGGGAGAACTGCGTGCAAACTGGGCTGGAGAACAAGAGGCATATTAACATGCACATTTGCCATGCAAAGTGAAAAACTGCAAAGCTCTGCTTCTTGTACTGTACCAGCACCCATCCTTAAAAAGGATTCTGGACACCATTTTGGATTGGGCTGATTCACATGCCTATTTACTAACATCCTGAAAGGAGCACTTCACCAAATGCTTGTTTTGCAGGGGATCAGTGGTGCAAAGAGAGCAGGTGGATCTTAGATGAGAGCAGGGAGAGCCCTTATTTGCATTGGGAGGATACAAACAGAATGAGGCTCGGCTTTTAGTGCACTGGAGGAGGGAGACGGAACTTCTGTTGCTTTCCAGTGATGAGCATGGGAGACATCTATTACAAGGCAGGCATTACAACGCATATACCTTTCCAATGCATGCCATTACAACACTTGCTATTACAAAGCATTTGTACATATAGTATGGTAAGTATTTGTTAGATTGTGGACGTCTATTTTAATTAATACTCAGGTATTTTAATTAATATTATTATATATGTTTTTAAAAGGCAAATTTATATTATATAAAAATGTAATCTTTTTTTAAAAAATTGCTGTAGTTTATTTTAATACTCAGGTATTAACTTTAATACAAAAATATATCTTTTAAATATATAAGGAATATATTTATATGTAAAAAAATTACAAAAAAGGGGAGATTGATTTAAAATAAATGTAAAATGGAGGAGCTTAGCGCGCATCCAAGATGGTCGCGTGAGCAAAGGGCTCCCCAGACCCTCGCCACTCCTCGCAATTTATCCTGATGATATCCTGATTTCTTAGACGGACTTTTGAAGGTGAACCTAGACTGAGTCCATAACTCCTTTCAGAATTTGAATCGGACTTGGGGGACCGAAATTACAGCATTTTGAACTTTCGAGGCCCATCTCGGGGCAGTGCCGGGGACTTGGCGAGCTGTGGATCCGGGACGTAGTTGAATAACAACGGCATTGGGACCTCACCAGTGGGCGTACCCCCACTTTCAGTTTCGCTTTTGGTTTCTGGCACGGTCTGATTGAGGGTCTGTTCCGCTCTGCTGGGGACCAGTCCATTCCGGTGTCATCACTGCTTTCTCCCTACGGAGTACTGAGTCAAGTCGGGACTTTCTTCGGACCCCACTGCCCTGCTTCTCGGCCGGCTGGTGCCCGGCCGACCGGCGGCCATTTTCAGTCGGTCCTGCGGGCCCCTCCGGGGTGCATCTTCCACCATGACGGGAAGCGGAAGACCAAGACGTCTCTTCGCGGGGGGCAGTTCCAGACGAATGTTATGGACCGCTACACTCAAGCCAAGGGATCCCCAGGGCTTTCCAGCAATACCCCGGAGGATGCTAGAGACGGCCCATCTGTCCCTGTCGACTTGTCCCTGCAGGACATTATGGGCGCCATTACCGGTATGAAGGAGACCATCGGCCAGCAGTATGAGGCCCTGGCTCGTAAACTTGACACGGTCGCCATCGATGTCACTTTAATCAGGGCTGACCTGTCCAAAACCAACGAGAAGGTGAAGTCGTTGGATTTGACGACCTCCAGCCTCACGGCCGATGTGTCGGAACTTCGAATAGACCTTGGCGCCCTGAAATCGGCAAACGACTTGATGTCCCATCGGTTGGATGATTTTGAGAACCTGGCAAGACGCAACAACATCCGCGTCGTAGTTGTTCCGGAGAATCCCGAGACTCGTTCTGTCGACCTCCTGATTGAGGAGCTAATCCTCACCCATCTTGCCCCGTCTGGACTTAGCAAGTTTTTTGCTGTGGAGCGCGCACATCGTGTCCCGGGCGGTAAGCCTAGGCCTGGTGCTCCCCCGAGGCCTATTATCGCCAAGCTTTTCCATTTCAGGGACCGAGATGCGATCTTGCAGGCCTCGAGGGTACACGGCCCGGTGAAATTCGAAAACTCCTCAGTCAATTTTTTCCCAGACTTCACTCAACTCGTTCAGAGACAGAGGATGGGCTTTCAGGGGGTTAAGCGACGTCTTCGGGACCTGGGCTTGAAGTATGCGATGCTCTTCCCTGCCAGGCTTCGTGTGGAACATGAGGAGCGGACCTTCTTTTTTGAACGACCGGACAATGTGAGTGACTGGTTGGATTCCCTGCCTGGTCGGGACGATCGAGCGGGGCACTCTGGCGGTGCCGAGGGTGGTGAGCCTCTACAGAATTGACTTTTCGGTCCCTAACCTTGATACTCGGACATTACTCAGTTGGGTTCTACCTCTCTTGTATATCTTGTCTTATAGTAGCTCTCGTCTGGGTGGCGGGTGGTGGCTGGCCTTCCTCCTCATCCGGGGTCTTTTTGTAGAATGGGATTGCTAGGGCGACAGGCACACTGCATTTTGGGGTGGTTTTACAGTTTGCAGGGGTGCAGGGAGGGGGGAGTTGTAACGGGTTTTGGTGGGGGGGTTTGTGTTTGGGGGTGTTTCTTTTTCTCTCAAGGCGGCATATTTGTTCTTTCTTTGTTTCCGGTGTCCTGCTTTCTGTGGGGAGACTCCTGCTACTTTTGTGGGGATGGGGGGTAGTGGGTTGAGGTTGCTAACTTGGAACGTCAATGGATTGGGGGATCGTATCAAACGGGGTGTTGTACTACAATATTTGCGTCGTCTGGCGCCTGATGTTGTACTCCTGCAGGAAACGCACTTGGTTGGCAATGTGTGTCATGCGATGAATAGGTGGGGATACCGACTGGTTGCACACTCCGGGTTCACCACCGGTTCCAGGGGGGTCGGTATTCTTGTTCGGTCTTCCCTCCCACTAGAAATTGACAACGTCATCCTGGACGACAGAGGGCGTTATGCCACCCTAACTGGGAGGTGGGAGGGTAGGACCCTTTCTTTAGTTACGATATATGTCCCCCCGGGCCTCCAGACCTCCACTTTCTCTGATGTTGGTCGGATGTTGCTGGAACTCCCGGATAGTCTTCTCCTCATGGGTGGTGACCTTAACTCGGTGCTATCCGGCGACCTGGATCGGCATCCCCCCAGGGCCCTTCCTGTTTCCCAATCATGGCTTGGTGGGTTCTTGGACACTTTTGGTCTGGTGGACTGTTGGAGGTTGATGCACCCGACGCAGTGTCAGTACACCTTCCACTCCGGGGCGCACGGGAGTCTCTCCAGGCTTGATTACTTCCTTATGCCCGCGGCCCAGGCCTCCCACATTGGTGAGGTTCGACACTTGGCCCGGGGCATCTCCGACCACTCCCCTATGTGGCTGCATTTCGATACAGGGATGCAGGCCACGGGGCGGATTGCCCCCATTAACCCCTGGCATCTCCGTAGCCCTAAGACTTGCGATAGCCTCCTGAAGTCGCTCGACCACTACTTCTTGGAGAACGAGGGGTCTGTCTTGTCCTCAGTGTCCTTGTGGGAAGCCTTTAAAACGGTCATACGGGGCCAGGCCCTCTCTTTAATAGCTGAGACCAAGAAAGCTAGGACTGGGGAGGTCACGGGGCTTGAGGCTGAAATACTGGAGTTGGAGGCTGGGCTGGACTCGGGTGTTACTCATGAGGGGCTTCATGCCCTTAGCTTGAAACAGTTTGAATACAAATCCCTTGTCACTGATGCCGGCAAGACATTGTACAGGGAACAGCAGGGTAGACTGTATGATGTCGGGGATAAGGCGGGTAAACTGATTGCTTGGCTTGATAAGAAGGATAGAGTGAATCGCGTGGTCCCTGTGCTTCAGAACCCCGATGGGACGTGTGTGACTGACCCTGGCGAGATTGTGGAGTGTTTTGCTGATTTTTTTCGTGCGATCTACTCCCCGGTGTCCGACAGAGATGTGGCTGACTCTTATTCCCTGTTGAGGGATATTGCGCTGCCTTGCCTGTCTGAAGAGGATTGGGAATGCCTGGATGCGTCGTTGTCAGCCGACGAGATCGCGGCCGCGATTCGTTCCCTTCGTACTGGTAAGGCTATGGGCCCCAATGGCTTGCCCATTGAATTGTACAAATTATGCCCTGATAAAGTGGCGCCGTTTCTCCGCGATATGTTTTTGGAGTCGCGTGAGCTCGGTTCCCTCCCTAGTGACCAACGTCTGGCTACTATAGTTGTGATTCCTAAGGAGGGCAAGCCTCGTGATCGTTGTGCCTCATACAGGCCCATTTCTCTATTAAACGCTGAACCGAAGATTCTTGCCAAGGTCCTCGCTAATCGCTTGCTCACTGTTATCTGTGACTTGATTCATCCGGATCAGTCCGGTTTCATTCCCCACCGGAAAATTGCTCTCAACCTGCGGCGTTTGCATGGCGTTCTCGCCAGGGCGGAGTTTCTTTCCGAGCCGGCCATCTTGGCTTCGTTGGACGCCACGATGGCCTTTGACACGATTGAATGGCCATACCTCTGGGCCGCACTGGCGAAGTTCGGTTTCGGGGCGGGATTTATCGGTTGGGTGAGACTTTTATATACGGATCCGCTAGCCCAGGTTGTTGTCAATGGGAGGGTGTCCCAGCCCTTCGCTCTCGGGAGGGGCACTAGGCAGGGGTGTCCGCTGTCCCCCCTGCTCTTCGCTCTTGTTTTAGAACCGCTCGCAGCCTGGCTCCGATGGGAACCGTCGATGAGGGGTATTCAGTGGGCCCCTGGCTTTGAGGACCGAGTCTCGTTGTACGCCGACGATATTCTCTTGTACCTCACCTAACCGCGTGAATCCCTCAAGGTCCTTTTTGATGTCCTCACTTCTTTCGGCAAAAACTCTGGGTTGACTATTAATTGGTCCAAATCTTGTGTGTATGTCATTTCCGGTGGCCTTCCCCCCCCTGCCGAATAGGTTTCCCATCCAAATTTCACAATCCGGTTTCAAGTACTTGGGGGTCTATGTATCGTTGGACCCGGCGGTCCGCTATGAGCAGAATCTCCTTCCTCCTCTTCGGCGCTTGAAGTTGGATGTGGCCCGCTGGCGTAGGTTGCCGTTGTCGCCACTCGGTCGAGCGGCGCTTTTTAAAATGATGTCACTGCCCCGATTTCTCTACGCACTCCAGAACTCCTTTGACATTATTCCGGCGGCTTATTTCCGGGAGGTAGAGGGTTTGCAGAGGAGACTTATTTGGGATGGTCGCGCTCGTATAGCTCTCGCAAAACTGACTCTCCCCTGGTACGACGGGGGCATTGCGCTCCCGGATATCAGGAGGTATTATTGGGCTTCCCAGCTGTCCGATATCAACCATGCTACTTACGCACCGGGTCCGAATCCGGCCTTCGAGATGGATAAATATCAGTTGCCTGGTGGCGACTTCAACAGAGCACTCTATTCTCGGGCGGCTGGGAGGAACCTAACGGGACCCACCAAGATTGCAGTACGTGTGTGGAGGGATGCTAATGTTGCCATGGGTTGGAATGAGCGCTTGACACGGGCGACCCCCTTGTTTGCGTCGGATGGATTGGGATGCCTCTGGACAACGAAAGGCTTTGAGAACTGGGATATGATTGGCATCAGCAGAGTGGGTGACCTCTGGGTGAAAGGTGCGGTCAAATCCTTTGCGGTGCTTCAGAGTGAGTATGAGTTGAGTGAGAGGGAGTTCTTCAGGTATGTACAGGTTCGCCACGCTCTGCAGTCGGCCTTTGGGGCAGGTACCGCGATCCCCGCGGCTTCCCCACTCGAGGACCGTATACTTGACGGTCATCTGCCCGATAGTACGATTTCCTTAATTTATAAGAAGTTAATTAATAATCGGGCAGACCTCCTTGTGCATCTTCGGGAGGCCTGGACCGGAGACGGGTTGGAGTTGGACGACGAGGACTGGCAGTCTGCACTGTCCTCCCCGAAGGAGGTCGCCATTCCGGCCCGTCTCCGTCTTGTTCAGCTAAATATTCTTCACCGTGTGTATGTGACGGGTCCCCGGTTGGTTGCGATGGGTTTCTCTTCGGATGGGCTGTGTAAGCGCGGCTGTGGATTGAGTGCCACCTTCCTTCATATCCTTTGGGAGTGTCGCGAGGTCGCGGTTTATTGGCGCCGTGTGCATGCGGTGATGGCAGATGTCACTGGGGTCGCTCTGTTGCCTGAGGCACGTCGATGTCTGCTGAATGTATGGGAGCCTAATGATTTCAATGTTGCCCAGGCCCGGTGGGCGGCACTTGGGAACATGATTGCAAAGAGGGATATCGCGCAGCTTTGGGATTCCCGACGGCCTCCCGCCGTGTCGGTGTGGAAGGAGAACATGGATTGGTGCATGTTCAGAGAGAAGACGGTAAATCTGGTTCGGGGCAAGCCTGGGGCGTGGGGTAAAATTTGGGGTCAATGGAACGCCTACCGAGGTAACATTTGTACGCCCCCTTTTGAAGAAACTGCTGACATTCCTCCGTCCCCCTGATCCTGGGGTTCCCGGAATATTGTATTTGTTATGTGGATGGTTCTGACTTCCCCGCTGCCTCCCCTCCCCCCCGGGTTGACTTTATGGACCTCCTGATTCTTCATTTGGTATGGTGGGGTCCCCCCGTCGGGGCTCGGCACCATTTAGATTGGTTCTCGCCTTGAGTTTTGTTTTTTGTTGGTTTTTTTTTTAGTTTTCTTCAAAATTTAAAAATGTCTGTATTCTGTCTAATTTTTGAGTTGCCGAGAATAATTCTATATTCCTGCTGTGCCTTTGGAGATCAGTTGCTGCTCTGCGACGCTTTGTGATTGACTGGCACAAACTAGCGGCCGGCCCTGGTGGTTGTAGGCCCATGTCTGTAATTTTGATTCTCTGCACAATAAAGTTTTTCAACAAAAAAATAAATAAATAAATAAATGTAAAATAATAATAAATAATGGTTGTGGTAAATATTTTTAATACTCTGGCATTACAAGGAAATACTAGAGTATTTTTAATAGAACATTATGCATTGTGATGTATTAATATTATCAGGGAGAAGTGTATTATATAAATATTAATAAAAAGTAAAAAAAATGTTGTGGTAATTTTATTAAATACTTATGTATTAAAATTAATGCTAGAGCGTGTATTAAAAAATATTATAATTAAATGTTTAGTATAATAGTAAGAATTTAAGGGAGGTTTATAATATATTAAAAATTAGAAATGTAAAAATTTTAAAATATGTTGTATTTTATTTTAGTATTCAGGTATTAAGTTTAGTACTAGAGTATATATAAAGAAAAACATTTAATTGAATATGTTGTGATAATAGTAGTGTTAAAGGAGAGAAAAAATAAGTTTACTAAAATATATTATATTAATTGATCAAAACTAAAAATATACTTTATTTTTTGAAGAATTAATAGTTTCAATAAAAAAAATAGGCATAATTAACAATAATTAGGAAAATTACTTACACATGGGTAACAAATGAATATTTAAAGTTTATAATAAAATAAGTAATTAAAATGCTACATAGGCATTGGAATATTATTGAGGCAATTAAAAAAGTATAAATACAGAAATTATTGTGTTATAAAATTAAGAATAATTTAAACTGTACATAATAATTTAATTTAATATAACATGAAGAAAGAAATACCAGACTTGTAATTGACATTTTTATGAATATGTTTTTGAAAATAAATTATACAAAACATTCCAAAAATAGTTTATTATTTCTAATATTTTACAAAAATAAAGATAGATATTTTTATGTACATTAACATTGTTTTTTTTTTTTTTAATTGAAAAATTTCCCATGCTTTTCCATTGAAGTCAATAGGAGAAAACATCCTTTTTTCATTTTTACAGTAAGACATGACGTTGACGCGTAAACGTAACTTTCGTCATTACGAGGATCAGTGGCTACGGATCAGATGCAAGGGAGAGCTCCGCAAAGGTAACACAAATTTTAATTATTAAAATACATAGATTAATGGTAGTGTTTATTGTAAGGAGAGAGGAGGGAGGTAGATAGAGGTAGGAAATGTGTTTTTGGTACTTTTATTGAGTGTTAACTAACTAAGTCATTCCATAACAGGTTGCAGTAGTAGGCTCACGTCGGGTCTCATTCTTTCATAACACTTTTTGTTTAATAAAGTTTTACAAATATAATCATTAAAAACTTTAGTAAACAAAAGTGATTCGAAAGGTGTCCTTTTTAATTTTTGCAATAGGTTTAAAAAACAAAGATTTTTGCGTTGTTGCAGTTAGATGTATTTTTAATATGATTGAAAAAAGGATCTTCTTTATTGGAAAATAGAAGATCGGATATTTTTACATCCATGCTTATTAGTTTTTCGATTTTGGAAGTGTGACTTTAATTTTTTAGAGATGGAGTTTTGCCCATGGATTTTGGAACTTGGAATGGATTTGGAATTGTTTTTGAAATAGATTGGATTGCTTTGTTGGATTATGTTGTGTTTTTTGCAGAAAATCAACACTTTTTCCGGAATTTTTTTTTGGGGTGCATTTTTTTTTAGGAATGAACAGATATTTTATTTTAAGTAATTTGCACATTTAAAAAGATGAATTTGGGTCATGGAGTTTCAAAAAAGAATGTGGATTATTGGCAATGGATTTTAAAAAGATAAAGGACTCTTTGTGAAAAAATGGATGCAACGTAAGTCCAAGAGTTGAAAAAAGAAGACATCTGAAGGTAAGGAGACCCGACTTTTAATATTATTTTAATATTTTGTTTAAAAAAGCCAAATTGTTTAGGGTTCTTTTTTAGGGAAAAACAGGCAAGTAAGAAAATAGTGTAGGTTAGAAATGGTGGACGTGTGCAAAATTATCAAGGTAGTCTGAAGTCACCATCAACATAAACTGCTGAATTGCACCCAATAGTCGCTCGGACATTTCCTTTGTTCTTTTAGATATACGTGGGTTCAGACTACCTGTTAATGATTGCGACATTCTCATTTCTTGGAAACTTTGCTCCTTCCTCAAAATTTCCAAGAAATGATAGAAATTAGGATGAGGATTGCCAATTGATTTATTGAAGGAGCTGTGCCATCCCTCTATGGCATTGTTTGTTTTTGCTCCTCACTCTAAGAAGGTCGAGAAGCAGTTCCACCACTTCACATGGAAATGTGGTTTCCTCCTACGACCTGATCTGCTTAGATGGCCAATCCATGTGTCTCCAAAATTATTTAAAATAGGTGCCAATTTATCTTTGTTTGAGGTAAAGTATTCCGATTTTGTAATTGAAGTGTAGTACTCATCTACACTGTCAGGAGGGACCAAGCGAAGGGCTGTTAGTTTTTTTTAGTTCAAACTGTAGTTTGCTATCTGATATATAATCCTCAACTAAGGATGTTTTGGGAATTTTTCACCAATATGCCTTTGAAAAGTGAAAAAAAATCCTTGAATTTGGGTATCCGTGTACAATTTGGTAATAGTATTAATCATAGGTAATTCACAGTCAATTAGTACTCTTCTAGGACTTTTGTTTGATGTTTTAGTTTTTATCACTGACAATAATTCAATATATGATAAGGATTGTTTATCAGGGAATAAACTGTAAACTAAGGGAACTACTGCATTATTAATATATGCGTGAATAGTGTATATTTGGGTGAATGGATGGGGCGTGGATTTAAATGTCCCATCCATCATCCAAATATCACTGTTTTCCAACCTTACAAGATTATGGGGTGTGCTAAAGATTAGTATTCGTTTTTGAGGGTTTTTGTTGTCATGCAAAATAAATGGTTCATTAGTAACAGTTACAGAGATTTCAGGTGGAATGATTATGTCAGAAAAGGTTTGGGGTGTTACTCTTTGTGGGTTACTTGCTTGTTTTTTACGTTGAACAATTCTTCTTAGATTAGGAATTGTGGGCATATTACTTGCAACATGTGGTGGAATATGTAAGGCTACTTCCCTCAAAACTGCACCACAAGGTTCATTGGAGGTGGATGCAATATCTATAATTTCATGAATGGTTTCTCTCACCTCAATCTCCATTGAGTCTGTACAAGACGTCGCTACATGGCGATAGCTTCAGAGATCAGTGGTGAAAACTGCCGCTAACATTAGCGTGATGGCGATAGGAATTCTGGCGATAGGAATTCCGGTGTTAGCCGGCGAAAACCAGCGAAAGGCCCATTAGTGGCAAAAAACGCACGTTAGTCAGTCCAACTTGAGTTTTTTTTTGCCTCTAATGGAAAAAATAGCCTATCAGTCTACCTCCAATAGAAAATCGGCAAACAAAACGATGAAATGCAGAATGGAACATGTAGGGCCAAGTGCAGCCCTCAAACCACCCAACATCCAAGATGACCAGGATGACAGCCTGGATGCCTCGCTGGACCTGCGTATGCAGCCTGGATGCCTCGCTGGACCTGCACCAGGGGCCTGGATGCCTCGCTGGACCTGCGTCTGGAGCCTGGATGCCTTACTGGACCTGCATCTGGAGCCTGGATGCGTTGCTGGACCTGCATCTGGAGCCTGGAGTTGGTTGCAGAGGAGCTGTGGAGTCGATGAGCCGTGGCGGTAGACATTGAGGCACGGTGGTCTCCCGTACCTGGTGGTGAAGTCTGGCCGGCCGCATGGAGACACGTTGCTGACCTGTGTGAGAAGACTGCTTTGCGCCCCTTGGAGCTGTGAATGGTAGAAGCGCTGCTGCGCACCAACGTAGGGAGGTCTGCATCACATACTACGATCCACCACTACACCGGGGTGCAAAGAGAGGATTACCAACAGTGGGCGGCACTTCTCTGCATCCCAAGCCGGATGAGGTTGCGCTGGCCGACGCTGTGGAGGGTGAGGCCCCTCGGCTGCCCCAAACTTGTGTTGCGTGATCGCTGCAAGTTCACGCCTTGGGGGGCCCTGCTGCATCGACTGCATCAGGAGGTTCACCAGTAGACTTGGCTGCGACTGCTGTACCAACGCTTGTGAAATCCAACCTGGCTGAGTCACAGATGTGTAGAGAGTTGAGTGGATTGCACCACGGAGTCAATGACCAGGTAAGGAGAAGGTGGGACACATGGCGGAGGAGGCCCGGGTGGATTCACCCAGGCCTAGCACCGGTAGGTGACGCACCCTCAGCGTTGGCCCATCCGTTATGGCGGAAGAGAGTCACCCCACTGCTTCCAAGCAGTGCAAGAAGAGGAACATCATCACATGAGGATAATTTTCTGATGTTATTGTGTGATGTTTCCTTTCCGGGTGGGAGAGTGGGTAGGGCAGCTCTACTCAAGGAGCTGGGCAGGGGCGGAGTGGCATGCCCACTCAAGTGTGCAGTGACTGGTTCATTGGCCCGCTCAGGCTGCACAAAGCAGTCATGTGCACTGTCCTGTTCGCAATGCAGGCTACCTTACAGCCTGCATGGAGAATATGCCCACACCTCCAGCCCCTGGCTGAACGCCTCGTCCCGGTGCCAATGACCAATTCCAATGCCGCATTGCAGCGTTGTGATTGGCTTAGGGGAGTGAGTCTGGCTGCCTACTTCCTGTTCCTAAAAGACACACAATTTTATGGACGGAATGCAGAACAAATCAAAACATTCACACCCAGTCAAGAGATCTGGGTTAAATCCATCATTCTTTTGCTCACCATGCCACCCCAGTTTAGACCTGGCCATATGCAAATCAGTCTTGAACCTGTGCCTCATGGAAACACTCCAGCTCAAAGTGCAAAGCCAGGTCCTCTCTGGACTGGAAACAAGCATCCTAGGACCGGTTTCGGGGTTTCACCCCTCTTCAGCCAGGATATCTTGATTCCAGTGGCACAGTGAGCCCAGGACCCACGTCTGGGTATACCTGGCACACTTAGGGTGACAAAGCAAAAGACACACAATTGATGGACGGAATGCAGAACAAATCAAAACATTCACCCCCAGTCAAGAGATCTGGGTTAAATCCATCATTCTTTTGCTCACCATGCCACCCCAGTTTAGACCTGGCCAGATGCAAATCAGTCTTGCCCTGTGCCTCATGGGAACAGTCCAGCCCGAACTGCCGAGCCAGGTCCTCCCTGGTTCGGAAACAAGCATCCTAGGACCGGTTTCGGGGTTTCACCCCTCTTCAGCCAGAACAGCTTGATTCCAGTGGTACAGTGAGCCCAGGACCCACGTCTGGGCATACCTGGCGCACTTAAGGTGAGAGAGCAAAAGACACACAATTGATGGACGAAATGCAGAACAAATCAAAACATTCACCCCCAGTGAAGAGATCTGGGTTAAATCCATCATTCTTTTGCTCACCATGTCACCCCAGTTTAGACCTGACCATATACTAATCAGTCTTGACCCTGTGCCTCATGGGAACAGTCCAGCCTGTACTGCCAAGCCAGTTCCTCCCTGGACTGTAAACAAGCATCCTAGGACCGGTTTCAGGGTTTCACCCCTCTTCAGCCAGGATAGCTTGATTCCAGTGGCACAGTAAGCCCAGGACTCACATCTGGGCATACCTGGTGCACTTAGGGTGAGAAAGCAAAAGACACACAATTGATGGACGGAATGCAGAACAAATCACAACATTCACCCCAAGTCAAGAGAACTGGGTTAAATCCATCATTCTTTTGCTCACCATGTCACCCCAGTTTAGACCTGACCATATACTAATCAGTCTTGACCCTGTGCCTCATGGGAACAGTCCAGCCTGTACTGCCAAGCCAGTTCCTCCCTGGACTGGAAACAAGCATCCTAGGACCGGTTTCAGGGTTTCACCCCTCTTCAGCCAGGATAGCTTGATTCCAGTGGCACAGTAAGCCCAGGACTCACATCTGGGCATACCTGGTGCACTTAGGGTGAGAAAGCAAAAGACACACAATTGATGGACGGAATGCAGAACAAATCACAACATTCACCCCAGGTCAAGAGAACTGGGTTAAATCCATCATACTTTTGCTCACCATGCCACCCCAGTTTAGACCCGGCCATATGCAAATCAGTCTTGACCCAGTGCCTCATGGGAACAGTCCAGCCCGAACTGCCAAGCCAGGTCCTCTCTGGACCAGAAACAAGCATCCTTGGACCGGTTTCGGGGTTTTACCCCTCTTCAGTCAGGATAGCTTGATTCCAGTGGCACAGTGAGCCCAGAACCCACGTCTGGGCATACCTGGTGCACTTAGGGCGAGAAAGCAAAAGACACACAATTGATGGACAGAATGCAGAACAAATCAAAACATTCACCCCCAGTCAAGAGATCTGGGTTAAATCCATCATTCTTTTGCTCACCATGCCATCACCTACATAAACACACTCTGACTGACCATGCACTCTAATGACCCAATGGTGACCATGAAACACAGTGAGCCCAGGACCCACGTCTGGGCATACCTGGCACACTTAGGGTGACAAAGCAAAAGACACACAATTGATGGACAGAATGCAGAACAAATCAAAACATTCACCCCCAGTGAAGAGATCTGGGATGGACATCATCGCCCCCCTCGCAGCTGGATCGAGGCCACTGAAGTACGTCTCGTCAACTCCCTCAACACCACCACTCTGCCAATGCTTACAGACGATGACACCACAGCGTGCAACCGCCACCAATGGATCTCCAACTGCGCTGACACCCAGGCACCCCTCAATAACGGCACTCCATCAGTACCTTACCCCTGCATGATGGCAGTCGTAAGGGTGACACAGAGCCACAGGTATAGTCTGGCCCCATTCATTGCTGGAGTTGCACCATGGTTGTGACACAACTGCAGCAATGGGTAACTTTAGCGCAGACATATATGTCAGGATTCCAGATGTATCTGTCATTACTTGCGTCATGGAGCGCTGTCCAGTAAATACAGTGCATCCGTGATGTCGTAAAAAGGGTGTAGTGAAAAGTGTTGCAATGCTGTCTTGTCGCAGCGCTGCAACACTTTTCATGAGTGAGGCCCGGGAATGCCCACTATCTTATTGATGGTGCGCACTCCTACCCTGTAGTTTTGCTGCAGGGCAGTGCAGCAACATTGCTTGCAGCGCGGTCCAGCAAAAAAACCTGCTGAAATGAGGCCCCAAGGGTTATCTCCATTTATAAGACCAACTATTTTCTGGTCTTAAAAAACTGCCTCTAACTGCAGTTAGAACTCGGCTCCTTCAGTTGGTAGCAGAGTAGCATGGTTCTCACATGAAGCGGGGGGTAGAAACCAGAAAATCTAGAAAAGACCTATGCCCCCAGAGCCTCAAAATAGAACCCAATGATCGAGAACAGAGAGCGACGGACTTTAGCGAAAACCAACAGAGTTTAACGGTGCGGTGAGAACAGCTGAGAATGGAGGAGTGAGTATCAAAAGGGATGCATTGTGTGGTAGATTGCGGGAGTGATGTGACTGTGTGATGTCTGGCGGAGTTTGTATGAAAGTCGACTGAATGTGGTTTCCGGCTGGATGTGGTCCAAAGATTGGGATTTGAATTTCAAGTCCCGAAGTGGCCTAAGATCCCAGGATATTTTAAATGGTGTAGAAGACACCAAGTTATTGTGATTCTCTGACCGAAGGTTTGAGGAGTTGTCATGAGACGTCATCAGCAGTTCCACCTAAGACAGGGAACTTTGTGTGAATGGGACGTGTGGGAATCGTGTGGTAAACCTTGTGTGCAGGGGTCGACTATATCGATTCGGGTGACCAGCGGAGATCTAGGGTTGCTGTGCGTAAATTTTCTTGGGTGATTGAATTCTATCTATCTTGTAGGAGGCAGGCAATTACGAGTTGTGATTGCGTGAGTGAACATGGACAGAAAAATTGACAAACACAGTTTGAGGCATTAGATGTGTGGATGCGAGCAGCACATGCAAAGAACAGGGAGAGAGTCCACTGAAAATGAAAAAGGCAATGTAGGCATATCAGGATGCATGGTGGGGCACACAACTTAAAAGACAGAGAGCAGACACAATTGAGGGAGATAAGTTGTACCCGATAATGGTGAGAGAGGGAAATACTCAGGATAAGTATGGAGGAGAAAACAGAAATGATGGGAATGAACCAGATGACAACTTGTTAGATCGGTTAGTATCCAAGCGTCTCTCACCTTACAACCCCCGTTCAGAGGAGGGAAGGGGAGAACTGGTGAATGCAGGGAATACTGAAAGAGTGTCAATATCACAGGCAGGCCCTAGTACATGGATAGTGGGAAGGATTTTAACGGGAGTAGAAGGAACAGGGATACCTGCTTCAGGAAATGCAGAGTTAAGTGGAGTCAATGCTGCTTTACAGTTACCAGAAGCCCTTACGGTACCGGTCACCATCAGACCTGTGGTCTCTATGTATGACCTGAACTTAGTGGGAAACTCTAGTCAGCAACAGTCAGGGTTAGAGGAGATAATCGGCTTAGGAGGGAATGAGACCACAAACTGTAACAGTCCATCTCTGGTGCCTGTAGAATCTAGAACCCCTTTGCCGGCGACTGCGGATCCTTCAAGAATACACATTGGGTCTAGTGAGTACCATACCATCTGTATCCTTAGCAACCTCAAATTCAGATGAGAGGATGTGGGAAGCTCCAGTCAGAGGACCAGTGGGGGATAAAACCAGCTTGTCCTAGAGACCACAAGTGTAGAGAATTGGCTGAGAAATCGAAAAAGTAATAGAGAAGTTCAGTCAGGGCAAACACAGCTGCAGTAAAGGCAAAGTTTTTGGATGTGGTGATGTTGAAGGCTGAGGTGGATGAAATAATCAGAGGGAACTTGCTTTGGAGAGGAAAGAGAATTATGAGCGAGACAAGCTATTGTTTGTGGTGAAGGATGTCACTCGTAAGGCGAGACGAGCACATGAGAAATTGGCAGAAATGACTCAAAAATATGATGTACATCTGTCTAAGACAAAAATGCTACAGGGAAACCATAGGTTGAACTAAAGTGATCAGGAACTGGAAGAAAAAGGAGGTTTGAAAACACACATTCTAGAGCTGATTATAGAGATACGCACTTGGAGTATGCTTGACAAATGGGAGGAAATGTGGTCACAGAAAAAGAGCATTAGGAAGGTGACGGGGGAAATGCCGCCTCCATGAGGGGGAACAGCAGGAGTTTAAGCTTACCCACTGCAAGAGGTGCCTTGTGGAGGGTATGTGTATATTCCTTGGAGTGGGGGTGAGCTAGCCACATTCACAAATGATTTGCCTCGATTGAGGGAGAAGCCTGCTGAAGGTACAAGCAAGTTGATCGCTTTGAAGAGATCTCAAAAGATAGAGCAGAACACATTGTTTAACATTATGGTTCCCAGTGATTTATGGTCAGCTTGTAAAATTGCTATTGGTTGCCCTTCTGCTGAACCAGAGAGGTAGCCTATAATTCACAGTCCTTCACCTTTGGTTGGGAAAAAAGTCCCAACAGGTGATTACCTGGTTGCAATCCAAAATAGGCCCACAAGATATTGATTGGGTTAAAATAGAACAAACAACCGAGGAGCCTAAAGAATCAGTCCCTTCTTACTATGAATGGCTTTTGCAAGCTTTTAAAGCAATACAGTGGGGTAGATACTCTTGATCCTAAAAACATGGGACAGTTTGTTTCTAAACTTATGATGGGTTTTTAAACCAGAGATTAGCATTATGATTAAACGTGGGCATAGTGCTCAGCTCCGCCCATGGAGTGTGCGTAGTGCTGCCTACTTCGCGGTCCGCGAAGTAGGCGTAGCAGGCAGGCTACGCACACGCCACGGCGGAGCAGAGTTGCCTGCCACCCGCCTCCCGCCCTCATTTTAAAATCACTTACAACGTTAAAAGTAAGGAAAATGACTTACCAGAACTGCGGCGTCCCGGGGCTCCCTCTTCCTGCTTCCTCGCTGACTTCTTCATCACAAATGTGAATGCGCGGGCACCCTCACATGCACATTTGTGGGGAAGAAGTTAGCGAGGAAGCAGGAAGAGGGAGCCCCGGGACGCCGCAGCTCAGGTAAGTCATTTTCTTTACTTTTAATGTTGTTAAGTGATTTTAAAAGAGGGCGGGAGGGAGGCAGGCGGCACATAGTGGGGCTACACGCGCGGAGTGTGCGAGTGCGCGTATATTTGGCACCACTCCGTGATGCTAAGCGTAGCCCCACTACGCCCACTACGCCCAGGGTTAGTTATGATCCAGCCACATTTGATCTGCTGGCAAAGTAAGTCAGTTGATGAAATGTTATAGTATGCCAGATTTTGCATTGATGAGGTGGATTCCAAGCACAGGAGGATAACAGACAAGTTGATGTTCGTCCAAATGAGATATTTACAGATATTTACACTTTTAGCAAAATAATCTCTTACAAGAAATTATATATACATAATTGCATTGAAGATCATTCTCCGACAAATCACAATTCATAAATATAACAAATGGACAAATGGAGGAACAATGGATTGGAATCAGAGGAATAATAAAAGAGGGGTTCAGAACGTTCTGAATAAATCTGGACAGGGAAAAGGGAGAGATGTTTCTATAGACCCCAAAACAGGGATAGATATTGCCACACTAAAGAAAATGACCGCTTGCCATTTTTGCCAAAAAATCAGGCATTGGAAGTGCCAGTGTCAATTAAGCCCAGCAAATCAGATGCAGAGAGAGAGTTAGTGCAAGTGCCAGATGTGGTAAACAGCGTGACATGGCGAAGATTCTATAATGGGGGTAGTCAAAACCAGTTAGTGCACATTCCACAACCTCCAAGAGTTCTGCAAAGTAATTGAGCATACCATCAAATGCCTTCATGGAAGCATTACACGGACTTGATGAGGACCTGGCACAATGATGGTGCCTGAGGGGAGTGTCTGAGGGGGGTGAAGGCTGTACCATTCAGGCAGTCTTGGAGGTAGACCAAAATAGACCGTATGTGGAGGCAGATGTACGCGGTCATCCCATTACATTCTTGATTGATACTGGTGCTACCCGTTATACTATGAGATCTGCAGTCATCCTAAACCTACCCCTCTTGGGAAAATGTATCCATGTTGTAGGAGTTGCCAATAAGTGAATGACAAATCCTTTGACAGAAGAGCTACCAGTGAAAATAGGAACCTTTCAGGCTCCACACCAATTTGTATTGTGCGATTCGAGTCCAGTCTGTTTGTTAGGGCGCAATCTCTTATGTAAATTGAATTGCACCATTTATTGCACACTAAATAGAATTGAACTCCAGAACACGGATGATGACATTGCGTTCAAATTGGCATATCAGAATCACTGCGAAGACATGTTTCCCGTATTGACAGTGGAGCACATGCAACTGGATTCGAGAGATATTATCTCTAGAGTGGTGTGGGACTTCACGGGACAACAGATAGGCCTGATTTGAGGAGTTGAGCCAATCCGTATACAAATCAAGCCAAATGCAGAATTTCCAAGAACACCCCATTACAACCTGACCCCGGAGATGGTGGCAGGGATTACACCTGTGATTGATTCCATGATTGCGCATGGTATATTAAAGGAGATAATAGGAAGCCCATACAATTCACCTCTCATGGGATTGCAGAAGCTGATCGGAAAATATTGCATAGTTCAGGATATTAAAAACATAAATACCATTGTGATTCCTGGTTGTCCAGTCGTACTGAATTCATATGTGATCCTGTTTCAGATCCCTTATGAAGCTGTTTGGTTTACTGTGATTGATCTGTGCCAATCATTTTTCTCCATCCCATTACATAAGGAAAGACAATTTTTATTTGCTTGCCATCTGGAGAATCGTGTTTTTTTACATGGTGTTGTATTCCACAAGGGTATACTGAAAGTCATTCTATCTCTGAAAAAGAACCTTGAGAGCTTGGTACTTCACTAGAATTCAGAGCTCGTGCAGTACAGATATGATCTCCTAATTACATCGGAGACAGAAGATACCATCCATTTAGCTAAAAATGGGCACAAAGTGTCGGCAGACAAGCTTCAGAACTGCTTAACAGACGTTCAGTATTTGGGTCATCGCATTGAGAAAGGCAATAGAAAGGTGTCACCAGACCGCATTGAGGCGATCATGAAAATGAATACGCCTACCACCCAAAGGGAAGTTAGGATGTTTTTGGGAATGGTTGTCTACTTCCAACAATGGATCCTGAATTGCTCCTTGAAGGTGAGGCCTTTACAGAGGCTGACACACAAGGACGTAAGTGATCCGGTTCCCTGGGATAATGATTGCTTGGTTGCCTCCTTAAAGCTGAGAGAGTTCCTTTGCCGCACTCCAGCTTTGGGAATGCCTGATTACAACAAAGTGTTTTCGCTCTTCTGCTGTGAGAGGGAGGGTTGTGCTCTATCTGTACTCACCCAGACATATGGGGAGTTCATAGACCAGTGGCCTACTTTTCAGCTATATTAGATCTTGTAGTTTCAGTGATGCCCAGATGTCTCACATTCGTTGATGGCACAGGTGTCAGCAATGAAAGATCTGAAAGTATTGTGATGGGTCATCCACTTACTGTATATGTTCCACACTCAGTCCAAAACACTTCATTTGACAAAAAATAGGCTAACAAGATATGAGAAAATCTTGTAGGCGGCTGAAAACGTCACCCTGAAGCGATGTTCTGTGTTAAATCCTGCTTCCTTGTTACCTATTCTAAATGTTGATGGGAAAGTGGGGAAAATTGTCAGGACCATGACTGTCTGAATGTAACCGAACTTTGCACCAAATCGAGACCCAACATTGTCAATGAACCACTCCGTGACTCTGATCAAATCCTTTTTGTTGATTTTTCATTTTTAAGAGACAATGAGGGTTACCCGAGAGACGCTTTTGCTGTCTGTACCATTTATGGGGTTGTGGAAGCTGCTTATTCACAGGGAGTATACTCCACACAAGTGGCTGAAATCATCACCTTGATCCCAGCATGCCCTGTTTCTTAGCAAATCCGAGTAACCATCTATACTAATAGCCAGTACAGTTTTGGGGTAGCTCGTGACTTTGGACAGCTATGGTCACTGAAGGGTTTCTCAACGTCATCAGCTTTTCCCATAAGAAACAGAGTATGTGAGACAACTTTTGGAAGCCTTGCAGCACCCAAAAGAAGTAGCTGTCATTAAATGTGCTGCATGCAGGAAACGGGAAGACTTTGTGACTGTGGGCAACCAATACGCGGACCAAGTCACCTGCTTTTGTGCCACCCATGCATATATTTTTAATGGGGAAAATTCTGTTGAGAGCACAGAGAGAACCAAGCTCAACATGATGCTAGCCATTACAGATACCTGGGATTAGATCAGGCATCTGCAGGGAGAAGCAACAGATCAGTAAAAGGCTGGTTAGAATAAAGCAGGATGCTAAAAGAGGGAAGATAACATTTGGGTTTTCAACTGCTGGTAGGGCAATGTTGCTGGATTGTTTGCTGAGCCCCATGGCGAAACAAATTCAGGGAGCTTTTCATATAGGGAGAGATGCAATGGTAAGATTGTCCAGGAAAACAGGGTTCAACCCGAGATTCCGTGAGATTGCTGATGCAGTGTGCCATTGATGTGTCATGTATCAAAAGATGAATGCTGGAATGAAAACTGTGTTTGCTCTGCGTCACGTTGGAAGGTCGGGAGGTCCTTTCAACCGAATATAGTTCGACTTTGTCGAGATGCCTGTGTGTAATGGTTGTTGTGTGCATCTTTTCACAGTGAGTGGGACTTTAAAGATGAGGGTAGCAAAGGAGTGTGCAAAGACATCTCTGAAATGGCATGATACGTTGCGGCGTATACTTGCGGCGGGTTGTTGTTTTTTTCGCCGCGATTCCGACCGCCGCGGACGGATTTTGGCCATCTCTGCCCGCTACGGCCGGTTATTCTGGGACAAGTACCGCCGCGGTTGGTTTTTTTTGGCGGTTAATGCTAATTTGTCTGCCGGTTTTCCCACGGGCCGGCGGGCGGTTGTTTTCTGCTTCCATGGCGGTCTGGGTGTTTTTCCACCCTACATCCTAATGGACCTTATAGTTCGACTTTGTCGAGATACCTGTGTGTAATGGTTTTATATACATTCTGGTTGTTGTGTGCATCTTTTCACAGTGAGTGGGACTTTAAAGATGAGGTTAGCAAAGGAGTGTGCAAAGACATCTCTGAAATGGCATGATACGTTGCCTTTGGTCTTGATGAGCTTGCTTAGCTTTCCAGACAGGAAGACTATGCTATCCACTCACGAGATCATCAAGAGGAGAGTGATGCGCTTAGCTACAATGCCATCCACACCGTTAATTACCATCACTGACGATTTAGTTCTTGATTATTGCAAAGGATTGGATGATGTGGTTCGTTCCTTGTCTCACCAGGTTGAAGCTGCAACTGCACTGACCTCGAAGGACCACTGGCACAACTTGGAGCCGGGAAATTTGGTCTTGGTCCATAAGGAAGAACTGTCTTGATTCACAGTGGTGTGGTCCATATCAGGTGATCTTAGTGATGAACACTGCTGTGAAGTGTGCAGATTTGCCGAAAGGATACATGCTTCACGCACCCGCAGAGTATCAGGGCTCTTGGAAGAAACATCTCCTCTCCTAGAAGTGACTCCAGCCCTGGTTGCAAGATCACCGCAGGGGACAAGCCAAGCTGTGGGGGTTCATGACGGGGCTGGATATCCACAAAGTCGAGCTCAGGGGGTTCAAGTTACTGGTATGGAAAATGGTCGGGTGCTGTCAAAGAAGACAGGGGTTGCAAGAGAATTGTGGCCGGTGAGACAGAAACAGCAAAACTTGAGAATTGCATCCGAGAGACATCTTGCTTACAGAACTGAATCATCTCAATCCGACCAAAGTCAGTCAGAACAAGCTCAAGGGAGTGTGAGGAGATGGAGGAAGGCAAGAGTGATGTGCCAGAGATACGCCTCTCCGGAGTGGACAAATGCCGATGACAGTGAGGTCTGGGACGTCATTACTGATAATTGAGATCGAGTTGAGAGTTCCTGGAGTAGATGCCAATGATGTTCTGACATCGACTGTACCATATCCAACAAGACTGAGTGACTTACGGAGTTTGATTTCGGACGATCTTAAATTTCCATCCTTTGAAAATCAGTCATCGGTTCAGGAGATTGCAGCATTTCGAATTGTACTTTTGCAGCGAGTCATCGACGAAGTTGGCTCAGATCACATAAGGGATGTAAACTGAACTTTGAACTGTAAATGAAAATCCTTTTTGCTTAAGAAGATAACCTAGGCCCGAGTGGAAGACAAATAAAAAATAAGGACTTTTCCGTAGTAGAAGAAAGAGGGCTAGGGAAGTCTTTCAAGCTGTGTGAATATTGTACCAGAGACTGATAACTGTTTTCCACGATTTCAAGGAACTGTTAATGAACTTTATTGTGCAACAGTAAGAGGCGGAGAAAGAGACACTGCGTTAATCCTCTTACAGCTATTATCTGAATTTGAAAATGGAGTCTGGAAATCCGAATCGAAGGCACAAATGTATAATAGGTACACTTATTGTAGGAGTAATTATAGTAATAGCTGTAGTCACCATTATGTCCACTATAAATTCACACGAAGCTGAGATTGAGGGAGTGGGAGTACATGGGACATCCACACCTACCACGCCTAGCACAAATTAGGGTACATTCGGCTCCAATAGTGTTTTAATAGAGTAAACTAGTCGCTTATTGCATATAGATTTGTCTAATGGTGATTATGTGCTGTTTGCTTATGCTAAATTGTTGTATGAATATGTGGATACCATGGATGTGAGAGATTATTATGTGTGCATGAAATTGCCTTCCTCGGTTTAGGAGGGGAATTAGGTACCATCACCTGCCCTTGACGTATGGCATTTTTTTATGCAAAGGGTCATTATGAATACTATATCTCGAATTATGGTCTGGTGCTTTCAGAAGTTCCAGTTTACAAACATCTGAACAAAGAGGAGGAGAGAATGGGAAAGTATTTTGGACCTAATATTACGCAAGACACAACTTATGCAAATAAACACAATTTAACCTGCACACTCACTGAGATAGAGAAAAATGTTGTAGATCAAGTAAAAGATAGGCATATGGGATTGACAGTTAAACTTGATAGTAGGGAAGAAGCTTTCAAATGGACCAAGGAAGAGTTAGCTCACAAGGATAAAGGGAAGTTATGGTCCAATAGCTCTAGATTGGGAACAACGAATGGTACTTGTTATATGGCTGTTGTATTTCTCAAGATATTCCACGTAGACAATTTGTAGAGTTTACAAGGGAAGCCATCACATAGGGAGAAACGTGGAACAAGTGCAGGGGAAATTGTAGGAGACGTGTTTGTAGCAATGATATCTAGTTTGGTGTGGTCTTAAATAATGTCAAGATTAGAAGGTTGTCAAATATACTAGATACGTTTTGGGTAAATACAGCTCAGCCGTTGTTGCTCGTAGATGGAGAGATGGTTTCGATAAGAGCTATGGTTATGCAAAACCATCTTGCTTTAGATGTTTTATTAGCAAAAGAGGGCGGAGTCTGTAAAATGTTGAAGATCCAACAGTGATGTACTTATATCCCAGACCATAGTAAGGATCTGAGGAAGTACCTAAGTAACATCACTGAGATACATCATGAGATACATGACTTGGCAACTGAGGGAATTTGGGATAATGATGGGAAAGGTTTTAGAAAGGTTGGAAATTGGTTTGCGAATCTTGGGAAAGGAATCTTTGGCTATATCTTGAAACCAATAGTTATAGTCAGGGTCTGTATCATCTTGTTGTTGGAAATAGTGAGGGCCTACAAGTGGCACCAGTCTAGGCAAGCAGAGAATTATATTTCCAATAGAGAAAGAGAAAGGACAATGGAAAGACTGCAGGACAGTCAATATGAGAATCTTAAGTGCTTAGAGAAATTTCACCAGGGAGACTGGCTATGATATCTATTTAGATCGGTCCTCTCTACAGGGAGTGTCATCAGAGTGGGGTACAGATGTGGCACAAAATTCTATTTTCATTTGTAGGGGTGCTTCATAATCACAAGTAGTTCGTGCCCGCATATTTTCCTTTGTTGTATTAACATGAAACAGTAGAACGTGAACTGTAATAATATGAATTGTGATGTATTGAGCAAATTTCAATGTAAACCAGAAGAGATTAAGGTTGAAATTAGATGTGATTGGCTGAAAATATTAACGTGTAGAATTCATGGAGGCTGCTGACAATTATTCACGTGTTTGATGTGCTTATGTAATGTGTCAATTTAGAAGTGCTCAGTAAAGATTGTTAATTTTATATGTAATTTCACAATGCCTGCATTCCATTTTCCTATGTTGGCTGATTTCTGTACATATGAAATTTATTTTCCCTCAAAGCTCTTGCATTAGGTTTAATAGCTGAATTTTATGTGCACGTTGGATTTGTTCTTTCTCACATTCCTGTTTCAGGTGGACCAATCATCCTTGTTAGTTAGAATAATGTTTTTATTTTAGGAGTGAGGCTTAAGGAGAACAGGATACAGTGAACATTGATACCGATAGTGGAGAACAGTTGTGCTTTCTCATCAGAGTGAGCCTGGGAACCAAGGCCATCTAGCCACGCTTGGGAGCATCCTTGCCTAATGGAAAGCTACCTATAAGGAGGTGGCCTGACTGGATGGCGTGATCCGCGAAAGATGCTGGGATACTACCTGTGGTATTGATGTATAGTAACTATGGAAAGTGTCCAGGGATTTCTGCCTTGCCTTGAGAGAGAGAGCATTTTAGAATGAGCTTGTCTTAGTAACTTTATGCTGCTTGACCTAACCAATGTGGGGAGACTTCTTAGGAAGACTTCACACGTTGTCACCTTCACTGATCTTGCCTGGGAAATATTATGTAGGGATGTTACATTAGTGCTAGCATAGAGACAGATTAATGCTTTATACCCACAAACTTTCAATGAAGAGGAATCTGGACGTCTGCGCCATAATCTTTTGTATCCTGATTCTCTAACTAATCATTTTGTGCATGTTGCATTGCCTTAACTTCATCCATAGATTTGGCTTTGTATTAATTCCAATGTATTTCTACACCCTCACTTTGAGGTGCATGTGCATCCAGTTATTCTTGGCTTTGTAATGAACTAACTAATCTGAATTGGTAGTCTGTGATTCTTAAAAGTCATAGTAAATTGGAACTGAAATTATTGATCTGCTAACGATTTCTCCACCCTCCCCCAATCTTTCATGCTGTGAAAAAGTACCATCGACTTGAGGTTCTTGAGCGAATTTAGAACATGGAACTCGGCTCCTTCACCAGTTAAATTTTATTTTTTCTCTCCGCTGCCTTGAAACATGCTTCTGTGTCACTTGCATTTTCCACCATTCCTGCTTTATGCGTCTTTGGCTTTCCCTGTTTCCTCATTTGAGACAACGAGGGGAGGGTGATAGTGGAGGTTATGAGGGCTTTAAATGCAAATAAATTACTGAAATGAATTCCTAGTATTACTGTGAAAAGGCCTTTCATATTCCACCAAACTATTTGTAACTGAGCTTTTACTACCAGTTTAACTATAAATATCCTGCACTTCTGGAAACCGTGTCAGGACACTGTTATGACCCAGATGCAATCTTCATTGTTAAAGGGATAAACAGGGGCGCGTAACAATGAATGCTCAGTGGAGCTGCTCAATTTTGGCATTATAAAGTTAGAAATAAATGTACTTGTTTGTTTGCTAACAAAGGCTGACAACTGGTTTCCACAAAATGTATTCAAACAAGCTTTGGATAGTCCAACAGGTCTGGCTTTTTTCCTGGGTAGTGTTAGTTGGTCGATTTTGTGTGTGTTGCCCCTATCAACCCTTCATAAAAACATCCCACAATGAATCAACATCTCGAGCTACATCAATGTGGAATAGTGAGCAGGACTCTTGTCTGTGGAAAGAACGCATTACGAGAGATAAGCAGTGCCCTCAATGAAGAGCACACATACTTGTTTAACATTGGCTCTAACACAGAATCTCGAGAACAACAACATCGTGACACCAGAAATATCATCTACAAAAATATTGAGTTTATACACTTAGGGGCCCATTAGGATGGCTGCCAGTGGTGCGGCGGTCCCGCAACTGCAATTAGGATGCCACCTCCACTGTGGCGGTGGCATCCTTCGCACCGCCCGCCACAATGCTGGGAATGCACTGTGTGACCGCGAGGTGCCTGCCACCATGTCCATGACAATGCAGGGGGGTACCATAGGTACCCCATGTGCACCCCCACTCCCCCTACCCTGGGGGCTCGCAACAGGTCCCTGACAGCAAACCCCGCATGCCTGGCTGGCAGTGGCGATCCGCCCTACATCCTAATGGACCCCTAAGTATGTAAACTACTTAAACATCAAGTCTTGCTTGTTCTTGCATTTTCACCATAGCTTTCCATCCAAAGCTAGGCAGCTCCAAGGGAAGGGCTACTGTCACGTCTCACCTTGGTAGGCGGCGGTGTTGGCCCTGCATCCTGGTTTATATGATGTGGTAAGTCCTCATTCCAGGATCTTGGCACTGCACTCTGAATTTTCCTTTGATGTCCTGTTGTCCTGCTGCACAACATCTTGTGGTATGAGGTTCACCAACAGCTCTGGCCACTATGACATATCCATTACGAGAATTTAAAAAGGTTTACTCAGTACCAATTGTGCATATATCAATTTTTCTGTTTGTAATGGACATTGAGTAAAGGAATCTGTGTGCAGGGCATGGCTGCAGTACACACTGTACTATCAGTGTCCTTTGTACATGTCATGTGCCAATTACCCAGGAGGCTGGAACATTACTTGCAAAGGGCAGTTGAAGATCAAGTATTTTGGTCACAGCCCATATGAACATTTCATAGTGGGTACTCACAAAAGGATATGCAGCACAGGGCATGACTGAAGGCCACACCTCATTCCCAGTGCCCGCTGTAAGTATATGGAAAATGTTTATGAGGTACTGCCTGAAGGCCATGCCCTGCAGACAAGAATTGCTACTGTATGCAGCAGTCACTGAGTTGAGGGGTGGTGCATGCAGAACTTTGGTCACTCCCCTGCACCCATGTGTCCAGAAAGCATGGATAAAGGTCATCTTCACCCTCTACATGAAGCTGGTTTGTACTCATATATAACAGCATCAGGATTCACCAATACGCAACTCAACTTAAAAATCTGCTTTGCTTCAGACATCGCATGATTCAAACACTACCTTCACGTAATCCAGATCTGTATGCCCATCACATACCTGAAGCTCAACCCCATGAAGACAGAATTCCTGTTATTTTCCAAGAACAACAAACAAGAAACAGTACAAACCTGGCTCAATGACGTGAACCATGATGGTTTCAAACCCTAACTTTCACTGAATGCCAAGTCACTTGGATTCGTCCTGGAGACCATCCCCACCCTCATGGAGCACATTGCTAAACAAAAAAAAGATAGCCTTGTATCAGCTCTGTTCTGGAGAAATGAAACCATTTCTTTCAGAAAAAAGTTTCAGAACTGCTGTTAAAGCCCTCATTCTCTTGGATCTATACAGTGGTAACATCCTGCTCCATGGCCTCCAAACACTACACTGGCACCACTTAAGGGCATCCTACATGCCACAAAACATGTCATGCAGGGCCTGAAGAAATATTTACATCACCCCCATCCTGATGGTACTCCATTGTCTTCTCACGGTGGCCCACACAATCTTCAAAAGCAGACGCATCATTTACAAAGCCATCAAACCCAACACCCCAGCTTACCTTTGCAGGAAAATGTATCACCTCTGGTGGTTCTCTGCACACCCGTGGCCAGGACACCAGACTAAGGGGCCGATTCCGATCTCGCTCGGAAGGGTTTTGAACGAGATCCGGCTGGAAAAAGTACAAGCCGTACGCGTGTTCTCCACCTGACTCATACAGCTGTACGAGCGAGCATGTACCATGTGAGAAACACAAAATCACCGACCGAATCGTTTCCAGGTCTGAACCGCTCCATACGCCTTGTCCGTAAGCAAACCGTACCGTGCAATGGAGGCGATTTCCAACCGAGCCAGTACGATACACGCGTCGGACAGCCGGATCGAGCCAAAGTTTCTGGCTTGCAAAACATCCGGGAAGCTGCCTTTGGGGATCCGCGTTGGACCCCCCGTCACCCGCAGCCTTACGACTCGGACACAGGGGGAGACCCAAGGGTCTCCCCAACACAGGCATGTATGGTGCGGATGGCACCGACGCGTACCCACTGTAGGGGGCGCCCTTGTGCGAGACGTACCCATTCAGTCAACGAGAGCACATGTACGCGTCGTACGACCGGCTCCCATTGACTTCTATGGGAGTCAGACCGAACAGAATCCGGCAGCATGCGGCCGCATCGTACTCGCTCGGTCGGACTGCAGGAGTCCGGCTTAGTTAGAAAACACTCCGGATCCGGCTCGGTCGGAGAGCTTTCCGACCCAGATCGGAATCGGCCCCTTAGAAGTACAAAAACAGAAAAACAAAGCAACAAGGCTTTCCCTCTTAGTACCCGGGACCTGCAACAACATCTCTGTATCTATCAGGACCGCCACAAAGCCGATTCAATTAAGGAAAGAGTTGAAGGCGCAACTCTTTAAAGATCACTACATCACAGTGCATTCACCACCCACAAGCCAGCTACCTTTCCTATCACTTGTTGACTCTATGCTTGTCTTACCCCTGTAAACTCTCCGCAGCCTTTTGGTGAGGTCAGTGCTTTAGAAATATCACATTCATACACACTTGATACATACAAACATGTGCATCAAACTCTTGGGCAGTGGTGCTGGAGATAGGGAATGACTAAATGTCAATCAACATTTATTGACTGACAGTTGGGAGGCTTTGGCACAGGGCATGGGTGAAGTCCACACTCTTTGACTCATGCCTGCTTCCCTCACTCTTCAGCCATTGAAGATTGGACAATGAGGACAGGGGATTCAATATAGGGTATTGTCTAGGCCTGGGCTAAAATTTCGTTCTGTTCGCGGAAATTGCGATAATTTGACATTTTCGCGTTCCGCAGAAAGCGCGAAAATGTAAAAATTTCCGCATTCCGCAGCTTAGCGATAATTTGGTTCTTGCTTGCGCTGTAAAATAATACATTCTCGCGCGCGAACGATCGCCTTACCTGAATCCCTGCGTTCGCCGACAAGTTTTCTTGATCCGGTCGCGTTCTCCATGAGATGTTGTATTGTTTTTAGCCATTTGCGCTGTCTCGCGACAGTTCGCGCCCGCAATGACGTCATGCGTCGCACGATCACGTCTTTCTTCTCGCGATCATGAACCATGAGACAACTGAAAACAAGATGGCCGTGCCCGCGAGCAACCACATGGGTAAGTTGGCGAGCTGCAACCATGCAGAAAATCTCGCGAACATGCGGGAAAAAAACATACGCATCTTTGAGATATTTCTGCGTGTTTGCGATAATTTTTAACATTTTCGCGATAATTTGCGAAAGTGGATTTCGCAAATTCCGCCCACCCCTAGTATTGTCCAGGGCTACACTTTGAGCTCAGTGACCAAAGTGCATAGCCAAAGACTATGTGCCACTGACTCTGGAGGCAGGAGTGATAGGCACAGGACTAAGTTTGGTTGCTGCACTGAGTGCTGACTGTTAACAATGTTTAGCTTTGAGCAGATGATATGCACTAGGCATGAATACAAGGGGACTAGATACATGCCATGACCAAAACCAAACCATATTCAATTCTCAGCAACCCCTGTACATCACAAAAGGGTTGGGCCAAGGATGAGACAATGGTGTTCTGGGGTTCAGCGAGGTAGCCCTGTTTCCACGAAGTGATTAATGATGTGCTACAGAATGAATTTACACCAAATCACAAAAAGAGCATATATTAGTAAAACTATTTCTTTATTCCAAGTTTGATATTATTCCATTATGCAGATTTTTCTGGAAAAGGGAAGAAAGATTTCGACTACAAAAGTGAAATACTATTTTTACAACACCACAGATAACTTTTTCCTGGCTAGAGTGATATGCACAAAATATGTCATGAAGACAGTACAATGAATGTTTCAATGAACTACCAAATTCCATGCAGAATAATCAACCAAATCAGCACTATATGTGTTATCAAATGAAAATTCCACTCATTTAGTATGCCCAGTGTCCATCTTATTGTTAAGAAAGTGCCATCTGGTGTGGGTGTAATCTCAAGACAAAGAAGCAACTCAAGTAACTATACTAGATCAGATACATCATCAACTGGTGGCCACCTGAGAACGGAGAAGATTGTGTGTCAGAACAGGCTTTCAAGGCACTCCACTCGACCCTCTAGAAGGCAATCAAGGAAAGTGTGGAATGGGAAGAACCTCGAAGATTGACCTCTAAAGATTCCATATTTGCTAGACACCCTTCAGAAGAAGAGACCCTTCTCTCTACATCTCTCAACCATGACTCAATCCATACGAGCTTGGCTTCAAAGGCCATAATCATGTGCCCTATGGTGTTTAGTTTGTTATGCAACTTTTCCTACGCAGACCATCACACCCTCTTCCCTTTCATTAGGATGGGCAGACCTTCCTCCTTGGCAGATCATTTGGTATGAGAGGAGGTTCACCACAGGAGAATTGTGCAGCAGTATACCATGCTTTCATTGCTTCGGACAGTGCCCTGAGGTACTAACTTCTTTCCCCTGCCTTACTCATATTACCTTGTGACCGTTCTGCCATTTTGAGCATTTGCTGCAAAAGTAACATGTGGAAACCACTAAACCCTTGCAAGCACCATCACAGGAGGCAGTAAGACCCTCTGCATGCTTAATGACATGTCCATCTGTTAAGCATCTAATCACTGCATTTCACTGGTAGTCCTTCTCAGTCCAGGTCATACCTACAGGCCAAGATCAAGCTATCCTCAAGGAAAGGGATTTGATAAATTCCTCAGTATTTTATCCTATCCCTCTCCCAGGGATTAGCACACCTTGCACTCCTTCCAGACCGACAACAAGGTTAACATGCCTGCTGCAGACCTCCAGCACAGGTCTATTCCAGTGGGCTTGTTGAAAGACTGATCACATTTCAGGGCAACAACTAAGGCGCCTCTACCTTATCTTCTGATGGAGCAAGTATTGCTGCTCAGGTCACCTGGAGTTATGGATGGCACCTTTCTAATACAGAAATATTGGTGACTTGTTCATGTTTCGAGATTCAGAAAAGGCCAAAACCTAATGCTAAAAAATTGGTTTAAGTCAAATCCTCTCTATTCACTTTTACTGCAGCATTTCTTATTCGGTTTGCTCTCATAATTGTTTAGGAACAGATTAGACGGTCCTGAAATTTGTTTGAAGTAATTCCTCATAATTTTCAGTATTTTCAGTTGTCTCAAAGGGGAAAAATAACAGATTTTGCAATATTTTCCGATTTGAAACTGGCCTTAACTTAAAAATAAAGGCCTTGTCATTAAAGAACTAACCAGGTGGCAACACCCCTTGGACTCCTGCACGCATCAAGTCTCCACCACAATCCAACAACATCTTGGGAGCACTGTATGTCACAACATACACAACAATTGTATTGATCTGCACAAATATTGAATCCACAATATTGACTACAAATGTATCATCAAGGTAATTATTCAGAACATACAAAAAAACAGAAATGTATTATTCCAACTTCACATCTATTTACAATGATGATATAGTTGTTTGTCTGTATTGTTGCAGGTTGAAATTAAAAGTTCGGTATCATGACTCCCCGCTACCAGAAGGTTTATTACCTCCTCGTCCGTCTTACCTGCTTCCGTCCTTTTCATGCGCGATTCTATCTCTATCTCTGTCCCGCACAACCTGTTACCTATCTGAAAAAATCCTCCCAACATGGCTGACATTCCTATGTGGCAGTAGGAAAGGTGAGGAGTAATGACATCACATCCTATATATATACGACCAAGGTACAACAATCCTCTATAAAATAATCAATCCCACCCCTCCTGGGCAGGATTGTATCGGGGAAGACCTGGACTTGGAGTAATGAAGATTACCGGTAAGTAACCAGGCCAATGTCTCCGGCGACCTCTGGTCTCCATCTTGGGGCAGGAGAGGAGGTCCAATAGCAGAGATCACTTGCAGTGTTAAGGAAAGCACCATCATTCACAGCTCCCACGTAGCGCTCCCCACCCACTGACAGTCGGCTCGCCCACAACAAAGACAGGGGCAGATTTATGTTGCCTAGCGCATCTCTGCAAATCAGCAGGGATGCGCCAGGAAAGATGCAGCATGCAAGTTTACCCTTGCGCACCCATGATGCGCTGCATTTACAATGCAAAAAGAACTGTTGATGGACAGAATGCAGAACAATGTCATACATTCACCCCAGTACAGAGATCTGGGCCTAAATCCATCATTTTTTTGCTCACCATGCCATTCCAGTTTGGACCCAGCCATATGCAAATCAGTCTTGACCCTGCGCCCCATGGGAACAGTCCAGCCCGAACTGCCAGGCCAGGTCCTCCCTGGACTGGAAACAAGCATCCTAGGACCGGATTCAGGGTTTCACCCCTCTTCAGCCAGGATAGCTTGATTCCAGTGGCATGGAGAGCACGGGACTCACGTCTGAGCATACCCGTCCCACTCGGGATTTACAATGCGGCGCATCATGGCGCAGGAATAAACAGATGCGTGTCGCATCTGGGGCGTAAAGTTGGTGCAGTGCTGAAGTAGTGTTGCGTGCGACACGCAACTCCAGCACTCTTCCAACTTGCCCTGTCTGTAACGTGGTGCGTCAAGCCTTACGTCTGCTTCAAGCAGGCGCAGGGTTTTGACGCATCAGCGTTGGAAAAGTGACTCAGTGAAATCTTGTAGATTTCACTGAGTCACTTTTCAGTGGCGTTCCTGCGAAGGAACGCCCCCCCCCTGCGTAAATACACCCACATGAAACCTGACGCAGGTTTCATGTGGCGCAGGGCTTTACACCATGACGCATCTCCATAGATGCCTCACGATGTAAATAGGGTGCAACGTGGCGCAGGGATTACGCCGCCGCTGCGTCACAAAAGTGACGCAACGACGGTGTAAAAGTGGCACAAGTCCAACATAAATCTGCCCCACAGTGTTTTAACTCACACATTGTTTGAAACTACGCAATGGTTGTACCCAGTCAAGTAAACAGGATACTGAACATGCTCTTTGCATGGGTCCTGATCTGTTCTTGGCATATTCCTCAAGGCTTTATGCGTGGCATAGAATCAAACGAAAACCACCTCTAAGAAACCTTTCATGCCTGACTCAAAGCAATCAAGCTCTACTTTCTTTCGAACAATAGGGCCAAGCAGCGCCATTTAGAACACAATTTTGCAAATTTGTTGGCTGAAAGGCATAGGTTTTAAAGACAGTTCTGAAGATAAACACATAAATATGTCCAAGACATCAATACAGAATCCTAGATGCAGAGCTTAGAAATTGCACAATAACACCTTTGTGTCTATGAGAAAAGTGGGCGGCAAAACGTTTTGTCACAGGAGCAGTGGACTGGGGGAGCTATGGTTGAATTGCAGCCAGGGCTGCCGAATATTAGTGACCTGTAGAATTTGTTTGATATACCTTAACATCCCTTCCACTGATGTTTTAGGGGAATTCAAAAGTATTTGTTTATAATAAATAACACCAACTTCCCTTTAGCAGAGCATTGTACTGGCGTTTTATAGGTTTTGTAATGATATGATTTTGCCCCTGTTCACAGCAAGGAACTCCTGAGCACAAATTGTGGTCATCTGTTGCCCCTTTGGGTGGAGATTGTGTCCTAGTTCTACCCATTCGCAGTGGCATTATATTAGCCCCCACAGCCCCTGCAGTGGGGGTTGGCCCCTGCTCCAGGTGCCCCCCCCAGCACTGTGCATGGGTGTGAGGCTCTGGCCTGAGAGCTCATAGCTGGGTCCATAGGGTGTGGTCCCCATCCATGTACTTTGAAGGGGAGGCCCCTCAAGTTTCGTTATGCCACTGCGTATTCCATAGAATCATAACATGCACCCCCGAGCCTACTGTGCACAGACTTTGGCCAGGACCTCAGCTACTACTGCTCCCGCCACCTGTGTGCCCAGAACCTGCTGTGTAGAGTCTTGGTTCCTAAACACATTACATCGAACTCCTTCTTGCACAAACTCCACTGCATGCAGCCTTCAAGCCATGTTCAGTGGACTTTGGGCACATGGCATGGCAGAATTCCCAGCACATGGCCTTTTACTGTGGACTACAAGGTCCAAGCACAGAGTCTTGGGCTTTGAACATGCCCCGCCCGGGTGTCCTCGGAAACTGACAGACAGAGGGCGTCACCTACAGAGATGTCCAGAAATCAGCTTCAAATGCTTTTTGAACCCACTAGGATCAATGAGCTCTGGGTAAAGGGTGTGACTTTTGGCCATACACTGCACCAAATCCCCATTTTCCCTAAACCCACTGTTCATATCTTCCAGTCATTTGCTATGAATATGGATATGACAGCTGAACGTGGTCCTTAACTCAATCTTGGGAATAGTCTTCCTTCTCTCCTAACCTACATATTCCTTCCATAGACCGGTTTACTCAAAACTAGCCATAACCCCTTGGTGTTCTACTGTGCATTCTGCACTAGACTCCACAATTTAGTTGCTAGAAATCAAATGTACCACTAGACCACAACCAATGCTGCTAGACCACTAATCTGTTGCTAGCCCACAAATGTATCACTAGACCACACCTTTCATTGCTTGACCACAAATGTATCATTAGAAAAAACCCTTCCATTGTAGCCTACAAAAGTACCATTAGACAATGCTCTTAATTTCTAGGTCATTTACTCCGCAGTACACCAAAACGCTGTAGAGCTATAGCACTCAATCTGATCTCAGTTCTGGATCATTGCTCCTCTTTACTAGGCTAGAAATTGGGGGCCTAATTAATGAGGCCCCTTTCGGCACTTTTGTGCCGCCGAACCATCACTTTTTTGATGTTCCAGTGGCGCAATGAGCCACAGCATATTTACAAGGCCACATAAAGCCACTTTACATGGCTTTTCATGGCCTTGTAAATGTGTGCCCCTTTTATGCAGAACACTGAGTGAAAGGGTTGTTCCATGGGTGTTGCTGTGGATGTTCCCATGCAAAAACCATTGAATCTAAAGCATTCACAGATTTAAGAGAAGTCATAAACCTGGGAATTCGTCAGATTCTAAAGCCACCCCAGGGGTGCAGAATGCAGCACACAGAGAAAAAGGAAATCACTTAAATTGATTGATTTTCTGCGGGAAGGTGTCACTTCCTCCACATAATCAATTAACCCTCAACAAAGGCACCCTTGCACCATGGTGCAAGGTGCCTGCGTTGGCGCATAGAAGCCCATTGTGCATCAGCACAGGAGAAAAGGGCAGGAATGCACTGTACCTTCTAGACGTGGTGCATTCCAGCCCCTTTCTTTTGATGCAGGGCAGCGCAGCAAGATTCCTTGCGGTGCTGCCCTGCACCAAAACCTCATAAATGAGACCCTAGATTTCTGGTCGGCAGAAGTATGCACCCTGTCCATGCAGGAACCACAATCCTAGTAAGGGTAAGTCAGGAACATACCAAGAAGTAACCTGTGCACACCCTCTGGTAGCTTGGCACAGAGCAGGCTGGCTTAACTTAAGAGGCAATGTGTAAAGTATTTGTGCAACACTTCAAACAGTAACTTAGTGAAAACACCACAAAAAGGCTCCACACCAGTTCAGAAAAATGATTATGATTGTATAAATAACAGGAGACCAAAACGACAAAAATCCAATAAGTAAAAGAAGATTTATGAATTTTTGAAGATTAAAAGGAAATATAACGCTTAAAAGATGTAAGCGCCAAGTTGGTTATATGGTTGCTCTGGACCGTGGCTAAGTCAAGGGTTCTGGCCAACTAAGAAGGAGTTTTGGCAAGGTACTGGAGCCACACAAAGCGCGCTGAACAAAGGACCTTGATCCTAGTCGCAATAACGAGATGAAGGGTGTAGTCGAGAGATGCGTCCGTGTTGAGCCTTGCAGTCAAGGTGATGTGTCGATTTTCTCCACACAACAATGGTGATGTGCTACTTCTGAAGACAAATCACTGAAGCTAAAATGCGTTTGTCCTGAAGCCGATGCTTCAAGTTTCTCCATGCACTCGAGGGATGGGTCAATCTTCTCACCCTGCATCAGCGCTGATGCGATGCGTCTAATGCGTCAGTTTTTGAGGTGATGCGCTGGTTCTGAGTGCTGTGCGCTGGTTCTGTTCCTGCAACAGTAGATATGTGTCGGTTCTGCTTCACGCAGCAGATGATGCATTGGTTTCACTGGAGCAAGCACCTGGATCTACTTCCAGTGGTCCAAGCATAGGAGCAGGAGGTGAGATATCCCTGAGTCTTAAAACCGGAGGGAAGCCAGCATACCCTTGGAGATCACTCTGGGTTCATGCAAGTGTCCAGTTCTTCCTCAGCAGGTCCAGAGGGTAGAAGGCAGAAGAGCAGCACAGCTGAAAAGCAGTTCTTGCAGCGCAACAGTCCAGCAGAGTGGCAGTCCTTGCATCAGCACAGCAGTCCTCCTTCTTTACAGATCCAAAAGTGTCTGATTTGGTGGGGTCAGAGAACCAGTACTTATACCCGGTTGCGTCTTTGAAGTGGGGGTGACTTCAAAGAGGGGCACTGAAGTGCACAGAGATCCTCCCTTCCCAGCCCTGGCTACAGACAGGGAGGTATGCAACACTTAGTGTGGGGACAGGACACTACCCATTCAGTTGTGTCAGCTCATCCTTCCTATCATGCCCAGGATGACCCATCAGGATGCAGATGGCCACTCAGTAACACCTAACCTTTCTTTGTGTGTGGCTGTCTAGAGGGAATGCACAAAGCCCTGCTGTCTCCCACCCTGGACATGGCTTCGAGACAGGCTGCAGGTATACAGAACTTTTAGAGCAGAGAAATGCCATCTTTCTAAAAGTGCTACGCAAACAAATGATGGACGGAATTCTGCATAAATCATACATTGAACTCAGTCTAGAGATCTAGGTTAAATCCATCATTCTTTTGCTCACCATCTCACCCTAGTTTAGACCCAGCCATTTTGCAAATCAGTCTTGACCCTGCTCCTAATGGGAACAGTCCAGCCCGAACTGCCAAGCTGGGTCCTCTCTGGACCGGAGACAAGCATCCTGGGTCTGGTTTCGGGGTATTACCCCTCAACAGCTAGACTAGCTTGAATCCAGTGGCACAATGAGCAAGGGACCTACGTCTGGTGTTACCCATCTCACTTGGGGCAAAAAGTGCTACACAAACAAATGACGCCGAAATGCTGAATAAATCACACGTTCACCCCCAGTCAAGAGATCCGGGTTAAATCCATTGCTCTTTTGGTCACAATGCTTCCCCAGTTTAGACCCAGCCATATGCAAATCAGTCTTGACCAGACTCCTAATGGGTACAGTCCAGCCCAAACTGCCAAGCCGGGTCCTCTCTGAACCGGAAACCAGCATCCTGAACCGGTTTTGGGGTATTACTCCTCAACAGGAGAGGATGCAGCCTAACGGTTAGGGCGGTCAATCTCAAATCTGGGGAACTGGGTTCAAGTCTCGACAATGGTGCTCAATATCCTGTGATTCTGGGCAAATCACTTAATCTCCCCATGCCTAACAAAAATGAATGTGTCCTTGTGTAAGCAACTGGTGCTCATGTAAAGTGCTCTGATACCCAATACCTTGGTCAAGTTTGCACTATTTAAAGCTTCAATAAAAAACAAAAAAACAGCTAGACCAGCTTGAATACAGTGGCACCGTGAGCAAGGGACCCACATCTGGGCACACCGATCCCACTTAGGGCGAAAAGTGCTATCCAAACAAATGATGGGCGGAATGCTAGATAAATCAGACATTCACCCCCAGTCAAGACATCTGGGTTAAATCCATGGTTCTTTTGCTCACCATGCCACCCCAATTTAGACCCAGCCATATGCCAATCCTCATGGGACCAGTCCAGCCTAAACTGCCAAGCCGGGTCATCCCTGGACCACAAATAAGCATCCTGGTACCAGTTTCGGGGTATTACCCATCATCAGCCAGGCTAGCTTGAATCCAGTAGCACAGTGGGCAAGGGACCCACGTCTGGGCATGTCCATCTCACTTAGGGTGAAAAGTGCTCAGCAAACAAATGATCGACGGAATGCTGAATATATCATACATTCACCCCCAGTCAAGAGATCCGGGTTAAATCCATCATTCTTTTGGTCACCATGCTTCCCTAGTTTACACCCAGCCATGTGCAAATCAGTCTTGGACCCTGCTCCTCATGGGTACAGTCTTGCCCAAACTGCCAAGTCAGGTCCTCCCTGGACAGGAAACAAGCACCCTGGGACTGGTTTGGGGATATTAACCCTCATCAGCCAGCCTAGCTTGAACACAATGACTCAGTGAGCCCAGGACCCATGTCTGTGTAAAAGAGAGCCCAGTGCAGAATGGATATGATGAAGGCCCACTCAAATGCTGCAATGCAAAATGGTATACAAGCAGTTTTGCACAAAGTTTGTAAAGTTCTTATTATGATGATTGAATCCCTCAAATGTGATTTGGAGAGATTGAAGCACATGGGAGTAATTGAGGAGATCGAATGCTCAGAATGGTAGGCACAAGTGGTTTTGGCCTCTAAAGATGATGATACAAGTATATGCATCTATGTGGATCTGCGAGACTTGAATAGATGCATATGGGTAGTCAGACAACATTTGTTTAACATCTCTTAAGAACTTTCTCTTTTGAATGGAACACAACTCTTTAGTGTGATGGACCTATCATCTGTTTACCATCAGGTTGCTTTCAGTAATGAGTTCAAACCACTGACATTGTTTGTAATGCCCTTAGGTGCATTTTATTTTGTCAGGATGCCTTTGGATTGGCATATGACCCAGCCTGTTTCCAACACATGATGAAGATGGTGTTGCAGGGTGTGAAGACTGTTTGCTTCTTCCAAGATGATATTTTGATATTTGGGAAATACAGAGAGGAACATGATAGGAGACTGATGGAAGTTTTGAATAGGTTGCAGATTCATGGGTTGACTGTGAAGAAAGGGAAAATGTTAGTTTAGAGTTGGAAATGCGAAATGTCTTGAACACACTTTTTCTGGCAAGGAGATAAGTCTCAAGCAGCCTCTTGCTGAAGTACTTTTGTCGGAGCACTGGCACTGCTGGATAAAGAACAATTAGGGAAATGTATTGGTTTAGAAGAGTATTATTCCAATATTATTAAAAACTTTGCATCTTTTATGCATCCTTTAAGATTTTTGTTGATGAAGGGTGTCGTGTGTGTATGGCCTGCGGAATATTACCAGGCTTTTCAGCAAATCAAGGAGTAACTAGGATGTATGCAAATGTTAGGACACTTTGATGTGTACAACAAAACTGTCCTTAGGGACTGATTCCAGCCTTAGGGGACTTGAGCAGTGTTGTCACAGTTTGGTGATAGAGACAGAGGAGAAAGTTATAGGGTTCGCCTCTAGGCTCTCAGAGGAGCCGAAGTGAATTATTCCGTTATCAAATGGGAAGCGCTGGCCGTACATGGGCTATTCAACAATTCAAATTTTACTTGTGGGGTTTGTCCTTCATGATTAAGAGTGACCACAAGCCTTTTGGATTCTTTTCAAGCAGGGAGAGTCTTGGCATCTCACCTCGTGTTGATATATGGATGGAAAGAGTGAAGGAACATAATTGTGAGGTGCAATTTATGTTTGGTTCAGAGAACTAGGTAGCCGACTGTTTGTAAAGGTTACCACTTACCAAACAGGGATCTAGTGAAGAAACTAGAAATAATACGTCATCAAGAAAGAGTTGCATTTATTGGTGGGAGTAATACTCTCCTCCGCAATCAATTTAGGAGTGATTAGTGAATATTGCTAATGAGGGGCACTTAGGAAGGAATCAAACGAAAGAGCGATTAAGAGTAATATCGGTGGCCCCGTATTGACAGAATGGTGGAGACTGTTGCCAAGAATTGTCATTCATGTGCTCAGAATGATAGGGTTGCTCATCAATCACCCTTATCACCAGTATCTGTGCCTGACGAATGGTGGAGAAAATTAGGATTAGATATTGTAAGTCCTTTTATCTACATCAACCTAGGGAACGTTTTGTCATTGTTTTGCTCGATTATGACACAACATGGGTTTCAGCAAAGTCTGTGAGTTTGGTAATTATGGTACTGGAATTTTTCTCAGAGAAATTTGCTTATAAAGGCATTCCGGAAACCATTATAACTGATAATGGAGTACAATTTGTATCTGAAGAAATGTGTGATTTCATCACAAGCTTAGATAGTTCACATCTACGCACAGCTCTGTACTGTCCACAAGCCAATGGGTGTTTGGAGGCTATGATTAAACTTGGCAGTATGCAGAGAGCTTTGCAGGGGAGAATGTCTTTGTGTGACATGTTGAGAGAAATCTTGTGGGCTGCACAGGACAACGACTAATAGTGTGACAAAAACGGCTCCCTTTGAATGCATGAGAGTTATGAAGGTACGGTCCAGAGTTGAGAGAAAAGTATGGCCTGATAATGCATACAGGACCAAACAGAGTACATGCGCTGCTAGTGAATGGGTCTTGGTTAAAAGATGTAGTTTTGTCAAGAAAGGCATTTCTGCTTATATGGGTCCCTTTAAGATCAAGGGAGGTAAGCAAAATGTGGTGAGGTTGCACACATTCTCTTAAATGCTAGATTAAAAATAGAAAAAAAGTTACTCTAGTGGAAGGACACTGGCCGCAGAGACAGAAAACTGTCCTTCGTCCAAGCTCCATGGATGACCGAAGAGGAAGAAGAGAAAGTGGAAGTAGCAGGAGGCCCTTTACCAATGAAAAGCAAGGAAATAAGAATGACGTGGGAGCCAACCAATGATAAGTAACTGTAAGTATGTGGTGGGCTCTAAGCCCGTTTTTAATCTTTTTTTTACTCACAATAACTTTCGCTGACAGCCCATGTGCGCTGTAGGAGAAACCTACAAATATATCATGAGAGTGAAGCTTCAAAATTGCACGAGGCCCCAGTTAATAATGTCCCCCTCTTGTCGGAGCCTAAGGTCAGCCAATGAGAGAAGGCAGCAGTCCCGACCCTTCTGGGACCTATGAGGCTTTCCACCTCGGTGAGCTGCAGGCCGCTAACTTTTATGTTTTTGAATGTTTGGTGCAGACATGCGTGTATGCATAAAGGTATGAATTTGTTCTGAGCGAGTATTGTAAATGGGAGTGTGTATGTGTGTGTTAATTTGTGAACGCATGGGTGCGGATGAGTGTATATGTGTGCATGCATGGCCTAACCTCCCGACCAAAATTAGCAGCCGCCACTACATTAAGCAAGTGCATAATTTGCTATTTTCTAGTGGATTACAGGTCAGTTTACCGAAGTGCTTCTCATGTCGCAGCCTAGATTGAGACCGCATAGGACCCGGATCATGCTCTTTCATGACCATCTATCTGTCCTACTAACCAATCAGGACTCATTTGTCATGCTATAAGGCCTGTCCTTGACCCCTCAGCGCCCTTGGTTCAATCCATCTTGACTGGCTCCTAGCTGTCAGAGCACAGGACGGACGGCATGTCCTGCCCAAACTTTGCAGAAGAAAAAGAAACGCAGGCGACTCGCAAGTGTTAAATATATGCTTTTTTCCTGAAGGTACAAAAGAAGACAGAATGGGGGAAATTAATTTTACTCACCTAAGTACCTGTCACTTGAAATAAATGTCTACCGTCACCCAAAGTGAACAAGAAGCTGGGTCATTAGGCACATCTTAATTATAGCCCCGGATGTCCTCCCCTAATCAGATAATGCCCCGCTCTTATTATGCATTGTGCTTGGTTTTCTGCTCCCCTGCGCGCCTTTTCCCATCGCAAGGCGCCTCGTGGTGCTTCCAATTTCACGGGCCTCTTCCCTGTTGGCCAGGCTTGGATAGGCCTCCTTGGGAGGACGGCGGATCTCGCTGATGGCGGCAGGCATTGAGCGTGAGCGGTGCGCGTGCGGGAGCACTCTCCTGCGTGTGGCGTCACAAATGGAATGAACTGCCACCCTCAACCCCCATGGCTTTGAGGTGACGCACGCCGATGATACATTGAGTCAAAATGAGGTAAGGGGCCACAATATTGAACTTTGGGTGTGTGCTTCACGGAGCCTGTTTCCGCCATGCTGATTACTTTGCTACCACCCATCTATGGCTCTATTGACAGGTTTCCCTGCCACAAGGGGGCTGATAAAGTCTAAGGGGACCTCTGAGCTGCTGTGACACACTGCTTGGTTAGAAGCATCTGGTGAATGTTGGCAAACATTCGCAGCAATGCAAGTGTTTTAACACTTGTAGGGCCAGTAACTTTGGGCAAGACTGGAAATACAATGATTCCACTGCAGCTCACTGTAAAGACGAAGCGTCAGGAGGTTAAACTAGAGTAAGTTTATTGCTCAGATAACGACACACTCAACCGGAGGCGAAGTGCGACCAGTACATCAAAACGTTAATGCCAACTGTCCTACATGCCAACTGTCACAACTGTCACTAGAATCTCCGGCTGTCAACATTCCAGCCGGGAGGTGCCACGCGCAGGAGGGAGGGGCGCGCGGGGAAACGTAAGCAAGGTGACACATTTACTATGTAACATCATAACACATCTCCTCCTCAAGGAAAGGGATATTTGTGAAAAGGAATATAAAGGAACAGCTTGGATGAGAGTGGGTAACAACCAACTATTCACAAACAAAATCTTTGTATTTGCTGGGTTTAATCACGACCACATCTACTTGTGGTTGCATCTTCTTCCGCATTGTCCGTCTCCAACACTGGTTCCAGATTGGTTTCAAGTGTTCCGTTTGGATCCGTTTGACCTCCAGGTGTGCAGGCAACTGGAACGCACCTTACTCCGCTTGTTTCAACAGCTTCCAGTTCACTCTCCAACTCAATATCACTACCATGACTCACAGAAGCCCCAGATTCACTTGTGGTAGCTTCACAGTTCGCACCTATGGTCTCGACAACTTCACTTCCCTGTACATCTGTACTGTTTTGTCCCTTGTGTTGCTGTTGCATGTAATCTCCATCTTCCTCTGAATCCGTAAAATCCAGTTTGACACGACCCATCACATCTATTTCTTTACTTTTTTCTTCCTTCTCCATGTGTATTTTACTCCGTGTTCCGTTAGGAGCCTTATCTTCCCTTTTACAAACAGATATAGCTGAGGCATGCCATACTTTTCCGTCACTGAGTCGTGCTGAATTGCAAAATACTTCTTCCACTTCTAACGGGTTAGAGAACCTGTTTTGTCCTTTGCTTACGTTACCGCTTCTCCTTACTCTCACTATGTCCCCTACTTCCAGGTTGATTTCTTTGCAGTTGTGTTTGATGTCATATCGTCCTTTACTCTGTTCTTTTGACTCTTGTATCTTCTTTCTTACACTGTCTACAGACCATTCTGATTTTCTTGCGCTTTTTAGCCAACCAATATTGTCTTTAGAAATGGGAGTTCTTCCTCTCAGCATCTCAAATGGGCTTACCATGGTTTTTTCTCCTGGTGTTATCCTGTAGCTCCATACCATTTTTCCCAATTCCTTTCTCCAGCATTTTCCGCTATTGTTGGCCAACTGGATGATGCCTTTTATCACCCTGTTAAACCTCTCTACGGCTCCGTTGCCCACTGGATGGTAGATGCTTGTAGTTTTATGTTTAATTCCTTTCCCATTTACATATTTTTTGAAAACGTCAGACATGAACTGACTACCATTGTCACTGACAATAACCTTTGGTATGCCTTCCCTACTAAATATTTTGTCCAAAAACTTGACAATATCAGTTGCATCCACTTTCCTGCAGACCTTAATTTCCGGCCATTTTGAGAAATGATCAATTAAGACCAAAACATACATTTGTTCTTCCTGCCATCTCACTGGACCCATTACATCTATTCCAACTCTTTCCCAAGCCATGTTGGGGCATTCTAACGGTTGTAGTGTTGGCCTTAAGACATGTTGGGTTTTATCTGAATTCTCACAGGGTACACAATTCCTCACAGCTCTTTCAATCTGTATGTCGCACCCTGGCCACCAATACCAGCTCTTTATTCTCTGTTTTGTTTTATTTATGCCAAGATGTCCCTCATGGCATAAATCAATAAGTCTTTCCCTTAAAGCTGTGGGAGGTATCACTTTGCCTTGTCTTAATGCCAATTCGTCTTCTATCGATAGCTCATTCCTTAATTCCCAATAGGCTCGCATTTCTTTCGTCATGTTACTCTTCTTTGGCCATCCTACCACAATGTGTCTTTTTACCTCTTCTAGGGCCTCATGTAGGTAAATAAATTTTACCGGTTCATAAATACCGAGCCGTACCGAATCGGTAAATTAGAACCGGTAAGTTATATGTAGGTAAAAATTCGGTAACAGTTACCGATTCGGTAACATTCGGTAAATACGAATCGGAAGTCACCGAATCGGTAAATACCGAGGTGGTATCCACCGAATCGGTAAATACCGAGGTGGTATTTAGCGAATCGGAAAATACCGAGGTGGTATCTAGCGAATCGGAAAATACCGAGGACACTACCACCTTCCCTTAACTAAGTAGCCAATATCACAATCATGTCATCATAGAAGGTCTCTCAGGCTTGAATAGGGGACCCCATACCTCACAGATCAGCTTAGTGAAATCACATCACAGGAGCATCAGGAGTCTCCTCGCAGGAAGGCTCGTCTTCGGTCTGAATAATAAACATGACGTCTGAGATATGAAAAGCACCAACTGTCAGGTATGTGCAGCTGCGCGTGTGCCATGGCTAAATCGTGGGTCGAACAACCTAGAGTGGAAAACATGCATTGTGTAAAATTCCAGACTGTGTGTCACAGCATGTACAGACCAAGGTCGCTGCGCAGAGCTTGGGATGGGAACAACAGAATGCACTCGTCTGAAGGAAGTCTCGAGTCAGCAGTTTATTCAAGAAAGAACATGTAAACGCAGTGTCGTGTGCAAAGACACAAATATGGCTACAAAACATTCAACGTGGTAATGCCAACTGAACAATGCATGTACGTATTCAGGGAGAACTCACTACACGCCCCCTTGAGCGAAGCAATATGTAATAGGCAAGAAAAGAGAGAACGCAGAGTTCAGTTTCGTCAGAGCAGAACAGGGCGTAACCAATGCAGCGCCAAAGTCCTACAGTCCAATTAATTGCAGCATACAATTCCAAAAACACAATGCAAGTATAGTAAAAAACTCAAGCAGACCATCAGGAAGAGAAAAACGAGAACTAAAAGAAATAAATGTTGCGCCAGGGTGCTGTCCAGTAGCACAGGCGCAATGGACAACAATCCAGTTAATCCATGAATGTATAGGCGGCATATGTGGCCACGGCTTCCAACAAGCAATCGTTTTCAGGGCCACTAAAAGTCTCAGCCATCCAATTGAGTAAAGAAAAGGAACATACGTGTTCTCCAACCAACGGAGCCTCTAGCACAATCAGAGGGCACCCGGAATGTTCCTCCAAATAGCTCATGGACAAGAAGTCGTAGGCTGCCGCTGAGATGTCCCAATTACCCAGGATACCATGCGCCGCTCCACACGCCATGATCCGGACACCAGAACAGGACAACTCGTGAGACACTAAGGGCCTCATCAGTCGATCGAAATCCGGCACCGGAGACACCATGTTGGTCAAGCACAAATCCAGAGGCCATTCAAAGGGACAATCCAGGCAGTGTAATACAGGTTGTACGCAGGTGAAGTAGGAATACCTGAAGGATAATCCATAAGCCAGGCTCAAAGTCGCCAATGGCAAAGTACCATAGAAGTCAAGCATCCTATCACGAAGAAGATGCAGACGGGACAGGTGCTCGTGTGGCACAGAAGGAGCAGCCATTCCGTAGTATGAAAAGTAAAAGCAGCACACCTGCCACCAGCGCCAGAAGCAGCGGAACACCTCCAAAGATGCTCGAGAACAGTGAATGAACAAATGCCGGAATTACACCACAAATTGTTTGGAAAGAGGTCACGAGACCCGAGCCCCACATGTTAGAAAAAATTGAGCCAGGCCCGTTGTGGACGAGGCATTGATAATACTTTGGATCAAAGAGCCGAAATGCAGGGGGAGGTCAGTATTCAGAGGCGCCTGTTCCTCAGTGCGTGTAGTAGCAACGTGAAGGACAAATATTTTAACGAGAGGAAGTCAAAGGCACCTCTTTGTGGGACAATGGCGCTCTATTCTGCTCAACTTGTTGGACTCTGCTTTCAAGGTTGGAATCGAAGGCCAGATGGAAACATCCCGCCGCCCATGCGGGGGTGGAAAAAGAACAGTATTGCAGCAGACAACTTCATGCGAGACAGTTATGTACGGGATTACCACTCACATCCCGCAGCAAACTTCATTAATCATTATTAAATGAATACCGTTTGCAAGCACAGTGAATGAAGGTGTAATCACAGGCACTGGGATACCTCGTAGGACGCACGCCAAAATCGGGGCTTGTACATTGCATGCGCCGTGTACTTGCATGTGCCTATTGTCTCATGTATGAATCCTAGAAGTGAGAGTGCTAGAGCTAATATCTATAACGGCTTAGGCCTTCTCCATGTTTGCTTGGTCAATAGCTCTCAGTCTGGAAGCCGCCTCACTGTGCGACAACTTGCAGACCTCGTTGTAAATAGCATACGCGCACCTTTTGGTTCTGCCACCCACGGGACCATTCACAATATCATTCCATTCGGTATGCACATTGATGGAGTGGGTGGACTTCCTGATCCTGTAGATGTGCTCTGTGTCAGCTGGTGGACAGAGTGGGATGTGTGTCCCATCAATGCAGCCAATATAATGGGGGAAGTAATTCCTGAAGGAACGGGACAGGCAACTCTGGGATACACCACCCACCGCAGCTGTCACCACCTGAGAAATGCCGGATGCCAGCAGATGTGGGCTGCAGAGCACCTGCACATGTGGGGGTATGGCGTGCGCCCTTCTCATTGGCTGGTCCAGGAGTGGGTGCGGGTCCCTGATTGAGTCCATGATGGTTTCGGGGTGTAGCCTGTACCTCTCATGTATCTCTGCATCAGTCAGCTGGAATAGTGTGATGCGCTGTCTGTGGATGCGTTCCTTCCGTCGCCAAACCCTCAGTCCTGCTGCCTCTAGACGTAGGCGCATTGCAATGACGTACATAGCTGCCAGGGTGTCCACGCTGTTGCATTTTGGGATTGCTTAGCTGCACTGTTGTTGGTTACCACCTGCTTTCACTCCGTGTTAATTACCGACTCTTATTTACCGATTTTCTTGGATTTCTTAATTACCGAGTGCTCCTACATGTCATTTTAACTTTTTACCACTTCATATTTACCACTTCATATTTACCGATTCGTTAATTATGTATTCGGTAAGTATGAATCGGTATTTACCGCCTCATATTTACCGAAAAGTGGTTTTTGGTCTCCTACATCTCACTTGTCTGAATACCGGTCGGTAACGGAATATTTACCGAAATTGGGCCGTTACCGACCGGTATTTCGCTACCTACATGAGGCCCCTAATGTTTCATCTTTTTCATATTCTTCTTTCCATGCTTCTTTGGTTATACTTGGGAATTCCTCACTTACATTGGCAACACATAGTTCTTCCTCCTTCTCTGTTTTTCCCACATTGTGCAAGGGTAACCGACTTAGAAAATCCGCAACGACGTTCTTTGATCCTGGCAAGTACTGCACTTCATAATTGTAATCCAACAATTTGATTGACAATCTTGCTAATCTTCGTGATGCATTGAATAATCCCTTTACCGTGAGCACTTTTGTCAAGGGTTTGTGGTCACTCCTAAAAATTATTCTTTTCCCCCATATGTATTGTCTGTAATGGTCCAGTCCCCATGCACACGCCAGGGCTTCACGCTCTATTACGGAATACTTCTCTTCCGTTTGCGTTAGAGAACGGGATGCGAAGGCAATTGTGACTTCTTTACCATCAGATTCCACTTGGGATAATACTGCTCCAATGCCTTTTCCGCTTGCATCTGTGGTGACTACACATTGTAAATCGTTATCAAAACCCTGAAGGGGTGGTGCGTCACAAATCTCTTTTTTTAGGTTTTTGAAACTGTTTTCACAGTCTTGCGACCACTCAAATTTGATTTTGTTTTTTAGAAGGGTTCTGATACAGTGTGTTTTCATCGAGAAATTTTTAACAAACTTTGAATAGTATTCCACTAGACCTAGGAACGCTCTTAGTTCCTCTTTATTCTGTGGCACAGGGGTATCCTTGATGGCTTTGATCAATTCTTTCTTGGGTTTCACTCCATCCTTGGTGATTTCGTGTCCTAAGTATGTGACGGAGTCTTTGCTAAACTTACACTTCCTGTATTCCGCTGTTAATCCACCTTTCTCTATGATTTTCAGAACTTGTTCCAACCGTTTGTCGTGTTCTTTTTTGTCTTTTCCCATTATGAGGATATCGTCCTGAAAAATTAGTATGTTCTTTATTCCTTTGAATATCTCGTGCATCAGTCTTTGAAACAGTGCAGCTGCGGATGCTAGCCCAAATGGTACTCTTTTAAATCTAAAGCACCCAAAAGGCGTTATAAACGTCGTGAGGTGTCTGCTCTCGGGATGTAGAGACACCTGGTGGTATGCTGCAGCCAAGTCAATGGTTGAAAATACAGTCATGCCCTTGGTGAGGGACAACATCTCGTTTATTTTTGGTAAAGGGTACTGGTCGATTAGAATGTTTTTGTTTAGGTCGCGCAAATCAATGCATAATCTTAACTTTTTGTTGGCCCTTCTTGCGACCACCAGAGGTGCGACCCACACTGACGATTCAGTAGTCTCAATTATTTCAGCATCTAACAGCTTGTTTATTTCTGTTTCTACTTCTTCTCTTAGAGACAACGGTATCTGTCTTACTTTATGTAGACATGGTTCTGCGCCTTCTTTCAGTCTTATTACATGTTGGAACCCTTTTAGTTTCCCTATTTTTCCGTTAAATACTTTAGGAAACTTGTTTACTAAATCACAGTCCTCCTGTAGTGTTATCAGGACAGGTTCAGCACTATTTGGATTGAGAGTTATTCCAAGTTTACCTTGGTCTCTCCACCCAAGTACTGAAGGTCCATTAATTGCTACATATAATTTGCTGTTGGTTTCCCTTTCTTTGAATGCAAACTTCAGTTCCTTAAACCCCATAAGTTCTATTGGTTCTCCAGTGAATGTCTTAAGGCAGATATCTGGTTCCTTTAATTGTTTTCCAACCTTGCTTTTAAACTTCTCTTTCCATACTTCACGGTTAATTATTGTACATGGTGACCCGGAATCCGCTACAATATTAATACTCACGCCTCCTATTTCCACCAAGCAGGTTGGTTTTTTTTTCTTGTACTTCTCCTCCTCCTCTATATTTGTTTCCTCATTAATCTCCAGTACACACAAATTGTACACAGACTCGTCAGAGGATTCTTGCTCGGACTCTTCTTCTTCTATGTCTTCTACGAATTTCACCTTCTCTTTTCCCTTTCTTTTGCATGATTTTTGGAAATGGCCAATGATTCCACATTGGGTACATTTATTGTTCCTTGCTGGGCATTTCCAATCATTAGCCAGATGTTTTCCGCTACCACAGCGGTAACACTTCAACTGTTCAAACTGACCAGCATTTCCTTTGTATCTGGGTATGTCCTTCATTTTATTCTTTGAATATGTTTTATTACTACTTATCTTTGCCACAACACTGGTTTCTTCCAATTTATTCTTCCCTTCATTAATCACTTCCTTAGCACATCTACCGGTTAATTCAGCTTTCTTTACTATTTCAATTACTTGGAGAAGTGGTTTTTCTCCCTTAGCCCACAGAGCGTCTTGTATATTCGAATTCGCAGCACACATGACAATCTGGTCTCTTATTAAATCGTCATGAATATTTTCAAATTTGCATGAAAGTGCCAAGTTCTTAAGTGCCGACACATAGTCATCAATGCTTTCATCTTTCCCTTGTTTCCTTCTGTAGAATTTGTACCTGTGTACCGCAACACATACTGTAGGCTTATAGTAACCATCTAAATCCTCCATAGCCTCATCGTACACTTTTCTATCACCATCAGTTCTAGTTTTCTTTGTAATATTGTTATATACTGTCAAACCACCTGCACCCAAACAATGTAACAACATTTTTTTCTTTTCTTCCTGTTTAAGTGGTTCATCCTCCTTGTCAAATGTTGATATATAATTGCAAAAATACTCTTTCCAATTCTCCCATTTTACACTTGGTACACCTGTACCCTTTAGAAATGCTTCTGGTGGCTGTAGATTGTATACATTGCCAGATGCCATGGTAAACTACCTTATTTTCTTTTTTTAATTTCCTTTCCAATTCAATTTCTTCAATAAATTTGAGTAAAACTTTATTGTTCCACAAAGCAACTCTCACCTGTGTGTGATATACACTTCCGCTAGAGTTCCGTAAAAAAAAACGTTGTTTTTCCTACTCTCCAGCTGATCGTAAATATTATTCTCGTCACTTGCAGCATCAAAACCTATTACCAGCGTTACACTTCCTGGTTAAAATGGCGGCACGCCGGTTTCCTGTGCGTGACTACACCTTGAACTAGACCGCAGACGGAATACTCACTTCCGGTTGCTTCAACGTCACGACGTTCTATCTTGAACGCCCCAGGTCTGAGGTGAATTTCTTTCTCGTTACCTAACGACCTCTTGCACCTCCGGAATGATTCTGAAGATTGCTTCGGTGAGTTTGCTACATGGCAATTCTTTGAAACAAGTCACTACTCACACGACTCAGCTCCTTCTTGTATTCTCTTTTTCCCGTGGTGCGTCGCCAGTGGTTCTGTCACTTAAATCCACTAAATCTCAGTTGCGCACTTCAATTGGATTCCTTTTTCTTCGACAATGTCGTCAGCAATATCCACTGGGTAGTTCCTTCAGTCAATATTTCCTTTTTCGGCGTAGAATTTTAACGTATTTTCTTTTCTTTACGTAAATAATGCTGCTAAATAGTAGTCCACCATCAAATTTCCTCTATTTTTTTTCCGTTTGGTGTCCAAATTCACTATTTTCTTTCTCACCACTTCCGTTGCACCTCCAACCAGTTAACTTCTTCCTTTACATCATTTTCACAATCCCTTACTTGTGGGTTCTTCTGTGTGTCGTTCACCATCACTCGTCGCCAAATTGTAAAGACGAAGCGTCAGGAGGTTAAACTAGAGTAAGTTTATCGCTCAGATAACGACACACTCAACCGGAGGCGAAGTGCGACCAGTACATCAAAACGTTAATGCCAACTGTCCTACATGCCAACTGTCACAACTGTCACTAGAATCTCCGGCTGTCAACATTCCAGCCGGGAGGTGCCACGCGCAGGAGGGAGGGGCGCGCGGGGAAACGTAAGCAAGGTGACACATTTACTATGTAACATCATAACACTCACCTCTAGGTTTCCTGACACACATTCAAGTCTATAAATCTTGTTTTCAACTTAATGTCCCTGAATCTCAATCCTTAGCCCAAGCTCAACCTCTGATTCCTGAATGTTCTTGCTGCCATCAGGCCCCGAAGCTTGTCTTACTTCTGAAGGATCATCCCTTCCATGTGCACCGTACGCCTCCAGAGGATCATACTCACTCTTCAGTTCTGAGACTTCTGCACACCCTCAGGGACCATTGGGCCCTGCTCACGCTTAATCAGCACCCAGAGACCCTTTAGGGTGGTGGGCGCAATATGAATGCTGTCATTCATTCATTAATGCCTCAAGGCCCTTCCTCATTATCAGTTAGTTCCCAGAGTACATAGTTACCCTAAAAGGACCCTTAAGCTCACTTCCACTCTTGGATTCCTTGAAGATCATGCTCAGACTCGGATCTCTGGATCTCTGGATCTCACGCTTACAGTGGAGTCCCCAAAAGGCTTCTGTTCTTTCATGTGCCCTTCAAATCTGCCTCCCTCTAAGGTCCCCTGAAAACGATGTTCAGTCTTAGGCCTTGTAGATCTTACTCACCCTGACCTGGAAGCTCCTGCTCAATGTTAAATTATTAAGAATCATTTTGCCCATGTGGTTCCCTCAGGTTTCTTTTTCCCCTCAGCTCCACCGGTGCTCTGGTCACTCAACGGCTCCTACTAACCACCAGTACTTCAAATATAGGCTCGCCCCAAGTCTCATGGGCTCCTACTCATGCTCAGGTCCCCAGCAAGGGCCATGTTCAGTTTAGGTCTTCAAGGTCCTGTTCTGACTCAGTTCCTTGAGGCTACTGCTGGACCCTCAGTTTCCTGTGTTTTCTCCTCACACTCATAACCGCAGGGTTCATAAATAAGGGCAGAGCTGTGTGTTCAAGCTTGAATAGCTGGTAGACCTGTGTTTGTGCATGACTGTCCACACCTGAGGGCTCCATCATTGTTCAGAGATGCCACTGAGCAGAAGCGTGAACTACGCTTGAGTTCTTATCTATATACTCCAACATCGGGGATGCAACAAATCCCATTTACACTTCTGGCCTACTCTTTTTATGGCTAAGACTGAGTGCGTCATTTCATTTATCAAATGTGGGTTGTAAGACTAAGGGGTCTATTAGGATGGCGGTCGGAAAATCTCCCCGACCACCATGGTAGCAGGAAAAGACCGCCTGCAAGGACCGCGGCATAACCGCCGGTCCAATTAGGATGCTCCGCAGTTGAAATCCGACTGTGGTGGTCGGATTCTGGCGATTAACATTGCAGCACCGCCGTGGTGTGAAAAGGAGCATGTCATGCATGTCACTGCACAGTGCCTGCCACCTGGTACAGGGACATGTAGGGGGGTACCACGGGGACCCCCCCAGTACACCCACACTCCCCCCAACACATTGGGGGCCCGCAATGGGCCCCCGGAACATGTCTCCACATGCCTTTCCATGGCGGCTCCATCGCAGCGGAAAGGCTGACTACCGCCGGCATCATAATCATGCCGGCAGTGCTTGGCCCTAATCCGCACCAATTGGAGCGGTCCAGCTATGCCCGCCAGGCAAGCAGGCGGATTGCAACCAGTGGAAAAGTGGCGGGCGGAAATTCACACTGCGGCGGTCACGACCGCGATGCAAATAGGACCGGCGGTTTTCTGGGTTTCGATGCGGGCGGCCATCTGCCCACCATCCTAATAGACCCCTAAGTGTTTATTTTGGTCACACTTTTCAAGCTGAGAGGGTGACTTTGATCCTTATGATTGTCACTGATGCCTCATTAGAGGGTTGAATAGGCAGAAACATGTAGACCTCTGCTAGTGGGTAGAATGATCCCCCGCTTTATTTTAATTCTACCTCTAGAGAACTTAATAAAACTGCAGTATTCCAGGAGTTAAAAATACACAATTTAAGCAGCTGTGGCCAAAGCGAGGACCCATCACACCCCAGAGTAGTCCTTTACATTAATTCCATCCTCAGATGCTCCTTCGCTCAATACTCAGCCGCAATGGATACCACTGCAACCATGTGCAGAAACAATACATATGTCCAACGGGGAAGAAGAGCACACTCCATAATAAATTGACAGTCTAAATTGCCAGTTAAAAGTTCTCTTTATTCTCCATCACACGAGACGGAGCAGCAAACATATTTAATTCCTTTTTGACAATATGGAACTTCTTCAGGTCAAGAGATCTTGTGTGTTTCTCGGCATTGTTTCAGTTAAAAATCTAGTGATTCCATAATTGTTTCTGTATTTTGTACATTTATTCACATTATAACGAAGCCACATTGTTTGGCATGTCAGTCACACATCCAACATTGTGTGCCCTTCCTTTTACATCACAGGCAGTCAGTTCTAGAAATTTCGTCACCTTAAACAATAGAAACTACAGTCCCACCTTTCACCCCTGCCATCTACATAATAGCAGTGCTCAAGAAGAACTCATTAGCACACCATTGCAGACAAGGTTCACGAAATTGCTAAAAGTAGCCCTGTTCCTTCCTCATTCATTGTCTGGCTCTCTTCCCTCCAGCCATAGGAATGCAGGCACTACTCTTCCACTGTCAAGGAAGCTATTCTCATACACATCTTCTGCCATTCAATAACCAAGGACATCTAAATTGGATCTCACTTTGCTAATGCTGTAAGCCAAACCTTGTGGATGAATACTAAAAGCATTCTCCCGAGTATTGGTAGAATCTCCCTTTTGATGTTTGCATTATTTATTCTGTATACTTTCTCATGTTATTGCTATGACCATGAGGTGACTTCTGCATTTGAGTGCAGCATAACTGCTCTAGATATTTCCCTATGAATGCGTCTAGCCATTACTCTATACTTTATCCTTCCAGCCCTTGGGATAATCAACTGTTCTTGCTAAAGATGTGTTATGCCAGTAGCCTGCCAGTGAACAGACCATTAGCCTGATCAGTGCTTAATTTGTAAAATAATAAGTGCCGGGGCTAAAAAAAAAATCTCAAATCTCGTTACCAGCGCTGCCGAACGTGGGGTTGACATTTATGTCAGCTTCCAGCATAAGCTCCCTGTCCCTTAATTTTACTTTTGCAGGGTCTGTTTCATACCTGCTTTCTTCACTCATTCCTGTTTTCCAGTCTTTCTCTTCCTCCTTCTTTACACCTTTTCTGCCTTTCTCTGTCATTCTGTTCCAGTCCCCAAAAATGAGTGCTGGTGGCCACCACCTGCAACCACCAGCTCAAATTAAGCACTGGAATTGGGAGTCTTTGTGACAGTGTGGGCCTTTACTTTGGCTCTTCCTGCCTTGCTGCTTTTTCAAAAGCAAACAGCCCTTGGTATAACTACAAACAGCAGTTATGCACTGAAAGCACCCACATATTGCTAATTTGGTGCTAGAGGAAAACTGGGAATTACTTAGAGAAAGACCGTGCTGTTTAAATCATGACTAGGTGATGTTTTTGGTTATAGCTGTGAGTGCCACTATTATGAAATCAGCATTTCTTTCCATATTGACCACATCACTTAAAGAATGTCAGTGGCAAAACTAAGCCACCGCTTCTAGCAGCAAATAACTGAATTAAACTTTATTGTGGTACCTCCAGGTGAAAAGAGCATAAGCTCAGGCAATATGTTAATAGGGCAGATAGAGTGCAGCATTCTTTTATTTTGTCATGATCAGGTGCCTCAGTGAAGTAGAACTTTATCGATGTGTTCCACTTTGTTAACTGAAGTCCCCCGAAGTTACACGTGTAGACCACCTCAGACTCTGTTATGGTTGCTGTTGCAGTCCAGACTGTTACTTAGCTGTAGTCTACCATGTCCTGTCGGAAGGAGGACCAGATCTCCAGTAACTGGTAAGGAGAAAGAATGGAGGTCAGGACATAAGGAAAGCTATGTACTATCCGTATACTGTTAGGGTAACTAAGCGTATCTCATTTTATCCGACACGACAAAGCATCATGGGAATTGTAGTTTCACTTTTGCCATTTTACTAATGCGTCTACAAGACACAGTATAATTAGAGATCAGTGATAAGCTATTACTGGCTGAAATCCACCTTCATAACATCATGCTAGTAATGCGACTTACATTGAACTGAGGTATGGAATGCATCAAAAGTCAGAAGGAAGTGTATTTTCCAGGAACGTGCATAGCACAACAGCATCATAGATGGCGTGGAGAACTGCAAAAGCCTGTAAGAAGGGAGAGTCACAGGATTCTAAGGAAATGGGCAAAGCATTTCAAGGACCTAAAACGAGGGAGAAAGTGTTACAAGAGACTGAAAAGGTAGAGAAATTACAGGAGGAGCATGGTAAAATGCTAATGCATGTGCCCAATATAGGGATCATACAGATATCTGAAAGGAGAAAGTGCTGCAAGTGCACAAAGATTGCTGCAGGAATTCGAAGAGAGACATTTCTGAAGATCCCTTTATTTAAGTAAATAACAATGAGAGATGTGAATGTGCTTGCATCTGGGGAGTTGAAGGAGTGAGCTCTCTATTGCTAAGGAGAGATGGAAGTGATGTTACTAAATAAAAAACATAGGGGCAGATTTATGTTGCACTTGCGGCACTTTTGTGCCGCCGTTGCGTCACTTTTGTGACGCAGCAGCGGCGCAAATCCTGCGCCATGGTGCGGGGCATTTACAAACGTGACGCATCTCCCAGATGCGTCACGTTGTAAAGCCCTGCGCCACATGTAGGCGTTCCAGGGCAGGTGGGGGCGTTCCGGCGCAGGAACGCCTCCTAAAAGTGGCTGAGTGAAATCTACAAGATTTCACTCAGTCACTTTTAGGCCCATGCTGCGTCAAAACCTTGAAGCAGGCGTAAGGATTAACGCAGCATTGTACAGCTAGGGCCCCCCAGATCATTGCTGGAGCTGCGTCGCGCTTGCGACGCAACTCCAGCAATGCGCCACTTTTCGGCACAGATGCGTGACGCATCTGTGCCGTTTTTGCCCCATGGTGCGCCGCATTATAAATGCGGCGCATCCATGGTGGCGCAGCTGTGGCGCATAATAACTGGCGCATCCCTGCTGATATGCAGGGATGCGCCAGTCGTTATAAATCTGCCCCATAGTGCTTTAGGTGCCTGTAGACAAGGATAATAACAGATTTAGAGTGACCTGATGGCTTGTTTTCACAGTGATGCTACTTTTCAATTCATGGATTTTGCTTTGACATATCAGTGCATTCTGAGAGTTGTAGTCTTTGTTGATTTTAACTGAGCCAATTGGACAAACACACATAAAAAGCAAAGTGTATCAATGGAAAAGTGCTGTCCTGGTAGCATGGAACCTGGTCATCTTACACAGGATCTCAAAGATAGGAGGAGCTCAACTGGTATGTTTTAGAAGTTTGTATAGCTGCACAAGCCTTTAGGAACTTTAAGTCCTGTTGCTGAGCTTGGAAATAGGAAGCCTGCAGGTAAGAAATAGAGTAAGAGAAGCAAGAATTTGGAGACAGTGAATTAGGGTACAGAACTTATACAACAAAGCAACATTTTAGTGTTTTTACACAATGGTGAGCTACGGTGTAGGCCTCAGCCTTGCAGAGGTCAGATTAACAACCCCAATGCATATGCTTCTGATTGAGCATCTCTAATCCATGGACGTCAATTCCCCAAAATGTAAGGGGTTGCAGAAGTGATGTCACTTGGCCTATGATCCACCCACAATGATATCACAAGAAATTCCATTACAGAACATCATGCCTGGTGCACTACAGGAATTGATGTCATATATCCTTTTACTCTGATGACATCCAGAAAGTAACACCACTAAAAAAATTAAAAAGCTACAAAAAGTGCAAACTTAAATGTGATAAGCATAATAAAAACATTGCTAAACTAAACATGCCTATTTCAATCACCAAGCATGTACTAATTAGGTTGCTGCCATTGTATGTCAGAGATGCATCACTCACAGATCCAAGGGGAGGAAATCAACCATGTGGCAGTCATGCTAAGCCCAATAACAGCTTTAAATGCCAGCTGCATGCCCAAGCCCAAATACAATTGGAAGAGTCCTTAGGCACACATTAGTAACAATATAGGCGGCATCATTGTGCACCTTTCAGAGTGCCAAATAGAGCATAGTAATAGCAGAAGCAATGAAAGCTTCCCTCAGCACACAAAACACCTAGGCCTTTGAACAGGACTGTCTTGCTGTACACCTGCAGTATAAAATACTTCATCCCACAAGTTCCTGCCATCAATCTATAGGTCTGGAAATAATAGCAGTAACGTGCTTCAAACGTATACTTTCAGTAATTCTTGGATTACAAAAAGTGTGTAAGCTTTTTGTCCATGTTGCCATTGTGAATCTGTGTAGCTGAAAGATGAAAGCTCACACAGTTGCATAATAAGCAAATATAAGGAATGAGTCTGCTTGCAGGGTCTTTTGAAATGTGCTTGGGTAGGACTGAAAATTAAACGTATCAGTCCACCAGCATAAGCAACGTTGTTCCACAGACACTGTGAAGACAGGCACTGTGGAATATTCAGTCGTGGTGCACGTTCAATAAAGAAAACCCCGTCAGGATGCCCTTCCCGTGCAGAGAAAAGAGTTGTAGGGAGCCTTTTGAAGCAGAACTCACAGCACCTGTGTGTTTTATCTGCCTACACAAATGGCTTGCCATTCAGACTATCTTGTGGTGTGCTTTTCCTTAGCAAAATATCCAGCTCTTCCATCCTTTGGTGTGCAGAAACTCTGGAGAATGCTGAAATAATTCTTCCTTCCCTCCCTTATACAGGTTCCAGCACATTCTACCGCAAAAGTCGTATTATTTAGAGCCCGCAGAAGGCTCCCTTTTTAAAAAAAATTATATAGCGTTTTTAATTTTAATCATGCACTTTGTCTACTGCACGGCACAGAGCATTTAGCTCCAGCTGCCCAGCCTTACTGACGACTCTTGAGTAATATAGGTACATCTCCTACAGTAGCCCTAAAAGTACTTACAGATAGGTGCAGGGTTTAAATGCTTACTCAATGCAAATCTGGTTTCCACTTAAAATGGACACGCTCGGGGCTTTAGATGTGAAGCACATTTCTTTTCTAGAATTTGCCTCCCTCTGCATCCGATGACGTACAAAAAGAGCAAATACAAACATTCTCCCAATCAGTCCCCTAGGCCTTTAGTAACCAATAGGGAGCTGCTGAAGGCCTACGTGATACGTAACGGACATGAGGTTTGCCACTGCCAGCCTTGTTTCTATTTCTTATTCCCTAAAAGGCCCGAGGGAGGCGGAAGGCGCGTTAACTGTAGAAATGAAGGTAGCTCTTGACAAGCCTGTTTGCATTTATATTTTTTGTGAAAGTTTGAAATCTAGTCACTGGTGTGCCATAGGGAGCCTGCATTGATATTGATGAATGGGTAAGCGTGAGAGCAGCACAGATGACGTGGGGAAAGTAAAGCTGAGCTGCCCAGGCTTGTGCATGCATGTAGTTCACCAGCGCTGCTGCTTGAAACAAAATGTATAGCACCGGCCCTGTCAAAAAAGAGCCGGTGCTAAGCACCGGAAAGCACCGGCACAAATTAAGCACTGAGCCTGATTCTAGTGCTCAGTATCTAATATAGCACTATTGCACGTCTAAATAATGTTGTTTCTTTCTACAGTTTTGCATCCTCAGATTACATACAATAGGGAAAGGCCTCCTCTGTAGTCCCATGAAAATTGACTGTTATTTAATACTTGTTTTCTCTGCTTTTTTCTTCAAATGAACCTAACCTTACTTTCCATTCTCTGCTTTTTTGTGAAACTGCCCCTTCTGAGTCAAATGGTTGTTCACCTTAATCCCTATTATTGTATGTATGAAAATTGCCCACATCTCATTTCGAAGATCACAGCCTTTCCTTTAAAAGTAATTCCCCTGCAACCTAACAATACCCAATCTCCTGTAGCTCATATATTAATACTGCCAGTCATTGCATGAACTCACTTACAACTAAAGATCACACCAAACTCCTGTTATTTAAAGCATTACATAGAAACTGGTGTAAATGCATGAAATGGTTTCCTTAATAGCACAACACTCACACCAATTCCAACAATAACCACTGAAAAAAGCACCCCACCAGCTTTCGGTACCAGAGCAGGGTGCCGCCAGGCATAAAACTCTTCAATGCCTCTTCAGGGTTAGTAAGCGCTATATACATGCAATTTCAATACAATATACAATCCACCCGACCCACACTAATACCATTACACTCAGAAGTTGGGCAGTCAACTTTAGTTAATAGAGATGAGCAATAATTCCCTTATTCTGCTTGACACTCTAACACTGACTTAAGACAAAACTGCTAGTGGTCATGTCCCTGACCCAGTACTGTTCCAGTTCACAGCAATAAACCAACCATCACCTACTAAACAGGCATGGAATAACTGAAGACATCTGCCAAGTGCCACTGGCCAATGGAGGACTCTAGTTTAGTCAACCATTGCAGGTCCCAAAAATAACTTCGTACTATGACCGCTTCTTGACATCTTACAACGGCAATTAGATAAGAGATGATATTACTAAAGTACATCCCAGCAGATCTGCCCAAAATGTCGCTCTCCAACCTACGCTTGCTCCGGACCATAAACTTTAAACAAAATAACTCAGAAAGAGCATTCCATTGCAGTAACCAGCTAAGTGTCACAAGAAAGTCCAAGAAATTCCATACAGGGATTAGCAGAACTGTTTAAAGCTGCCAGTTTACTGAAAACCATAAACTGCACACCTTTCATTCATACTTCTTCATCCATCAAATGGCTAAGTGCTGCATCTCAACACAATAACCACACCTTGGTGGTCATCATACATATGATTGAATCACTTCCCACATAGGATAAAAACAAAGATAACACAGTTTCAAATAAACAACTTGCACAGTGCAAAATACTATCCATGTAGGCAACCACTTCAGCACAAACAACAGTTGAGGGACAGAATGCAGAACAATGTCATACATTCACCCCAGTACAGAGATCTGGGCCTAAATCCATCGTTTTTTTGCTCACCATGCCGTTCCAGTTTGAACCCAGCCATATGCAAATCAGTCTTGATCCTGGCCTAAGAGGGGTGAAACCCGGAAACCAGTCCTAGGATGCTTGTTTCCATTCCAGGGAGGACCTGGATATGCATATGCATATGCATATGTCTGGGTTGAAACTGGAATGGCGAGCGAAAAAACGATGGATTTAGGCCCAGATCTCTGTACTAGGGTGAATGTATGACATTGTTCTGCATTCTGTCCATGAACTGTTGTTTTTGCATTTGTCACCCTGAGTGCGACGGGTATGCCCAGACGTGGGTCCCGTGCTCTCCATGCCACTGGAATCAAGCTATCCTGGCTTTAGAGGGGTGAAACCCCGAAACCGGTCCTAGGATGCTTGTTTCCAGTCCAGGGAGGACCTGGCTTGGCAGTTCGAGCTGGACTGTTCCCAGGAGGCACAGGGTCAAGACTGATTTGCATATGGCTGGGTTCAAACTGGAACGGCATAGTGAGCAAAAAAACGATGAATACAGATCTCTGTACTGGGGTGAATGTATGACATTGTTCTGCATTCTGTCCATCAACTGTTGTTTTTGCATTTGTCACCCCGAGTGGGAATGGTATGCCCAGACGTGGGTCTCGTGCTCTCCATACCACTGGAATCAAGCTTTCCTGGCTGAAGAGGGGTGAAACCCCGAAACCGGTCCTAGGATGCTTGTTTCCGGTCCAGGGAGGACCTGGCTCGGCAGTTCGGGCTGAACTGTTCCCATGAGGCACAGGGTCAAGACTGATTTGCATATGACCAGGTCTAAACTGGGGTGGCATGGTGAGCAAAAGAATGATGGATTTAACTAAGATCTCTTGACTGGGGGTGAATGTTTAGATTTTTTCTGCATTCCATCCATCAATTGTGTGTCTTCAACCACTTCAGCACCCCACAAATGGTGGGAGGGAACACGGGAACACCATATATGTTGCAGTATGATACCATACAATATATAAAGAGTTTGGATCGAGCATCCTCCCCTCCTTCAGGAACCTTCTGACCAGGCCTGGGTGTAGTTTGCGGAGTTTTGCTACGTGGAACTCTGCGAAGTTCCAAAAAACCTCAGCGAAGTTCCGCGAGTAGCGGAGTGCAGTGCGAATTGCACTTTGTGCTGGTATTCCTGCCGCTCGGGTAGATATTCTGCCCGAGCGGCAGCTCGCGCTCGCAAACTTACCGTTCACGATCTCGAACTTACCATTTGCGATCACTAGCGGGGAAAAAACTCCACTGCACCTGGCGAAGCAGAGTTTTCTGCACTCCGGGGAGTGCACAAAAATCCGCAAACTCTGCAAACAGAGCGAAGTTCACCGCGCAGGCCTACTCCTGACTACTTGATGCTCTGCCTCAAGGTGCTACTGAGTGGATGTGCATGTACCTATCACAGATTTTTATCCAAACTAACTAACATTTATTTAGTGCCATTTGTGGTTTACCCGCAAGAGGAGGTGACTTTGGGGAACCTGTGACATTCTGTTATAATATTAGGCCTGTGAAATAAAATGAAATTAAATGAATAATGCATTTGTTAAGCGCATGGCTACCCGAGTGCATCCCAGCGCTGATAACGGCAAATAGTGGAGAACCAACCAGACTAGGGGAATAGCCAGGTTTTTAACAGTTTATGGATGGCAAGATGGTTAGATTTCTTTCGTAGATGAAGAGGGAGAGAGTCCCAAAGCTTAGCTGCATTGTAGGAGAACAGACGACCCCCACTTCTAGCTTTCCTAATCTTAGGAACAGTGGCAAAGTGCAGGTCATCTGAGCGTCTGTTAGCACGGTAGGGCCGAATAATAAGAGTGATTAATGACAGGTCCTTTCCGGCTAACGATTTGTGAACAATACACATAGCCTTGAAATTGACTCTCGCCCTGATAGGGAGCCAGTGGAGTGAATTCAAAGCAGGTTTTGCTGATTGGTATTTCGGGATATCCAGAAGGATTCTGGCTGCCCAATCTTGTACCAGCTGCAGTTTTGAGAGGGTTGTGCATGGGGCCCCCAAATAAAGGCCATTCCTGTAGTCCAAACGCGATAGACTGAGAGCCTGGACCATAAGTGTCCTTGCCTGAAAAGGGGGAAGGAAGGACTTTACGAAGCATCTTTAAGATGCCATAGCACGAGGCCATCACGTTGCGTGCCTGGACCTTGAATGTCAGATCTTGGTCTAGCCAGATACCCAGGCTTTTTATCTGGGTCTTAGGAGTCGGAACGGGGCCCAGAGTGGTCGGCCACATTGCATTGAGATCAAAGGGGGACCAATTCCCCAGAATCATCATCTCAGTTTTTTCCCCATCAGTTAAAAAAAGTAGTCATTCATCCATTTAGCAACCTCTTCCAAGAACGGATGAAGACTGGGGGGAAAGAATCAGCATGGTTGAGTCCCACCACAAGTTGCGTATCATCTGCATAGGTCACTATGTGTACTCCAAAAGGCAACACAGACTCCGCTAACGGGCTCATATAAATGTCAAATGTGGGACTCTAGGATGACCCCTGAGGAACTCCCAAGCAGAGAGGCAACTGTCTTGAGGCCACATCAGCGTCAAAGACCTGGAAGGATCTATCGCTCAGGAAGGATTGCAGCCATGCCAGAGCCACCCTGGTCACCCCTCATTCTTGTAAGTCTATGGAGCAAGATTTGGTGTTTGACCGTATCGAAGGCTGCACTGAGGTCCAAGAGAATGACCACAGTGGTGCCTCCTGCGTCCAGGACTTTTTTAGACTCTTCAACAACTGATAGCAGGGCCGTGTCTTTTCCTTGGAGTGGTTGGAAGCCCGTCTGAGACGGGGGAAGGAGTTTATGAGTCTCTAAAAAGGCAGACAGAAGAGAGTTGGCATATTTTTCTGCTATTTTGCTTGTGGAAAGTCTGTAGGACAAGGCAGCTAGAACCAGATCCCCGCTTGCAAAAACTGCTGCAATATCATTGTACATTAACTCTGCTGTACAGAGCAAGCATGCAACCAAGACCACTGATATGCTCTGTGATAGACCCCAATACACACAAGATACGAACTCCAGAGTGAGCTTGAACCTACACTACTCACTGCTGGACTATTCGCTTACAAGCCCCTAACTTCGTTCACAACACTGGAGATGATCAAGAAAAGAAACTACGCGTGAGGAACAAGGTAAAAGGTTATAGACATCTTGAAACTATTTGAGAAACTGAGAGGAAATGAAGAGTAAAGAAAGTGAAGCCTGAAGTGATGAGAAACGCCGTCCTAGACGCCCCACCAGTGTTGGAAACATATGACAGCCTACTCTAGTGTGAAGGGCCCATTCGACTGCTTAAGTTCGTTTGTTTGCTGCCTCCGTTTTCTGATATATTTATGGTGCCATCAACAGTGAAGTTGGTATTTACAGCATTGCATTGTTTTGGGGATACATGCCGATCGAGAATGAAATTAACAGCCCTGATTTACAGCAAATGTAGCAAGCAATGTACGTGAATGCTGCAGGAGATGAAAGTGAATTGGCAGCAGATGTAACAGTGTAATATTGGCGTTGGGAGCACAAGACTGGTGAGCTGGGTGATGCCGGGCTTATTTGACGCCCTGTCACCTAGACTTTAATATGCCTCTTTGGCGTGGGGAGTGGGGAGTGGGCGTCCCTATACCACTGTGGAGCGCGTGGCCCCTTACCGATGAGGTGTGGCAATCCAATGCGGCATTTGAAAGGCCCACGTGAGCCGCGGCGCATTGTTCACCAGGTCCTTGTTAAGTGTTACCCGGCTGAGTACGCACATGCTAGAGCATGCACAGAGGTAAACGCTGCACTTTACTGATTCGGCGGACTTTCTGAAGTCATGGCTGAAGGCTGAAATGCGTACTTGGTCAATGCAGTGGAATCATAGGAAGCCTGTTGGCAGCAATGTTTTCAGTGCGTGTTATACTGAGGGTCACGAGACTGCCACCGGTTGTCGCTATGGAGTCCAGGGAAAGCGCAACCATTTGACTGGATATCCCGCTTTGCTCTTGGAAATACTGTGAAGCTTCTCAAAGTAGCTGGCATTTGTGAGGAACTTCAGGTTAGATATCGCTCACCGGGGTGAAGGACCACAGAGGGAATTTGTTGTTAAACGCTGAGTTAATTTTGAGATGTTTAATGCCATACATTGTCCTTGGATATGCTGACAATGGAAAAGCTAACCTGGATTTGCTCCTGGTGCAGTTTAGGACTAAGTGTATTTTTGGGACGCTATTCAAATCAAATCAATCTTTATTCGGTTTTTTTCAGATAAAACCATAAAAGTCATACAAACATCAATAAAACTCCACATATGTACAGAATAACCAAACAATGTGGCCAGTGTGATCTAATTACAGTTTAAAAATAAATCCCACTATCTCAGTTAATCACAGCTAGACCTAAGTCGGATGGCGGCCCTTAAAAAGCTGAACGTATACAGTACGGTATCGTTTGAAAGAAGTTGTAAAAAGATAAAAGCAGGTATCACCCTCCTAAAACAAGCCTTTTTAAGAAACGGAATGATAAAAGGCTTTCTAGGAACCTCATAAAAACTACAAAACATTAAAAAGTGCACCATGTCCTGAGAAGACCGATCGTCGCAGCCACAGGGCATGAGGCATTGACCTCTATGATCGCCACAGGGTTGGACCAGGAAGTAATGAAAGAGGTGAAGCTTAAATCTGGTCAGTAGGAAGAGATCATATTTGTCTTTGATCCCTAAAAGATGTGGTTCAGTAGTTGGCGCAGTTTTTAATCCAATGTACCTGTGCACATTGGGCTTGCTCAGCTCTGTTGCTTCTCTAACACAACAACGCCTTGTAAGAAAAACATTTGTATGCAAGTAAACTCCCTCTTACATATACCATCTTGGTTGTCAAATAGATCCGCCCTTCCCAGGTTGTGGAGGCCGTCTCTTACATACTTTAGCCAACGGATGCAATTAACATGGTCAAGGGAAAGACATTCCTTTAGAATATCCTTTCCAAGGGCGTTTTCTTTCTTGGCCCAAATCTTTAACCACAGTGCAAATGGACAAAACGCCAGTTCATCTGAAAGAAAAGCCATCCCCAGCTCTTGGTGCACGATGTAGGATGGGACACTCTGCGGTAATGAGAGTACCCATCTCAGGAAAGTGTTTTCTGCAACTTGCACAGCCTCCATCCCAGTGTGGTCCTATATCTTGCTCCTATAACTAGCCTTTGCAATACAGTTGTCTCTGTAAATCTTCAAGAGGGCCACAATCAGTTTCCCTCATTCTAGAAGCGAAGTTAAAAACAGCTGTCTCTCAGGTAAGCAAAGACTTTTACGTTGGGATTGACAAGGTTCCAATCTTAAAAATAAACTGCTTTGCTATACGTGGTCCCACCTGCATGACAAATGATTTGCTGTGATTAACCAGCAGATTCAGGTCCTCCATAAAATGGACAAAGGAGTTCAACAGAAGTTATAGTCCCCTTGCTGTCCTCGCCATGAGGACAGCAACATCTGCATATAGGAGAACCGGCAGACTGCGCTTGCCCACCTGTGGACAGTCAGCTCTTGCCTCTAGGATGGCCTTCTCCAAAGAGTTCATATATAAACTCAAAAGGAAGGGGGCCAGGATACACCCCTTGCGCACCCCTCTCCTGATATCACACTTGCGGGCTACCTTAAGATCCTTTTTTCAATAGCGGACAACTGCTTTTGAATCTCTCTGGAGGTCCCTTAAAAACGAAACAATGTCCCTGGCAATGTCAATAGAGGACATCATCTGCCAGTGCTTCGATCTATTAACATGATCCTAATCTGAAGACAGATCCATAAAGGCTAGATGGATAGAGCTGGACCGATCCACAGTGTACTTGTTCAAAACCATATACAGGTCTAAACATTGTTCCACTGTGGAACGCCCTGGGCGGAAACCGCATTGCACCTCGGTTAAGATGATATTTTCATCCACCCAGGTTTCAAGTCTGTCCAAAACCATGTGACCCAACACCTGTACCACGGAATCCAAAAGAGAGATAGGCCTATAGCAAAGAGTGGTATCCCGATCTCCCTTTTTAAAAACTGGGACAATGGTCGATAGGGCCCAAGAATCTGGGCAAACAGCCGGAATCGATGCATTAATGACTGCTGTCTGTACAGGCACCCAGGTTTCCAATTACGCAATGTAAAGGTCTGGAGGAATCCAATCACTGCCCGGGTTGTTGTTTTTTGACAGTCCCATAATAGCAGGTCTTACCTCTTGAGCTGAAAAAACAAGCTCAGACTTGCCTTCCTCCCTTTCCTGCCCTTGTCGGCACGGTATCAGTCTGGAAAATACCCTCAAAGTGGTTTACACAGTCTTCCACTAGGATGTGGGCATCCATTAGGTTGCCAGTGTCTCCTGCTAAAAATGTTCTATTAATGATGCTCAAAAACTTTGAGCAATTGCTCAGGGTACTGGCCTCTACGAGTTCTGAAGAGGCCTCCTCCTTCAGGGCAGGCTTGTGCTTTGTTAGGGCAATCTTGAAGACTCTCCGAAGGTTCTTAACAGCCACCTGGTCACGAGGCATCACTCCCAGGGCCTGTTTCAGTTTTCTGGAGGCACGAAAGCACTCAGAGTCAAACCATCTTGGACCAAAATAGGTAGGGCACCCCCCTGTGGCCCGTAGTAGCTTCACTGTGCTACTGTAAACACTTCCAAAGGCATCCATAATGTCTGTTGGGGTGGCCTCCCTATCTAGGCAAATGGCAAACTCCTTGTGACACTGCATTAAAAGGGATTCATGAAACTGCTCTCGAACAATTTGACCCCACTTTAATCTCCTCCCACCATCCACGGCTATTAAGGGTGCCCCTAAGGCCTCCTTGGTAGACTTGTTAACTCGGGGCCATATGGGATTATGGTCCCTATGGGCACTCGCCTTAACAGAAAAGGCCTTATTCAGGGAAAACATGACGCAGAGACAAAAGTAAAATCCCAAAAAAAACTTGCACCCTCTCCTCATGAATGTTCGGACAATGTCAGTTTTCTCCGGGTGCAGCTTATTGATTGCCGATGATAAGTCGAATTCATTGAATGCGGCATTAAGTTTGATTCCCTGAGGGGAATGTTCCATGTGCAAACCAGCCTCTCGCGCACAACCCATGGCTTTCACCCCCCAAGCCTAATATCTCTGCACATATGAATATTAAAATACCCTGTTAGAAAGATGTTATGGTAGCTCTGCCCCCTTAGAATGATGTTCCGTTATACAGACCCCAGCAGTGTTATATTGCATTCTTCCCTGTGGGCAGCTCCTGCATTATAAAAGTTTAAGAGCAAAAGCTTACTCTAAAAGGAGGCAATACTGGTTTTATGTTGAAGTTCTCTGACCCAAGGTACTTCAAAAAGGTGAGGTGGAAAATTCTACGGGGCATGGCAGAAACTTGGTATCAGATTAAAAGGAAATGAAAACTACCGTACTATAGTAATCAGGCCCCAATTTGGGACTCACCAGGCTCTCCGGATTTGACGAAAGATAAGTTGGTGTGTCCTTTGAGGGAGGCTGGCATTGCAAGATGGGAAGATGTGTTGGAGAGAGAACAATTGATATAATGGGAGGAGTGCCGAGAAAAATAAAATCATATGGTATCAAGGTTCAAATTTCTACAAATTCAAAGTTTTCAGTCATCTGCTACAAAAATAGGGGGTTCAAATGAGTTGGAGGAAAGTTTGTTCTTTGAGTCACCAAAGAAGAAGGAAATATCACACTGGTACTGGCTCATGATTGAAGAAGTGGATGGGAAGTTCACGCTAGCGCAAGAGCTGCCGGGGAGATGCTTGCCGGATTCTGCGCTGGAGAAATGATGGCAAGTATCTTTTTCTAGGCTTTATCAAGTGGCTAAGCCCACCCATTTAAAGAAGAAACCATCTCTTTTTACCTCATAGTGTGTACTGGATGCCCCTCAGGCTATCGATCCTAGGAAGCAGAGGAGTGGTGGCGTGTCCCAAGTGTGGGCAAATGATGGCAGGAGATCTGCACATGTTTGTGGAATGTCCCGTAATGCCGACGTTCTGGAATTATGTGAGTAAGGCTTTAGCAGATATCCTAAACGTACAGATCCAGGTAAGCCCACTCCTTGTCCTCTTTGGTTCTTTCATTGAGTTAGGAGAGTCTAATAAAGAGAATTCAAAATTAGTTTTTACTCAGTATTGTTGCCACGGAGAGAGATATGCAGGAAGTGGATTAGCATAAATCCTCCTACATATAACGATTGAGTGGCCACCTTGAAAAACATATTCAGGTTGGATGTGGTTCCCTAGAGAAGAAAAGACACGCTTTTTGGCTTCCTTTGGTGGACTGACTGGTGACAGAGGGTAGAGGGACTCAAAAGAATAGTCCAATGATTAAGCCTAAAGACCTCACTTTAGGCACTTGTTTTTTCCCTCTGCCTTTTCTTCTGATGGGAGAGCTGGGTGGATAAGATAAGTGCATATGGAAGGTCTTGATTTACTGGGCAATATCAGAAGCCCTTCTTCTGGTACAAGGACAAGCTACTCGCAGAGGCGTGCTATGGATGCTGAATCTGAGGCAAAGGAGGACAAAAAAAAAGCTTACTCTTTCCACTCGAAAGCAGCATCACATGTAGGGTGGAAGAAGTGTAGAGCGAGATGATGGAGCTGCCTCGAACTGCTACTGAGACAAAGTTACAAGACCCCCCGTTGGCTCATCCTACCCGATAGGGGGTGGCTGGCACGAAGAAGGTTGTGTAGCATTCCAAGTGAAAACTAGTTTCCTGGAGGCTTATCACGTTAAAGTATTTAACAAAGAGTAACCAGTCAGGATCCTCGGTCTTGCTCGCAAGCCCTGAGATGTTCTACGAGATAAAATTACACCCCTTACACTCTTTAGGTCCCGGGTCCAGAGGCCATGCCTCCCCCTGCAGTGGTGATACATCCATAGCCTTTGAGCCAGTGCACCGTCAATCACATCCCTCTAGTGAACTCAGTAGTGTGAACCTATTTGCCAGACTTATTCCAGTATTCGTCCCAGGTCAAATCCTATTACCCACGTCTTGGGGCCGCCCCTGTGGGTAGCTGAGAAAAGGAGAAAGGTAACTCCTTGGAATATAAAATATCCCAGCGGGAGTGCCAGCATTGCCGAGTTACGACTCCTATAATTAAATTGCACAACTGTACTTAAAATACAGTTGACCATCAGAGAATTAATAAAAGTGATAATAACACAATCCCCAGCCCGAGCTTTCTTAGCACTGCCCACCCAGGATGTCCGGCGCACCATGAATATTTGGTTTCCCACCCTCAGCCCCAGAGCAATGTTAGAGTTTAGCCAGTGCACCACCTTGTTTTTTAGGCTATCAAAGTCTTTCTTAATCTCTGGATCGAGATGGGACACATTGGCTAAGACCACGACAAGCGGGGTAGACTCCGGTGGCAGATGAACGGAACACAGACTCTGGGGAGAATTATTGAATTCCCCTAGGCTCGAGCCTTCCGGCCCATCAGTAGGCCAACTGTTGAAACTTTTTTATCGAGACACAGGTTCTCTACATGGGAGCAGTGTTGGACGGAATGGTATTTATGAAGAGTTTGAGATATACTAGGAACCAGTGTTGAAGTAACCAAGTATTGGAGAAGACGCCAAGACAATGTGCCAGTCGGGTTAGTGTGTTTTAAGGCACATTTCAGGGTTGGCTCCTGAAGAAGGGACGTCCTGTCCAGAAATGCGTTGGGCAATGGAAGTTTTGTAACTTGGAATGCACACATGAAAATTTCGTCACAGTTTTTGAATTATTTTATTGTTTGTTTATCACCAAAGGTCATTTGAGAATTGACTAAGATGTAACTACGTTGTTCGTTTATAAATTGAAAAAAACATATGTTGAATACATGAATCATGTGACAAATTGATCAGGTTGTTTCTAAACTTTATTGAAATTTTGCAATTATAACTTATGGCAAAAGATTGTGTATCCATTAGAAATTGTTGACCTTGTATGTTAAACACACTAGGCAGTGCTCACAGAATGTCAGGTACAATGTGATCCTGAATACAGTTAGTGTTGTAGGGGAGGTTCGACAGCTTCCATACGTGTGATGCACGCAATCTTGCAAAAATCTACTAAAAACAGGTTACATTGAGCAAAGGAGTGGCCCATTCGAATGATATTTTTTTTAACTGTTGAAACTGCCCACTGCAGGGCCTCTCAGCTGGTGATACTCAGGAATCAATTCCCCGCTACCCTTATGAATGACTTGCTGTGCCAAAGGTTTGTTTCTGTTCATGGATGAAGCGGTTGGAGCATGACATACTTTAATCGCTAATGTCCCGTCTGTTTCGTGTTGGCCTCCGTCACGGGCCTAAGCCCTGGCCCTATACCAATACCACATGAGCTGTTATCCATGGCCCTTGGGGAAGGGGGATTAAAAGAGGCGGGTTGCTATTGGATCTAATTTATTATCCAAAACTGACAGCAAGGCTGCTTTGAAGGTTTTAAACAATGTGGAATCCATGTTGGACCCTACTTGGGGCACAGTTAGATTTGACTGTGGACCGGTAATCTTCCTGCGCGTGGCAAGGCCCCCCATCGAGGGGCATTTCCTTGTTGCACCTCCTGTTCCCTTTCCCATTCCCGGGCTCATGCCACGGTCAGCGCCCAGGGTGTGCCCTGACACACCCTGGGCACTGTTGTCTGAGCAATGACCGGCATGGGGGTATTGATATAGATGTTGATTGGCCAGGAGTCAAGGCACGCTCTTGTGCCTTGTCTATCCGCCCCACACATGCATCTTCAACCGGAACTGGTGAGCTTTCTCGTAAAGGGGCAAAGGTACCCTATAAGTGGCACTAATGTTTTTGGGTGTGAATAAAATCACTCTGGCCACTTTGCGACCGCTCTATGTTGCTGTGGTTATTTATTTATTTTTCATATTTTGAATGTTTTATTTCTCTCCATCTCGAGGCTGCACTTTGAAATTGCAAATTTCAGAAAAAGACCACGTTTCCAGCAGAAGTTTTTTTCTTTTTTTGGATCCATTTCAAAAGGGAACAAATAAACGAAAGGAGGAAAGACAGGGTAATACCAGTTTCTTGAAGTCACGGTTTTCAGTGAGTGAGGTGCAGCGAGACAGAAAGAAAGGGAAGAAGAGGAAGAAGGGGTGTGGGGGGCAGCTGCCAGTGGCAGAGCAGAAGTGGACACTGTCATAGTCTTCTCTGGGCCAGAAAGAAAAGACAGAGTCCATTTCCTTCCCTGCTCACCCCGCCCGGAACGCCAAGCCTTATCTATAGGCCTTGATGGTTTCTGGCATCCTGGGACGCATCTTTAAAATGAAAAAGTCGGTGAACGGAACCTAATCAATTAAAGAAGTAGGGGCACGCTGTGCCCTGCCGATCCCGCACACTTCGACCGCTGGGTCAGACACAGTGCCTCTGTGCACACCCCCACACGCTCGCTCGCGGCTCCGTAGCTCTGTGATCCGCGGTCATGCGCCCTGCCTCTTCTTTTCTTATTTTGCTGCCATTTACTGCTACTGTCAGGAAATTACAGCTGCGATGGGTTCAGGTGAGAGATCACTCATCGGGGTGAAGGACTAGTCTCTTGCCTGAGAGAAAATGCGGACTTCTTTTTAGATGTTTAATCGTATACCGGATGTTACCTGCTAAAGGATTGTTTTCTTTGAATGGGATTCCCTCTGGATATGCCTTTGGTGCATATTTAAGGAATGCTCAGTATGATTCTGAATCTATGAATGATTTGTTTTTGTTTTTTAAATTGCTGCTGGTGTTTATTTATGCCTTGCTAGATTTGTTACCCAGCTCTATAGTCAGCGTCATTCTGCATTCTTTACTTTAGGCTCCTAATCCTGTCAGGTGTGCAAAGGGTGTCCTGTGTTACCTTAGACCCCGGTCCGGTCAGGTGTGCTGAATGTGTGATGCGTTGTGGGGTCGTGCACCCTAGTGTTGCATTGGAGGGTTGTGTACCCCAGTGATGCATTGTAGGGTCATCTAACCTGGGGTTTTGTTACCTGAGACCTTTGGTCCTGTCAGGTGTAAAGAATGTGTGATGCGTTGTAGGGTCATCTACCCTAGTGTTGCGTTACCAGAGACCTTTGATCATGCCAGGTGTGCTGAATGTGTGATGCGTTGTAGAGTCATGTGCCCTAGTGCTGCACTGGGTTGTGTACCCCAGCGTTGTATTGCAGGTTTGTGTACCCTAGTGTGGTGTTACCTGTCCTGTCAAGTGCGCAGAGTGCAGAGTGTGTGATGCGTTGTAGGGTTGTGTACCCTACTTAGTGTGAATGTTGCACTTTAATGTCCTTGTGTGTGCAGAAGGGCGTGAGTGAGGGTGTTACACCTCAGTGGTGTTATTGGTTCCCCAGGTCCTGCACTGGATTATATTGATGCAATTTGTTATGTATCTATTGTCTAAGGACTGTTTGATCAATTTTTCTATCTTTAGTCCTTTTAATTATTCATTTGTTTGAATCTTTTCTTCTTTCATTTGTCCCTATGTTATTGGATTATGTGTATTTCAATCTTACATTGTTTGATGTTATCTATTGTTTACTAAGGAGAGGAAATGTGTTGTGACTTGAATTGTTACTATGCATCCTCTCCTTAGTTACCAGTCCCCTGCTGATCAACCAGTGTGAGTGTACAGGAGTTCTGGAGTGCCTGGTGGTGTGATGGAATGCTGGAGTGCCTGGTGGTGTGATGGAATGCTGGAGTGCCTGGTGGTGTTTTGGAATGCTGGAGTGCCTGGCGAGGTAATGGGATGCTGGACTGCCTGGTGAGGTAATGGAATGCTGGACTGCCTGGTGAGGTAATGGAATGCTGTGATGGAATACTAAAGTGCCTGGTGTGGATGAGTGTCAGTTGGAGCGTGTGGGCTGAGCAGCAAGGATGCTGCTCCTGGTGGGGCTTCTTTTACTACTTACCACCATACTTATATCACCTGTAACTAAATCTTAAGAGAAAACAGAGAGAAGAAAAAAAGCATATATTTGATATTTTAACAATGTTCAATTAGTCAGTCTGTTTTTCTTGAAATCCTTACAGATTTTCTAAATGCCTGTTACTGTAATTGCACACCTAGTTGTGCAGTAACACCCGCTTTAAACATCTTGAAGAAGCTCTTATTTCTTGTTACTACTTCGTTGTCATTCTGCACAGTAACCGCTGTCCCTTGAATTTTTCTCACTTTCATAGGTGCAGGATGATATCTACTTTGTAATTTTCTTGTTGACTGTTGCCTAATCTGTACCAAGTCACCTATCTGATATTCTTGGTCTTGAATGTTTGTTTTACAATCTGCATTGTATTTCATTTTCTTTTTGCCTTCTTGTCCTTTTCCATTGTTGCCGCATGATCTTCTGGCGGATTTGCTGGTAGATGTGGCAACCATGTTTACCTCTGTTACCCAAACATCAGTCCCGAAGGACATTTGTCTGTTGATCCATGAGGAGTATTGCAATAATTCTGTGAAACTTGATATAGAGCTTGGCTTATTGAAATTTGTGAAAGTTTTGCTCTTTGCACAGCTTTTTTAATAGTGGCCATCAATCATTCAACCATTCCATTCACATGAGGCCACATTAGAGTCACTAGTCTGTGCATTATCCCTGGATAATTCATACTTTTCTGAAATTCATTGCCACTGAATGGTGGGCCATTATCCGATTTCAATTCCTTTGGTATTCCAGAGGTTGAAAATATTTCATCAAGAACAGGAAGTACAACTGACGTAGATGTTGTTGATACCACCTTTATTATAGGAAAACGGAAATACTCATAAATCACTGCTAATAAACAATGCCCTGAATTCAATGGTCCATAAAATCTGCTGTTACATTAGACCATACTGTATCTGGCTACTCAGACATGTGTAGTTCTTCCACTACTCTCTTTCTGGTAGTACATTGACATGATTGACAAATCCGAATCACTTCTTTCACTTGACTATCCAATTTGGGAAGCCACATAGTTTCTCTTTAAAAAAAATTTGTAGTAGAGACTCCTCTGTGGCTTTCATGAAACAAATGAATGACACATCTTTGCTAACTTGACGGAAGGATCAATTTATTACTTCTCAAAAGTATTCCAGATGAAGCCACAATTCCGAATGTACGTTCTGAAATGCCAAAATAGCGTGTTTCCTTATATTTGTTCAAAACTTAGTTGCACTGTTTGTTCATCTCCAATTATTCTCATGTATGATTGTTTTACTTCCTGAATTGCTTCATCTCGTTGTGATCCTTCAATCAATTATTTTTTTTAAAAATGATTTCCAGTAATGCTGACCAAATTAGGAATGTATTCGTCTGCTTCCGTTCATTTCAGTTTTCAAAGAATGTCTAGACAAATAGTCTGTTGAATTATACTCCTTTCCTGGTTTAAGAATAATTTTAAACTCATAATGCATTAAACTCATTCCCTGTCTGTCAATTTGTGGAGGCATCTTCGTTTTTGGGTTCCAAAAATAGAAAGAAGAGCTTGATGATCTGTTATAATTATAAATGGTTTTCCATCTAGAAAATCATGTTAGTGCTCACAGGCCTAAACAACCACCAAGTTTTCTTTTTCTGGCTGAGAATATTTTTATTCAACATCAGACAAGCTTTTACTAGCATGTGAAATCACATATCATGGAGTTTCTCTGACAGGTTTGTGTTGTACCAGTATTGCACCAAGTCCTATTCGACTGGCTTACACTACTAATTCTGTATATAACTGTGGATCAAAGTACCTCAAATTAGCTGTAGACAATATTTCTTCTTTTATCTTTTTAAAAGCTTCTTCACATTCATCATTCCAGAGGTACTTTGACACTTTCTTCATTAGTTCTCTAAGTGAAGCACTTATAGTAGCAAAATTCTTAATATAGCGTGAACAATAACTAGCCATTTCTAAAAACTGAACAGAATTCTGATACAACTTTAAGTCTGAGTACTGTATCGAGTGACACTACTTTGGTTGTCTCTGGCCTCATTCCTTCCCTGGAAAATATGTGATCAAAAAATGTTAATTCTGGTTTATTTATTACACACTTTTTAAAATTGAATGTCAAAACCAGCTTTTGCAAGTTGCTGACATACTCCATCCAACGCTTGATCATAGTCTTTTTGTGTTTTTCCAAAAAGTAAAATATCATTGCTCTAATTCATGATGTTCTTTACAGGCCTTATTACATTTTTTTATAACTTCCTGAAAAATTTCCTCGGCCAAACAAATCAATCTTTTATACCTTAGTAGCCCACGATGCACAGAGAATGTTGTGATATATCTCAACTGATTGTCTATTTCCAGCTGATGATACCCCTTACATAGATCCATCTTTGAGAAAGTAGTAGCACCATTGATGCTACTGATCATATGATTTTAATGTGGGCCTCTTTCAATTGCCGTATTGGGCAATCTCATATCCACACAAATCCTATTATCTTCCTATCTTTTTTTGGATTCACTACAATAGGTGATACACAAGGTGCTTGACCAGAGACTAGTTCAAATATGTCTTGTTGCAGAGCATCTTTATTTCTTTCTCTACCTTTACTTGCAAGTGTATTGGAACTCTTCTGTGCATCTGGACAACTGGTTTCACTGCTTCATATATGTGTAGCGTAATCATTCTGACTTTTACTTTACCCAATTCATTGAATAGTTGTGGGTACTTCCTTAATACCAGATGATCTGTCACATCATTATATGCCGTTGCTAACAATTGAGCTGTGACATTGCTCAACAAACATGGTGCAGGAACCTCACCCTTTAACACATGTATCTCTTATTTACTTATCTTATCTCCATACCCCATCTATCTCTTCAAATTTCCCTAAGCAAGAAACATAGGGGCATATTTACAAGCAGGCGATAAAAAATTATCGCCGCTTTTGCGGGCGTTTTCGGCCGAAAAGCGGCGATAATTTTATCGCCTAATTAGCAAGGCCACGCTAACCCGTGAAACCTTGCTATAGCGTCAGGAATTCTAATGCCCAGCTTTGCATCTCTAATGAGATGCAAAGTGGGCGTTCCTGACCTAACATGACAGGAGAAATGTCGCTAAGCGACATTTCTCCTATCATCAAGCCCCACGCTACGAAGCATAGCGTCAGGAAAAGTAGCGATAACCCCTGTTATCGCTACTTTCCTTACGCCTGCTTCAGGACTGACTTAGCCATGATATCCTATGGAAGGTGGATATCATGGATAAGTTTGTGAGTCCCTATCAGCAAGCTAACGCCACATTGCGTGAGATTATCGCTGGGTTTCCAGCGATAATCTCACGTTAGGCAGTTAGCTTGAGGATTTTTATCGCTGAGGAGATAAGCGTTGCTAGCAGCAAGCTATCTCAGCGATAAAAATCCACGTTACCCGGCGATAATTATCCTCATGCTAAGAGCGCTGAGCGATAATTATCGCCGGGTGTTGCTGATATGGCCCATAGTACTTTGCTCCCCACTGGAAAACATTGACATTGGATGGACTTAAGGAGGGTTGTTCTTTCATCTTCTGATACTCAATGATACACATAATGTTGTATGTTGCTCCACTGTCCAGGACAAACAGAACTTTCTGAAGGACAACCATTATTTCTATAGATGTTGCTTTCTTTATTTTTTCCCTTTTAAAAACATATTTTATTTGCATTTCCAGCCATATGCGGCCCGCAGGGCCTACCCAACATGTACATTGATTGAAATATGTTAATATGGTACAGTTTTCAAAGTGAATTCAGGTCATGAACAAAACATTAGCATACAAAACAAAAATATTTGCTGTGTCAATATCGTACTCCCCTGGTGTCACCCACCCATTTCCAAATGTCTTTTGATATATATAAAATGCAAAGTAGTGTAACAAGTCCATATCACTAACTGGGTGAATCACTCGGGTCTGGCATCAAAGGTATCAGTGGAATGCCGCGATAGTCGGCCCACTGGTGCCATTAATTAATATGTTTCTGAGGGTACCCTTGGCCTATAAATATTGGTTGTTCCAGACCCATGCAGAAGTCCATGACTTGTTTCCAAATGTCTAGTAGGGGAGGAGAGGGAGCCTTCCACAGTTGAGCTACATCTCGTTTTGCTTGGGTAAGGCCTAGAAATAGGAGGTGCCGTTTGTATTTGTTGCCCCCAATTTAATCAGTAGCATGTAGGAGAATCAACTTTGGTGACATGGGAAGATTCCAGGCCAAGACATCTGATAGACATGACAGAACCTCCTGCTAGAACCTAGCAAGCACTCTACATGTCCACGTCATGTGAAGGAAGGTGCCCTCTTCAGTGTTACAATGCAGACACATAGGGGAAGCCACTAGGACACTTGCCAGAGTGTGTGTCATATATAATATGCACGGTGCCGATATTAAAATGTAATGAAACGGAGGTGAGAGGAGATAGCAGTGGTCTATGGGAATTCAAAGGTCTCTGTCCAGTTGTCATCCTCTATATGTCTCTGTGCCATATTCTCGGAGCATGTCTAGTGTGGTATGATGGTTAGTGATTAGGGTCTGGTATATCTTAGTCATTTTATGGTCTCCCAATTACCCCATGAATAATTTACCTTTCAGCAGACTGAATTGTGGGAGTCCTTCTAGGTCCTTTATATAGGGGTCATGGCATGCGTAATTGTAGATATTTGTAGAACGGTGTGTGTGGCAAATTAAATTTGCTTTGGAGCTCTTGGAAGGATTTAAGTGTCTGCCCGCGCATGACCACCCCCAGTGAGGATATGCCTATGTTATCCCAAACTCTGAACCCAGGTAGGGTCGCCATCTGAGTGAGGAGGCAGTTGTTCCATAGCAGAGTTTCTTGCATTAGGCGGCCCCACCACCCCATCTGACGCAGCAATTGTTTCTAGACCAGGAATACCACTCTTGTCGCAGGCGGCAATGCCTGGGATTCCACCTCGCTATACAAGAATGTGTGGATAGAGGTGTCACCGTTCATCCATCACTCAAATGCATACACAGGGTCATCTCTATCGCTGTACCACCATTCATTGAGAACTTGCAAATGGCTACTGCATGGTAAGACTGTATATCTGCCGCCGCAATGCCGCTGCAGTAGGTGGACTGATAGCAAGTTCGTAAAGCTACTCGGACTGCACCTCCACCCCAAAGGAATCGGCTCAGAAGTGCGTTGATTTGCCGAAACCAGGCAGCCGGAATCTGGTACAGGTAGTTCTGCAATTGATATTAGAGACGGGGTAGGGATATCATCTTAAAAATAGCAGATCGACCATAGAGCGTGAGGGGCAGGTGGTACCAAGATTTCACCTCGCCCTAACATGTTCTGTCAAGGGAACGAGGTTGGGCTTTCACGTGACATGTTGAAAGGAGGATAGAAAGACACCAAGATATTTCAAGCCCTCTGTGGCAATGGTCAGATCAACCAACCAGGTGTGGAAATTTAGCTTGCAAACTGAACATTATCTGCGCCATCTTGCCTCTCCCCAGCGCCACGCACAGCGAATGCACGGCCGCCATTTTAGGCACCCCACTCTCTCCCCACTCATTGTCAATCGCCAGCGCGGTCCCCTTGGCGCTGCGAGCATCCCCCGCGCGCTGGCCACCCCCGCTCTCTCATACAGGCCATAAACCCTCTCTTTCTGCGCGACCCTGCTACGGAACCACTTCCGACCGACAACCCATACATGGTCATGCCTCTCCTTTGATAACCCCCTTCCTCTGCGCCCCATTGTCTGAACTGGTCCCAGGCCATCACCTAGCCCTGCGGATGCAGTTTATTGCCCCTACTGTAAGGGAAACACCCCACATCAAAGGGATTACAGTAGATCAAAGCCCCTACTCCCTGAGACCCGACCGGTCACACACCCCCCCAGGAATTGGCGGAATACCCTGCTGCGCAATAGCCATCTCCTACTGTGGGTGGGGTGGGAACTCCTACTGTATCTATGTGTGGGATCGGATCTGAACCGGGGCTTCAGGGGATATTCCCCCCGTACATCAAGGGAATCTCAAGAATGTACTATGTGTAATAAAGCAATAAACCAGTGTATAAGAGACCAGGTCTCAGAGATGCAGTTAGAGCACCTCGTGACGATACCTTGCTGTCTGATCTGATGTGTTCTGCTCCGACGGAATAAAACTTTGTTTCCTGCCTTCCAGTCTCCGGCGCCTGCCTCTTTTATTGGTAAATTATCGAGTGGTATGAGAGGCGATTACCGCCGGGCAAATACTTGAAAGGTTATCGACTGAAACTGCCGCTACCATTTAACAATTGGCGTCCCAAACGTGGGGCCCATCAGCGACACGTGGATCCAGTGGGAGAGGTCCCGACGACAGAGTGAACGACTGCAACGATCGGGAGAGCTCCTGCCCAATAGACCCTCGTCTGGCAGCCGATCATCCGAACTTCACTGGTTCCCAGCAGACCTCTCTCGAGTGATCTACGGTCCTGACTGGGAACCATCAGGAGTGCCGCGGCAAATACGGAGAGTAGAGGACGATCGGGCGCTGGAGGCGGAAGCCGAGAAACTGTCCACGCGGTCCGGGTAAGGTCGTGATACACGACAAATTGAGAAATAATTGATTGATTGTTTGATGCTTTGGAAATACTAGTATTGCTCATTGATTGTTCTTTTTGAGATATTCGCTGTCTACAAACGGGGAGGAGTAGAAATACTCTCTCTCTCTCTCCCTTTGCAGATAGTGAAGGGTAGGTAACGCAGACTTTTGTCCCCGTTGAAACCCGTCGTGCCTATCTTTATCTCCCCATTGATTGATTGATTGATTGTCCGAACACTAGTTGTTCGATATTGGTTCTTTGGAGGTATTCTCTGCTTACAAATAACGAAGAATAGAGATATTCTGTCTAGTCTTTGCAAGCAGTGAAAAGATAGGTAGTGCTGACTTTTGTCCCCGTTGAAACCCGTCATGCCTATCTTCTCCCCACTGATTGGTAGTTGGTTCTGCCCGGACCGCTTATTAGAGGTGAACCACCCGGCTCCACTGGAAGGCACCCCTAATAAGGACATGTTCACTAAATATGGACTAGTTGCCGTAGCTTATAGCAAACTGTGGCATAAGTATACCAAGAAGGACCCCGAAAGTCAGTGGCCACTGATGGGATCCTTCGACGACCATAAGATAGAAGCGCTAGAAATAGCTCTGCGTAGCAACAAGACGACGCCTACTATGCTTGACAGTATCGGCATGTGGCGCAAAGAAGCGACGCAACGGAAAAAGAGGGAAGAAGTAAAAGCAGAAAAGGAATTACGAAAGGCAGCTCACCTTGCCGCTAGAAAGTTAGACGAAGACATAAAGGAGAGAAGGGAAACTAAACTAAGACAGGAGCCCGAAACCTCAGGCCAGTACGCTGTTAGGACCCCTTCTTTGCTCTACCCTGAGTTGTCCTCCAAGCAGCGAACGAATGACGAGTTACTGTTAGGTCCCCCGATCATTTACATGCCCCCTCCGTATGCACCCTCCCAATCAATAGTGCAACACCCACAACCCCCGAACACGAGCGAAAGCAGTACAGGGGCCTCGGCCCTCACGGCCTCCGCGCCGGCTGAGCCTCTTGTGCCGAACCCAACGTCGACTACAACGCTAGACGACCATGAGATAGGAAAGAAAGAGTCCACCAGAATGAATCGATTAACTAAGGATGAACGAGCAGGAATTGACAAGATAGTAGGGACGCTGGTGGAACGAAAAGAAAGTGAGGAGTATATAACAGACGTGTATAACTCGTACGCCGACAGCCGCAGACGACACTTCGTCGTACGGCTCTGTTATCACGCCCTGAATGCATATGAGGATAGGTACCACGATAAAGGCCCCGAAGGCTTAGCGGCCCTATATAGGAAGGTAGACATTGGGGAAGAAAGAGAGGGCGATGTAGCGAACCTCTTCACTCGTACACTCGAGGTCTACCGACACCTTAAAGAACATGGACAGACCACCAAAACAGAAACCCCCATAGCAACTAAGCCCCAGGGAGGAAGGTCCGATGCCATGATGCCCATTAAAGAAGCTGCCCCCTACTGGGTCCCCCCACGGGGTCAGGGAACACACGACGACATCAACCACCAAGATGCGAAGGGAAGGGTTATATATAACTGGGTCTACCAGCCGTGGGACCGGCAAGATATTTTGACCTTTAGAAAGACTCTACCCGACTTGAGAAAGAACCCGACTGCCTTCTACACTGAATTGGGTACAGCCTTAGGCTCAACGATAATGACGTTAGCAGATATCGACTTGTTCTTTGGGCTATGCCTGCCGGCTGATGTGTGGAAACAAATCCGGAAAGTTGACCACGCTGAGCCGTTCGGATATACCTGGGTACAACTCGATACCATAGATAAACAGCGAGAACCAGGACAGAAACCCCCGAAGGCCATCTTAGAGCTCCCAGACAAGATTGTACTAAAACTGAAGACTCTAATCCCAGAAAGAAAGGTAGACTGGTCGATAGTGACGGCTTGCCGCCAGAAACCCCAGGAGGATGTGTCTGAATACTTCTCCCGATTCGAGACTGTGTTCTCCGATTACAGTGGCCAAGACATGACCACCGCAACCGGACATCACCTCTTTGTCCAGAATTATGTAAAGGGTCTGTCGCCAGAAGTTTCCCAGAAACTACAGACCAGCGAGAGTAGTTGGGCAGCCTCCAAACCCGCAGCAATTCTCCAGATGGCCCAGTACTACGAAAACCAGAAGAACGAGAACGATAGGGCATCAGAGAAGAAGAAAAAGGAATTAAAGGAGAGGGTGATGATAGCACAGTTGCAAGGGGTGACCATAGGAAGGGAACCCCCAAAAGAGAATTACCAACCAACCGCCCCTAGAAAGCTACCCCCTAGAGACCATACACCTACACCCTACAACGGACGGAGAGACTTAGATGGGAATCAATGTGCGTTCTGTAGAGGGTTCGGACACTGGAAGTCCCAGTGCCCGGCCCTTCTGGAAATGAACAAGAATAGGGACCCCAGAGACACAGCCTATGACCCCAGAAATAGAGGACAGGGACGAGGGCACACGAACAACACCATCAACGACAGGCCAGGCAGACCGAACACCTTTGATCGCCCCCGACAAAACCAGTATCAGCAGTCCGACTACGAGAGCACCCAGGACTTCGCATAGGACCGCCAGGGACAAGGGAGGGATCCAGTCGAACTCCGTGTTGACCAGCAAGGTCCTTACGTCACCGCTAAGGTCTTGGGCACAAAATCTCCATTCCTGGTAGATACTGGGGCGACACGTAGTGCGTTATCTAAACGACTGATTCCTAGGGCACCCTTGTCTGGCTCACACGTAACCTCAATAGGCTTTGACGGAACGCCCTCCACTAACCCCTTATCAGCACCAATCTCCTTTGACTTAGAAGATAACACCACTGACACGACCTTTCTGCTCTCCTCCAACACCCCCGATGCTATTATGGGGCTCGATTTGCTAAAACATTTTCGAGCCACCATCAGATGCTCCCCAGACGGAGTTCGAGTCATCCTACACGATAACCCAGATCTATCCAGACCCTGTCACACACGACGTATGCTCTCTATAACCGATGCTGATGCGTCCCTACTCGACACATTACCTTCACATCTATGGGCTAAAACCGACTCAGATGTAGGGCGCATGGTGATCGACCCGGTACACATAACCGTCCGACCGGATGCAGTGCTCCCAAAGCTTCCACAGTATCGGATATCACCCGAAGGCGAGAAGGCATTGGTGGAAATCATCGAGTCCCTGGTCGAGGCAGGAGTGGTAGAAGAAGTAGTCAGTAATGTTTGCAACAGCCCTATCCTACCCATTGTAAAGAAGCAAGGCGAGGGGGATGAGAAAGCCTACCGTTTCATTGTTGACTTGCGAGAGGTTAACAAAGTAGTCATACCCCAGTACCCCGTAGTCTCAGACATCACCACCATCCTCACCCTGATTCCATCTACTGCCACCATCTTTACTGTTATTGACCTCAAGAACGCCTTCTTTTCCATCCCCATCCACCCAGACAGCCGCTACCTGTTCGGCTTCACCTTAAAAGCCCGTTCGTACAGATTCTGCAGGGCACCCCAAGGCTACACTGAGAGTCCCAGTATTTACAGCCAAGCCCTCAAGAGACAACTGGATGCAGTCCAACTACCCGATGGAGTGGTGTTGATACAATACGTCGATGACATTCTTTTGGCGGCCGACACCACTCCTCTTGCCGTCACAGCCACCATTCACCTCCTCCGCTTCCTTGCGGAGAACGGTCACAAGGTCTCCAGAAAGAAATTACAATTCTGCCAGCCCCAGGTAACGTATCTAGGCCACCTACTATCCAAAGACGGGAGGAAACTTACCCCTGACCGAATTCAAACCATCCTAGAAACCCCCGTTCCCAAAACTCAGAAGCAAGTACGATCCCTAGTGGGCCTCACCTCCTTTTGTCGACAGTGGTTGCCAAACTTCAGTCTTACCATAAAACCTCTGCTTTCCCTGCTGGCTAAGGATGTCCCCTTCCCCCTCCCCTGGACACCTGAATGTCAATCCTCCTTCAAAGAATTACGAGACGCCCTCTGCTCGGCCCCAGTCCTAGGAACCCCAGACTACACTAAACCTTTCTCCCTCTACACCCACGAAAGGGAGGGGTGTGCGTTGTCTGTCCTAACCCAGTCCATAGGCCCTAAGCAACGCCCTTGTGCCTACTTCTCTGCCACTCTCGACCCCGTAGCCAGAGCTTTGCCCGCCTGTCTTCGAGCAGTAGCCGCCGCTGCTGTCTCTATCCAACAAAGTGAGGGGATCGTGCTCTCGAACCCCCTCACGGTATTGGTACCCCATGCTGTTGACACCCTCCTGAACCAAACCAAGACTCAACACCTGACTAGCGCACGACTGACCGGTTATGAACTGACTCTGCTTGCACCCCACATCACATTGAAACGATGCACCACTCTGAATCCAGCTACCCTACTGCCTCTCCCTGACGCTGACCCCAATGCATCCCCTATACATGATTGCGTGACCCTCACCGACGAACAAACCAAGAGTAGGGTTGACCTCCGGGATACTGCCTTCCCGGACCCTGACGGAGAACTGTGGGTGGATGGCTCATGCATCAAGCTCCCCGATGGCACCACCTCGGCTGCCTATGCAGTCACCACAGCCCGAACAGTTGTTGAGACAGCCCGCATCACACAGCGATCCGCACAGGCGGCGGAACTAATTGCTCTTACACGAGCTTGCATCCTGGCAGCAGGGACAACCGCAAACATTTACACAGACAGTCAGTATGCCTTCGGGGTAGTTCACCACTTTGGGCTCTTATGGAAAGAGAGGGGATTCTTGACTTCTCATGGCACACCCATCCTGCATGGAGATCTAGTCTCTGCCCTGACCGAAGCAGTCCTCCTCCCCACACGGTTAGCTGTGATCAAATGCCAGGCACACAAGAAGGTGACAGACATTATAGGACAGGGAAATGCACTAGCTGACATTACTGCCCGGACCACAGCCGAGAATAGGTCCACGACCCGTATGTACGTGACCAGGTCACAAACTGAGAAATGGAAGGATGCTAGGGAAAAAATTAGGGATATCCAACTAGCCAGCACACCACACGAGTTAACTGAATGGGCCCGGGTGGGATTGAAGGACGATGACGGTTGCTGGCGAACCAAAGACTTGAACAAATGGTTGTTACCAGATTCATACTTGATCCCCATGCTGACCATGGCTCACTCCGCCGCACACATAGGGTCTGCCCCCATGATCGAACTCATCTCTAAAGTCTGGCACAACGACAAAATACCAGACTCGGCCAAACGTCTAGTCCAACAATGCCTAGTATGCCTCCAACACAACCCTGGGAAAGGAACTGCTGTACCCCGGGGAGGGTTTGGGGTCCCCAATCACCCCTTTGAAGTCCTACAAATGGACTATGTCCAGCTAGAAAGGTGCCAAGGTTTGAAGTATGTACTCGTCATTGTGTGTGCCTTCAGCAAGTGGGTGGAAGCCTACCCAACCCATGACAACACCGCTATGACTACCGCAAAGGTACTACTGAAGGAATTCTTCCCCCGATACGGCCTTTGTCGAATTTTGTGGAGCGACAATGGCCCCCACTTCGTAGCCGAAGTTATCCAACTCATCTTAAAAGGGTTGGGTGTAAAACAGAAGTTCCATGCGGTTTTCCATCCCCAATCTGCAGGCCTGGTTGAACGACACAATGCCACATTGAAGCTTAAGATAGCAAAAATAGTCGCCACCACAGGGCTAAGATGGCCAGACGCTCTCCCACTAGCCTTGCTATCAATGCGTTCCACCCCCACCAAACACCACTTAACCCCCTACGAGGTCGTCTTCGGGCGGCCCATGAACCTTTGGACTGCACCAAAACCAACATCCATCCACGACGTCCCGGACGTCCTCATGTCTGATTATCTGTACAATCTAACTAAAACGTTGTCTATCATCCATCAGCAGGTGCTGCACGCCATTCCAGATGTTTCCAGGGGCCCCGGGCACGACATCCAACCAGGTGACTTCGTCTTAGTGCGTAACTTCCAGCGCACCAAGAGTCTGGAGCCCCGGTGGACGGGCCCCCCTGCAAGTCCTGATCACCACCCGAACAGCTCTTCGAGTGGAGGGGAAACACAATTGGCTGCATGCACACCACTGCAAGAAGATATCACCGACCCTGACAACCACGGACAACGTCACCGCCCAAGAGGAACTCCTGAACAAAGACCGACCATCCCTGAGCCGCTGCCCGGATACAGAGACACTTGAATTGATTGAATATCCCGATCCCACTGTGCCATCCAAAGAAGGGTATAACTTGCGACGAAAGGAGAGAACTTCGGCTAAGCAGACCACAGGCTAAGTGGAAATCTCAGAGCGGTAGCCTAGTCACTTCAAAGGCCACCAGGAGAGAAACTAAGCAAAGTCTGTGGTTCTGCCCGCTACCGAGTCTCTCGAAGGTGATGGAAGCGCCCGACATGAAGGTGATGGAAGCAACCGGACGTCCGAAGATCCCCTACAGAAACCCAAAGACTGACCGAATGCACAGCTTTAAGACTATAACACTTTTTATTACCCTTCTCTTTTGCCTTCTCCTCATGGTCACCTTCTGGATCATGGAGGAGAGCACACCCGCTCATAAGACATTGCTGACCACCGTTCAACCTACCACCACGAAGGAGCACCATCTGATCTCACTTTCACCCCAACTCCGAGAAAGGCGTAAGGAGTTCTGGAATAACTCTTTTGTGCAGTTGCTCCACCAACACAATCTTGCCACCAACGCCACTAACTGCTGGATCTGTGGATTGCTACCGCATGCCACTGGGCACTCAATCCCTTTCATCCCTTCACCTTTTTCTGTCCATGGTTCCTGCCTCGCCTGGCTGATCCTTCTGCAGGAGAGCTACAAGGACAATGCCACTTCCGGCAGAACCATGTCACACTTCTACCATGGGTTCTGGATGAACAAAACTGGTAGAACTTCCGCCCTCTTCTGCCCTCTGAGATCGAACACTTCCTTTCACATGGACATCCCTGCCAAAGAACGAGTTGAAATGCAAGTGTTCAACAATCCAGCCAGACCCACCTTCTCTTACCTCCGAAAACGGACGGCCGCCACCCTAACAGTGGCCCTGTCCGTCATCAACATCACTGGATCTGTATGCCTCGAAGGCCTGGGGGCACAGCTGGTGGGCCACAGCTCCTGCCTCATCACCCGAACATTGGATTCAGTTGACCCACCCTCCTTTGTTGCCTCCCCGAATATGTACTTCGTCTGTGGTACTAAGGCCTACACCTGGCTCCCGAGAGGTTGGGGAGGCACTTGCTACATCGCCTTTGTCCTTCCTCCGACGTATGTGGCCCCAGCAAACCATCACCGACAGAAACGGGCCAAAGACATTGTACAGGCCGACTCCACCGGAGCACAGTTCATGGACGCAGTCAAAGGCCTTGTTCCACTCTGGGGCCCAATGGCAAACAGCCGTGCCATCCGCCACTTAACCCAGGCAGTCGAAACGGCAATGAACATTACGGCTGGCGCCCTCGCCAACAACACCGCCGAGCTCCAGGCCGTCCGCTTAGTGGCCCTTCAGAACCGCCTCGTTCTAGATGTGGTTCTGGCTGATCGTGGAGGAGCATGCTGCATCATTGGATCCAGCTGTTGTACCTACGTACCAGACAACTCACCCTCAGTCTACAAAGCAATTGAACACCTCCACAGACTGTCCACAGAGGTCCATCAAGAGCAAGAAGAATGGTCGCTGGGGAGTTGGTTTTGGGACGCTATTAAAAGTTGGGGATGGAGGCTGTTTTCATTTATCCTAATACCGATTGTGATACTATGTGGATGTTGCTTGGGGATTCAGTGTCTGCCACCTTTATGTTCGCTTTTTATGAACTGCATCTGCCCTAAGACTTTGAACTTTGAAACAGAGCGGATGAAAGCCCTTTATGAGGTGGAGGTCCGTAGTATTATGGGGATAAATCCGAACTAGACAAGCTGGCGAGATATGTTAAAAGGGAGGACTGTGGAAATTTAGCTTGCAAACTGAACATTATCTGCGCCATCTTGCCTCTCCCCAGCGCCACGCACAGCGAATGCACGGCCGCCATTTTAGGCACCCCACTCTCTCCCCACTCATTGTCAATCGCCAGCGCGGTCCCCTTGGTGCTGCGAGCATCCCCCGCGCGCTGGCCACCCCCGCTCTCTCATACAGGCCATAAACCCTCTCTTTCTGCGTGACCCTGCTACGGAACCACTTCCGACCGACAACCCATACATGGTCATGCCTCTCCTTTGATAACCCCCTTCCTCTGCGCCCCATTGTCTGAACTGGTCCCAGGCCATCACCTAGCCCTGCGGATGCAGTTTATTGCCCCTACTGTAAGGGAAACACCCCACATCAAAGGGATTACAGTAGATCAAAGCCCCTACTCCCTGAGACCCGACCGGTCACACACCCCCCCAGGAATTGGCGGAATACCCTGCTGCGCAATAGCCATCTCCTACTGTGGGTGGGGTGGGAACTCCTACTGTATCTATGTGTGGGATCGGATCTGAACCGGGGCTTCAGGGGATATTCCCCCCGTACATCAAGGGAATCTCAAGAATGTACTATGTGTAATAAAGCAATAAACCAGTGTATAAGAGACCAGGTCTCAGAGATGCAGTTAGAGCACCTCGTGACGATACCTTGCTGTCTGATCTGATGTGTTCTGCTCCGACGGAATAAAACTTTGTTTCCTGCCTTCCAGTCTCCGGCGCCTGCCTCTTTTATTGGTAAATTATCGAGTGGTATGAGAGGCGATTACCGCCGGGCAAATACTTGAAAGGTTATCGACTGAAACTGCCGCTACCATTTAACACAGGTACTGAGGTCATGTGTCCCCAGTATCGGCCACAGAACCGATTTGTTGGCATTCATGTATAGTCTGGACATCTCGCCCAAAACTTGCATGATGCAGAGGAGTCGAGGGCCTGATTTATGGGGGTCAGTAAGAAAAAATAAGACGTCATTGGCGTATAACGCGATGCTGTCCAAGACCTCACACGACCATTCTAAGCTGCGGAGCTGGGCATCCACTCTGACCCAGGCCACCAATGACTCCATAGCTAGTACAAAGAGATTAGGAAATAGGGGGCAGCCCTGACGGGTACCTCTGTGTATAGGGAATCGGGGAGAAACCGGGTCGGCCACCCGCACTGAGGCTGTAAGGTCTTTATAGTGTAAGCCAACGTATGTTAGAAATTTGAGGCAGATATTCAGGCATTGCAAAAGTGTGAATAGGTACGTCCAGCTGACAGAATCGAAGGCCTTATCTATGTGGGCCAATAATAGGGCGGCCATATTTTCCCTTTTTAACATGTTAATTTATTTGACCTCATCTTCTTCACACATCATATATAGTATTTCAGACTGTTGAATGTTTTCCTCTGAATCATACTCTAAATATTCTATATGTCTGACAAATGTATTGATTCCTGGTTTTTCTTTAGTATCTGTTATATTTGGTTTGTTCCAACTTTAAATTTTGTTCCACATTTCTTTATTTATCTGTCTTAAAAATGCATACACTTGCAAAATGATTAGGCCTTCCACACTCTGCATTTTTACCCTAAAGCTGGACATGTCCTTGTCAAGTGCGGAAATTGCATACCACATCTGTAGCGCAGCCTATTTTTTCTATTTTGTGGTTCTACTTTTTTCTCTTAAATTTTGTTTTTTAGACATTTGTCTTACACGTTCTATAGTTTTCACTCTGCCTTCCTCCATATTTGTAGCACGCTTCTGTGCTTGCATTTCTGTCCTCGCCATGCATAAAATTTCTTGCAGCTCATATGTTATCTCTAAAATCTTTTTCCCATCTTTACTGAGTTGCACCCTTGTATTATTCTTAACCTTATCGCTTCCTCATTGTTGAACTTTTGAAATTCACAGAAAGTCACTAACCTTCTTAATCTTGTTAAATATTCCTCCATTGTTTATTCTTCTCTTTGAAATGCTGCAATGAAAATATATCTTTCAAAATCTAGATTTCTCTAAGGATAACATTTCTCATTTGAGCAGTATATGAGTCCTTTATATTCACTCCTTTCTTGTTCAGGGAATGTCATTATTATATCCTCTAATTAATCTCCTACCATATTAAGCAAACCATTTCCTACTTGTTCATCAGAGTATTTTTTACACACGGCTTTAAAAAAATATTCAAATCTTCTTCTCCATTTTTCCCATCTTTGCGCAATATTTTGTTGTACGGAAATATCAAACGATAATGGCCTTCGCAAAATTATACTTGAAACAATTCCTCTATTTTCTTCATCATTATATTTCTCTGTATTGATGTTTATTTTTGCTTCACTGCTTGTCTCCTGACTAGACATCACTTTTATTTATTTTACCTTAGCTTTAATATTTATTACTGAAAATTCGCTTTTGTTTATGAAGATAAATATAATGCTTAACTTTAAAATAGTATTCCAATAATTTCCTATTGATGTATCAAAAGTTGGCTGATTTTAAGATGGGCACCAGGATTTAGCAGAAATCTCACGCTGGTTCAATATATTTAGGCCTTAAACACCATTCTTTGCTTCAATTGGGGAGTTGCAGATATTTGCACAAAGAAATCACTGTTTTGGCAGTCGCTTCTGCTAACTGCGCATATCCCACACTTCTTGGCTTAATAACGGGCGTTCTTCACCCTTATTTCGGCTCAATGCCGGCTAGAATTAGTGCCTGCTTCTAAGATGGCGGACATGCACAAGTATTTACCATGCATGCACGTGCTCAATAAATGCTCTTCCGACAAGTTTCCGAGCACCAGGCAGCACTCACCGCTTAAAACCACCACCACAGTTTCTCACAGGCTGCACAGTGTACCTCTTCATCCGCGACTCAGTTTACATTTGTCAATTTCTTGTGACAACTGCAGCTCCGACCAGAGTGATTCCTGGTTGCCAGTGAGGGATGCGTTCAGCTGCTACCCTCTGCACGATGTTCTTCCGCTCGTCACCATTGTAATAGCCCACAATACACACAAGGCACAAACTCCTGAGTGAGCTTGAATATCTTTATTAGTCCCTCACAAAGAAGCCGCCTGTGGCCTTTTCCTGCTCCTTACAACTGCCACACTTATCTTTTAAAACTTTCTTCCATTTTAAGAATCCTTTCCTCACATTCCAAACATCACAATACTACACGCTCCCTACAGAAACTGCCAATAACACCACAGTAAATAGCAAGGGTTGAACCATGTCACATAACTGAACGATGGCATATTCTTGATGTTTTGTAAGTGCTGTTTTTTATTGGAGGATGAATGTGTGGGTACAACACGTGCCATGATTCGAAGAGTATCCTGCAGTTTACTTTCTGACTTTCACAACAGGTGCATTAACCCAGTAAGCAATGTTATAATAAATATAGAAATTGTAGGGGTTAGAAGCAGCAACAGGGAGGTGGCAAGCTTTGCAGTTCTTAAATTATTGTAATGGGAAGAAAGGCACTCAGTTTTTTAAGAATCTGTTTGAAAAACTAATTTTTAGAAAATCCTAAAAGGAAGGGGTGCTTCCGAAATTTGGGCTGTCTGTCTGATCAGGCCCAGAAGTGAAGTGTTTAGTGATGCAAGTGCTTCGCCTTGCTTCGGAGCAACGTACCCACCAGCCTCAGCTGGAAACGTTCTAAGTTACTTATTCAGTTTCAACAATTTCATAACAATGTGGTTAAATCATAATTAACATATATAAACTTCGCTCTATTAATTTTGCACAGTGATTAATTTAATCAAAATATACATTTCACAGCGATGTTTACATAGTATACAAGTATCAGAATTTCAATATGATCTGATTCGCCCAATGCATTTCGGGCCTTTAGCGGCCCTTCGTCAGGGGCTTCTCTGCAAATGAAAAAAATACAATCATAATAACGTCGGTGTACAGGAGAGCTACATATACAAGCAATACATATTTAAAAACTCCACATAATTTTTTACATAGAAAAAATGTCCTTGTATCAAAGAGAAAAGGTTTGTGATAAGAATGATCCACAGTAAAAACCAGTCACCCTGTGTGGTGAAAAAATCGTGCAAAACAAACTTAACAGAATACCTGATTATCTGGTACTCTCCCTGGCTGCAAAAAGGTAAAACAACTTCCGTAACTAAACAAACTTCCTCCTTAAATAAAAGATAATGAACGGACAGCCGTCCCTCAATTTAACTGACCTGCAAAATGAACCTGATCCTCGTGAACACTCCTTCACCGGATCAACTGTGGGAAAAGCGTATACAAAAAAATGCTTACTAACAAGGCTTAACTTGCTTCTCTGCGTGCCTACACCACTCATACGTATCCGTCTAAACTAAACAACGGTGACCCTCACCTTTACTGAGAAAACATCTTGACTTCTCGTGACCTCCAGGTAAACAGCTAACCGAGCTCTTCAAAGCCGTGCTTAATCATCTGATCGACGTCTACCTTATACGGACCTATTCTAATCGGCAAAGAAATAGGACTATGAATCTCTACTGCAAATACGGGCCGCCATTTTCGAATGGGAATCAGTTGCTATAATCCTAATAAATAAATACAGCCACGACTTTCAATGAGAAACGTGATCCCATAAAAAAGTAAACGAACGAAAATGTGAAAATAATGTGCAAAATTAAATAGAAAGGAGAGGAGAAAATTCGGAATATACCTCTAAAAAAAGATAGAAACTAAAACAGTTTAAGGACATTCATAATATAGACGTCTGTATGTCTCCTGTAGCTTGCCAAAGCATCGTTTTACAAAAAACATGCTAAATCAACTTTTTCATTAATCCCATGGGGATCTTGTGTATTCAACCTCCTGATCCAAAATATTTCTCTTTGTAAAAGAGATTTTGATAGGTTCCTACCCGGGACTGGGACCATTTTATCTATAATTTGAAATTTCAGTTGGGAAATGGAATGTTTGCACCTATTCCAATGTGCCGCTAAACTACTCTTTTGGTTGTTATTACGAATAGTGCTTTTATGTTCAGAGATTCGAGTTTTTATTTTTCTCTCTGTTTTCCCTATGTAGAGAAGTCCACACGGACATTTAATAGCATAGATGACGGTGGTTGAATCACAAGTGGAACTGTGATGTAGTTTGATGGTTTCCCCCGTGGTGGGGTGGTGTACTATGTCGCCTGCTATTACGTTGTTGCAATGTACGCAATTGGCACATCTTTGCGTGCCTTTAAATTTTTTTTGTCTGCTTTCAAGGTGGTTTGTTTCAATAATGCATCATAAACCAACTGATAAGAACAACACTTTGAGATTCACAAGCTTCCATCCACAGAATTTATTGAAAAATCTTCCTTTTTCACAATTTCTACGCGCTAAAAGGATATGTTCATCAGAACAAACATGTCAATCTAACACGGAGTACATGAAGAAAAAGTATTTATCCAAAGGATATCCTGAGGAAATTTTGAACGAAGCTATCAACAAGACACAACAACGGTCAAGAGAAAGTTTACTACAACAAGCACCTAAGAAATGTTCCACTAGACAAGTTTTTGTTTCTAAGTATTCCACAAGTTCCAAACAAATCAAACAAATCATCTTGAATAGATGGGATATGCTACAAAACGAAGAGGATTTTAAAGACCTTTTCAAAGAGAAACCTTTATTTGCATACAAGAGATCAAAGAACATCAAAGAAATTTTATCTACTTCATTCAAGACCACCACCTTGGAATTTAAAGGCACGCAAAGATGTGCCAATTGCATACATTGCAACAACGTAATAGCAGGCGACATAGTACACCACCCCACCACGGGGGAAACCATCAAACTACATCACAGTTCCACTTGTGATTCAACCAACGTCATCTATGCTATTAAATGTCCGTGTGGACTTCTCTACATAGGGAAAACAGAGAGAAAAATAAAAACTCGAATCTCTGAACATAAAAGCACTATTCGTAATAACAACCAAAAGAGTAGTTTAGCGGCACATTGGAATAGGTGCAAACATTCCATTTCCCAACTGAAATTTCAAATTATAGATAAAATGGTCCCAGTCCCGGGTAGGAACCTATCAAAATCTCTTTTACAAAGAGAAATATTTTGGATCAGGAGGTTGAATACACAAGATCCCCATGGGATTAATGAAAAAGTTGATTTAGCATGTTTTTTGTAAAACGATGCTTTGGCAAGCTACAGGAGACATGCAGACGTCTATATTATGAATGTCCTTAAACTGTTTTAGTTTCTATCTTTTTTTAGAGGTATATTCCGAATTTTCTCCTCTCCTTTCTATTTAATTTTGCACATTATTTTCACATTTTCGTTCGTTTACTTTTTTATGGGATCACGTTTCTCATTGAAAGTCGTGGCTGTATTTATTTATTAGGATTATAGCAACTGATTCCCATTCGAAAATGGCGGCCCGTATTTGCAGTAGAGATTCATAGTCCTATTTCTTTGCCGATTAGAATAGGTCCGTATAAGGTAGACGTCGATCAGATGATTAAGCACGGCTTTGAAGAGCTCGGTTAGCTGTTTACCTGGAGGTCACGAGAAGTCAAGATGTTTTCTCAGTAAAGGTGAGGGTCACCGTTGTTTAGTTTAGACGGATACGTATGAGTGGTGTAGGCACGCAGAGAAGCAAGTTAAGCCTTGTTAGTAAGCATTTTTTTGTATACGCTTTTCCCACAGTTGATCCGGTGAAGGAGTGTTCACGAGGATCAGGTTCATTTTGCAGGTCAGTTAAATTGAGGGACGGCTGTCCGTTCATTATCTTTTATTTAAGGAGGAAGTTTGTTTAGTTACGGAAGTTGTTTTACCTTTTTGCAGCCAGGGAGAGTACCAGATAATCAGGTATTCTGTTAAGTTTGTTTTGCACGATTTTTTCACCACACAGGGTGACTGGTTTTTACTGTGGATCATTCTTATCACAAACCTTTTCTCTTTGATACAAGGACATTTTTTCTATGTAAAAAATTATGTGGAGTTTTTAAATATGTATTGCTTGTATATGTAGCTCTCCTGTACACCGACGTTATTATGATTGTATTTTTTTCATTTGCAGAGAAGCCCCTGACGAAGGGCCGCTAAAGGCCCGAAATGCATTGGGCGAATCAGATCATATTGAAATTCTGATACTTGTATACTATGTAAACATCGCTGTGAAATGTATATTTTGATTAAATTAATCACTGTGCAAAATTAATAGAGCGAAGTTTATATATGTTAATTATGATTTAACCACATTGTTATGAAATTGTTGAAACTGAATAAGTAACTTAGAACGTTTCCAGCTGAGGCTGGTGGGTACGTTGCTCCGAAGCAAGGCGAAGCACTTGCATCACTAAAAGCTTTGCAGTTCTGTCAGATTGATCCTAATTCTGTGTATCAATTGCTCAAAATCTGCCCTTGAGCTTGTACTGTGCTCTTAATCCTCAATGGAAATTCTTTTCTTTTGCGATTGGTGTGACTTTGATTTCCAGTCCTCGTATTAAGCGGCATCTTGGGTCCTTGACTGGTAATCATGTAGGTACTGGTGGTCTTTCTTGCAAAAGGAGACACAATTCTTTATATATGGTGCAGATTTCCTCACATTATAAGACACTTCAGACAGTTTGTCCCTGGGGGTCTCAAAGTCCCGTCCCGTCTCTAAAACTTTGCGCTAACTCTAAGGTTCAGTTTCATTGGTCAGAGGAGAAGAGGACATAAGGTAGCTTAGTAGATTTGAATTCTGTCAGGACTGACTTTGCCATTCATTCTTCCAAAGATCAACAAAATGAGTGCTACTGGATTACTTAATTCTTCGGTGCACAGAGAAAGTTGTCAACAAAAACAATGCAAATTTAACTGTTTATGAAAACATATGGACTCAATATTTAGAGTTGAAGTCACTTTTCTTTCTGCTATGGGCTCTCTTGAAGATAGGTGTGTGGCAGAAGAGGAACAAAGTCCTGTCCTCAGAGAGGACAGACACATAACCTCTTTGTGGTGAAGCAGGATGTGTTCCTGTGCAGACAGTGTCGGTTACAGTGGGCTGCCTAATCCAAACAAGGCTATTCAGAGCATCATGCAAAATTGCATTTTGCCATTTGAGCCTTCCATGTCCCCTAGATGCAAGACCACTTTGGAGGCTACTTGTTCCAATGTGGAGTCCTTGCTGTAAGGCAGGAACTGCTGGCCATACTATAAGGCATCCACCTACAATGGCATTGATGTGGGTTGTGGCTATTTAGCAGTCTGCCGGGTAACGAGTGAATTTTCTCTGCTATCTACCCGGCTCCGACTAACTAGTAGAGATTATTTATTTTTAGGCTGGTGAAAGGTCACTATTTACCCAGCTGCTGGCTTAATAATAGGGATTGTCTACTGTTTGGCTGTGGCTGTGCAAACACCAAGGAATCATCATTATTTATCCAGCTGCTGGCTAGATATTTAGGTTCACAAACTGCACTTGTAGTAAGTTTCATAGTATTACAGTAGCACTGCACAACTTAACACAAAATGCTATTCAAAAACTGCTCTTTTGTAGTAACTTACACTTTTGAGTAAGTTTACCACTTTTCAGTATTCGCAAACTGCACTTTTGTAATAACTTACACTTTTGTAGAAACTTACACTTTTGTAGAAAGTCTCTACCTCTATTATTTTCTATTGGAGGCAGTACCAGTAGTTGGCCTGGGTAGTAGACATACTACAAAAGTGAAAGTTTACAGCAAAATTGCAGTTTTTGAATCCCAAATAGTAAACACACCCAAAAATGTAAACTTATGTAAAAAAGTACATTTACCTTTGTAAATCGGGCCCTCTGTACTATATGAATGGTACCCTTCCATATAGCAAACACATTTCATTATTTATCTGACCACTGACTAAATAGGAGAAATGATGTACTGTTTGACCAGAAGCCATACAAATAGAAAAGAAAATTCTTTGTTCGCCTGGTGACAAGCTAAATAGCACAGGTTGCACAATTTGGCCAGTAGTAATGCAAGTACCAGAGAAATGTCACTGTTTATCCAACTGCTGTCTAAACAATTGACTTTATGTATTATTAAGCCTAGCATAGATTTCACTTACAACCAGGAAGGACTGCAAATTAGGAAAGAACACTATAGATACCCATCTCCTGATACAAATTAATGCTAAACTGGCTTACATTAAATTTGCACCCAAACAGCACTGACTCAGATGTGTATTCAATAGCCATTGAAGAGAATGCTTAAATGTTTTAAAGATACCAGACATGGCACAGACCAAGGGTCAAGACATAGTGACTTAGGAGGCTCATTGTGGAGCAGTCACATACTCCACAGAAACTCCTGCTCCTTTAAGTTTACCTGAAGAGGTGGCTAATGATAAAGATGATTAGATTCTTTGCAAGAATAGGTGAAGCTTCAATTAAACAAATCAGACATTGTGCCATCTGAAATTTGAGGTGATCTTTTCAAAATAAAAATAGTTGCTTATGGACCCTTATGTAAGTCACCAAAGCAGTATAATTGAGAGGCTTCATTCCAATCACATAACAAAAGGAAGAAAAACGATATAGCTTTAAAAATCTATGTACCTATTCAAATGTCATGTTTATGTCAGATGCTATCGTAGCTATGTTTGGCAATTACATATTAAATATGATTAAATAACTAGATGCTTAGTAATGACAATCATTTAAGTCTAATTCATTGAAAAAAAGGAAGTGTCATGAACAGTGAATCAAGGATATGTCTTCCATGTAATTAAATTTCCAAATATGTGATTCTTAAAAGGCAGACTCTATGCATTGTCTTTATAGACCTGCTGACTCAGTTGTTTCAAACTTTTGGGTGATCTTTACCCTCTTGTGAAATACATTATAGTTTTTTAAATAACTAGAGTAGCACTGAGTTCATTCAGCCAGTACTCAGTCTAGAGAATCAACAAGTATAACCACATAGGTGCGCTCCAGTTGAGTCTCAGCCCCTCCTATATTTTCTGTATGTAAATAAGATGCATGCAGTCTTTTAATAGTCCCCTTTCTGTGAGCTACAGATGAACAAGGACATAGTTCTTCCATCGGTCTTCTGGTACCTGGCATTAAAGAATGTCTTGGGGAAACTTATAGAAACATTTCAAATGTTCTCAGAATTATCTTTAGGAGACGTTGAGGGAGAAAAGGAGTGTGATTATTTCTTTGATCATGTCCTTGCACTCCCAGGATCAGAAATGGTTAACTAAATTAACAGAATGGAAGGCCTCAGCATGGCTTGGTAATGCCCTTAGCATGGCTTGGTAATGCTATGCCATCCTACCTTGTCAGTTATTCTGGCTACTTCTGTGTTCATCTCCGGTGAATTAAACAATCATATTTGTCCTCTGCTAGTGCTCCATCCTTTTGTTTTAGCTCGTGGAAAGTCTCTCATGACTGAGGGCCACCCAAACAGTATGCATTCTTGGTTAGATTGGCTACTAGTGCATCAACTCAGGTTATACGGTACCAGGTCCCAGTAGCAGCAGATTAATATTGCATGGACAGAATCTTTTCAACCAGTGTTCAATATTGGTACTATACACCAGCAAGGGTACGTGCCTGGGATACTAACACATTTGAGTTATGCTGGAACAACTGTCTGGCAATGGTCACACTGCTACACTTGTTCTAGCAGTGCCTGAAGATGACAAAGCATTGGACAGAGGTCCATGATGATATATACACTGTATTTGATACTCAAATCCCTAGATTCCCAGCCTATGCGATTTGGGATCTCCCCAACAAACAGACGTATCCCCTGCATTCGCTTAGAAGTTAACTAATGGCTCTGGCCCACTGCGTGGAAAAATGGGTACTAGCGTCACTTGGGATGCCTCCCATGACCATCAGTCCTGAATCCATGCAATGCACTAGGTATTGGGCATGGAAAAGATCCAAATGTCAATGGGTAGGGGACTGGACAGGTATGAGAAGACTTGACAGCCCTTTATAAGCTTCATCTCTGAGGAATTCTAGGAAAATGTCCTGCCCTAATTCTTTGAAAGTCATCTGTTTCAAAGGATACCTGCCTGTTGGCCGCAGGTAGGGCTTGACAGGAAATCAGTAGGTTGGGCCTGGAATGCACTAACCCATGAGACAAGGCAATGACTATTTCACATTGCAGACTGGTGCATGGAAGCAGTGGACTTGACCCCCTCAGAATAGGAATGATCATGCAGTATACGGGTCGGATCTGTTTTGAGTTAGGCAAGGATTTAGGTTTAGTTTGTAGCTGATATTTTAAATGGCAAGGGTTTTAAGAATTTCTCACATTGGTGAATGTAGCCTCGCAGGCCTTTGGATCTAGGCGAGACACCATGTACTTTTCAAACTCAATAAATATGAACTGTGTCATAACCTGTGTTGAGGTGGGGAGATTGGTCATTGGCTGTCCAGGTCCCCAAAGAGTGGTCTCTTGCTTTTATCATGTATGGAAGTTTACTATGTGTGTAAATGTGAGACTGAGTGCATGCTGCATGAGTTAATGGCCCTCCCGCAGCAGGCTGCCCTTAGTCTGTGGTGGACATTCTAGCCTGGACCTACAGCTGTCTAAGCTCACCTCCCTGAAACCAGTTGTAACTGGTGGATCAGGAGAGAGCTGCCAATGTATTCCCTTTGTCACATTAGGATGTTTCCTGCTCTAGTGAAACCCATTCTCTCTCACTTCTGATGTAGCTATTAGTGTCTGATGGAGAGGGCTGTGAAGCAGGCCTGTGCACACGTCTAAGATACGTTGCAGAGTTAGTACTCTGTCTTATTGAAATCCAACAACAAATACAGAAAGTAAACAATTTAAGAAAACAATCAGCAATGAAGAAGATGTTATTATGTTCTTCTTTAATCTTGAGAGGTTGCCCAGCCAACACGTGTTTCGTCAGGGGAAGTGACCCAAGACTTCATCAGGGCTGAGGCGAACAAAGTTGAGACCAAGGATTTCTCTGCCGGTTGTACTTCCATCCCCACTGGTGGTTGAGGTAAAATATAGGAGGTTCTCCGGATCAGTGAATAAGTAAGTCTCTCGGAACCGGTTAGAATTCTGTCCCGGTTCCCGGGTAAGGCCTCTCTAAAGGTCGGAGGGACACGAGTGCAGTCCGTTGTAAATGCCAGTAGTGGCCAGAGAGAAGCTAGGGCTGATACAGCGAGTGCACTGATCTCTCAAGTACAGTCACAGCGTCTGGAGAGGGCTGTCAGCCCTGAAATAAACTAAACAACATTGTCCAGTCCATACTAATCTGACCTATGCTTCTTAGCTTCAGAATCTTGGAAAAGTTGGACAATAAAAGAAAGAAGCACTTCTCCAGAATTTTACTACTTTGTATTGCAATATTGTATATTGTTTCCTGCCCCTGTTAAGGCCTTAGAGCACTTCTGGGTCATCAGCTAAACACAACCCTGTTTGTTGTGCATGGCTGATATTGTGTGCCTTATGATGGAAACATTGCGTACCATGGTTAAGGGTCTGAATTTTGCTTCAGTCATTTCATAGCTAACTTGTTGTTGGGCTTAAGCATGAAGGGAAGCAGATAGTTCGGTGAGAGATAAGAGTTTCTTCTAGATGGTTGTGATTGGTTGTGGGTAGTCTGGCCTATATGAAAAGAATCAGGTATCATGTGGGAGATTCAATACACAAGGAGTCACAGGCACCCCGAGAAATGTGTGGGATACATACAATGATGCATTGGCAGCCAAATTGGATGAAAGACCACTGTGAACCCGTACAAGAGCACAAATAGCAGGGCTGTTGGTAAGAGAGTGCTAGCTGGCAACCATAGTGACAGATGAGGTGAACGCCAATACCAGAGAGTGCATGGACAGCGGGCCAGAGTAATTTCCTTTGTCCTTCCCTCTTCTCACCTACTTTGAGGCAATTATACCTATAACCAATGTGTAAAGTGGGAGGTATGTCGAACTCTCACTGTAGACAGTGTGTTCCTGATACCATTGTAGAGGAGCGGTAATAAATGTGCGACAGCTCGGTAGGATAGAATTGACTGTGCTGATGTACTTGGCTGTAGCCAGAAAGTTTTTATTTTTCAGGTCCTCTTTGATCTATAATGTTACTGTGATAGTTCCTTTGTGGCACTTCCTTATTCTGTCTAGGCTAGACACCAACCACAGCACTTGGTTGAGGTTCTTGGTATCAGATGTAATGGACATTGTGACATACAGCTCAATAATGTCTATATGTATACAATACTGTGATGGAAATGTGACATTTAAATGCTGCCTTCTTTTCTCTCTGCACACCATATAACTAATGAAGACCCATGTAGAAAAAGAAATCGTGTGCGGTTCAGAAGAATACTCCAATACTCTGACAACAATCTTGAATGCGCAATTTGCATTGCATGTGTCAGAAAAGTGTAAGATAGATGGAGTCACATACCATCATCTTCTAATATGACCTGTGTCCGATCATATGTATGGGAACAACAATGATAATCCCTCCAATAATAACTGGAGTTACACTATGGACTGGTCCAGCTTCCTTTAATGTACCCGTAAAACAGAGAGCTTTCAACAGCAGAAAGTGGTGGTATCTGACCAACAATACCTTCCCCATAACCCAGGAACAATATAGACATCTACAGGATGCAATTGGTGGCAAAGTAGCCTTGTCCCAAACCAACCACATTGCTTGTATATTTCACAGTGACTTACTCAGTTGCTCTCCTACTTACCTTTCAATTATTGTGGCATCAATATAAGGTAATACTGCATTGCAAGCTCCTGGTCCTGGAACTCCATGTCATACAAGTCCATTCCCCACGGTCTTCCTGACTTTGACTGATCTGGTCCTCCTGATCTTCCTCACCCTCTTTCTGTTACACCCAGGTACTTGACTTTCTGATCCACTAGGTACTCTGGGCCCTCGACCAGAAGTCCTGGAGCCCCTGAAACTCCTAGGCTGTTCCCAGTCCTCTTTATCTCAATCCTTCTAGTTCTACTTGCACTGGTCCTGATACTCCCGGCTCTGGTCCTCATGGTACCCCTGGTCCTGCCCCCCTCATCTTCATTGCTTAATAAGGGCCCTTGGCCTTACTAGTCATTGTCATCAGACTCCTGATCTTCCTAGTCCTCCCGGATCTGGCCCTGATCCTCCTGCCCCTGATCTTCCTGCTGGTTGCCCTTGTGGTTTTACAACTGGCCATAGTCCTCCTTGCTCTTGTTCTCGTTGGCCTGGCCAGTCTGTTCCTCACCTTCTTGGCCATCCTGTTCAGAGCAATCTGACCTTGTTCTTCTGGCTGTGGTATCCTGGTCCTCATCTCCTTCTTGGTCATAGGTCATTGGTCTTCCTAGTCTGAGTCCTGCTTATTCTGGTCCTAAAGTCAATTGTATTCCTGGTCATGCTTTCCATGGTCCTCCACAACATGCTGCGGTTCCTCCTGCCCTAGTTCTCTTATTCCTTCTAAAATGTTCCTCACAGTCCTGCAAAGGACCACCATTGATCATCCCACTCTTTTTTAGATCTGATAACCCACAAGCACCTCCTGTTAATGCTAGCCATTAAACTTTCTGGTCCTGGCTCTCCCAGTCCTAGTCCAACTGGTTTTCATTCCCAGGTATTCCTGCCCCAGGTCTTCTGGATCCTGGTTCTCCTGTTTCACAAGGTCCTGGCCCTTCTAATTTTCCTCATCCTAAGTCTTAATCCTTTGAGTCCGGGTCGCCCGGCTCCATGTAGTGTTGGTCTTCTTAGTTATTGTGCTCAGTTGTCTGATCCTCCTGTATCTGGGTTTCTGGTTCTAGTCTCACTGGCTATGGTTTCCCTACCCCTCCCAGTCCTCCTGCCCAGTACTAGTCCCACTATTCTTCCTGGTTCCAACTTGCTCTTGTCCATCTGACCCTGGTCTCTTCTTCCATGGTCCTCCTAATACAGGTCTTTCTGTGTTTGGTCTTCCTTGTCTTTGCCACCCTGACATTCGTTCTCCTAGACCCTCATCGACCTTCTGTTCCAGGTCCGACTGACCCTAGGCATCCTGGTTCTTTCTTTTCTTCATGGTACTGCTGATCTATGACTTATTGGTCCTGCTCCCTTGGTACATCTAATCACCCTGGGTTGCCTGTTCCTAGTCTTTCTGCTCTTGGTTTCCCTTGTTCATGTACTTCTGGGGCAGTATTATAGATAGGGTGCACTTTCCTAGTTTGCGGCACGCGCACCGTAAAACAGGTGCAGTGAGCGCAAACAGGAAGAGTGCGCCCTATTACATTTAATGTGCTGCTCCCGGGGCAGCCGGCAAAGTTGTGCTGTCCTGGGGGGCACTCTTTGTTTCACTGTGCAGGCGGCAACCCGCCTGAACCTGAGGGGAGGGAGGATTCCCTTTCACGTGAGTGCAGTGAGTGATAGCACTTGCCTGCAAGGGGATGTCCGAAGGATCCCTTTCCACTCTCCAGGGGGTTGCTATCAGGGGGCGCACTGAGAGTGCTCCACCTTTTAGGTGGCGCACTATCAGTGAGCATCCTGACAGCTTCTTTGCATCTCTGCCCATCTAAAATATGGTTTGGGCACAGAGGCAAAAGGATTCCCTCATTTTCATGGGGCCACGCCCCTATGCAAATGAGGGAATACCCTCTGGTGATAGCGCTGATGTTATATATGTGTGCCAGTGCTATCTGTTGCCCCTTCTTTAATACAAAAGTGCCCTGGGGTCTAGCAAAGCGGGTGCACATACCCCTTGTGCCTCAAGGTACTTTCCATAATATGGCCCCTGGTCTTCTTAGTTATGGTACTCATTTGTCTAATCCTCCTGATTCAGATCTTTTGATACTGGTCCTATTGGCCATGGTTTCCCTAGCCACCCCAGTCTCTAAGTCCTCCTGCCCCTTGCTAGTCCTGCTAGTCATCTCGATTTCCCTGTTCAAACGTATTCCAGTCTATCTGTGCCTGGCTCTAATAATAGTGGTTCTTCTAAGTTTGGTCTTCCTTGTCTTCTCCTCGTCCCTCTGAATCCATTCTTCCTAGACCCTCAAGGACCTTCTGATCCAGGTACCACTGGACTTTGACCTTCTGATCCTTACTAGTCCTCCTCATCCTGATGATCTAGTGCCTCCCCGTCCTGAAAGCCCCAGTTTTTCCTATGCGTGGTCTTGTCGGTCGTGGTCCTTCTGCTTCTGGTGCCCTGGTCCTTCTTGATCTGATCTCTGTGGTCTCAGTCCGCCTATTCCTGGTCTTCCTTTCCACTGTTCTTCTGGTACGGGTCCTCTTGTATCTGTCAACTGTATCTGCCACTCTTGGCCCTGGTCATATTCGTCCTTCTGGTCCTTGATGGTACTCGTAGACACTCCTAGACTTCTTAGTCTTGCTGATCCAGGCTTTCTGTACCTCCTGTCCCTGGTCCTTCTGTTCCTTCGAACACTGATCCACCGGGCCCTGATCCTCATTTTCCACATCCTCCTAGTCCTCCTGACCCTTCTCATCCTGTTCCCCTTACCCTTAGTCCTGTTTTTGGTCGCCTCTAGCTTTTCTCGTCCTGGTTCTCATGGAATAAACCTCCCAGTTTCTGGTTCTTCTTATTGTTATCCTCGTGACTCTGGTAGTCCTAGCCTTCCTGGTGGTTCACCTTCTGATCTTTATTCTCCTACTGGCCACCATCCTCCTCTTAACAGTCATCCTACTTCCTTCTCTAAGTCTCTTCCATAATTACTTTAGTTGGGTGCAGCCTTCAAGACTGTCGCTCAGATGAATTTTTTGGCTTCTAGATTTAATTTGCTGAGACAACACTGTCAAGGATTGTGAAGGGCAATACTTGGGTCCCAGTAGAGACAGGACCCAGCCCACTTACAACACTGCCTAGCATGTTAAAAACTAAGTACTATTCCCAAAATACATTAGATGGCTGACTAAATTCTAAGTATGGGTGAACGGACCACTCATGACATGGCACCAGCATGTATGCCTGAAACCCACTCTGCTGGTTGAATAGTGTTGGAAAGTATGTTTATTCACCTGGCAGTTAAGTAGACACACACCTCCCTCGTGAATTACCCAAATGTTTTGCATACCTGTCTCCTCCGTACACTTTCCCAGTTCCACAGAAGCCCCATCACTGTGTAGCCCTAGCACGAACCACATGGTGGTTAAACTAATGCATTTTAGTGTTGGGCTCCGAATCGCTGCACTAAAATGCTGTCATGTATTTACTAGCTCATATATGCGTGACGAGGCACTTCAGTCAGTTCGGTGGGGTATAGTTAAGCAACCAGTGCTCTAAGCACTGCTGCCTCAGGCAACTTAGTTATGAACCAAGCCCAGGCTGAGAAGTGACTCGTTGCTATGGTGATTGATGGCTTGGGCCCAGCTATGCTATTTACTTTGTGGGCTTTCCCTATTAAGGTGTGCCTCTGGGCCCATTATGGTGTAGATCTATATAAGGGGTCCATCCATAAATGATTTCCATCTTGACTCCATGTAGCTTACACCGACTGAGACACATCCAGCTGTCAAGTGTTTATAAGCTGTCTTGAAAAGTAGAAATAGTAAACTCCCTTTTTTGACCAGCATCTGATTATCATCTGCACAGTAGCGTCACAATAGGCCCTCAGCCCCCGCAGTATGGCTGGCCCCCTGCGCCACTGTGCAAGGGTCAGCTTGAGAGCTCCTAACTGGGTCTGGAGCGTGAGGGGCCACATCCATGCACTTTGCATGGGCAGCCCCCGCTAGGATTGTTATGCCACTGCATTTTCACTCATAAAGAGATGAGATCTGTAGTATTTCTCGCATAAAGATTAAATGGATTGTCCACGGTATGTGCGGTAAGATTCCTGAATTCAAAGGAAACTTATTAGCGTGGAGACATCTGATTTAATGAAGGTTATTAAAATCTGACCTGCCATCCGTGAACTATATAGACAAGCACCTTTCAACTGGGGACCTGGCAGAAGATGAGTGTGCACTGGGACTGGTAGATTTAGAACAGGCCTTTGATTCTGTAGACTGGCAATATATGTGGCAGGTTCTCAGGAGAATGGGGGTGGGTGGGAAGTTTCTTGAGTTGGTCCAGTTGCTCTATTAAACCCCAGTGATGAAAGTTAAGCTTGGTAAGTTCGTATCCAATCAGCTCGCCCTGAAAGGAGGCACCCGACAGGGGTGCCTACTATCTCCGCTGCTATTCGCAGTGGTTATGGAGCATTTGGCGGCCGCCCTTCTAAATACAATGTAACCGTGGGGACTTCGACTAGGGGAGTCAAACTATGTTGTCTCCCTATATGCAGATGACACATTGATATACCTTAAAACCCAGCGCACTCTTTTCCCGTACTGCTTGCTGAGTTGCACAGATTTGAAGAGGCCTCAGGTCCCCATATCAACCGCGGGAAATATAAATTGATCCCGATAAGACGGCTGGCCAACTTGGCACAGGCGGAGTGACCGCAGTTGGAGCTGCCTTGAGCAGGAGAGGGTGCACGCTATCTGGGGATAAGACTGGCAAACATAGCCCAGGTCTACCTGGATCTAAATAGTGGGAGGGTGGTGGAGGGATTTAAGGGGTCTGTTCGCTTTTGGCGTGAGCTGCAGCTCTCACTGATGGGGCGAATTGCGTTAGTGAAAATGATCATCCGACCTCTCAGCCTCTACGCATTACAACACTCTATATACATGGTACCATGACATTATTTCAAAATATTAGATGCCATAGTCTCGGACTTTTTATGGGGTAATCGACATGGAAGAGTAAAATGTAGATTTGTCCCAATCTCGATGGTCAGAAAAACTGGATTTTATTAAAGGCAAGGAGGCTAATAATATTGCAATCTTCTTTATTTAGGTAACCGCAGCCACTTTAAAGAACTTAGAATGTTGCAAAACAAAAAATAAGGTACACCACTAAGTATAAGTAACAATACAATAATAGTAAGCGCAGCAGAGAGAATACTTATCTTGACTGCGGTAGCCAAAAAAAGAAGAAAGAGTAATGTATGTTCTGACCTTTTATTGGGTTGGAATGTTTTGTTTTCCAACATTCTAAGTTCTTTCAAGTGGCTGTGGTTAGCTAAATAAAGAAGATTCCAATAAGATTAGCCTCCGGTCTTGTCATAAAATTAGCAACATTGCAACAAACATGGACTGGGGGAGACTGGAGGTGCCCTACACGGAATTTTATTATGTGGCCGCTCAGCTGCAACACGCAATTCACAGGCTGGATAGTGACGACAATTAGGAACGACGCCTCTTGGCGGGTATATGTGAGAGCCGCCCGCTGCTAATGCCGGAGCAGGGCGTTCCCGCCTGAGCCCCGTATGTTGTAAGACATGTGGCCATGGTGTGGGACACGGTTGTGCATAGGGTGATCCGCTGAGCGCCCTTTTCACGGGATATTTCCATGTCGAGCGTGCGTCCTTTTTGTCGCTATAGCTGACTCTATCTCGGTAAGACGTGGAAGGTAGGGGGATGTCAAACGCTGGGTGATTTGTATGTTGAGGGCAGATTCATCATGCGGGCAGAAGCAGAAGCTGCTTTTAACTTAGGACAGTTACTGCAATACGAAAATATTTCAAGGGTGGCAAGAGAGATATGGACAACATTCCCTGTTGAACCCCCACCACTAACACGTTGAATGTGATGCTATTTATGGCACAGGGCAGAAGACCGATATCGCACCTCAACAAAGCCATAAGAGAAGATCTGCTGGGAGTGGAACTGCCGATACAAAGAAAACAAGCATTTGCAATGCAATAGGTCTCGCATTTGCGAGACTTTGAGCTACTGGCATTGTAAATGACAAACCTTTTAAATATGTGTTAGTTTTTAAAACAGATAAATAAAAGGCATTGTCATTTGCAATGCCAATTGCTTAAAATTTCGCAAATGTGAGACCTATTGCATTGCATATGCTTGTTTCCCATCCTGTTTACTTTAAAAATGGTTGTAGCTGATACGCAGCGCTTGAACCAGCTCTGGTTTGGACGCTATACCCGGCCAACTCTCTGTAATGAAGACTATGTCTAGATTCTGTGTCTCAGCAAACTCAAGTTTGTGCTTTATTAGTGAGAGTTTATGGTGGAGGGCACAGCCACGGATGTATGGAAATTATGGAAGGAGTAGAGGATCCCGAAGAGAGACGCAGAGACAAAAAAAAAAAAACAAGCAGCTGATGGATACTTTAGCCTTAATGTGGCGCACTCGCGCATTTCTTTTGATGTGTACTCGGCACGCAAACATTATTTTTAATTGAAATTGACAACAACGGCGCCTGTGTTGTCAATTTCAATAAAAAAAAGAAAACACTGTTTGGGTGCCGAGTACACAATAAAAGAAATGCACGTGAATTAAAGCTCAGAAGGAGGAGGCTGTGGCCGGCGGCCGCCACTGTGTCTGCAGGCTCTTCGCCACTCATACCAAAGGCGGAAAAAAACGACTATCCGGAGGCACTGCATTTTGTTAGCCGAGGTATCGGGGCAAACTAAAACTCGGAAAACAGAATAAAAATAAAGTATACATCAACTCTAGACAGCTCGAGACAGTCACACTGGTAGAATGACTAATCCAATTGTAATAATGACATTTACATCAAGACTTCAGCTTCACAGTAGTAGCTGGACAGCATTAGGATTTTTTTACATCAAGACAGTAATGAATAATAAAAAAATGGATATTTTCCTCAAACAAACTGGCTTTGGTAGATCGGAAACGTTCTTGTCAATCCTCAGCAAGTCTCAGAACAGAATAAGCGCCTGCTCTCCTCAGCATCATCATAGACTGCATCTGTACAAACTTCCCTCACACAAGCGTAAAGTACACCCGCCACCCAGCATAACGGAACAGTGCCAACTTTTTTTCTTTCTCGTACACATGTACGTAGTACAACATCGGAAGCAACAGTGGAAGGTTTACTCAAACAAGATTAAATGGAAGACAATCGTCAACTTGTAATGCGGGGGAGAACATCTGAATTTTGTTAAAACATGTCCGAAGCGTCGACTTACACAATGAATACAAGGGCACAGTGGCACAATGGAGCTGTGCCCACCAGAGAAGTTTATGGTGGAGGGCACAGCCACGGATGTATGGAAATTATGGAAGGAGTAGAGGATCCCGAATAGAGACGCGGAGACCCAAAAAAAAAAAACAAGCAGCTGATGGATACTTTAGCCTTAATGTGGCGCACTCGCGCATTTCTTTTGATGTGTACTCGGCACGCAAACATTATTTTTAATTGAAATTGACAACAACGGCGCCTGTGTTGTCAATTTCAATAAAAAAAATAAAACACTGTTTGGGTGCCGAGTACACAATAAAAGAAATGCGCGTGAATTAAAGCTCAGCAGGAGGAGGCTGTGGCCGGCGGCCGCCACTATGTCAATTTCAATTTTAAACAAGCTTTGGCAACGCGGCCGCGACGAAAGTGAAAGTGATCGCAATCGCGATTACGATCGCGTGCAACGGAGGGCGCGCGTGCACGTTCACGTGCACTGTAGCTTTAGGCCACGGCAGCACTTTGAAAAAGCCTCTTTACAAAATGTCTCGGCCAGATCAGCGCAAGCGCTGAATCAGGCGAGACCTAACAAGGAGAAATAATGCATTTCTCCTTGTTGCGCCAATTTAAGACCAGGATTTTCCTGGTCTAAATTTTGGCGCTGCCTCCTGTGTAGGCCAGGGGCAGCGTCATGTTGCGGTGGAACGCCCAACAAAAACCCCACTGCACACCCTTTCACGCTAGCCATAGTGTGAAAGGGGGGCCTTATGTATAAGGCAGGGTTATGACCTCTAGCAACAGAACTGAGCACTATATTCCTTGCTCTCCCCTAAAATGGGTCTTGTTTTTTTTTAAGATTACCTGGAAATATCAGCTTGTTCTTACTGCTAAACCAATTTGGTTTTTTAATTTCATTTCTATCGTAAATCATTGTTTGATATGCAGCTAAATAAAAGAAATTACTTTTAACTGTTGGGTTTTAACTTCATTCGTATCATCATGCTTGTTTGATACGCAGCTCAATTAAAGAACTCCCCGTTAGCTGCTGTTGTGTGCGCTTTAGATATACTAATTTTAACCATGCGTTGTTAGTCAGACAACTCCTCCAGGAATTGCCTTTCAAAAATTGTGAATTACAATTAATCACTGTCACACGAAGTACAAGTGACTATCGTACCCACGATGGAAAAGTCCAAAACTGGTCCTACTCACTACACTAGACGATTACAAGTGGACCTCCCAATAATCATAATCACCTATCACGGTGAGAGTGGTGCTGCAGTTTGGTGAAATAAACAATTCTATAGTATAGTTGTAAACCTCAACATTTTGTAGTACATATGAATCAATAAAATTATTTTTATTCCATAAGAATGAAAGAGAAGTGACTTGGGGGGTTGTATGTAAATATCATGCAAAGGATTGTGGGATATGTGGGTGTCGCGCTCGCCGTCTGGTGATGCTGCTGAGTTGCCTCATCTCACAGCAGCGCAGCCCATCTGAAAGGCTCTTTGCATCGATCCTGGAAGGATGGAAAGCGGAGTTGCTTTTGCTGTGATTCAAACATAGGGGTACCGCCTTCACACAGGTGACAGGGAGGTTGTGTGGTAACGGGGTGTGACCATGTGAGATGGTGGGGGGAGGGGGCGGGGCGGTGAGAGGGAGATGGGTGCGGAGACAATGGGAATTAATAGGTGCTAAACACGGTGCCCGGAGCATATTACAAGAAAAGTATTAAAAGCAGTTTAGGAAGAATCACTCGAGCCGGTCAGCGGGAGGTGCTATGAACAACCTTCATGCAGATAGGTCAAAGAAATGCGCGTGAATTAAAGCTCAGCAGGAGGAGGCTGTGGCCGGCGGCCGCCACTATGTCAATTTCAATTTTAAACAAGCTTTGGCAACGCGGCCGCGACGAAAGTGAAAGTGATCGCAATCGCGATTACGATCGCGTGCAACGGAGGGCGCGCGTGCACGTTCACGTGCACTGTAGCTTTAGGCCACGGCAGCACTTTGAAAAAGCCTCTTTACAAAATGTCTCGGCCAGATCAGCGCAAGCGCTGAATCAGGCGAGACCTAAAAATGGGCTTAGGTTCTGGGGGAACCTCTGACAGATAGGGAATGGGAACAAATACCCGAGGGGGTGTGAACAGTGAGTTCCAACGCACGTTTTAAACTCGAAAACGATAATATGGTTCACCAGACATACCTCAGACCTTGCATTTTACATTTAATATCTCGACCGAGGTGATGAATGCCCGAGGTGCGGCAAAAGGGCAGCAGACTTTCTACATGTGGTTTGGGCCTGTCAGTTGCTTGGCATCTATTGGGGCGATGTGCTGGCATGCCTTCAAAAAGCTACGGGGTGGTTCCTTAATAACCGAGGAGGTCCGCTCAGTGCTGTTGGGTCTAATGCCCTCACCCAAGGGCAAGAGGCTTACCAGACGGTTCCTCATGCTGGGACTTGTCCTGGCAAAAAGACGAATTGCGATATCATGGCTCAGCCCCAGATCCCCGCAGAGTGGAAGCTGGTTGAAAGAAATGAGCGAATTGGCCACAGCAGAGTTGGCTCGTATGAAGTTTGTAAGATGGGATGAAAAAGTCGAAGATGATCAGCAGGCATGGTCTCAAATGATAGCAAGGAGAAAGGAGGAACAGCCCCTGGCCATACTGGGTATTTCAGACAGAAGGGAGGCAGCTGCTGAGCCGCCTAGCCTTTCATTAGTACAAATGAAGTGTAATTGACAGGGAATACTACGAGACGTAAAAAGACCTTGGGGCAGATTTATGACGACTGGCGCATCCCTGCATATCAGCAGGGATGCGCCAGTTATTGTGCGCCACAGCTCCGCCACCATGGATGCGCCGCATTTACAAAGCGGCGCACCATGGGGCAAAAACGGCACAGATGCGTGACGCATCTGTGCCGTAAAAGTGGCGCATTGCTGGAATTGCGTCGCAAGCGTGACGCAGCTCCAGCAATGCTCTGGGGGGCCCTATGGTTACAATGCTGCGTCAATCCTTACGCCTGCTTCAAGCAGGCGCAGGGTTTTGACGCAGCATGGGCTCAAAAGTGACTGAGTGAAATCTTGTAGATTTCACTCAGCCACTTTTAGGAGGCGTTCCTGCGCCGGAACGCCCCCCCCCCTGTGCAGGTACGCCCACATGTGGCGCAAGCTTTACAACGTGACGCATCTCCCTAGATGCGTCACGTTGTAAATGGGGCGCAACATGGCGCAGGGTTTACGCCGCCGCTGCGTCACAAAAGTGACGCAACGGCGGCGTAAAAGTGGCGCAAGTCCGATATAAATCTGCCCCCTTGTGTTTTCGTATAGAGCCCTCCTAGCATTATTGGATCTAGTACACGACACATAGAAGTTGGGGGGGAGGAAAGGGTGTTAACAGAATGTTATGGGATAATCTGTCTTTAGCAGGGGGCTGATTGCCCCAAAAATGCTAAACAGAAGTTATGTTCATATGCTGGGGTTTGTTCAAATGACACAATGTATGTGACACGTAAAAATACTAATAAAAATGCTTTAAAAAAAAAAAACGATATAGACAAGCAAATGGTGCCATTCCCAGACTTGCACAAAAAGCGCGTATAATAATATTTGAAATAGCTATACAAATACCAATAACATTACAAGCAGAGATCTTGCATTAACATTGTAAGAGTAAGCACATGCACCACAATAGCCTTGTCACCCAATTTTAAAAAATGAAGATAACATCATAAACAGCAAACATAGGGTATGTTACGTTATACAGATTTGCAGAGCGCACTATCACCCGGGAGGGTTTCATGGTGCTGAGCAGGTGTGAGCCTTGCCAAGCCTACGGCCTTGTGGGACTACTTGAAAAACCAGGTCTTCAGCTTCTTGTGGAATTCAGGAATTGAGTAGGAGCCTCCGATGTGTAGTGGCAGGTCGTTCCATGCTTTAGGAGCGATGTAGAAGGATCGACCTCCGCATCTGGTTATCCACATTGGTGGGATGTGTGCAAGTAGGAGTCCAGATGAGCAGAGGTGTCCGGAAGGTGTGTGAAAGCAGATGCGATTGTTGAGTTATGCTGGGCTATGCAGTGCACTACAACTGCTGAAAAGAACTATATTTTCCAGTATTGTCGTCACCTCACAGCAAGAATGTCATATCATCACAAAAAGCAGAATAATACAGTGTTGTTGTTGAAGCAAGCATAAGTACTTTATGTAGTGTAACTGTTATGTTACCAGTATTGGTAACATAACAGTTGCTGATGTGGCTTTATGCTAATTTTTGGGTGCATCAACACAATGTCCATGGTACCTAAAGTAAGAACTGACTGTACATGGGTGGACTGGAGCCCTCACTCGCCTCACTATGTTTTTTAACTGATCTTCAGTCTGTATGTATTCCTGTAGAATCCACCCAAGTTAAGAGATTTTCCATCCTTATTTCGCAAACTTGGTATGTTTTCATCGTATATCCCCCAGATTTACAGGGTAAACTTTACACGCAGTTCCGCCTATTTCACCATGATTTACAGAGTGCTTATTTTCAACAGGCTACTAATATACTATTTAATATAAACACAAGAGAGAAGGAATTTACCACTTTTTTTGACAAATAAAGTACTCTCCTACTATATGTTATTTCACAATGCAAACCTCGCATGCGACACTGGCTAATATGTTTGATTCATACAGTGCATGTTTTCCGCAATTCATTTATATACTGTTTGTGCCAAAAAAAAATAGTTTATTTGATTCTAAAAATATGAATGATTGTGTACATTGCGGTCTTGTCTATATAATGAACACATTATCTATGATCTGTGTTAAGCTTATGTATTGTCTCCATTGGGAAGATTTGCAAGAAAGTGCCGCAGCACAGCACCGCCAGCACTTTTGCTGCGCCACGCTGCAACACTTTCAAGGATGCCTGCATCATGGGGAGATTGTTTTTGTGCAGGAAAGGGCACCTTCCTGCACAAAAACATTCACTACAAGCATTTTCTTCTTACAATGAGTGCTGTAGAATGCAGCACGCATTGAAAGAGGAAAAAGACAAGGAGAAATTAAAACATTTCTCCTCGTTGTGCCTCCCTACGCCACCCCTGGCGTGGTGTAGCATACTGACACATTTCCAGGTTCACGATTCCTCATAAATCTGGAAATGTGTCTGGTTCCATGGGTGTTGCGTGGGAACACCTACAACAACACCCACAGAATGCCCCTTTCACGCAAAGTGCTGCGTGTAAAGGGTCCGTATTTACAAGAACAGGAAAAGCCATGCTTTCCTTGTAAATATGGGGCAGAGAAATGTGCTGCCAGTGCGTCACAAAAAACGACGTACTGGTAGCGCAAGAGGCTTGTAAATCTGCCTCCATTTGTTTGCCTTATAAAGTACACCAGTCTCCGGTGAGAGAATAATAAACACTGAAAATGCACTCAGGCACCAAAGGAGACTAAAGGAGTGGTTTGATATTAGGTGGATTGTAATGGGCAAAAGAAGATAATATTTAAATTGTGTTTTAAAGTCTCTGTAGTATGAATTAAGGTTAAGATGTGTCCTAAGGGCTAGAGCGGTCGACCTCGAAGCTGGGGAACCAGGTTCGAGTCTCGGCAGGGAAGCTCAAAATCATGTGATACTGGGCAAATTACTTAATCTCCCCAGGCTTAACAAAATGAATGTGTCCTTGTGTAATGTAACTGTGGCTAATTTAAAGATACCAGGAAGTAAATAAATGCAAGCTCTAACATCAATCATATTGTACTGTATTGTAATTGCATTTAAATAGTGCTTACTACCCCTGACGAGGCGTCAAAGCACTTTTTCAGCGAGTAGCCCGCTACTCTGGAACCCATAAATGATTAGCGGTGAATTAGTATAGTGAAATATGAAATTAATTTGAGTGGTAGAGATGTTTTCAATTCAATTTCAGCTTTATTTCGACTTGTTTGTCATAAAAGCAACATACATAGATATTAAAAACATATATAATACACAGTCCAGAATCCAGGCAATAAATATGGAGAACAATCACAATAAATTCTATCACGGCTATGCTAAAAACAATATAAATTAGTTAAAAGCCAGGTGATGTTTAAAAGATTATTATAATACATTCAGAAAAGGGGAAAGGAATAAAATTCATAGTGTCTGACCAAGCAAGAAGGTTATCTAACCAGCCTTTAAATATTATAGCTTACATCCTTTCTGATTCCTTATAAGATATACATTGAATAGGAATCTACTTAAGCTGAAAACTATTGGTTGTGAAGTATTTGCTTTGAGTGTACGTTCTGCCTCTTTGAAAAATCTAAACCCCATGTTTATACACAAGGGTTTAATCCACCGATCTCTTGGCTTTTTATAAACTGGGCAGAAAAACAGTACGTGAGCATCATTTTCTTTTGCTTTTTGTGAGCAAAGGGTACACAATCCACTATCATCTTCATTGCCCCTCCAACTACTAGTATTTGCAGCAATCTGCAGGACCCCATATCTGAATTGTAAGTACAATGTTTTAGCTAGTGGTGGTCTTATCTCGTCCATGAATTGTTCGAATACAGGAGTATCCTTAATGGACAAGAATTTCTGCGTCATTATACCTAGTGTGGAGCTAGAGGATACTTCATTCTTTACGTGTATCCAAAAAGCAGATTTCAAAAGTTTTTTTGAGATTGGTAACATATTCTGGGGGTTTTCCCAAAAATGGGAAAACCCAAGCTTTCTAAACCACTGGGAAATATGTTTTAACGAGGGAATACTTTTATATTCGTCAATCCTAATTATTTCTAACAGTCCATTCTTATAGTCACTCAGCTCAGGGGTTGTCCATAGTCTAATCCAATAGAGTAGTGGCCTTAATGTGGCTTGGTGGTCAGTTCTTTTAAGATTAATATCCAGGAAGACTGGAGTTATCGGTGTTCTTACTGGTATTTTAAGTAGCCTGCGTATGAAGATATTCTCTTCCTTCCTAAAAGTGTTGTTGCAGGAGTAACCCCAGACCTCAGCGCCGTAAAGTGCTGCCGATTGGGCCTTTGCTTTAAATAATTCTAGTGCCGGCGTAATTGCTTTAGATTGACTACTGCCATGCACCTTTAGGATAGGCATTAGATTTTGTTTCAAAATTAATTTACTTTTTTCCAATTGCCCTTTCCAATGGGGCATACTATCCAGCATAATACCCAGGTAATTAAAACTCTCCACATATTCCAATTTCTGATTATTTAAGGCCAAATTCTTTCTAAAGGATTTCTGAGGATTTATGGACATGTATTTTGTTTTAGATGAGTTAATTTCTAGCCCCTTTTCCACACAGTAATTGTTAAAAGTGTTTACTAGGTTTTGTAAGCCTTGCGGGGTTTGCGAGAGGAGGATTGTGTCATCAGCAAAAAGCAATGCGGTGACCACCTCATCTCCTAGTTTCGGGGAGTCATGTTTACAGTCTTTTAGATAGTTAGGTATATTGTTGACATATAAAGAGAAGAGTGTGGGCGCCAGCACACACCCTTGGCGGACGCCCCGATCCACAGGGATATCCTTCGAAATTTCTCCTCCCTTGCCCCATCTAACTCTAGCATAATTTCCTGTGTGGAGTCTAATTATTTCCTTGAGTAACTCACTGGGAACTGCCATATCATTAAGGGTGGACCATAGTAATTTACGGGGTACAAGGTCAAATGCAGCCCTTAGATCAATGAATGCTACATACAAGCTTCCCTTTCTTATGTTAATATATTTCCAGCAAATACACATGAATCTAAATACGTGGTAGAGATGTTAGTCTGTTATTTAGATTTAAAAGGATATTGGAGGGATAGAAGAGGGAAGGATTTAGAATTCTTTTTTTTGGTGCTCATAGCAGTAGGAGAAGGTGTGGGATGAGTAAAAGGGAGATGGAGGGGGAAGAGTCAGAGGGAAGGGTTTAAAAATGCTTGTTTGGGAGATCTGAATAGTAAAAAGAGGTATGAGATGATGCAAGGAGGGATAGATTCGGGAAGAGTCTAGAAAGGGTTATTTTTTGGGATCATAGTGGTGGTATGGGGTTTGGGATGAATGAGAGAGTGGAGGTAGAGGATATATTGATAGAGGTATAGGGTGAGAAATTGGGTAGTGCAATGGAAAGCGTAGTAGAATGAGGTTTGAGATAGGTCAGAGAGTTGAGGTAGAGGATATATTGAGAGTGGTATAGGGTGAGAAATAGGGTTGATAGAGTGTCATGTTATTCTGAAATTTGTAGGATTTGACTAAAGAAGGGGTGTGGGAAAACATTGGTAAGGGATTTGGTCGTGTGGGAAGTTGGTTTGCGAGTTTGGGAAAAGGGTTCGTTGGATTCGTGCTCAAGCCTCTTATTATTGTTGTGGTTTGTGTGGTCTGCTTGTGGCGTCTCATCAGAGCTTACAAGTGGTACCGAGGAAACAGAATTGAGAGAGCTCTCAGAGCGAGTGAAGCGAGAATGGCTAGACTGCAGGACAGTCAATACCAGAATATCAAGATTATGGAGAGGTTCCAACGGGGGAGGATGGCAACAAGCACTGTTTAGGTAGGTTCTTTCTCCAAGGGAAGTAATTGTGTGATGGTGTGATGACATTTGTCATCAAAGGGGGGAACTGATTGAGCGTCATGTTATTCTGAAATTTGTAGGGGTGCATCATATTCACCGTTAGTCAGCACCCACATATTAACCAATGTAGGCTAAGAAGTGCTATAGAAATGTTTTGCTGTAATAGTTTAACATAGAGGTGATTACAAATGTAATAATGCTTTTGTGAAGAACAATGTTGCAGATTATCGTGAATGTATTTAGTAAATGCATAATGATTAGTTTATGTAATGCAATGTATTAGGTTAAAACGTGCGTCATATTAGAGTTACACATGCAAGTTGCTTGCTCACGTATATGAAAATAATGAACTAATGCTTAGAGTGTGATTTAATAGTGTGTTAACAGTGTAAAGGCCTGATCGCATATACGTAAAAGAGAAAGGCCTGTTCATTTCCTTATGTTAGCTAAACGTTGTAGGCCGAAAATGATTTCCTTTGGTAGAGGCTTTGGGTTGCAGGGAGATGTAAAATCTTAATGACGTGAAATGTTTTTCGTTCCCATGTTTCTGTTGCAGGTGCAAGGACATTTAGCTAGTTAGTGAAACTAGGTCTTTGTTTTGGGAGTTAGGATGCTGAGAGAAGCCAACAGGGGAGTACATTGGAATGTGGGGATGATACTTTCAGCGGAGAAGGTGCCTGGGACCCAAGGTCAAGCTAACCATTGTTAGATGCCAGAAAAATTTGTAGGAAAAGTACTAGAAGAAGACCTGGCTGAAGAGGTGTGCCGAAGGGCGTGTTCTACGTTTTTGGGGTTTTATATTAGGGACAGTGCCCCGTGGGTTGAGCAGTTGAGGTTTAGACGGGAAGCTAGAAAGAGCATCTTAGAACGAGCTCTGACTAAGTGAATGTACTTCTTAGGAAGGCTTCACTTCTGACACCTTTAATTCTTTTGCCTGGATGGGGAATGTTAAGTACGGATGTCACCTTAGAGATAGAGTAGGGATAGTCTAATGTTTTCTTTCCTTTTAGACTAATGATTCCTAATTTGGACATTGGCTTTACCATTGCTTTCTTGATGATTTTAGAGTCAGTGATTCTTTTTGTTTTGATTCGGATGAGAATCCTACGTAGACTGGCATTTGTATTAGTGCCCATCTATCTTCTACACCTTGTATTAAGGTGTTTGTATGTACAGTTATTTTTGGTTGTAATAAAATCTTATAAATTTTAGATTCGGAGTCAGTGGTCCTTTCCAAATGAAATCTAACTTTGGCGATTATGTTCTAATAACTAAATTTCCTCCCCTCTACACTATTTAGCGGATAAAAAGATCCTGGCGACCTGAGAGGATTCTTGGAGATAATCAGGTAGGCAAGAATCCGGCCTCATAAGAGTAATGCTTTGGATATGCTGAATTGTAAGAAAAGTAATAAATATATAGACACATAAGTACGTGGAAGGCATATATATGCATAAGGAAAGTATATGTAGATTAAAGATGTATTTAATAAACTCTGGCTTTCAAGTTTTGATGTACTTTAAATTAATGTATTTGTATTTGTTTTTTTATTTTTTGTAATTCAGTAGTGAAGCAATTGTAGATAGTTATGATAAAAGATTTACTTATTTATGCAGTCACTTACATAGAATAATGTAACTATCAGTAATATGTACATTTGTTAAGCAGAACTAATGAATATCTATATTTTTTAAAACATCATTATTAGACACGTTTATAACAAGCAATGCACATATATAGGTTGTAAGGACGAGGAGGACCAGCAGGTAAATGGTTTTAAGAAATTTATTTAGTAGCAGCACTGTACGTCTGAACAGTGCAGCCGGTAGAAGATAACTGCCACAAACAGAACATAGAACTTGGAACAGCAGAGAGAGCAGGCATGCTCTATACATTCCATGTAGAACATATGAAAGCAGCACACTGATGAAATCAGAATGTAACACATCTCACCCCATAACACAAAAGGAAAAAAACAACAACAAACATAAACCAAAACAAGAAATAAAAAATAAAAAAAACAACACAAGAAGATAATAACATTAAGTATTGTACCTCTTTGGCATAGAAATGGTTCTATTGTTAATTTTAACCCTTGGAGCAACAGACCACCCTTCATCAGGAACAGGACGATTTCTCAAAGAAGTATTACAAACAGTGAACTTGGGGGCATATTATCAATAAATAGCGTTAAAATTATTGCCGCTTTAGTGGCAGAAAACTGCTGCTAAAGCGGCGATAATGGGCTTGATTATATGCCCTAGAGAATTCCAATAGAAGCCCATGTTCTGGTGTGAACCTGGGCTTCTATTGGAATTCTCTGCGGCATATTATCAAGCCCATTATTGCCTATTTAGCGGCAGTTTTCTGCCGCTAAAGCGGCGATAATTTTAATGCCGTGCTTGATAATATGCCCCATGGAGTCTTCACAAGACCTGCATTTGACCACTCTTCTTACATTCCAGACCTTACCACCCTGAGTAACCACACTGTTTTACACACCTTCACAACTTTAACAGGAGGACCAAGTCTGGAACGACCTTTGGCTAAAAAAAACAGGTTTCTTGATCCTGAAAAAATCTCCAACAACAAAATCAGGAACTCTAATCTTCCATTTCTCATCAAAAGCTTCCTTCATTTTATCTTGCTTCCTCCTTACCTTACCAGCAATGACATCCAAATCAATATCATCCACCTCCTTACAGGATTTCTTTATCCACCAAGGGCAAATATCAGATACAGGATATCTCCCCTTAAGAAGCCTAAAAGGACTCACACCCGTAACAGAATGGGGAGTAATACAGTACATCCATAATCTCCTCCTCTAAACATCTCTCCAAGGCTCACCAGACACACCAACAGAGTCCATACCACTTTTAAGAACACGATTGAATCTTTCCACCTGACCATTTTTCCTAGGTTCATACAGGGAAGTGGTGATATGTCTGATACCACGTTTGGTGAAAATCTCCTCCATTTCTTGAGAGACAAGTTGAACTCTGTTGTCAGAAACTAGGACTTCCAGACAACCTTCCCTGGCAAAAACCTCTTTGAAAAAAGAAATGACAACCAGTGAAGTAGCACTAGCAACAAACTTGACCTCAGGCCACTTAGAATGGTAATCCATCATAACTAGAGCAAAGCGAGCATCAGAAGGTAAACATTTGAAAGGACCTGAAATATCAAAAGCAACTTTTTGTCAAGGTGATTTGGGCCAAGTCACAGGTTTGAGAGGAGCAAAAAAAACTCTGAGCATCTTGTCACCATTAATACAGAAAGAAAAGTCCCTGACAGTTCTATCCACCATCTTGTCAAGACCAGAACACCAGAAATTGGCTTTAATAAGACACTTCATAGAAGACCTGCCAAAATGTCCCTCATGGGCAAGCTGTAAAATGTTATTCTGTAAAACAACGGGGGGAATAATCTTGCCACTCTTAAAGAGTAAGCCACCCTCTGCTACAATTTCTTCCGCAACTTGCCAGGAAGGACTCAACTCAGGTGACGCACATTTAGGTTTAGGCCAACCGGCCCTTAAATAATTCAAAATGGAGAGGCATACAGGATTGTTATCCATTTCCTTTCTCCGTTCAACTTCAGAAACACCAGAAAATTCTGAAGAAACACAATCCTTAAGAGAAGCAACCATATCCAAATAGTGATCAGCGTGGAGACTAGTATCATCAGAGCAAGGCAACCTTGACAAGCAATCCGCTGTGACATTACTCTTACCAGGAACAAACTCAACCTCAAAATTATATTCCTGAAGTCTGGAAGTAAGGCGAGCAAATGTGCAGTGGAATTCCACCCACCACCAGGGGACAAAATCCCAACAAGAGGTTTATGATCAGTTCTTAGTAAGAACCTGCTGGCCCACACATAATTTCTGAAATGCTCAATAGCCCAAATGCACGCTAAAAGTTCTCTCTCAATAACAGCATACCTCCTTTCAGTTTCAGAGAGAGTTCTGGAAGCAAACGCTACACACCACTCCTCTTTAGCACACCTTTGACTCAAGACAGCACCCAAGCCATACAAACTCATATCAACCGTAAACACACACAATGTGTTAAGGCAAAATGATTTAAGAGTGGGAGCCTCCACAATCTCCCTCTTAATCAGTTGGAAAGCAGACTCTTGTCTTTCAGACCAGTAAAAAGCTGAAGTTTTCCTCATCAATTCCCTGAGGGGTTCCATCTTAGTGGCAAAATTAGGTATACACTTGCTGTAGTATTCACAAAGACCTGCAAAAGACAGTTTTTCTTTATTGTCAGGTGATGGAACTTTGATAATAGCGTCAACCAGGGATTTTGTAGGCAACACGCCATTATCTGACAGAGAATGGCCAAGATAATCAACAGATTCACCAAAAGATTTGCATTTTCCAGCCTTGAGTGTCAAACCAAAATGTTGTAGTCTATCACATACCTGCTTGATATGACACAAATGATCTTCATTGTTCTTGGGAATTAGAATGTCATCTTGAAAGCATTTGACAAAGACACTAAGCTCTTTGAATATATGGTACATAGCTCTCTGAAACACTGAGATCGCAGAGGCCAAACCAAAAGGCATCCATTTGAACTGGAATAAACCATGTGGTGTTATGAAGGCAGTGAATCTTCTGGAATCTTCCGTAAACTCAAGCTGATGATACACCGAACGGAGATCCAGCATGGAGAAAATGCGAGCCTCTTCTAGCATGCATACCATTTCATTGATGTTAGGAAGAGGATGACAATCAATGATCAAGTTAGAATTGAGAGCTCTTAAGTCCACACAAAGTCTCAAACTTTTGTCAGGTTTACAGGCTAAAACAATGGCAGAAACCCATTCTGAGGACTTAACTTCTTCAATGATACCTACTTGAAACATCTCATCTAACATGTTCTTTAACTCTTCTCTTACAATAATGGGCACACCTCTAAGTGTTTGCTTAACAGGTAAAGATCCCTCTTTGACTTTAATTTTATGGCTGAAACCAACCAATTTGCCAAGCTTTTCTGAAAATACATTGGGATAAAGGTTTGGAAAATCAACATCTGAAAAACAATCTGTTACAACAGAAACAGGCTCTTTGCTCCTAGGGTTCAAAATGATACCCGATTTGGCTTGATCAAGCCACCCCAACACATTGACACCTTTAATCGCAATGTATAATTTGATGTGGGCCGACCGTTCCTTAAATTCAATCTCAGGCGCTTTAAACCCAACCATATCAATTTTTTTTCCCATCAAAACTTTGTGCAACAATATCTGGCTGCATGAGAGAATTTAAATCAATTCACCAAAACATTTTATGCAATACTCTTTGGTGATGATATTCCAAGGCGAGCAAGAATCTGCCATGAGCTCCATAATATGTACCAGACACTTAGGAGGATCAATATTGAATGTTGAAGTATCAACAGGAACATTGTGAATAGAAACAACAATACCAAATTCGGGATCAGTATGCGGTTCATTCTCCACCAGACTTTCACCAGATACACAGGAAACCTTACTCTTAGATTGACTGCCTGAAAAATATTTTTTTGTATCCTTGCACATCTTAGAGAAGTGTCCTAGATGCCCCACACTTACTGCACTCTCTACCAATGGCAGGGCAAACGTGGAAAAGAAGCCACATGACCTGGATTGCCACATCTAAAACAATGTAAACCTTTAAAAATGTTATTCTTGTTGCTAAAGGTATTTTTGGAAGAACTTGGAGTAACACTATTTACATTGCCAGGTGCAGAGGTTTTGACATCCTTATTGAGAGATTTCGTCCACTTCTCTGATTTCTCAAGAGCTTTAGCAGTACTAATGACAGCTTCTAAATTAGGATCACCCATAATCCATAGCTGCTCTTGTACTTTTTTGCTTTTAACATGTACATGTTTGATCTCTTATCATCTCGTCAGTAATCAAAATCGCAATTAATTGACAAAGCACGCAAAGCCGCAAAAAATTTGTCAAAACTTTCCCCTTCTTCTTGAGCTCTATTATAAAATTTTAATCTGTTAAGGGCAACACTAGTGGTAGGCTTAAAACAATTCTCAATGTGTAACAAAGCCTCATAATAGACCTTGTGATCACCACTAGATCTGACAGGAGGCAATGTTCTATACACAACTTGCCCTTCCGAACCTAAACAATGGAGAATTTCTTTTTTTTTCCTTTCTGCTGACATCCTTTCCCTATCGATGGCTTTAAGATACATAATAAACTCTTCTTTCCACCTTGTCCGCGGAATAGGGGGCTCACCTTTGTTCTGCAAAAATGTGCTGGGAGGATCAAACTGCATTTTGTTGGATGACTAACACACAATAAGTATAAAAGCAAATGAAAACTCCAACTATATAAAGCACTGAATGAATGAACAAATATAGGAGAGTAAGTCACTGCAACACTATAGGCACAACAATAAGAAAAAGGCTATATGTATATATATATATATATTAACGGAAAAAAACCATAGGTTTCAGGCACGTTATAGTTAGGAATTAGCATTTAAAAACCTCAGAAATTCACTGAAAAAACCATAGGTTTCAGGGGTGTTATAGTTAGCTGGACTTTTCACTTGTACAAAACCATTGAAATTGCCCCGTTATAGTTAGTTCAGCTAACTATAACTCGCGCGCCCGCAATGCACTGCTGATGACGTCACATATTACATCACTCATGACATGGTCAGTGACATCACTCATGACATCACTGATGACATCTCAAATGACATCACTGATGACATCACTGATGACATCATCCAGTGAATGTGTGTTATTCTGAAAATTAAATATGTTTTATATATGTATATCTCAAGGTCGATGGAAGAATAAATGGGTATATAAGTGTCTAAATGGATGATTTGTTTTTGAAAAATTGATTGTGTAACTGACTGATTAAGTGTATCATAGTGAATACATGGCTTAGTGAGTAATGTTTAAATATGTAAATATCTGTATCAGTCTCTCACTTTGTGTATAAGTGGCTGCATGGGTTGGTGAGTAGCTACATGGGTGTCTATATAGGTTATTAGTTGGTTTTTTGAGTATCAGTCTGAGTGTCTGCATGGTTCGGTGGGGGGTATTACGTAGTGCATAGGTGCATGAATGAGTGACTCACTGTTTGTATGTGTTGAACACAGTATGTGTGCAGGACTGTATGGGTGGATGAGTGTGTGTATGGGTGTGTTAGTGAGTGAATGACTGTCTCAATAGTGTCTTTATGAGTAACTACATATGTTTTAAACTAGTATATGTGACTATTGGTGTATATATGTGAGTATATGTGAGAGTGAGAGATTGAAAGAGTTCCTGTATGAATAAGTATGTGTTTCTATAAGTGATTGTTTAAAAGACTAAGTATGTGTAAGTTTCTGTAGAAGTAAGTGTGGTGGTGTGTGTATAACTGTATATGCAAGTAAATGTATGTTTGATTCTTTATTAGCATGAGTGACTATGTGTGTGAGTAACTCTATGGATGAGTGGCATTGTGTAACAGGATGTATAGGTGTATGAGTACATATGATGAGTGAGTACATGTATGAGTGACTGTATTGGACTGTTGGTGAATGAGTGGATGTGTATGTGGATCTTAGAATTACTGAAGAGGTTGTTGTAACTGGTATTGGTATGTCCATTGTTTTGAAAATTTTAGTCTCTATTTTTGAATGTGTGTATCAAAGGTTATATTACGGTGAGAGGAGGTCTGCCACTCTATCACAAGGATGATGTCATCAGTGATGTCATCAGTGATGTCATTTGAGATGTCATCAGTGATGTCATGAGTGATGTCACTGACCATGTCATGAGTGATGTAATATGTGACGTCATCAGCAGTGCATTGCGGGCGCGCGAGTTATAGTTAGCTGAACTAACTATAACGGGGCAATTTCAATGGTTTTGTACAAGTGAAAAGTCCAGCTAACTATAACACCCCTGAAACCTATGGTTTTTTCAGTGAATTTCTGAGGTTTTTAAATGCTAATTCCTAACTATAACGTGCCTGAAACCTATGGTTTTTTTCCGTTAATTTCAAAGGTTTTTTAAATGCTAATTTCTAACTATGCCTACAGAGATAGGACATGTGAAGAAAGAAGAAAAAATGCACAGAAAGAAACAAAAGAAGTGCAGAAAGATGCAACAGAAGTCCTCAAATACGAAGATAAGTGCAGGAAGAAGGATAACGTGCAGAAAGAACAAAAAGAAGAGCAGAAAGAAGCCTTGTTGCAAAATCATCCTGTACCCTCAACTTTTTCAGACGGATACTGGTGGTAACTGAGTCTGACTAACCAGTCCTAGAGCCAGTGCTATGTTAAAAGACACTTAGAATACAGTGAAAACACCTACATACACTAGGGAACATTATGCGTTGGGGTCCCCCTGTGATTAGCCTTACCTCCTCTATAAGCCCCTAGTATATAATAGGGCATGGGGATTAAAACTACCTCTTAAAACAGGCCACAGGGCGTTTTTGCACACGTTAACTCAGGCCCCGTCCCCTCCTTTCACCATTGTGTAAACACGCCCTGTGTCCGTTTTTAGTTGGGAGATTAAGTTCATTTGAGTCCTGAGGGTCCCTAGGGTCCAACTAGCCCACTAGGTACCTCCAGTAAGTGCCACAGAGCTGCGTTGCAGAGAGGTGTAAAAAGTGGCACGGCCTGGACCACCTCTCTGCAATGCAGCTCAGTGGCGCTTACTGGAAGCACTTGGTGGGCTAGTTATCCCCCAGGGGCCCTCAGTATTGAAGGGAAATTATATCCCCAATTTAAAACGTGCCATGGTGCGTGTTTGCACACGTCACCTCAGGCCCCGTCCCCTCCCTTCACCACTGTGTAAACGCGCCCTGTGGCTGTTCTAAGTTGAGAGATTAAGTCCCCTTGAATCCTAAGGGTCCCTAGGGTCACACTAGACCACTAGGTACCTCCAGTAAGCGCCACAGAGCTGCGTTGCAGAGAGGTGTAAAAAGGGGCTTGGCCTCAGAACACCTGTCTGCAGCGCAGCTCCCTGGCGCATACTGGAGATGCCTGTTGGGGGCGCGTTTGCAGAGTGCTGCATGGAGGGGGCATGGCCTCCGGCAAGATGCCAGTCTTTTATTTATTTTATTTTTTTAAGAAGGGGGGCTGTGTGGTTCCCCTTCTTATTCTAATTTATTGGCCCTGATGACCCCATCCCCCAGGGCCTGTCTCCTAATTATATTTTTTTGACCCCAATCCCCAGGGCCGGCCACTGTTTTTTATTATTTTTTAAAAATATATATTTATAGACACACCTAGGACATGCTGGACAAACCATACGTACCTATCACCATGACGATTTGCGTGATATTCATTAAAAGGCGACTATGCATGCAATTAATCCACGTGGAATGTATTTACACCACTAGTGAAGCTCTGACATGTCTGATGCTCTACCGTGCCTAATCCCGGTAGACACCCTTGTCGTTTATTTATACAAACATGGGTAGCTATTGATGGGCACATTTAATACACATGCACACCAAGCCATTCAAAGGGGATTCGACAAAAATTCGACCAAAACTATGCAAGAAACCCCCCTCACAGTTATTAAAACACACATCCACTGCCGGATGTGTAATACTTTTTATTTTACTCTCTGGAAAGGGGACGAACATCACTTGCGAGTCACAGCGCGCTCCTGACAGAGCCCAATGCTGTGTTACACCCACCATTGCCTGCCGAGTGCCACACACCTCTGTATTGTATTCCACTAGCTAGTGCATATGCTATGACACTCTCTAGCCCATGTGCACTGTAACACCACCCCGTGAAAATGTCATGCCACACTTGTCTTCGCACGGGTTATATTGCCCCATCTAACGTGCCTTCCTCGATGCCTATGTTATAACGCACAGTGCTATGCCATACATATTACAATTTGGGATCCATATCTTTGTCACAGTGCATATGCAACGTTACACTCCCCAGCACATATTTTACAACTTTAGAGACTAGTTAGGTTACACAACACTGCCCTGTGCATATTACACTCCAAGGCGCATATCGCATAGCACGCGCTAGTGCCTGTGCTATCTCGCGCTCTCCAATGAATCTGTCATTGCGCACAATGTATTGCATATTATATTTCACGCCTGGTTCATCTTATATCACACTTTTTGGTGCATAGTTTATACCATACACTATATCTAGTTTTCATTTTCAATCGTGCTCTCAGGACTATGTTCTATATAACACTGTGTTCACCTACCCTTTTCACGGGCATTACATTTTGCCATAGGGGGTGGAGGGTCAGGGGGTGTTTTTGCCAAGTGAGCCCGGAGTCACAGTCACTAACGTCTTCTTCTTCCTGAATAAAAGTGAGATTATGCTGCATACTTGTTCATATTTTAAGTAGTTTGTACAGACAAAATGTTTTAAAAACAATAAAGTTTCAAATACCCGCCTTCTCTGAACAGTTAGCTTGCTGCCCCATCCCCCTCCTCCCTATCCTCTGTTGTGTGAATCCATGGACTAGCCTCCTCCCTCCTGCCATGCATGGTCTGATGTGCTGCCACTGCCCTCAATTTAGTATGATGTACCAGTCCACTCCTCCTGCCCTCCATTGCCCAATTCTATGCCCCATCATTGACCTCCTGCTTAAACTCTGTGCTTAGCTTGCTGCCCCTATTCTCCTTCCCCCTGCCCTCCGATGTCTTTGTGCATGCCCCTGCTCCATCCTTTTTGCCCACCATGTCCCATGGACCTGCCACTCCTATCTACTCTGAGTGTTCTGTTGAGCTGCCACTCCCCTCCCACCTGCCTAGCATTGTCAGATGACTGTAACCTGTCCCTGCCACCTCCACCCTGCCTGTCCACATGCCATGCCTCTATCCTCTTGCTCCTGTCCTACATGGTCCATTGTACTGCCACACCCTTCTGCCCTCCCTGGTCTGTTGTGCTGCAACTGCTCCTCCTGCCTGCCCCGTGTGGTCTGTTGTGAGGCCCCTTCCCCTGAACTTTCTTGTCTGTGCACAGGTCCTGACCCTCCCTTCTATCCTCCATCGTCCTTTGTGCATGCCCCTGCACCCTCCTTCTTGCCCATCATAGCCATTGTGCTGCCACTAACCCTCCCACTTGCCATGCATGGTCTTCAGTGCTGCCATGGCCCCTCCCACCTTCCCTGTGTGGTCAGTTAGCTGCCCCTGACCCCCTCCCACCTTCCCTCCATGGTCTGTGTGTATGCCATCACAGTCTCACTGTTGCTCTTCATGTTGTGTCTTGCTTCTAGTGCCCATCCTGCCTGACCTCCATGGCTATCTTGCTGCTCCTGCCCTGCCCCCTTGCCCCCAGCCCTCTGTTTACATGTGCAGACCCCTACTCCCTCCCTCCTGGCTTGTCTGTTCCATTGTAATGCCCCTGATCCGTCCCTCCTGCCCTTTATGGTCTGTTATGCTGCAGCCTTCTCTCCTGTCTGTCCATTATGGTCAGCTAGCTACCATTGCCTCTTGCCCCTCTGTTCTCTGTTGTCCATGTGCATGGTCCTGTCCCCTCCCTCTTGCTTTCTATGGATTGTTGTGCTGCACTCCCGTCCTGCATGCCCTGTGTGGTGTATTGTGCTGCTGCAAACCCTGATGCCTGCCCTGCAGGGTCAGTTTGGTGCACCTCTCCATGTCTCTCCTGTCCTCTGTTATCCAAATCCATGTCCCTATCCCATTTCCTTCCATGATCCAATGTACCATACTTGCGAACATTTTGAACTTGGTAAGAGGGAGATTTTGAAAAAAAACCTGGGGTATTGATTTTCCCCTTTGAGTTACATTGAAAAAGAGGATATTGTAGACAGGAGACAGATCAAATAAAGCCCATTTGAGCTTAAAAACATTGGACGTTTCCTGGCTGAATCGGGTCTGTTGGCATGTATGGTTGTACTACCATTGCCTCTTCCCTCTGCCCACAATGGTCTATTACATTGCCACAGCCTTGAAGGAGGGTAGATTTTGTATCACAGGGGGCCCCTGGCCCGTTCTGTCCACACCTGAAGTATGAGACCCTTGTCCTTGCCCTGCCAGCCGCATTTGTAGGCCGTATTAAATTGACCAGCGGGTCCTGTGTTGCTATATAATTATACTGAGACATCCTTACCACTCAGCCAGCATAAAACCCCTGTGTAGGCCCTTCTGTTCAATATGTAGGCCTCTTTGTTAAATTGACCATAGCTCTGCAATTTTAGTGTATAGCAGTCTGAAGGCAGGTCTGCGAGGCCTTCTGCTCCAAACTAGTAGCCCCCACCCTACCCGAGTGCTCCGTGCTCGGTATCAAAGTTCAACATCCCCCTGAAGCTGTCGACATACAGTAGGCTGCATCCTGGACTGGTACTTGCTTCCTGGGCAGGTTTCCCGCTTTTAAGGAAGTGGCAACCGCAGAGCGTCAAGTTAGGAGAACTGAGGAGATTTTATACATGAATATATTGAATTCCTGTACAATACCCATTATTTTCTGCTTGCTCTATGGAACTTACGATAAGCGATTGGCCTGAGAGACTGACCTTTTCACCCAGTCCATTGTCAGCATTAAGTGGGTAAATGACGAAATGTCTGGTAAAATCTGCAGACGAAGCTTTTGGGTAGCATACGTAGGTAGATGTAGCGTGCAAAGGAGCCCACAAAATGATATAAAAAGGGAGCACCCACAGATATCGACGGACAACCTCGCCGTCTGTATGTAGGTTAACAGGCTGTGCAGGTTTTCCCCAAGAACTGGGAGCTCTTGTCTTCCTTTGCTTAAAATGTCTTGCTCTGCTTTGCTTGAAGTATCTTATTCTATTTTACCTATATGAAATGTCATGTTATGTTTAACCATTGTTCTCTTTACTTTTGCATTTAAAAGATGTTGTATTGTAATTGCAGGAATGCTTGCTCTAAGAGTAAATGTGAGTGTCCCTAGGTAACATTTTCCTTGGTGTAACTTGTTTCTCATGATGCATTTATAGATGTGTTTTCTCTCTCTCTCTGTCAGTCCATTAATTGAGATACAGAGAATATCATGACAGCTGTATGATTATCTGGATTCTGTATTTTGTACTTTATGTCTCTATTCTGCGGTTTCTTTGAAGTTGCATCTTCTCATTAAACTGCCATTGTATTCTGCCTCCAATTCCATGTCTCATATGTCTGTTTTCTTCATTTTTGGAGCAAGCGTTCCTAGGCACCCCGGCTCAAATTAAGGTGCCCCTTTTGTCCCTGACTCACTCTCCTGCTCAGTTCTGTGGTGGCTCCCGGGGCTCTGGGGACCGCCCCTAGCTTCCTTGACCCGTAATAGATCTTCCCTCCAACAGCCTCTCTTGCAAGTCCTGTATTGTTGGTTTGTTGCCCCTGCCCCCCTTTCCACTGCCCTCCATAGTCTGTTGTGCTTCCACGGCCCTTCCTGCCTGCTCAGTGTGGTTAAATTGTTGCCTTTGCACCCTCCTACCTGCCTTCAATTTTCAGAGTCCGTGCCCCTGGCCTCTGCCTCTCAACAGTATCCTAATGAACAACTAGATTGCTAACATTCTATATTTATTACAAAAGTGTGGAACGCCTGACATCATCTTGATGTAATCAAAACTGTAATACCTAGAGCATTCCTTTAGAAATTACATATATGAGAGGGTCTTATTGGCATCAAAATTATGGTTAGTGCTCTAAAAGACTAAAATAAGGACATATTTTCTGAGTTTTCAAATAGCGACAAAGCACTTTTAAATTATTTGTTATCTTTATGTTTTTTTATCTAGTTGACAACTTGATTAAATGTTGCACTTAGGGGAGAGGATGTGGTGTTACTTCCAGAACTGCAGACTTTGCAACTGGGGAACCAGGTTGAAGTTTCTGCTTCAGCTCGACATTCTGTGATTCTGGTCAAATCACTTAGTCTCCCCATGTCTACAACCAAAATGAATTTGTTCTTGTGTGATGTAACCAATGCTCATGTAAAGCACTCCAATACCTGACAAGTCTGCACTATATAACACTGCAAAAACACAAAATAATAAGTGTTTTGCACACTTCTGTCATTGGGCTATATTTGGGCTATATCTGGGTGATTTTGGGCTACATTTGGGCTCTTTTGTCTCCGGTGGCCATCTTGGGAGATTTATTTGTTATGAAGTTTCCTAATTTCCTCATGTACTGCAGTCTCCTCAGTCGGAAATGCTTTCAGTTTTCTACTTTGATTCCATCATGAAGGTATTCAGATATGTCACACATTTGCCATAAATTCTGAATGTTAGCACTCTAGTTGCTCATTAGATCACTGTAGTAAAACTACTGTTCACCATGGAAGTCTGCTCCTGGTATTAAAAGTGCATGTTTCAGTCTGCATGTCAGAATTTTTTAATGAAATAGAAGAGGATTTGAGAAGTCACTCAAAATGTGCCCTCATTTTCTTTCTTCAGCATTAATCATAATTTCTATGGCAAAATGAACCCCCTCATTGTGTTCCTTTTTAAATTAAATGTTTTAAGTGTTACCAGTTTATTCCAATCAAGATGGCTTCAGGTGTGCCATACTTTTGTCATAATGAAGACAGTAAGTGCTCTAGTTGTTTTTAAGAACATTCTTGGACATTCTGTCATTGGGCTATACTTGGGCTACATCTGGGTGATATTTGGGCTACATTTGGGCTCTTTTGTCTCTGGTGGCCATCTTGGGAGACTTATTTGTTATGAAGTTTCCTAATTTCCTCATTTACTGCAGTCTCCTCAGTAGGAAATACTTTCAGTTTTTTACTTTGATTCCATCAAGAAGGCATTCAAATGTGTCACACATTTGCCATAAAATCAGAATGTTAGCACTCTTTTTGCTCATTAGATCACTGTAGTAAAGCTACTGCTCACCAGGGAAAACTGCTGCTGGTATTGAAAGTGCATGTTTCAGTCTGCATGTCAGAATTTTTTAATGAAATAGAAGAGGATTTGAGAAGTCACTCAAAATGTGCCCTAATTTTTCTTTCTGCAGCACTAATCATACTTTTTATGGAAAAATGAACCCCCTCATTTTGTTCCTTTTTAAATTAAATGTTTTAAGAGTTACCACTTTAATCCAAGCAAGATGGCTTCAGGTGTGCCATACATTTATCATAAGTAGGACGGTTAGCGCTCTAGTAGTTCTTTGGAACACTCTGGAAAGCTGCAGTAGAACACAAAGGAATCAACTGACAGTCTCTGCCCTTGTTGGATGTACATGTTTTACTGAGAATGTCAGACTTCATTCTCACATGACTGAGAAAGATAATGTGAATTTACAGAAAATAAGCTCTCAGTTTAGCTTATAGATCACCTTCCAAACCTCTGTGGTAAAAGCATGAGAAAATATTTTTCTCTCAATCATGATATCCCAGCAGAAGGCTTTTTCACATGGTGAAATCACCTTAGAACATACCACAATTCCTAAAATGAGTATGGTACCATCAACAAATGATTTATAATGTAACTAAAGTCTTAAAACCTTCTATTAACTGCAATGCTTTTTAATGAGGTGCTATCATGTATATTGGTCCCAAGATGGCTGCCAACACTTCTTGGATGAAGTGCTGACAGCCAATCAGATCTCAGGATGAGATGTGTGGTTAGGCTCCGCCCACATATATATATTGATTTAAATGCTATTTTCTCAGGAACTACTGAACAGATTTACACCAGACCTACAAAAGGCACTTCCTTGACCTGAGGACTACCTCTCTGCCAAATTTCAAGTAACTCTGTTCAGCCGTTCGGGCTGTAGCTGTGTCTAAAGGTCCTATGGAAAAATGCATGGGAAAAACGCGTTTTGGGACCCCCCTTTTTTCTCAGCCCCCGCTTGACGAATCCCCCCGAGACTTTCAGGGTAGGAGCGGAGCGTAGCGCCCCACCTATTTTGAAAATTTCGCGAGGATTCGTCGACCGGCGCCAAAGTTATTCCAAATAGAATGTTGCGGATTTCCTATGGAAACAGGGTCCTAACTATAACTATCTACTGGCGACCGCCAGTAGATAATATATATATATATATATATATATATATATATATATATATATATATAGGTCTATCACTGCAATGATAGGTAAAAACCAATATGAAAACAAACACAAGAATTGCCCAAATATGTGATAATAATAACAGATAAAGTAAAGTACCTGATGTGTGTGTATCACCGTTGTAAAACGCAAAAGAAGAGGTGTGCGTGTCACCGTTGTAATACACTACGGTGTAGGAGTGATATTGACACAGCTGAAGGTGTGCGTATCACAGTTATAATTTAACTGTTGTAACACGCTACCATGCAAAGTGTGCGTGTCACTGTCTTGATACTTTTCAATTCCAAAATAATGAAATCAGCGCAGAAGTTGTGTGTGTCACTGTTGCGGGACACACTAATGCAAAATAAACATAGCGCCAAGCAAACAACCAACAGAATCGCTCAGCACTGAATGGCGAAATCGGTGCTGAAGGTGTGCCTGTCACCGTTGCGAGAGGCACAAATGCAAATAAAAGCAGCTCCAAGCAAACAACAAATATCGCCCAGCGGTGTACAATTATGCGACACGGCAGCAATAAATATAAAGTGTCACAGTACACCGTTACCATGGAGATGAAAGCCAAACAAAATGGATGCAGTACGTAGGTCACATACAAATCTTTAAAGTAAGTTGGGCAGAGGTAGAACCAAGCACAGAACGTCAGAGATGACGTGCAATTACATACGTCACCATTATCAGCGGAGGCTTGGAAGATTGAAGATCAACAGGCATAACATAGGCCAGTGCAGTAGAAGGCCACCAATAACGAGTCAAAAAAGGCCTCTGAACAGATTGGTAACTTGCAGAAAGGTGCGGTTTTCTGGAATCCTTAGAACACAGCACCACCATGTAAACTAGATAAAGGATCTTCTAAACTGCCCAGTTCTCTTGACACGGAAGGTCCAGAAGACTGCACCGCACCTGTGCTGCAAAGGAAACGTAGCACGGTGTCTTCTCCATAAATCGTCACCACTTGTAAGGATGAGGAAGACCAGCAGGTAAGTGGTTTTTTGGAATTTATTTATTAGCAGCACAGTACATCTGAACAGCTCAGCCAGTAGAAGATAACTGCCACAAACTGAACATAGAACATGGAACAGCAGAGAGAGCAGCCACGCGCTATACATTCCATGTAGAACATATGAAAGCAGCACCCTGATGAAATCAGAATGTAACATAGGTATATATCTATAGCCCAAATAAATGCTTATATGCAGAGGGGTTTGCTGAATATTTCTGTTTGTTGGTTATGTGAGGAAGAGTCAATTCTTGAGTAGTTTTCTGCAGATAAAGTGGTTATCTGTGGAGAAAGATGTGCCGCCCATGTTTTTTTTCTTGTACATTGAGATTTTGAGGCGAGGTGCCGCTCTAGAGTGGATGTTCCTTTGTTGAATGTGTTTGGTGATTTTATTCCTGATGAAGAGTGGTCCTGTTTCATGGATCGCTTCGTGGGTGTTACAAAACATCTTGAACATGGATCTTCTGGCAACCTGTAACTAATGCAGGGCTTTCAAGGCAGGGGAGATGTGGTCTTGCACCTTTATATGTAAGAGTATTCTGGCAGCCGAGTTCTGAATCCATTGTGGTCTTTTCATAAAGGTGATCTGTGGTTGAGGCTATTGGCGTAATTGAGTTTCGACAGAACAAGAGAGATGGAAACCTGGACCTTACATGAAAATCCCAGATGGGGAGAGATTTGTCAGAGTTTTTATAGTAACAAAGCTTGATCTTGCTAGTTTGTCCACTTGGGCATTCATTGATCACTTGGAGTCGATGATCATTCCATGGGAACAGTCCAGCCTGAACTGCCAGGCCAGATCCACCCTGGATCGGAAATAAGCATCCTGAGACCGGTTTCTGGGTATCGCCCCATATCAGCCAGGCTAGCTTGAATCCGGTGGCAAAGTGAGCATGGGACCCACTTCAGGTCATACCCTTCCCACTTAGGGTGACACAAGCAAAAAGAACAGATGATGGATGGAGTGCTGAACAAATCAAATATTCACCCCAGTCACAGATCTAATAGATCAGCCATTATGTGTGTGCTGGCCATCTTTGAATGTTTCTGATTTTGCTTTCAATATAGCTGCCATGATTTTGTGTACATGTACTGTAGCACCTTGTAATAAAGTTTCTTAAAAGAAAAGAGAAATCATACAAAGGTGGACACCTTGTGTGCACTTGTGTATAATGGCCATGTAGTAGACAAAAGCATTTTGACAGCGACTAGGTTTCACAGACAAGACGTATTTGCTGGGGCAATGTTTGTTAAGATTACATTAAATTACAGTCAAATGTTGGCGAGTCACTGAATTGCTTATAAATGAAGAGGGTCAGCTGGGTACCTCATTGTGTCACTACTATACTGATGTTCAGACATTTTCTATCATTACTTTAGGTTTGTTTTCCTGTATTATAGTATCTACTGCCTCAATCATCCCCTCTTCTCATTCTACCTTGGGTGGTATTTCCCTGCTCTAGCAGCTGTTTATTCCCTGTTGTCAAGGATCCCACCTGGTTCTTCCTTTTGGTAACACCTATTCGAATGTCCTTAACTTTAACCCATGTTATTAAGTGGTATTCTCTCTCCTTTCGGTCCCGCAGGTCCTGGAACTCCAATTGGTCCAGCGTTACCTATAATTGCTGAAATGTAATTAATACAAGCAGAGCGTTTCTACAGAAGAACCTAAGCAAGCTAAGCCAGCAATTGACACTGACAGAAAGACAAGAACAGATCTCTTCAGCCTCTGTCCCTCCCGATGAGTTATCTCATTGTGCTGCACAGTGGTGGTGGGCCTCAAAGCCATAACTTGTGCTAGGGGTTTCAGATACCAGAGTTGTAACCGCATGACATAGCCAATACAAAAAAAATCACTTTCCATTATACTGCCAACTGCCGGCTCTTCTTTCTCCGTCCTGATGTCTGCACTCACAGGAAGCACACAACCTCCGAGAATCCCCTGAACAATCACAATGCTGCCTTACAGCAGAGTTGTGATTGGTTGGAGTTCCATGGTTTGGTGCTCAGTCAGGGGCTGGCAGGCAGTGCATGTACTCCACCCAAGCTCTAATACTGTCTGGGTGGAGAACACGCAGAGTGCGCATGACGGTTTAGACAAGCCAACATGCGCACTTTAGGTGCTGGTGCTGCCACCACTCCTCCCTCTGTGACTCGGGGAGCCCAGCCCCCCCCCCCCTCTGACTTCAGCTGCAAGCTGAATACAAGAAACAAAATGATAATAACAAAAGTCATTATTTTGGTTTTTGTATTCAGCTTGCAGTAGAAGCAGCGGGGCGACTCTCCTTCCTCTCTACAGAGGAGCCGCCACTGTTATTGTGAAAAAGTTGCACTAACTTCAGCCTCAACTCCAGTAGCTCATTATAAACATCCACCCACAACCAGAACATTCACATATACCTAGAGGTGAGTCGCTTAACAGTATGCACGATACAAGAGCAATAGGCAGCATGAAAAAAAATAAAGAAACATATCCTGGAAAAAGCAAAAACACATATGAGATGCAAGAGTAAATAAATATTTGAAATGTACATAAGAACTACATCGCTGACACAAATGAGATTAATGGACTCACACTCATTGTTCAGAAATCAATCCGTTTTTTCTTGTAGAGCTAAGCTCAGGAATATAGGGCCTGATAGTGACCCATATCAAGGTCAGGTTTAATTACTGCCAGGTCCAAGACCCAGAGGGACCAGCTTCTCTTAAACCCCCTGGATTTTCCTAACTTTTGTACTGACTGGAACATAAAAATACTGGTCACGCGAGCAACTCTTATTAGAGCACAAAGGGACTCATTTACAATATTTTAGTGCCCAGCAGGTCAGCATGCATTCTTGCTACGCTGCCATGCATAAAAAAAAAGGGAAGGAATGCTCTGTTACGACAAGATACGGTGCATTCCTGTCAATGCCATGCGACAGCGCAAGCACCCTTGAGCCATGGTGCAAGCGTGTCTGCGTTGTAGGGGTGTTTGTTTTTGTGCAGGAAGGGGTACCTTTCTGCACTAAAACACTCTAAAACAATCACAAGAGGTGTTTTCCATTTTCTATTTGTGCTGCATTATGTAGCAGACATAAAAAAAGGCAAAGTAAGGGTATTCCTCCTCGTTGCGACTCCCCCTGGAGTGGCATAGGAATCTGACGCATTCCCAGGTTTACATAAGCTTGTAAATCTGCGAATACGTCAGGTTCCTTGGATGTTGCATAGGAACACCCACAGCAACACCCATGGAAAGCCCCTTTCACACAGGGTAATGCGTGAAAGGGGACTTTATTTACTAGGCCATGAAAAGCCACGCAAGGTGGCGTTACATGGCCTTGTAAATATGGGCAAGCAGACTGTAAATAAGCCCCAAAGTACCTATGTGCCATGTCAAGAATCTCCTAAAACAGCTTCATTTCTATGTTTCTTATTTTAATATTATATGAACATAAATGTATTTCTTCAAAATAGACTTATCAATGTATCTTTAAACAACTTTGCTTAATTCATGCTCTTACCTTTGTACAGACTTTAATACATTTATGTATGGATTTACTTTCAAATGTTTCACACACTTTCCTTTGCCTGGAGTCCCTCTTTTAGTCATGTCAAGCTCAGTAAAAACCTCCTTCATGCTAATTATCGGTCCCTGGCTAAATAGCAGAAATGAAGCAATATTTGCCAGCTATTGGGTTAATTGCAGATATTATGTATTATTTGGCTGGTGGCTGGATAACTAGACACTTCCTAAGGCAGAACCTGCTCTATCCAACAGTCCAATTACTAATTACTTTTAGAGTGTTGTTCAATAAGTATGGGAACCCAGTACAACCTTAGTACAACTCAAGAAACAGTGTTCCCATAAGCCATCTTTTTCTTACAAACAAGATCAACTGCATAGGGAAATAACTTTAATAACCACACCCCACGCCCGATCTGCTGCAGGCCTTTTAGTTCAGAACCATAATTCCTGAAGCAGTAAGCTCTGTTATTTAGGTTTTTGGTGTGTGCTTCCCTGTATCTGTCAGCTCATGAGTGTGAGAATGTCCCCAGAATGTGGCTCTTGCAGTTTATTGTAAAGGCTGAACTGTGAACATCTACTTTTCGTGATGAGGTGTTTCTAACGCTGCAACTGTCTAAATAAAGAAATCTACAAGTCTCTGGTCTCTGCCCTGCTTCTTCTTCCCGTGCATCCAAGAGTTCACTCCTGGATAAGAGACTACACAGAGGCTTCCGTTTAACCAGGGGACATCCATCCCAAACAGGAAAATAACCACTGCCGGTTATCATGGCATGCCCTACAGCGGTGTTTAGACAAAATATAGGAGAAAAAATATTGTGTGGATAAAATATCATGTCAAAAATATCCAGGACACAAATATTGCGAATATACGTTTCTATAGCTAAGAATAGTTTTGCTACATATAACTCCGCAGATATGTACCTTGCCGATAAATATAACTTTAAGATACGGGGATGTAGAGTTAAGAATAGGAAATCTATACTTACCTATTGGCCATTTCCTTCTCGATTATTTGGTCCTTGCAGGCGCGCAACACCCATTGGACTCACAGGGCTTCAGCCCCCCCCCCGTCGTGTGTGGCAGCCCGGGATGAGAAAGCTTCCCGGGCACACACACAGCCGCACCCGTGCACTTCACAGGTCTTTAAAAGACCATTTGCATGTTAATGAGGCCTCGCTGTTGTTTCACCACTTCTAAGAGCCCCTGCATCTCCACTCTGCCTATGGCTTAAAAGATTCAGCCCCCCCCCCCGAAATTTTTTCTTAGCCCCCCCCCCCCGAAATGTGGCTCTAGTTGCGCCTCTGGGTCCTTGATATGTTTGACACAATATTTTGTCCACACAATATTTTTCTTTCTGATATTCTGTCAGTGATCCCTTACCGTGGCAGTGCAGTGCTCCTTCGAGGGGTGCTTATCCCCATCTGGTAGATGCCTCAAGTAAAGGCTTCAGGGAGAACCGAGGGAGCGGTATGCAGCTTCTGAGCAGAGGCTACTGCGTTTCCATGTTACAACTCAGGACTACAATAAGCAAATACCATGGTTCACTATGGGCTCATTTGTCATCATTGACTCATTTAACTGGTCGTATATTTAGGCCCATACACACCTAATGAGATATACAGCAAATCAAATACCAGCCACTCTTTAAGCGGAATACATTTAGTTCTTTTTTCACAACACAGAGGAGATTCATAAGAAACTGTTGGTGCTCCTGAGTGATCAACATGGTGCACAGATAAGAAATCGGTGAATGTGTGTCCGTGAAAAGAAGCAGAACATTTGACTAAGGACAAAGGGAATATTCGTTGTGGATATCATTTTCCAAAGAAAGAAATTACACTGAAAAGGCGGGATCCTGCGATCTGACCATTATCAAGATACTTTCAGAGTTTCTGACGCATCTGTCAATCCTTGCGCCATGGTGCGCTGTATTGTAAATACGGCGCATCCATGGTGATGCAAAGGTTTTGCATGGTGGCGCAGAGAAAGTGACGCATCTCTACAGATGCATCACTTACTTGTAAATCTGCCCCGTAGGGACAGATTTATCAAGGACTTGCCCTGCCCAAGGCTACCAAGGTAAAGCAAGTCCTTAAATGAGGTTTATTATGCCACGTAGAACCTCCTTGTATGGCTCTGTGTGGCGTAGTAAATCTGGAGTAATGCAAGGCAACATTACTCTGCCCTGGGAAGGAGTTCCATAGGTGGACCGTGCATGTTCCCACACATCCATTCATGGTGTTTGGTGCATTCCCAGATTCACTGACACTAGTAAACCTCAGAATGTCAAAAGGTTAATCCTTCCCAGGGGAGGTGCACAGAGGAGAATATCGTTATTTCTACTCATTGGTCCATCTTTCTAACTGTGCTGCATTCTGCTGCACACATAGAAGGAGGAAAAAGATTCATAGGATGGTTTTTGTGCAGGAATGTGTCCATTCCTGCACACAAACAATGCTGACTGTAACACAGGCACTTTTGAAGCATGGTGCAGGTGTGCCTGCATTGATGCTAGGCTGCAGTCTGTGCGCCAGAGGGGGAGAGGGCAGGAATGCGCCATATCCTGGTATATATGGGGTATTCCTGCCCTCTCCCTGTCACGCAATGCTGTGCAGCAAGGTGTCTTGCTGCATTGCGTGATTGTCTGTAAATCGGGGGCTTAGGTTTCAATACCATTCATCACTGACAAGTTATAATAACAAAATATTCATACCACTCATCAATATTATAATCATAAAATTCATCATGGCAATCAATCCTGTCTAATAATGTAAACGAATACAACTGTAATCATCAGTGTCTAAATGGGCGAGCATAAAGCTATCTCCAAACTTTCCTCAGTCTAATAGCATGCTGCAGATATTTAGCTACTGACCAGAAGATTTGTACCGAGGGAAAAGTTTGTGTAAAAACCATAGCTTCCCTACATTGCCTAAGATTAGCATGCCTTCAGGAAGTTGTGTTTAAGGCTACATAAAGTTTACAAAATAGCAAAAAGTTAATTATCGATTATAGAGGACAGAAGTCACAGGGGCAGGCATATAAAATCCCATTAAACGTAACAGGCATTTGACTGATCATACATTTATATTTTTGGGGGTTTGAGACTATAATAATGTTTTTTGACTGATTTATAGTCTGACATAAACATTCTACATCTGTCCAAAGGCCTCTGCGGCCCAAGCAAGGTGTGCACCATAAGCACCACATCCTCTGCACAAAGCAGAGCAGGTAGAAGACCTGATGCACAGAAAAACAAGAAAGGGCGAAGAACAAAACCCTATCTGACTCCCCTCGAGATATGAAAGATTTTAGTTGTTGCCCCATTTAGGCCATATCTTACACTGGCTGTCACCTCACTCTAAAATTACCTGAGGAAGTTTATGATGCCTGCTTCCACCCCCACGCTTTTCATGATATCTCATAATTTATTATGGTTCACATGGTCAAAGGACTAAATGAATAAATGCTGCGTAAACAGAACCCCATTTCACACTTGTATATTTATTAACTATGCAAGAGAAACTGAGACACTGCTCAATTGTCTCCATAGCAGGGGTAGAACCATATTGTAAAATAGACACAATCTGATTTTCATTAGACCATGGCTCCAATCGATCTAACAAAATTCTGCCCATGAACTTGGCTGTGGTGTCAATCAATGATTTAGGGCGATTGCACTTGGGATCACCTTTATTGCCCTTTTTGAAGTTTGGCACAATAATAGCATGTGTGTGGGGCTGCGTGGCTCGTGGCCGCCCTTTGAGTCCCGCCCGCTGCAACTGAGGAAGGCCCTGCCTGCCTTCTCCCGCCAGCTGGTGAAGGCGGTGTGTGAGGCCTTTAAAAGGAGGGGCCGACATTAGAAACGCGCTTCACGTTCCTGGTCGGACCCCGCCAGGCCTCCCGCGCACTACCCCCTTCCTTCTCCTTACCTGCTGTTACTCTGGTTCTACTTCATAGTGGAGTTCTTATCTTCGTGTTTTTCTCCTGGCTTTCCTCTCGGCAGCAGACATCTTGGCTTGAGGTTTTTCCAGGTCAGGAGAATTCTGGGAGCTGCTGTGACAGCTCACTCAGGGGCATATCAACAAGGCCTTTATCTCTGCTTTTTTGGCTTTAAAAGCCAAAAAAGGAGAGATAAAACTAGCGCCCTATCAACAACAGGGTGCTAACATGCAAATTTGCATGTTAGCACCCTTTTACTCTACGCTTCCCCTTGCATCTCTAATGAGATGCAAAGGGGGCGTTCCAGAGTAAAATAATAGGAGAAATGTCGCTAAGCGACATTTCTCCTATCATCAAGAATGTCGCTAACCCTGTTAGAGACAAAAAAAGCAGCGCTAACCGCGGTTAACGCTGCTTTTTTACGTCTGGTATTTTTCTGACTTAGCCATGATATCCTATGGAAGGAGGATATCATGGCTAAGTTTGCCTGTCCCTATCAACAAGGTAACGTGAGATTATCGCTGGGTTTCCAGCGATAATCTCACGTTAGCCTGTTAGCGTGAGGATTTTTATCGCTATTGAGATAAGTGTTGCTAATAGCACGCTATCTCAGCGATGAAAATTCACGCTAGACGGCGATAATTATCCTAGCGCTAAGTGCGCTTAGGGATAATTTTCGCCGGTTGTTATTGATATGCCCCTAACTTTGTTACTCTCAGCAGTGCAGGACAGTTAATTCTTTCCTTCCTTATTTTAGTCATTTTAGTAAAAGGAATCTTTGTTTTGGTGGTGGTAGGTTACGCTGCATTTTTGTTTCTGGACAATTCTTCTCTGATCACTTGGCTCCTTTGTTGCTTTGAGGAGTGTTTGTTTTCGCCCGGTTGTGGCTTCTTGTTTTTTTTTTTCTTCTTGGCCGTCATATTCAAACCTGTGATATTTTCACAGAGACCTCGAGTATTAGGTGCATTACAGACCCAACATCATTTTTTTTTTTTCTTCTGCCTATTTTTATATTCTGTTTTCTCCTGCTCAGGAAAAAGGTTTTTTTTGTTTTTTTTCCTGGTTCAGGCAAACAAGAATACCAATTTTTGGGTCTCTTAACATTCGATGTGTCTTTAATTTCCTAGATACCCTATGTGAATCCTACATCCTAGTGCCTTATAAGATTTGTATATGTTCAGGACAAATCCTTCCACAGGTACAAAAAGCAGAAATAGTAATAGTTATACAACAGCTTGCTAGTGTGTTTTTGTGTTCAAAATATTTTATTGAAATTTCATAATGAACAAAAAACATAGACATACAAAAAAACTAAAATATCTAATACAATAGGTACAATACCATATTTTCATATTAATTTCAATAGAAAAGAAAATAGTGTGTTTTATATACTTACCCTTGTGTTTCCTTCTTAGGGTGCCCTGGTGATACAGCATCGGACCAGCCAGTGTATTCAACCCCTTCTCCCTTTCCTTGTTTTGTCTCCCCTTCTTCCCCACCTTCCCTCTTTTGCTTTGATTGTGTTGGGCAAAGGGGGTGGGTGAGGGAAGTTGGGATCTAGCATCCGTTCCTTCCATTCCACTCCTGCAGATTACCCAGGTGAGCCTTACAATGTGACCAGGAACGAAGTGGTCCATTCCTAACAAAGTCCCTCAATGTATTAGAAGCTACTGAATCTATATTTGCCTTGAATGAATCTATAAGGACCCCATCAGGGATAGGAGCCTTCCCCAAAGGACATCTAGTGAGGGCTTTAAGTACGCCATTGAGGTCTACAGTGAGGACACAGTGCTTTACTGCCTCACTACTAGTAGATATAACAGTAGGAATGCCACCACTCTAGACCTCCGCAAAATAGGTGAGCCACTTATCCAGGGAGGTAACAACATCCAGCCTGGGGTCGGTGAATCCTTAAAAACAATGCGGTTAGTCACCTGCCAAAATGCTCGGTTATATTTCTTAGAGCTGGCCTCTAGAAGAGATACATATGCCTTCTCCCTTGTTTGTTTTTTCCTCATGTCTACAGACCATTTATATGGTAGATGGCAGGAGCGAACAGCCCCCTCTTTCTAGCGATTCATTCCAATGCTTTAACCAGGTTCCTGCCATTCAGGAACCCTCAGCGCACCAGCAACATCTAGACAGATTTACATAACACAGAAAATCTGAGAATCAGCACTCGCTTCTCCATCTAGACAGGTTAATATCTCTGCCAGTGTTTTTGTGGCCAAGTTTGTTACTACTCCTTATCTATGCTTCTCGTTTCACCATAAGACCCTTGTTCTTTTTTTTTTGTGGAAATATCTGTATTGGCATTTATGATATTTATTATAGTACCAATTATGCATTTTCATATCAACAGCAGCAGGTGCTTGTTCCTTATATCATAGACATTCCACAATATTCATAACAATCTGCAGAGTTGAGCAAACATTAATCTGTCTTCAGGGAACACATCTTTACAATAACCTTTCTTCAGAATGTAATAGTTCCTTAACTGTCGGCTTTCACGTCCTGCTGTGTCAAAGAGTTGAATGGGGAGTAATTATGTCCACAGTTAACCTTGTCACTGTCGCACATGTATGCCCTTTAAGAGTCTGCCAGTATATTATTATGTAAAACTGAAACAAAACAAATCAGCGCAACTTTAGGGCATCCATGGAACCATAGATACCTAACAAGTGTTAACTGCTATTAAATCTACCAGGGGTCCACTGTCTGCACCGTATGGCACCTCACTTTCTTTTCTTGCCTTGGGGGTTAGTCCACCCAATAGGCCAGATGACTCCATGGGGAAACGGGGGAGGGAAGGGTCCCGGGGGAGTTGGCAGCAGCGGCGGGGTGTAAGGACCAGTCGGTTGGAACATTAGCCCCCGAAGCACTCCAACGCTATTATGTAACTAGGGATGGTCCCCCAATGAGACTAATCTGTTCCATGGCCACTTGATAGCCTTTATGCCTTCACTAGATCATCAGCCACTCCTCCCACTGCTTCGGATTCTGAGTTATCCGTCTGCACATTAGAGTTACGTGTATCCCATGCCCCCAGTATTTCTGCCCAAGGTTCTGCCAAAGGCTTACATCTTTTCGTAACCTTGTCCTCCCGGTTTTGGAGAGTAAGTGTGCTGTGATTGTGTGTGAGTGTGAGTTAAAAACTGTCCATGGGTCCCATTACCCACGGGGGTTGTTTAATAGGTGGGCCTTTGGCAGTAGTAAAAACAAGGCGGCGGATGTGTGTGGAGTTAGCAATGGTCTCCCACATCCATTGTGGTTGACATGTTTCAGCCAGGCCTTGAAACTGATCTGGCTTTCTTCAGGACCTAATGTGTATAGAGTGTGGGGTCAAAATAGATTTTAAATCACCAAAAATGTGCTGCACTCACTAAGGTGCACTATAGGTAGAGGGTAGTACCCTCCCAAGATTTACCTGTAAAGAGGAAAAGGACATTTAAGACAAGACAAACAAACACACAATTTTCAAGTTAGCTGCAGTTATGCACAATAGGTTTTTTTGCATTCAATGTCGTTGTGTCTGTGTTGTACTCGGAAAATAGTGATTGGTGAGATATCGGAGGTGATGGTACAGTGTTTTACCTGGTTATGTGCTATTAAGTGCAGAAGTTCAATAGCGGATTCTAAAAGTGCAATAAAAGTTAATGGTGCCCATGAGTGTAAGGCTCTTACTCTTGTAATTTACAAGGTGAACCTCATGAGTATCCGGCAACGGGGTCTGGCTGATAGTCACACTCTGGTAGGTAAAAAAGACACGCACAGAGTATGGTAGTGTCAGCTCATAAGTTAGCCAGAGGTCCCCCCAGGGTACCGAGATTCGTAATCCCCACAGGCCCGCACTTACTTCATCACAGCTCCGGACCCTCGTTACGACCTACTTGGTTGTTTCGGATCTCCGTCCTTTGTGAGCCCTCGGTCAGTTCAGGCTTTAAATATCATCCGGTGCCGCCATGGCTCAGGCGGATGTGATTTCAATCAGCTGCAATTAGCGTCTAAGGAGGGAAAAATAGAAGACAGACAAACGAGTCCTTGCTGTGTATTCGCGGGGCTTATGACATAACCTGGAGGGGTGTCCCCGTAAATGTGAAGGGGAGGTTTAGCGGCTGAATAGGTACAGTGGCATATTTGTCGCTGTGGTTCTAAAGAAATCTATGCAAAACAACAGTTGATGGACAGAATGCAAAACAATGTCCTACATTCACCCCAGTACAGAGATCTAGGCCTAAGTCCATCGTTTATTTGCTCACCATGCCATTCCAGTTTGAACCCAGCCATATGCAAATCAGTCTTGACCCTGTGCCCCATGGGAACAGTCCAGCCCGAACTGCCAAGCCAGGTCCTCCCTGGACTGGAACCAAGCATCCTAGGACCGGTTTCGAGGTTTCACCCCTCTTCAGCCAGGATAGCTTGATTCCAGTGGCATGAAGAGCACGGGACTCACGTCTGAGCATAGCCGTCCCACTCGGGTGACAAATGCCAAACAACAGTTGATGGACAGAATGCAGAAAATTGTCATACATTCACCCCAGTACAGAGATCTGGGCCTAAATCCATCGTTTTTTTGCTCACCATGCCATTCCAGTTTGAACCCAGCCATATGCAAATCCGTCTTGACCCTGTGCCTCATGGGAATAGTCCAGCCCGAACTGCCAAGCCAGGTCCTCCCTGGACTGGAACCAAGCATCCTAGGACCGGTTTTGGGGTTTCACTTCTCTTCAGCCAGAATAGCTTGATTCCAGTGGCATGGAAAGCACGGGACTCACGTCTGAGCATACCCGTCCTACTCGGGGTGACAAATGCAAAACAACAGTTGATGGACAGTGTTAGACCTGTCAGCCCTTTGGGTGGTCCCTCCTCATCATTATTTATTTTGTCCCACTTTTGCCTCAAACCCTGTTTGAATTTTTCCTTTTTGGGAACCACCAGACTTTTTAGTGTTGCTGCAGATTCAAGGAGCCATTTTACCTACCCCTGAAACTTCTGTCTGAGGGCCTGGAGCACAAAATGGTGGCCACCTGTGACATCACCAGCATCCACTGGAACCTACCAGCATCTTCCAGAACATTCCAGAACCCTGTGACAGTTGGAGGCGGTTTAGAATGTTGGGAAGCTAAGACAGAGAGTTGGCAGTTGGAGCTGGCAGTTGGCACCTGACTGGTGAAGAGTGAGCAGCGCAAACGTCAAGGAGGAAGGAGTGAAGCAGCAGGGGTGGAAACTTGTGCCTGGAGTGGGGTCCATAAACCCACCCTTGATACTAGTCCCTACTGACGGAGCCCAGCCTAGAGCCCTGTGTGGGAAGAAGTCAGAAAAACCATCCTGAGGACCTGGACAGCAGGAACAGGCCTTAGAGACAAGAGAACAGCAAGATCCTGACCTGGAAGCTGGTTTCCCTGAAGTCCGACGTCGAGTAGCCTAAGACCTGGAGCCCGAGGTGGAGAAGCGGCGCTGACTGGAAAAGCAGACGTCGTACCCGGAGCCGCCAGAGGTCGAGAGAGGGCGCCGTCAGAGGTCGTGAGGAATACCAGAGGTCGAGGAGGAAGTCACCCGAGGTCGAGTAAGCGGCGTCATCGGAGGAGTGGAGTCCGCCCTCCGGAGTCGTCGGAGACCGAGGTGAAGGGTAATGGAGGTCGGGAGTGAGGATCGCACTCCGGAGTCGCCGGAACCTGTGAGAATCGTGCCGGAGGTCGGGAGTGGAGGTCGCACTCCGGAGTCGCCGGAAACCTGTGAGGAGCACCGGAGGTCGGGAGTGAGGATCGCACTCCGGAGCCGCCGGAAGTCGACATCGAGGCAAGGCCGGCCGACGTCATCGAAGCCGAGGTCGCCATCGGACCGGAGCCGCCCGAAGTCGACATCGAGTAAGACTGCCCGACGCCATCGAATCGGAGGTCGAGATCGAACCGAGGCCGCCGACATCGAAACCGGAACCGCCTACCGGCGTCGACAAGAACTGACATTGTGCCGAGGCCGCCGACATCGAGCTGGAACCGCCTCACGGCATCGACCCGACTCCAGCGGCGTCGGAGCATCAGAAAAAGGGCAGTAAGTGGAGTAGAGGGCGCCTAAGGCCCTGTGGAGACCTGAGAGACTGCTCTAAGGGGCTAGGGAGGTGCTGGAACCAACCTGACTGTGCCAGGGGTGAACTGGGACTAATCTAGAGAAGTTGTGTGGAGAGAGAGAGCCAGGTCTCTGGTATTTTCCCCCTTTATCTACCTCAGTTTAGGCCTCAGCCTTGACCAAGCCAGGGAGTAGACACCCCCAAGCCTTCCACATCCCCACAAGCTGTGCCTGGGCCAAATCAGCCCTTAGGAATTCAAAAGAGATCTGATTCCATGAGTGTCACTGTCAGCTTTTAAGTATTTATTAGGGGCACTGTATTTATTGTATTTAACCTATTTATTGTTCCACTGTATTTATTGGTCTACAGTATTTATTGATGCACAATATTTATTGGTTACAGTATTTATTGCCTCAGAATATTTAATTGCCTGTCTGTATTGCACTTTTATTTATGCCTTCAGTATTTATGATCACCCCTATTTATTGAATCATTAAGCCAGTATTTATTTGTCCTGCACTTTCTAAAAAGTTTGTATATTGTGATTGTTATTTATTTTCTCCAATCAGCAACTAAGAGAAAAAGCAGATAAAGAAAGTTATTTTCATAATTTTTACGGTGTAGAGTCGTTTTTGGAACGGATGCACGCATGGTTATTGTTTGGGTATGTTGTATGCTTAGCACGGAGCCTGATTCCTGACCACTCGAGCCAAGCTACCACAGTGTGTCCGGAAGACCACCACCACCCCTTCTAGTGTGGGAGTGGTTTTCCAACATAAATTGGTGTTCAGTGGTGGGATAGAGCTGTGCCTACGCATACTCAACAATAACTGTGGGTAGTCCATAGGCCTACACCGGGAGTTTTCTCAAGAGCGGCCTTCCTAATTGTGGGTTTTTGTTTTTTCCAAATTTACTCTGGTGGTGGGAGGAGGTATTATTAAAGGTACCCCCCTGCATAGTTACTGCACAAAAACCTGTCCTCTAACCTGAGTGGGCAAGATGGAGTTTGTACTAGAAAATCTAGAAACGTACACTGTGGCCCAACTCAGGGAGTTTTGCCAGCGGGAGGGGGTGTACTGTCCCCCAGGAGCAAAGAAGGGTGCACTCCAAACCAGCTTAAGGGCTTGGGGGGAGGCACGCCGAGAAAGCAAGGCTGAGGAGGAAGACAGGGATGGAGAGCCTGACCCCGAGGGGGCTGAGATGTACCAACCTGAGGTGGGGAACCTGTCAGCAGGGCCCGGAACCATTTCTAGGAAGGGCAGCAGTGCCTCTAGCGGTGGCTTGTCTGAAGTGGAGCTAACAGACCGGAGGGAGAAAAGACAGCTCACATGGGACTTAGCAAGGCTGGAGAAGGAGAAGGAGGAGCAGAGGATGGCCCATGAATTACGACTGAAAGAAATAGATCTTCAGATCTTGAGAATCGGGGCACAACCTGTTCCTAATGGTGGCAGCCAAACCCAAGAGATCACCAGGGAACCCAAACCATACCTGCCAAAGGACATAGTAGCTAGCTATGGAGTGGGCGACGATATCGCCAAGTGGCTAGCGGCCTATGAGGTCTCGTTGAGGGCCCATGGGGTTCCAGAGAAGTACTGGGGAGGGGGATTGTACAAGTACATGCCTCCAGCTGGTAGGGATGCATTATTGGCCCTCGAGGAGGATGAGCAGACCCACTACCCCACCATGAAACTGGCGCTCATCAGAAAGTTTGGTCTAACACCTGAAAAGTACAGACAGAAGTTCAGGGGTAGTCACAAACTGGGCACGCAGAATTGGGTGGACTTCCTGGACTATGCAAAGAAGGCAATGGAAGGTTGGATTCAGGGCAGTGAAGTGAGGAACTACGAGGGGCTGTTTGACCTGGTACTGAAGGAACACCTGCTCGAGAAATGTTTCCCTGAACTGCGGCAACACCTGGTGGATAGCAAGCTGACCAATCCCCGGAAGCTTGCTGAGGAGGCGGACATTTGGGCTAGTACCCGGGTGTCCACAAGGGGGACTGGAGGGGATACTCAAAAGGCCGGACAGGGCGCCCCCCAGAAGAAAGAGGGAGGGGAAAAGAAAAAGGAGTTCTCCAAAGGCCCCCAAAATAACTTCCAAGGGAAGGGAACAGGATTCACCCCTAAGGCTAACCCGCCCAGAAACCCTAATCCTGGCCAGAGTCAGCAGCCAAGGGTTGTCCATTGCTATGAGTGCGGTGGCGTTGGACACTATAAAGGAGATCCGAAGTGCTTGAAACGACCACCCCCTCCCACTGGAGGAAAGACCCCCGGAGTAGCTAGTGTAGTGCTCGGGGAGGAGATGCCCTTAACTAAGGGAAGGGAGTGGGCGGGTGTCACTTTAGTGTCCCTGGGAGAACGGGAGATGGTTCCTAAGATCCAGGTGCCCGCAAATACTGCAAAGTATGGGCAGTGGGTCACCGTCAACGGCCAAAGAGGGGAGGCTCTGAGAGACACAGGAGCCAGTATGACTATGGTGCGTAGCCAACTGGTGTCTCCAGAGCAGGTAATTCCCGATGTACTCCACCCAGCCGCGATGGCTGACGGCAGAACAGGCCACTATCCAGTGGCCGAGGTTCCTTTTGAATGGGGGGGGGTTGCAGGTTCACTTCGAGTTGCCGTAAGCCCTGCCGTGCCAGTCGATTGTCTGCTGGGGAATGACATGGAGCACAACGCTTGGAAGGAGGTGGAATACCGGACTCACACTGAGATGCTGGGTACACCTGACTGGGCCTGTGTTAGCACAAGGTCCGCGACTACCCGAAGAGGGAGTTCATTTCGGCTGGAGCCTGGAACAAAGGCCCAGCCAGCTGCCAGTCAAGGGAAGAACCGAGGACAGGAGGAGCCTGCCTCGGCGTCCCAACCCCGTAGGACGGATAGGCCACCGGAGGTGGTGGACCAGGAGTCTGCGGTGGGGGACGTTACCAACCTGGAGGACCTACCCATCCCGGCCGAGTGGCACGTGGAGGGAGGCCCGTCCAGGGAGGAATTCTGCCAGGGCCAGAGGGAGTGCCCTACCCTTGAGGGGCTGAGGCGACAGGCCAAAGCCCAGGCAGCAGGGAACGTTGAAGGGAACTACAGTGTTTACTGGGAGGATGGCCTCCTCTACAGTGAACCCAAGGCACCCCTACACGGATCGTCACGAGCCTTGGTAGTCCCTCAACGTTATCGAGCCTTCCTTCTGGAGTTGGCTCACGAGATACCATTGGCAGGACACTTGGGGCAAGACAAGACCTTCGCCCGTCTTGTCCCACACTTTTATTGGCCTCAGATGAAAGTGTCGTCCGATACCTACTGCCGGACATGTGTGTCTTGCCAAGCCAGTGGGAAAACAGGGGTGAAGCTGAAAGCTCCCCTGGAACCACTTCCTGTCGTTAGCACCCCCTTTGAAAGGGTGGGCATCGACATTGTGGGTCCATTAGATCCGCCGACTACAGCTGGTCACAGGTTTATCCTGGTTCTGGTGGATCATGCCACACGGTACCCAGAGGCAATACCTCTGAGGACCATAACAGCACCTGTTGTGGCTAGGGCCCTGATGGGAATCTTTACCCGAGTGGGTTTTCCCAAGGAAGTTGTGTCCGACAGGGGGACCAACTTCATGTCAGCGTATATGCGGGCAATGTGGAAGGAGTGTAGAGTGACATACCGGTTCACAACTCCTTACCACCCCCAGACCAATGGTCTGGTGGAGAGGTTTAATAAAACCTTGAAGGGCATGATCAGAAGTCTGCCTGAAAGCCTGCGGAGGAAATGGGACGTCCTCCTACCCTGTTTACTTTTTTCCTACAGGGAAGTGCCACAGAAGGGAGTGGGCTTCAGCCCCTTTGAGCTTCTGTATGGGCACCCTGTACGTGGACCTCTCAACCTGGTGAGAGACGGATGGGAAAGAACTCCCAGAAAGCTTCCCCAGGATGTGGTGAGCTACATGCTGGCCTTCCGGAGCCAGATGGCTAAGTTGTGGAAGCAAGCTTCTGACAACTTGGAAGCCAGCCAAGCAGTGATGAAGGCGTGGTATGACCACAATGCTCACCCGGTGGAGTTGGAGCCTGGCCAGAAGGTGTGGGTGATCGAACCGGGAGAGCTTAGTGCCCTCCAGGATCGCTGGTCAGGACCCTTTGAGGTGTTGGAGAAGAAGGGTAAGGCTACCTACTTGGTGGACCTGAAGACCCCTCGTCAGCCCCTGCGGGTGCTGCATGCCAACCGCCTCAAACCCCACCACGAGAGGCCCGAAGTCATCTTGATGATGGTGACTGACGGAGGAGAGGACGTGGAAAGCGAGCCTCTCCCTGATCTGTTTGCGTCTCAAGAGAAGGATGGGTCGGTGGAGGGAGTGATTCTCTCCCCATCTCTAACTCCTGAACAGCAGGAGGACTGTCGCCAGGTCCTGGGGCAGTACTCCTCGTTGTTCTCCCTTGTCCCGGGTAGGACTCACCTGTGTGTCCATGACGTGGACACAGGAGACAGCCCACCTGTGAAGTCCAAGATCTACCGGATGTCAGACAAGGTGAAGGCCAGCATTCATAGTGAAGTCACTAAGATGCTGGAGCTAGGAGTGATCGAACCTTCTAGCAGCCCCTGGTCCAGTCCGGTGGTGTTAGTACCAAAAGCTGCACCACCGGGTGCCCAACCAGAACTGAGGTTCTGTGTGGACTATCGGGGACTGAATTCAGTGACCAAAACTGATGCTCATCCGATCCCTAGGGCGGATGAATTGATTGACCGGCTGGGAGCTGCCCAATATCTAAGTACCTTTGACCTTACTTCTGGGTACTGGCAGATCTCTTTGACTGATGGAGCAAGGGAAAGGTCAGCCTTCTCCACGCCCAATGGCCACTACCAGTTCTGTGTGATGCCCTTTGGGCTCAAGAACGCACCTGCCACGTTTCAGCGCCTGGTAAACCAGATCCTCACCGGAATGGAGAGTTTCTCTGCTGCTTATCTGGATGACATAGCCGTCTTCAGTAACAGCTGGGAGGATCACTTGCGTCACCTGCAAGCTGTTCTCCAGGCCCTGAGACAAGCTGGATTGACGATCAAGGCCAGCAAGTGCCAGATCGGGCAGGGGTCGGTAGTGTACCTTGGACACTTGGTGGGTAGGGGAGCGGTGCAACCCCTCCAGGCGAAGATCGAGGCCATCATGGCCTGGGAACCCCCCAAGACACAGACTGAGGTCCGAGCATTTTTGGGCCTCACGGGATACTACCGCCGCTTCGTGAAGGGGTACGGTACCATCGTAGCCCCCCTCACGGAGCTCACGTCCAAGAAACAACCTCGACGGGTAGTCTGGACGGAGGCTTGTCAGCAAGCCTTTGAGAGATTGAAGAAAGCCATGTGCGAGGCCCCGGTCTTAAGGGCCCCAGACTTTTCCAAGGAGTTCATTGTCCAGACAGATGCATCAGAACATGGCATTGGGGCAGTGTTATCGCAACTCAACGAAGAGGGTCTGGATCAACCCGTGGTCTTCCTATCCCGGAGACTACTTCCCAGGGAACAGAAGTGGAGTGCAATAGAGCGTGAAGCCTTTGCAGTGGTATGGGCTCTGAAGAAGTTGCGGCCATACCTGTTTGGCTCGCACTTCCTAGTTCAGACCGACCACAGACCCCTTTGTTGGCTGATGCAAATGAAGGGGGAGAATCCCAAGTTGTTGAGGTGGTCTATTTCCCTACAGGGGATGGACTTTCAGGTGGAACATCGGCCTGGAGTGGACCACGCCAATGCAGACGGTCTCTCAAGGTATTTCCGCCTTAATGATGAGAACTCCCAAGGGGTTGGGTAGCTCTCCCCACTTTCAGCTGGGGGGGACGCGTGTTAGACCTGTCAGCCCTTTGGGTGGTCCCTCCTCATCATTATTTATTTTGTCCCACTTTTGCCTCAAACCCTGTTTGAATTTTTCCTTTTTGGGAACCACCAGACTTTTTAGTGTTGCTGCAGATTCAGGGAGCCATTTTACCTACCCCTGAAACTTCTGTCTGAGGGCCTGGAGCACAAAATGGTGGCCACCTGTGACATCACCAGCATCCACTGGAACCTACCAGCATCTTCCAGAACATTCCAGAACCCTGTGACAGTTGGAGGCGGTTTAGAATGTTGGGAAGCTAAGACAGAGAGTTGGCAGTTGGAGCTGGCAGTTGGCACCTGACTGGTGAAGAGTGAGCAGCACAAACGTCAAGGAGGAAGGAGTGAAGCAGCAGGGGTGGAAACTTGTGCCTGGAGTGGGGTCCATAAACCCACCCTTGATACTAGTCCCTACTGACGGAGCCCAGCCTAGAGCCCTGTGTGGGAAGAAGTCAGAAAAACCATCCTGAGGACCTGGACAGCAGGAACAGGCCTTAGAGACAAGAGAACAGCAAGATCCTGACCTGGAAGCTGGTTTCCCTGAAGTCCGACGTCGAGTAGCCTAAGACCTGGAGCCCGAGGTGGAGAAGCGGCGCTGACTGGAAAAGCAGACGTCGTACCCGGAGCCGCCAGAGGTCGAGAGAGGGCGCCGTCAGAGGTCGTGAGGAATACCAGAGGTCGAGGAGGAAGTCACCCGAGGTCGAGTGAGCGGCGTCATCGGAGGAGTGGAGTCCGCCCTCCGGAGTCGTCGGAGACCGAGGTGAAGGGTAACGGAGGTCGGGAGTGAGGATCGCACTCCGGAGTCGCCGGAACCTGTGAGAATCGTGCCGGAGGTCGGGAGTGGAGGTCGCACTCCGGAGTCGCCGGAAACCTGTGAGGAGCACCGGAGGTCGGGAGTGAGGATCGCACTCCGGAGCCGCCGGAAGTCGACATCGAGGCAAGGCCGGCCGACGTCATCGAAGCCGAGGTCGCCATCGGACCGGAGCCGCCCGAAGTCGACATCGAGTAAGACTGCCCGACGCCATCGAATCGGAGGTCGAGATCGAACCGAGGCCGCCGACATCGAAACCGGAACCGCCTACCGGCGTCGACAAGAACTGACATTGTGCCGAGGCCGCCGACATCGAGCTGGAACCGCCTCACGGCATCGACCCGACTCCAGCGGCGTCGGAGCATCAGAAAAAGGGCAGTAAGTGGAGTAGAGGGCGCCTAAGGCCCTGTGGAGACCTGAGAGACTGCTCTAAGGGGCTAGGGAGGTGCTGGAACCAACCTGACTGTGCCAGGGGTGAACTGGGACTAATCTAGAGAAGTTGTGTGGAGAGAGAGAGCCAGGTCTCTGGTATTTTCCCCCTTTATCTACCTCAGTTTAGGCCTCAGCCTTGACCAAGCCAGGGAGTAGACACCCCCAAGCCTTCCACATCCCCACAAGCTGTGCCTGGGCCAAATCAGCCCTTAGGAATTCAAAAGTGATCTGATTCCATGAGTGTCACTGTCAGCTTTTAAGTATTTATTAGGGGCACTGTATTTATTGTATTTAACCTATTTATTGTTCCACTGTATTTATTGGTCTACAGTATTTATTGATGCACAATATTTATTGGTTACAGTATTTATTGCCTCAGAATATTTAATTGCCTGTCTGTATTGCACTTTTATTTATGCCTTCAGTATTTATGATCACCCCTATTTATTGAATCATTAAGCCAGTATTTATTTGTCCTGCACTTTCTAAAAAGTTTGTATATTGTGATTGTTATTTATTTTCTCCAATCAGCAACTAAGAGAAAAAGCAGATAAAGAAAGTTATTTTCATAATTTTTACGGTGTAGAGTCGTTTTTGGAACGGATGCACGCATGGTTATTGTTTGGGTATGTTGTATGCTTAGCACGGAGCCTGATTCCTGACCACTCGAGCCAAGCTACCACAGTGTGTCCGGAAGACCACCACCACCCCTTCTAGTGTGGGAGTGGTTTTCCAACAGACAGAATGCAGAAGAATGTCATATATTCACCCCAGTACAGAGATCTGGGCCTAAATCCATCGTTTTTTTGCTCACCATGCCATTCCAGTTTGAACCCAGCCATATGCAAATCAGTCTTGACCCTGTGCCTCATGGGAACAGTCCAGCCCGAACTGCCAAGCCAGGTCCTCCCTGGACTGGAACCAAGCATCCTAGGACCAGTTTCGGGGTTTCACCCCTCTTCAGCCAGGATAGCTTGATTCCAGTGGCAAGGAGAGCACAGGACTCACGTCTGAGCGGGGGTGAATGTTTTGATTTGTTCTGCATTCCGTCCATCAATTTTGTGTCTTTTGCTTTCTCGCCCTAAGTGCGCCAGGTATGCTCAGACGTGAGTCCTGGGCTCACTGTGCCACTGGAATCAAGCTATTCTGGCTGAAGAGGGTTGAAACCCCGAAACCGGTCCTAGGATGCTTGTTTCCGGTCCAAGGAGGACCTGTCTTGGCAGTTCGGGCTGGACTGTTCCCATGAGGCACAGGGTCAAGACTGATTTGTATATAGCCAGGTCTAAACTGGGGTGGCATGGTGAGCAAAAGAATGATGGATTTAACCCAGATCTCTTGATTGGGGGTGAATGTTTTGATTTGTTCTGCATTCCGTCCATCAATTGTGTGTCTTTTGCTCTAAAGAAATCTATGGCATTAGTATAAAAATAGGCATGCGGCCTAAGTGTGATGAACGAGGTCCGCTGCCTATACACTATAGTTGTGTTTACAAATTCAAAGAGTGAAGCGCTTGGTGCATTATGCTCAAAGGGGCCATACTGAATTGGCCGTTTTTTTCAGGAAACTTAAGCTAAAGGCTTAGGTACTGCGAGGTGTGTACACTTGTCAGTGGCTGGTTGGTTTACAGCAGGCATATTGGCAGTGGGAGTGGTGGGCATGCCAAAGACTATCTACCACACACAGTGCATTATTTCTTCAAATAAGTGCGCGCATGTGAGTCTGTGCCGGTGGGCATGGCGTAGGTTTTTTGCATTCAATGTCGTCGTGTCTGTGTCTGCCACATACAGTGTGTTGCTTCTTCATTGTCTGCTACATACAGTTTGTTGTTTCTTCATTAAGTGCGCGTATGTGATACTGTGCCGGTGGTAAAATGCTGGCAGAGTTACGGTGCTGTTTATAGAAGATAGTGGGCATTGTGCCATTGGTTCATGCGGCCCTGCCATCGCACTTGCAGTGTTGCGCACTAGTCTTAGACTTAGTTGGTCAGGCTGTGCCAAGAAATATTATCGTTCAATCCATATAACTGGGTTGATAGATGGTAGATCCAGTGTTGTTCTTTATTGAGTATAAACTTATCATTGTTAGTGTTGTTACATTCAAAGCTTTCTACCACTGTCTAAGACATGTTGTTGGATGTGTGTCCTTGTTGTAGGTAATGATCTGTTAGTCTACTGATGATCTTCTTACACCGGATCCTGCTGCGGTGTTTCACGATTTTAGTTCTCACTTTACGTGTCGTCATGTCATTTCATTTTTACCATGGTCCTTGGTTATGCAAGAGAAAATAGGATCCTCCAAATTTGACACCAAAGAGGGGTGGCCCAGCCCAGCCTCACTCTTGGCTCATTCTTTGCCCGGAAACGTCCAGAGATGCGGATGTAGAAAGGCGCTATTATAGCGCTGGGTGAGGTCACAGCCCCCTAACATCCCCTCCTCCTGTTTAGTGCCGATTTCAGGCAGGTCACTGCAGTTGAAAGACAAATGCGCACAAGGAGATGATGTACTGAAACAGGTATAGTGGGGTTTCATGATTAATCAGAATGTTCAAGGCCCAGCAGATGGACCGTCACTCTCTCAAGCAGTTATATGGCAGTCGGTCAGCATTTCAGTTTTGTTGTTAGTGCTTCCGTTGCAGTGCATATTTCTAAATGTGGTGGGTGGTCTTCTGCCAAGGGGTGGAAGGGAGAGTATTTGCAGACTAAGGGGCAAGTGCCATGCTTTTAATGCCCCCTCATGATCCAGCTTTGTTCTGACACAGACTCTGTCTTATGTCTCCAAGAGGGGTTTCTCATACTGGCCATCCGAATGTTTCCAAAGGTGGGCAAACTCCTACAGAGGAGGGTAGGACTGGGACAGAAAAGACGACAAGAGCTACTGGCTTTACCAATATGTTTTAGCAATGTTGTATATTGTGTTGCAGATAAGAGTGGCATAGAGTGAAGTGAGGCAGATTGGAGTGACATACGGTGAATTGATGCAGAGTGGAGTGGCATAGAATGTAGTGGTGTAGATGCAGTGGCAAAAGAGTGCAATTGTGCACAGTAGAGTGGGATAGAGTGCACTGGCATAGAGTAGAGGGGTGCAGAATAGAGAGGCGTAGAGTGAAGTGGCATAAAGTGTAGTGTCATAGAGTGCAATGGTGCACAGTACATTAGATTGGCTTTGAGCGCATTGGGATAGAGTGTAGTAGAGTGGTGCAGAGTAGAGTGCAGTGGTATAAAGTATGGTGGCGCAGAGTAGAGTGACATAGAGTAGAGGGGCATAGAGTTCAGTTGCAGAGAGTGCAATGCTGCAGAGTATAGTGTTCTAAAGTGCGTGGAGTGGTATAGAGTAGAGTGGTGTAGGGTGAAGGGTGTAGAGTGCAAAGGCGTAGAGTGGTGCAGAGTAAAGTGACAGAGTGCAATGTTGTAGAGTGGTGTAAAGTGGAGTAGAGTATAGTGGCATAGAGTGCAGAGTAGATTGGCATAGAGTACAGTTGCATAGAGTGTAGTGGTTTGGAGTCAAGTGGCACATAAAGCAGTGGCGTAGAGTGCAATGACACAGAATGGAGTGGCACAAAGTAGAATAGAGTGGCATAGACTGCAGTGGCATAGAGAAGAGTGAAGTGGCATAGAGTCCAGTTGTAGAGAGAAGAGTGTCGTAGAGTGCAGTGGTGCAGAGTAGATTAGAGTGGCTTAGAGTGGATTGGAATAGAGTGCAGAGGCATGGAGTGGAGCGATGAATTCAGTGGTGCAGAGTTCAGTGGCATAGAGTTCAGTGGCATAAGGTAGAGTGTCAGAGAGGGCAGTGTTGCAGAGTAAACTGGTGTACGGTGCAATGATGTATAGTAGAGGGGTTGTGGGGCGCATTGGCATTGAGTGAAGTGGTGAAGAGTTGAGTGGCATAGAGAGCAGTGACGTAAAGTGCATGGTGCAGAGTGGAATAGAGTGATGTAGAGTGTAGTGAAGTGGAGTAGTATTGAGAGGTGTAGAGTACAGTGACAGAGTACAATGGCGTAGAGTGCAGAAGCATAGGGTATGGTGGCATAGAATGAAGTGGTGCATAGTAGACTGGTGTAGAGTGTATTGGTTTTGAGTAAAGTGGTGTAGAGTGCAGTGGCATAGAGTGGTGCATACTAAAGTGGAGTGGCGCTGATTGCAGTGGTGCCGAGTACATTGGCGTAGAGTAGATTGTTTCTCAGTAGAGTACAGTGGTGCAGAGTAGATTAGAGTGGCATAGAGGGGATTGGCATAGAGTGCACTGACGAACAGTGTAGTGGTACAGAGTAGGATGCATTGGCATTGAGTGCAGTGACATAGTGTTCAGTGTTGCAGAGTAGGGTGTCAGAGAGTTGAGTGGTGTAGAGCGTAGTGGCAAAGAGTGCAGTGGTGCATAGTAGAGTAGTGTGGGGTAGAGTGCATTGGCATAGAGATGAGTGGAGTGGAGAAACGTACAGTGGAGTGGTGCAGAGAAGAGTGCAGTAATGGAGTGGTGTAGTTTGGAGTGGTACAGAGTAGTACAGAGTAGAGTGCTTTGTATGGAGTGGTGCAGAGTAGAGTGGAGTGGGGTAACGCGGAGTATGCTTAGTATGGCAGCACGCTGCCATTACAGAAAACACATCTTAATTTGAAATTATCAATTCATTTGCACTCACATACAGTTTTACTGATAAAAGTGTACATCGCACAAAAGATAATGTGTGGAAATTTCATCACCCAATGTATTCATTTAATCCTGAGCACAATTCATTCACAGACATTAAAATGTTGCTGTGTGCTAGAAAACAATAGAACATCGTACAGCATTCCTTAAGCAGACCCCCACATAAAACCTCTCACTTTGAAGTTAAAGAAAGAACAAGCATTGGCATAGCCAATAGGTCTCGCCTTTGGGACCTTCTAAGTGTTTAGCTTTCAACAATTGATGTTGCACCAAGGAAATTGTGCTGCATAATTAAATACTTATAAGGTCCCAAAGGCGAGACCTATTGGCTATGCCAATGCTTGTTGTTCTTACCAATCACCGTAAATACTAGACCTCGAAAGGATGAAGGGCCGAGTTGGCCTTTCATCCTGGAACGAGTGCTGAGACTGCAACTAATTAGACCAGCAACCGGAAATCAATGATTTGTAGGGAGACAGTGTCTGCAGTGATCTGGAGTGAGGGTGTCACCTTACAGGCACCACATTTACATTGCCATTCGGGGGAAACCAAAAGCAGTGCCCGGGCTCACAAATAAGCTAAACAAAGACGAAAGGAGGCAAACGAGATGCAACACATTCATGGGTCAGGGTTCCACAGTTTGATATTGGAAGGGTAGTGCACAGAAGCCAGTAAAGCTGGCATGACGCACTGTCTGCATAGCATTCTCGATATGGCTGGAAAACAAAATTACGTTCGGTGAGTTTTGGAATCCGTAAAATAGACTCAAAGGATGGGGAAACACTGGAGGCAGAGATCCTGTCTGTAAAAGGACACCTCTGTGGAAAGATGCGGCGGAGTCCTCCAGTGACAATAAAAAGACCGAGATGGAGGCCCGACAAGACGGTGTTGGGGAAAAAGAGGCATTTAAGCGCTGGAACTAGAAGTCTAGGAAAGCGATGAATCGGCGAATGCTCATTCTGGGCCTAACGGTGTCACAGCCGAGATATGAGCAGGAGCCGGGAGGTGTCAAGAGGTACAGCCAAGCTGGGTGAGAAACGGAGGCGCCAGGACAGATGGAGGAGCAAGGAAGAATGCCAAGGCAGCACAGGCTAACAAGACAAGCCTGGCGGAGCTTGGCGCGCGCGCTTGGCGGGGGCGGGGGAGCGCATTCCAGGCGGGGAGCGGACCCTTTGAAGTGCGATGCCAAATGGATTGCATGGCGGCACGATGCGCGTGATTGTGCGCGTGCTCGCCATGCAATCCGCTTTTTGGAGCACTTTTGATAGCCCCTTACAATAGTCTCACTTGCGATCGCTTACGCGATAGCAAGGCGAGACCTAAAAATAAACACCAAGGGCCCAATTCACAAAGGTAAAATAAGACGAACGTCTAACTTTATGACTTTAGGTATTCACAAAAGGCATTTACTACTCGTAAATGCCCTTTGTGAATACTGAACATTGTAAAGTTCAACTTTGGGTATTCACAAAGAGCATTTACAGGTAGTAAAAGCCCTTTGTTAATACCAAACGTTGTAAAATTAGACTTTCGTCTCAGTTTACTTTTGTGTATCGGGCCCCACGCTCCCTGGTAGGCACAGCCTAGCATCTGTCTTTGAATGCACAGCAAATGTGACAAGATAAGAACAAGATTTACAGGCCTGTTTACAGAAAGTGAGTTTGTGGAAGAATACAGAGAGGGACGCACTCAAGCTGGCGGCCTGAAGCAAATAGAAAGTCAGAAAATGTGACTTACAAACCACAAAGCTAAAGGTAAGAAATATGTGGAATGCATTCCTAGGTCAACTTTCTGAATGTCCCCAGGATTTCTTTAGCAAACCAGGCAGATACACTGTCTGGTTGGCTGTGACCTAAAAACGGCACATCAGACTATAAAACAGACCAACAAACAGCCAAAAAATGACACATACACTGACTTGGCCTTCAGGCATTGCCAGATTGCCCTACAGGCCGGTACAACCTTGCTACAGAGCTCAAACATACCCTGTCCATACACAACTTGTCTGTGTTCTTTCTACTGCGAGAAAATGACTGGTGCAGCAATCCAGCTCGCTCGCCCCGCCATGCTAGTTTTACACATATAGACAGGCTGCTTCAGGGAAGCAGAAGCGGGGCTGTGGGGCTTGGGGCAATATTGTGCGGTCAGCCACCCCTCTTGGTGGATAATGGGCAAAGCATTAACAAAATGTAATCATACAATTCATCACAACGCAGATACGTTTCACAATTGTTGCCATTTCATTACTGAATATGCGAGTGCCTGTGACTGACCCACGACTTGACCCGGTGACCTCAAGGCCTTCACCCGACCTCCTCTCCGGGCAAACGCAAAAACCTTTCAACCAATTGCTAGTTTAATATCTAATATTGTTTCTTTTTCAGGAAAGTACAGCGGCCTTAATTATAGAAAAGCCTCTACTGACAGCTGGATCATTCGTGGGTCCTTCAAGGGGGATTTATGGCACAATTCAGTATTTGCAATCAGATACAAGTGCAGCAGAGCATTCTGGGACACATGCAAATGAACTTATTCTGCCTTGATTGAATACCCAGTCACCCGTGCTCGTTAGCGAACTGCAGTGGCGGCCCAGCCATTTTTATACTGACTTAAGCAGCAAATCAAATGTTTTTTTCCCAGTTCTAAAAGAGCCCTGTTTTTTAAATCAATCGGAATAATAAAACTATTTTTATAAATAATAATAAGGTAAATTGTTAAATCATAGCACACTTTTGTTTAGATATAACTCAGTCTCTGGCAGCGTGTTGTTTTATGCAAAGAGCCATTACCCTCAACCTTTAACCTATTGTTTTGGTCAAGGGCACAGGTCAAATTAAAAGAAATAGATTCATTGAATAAACATCACAGGAAATGAAGTCACCGTCATATATTATCAGTGGGTGGAACGCCCCCTGCTGAAATGATTCTGTGGCCTGCAGTTCACAGAGCAGCATCAAAGGTCCGTGATTGCACATGGCAGCCTCCTCCTCGGCGTTGTTCTGGAAGGTCTGGTGTGCTTCCCTTTGTGGGGACCTCTAAACGATTATTGTGTTAGTCACCATCACAGTGCTGGACTCGTCGAGTGACTGGGACCCACACAAAGTGATCATTCTTTTGACGCGGCGGCCTGCTGCCCTCATGAGGGGGCTATGTTACTTGTGGCCTCTGAATACAGTGGCGGGGTAAATGAAGTCATCTGTATTTTTTTTTCAATCACTCTTTCTTGTTTTGGAAGGTTGGCATGATGGGACTCTGGAGTCACAAGCTTCCATTTGTACTCAGAGTAAGGCCCAGGAGCCTCTTCGCCCCTTTCTTCTCCCCCTCCCACCATCTCATCAGAAATATCGCTCCCAGCAGGGAAATACCTTTCCGAGCCTGAAAACGCTGGCTTCCATTTCAATTTCACGCTTGCTCACCTCACAGTGACATTCTCACTTCGCTGCCACCCCCCTCCCCACGCCCCTGTCCCGCACGCACCTTGTGGTTTCTCTATTATGTATGAAGAGACCGATCATCTCTCCGTGGGAAGAGGTTCTAGGACAAGCTATCCTGTGCAGAGCGGAACCCAGAGGAGAGAGGAAACCAAGGAGGCCACACTGCATTCAATGAATGATGGTGAAAAAGGGCCCCCCCTCTGCCTTAGCACGAGATGGTCGTGGTTGAATGGAATACGTGTCACTTTTCACACAGGAAAGGCTCGCCAATGTGCTTTTCACAGAGATGGTGGTGAACGAATGGAACTCCAGTGTGGTTTTCACACAGAGAGTGGTAAGCGGTTGGTACACCAGTGTGCTTTTCACAGAGATGGTGGTGATCGAATGACAATATTTTTCTTTTCAGAGAGAGGGCGGTCCACAAATAGAACACTCCTGTAGTTTTTCTACAGAAAGTGTGGTGAGCGAATGGAACACCCTTGTAGTTTCTTCACAGAGAGGGTGGTGAGCAAATAGCACACTAATGGGTGTATTTCACCGAGAAGGTTGTGAACGAATGGCACACCAAAGTGCATTCTCATCGAGGAAGTGGGGCACAAATGGAGCACCACTGTGCCTTTTGACAGGAGCATTATGTAAAAATTGAACTCCACAGTATCTGTTCACAGAGAGGGATGTACAGGCATAGTACTCCACTGTGCTTGTTCCCAGAGAGGGGTATGCAGCCACAGTACTCCACTGTGCATGTTCTTAGAGAGGGTTATGCAGCCATAGTACTCCACTGTGCTTGTTCCCAGAGAGGGGTATGCAGCCACAGTACTCCACTGTGCATGTTCTCAGAGAGGGGTATGCAGCCACAATACTCCACTGTGCTTGTTCCCAGAGAGGGGTATGCAGCCATAGTACTCCACTGTGCCTGTTCCCAGAGAGGGGTATGCAGCCATAATACTCCACTGTGCATGTTCCCAGAGAGGGGTATGCAGCCACGGTACTCCACTGTTCATGTTCTGAAAGAGGGTTATGCAGCCACAGTACTCCACTGTGCTTGTTCCCAGAGAGCGGTATGCAGCCATAGTACTCCACTGTGCCTGTTCTCAGAGAGGGGTATGCAGCCACGGTACTCCCCTGTGCATGTTCCCAGAGAGGGGTAAGCAGCCATAGTACTCCACTGTGCATGTTCTCAGAGAGGGTTATGCAGCCACAGTACTCCACTGTGCCTGTTCACAGAGAAGGGTATGCAGCCACGGTTCTCCACTGTGCTTGTTCCCAGAGAGGGGAATGCAGCCACAGTACTCCACTGTGCATGTTCTCAGAGAGGGCTATGCAGCCACGGTACTCCACTGTGCTTGTTCCCAGAGAGGGGTATGCAGCCATAGTACTCCACTGTGCATGTTCCCAGAGAGGGGTATGCAGCCACAGTACTCCACTGTGCTTGTTCCCTGAGAGGGCTATGCAGCCACAGTACTCCACTGTGCTTGTTCCCAGAGAGGGGTATGCAGCCACAGTACTCCACTGTGCATGTTCTCAGAGAGGGTTATGCAGCCATAGTACTCCACTGTGCTTGTTCCCAGAGAGGGGTATGCAGCCACAGTACTCCACTGTGCATGTTCTCAGAGAGGGGTATGTAGCCACAATACTCCACTGTGCTTGTTCCCAGAGAGGGGTATGCAGCCATAGTACTCCACTGTGCATGTTCTCAGAGAGGGTTATGCAGCCACAGTACTCCACTGTGCCTGTTCCCAGAGAGGTGTATGCAGCCACGGTACTCCACTGTTCATGTTCTGAAAGAGGGTTATGCAGCCACAGTACTCCACTGTGCTTGTTCCCAGAGAGCGGTATGCAGCCATAGTACTCCACTGTGCATGTTCCCAGAGAGGGGTATGCAGCCACGGTACTCCACTGTGCTTGTTCCCAAAGAGGGCTATGCAGCCACAGTACTCCACTGTGCTTGTTCCCAGAGAGGGGTATGCAGCCATAGTACTCCACTGTGCTTGTTCCCAGAGAGGGGTATGCAGCCACACTACTCCACTGTGCTTGTTCCCAGAGAGGGGTATGCAGCCATAATACTCCACTGTGCTTGTTCCCAGAGAGGGGTATGCAGCGATGGTACTCCACTGTGCATGTTCCCAGAGAGGGGTATGTAGCCATGGTACTCTGCTGTGTTTGTTTCCAGAGAGGGGTATGCAGCCACAGTACTCCACTGTGCCTTTTCCCAGAGAGGGGTATGCAGCCACAGTACTCCACTGTACTTGTTCCCAGAAAGGGGTATGCAGCCATAGTACTCCACTGTGCATGTTCTCAGAGAGGGTTATGCAGCCACAGTACTTCACTGTGCATGTTCACAGAGAGGGGTATGCAGCCACGGTACTCCTCTGTGCCTTTCCCAGAGAGGGGTATGCAGCCACGGTACTCCACTGTGCCTGTTCTCATAGAGGGGTATGGAGCCACGGTACTCCCCTGTGTATGTTCCCAGAGAGGGGTAAGCAGCCATAGTACTCCACTGTGCATGTTCTCAGAGAGGGTTATGCAGCCACAGTACTCCACTGTGCATGTTCACAGAGAGGGGTATGCAGCCACGGTACTCCACTGTGCTTGTTCCCAGAGAGGGGTATGCAGCCACAGTACTACACTGTGCATGTTCTCAGAGAGGGCTATGCAGCCACGGTACTCCACTGTGCTTGTTCCCAGAGAGGGGTATGCAGCCATAGTACTCCACTGTGCATGTTCCCAGAGAGGGGTATGCAGCCATAATACTCCTCTGTGCTTGTTCCCAGAGAGGGCTATGCAGCCAAAGTACTCCACTATGCTTGTTCCCAGAGAGGGGTATGCAGCCATAATACTCCTCTGTGCTTGTTCCCAGAGAGGCCTATGCCGCCACAGTACTCCACTGTGCTTGTTCCCAGAGAGGGGTATGTAGCCATAGTACTCCACTGTGCATGTTCCCAGAGAGGGGTATGCAGCCACAGTACTCCACTGTGCCTGTTCCCAGAGAGGGGTATGCAGCCACGGTACTCCACTGTGCCTGTTCTCAGAGAGGGGTATGCAGCCACCGTACTCCCCTGTGCATGTTCCCAGAGAGGGGTAAGCAGCCATAGTACTCCACTGTGGATGTTCTCAGAGAGGGTTATGCACCACAGTACTCCACTGTGCTTGTTCCCAGAGAAGGCTATGCAGCCACAGTACTCCACTGTGCTTGGTCCCAGAGAGGGGTATGCAGCCATAATACTCCACTGTGCTAGTTCCCAGAGAGGGGTATGCAGCCATGGTACTCCACTGTGCAAGTTCCCAGAGAGGGGTATGCAGCCACGGTACTCCGCTGTGTTTGTTCCCAGAGAGGGGTATGCAGCCACAGTACTCCACTGTGCCTGTTCCCAGAGAGGTGTATGCAGCCACGGTACTCCACTCTTCATGTTCTGAAAGAGGGTTATGCAGCCACAGTACTCCACTGTGCTTGTTCCCAGAGAGCGGTATGCAGCCATAGTACTCCACTGTGCATGTTCCCAGAGATGGGCATGCAGCCATGGTACTCCACTGTGCTTGTTCCCAGAGAGGGCTATGCAGCCACAGTACTCCACTGTGCTTGTTCCCAGAGAGGGGTATGCAGCCATAGTACTCCACTGTGCTTGTTCCCAGAGAGGGGTATGCAGCCACAGTACTCCACTGTGCTTGTTCCCAGAGAGGGTTATGCAGCCATAATACTCCACTGTGCTTGTTCCCAGAGAGGGGTATGCAGCCACAGTACTCCACTGTGCTTGTTCCCAGAGAGGGGTATGCAGCCATAATACTCCACTGTGCTTGTTCCCAGAGAGGGGTATGCAGCTATGGTACTCCACTGTGCATGTTCCCAGAGAGGGGTATGTAGCCATGGTACTCCGCTGTGTTTGTTCCCAGAGAGGGGTATGCAGCCACAGTACTCCACTGTGCCTGTTCCCAGAGAGGGGTATGCAGCCACAGTACTCCACTGTACTTTTTCCCAGAAAGGGGTATGCAGCCATAGTACTCCACTGTGCATGTTCTCAGAGAGGGTTTTGCAGCCACAGTACTCCACTGTGCATGTTCACAGAGAGGGGTATGCAGCCACGGTACTCCTCTGTGCCTGTTCCCAGAGAGGGGTATGCAGCCACGGTACTCCACTGTGCCTGTTCTCATAGAGGGGTATGGAGCCACGGTACTCCCCTGTGCATGTTCCCAGAGAGGGGTAAGCAGCCATAGTACTCCACTGTGCATGTTCTCAGAGAGGGGTATGCAGCCACAGTACTCCACTGTGCCTGTTCCCAGAGAGGGGTATGCAGCCACGGTACTCCACTGTGCCTGTTCTCAGAGAGGGGTATGCAGCCACAGTACTCCCCTGTGCATGTTCCCAGAGAGGGGTAAGCAGCCATAGTACTCCACTGTGCATGTTCTCAGAGATGATTATGCAGCCACAGTACTCCACTGTGCTTGTTCCCAGAGAGGGGTAAGCAGCCATAGTACTCCACTGTGCATGTTCTCAGAGAGGGTTATGCAGCCACAGTACTCCACTGTGCTTGTTCCCAGAGAGGGCTATGCAGCCACAGTACTCCACTGTGCTTGTTCCCAGAGAGGGGTATGCAGCCATATTACTCCACTGTGCTTGTTCCCAGAGAGGGGTATGCAGCCATGGTACTCCACTGTGCATGTTCCCAGAGAGGGGTATGCAGCCACGGTACTCCGCTGTGTTTGTTCCCAGAGAGGGGTATGCAGCCACAGTACTCCACTGTGCCTGTTCCCAGAGAGGGGTATGCAGCCACGGTACTCCTCTGTGCCTGTTTCCAGAGAGGGGTATGCAGCCACAGTACTCCACTGTGCCTGTTCTCAGAGAGGGGTATGCAGCCACGGTACTCCCCTGTGCATGTTCCCAGAGAGGGGTAAGCAGCCATAGTACTCCACTCTGCATGTTCTCAGAGAGGGTTATGCAGCCACAGTACTCCACTGTGCATGTTCACAGAGAGGGGTATGCAGCCACGGTACTCCACTGTGCTTGTTCCCAGAGAGGGGTATGCAGCCACAGTACTCCACTGTGCATGTTCTCAGAGAGGGCTATGCAGCCACAGTACTCCACTGTGCTTGTTCTCAGAGAGGGGTATGCAGCCATAGTACTCCACTGTGCATGTTCCCAGAGAGGGGTATGCAGCCACAGTACTCCACTGTGCTTGTTCCCAGAGAGGGCTATGCAGCCATTATACTCCACTGTGCTAGTTCCCAGAGAGGGGTATGCAGCCATGGTACTCCACTGTGCATGTTCCCAGAGAGGGGTATGCAGCCACGGTACTCCGCTGTGTTTGTTCCCAGAGAGGGATATGCAGCCACAGTACTCCACTGTGCCTGTTCCCAGAGAGGGGTATGCAGCCACGGTACTCCTCTGTGCCTGTTTCCAGAGAGGGTATGCAGCCACGGTACTCCACTGTGCCTGTTCTCAGAGAGGGGTATGCAGCCACAGTACTCCCCCGTGCATGTTCCCAGAGAGGGGTAAGAAGCCATAGTACTCCACTGTGCATGTTCTCAGAGAGGGTTATGCAGCCACAGTACTCCACTGTGCATGGTCACAGAGAGGGGTATGCAGCCACAGTACTCCACTGTTCATGTTCTGAAAGAGGGTTATGCAGCCACAGTACTCCACTGTGCTTGTTCCCAGAGAGAGGTATGCAGCCATAGTACTCCACTGTGCCTGTTCTCAGAGAGGGGTATGCAGCCACGGTACTCCCCTGTGCATGTTCCCAGAGAGGGGTAAGCAGCCATAGTACTCCACTCTGCATGTTCTCAGAGAGGGTTATGCAGCCACAGTACTCCACTGTGCCTGTTCACAGAGAGGGGTATGCAGCCACGGTACTCCACTGTGCTTGTTCCCAGAGAGGGGTATGAAGCCACAGTTCTCCACTGTGCATGTTCTCAAAGAGGGCTATGCAGCCACAGTACTCCACTGTGCTTGTTCCCAGAGAGGGCTATGCAGCCACAGTACTCCGCTGTGCTTGTTCCCAGAGAGGGGTATGCAGCCACAGTACTCCACTGTGCATGTTCTCAGAGAGGGTTATGCAGCCATAGTACTCCACTGTGCTTGTTCCCAGAGAGGGGTATGCAGCCACAGTACTCCACTGTGCATGTTCTCAGAGAGGGGTATGCAGCCACAATACTCCACTGTGCTTGTTCCCAGAGAGGGGTATGCAGCCATAGTACTCCACTGTGCATGTTCTCAGAGAGGGTTATGCAGCCACAGTACTCCACTGTGCCTGTTCCCAGAGAGGTGTATGCAGCCACGGTACTCCACTGTTCATGTTCTGAAAGAGGGTTATGCAGCCACAGTACTCCACTGTGCTTGTTCCCAGAGAGCGGTGTGCAGCCATAGTACTCCACTGTGCATGTTCCCAGAGAGGGGTATGCAGCCACGGTACTCCACTGTGCTTGTTCCCAGAGAGGGCTATGCAGCCACAGTACTCCACTGTGCTTGTTCCCAGAGAGGGGTATGCAGCCATAGTACTCCACTGTGCTTGTTCCCAGAGAGGGGTATGCAGCCACACTACTCCACTGTGCTTGTTCCCAGAGAGGGGTATGCAGCCATAATACTCCACTGTGCTTGTTCCCAGAGAGGGGTATGCAGCGATGGTACTCCACTGTGCAGGTTCCCAGAGAGGGGTATGTAGCCATGGTACTCCGCTGTGTTTGTTCCCACAGAGGGGTATGCAGCCACAGTACTCCACTGTGCCTGTTCCCAGAGAGGGGTATGCAGCCACAGTACTCCACTGTACTTGTTCCCAGAAAGGGGTATGCAGCCATAGTACTCCACTGTGCATGTTCTCAGAGAGGGTTATGCAGCCACAGTACTCCACTGTGCATGTTCACAGAGAGGGGTATGCAGCCACGGTACTCCTCTGTGCCTGTTCCCAGAGAGGGGTATGCAGCCACGGTACTCCACTGTGCCTGTTCTCATAGAGGGGTATGGAGCCACGGTACTCCCCAGTGCATGTTCCCAGAGAGGGGTAAGCAGCCATAGTACTCCACTGTGCATGTTCTCAGAGAGGGTTATGCAGCCACAGTACTCCACTGTGCATGTTCACAGAGAGGGGTATGCAGCCACGGTACTCCACTGTGCTTGTTCCCAGAGAGGGGTATGCAGCCACAGTACTCAACTGTGCTTGTTCCCAGAGAGGGCTATGCAGCCACAGTACTCCACTATGCTTGTTCCCAGAGAGGGGTATGCAGCCATAATACTCCTCTGTGCTTGTTCCCAGAGAGGCCTATGCCGCCACAGTACTCCACTGTGCTTGTTCCCAGAGAGGGGTATGTAGCCATAGTACTCCACTGTGCATGTTCCCAGAGAGGGGTATGCAGCCACAGTACTCCACTGTGCCTGTTCCCAGAGAGGGGTATGCAGCCACGGTACTCCACTGTGCCTGTTCTCAGAGAGGGGTATGCAGCCACGGTACTCCCCTGTGCATGTTCCCAGAGAGGGGTAAGCAGCCATAGTACTCCACTGTGGATGTTCTCAGAGAGGGTTATGCACCACAGTACTCCACTGTGCTTGTTCCCAGAGAAGGCTATGCAGCCACAGTACTCCACTGTGCTTGTTCCCAGAGAGGGGTATGCAGCCATAATACTCCACTGTGCTAGTTCCCAGAGAGGGGTATGCAGCCATGGTACTCCACTGTGCAAGTTCCCAGAGAGGGGTATGCAGCCACGGTACTCCGCTGTGTTTGTTCCCAGAGTGGGGTATGCAGCCACAGTACTCCACTGTGCCTGTTCCCAGAGAGGTGTATGCAGCCACGGTACTCCACTCTTCATGTTCTGAAAGAGGGTTATGCAGCCACAGTACTCCACTGTGCTTGTTCCCATAGAGCGGTATGCAGCCATAGTACTCCACTGTGCATGTTCCCAGAGATGGGCATGCAGCCATGGTACGCCACTGTGCTTGTTCCCAGAGAGGGCTATGCAGCCACAGTACTCCACTGTGCTTGTTCCCAGAGAGGGGTATGCAGCCATAGTACTCCACTGTGCTTGTTCCCAGAGAGGGGTATGCAGCCACAGTACTCCACTGTGCTTGTTCCCAGAGAGGGTTATGCAGCCATAATACTCCACTGTGCTTGTTCCCAGAGAGGGGTATGCAGCCACAGTACTCCACTGTGCTTGTTCCCAGAGAGGGGTATGCAGCCATAATACTCCACTGTGCTTGTTCCCAGAGAGGGGTATGCAGCTATGGTACTCCACTGTGCATGTTCCCAGAGAGGGGTATGTAGCCATGGTACTCCGCTGTGTTTGTTCCCAGAGAGGGGTATGCAGCCACAGTACTCCACTGTGCCTGTTCCCAGAGAGGGGTATGCAGCCACAGTACTCCACTGTACTTTTTCCCAGAAAGGGGTATGCAGCCATAGTACTCCACTGTGCATGTTCTCAGAGAGGGGTTTGCAGCCACAGTACTCCACTGTGCATGTTCACAGAGAGGGGTATGCAGCCACGGTACTCCTCTGTGCCTGTTCCCAGAGAGGGGTATGCAGCCACGGTACTCCACTGTGCCTGTTCTCATAGAGGGGTATGGAGCCACGGTACTCCCCTGTGCATGTTCCCAGAGAGGGGTAAGCAGCCATAGTACTCCACTGTGCATGTTCTCAGAGAGGGGTATGCAGCCACAGTACTCCACTGTGCCTGTTCCCAGAGAGGGGTATGCAGCCACGGTACTCCACTGTGCCTGTTCTCAGAGAGGGGTATGCAGCCACAGTACTCCCCTGTGCATGTTCCCAGAGAGGGGTAAGCAGCCATAGTACTCCACTGTGCATGTTCTCAGAGAGGGTTATGCAGCCACAGTACTCCACTGTGCTTGTTCCCAGAGAGGGGTAAGCAGCCATAGTACTCCACTGTGCATGTTCTCAGAGAGGGTTATGCAGCCACAGTACTCCACTGTGCTTGTTCCCAGAGAGGGCTATGCAGCCACAGTACTCCACTGTGCTTGTTCCCAGAGAGGGGTATGCAGCCATATTACTCCACTGTGCTTGTTCCCAGAGAGGGGTATGCAGCCATGGTACTCCACTGTGCATGTTCCCAGAGAGGGGTATGCAGCCACGGTACTCCGCTGTGTTTGTTCCCAGAGAGGGGTATGCAGGCACAGTACTCCACTGTGCCTGTTCCCAGAGAGGGGTATGCAGCCACGGTACTCCTCTGTGCCTGTTTCCAGAGAGGGGTATGCAGCCACAGTACTCCACTGTGCCTGTTCTCAGAGAGGGGTATGCAGCCACGGTACTCCCCTGTGCATGTTCCCAGAGAGGGGTAAGCAGCCATAGTACTCCACTCTGCATGTTCTCAGAGAGGGTTATGCAGCCACAGTACTCCACTGTGCATGTTCACAGAGAGGGGTATGCAGCCACGGTACTCCACTGTGCTTGTTCCCAGAGAGGGGTATGCAGCCACAGTACTCCACTGTGCATGTTCTCAGAGAGGGCTATGCAGCCACAGTACTCCACTGTGCTTGTTCTCAGAGAGGGGTATGCAGCCATAGTACTCCACTGTGCATGTTCCCAGAGAGGGGTATGCAGCCACAGTACTCCACTGTGCTTGTTCCCAGAGAGGGCTATGCAGCCATTATACTCCACTGTGCTAGTTCCCAGAGAGGGGTATGCAGCCATGGTACTCCACTGTGCATGTTCCCAGAGAGGGGTATGCAGCCACGGTACTCCGCTGTGTTTGTTCCCAGAGAGGGATATGCAGCCACAGTACTCCACTGTGCCTGTTCCCAGAGAGGGGTATGCAGCCACGGTACTCCTCTGTGCCTGTTTCCAGAGAGGGTATGCAGCCACGGTACTCCACTGTGCCTGTTCTCAGAGAGGGGTATGCAGCCACAGTACTCCCCTGTGCATGTTCCCAGAGAGGGGTAAGAAGCCATAGTACTCCACTGTGCATGTTCTCAGAGAGGGTTATGCAGCCACAGTACTCCACTGTGCATGGTCACAGAGAGGGGTATGCAGCCACAGTACTCCACTGTTCATGTTCTGAAAGAGGGTTATGCAGCCACAGTACTCCACTGTGCTTGTTCCCAGAGAGAGGTATGCAGCCATAGTACTCCACTGTGTCTGTTCTCAGAGAGGGGTATGCAGCCACGGTACTCCCCTGTGCATGTTCCCAGAGAGGGGTAAGCAGCCATAGTACTCCACTCTGCATGTTCTCAGAGAGGGTTATGCAGCCACAGTACTCCACTGTGCCTGTTCACAGAGAGGGGTATGCAGCCACGGTACTCCACTGTGCTTGTTCCCAGAGAGGGGTATGAAGCCACAGTTCTCCACTGTGCATGTTCTCAAAGAGGGCTATGCAGCCACAGTACTCCACTGTGCTTGTTCCCAGAGAGGGCTATGCAGCCACAGTACTCCGCTGTGCTTGTTCCCAGAGAGGGGTATGCAGCCACAGTACTCCACTGTGCATGTTCTCAGAGAGGGTTATGCAGCCATAGTACTCCACTGTGCTTGTTCCCAGAGAGGGGTATGCAGCCACAGTACTCCACTGTGCATGTTCTCAGAGAGGGGTATGCAGCCACAATACTCCACTGTGCTTGTTCCCAGAGAGGGGTATGCAGCCATAGTACTCCACTGTGCATGTTCTCAGAGAGGGTTATGCAGCCACAGTACTCCACTGTGCCTGTTCCCAGAGAGGTGTATGCAGCCACGGTACTCCACTGTTCATGTTCTGAAAGAGGGTTATGCAGCCACAGTACTCCACTGTGCTTGTTCCCAGAGAGCGGTGTGCAGCCATAGTACTCCACTGTGCATGTTCCCAGAGAGGGGTATGCAGCCACGGTACTCCACTGTGCTTGTTCCCAGAGAGGGCTATGCAGCCACAGTACTCCACTGTGCTTGTTCCCAGAGAGGGGTATGCAGCCATAGTACTCCACTGTGCTTGTTCCCAGAGAGGGGTATGCAGCCACACTACTCCACTGTGCTTGTTCCCAGAGAGGGGTATGCAGCCATAATACTCCACTGTGCTTGTTCCCAGAGAGGGGTATGCAGCGATGGTACTCCACTGTGCAGGTTCCCAGAGAGGGGTATGCAGCCACAGTACTCCACTGTACTTGTTCCCAGAAAGGGGTATGCAGCCATAGTACTTCACTGTGCATGTTCTCAGAGAGGGTTATGCAGCCACAGTACTCCACTGTGCATGTTCACAGAGAGGGGTATGCAGCCACGGTACTCCTCTGTGCCTGTTCCCCGAGAGGGGTATGCAGCCACGGTACTCCACTGTGCCTGTTCTCATAGAGGGGTATGGAGCCACGGTACTCCCCAGTGCATGTTCCCAGAGAGGGGTAAGCAGCCATAGTACTCCACTGTGCATGTTCTCAGAGAGGGTTATGCAGCCACAGTACTCCACTGTGCATGTTCACAGAGAGGGGTATGCAGCTACGGTACTCCACTGTACTTGTTCCCAGAGAGGGGTATGCAGCCACAGTACTCAACTGTGCATGTTCTCAGAGAGGGCTATGCAGCCACGGTACTCCACTGTGCTTCTTCCCAGAGAGGGGTATGCAGCCATAGTACTCCACTGTGCATGTTCCCAGAGAGGGGTATGCAGCCGCAGTACTCCACTGTGCTTGTTCCCAGAGAGGGCTATGCAGCCACAGTACTCCACTGTGCTTGTTCCGAGAGAGGGGTATGCAGCCATAATACTCCTCTGTGCTTGTTCCCAGACAGGCCTATTCCGCCACAGTACTCCACTGTGCTTATTCCCAGAGAGGGGTATGTAGCCATAGTACTCCACTGTGCATGTTCCCAGAGAGGGGTATGCAGCCACAGTACTCCACTGTGCCTGTTCCCAGAGAGGGGTATGCAGCCACGGTACTCCACTGTGCCTGTTCTCAGAGAGGGGTATGCAGCCACGGTACTCCCCTGTGCATGTTCCCAGAGAGGGGTAAGCAGCCATAGTACTCCACTGTGCATGTTCTCAGAGAGGGTTATGCAGCCACAGTACTCCACTGTGCGTGTTCCCAGAGAGGGCTATGCAGCCACAGTACTCCACTGTGCTTGTTCCCAGAGAGGGGTATGCAGCCATAATACTCCACTGTGCTTGTTCCCAGAGAGGGGTATGCAGCCATGGTACTCCACTGTGCATGTTCCCAGAGAGGGGTATGCAGCCACGGTACTCCGCTGTGTTTGTTCCCAGAGAGGGGTATGCAGCCACAGTACTCCACTGTGCCTGTTCCCAGAGAGGGGTATGCAGCCACGGTACTCCTCTGTGCCTGTTTCCAGAGAGGGGTATGCAGCCACGGTACTCCACTGTGCCTGTTCTCAGACAGGGGTATGCAGCCACAGTACTCCCCTGTGCATGTTCCCAGAGAGGGGTAAGCAGCCATATTACTCCACTGTGCATGTTCTCAGAGAGGGTTATGTAGCCACAGTACTCCACTGTGCATGTTCACAGAGAGGGGTATGCAGCCACGGTACTCCACTGTTCATGTTCTGAAAGAGGGTTATGCAGCCACAGTACTCCACTGTGCTTGTTCCCAGAGAGCGGTATGCAGCCATAGTACTCCACTGTGCCTGTTCTCAGAGAGGGGTATGCAGCCACGGTACTCCCCTGTGCATGTTCCCAGAGAGGGGTAAGCAGCCATAGTACTCCACTGTGCATGTTCTCAGAGAGGGTTATGCAGCCACAGTACTCCACTGTGCCTATTCACAGAGAGGGGTATGCAGCCACGGTACTCCACTGTGCTTGTTCCCAGAGAGGGGTATGCAGCCACAGTACTCCACTGTGCATGTTCTCAGAGAGGGCTATGCAGCCACTGTACTCCACTGTGCTTGTTCCCAGAGAGGGGTATGCAGCCATAGTACTCCACTGTGCATGTTCTCAGAGAGGGTTATGCAGCCACAGTACTCCACTGTGCATGTTCACAGAGAGGGGTATGCAGCCACGGTACTCCACTGTGCCTGTTCTCATAGAGTGGTATGGAGCCACGGTACTCCCCTGTGCATGTTCCCAGAGAGGGGTAAGCAGCCATAGTACTCCACTGTGCATGTTCTCAGAGAGGGTTATGCAGCCACAGTACTCCACTGTGCATGTTCACAGAGAGGGGTATGCAGCCACGGTACTCCACTGTGCTTGTTCCCAGAGAGGGGTATGCAGCCACAGTACTCCACTGTGCATGTTCTCAGAGAGGGCTATGCAGCCACGGTACTCCACTGTGCTTTTTCCCAGAGAGGGGTATGCAGCCATAGTACTCCACTGTGCATGTTCCCAGAGAGGGGTATGCAGCCACAGTACTCCACTGTGCTTGTTCCCAGAGAGGGCTATGCAGCCACAGTACTCCACTGTGCTTGTTCCCAGAGAGGGGTATGCGGCCATAATACTCCTCTGTGCTTGTTCCCAGACAGGCCTATGCCGCCACAGTACTCCACTGTGCTTGTTCCCAGAGAGGGGTATGTAGCCATAGTACTCCACTGTGCATGTTCCCAGAGAGGGGTATGCAGCCACAGTACTCCACTGTGCCTGTTCCCAGAGAGGGGTATGCAGCCACGGTACTCCACTGTGCCTGTTCTCAGAGAGGGGTATGCAGCCACGGTACTCCCCTGTGCATGTTCCCAGAGAGGGGTAAGCAGCCATAGTACTCCACTGTGCATGTTCTCAGAGAGGGTTATGCAGCCACAGTACTCCACTGTGCGTGTTCCCAGAGAGGGCTATGCAGCCACAGTACTCCACTGTGCTTGTTCCCAGAGAGGGGTATGCAGCCATAATACTCCACTGTGCTTGTTCCCAGAGAGGGGTATGCAGCCATGGTACTCCACTGTGCATGTTCCCAGAGAGGGGTATGCAGCCACGGTACTCCGCTGTGTTTGTTCCCAGAGAGGGGTATGCAGCCACAGTACTCCACTGTGCCTGTTCCCAGAGAGGGGTATGCAGCCACGGTACTTCTCTGTGCCTGTTTCCAGAGAGGGGTATGCAGCCAGGGTACTCCACTGTGCCTGTTCTCAGAGAGGGGTATGCAGCCACAGTACTCCCCTGTGCATGTTCCCAGAGAGGGGTAAGCAGCCATAGTACTCCACTGTGCATGTTCTCAGAGAGGGTTATGCAGCCACAGTACTCCACTGTGCATGTTCACAGAGAGGGGTATGCAGCCACGGTACTCCACTGTTCATGTTCTGAAAGAGGGTTATGCAGCCACAGTACTCCACTGTGCTTGTTCCCAGAGAGCGGTATGCAGCCATAGTACTCCACTGTGCCTGTTCTCAGAGAGGGGTATGCAGCCACGGTACTCCCCTGTGCATGTTCCCAGAGAGGGGTAAGCAGCCATAGTACTCCACTGTGCATGTTCTCAGCGAGGGTTATGCAGCCACAGTACTCCACTGTGCCTGTTCACAGAGAGGGGTATGCAGCCACGGTACTCCACTGTGCATGTTCTCAGAGAGGGCTATGCAGCCACGGTACTCCACTGTGCTTGTTCCCAGAGAGGGGTATGCAGCCATAGTACTCCACTGTGCTTGTTCCCAGAGAGGGCTATGCAGCCACAGTACTCCACTGTGCTTGTTCCCAGAGAGGGCTATGCAGCCACAGTACTCCACTGTGCTTGTTCCCAGAGAGGGGTATGCAGCCACAGTACTCCACTGTGCATGTTCTCAGAGAGGGCTATGCAGCCACAATACTCCACTGTGCTTGTTCCCAGAGAGGGGTATGCAGCCATAGTACTCCACTGTGCATGTTCTCAGAGAGGGTTATGCAGCCACAGTACTCCACTGTGCCTGTTCCCAGAGAGGTGTATGCAGCCACGGTACTCCACTGTTCATGTTCTGAAAGAGGGTTATGCAGCCACAGTACTCCACTGTGCTTGTTCCCAGAGAGCGGTGTGCAGCCATAGTACTCCACTGTGCATGTTCCCAGAGAGGGGTATGCAGCCACGGTACTCCACTGTGCTTGTTCCCAGAGAGGGCTATGCAGCCACAGTACTCCACTGTGCTTGTTCCCAGAGAGGGGTATGCAGCCATAGTACTCCACTGTGCTTGTTCCCAGAGAGGGGTATGCAGCCACACTACTCCACTGTGCTTGTTCCCAGAGAGGGGTATGCAGCCATAATACTCCACTGTGCTTGTTCCCAGAGAGGGGTATGCAGCGATGGTACTCCACTGTGCAGGTTCCCAGAGAGGGGTATGTAGCCATGGTACTCCGCTGTGTTTGTTCCCACAGAGGGGTATGCAGCCACAGTACTCCACTGTGCCTGTTCCCAGAGAGGGGTATGCAGCCACAGTACTCCACTGTACTTGTTCCCAGAAAGGGGTATGCAGCCATAGTACTCCACTGTGCATGTTCTCAGAGAGGGTTATGCAGCCACAGTACTCCACTGTGCATGTTCACAGAGAGGGGTATGCAGCCACGGTACTCCTCTGTGCCTGTTCCCAGAGAGGGGTATGCAGCCACGGTACTCCACTGTGCCTGTTCTCATAGAGGGGTATGGAGCCACGGTACTCCCCAGTGCATGTTCCCAGAGAGGGGTAAGCAGCCATAGTACTCCACTGTGCATGTTCTCAGAGAGGGTTATGCAGCCACAGTACTCCACTGTGCATGTTCACAGAGAGGGGTATGCAGCTACGGTACTCCACTGTACTTGTTCCCAGAGAGGGGTATGCAGCCACAGTACTCAACTGTGCATGTTCTCAGAGAGGGCTATGCAGCCACGGTACTCCACTGTGCTTCTTCCCAGAGAGGGGTATGCAGCCATAGTACTCCACTGTGCATGTTCCCAGAGAGGGGTATGCAGCCGCAGTACTCCACTGTGCTTGTTCCCAGAGAGGGCTATGCAGCCACAGTACTCCACTGTGCTTGTTCCGAGAGAGGGGTATGCAGCCATAATACTCCTCTGTGCTTGTTCCCAGACAGGCCTATTCCGCCACAGTACTCCACTGTGCTTATTCCCAGAGAGGGGTATGTAGCCATAGTACTCCACTGTGCATGTTCCCAGAGAGGGGTATGCAGCCACAGTACTCCACTGTGCCTGTTCCCAGAGAGGGGTATGCAGCCACGGTACTCCACTGTGCCTGTTCTCAGAGAGGGGTATGCAGCCACGGTACTCCCCTGTGCATGTTCCCAGAGAGGGGTAAGCAGCCATAGTACTCCACTGTGCATGTTCTCAGAGAGGGTTATGCAGCCACAGTACTCCACTGTGCGTGTTCCCAGAGAGGGCTATGCAGCCACAGTACTCCACTGTGCTTGTTCCCAGAGAGGGGTATGCAGCCATAATACTCCACTGTGCTTGTTCCCAGAGAGGGGTATGCAGCCATGGTACTCCACTGTGCATGTTCCCAGAGAGGGGTATGCAGCCACGGTACTCCGCTGTGTTTGTTCCCAGAGAGGGGTATGCAGCCACAGTACTCCACTGTGCCTGTTCCCAGAGAGGGGTATGCAGCCACGGTACTCCTCTGTGCCTGTTTCCAGAGAGGGGTATGCAGCCACGGTACTCCACTGTGCCTGTTCTCAGACAGGGGTATGCAGCCACAGTACTCCCCTGTGCATGTTCCCAGAGAGGGGTAAGCAGCCATATTACTCCACTGTGCATGTTCTCAGAGAGGGTTATGTAGCCACAGTACTCCACTGTGCATGTTCACAGAGAGGGGTATGCAGCCACGGTACTCCACTGTTCATGTTCTGAAAGAGGGTTATGCAGCCACAGTACTCCACTGTGCTTGTTCCCAGAGAGCGGTATGCAGCCATAGTACTCCACTGTGCCTGTTCTCAGAGAGGGGAATGCAGCCACGGTACTCCCCTGTGCATGTTCCCAGAGAGGGGTAAGCAGCCATACTACTCCACTGTGCATGTTCTCAGAGAGGGTTATGCAGCCACAGTACTCCACTGTGCCTATTCACAGAGAGGGGTATGCAGCCACGGTACTCCACTGTGCTTGTTCCCAGAGAGGGGTATGCAGCCACAGTACTCCACTGTGCATGTTCTCAGAGAGGGCTATGCAGCCACTGTACTCCACTGTGCTTGTTCCCAGAGAGGGGTATGCAGCCATAGTACTCCACTGTGCATGTTCTCAGAGAGGGTTATGCAGCCACAGTACTCCACTGTGCATGTTCACAGAGAGGGGTATGCAGCCACGGTACTCCACTGTGCCTGTTCTCATAGAGTGGTATGGAGCCACGGTACTCCCCTGTGCATGTTCCCAGAGAGGGGTAAGCAGCCATAGTACTCCACTGTGCATGTTCTCAGAGAGGGTTATGCAGCCACAGTACTCCACTGTGCATGTTCACAGAGAGGGGTATGCAGCCACGGTACTCCACTGTGCTTGTTCCCAGAGAGGGGTATGCAGCCACAGTACTCCACTGTGCATGTTCTCAGAGAGGGCTATGCAGCCACGGTACTCCACTGTGCTTCTTCCCAGAGAGGGGTATGCAGCCATAGTACTCCACTGTGCATGCTCCCAGAGAGGGGTATGCAGCCACAGTACTCCACTGTGCTTGTTCCCAGTGAGGGCTATGCAGCCACAGTACTCCACTGTGCTTGTTCCCAGAGAGGGGTATGCGGCCATAATACTCCTCTGTGCTTGTTCCCAGACAGGCCTATGCCGCCACAGTACTCCACTGTGCTTGTTCCCAGAGAGGGGTATGTAGCCATAGTACTCCACTGTGCATGTTCCCAGAGAGGGGTATGCAGCCACAGTACTCCACTGTGCCTGTTCCCAGAGAGGGGTATGCAGCCACGGTACTCCACTGTGCCTGTTCTCAGAGAGGGGTATGCAGCCACGGTACTCCCCTGTGCATGTTCCCAGAGAGGGGTAAGCAGCCATAGTACTCCACTGTGCATGTTCTCAGAGAGGGTTATGCAGCCACAGTACTCCACTGTGCGTGTTCCCAGAGAGGGCTATGCAGCCACAGTACTCGACTGTGCTTGTTCCCAGAGAGGGGTATGCAGCCATAATACTCCACTGTGCTTGTTCCCAGAGAGGGGTATGCAGCCATGGTACTCCACTGTGCCTGTTCTCAGAGAGGGGTATGCAGCCACGGTACTCCCCTGTGCATGTTCCCAGAGAGGGGTAAGCAGCCATAGTACTCCACTGTGCATGTTCTCAGCGAGGGTTATGCAGCCACAGTACTCCACTGTGCCTGTTCACAGAGAGGGGTATGCAGCCACGGTACTCCACTGTGCATGTTCTCAGAGAGGGCTATGCAGCCACGGTACTCCACTGTGCTTGTTCCCAGAGAGGGGTATGCAGCCATAGTACTCCACTGTGCTTGTTCCCAGAGAGGGCTATGCAGCCACAGTACTCCACTGTGCTTGTTCCCAGAGAGGGCTATGCAGCCACAGTACTCCACTGTGCTTGTTCCCAGAGAGGGGTATGCAGCCACAGTACTCCACTGTGCATGTTCTCAGAGAGGGCTATGCAGCCATAGTACTCCACTGTGCTTGTTCCCAGAGAGGGGTATGCAGCCACAGTACTCCACTGTGCATGTTCCCAGAAAGGGGTATGCAGCCACAGTACTCCACTGTGCATGTTCTCAGAGAGGGCTATGCAGCCATAGTACTCCACTGTGCTTGTTCCCAGAGAGGGGTATGCAGCCACAATACTCCACTGTGCTTGTTCCCAGAGAGGGGTATGCAGCCATAGTACTCCACTGTGCATGTTCTCAGAGAGGGTTATGCAGCCACAGTACTCCACTGTGCATGTTCTCAGAGAGGGTTATGCAGCCACAGTACTCCACTGTGCCCGTTCCCAGAGAGGGGTATGCAGCCACGGTACTCCACTGTGCTTGTTCCCAGAGAGGGCTATGCAGCCACAGTACTCCACTGTGCTTGTTCCCAGAGAGGGGTATGCAGCCATAGTACTCCACTGTGTTTGTTCCCAGAGAGGGGTATGCAGCCACAGTACTCCACTGTGCTTGTTCCCAGAGAGGGGTATGTAGCCATAATACTCCACTGTGCTTGTTCCCAGAGAGGGGTATGCAGCCACAGTACTCCACTGTGCTTGTTCACAGAGAGGGGTATGCAGCCATAATTCTCCACTGTTCTTGTTCCCAGAGAGGGGTATGCAGCCATAATACTCCGCTGTGTTTGTTCCCAGAGAGGGGTATGCAGCCACAGTACTCCACTGTGCCTGTTCCCAGAGAGGGGTATGCAGCCACGGTACTCCTCTGTGCCTGTTTCCAGAGAGGGGTATGCAGCCACGGTACTCCACTGTGCCTGTTCTCAGACAGGGGTATGCAGCCACAGTACTCCCCTGTGCATGTTCCCAGAGAGGGGTAAGCAGCCATATTACTCCACTGTGCATGTTCTCAGAGAGGGTTATGTAGCCACAGTACTCCACTGTGCATGTTCACAGAGAGGGGTATGCAGCCACGGTACTCCACTGTTCATGTTCTGAAAGAGGGTTATGCAGCCACAGTACTCCACTGTGCTTGTTCCCAGAGAGCGGTATGCAGCCATAGTACTCCACTGTGCCTGTTCTCAGAGAGGGGTATGCAGCCACGGTACTCCCCTGTGCATGTTCCCAGAGAGGGGTAAGCAGCCATAGTACTCCACTGTGCATGTTCTCAGAGAGGGTTATGCAGCCACAGTACTCCACTGTGCCTATTCACAGAGAGGGGTATGCAGCCACGGTACTCCACTGTGCTTGTTCCCAGAGAGGGGTATGCAGCCACAGTACTCCACTGTGCATGTTCTCAGAGAGGGCTATGCAGCCACTGTACTCCACTGTGCTTGTTCCCAGAGAGGGGTATGCAGCCATAGTACTCCACTGTGCATGTTCTCAGAGAGGGTTATGCAGCCACAGTACTCCACTGTGCATGTTCACAGAGAGGGGTATGCAGCCACGGTACTCCACTGTGCCTGTTCTCATAGAGTGGTATGGAGCCACGGTACTCCCCTGTGCATGTTCCCAGAGAGGGGTAAGCAGCCATAGTACTCCACTGTGCATGTTCTCAGAGAGGGTTATGCAGCCACAGTACTCCACTGTGCATGTTCACAGAGAGGGGTATGCAGCCACGGTACTCCACTGTGCTTGTTCCCAGAGAGGGGTATGCAGCCACAGTACTCCACTGTGCATGTTCTCAGAGAGGGTTATGCAGCCACAGTACTCCACTGTGCATGTTCACAGAGAGGGGTATGCAGCCATAGTACTCCACTGTGCATGTTCCCAGAGAGGGGTATGCAGCCACAGTACTCCACTGTGCTTGTTCCCAGAGAGGGCTATGCAGCCACAGTACTCCACTGTGCTTGTTCCCAGAGAGGGGTATGCGGCCATAATACTCCTCTGTGCTTGTTCCCAGACAGGCCTATGCCGCCACAGTACTCCACTGTGCTTGTTCCCAGAGAGGGGTATGTAGCCATAGTACTCCACTGTGCATGTTCCCAGAGAGGGGTATGCAGCCACAGTACTCCACTGTGCCTGTTCCCAGAGAGGGGTATGCAGCCACGGTACTCCACTGTGCCTGTTCTCAGAGAGGGGTATGCAGCCACGGTACTCCCCTGTGCATGTTCCCAGAGAGGGGTAAGCAGCCATATTACTCCACTGTGCATGTTCTCAGAGAGGGTTATGTAGCCACAGTACTCCACTGTGCATGTTCACAGAGAGGGGTATGCAGCCACGGTACTCCACTGTTCATGTTCTGAAAGAGGGTTATGCAGCCACAGTACTCCACTGTGCTTGTTCCCAGAGAGCGGTATGCAGCCATAGTACTCCACTGTGCCTGTTCTCAGAGAGGGGAATGCAGCCACGGTACTCCCCTGTGCATGTTCCCAGAGAGGGGTAAGCAGCCATACTACTCCACTGTGCATGTTCTCAGAGAGGGTTATGCAGCCACAGTACTCCACTGTGCCTATTCACAGAGAGGGGTATGCAGCCACGGTACTCCACTGTGCTTGTTCCCAGAGAGGGGTATGCAGCCACAGTACTCCACTGTGCATGTTCTCAGAGAGGGCTATGCAGCCACTGTACTCCACTGTGCTTGTTCCCAGAGAGGGGTATGCAGCCATAGTACTCCACTGTGCATGTTCTCAGAGAGGGTTATGCAGCCACAGTACTCCACTGTGCATGTTCACAGAGAGGGGTATGCAGCCACGGTACTCCACTGTGCCTGTTCTCATAGAGTGGTATGGAGCCACGGTACTCCCCTGTGCATGTTCCCAGAGAGGGGTAAGCAGCCATAGTACTCCACTGTGCATGTTCTCAGAGAGGGTTATGCAGCCACAGTACTCCACTGTGCATGTTCACAGAGAGGGGTATGCAGCCACGGTACTCCACTGTGCTTGTTCCCAGAGAGGGGTATGCAGCCACAGTACTCCACTGTGCATGTTCTCAGAGAGGGCTATGCAGCCACGGTACTCCACTGTGCTTCTTCCCAGAGAGGGGTATGCAGCCATAGTACTCCACTGTGCATGTTCCCAGAGAGGGGTATGCAGCCACAGTACTCCACTGTGCTTGTTCCCAGAGAGGGCTATGCAGCCACAGTACTCCACTGTGCTTGTTCCCAGAGAGGGGTATGCGGCCATAATACTCCTCTGTGCTTGTTCCCAGACAGGCCTATGCCGCCACAGTACTCCACTGTGCTTGTTCCCAGAGAGGGGTATGTAGCCATAGTACTCCACTGTGCATGTTCCCAGAGAGGGGTATGCAGCCACAGTACTCCACTGTGCCTGTTCCCAGAGAGGGGTATGCAGCCACGGTACTCCACTGTGCCTGTTCTCAGAGAGGGGTATGCAGCCACGGTACTCCCCTGTGCATGTTCCCAGAGAGGGGTAAGCAGCCATAGTACTCCACTGTGCATGTTCTCAGAGAGGGTTATGCAGCCACAGTACTCCACTGTGCGTGTTCCCAGAGAGGGCTATGCAGCCACAGTACTCCACTGTGCTTGTTCCCAGAGAGGGGTATGCAGCCATAATACTCCACTGTGCTTGTTCCCAGAGAGGGGTATGCAGCCATGGTACTCCACTGTGCCTGTTCTCAGAGAGGGGTATGCAGCCACGGTACTCCCCTGTGCATGTTCCCAGAGAGGGGTAAGCAGCCATAGTACTCCACTGTGCATGTTCTCAGCGAGGGTTATGCAGCCACAGTACTCCACTGTGCCTGTTCACAGAGAGGGGTATGCAGCCACGGTACTCCACTGTGCATGTTCTCAGAGAGGGCTATGCAGCCACGGTACTCCACTGTGCTTGTTCCCAGAGAGGGGTATGCAGCCATAGTACTCCACTGTGCTTGTTCCCAGAGAGGGCTATGCAGCCACAGTACTCCACTGTGCTTGTTCCCAGAGAGGGCTATGCAGCCACAGTACTCCACTGTGCTTGTTCCCAGAGAGGGGTATGCAGCCACAGTACTCCACTGTGCATGTTCTCAGAGAGGGCTATGCAGCCATAGTACTCCACTGTGCTTGTTCCCAGAGAGGGGTATGCAGCCACAGTACTCCACTGTGCATGTTCCCAGAAAGGGGTATGCAGCCACAGTACTCCACTGTGCATGTTCTCAGAGAGGGCTATGCAGCCATAGTACTCCACTGTGCTTGTTCCCAGAGAGGGGTATGCAGCCACAATACTCCACTGTGCTTGTTCCCAGAGAGGGGTATGCAGCCATAGTACTCCACTGTGCATGTTCTCAGAGAGGGTTATGCAGCCACAGTACTCCACTGTGCATGTTCTCAGAGAGGGTTATGCAGCCACAGTACTCCACTGTGCCCGTTCCCAGAGAGGGGTATGCAGCCACGGTACTCCACTGTGCTTGTTCCCAGAGAGGGCTATGCAGCCACAGTACTCCACTGTGCTTGTTCCCAGAGAGGGGTATGCAGCCATAGTACTCCACTGTGTTTGTTCCCAGAGAGGGGTATGCAGCCACAGTACTCCACTGTGCTTGTTCCCAGAGAGGGGTATGTAGCCATAATACTCCACTGTGCTTGTTCCCAGAGAGGGGTATGCAGCCACAGTACTCCACTGTGCTTGTTCACAGAGAGGGGTATGCAGCCATAATTCTCCACTGTTCTTGTTCCCAGAGAGGGGTATGCAGCCATAATACTCCGCTGTGTTTGTTCCCAGAGAGGGGTATGCAGCCACAGTACTCCACTGTGCCTGTTCCCAGAGAGGGGTATGCAGCCACGGTACTCCTCTGTGCCTGTTTCCAGAGAGGGGTATGCAGCCACGGTACTCCACTGTGCCTGTTCTCAGACAGGGGTATGCAGCCACAGTACTCCCCTGTGCATGTTCCCAGAGAGGGGTAAGCAGCCATATTACTCCACTGTGCATGTTCTCAGAGAGGGTTATGTAGCCACAGTACTCCACTGTGCATGTTCACAGAGAGGGGTATGCAGCCACGGTACTCCACTGTTCATGTTCTGAAAGAGGGTTATGCAGCCACAGTACTCCACTGTGCTTGTTCCCAGAGAGCGGTATGCAGCCATAGTACTCCACTGTGCCTGTTCTCAGAGAGGGGTATGCAGCCACGGTACTCCCCTGTGCATGTTCCCAGAGAGGGGTAAGCAGCCATAGTACTCCACTGTGCATGTTCTCAGAGAGGGTTATGCAGCCACAGTACTCCACTGTGCCTATTCACAGAGAGGGGTATGCAGCCACGGTACTCCACTGTGCTTGTTCCCAGAGAGGGGTATGCAGCCACAGTACTCCACTGTGCATGTTCTCAGAGAGGGCTATGCAGCCACTGTACTCCACTGTGCTTGTTCCCAGAGAGGGGTATGCAGCCATAGTACTCCACTGTGCATGTTCTCAGAGAGGGTTATGCAGCCACAGTACTCCACTGTGCATGTTCACAGAGAGGGGTATGCAGCCACGGTACTCCACTGTGCCTGTTCTCATAGAGTGGTATGGAGCCACGGTACTCCCCTGTGCATGTTCCCAGAGAGGGGTAAGCAGCCATAGTACTCCACTGTGCATGTTCTCAGAGAGGGTTATGCAGCCACAGTACTCCACTGTGCATGTTCACAGAGAGGGGTATGCAGCCACGGTACTCCACTGTGCTTGTTCCCAGAGAGGGGTATGCAGCCACAGTACTCCACTGTGCATGTTCTCAGAGAGGGTTATGCAGCCACAGTACTCCACTGTGCATGTTCACAGAGAGGGGTATGCAGCCATAGTACTCCACTGTGCATGTTCCCAGAGACGGGTATGCAGCCACAGTACTCCACTGTGCTTGTTCCCAGAGAGGGCTATGCAGCCACAGTACTCCACTGTGCTTGTTCCCAGAGAGGGGTATGCGGCCATAATACTCCTCTGTGCTTGTTCCCAGACAGGCCTATGCCGCCACAGTACTCCACTGTGCTTGTTCCCAGAGAGGGGTATGTAGCCATAGTACTCCACTGTGCATGTTCCCAGAGAGGGGTATGCAGCCACAGTACTCCACTGTGCCTGTTCCCAGAGAGGGGTATGCAGCCACGGTACTCCACTGTGCCTGTTCTCAGAGAGGGGTATGCAGCCACGGTACTCCCCTGTGCATGTTCCCAGAGAGGGGTAAGCAGCCATAGTACTCCACTGTGCATGTTCTCAGAGAGGGTTATGCAGCCACAGTACTCCACTGTGCGTGTTCCCAGAGAGGGCTATGCAGCCACAGTACTCCACTGTGCTTGTTCCCAGAGAGGGGTATGCAGCCATAATACTCCACTGTGCTTGTTCCCAGAGAGGGGTATGCAGCCATGGTACTCCACTGTGCATGTTCCCAGAGAGGGGTATGCAGCCACGGTACTCCGCTGTGTTTGTTCCCAGAGAGGGGTATGCAGCCACAGTACTCCACTGTGCCTGTTCCCAGAGAGGGGTATGCAGCCACGGTACTCCTCTGTGCCTGTTTCCAGAGAGGGGTATGCAGCCAGGGTACTCCACTGTGCCTGTTCTCAGAGAGGGGTATGCAGCCACAGTACTCCCCTGTGCATGTTCCCAGAGAGGGGTAAGCAGCCATAGTACTCCACTGTGCATGTTCTCAGAGAGGGTTATGCAGCCACAGTACTCCACTGTGCATGTTCACAGAGAGGGGTATGCAGCCACGGTACTCCACTGTTCATGTTCTGAAAGAGGGTTATGCAGCCACAGTACTCCACTGTGCTTGTTCCCAGAGAGCGGTATGCAGCCATAGTACTCCACTGTGCCTGTTCTCAGAGAGGGGTATGCAGCCACGGTACTCCCCTGTGCATGTTCCCAGAGAGGGGTAAGCAGCCATAGTACTCCACTGTGCATGTTCTCAGCGAGGGTTATGCAGCCACAGTACTCCACTGTGCCTGTTCACAGAGAGGGGTATGCAGCCACGGTACTCCACTGTGCATGTTCTCAGAGAGGGCTATGCAGCCACGGTACTCCACTGTGCTTGTTCCCAGAGAGGGGTATGCAGCCATAGTACTCCACTGTGCTTGTTCCCAGAGAGGGCTATGCAGCCACAGTACTCCACTGTGCTTGTTCCCAGAGAGGGCTATGCAGCCACAGTACTCCACTGTGCTTGTTCCCAGAGAGGGGTATGCAGCCACAGTACTCCACTGTGCATGTTCTCAGAGAGGGCTATGCAGCCACAATACTCCACTGTGCTTGTTCCCAGAGAGGGGTATGCAGCCATAGTACTCCACTGTGCATGTTCTCAGAGAGGGTTATGCAGCCACAGTACTCCACTGTGCCTGTTCCCAGAGAGGTGTATGCAGCCACGGTACTCCACTGTTCATGTTCTGAAAGAGGGTTATGCAGCCACAGTACTCCACTGTGCTTGTTCCCAGAGAGCGGTGTGCAGCCATAGTACTCCACTGTGCATGTTCCCAGAGAGGGGTATGCAGCCACGGTACTCCACTGTGCTTGTTCCCAGAGAGGGCTATGCAGCCACAGTACTCCACTGTGCTTGTTCCCAGAGAGGGGTATGCAGCCATAGTACTCCACTGTGCTTGTTCCCAGAGAGGGGTATGCAGCCACACTACTCCACTGTGCTTGTTCCCAGAGAGGGGTATGCAGCCATAATACTCCACTGTGCTTGTTCCCAGAGAGGGGTATGCAGCGATGGTACTCCACTGTGCAGGTTCCCAGAGAGGGGTATGTAGCCATGGTACTCCGCTGTGTTTGTTCCCACAGAGGGGTATGCAGCCACAGTACTCCACTGTGCCTGTTCCCAGAGAGGGGTATGCAGCCACAGTACTCCACTGTACTTGTTCCCAGAAAGGGGTATGCAGCCATAGTACTCCACTGTGCATGTTCTCAGAGAGGGTTATGCAGCCAGAGTACTCCACTGTGCATGTTCACAGAGAGGGGTATGCAGCCACGGTACTCCTCTGTGCCTGTTCCCAGAGAGGGGTATGCAGCCACGGTACTCCACTGTGCCTGTTCTCATAGAGGGGTATGGAGCCACGGTACTCCCCAGTGCATGTTCCCAGAGAGGGGTAAGCAGCCATAGTACTCCACTGTGCATGTTCTCAGAGAGGGTTATGCAGCCACAGTACTCCACTGTGCATGTTCACAGAGAGGGGTATGCAGCTACGGTACTCCACTGTACTTGTTCCCAGAGAGGGGTATGCAGCCACAGTACTCAACTGTGCATGTTCTCAGAGAGGGCTATGCAGCCACGGTACTCCACTGTGCTTCTTCCCAGAGAGGGGTATGCAGCCATAGTACTCCACTGTGCATGTTCCCAGAGAGGGGTATGCAGCCGCAGTACTCCACTGTGCTTGTTCCCAGAGAGGGCTATGCAGCCACAGTACTCCACTGTGCTTGTTCCGAGAGAGGGGTATGCAGCCATAATACTCCTCTGTGCTTGTTCCCAGACAGGCCTATTCCGCCACAGTACTCCACTGTGCTTATTCCCAGAGAGGGGTATGTAGCCATAGTACTCCACTGTGCATGTTCCCAGAGAGGGGTATGCAGCCACAGTACTCCACTGTGCCTGTTCCCAGAGAGGGGTATGCAGCCACGGTACTCCACTGTGCCTGTTCTCAGAGAGGGGTATGCAGCCACGGTACTCCCCTGTGCATGTTCCCAGAGAGGGGTAAGCAGCCATAGTACTCCACTGTGCATGTTCTCAGAGAGGGTTATGCAGCCACAGTACTCCACTGTGCGTGTTCCCAGAGAGGGCTATGCAGCCACAGTACTCCACTGTGCTTGTTCCCAGAGAGGGGTATGCAGCCATAATACTCCACTGTGCTTGTTCCCAGAGAGGGGTATGCAGCCATGGTACTCCACTGTGCATGTTCCCAGAGAGGGGTATGCAGCCACGGTACTCCGCTGTGTTTGTTCCCAGAGAGGGGTATGCAGCCACAGTACTCCACTGTGCCTGTTCCCAGAGAGGGGTATGCAGCCACGGTACTCCTCTGTGCCTGTTTCCAGAGAGGGGTATGCAGCCACGGTACTCCACTGTGCCTGTTCTCAGACAGGGGTATGCAGCCACAGTACTCCCCTGTGCATGTTCCCAGAGAGGGGTAAGCAGCCATATTACTCCACTGTGCATGTTCTCAGAGAGGGTTATGTAGCCACAGTACTCCACTGTGCATGTTCACAGAGAGGGGTATGCAGCCACGGTACTCCACTGTTCATGTTCTGAAAGAGGGTTATGCAGCCACAGTACTCCACTGTGCTTGTTCCCAGAGAGCGGTATGCAGCCATAGTACTCCACTGTGCCTGTTCTCAGAGAGGGGAATGCAGCCACGGTACTCCCCTGTGCATGTTCCCAGAGAGGGGTAAGCAGCCATAGTACTCCACTGTGCATGTTCTCAGAGAGGGTTATGCAGCCACAGTACTCCACTGTGCCTATTCACAGAGAGGGGTATGCAGCCACGGTACTCCACTGTGCTTGTTCCCAGAGAGGGGTATGCAGCCACAGTACTCCACTGTGCATGTTCTCAGAGAGGGCTATGCAGCCACTGTACTCCACTGTGCTTGTTCCCAGAGAGGGGTATGCAGCCATAGTACTCCACTGTGCATGTTCTCAGAGAGGGTTATGCAGCCACAGTACTCCACTGTGCATGTTCACAGAGAGGGGTATGCAGCCACGGTACTCCACTGTGCCTGTTCTCATAGAGTGGTATGGAGCCACGGTACTCCCCTGTGCATGTTCCCAGAGAGGGGTAAGCAGCCATAGTACTCCACTGTGCATGTTCTCAGAGAGGGTTATGCAGCCACAGTACTCCACTGTGCATGTTCACAGAGAGGGGTATGCAGCCACGGTACTCCACTGTGCTTGTTCCCAGAGAGGGGTATGCAGCCACAGTACTCCACTGTGCATGTTCTCAGAGAGGGCTATGCAGCCACGGTACTCCACTGTGCTTCTTCCCAGAGAGGGGTATGCAGCCATAGTACTCCACTGTGCATGTTCCCAGAGAGGGGTATGCAGCCACAGTACTCCACTGTGCTTGTTCCCAGAGAGGGCTATGCAGCCACAGTACTCCACTGTGCTTGTTCCCAGAGAGGGGTATGCGGCCATAATACTCCTCTGTGCTTGTTCCCAGACAGGCCTATGCCGCCACAGTACTCCACTGTGCTTGTTCCCAGAGAGGGGTATGTAGCCATAGTACTCCACTGTGCATGTTCCCAGAGAGGGGTATGCAGCCACAGTACTCCACTGTGCCTGTTCCCAGAGAGGGGTATGCAGCCACGGTACTCCACTGTGCCTGTTCTCAGAGAGGGGTATGCAGCCACGGTACTCCCCTGTGCATGTTCCCAGAGAGGGGTAAGCAGCCATAGTACTCCACTGTGCATGTTCTCAGAGAGGGTTATGCAGCCACAGTACTCCACTGTGCGTGTTCCCAGAGAGGGCTATGCAGCCACAGTACTCCACTGTGCTTGTTCCCAGAGAGGGGTATGCAGCCATAATACTCCACTGTGCTTGTTCCCAGAGAGGGGTATGCAGCCATGGTACTCCACTGTGCATGTTCCCAGAGAGGGGTATGCAGCCACGGTACTCCGCTGTGTTTGTTCCCAGAGAGGGGTATGCAGCCACAGTACTCCACTGTGCCTGTTCCCAGAGAGGGGTATGCAGCCACGGTACTTCTCTGTGCCTGTTTCCAGAGAGGGGTATGCAGCCAGGGTACTCCACTGTGCCTGTTCTCAGAGAGGGGTATGCAGCCACAGTACTCCCCTGTGCATGTTCCCAGAGAGGGGTAAGCAGCCATAGTACTCCACTGTGCATGTTCTCAGAGAGGGTTATGCAGCCACAGTACTCCACTGTGCATGTTCACAGAGAGGGGTATGCAGCCACGGTACTCCACTGTTCATGTTCTGAAAGAGGGTTATGCAGCCACAGTACTCCACTGTGCTTGTTCCCAGAGAGCGGTATGCAGCCATAGTACTCCACTGTGCCTGTTCTCAGAGAGGGGTATGCAGCCACGGTACTCCCCTGTGCATGTTCCCAGAGAGGGGTAAGCAGCCATAGTACTCCACTGTGCATGTTCTCAGCGAGGGTTATGCAGCCACAGTACTCCACTGTGCCTGTTCACAGAGAGGGGTATGCAGCCACGGTACTCCACTGTGCATGTTCTCAGAGAGGGCTATGCAGCCACGGTACTCCACTGTGCTTGTTCCCAGAGAGGGGTATGCAGCCATAGTACTCCACTGTGCTTGTTCCCAGAGAGGGCTATGCAGCCACAGTACTCCACTGTGCTTGTTCCCAGAGAGGGCTATGCAGCCACAGTACTCCACTGTGCTTGTTCCCAGAGAGGGGTATGCAGCCACAGTACTCCACTGTGCATGTTCTCAGAGAGGGCTATGCAGCCATAGTACTCCACTGTGCTTGTTCCCAGAGAGGGGTATGCAGCCACAGTACTCCACTGTGCATGTTCCCAGAAAGGGGTATGCAGCCACAGTACTCCACTGTGCATGTTCTCAGAGAGGGCTATGCAGCCATAGTACTCCACTGTGCTTGTTCCCAGAGAGGGGTATGCAGCCACAATACTCCACTGTGCTTGTTCCCAGAGAGGGGTATGCAGCCATAGTACTCCACTGTGCATGTTCTCAGAGAGGGTTATGCAGCCACAGTACTCCACTGTGCATGTTCTCAGAGAGGGTTATGCAGCCACAGTACTCCACTGTGCCCGTTCCCAGAGAGGGGTATGCAGCCACGGTACTCCACTGTGCTTGTTCCCAGAGAGGGCTATGCAGCCACAGTACTCCACTGTGCTTGTTCCCAGAGAGGGGTATGCAGCCATAGTACTCCACTGTGTTTGTTCCCAGAGAGGGGTATGCAGCCACAGTACTCCACTGTGCTTGTTCCCAGAGAGGGGTATGTAGCCATAATACTCCACTGTGCTTGTTCCCAGAGAGGGGTATGCAGCCACAGTACTCCACTGTGCTTGTTCACAGAGAGGGGTATGCAGCCATAATTCTCCACTGTTCTTGTTCCCAGAGAGGGGTATGCAGCGCTGGTACTCCACTGTGCATCTTCCCAGAGAGGGGTATGTAGCAATGGTAATCCGCTGTGTTTGTTCCCAGAGAGGGGTATGCATCCACAGTACTGCACTGTGCCTGTTCCCAGAGAGGGTTATGCAGCCACAGTACTCCACTGTGCCTGTTCCCAGAGAGGGGTATGCAGCCACGGTACTCCTCTGTGCCTGTTTCCAGAGAGGGGTATGCAGCCACGGTACTCCACTGTGCCTGTTCTCAGACAGGGGTATGCAGCCACAGTACTCCCCTGTGCATGTTCCCAGAGAGGGGTAAGCAGCCATATTACTCCACTGTGCATGTTCTCAGAGAGGGTTATGCAGCCACAGTACTCCACTGTGCATGTTCACAGAGAGGGGTATGCAGCCACGGTACTCCACTGTTCATGTTCTGAAAGAGGGTTATGCAGCCACAGTACTCCACTGTGCTTGTTCCCAGAGAGCGGTATGCAGCCATAGTACTCCACTGTGCCTGTTCTCAGAGAGGGGTATGCAGCCACGGTACTCCCCTGTGCATGTTCCCAGAGAGGGGTAAGCAGCCATAGTACTCCACTGTGCATGTTCTCAGAGAGGGTTATGCAGCCACAGTACTCCACTGTGCCTATTCACAGAGAGGGGTATGCAGCCATAGTACTCCACTGTGCTTGTTCCCAGAGAGGGGTATGCAGCCACAGTACTCCACTGTGCATGTTCCCAGAAAGGGGTATGCAGCCACAGTACTCCACTGTGCATGTTCTCAGAGAGGGCTATGCAGCCATAGTACTCCACTGTGCTTGTTCCCAGAGAGGGGTATGCAGCCACAATACTCCACTGTGCTTGTTCCCAGAGAGGGGTATGCAGCCATAGTACACCACTGTGCATGTTCTCAGAGAGGGTTATGCAGCCACAGTACTCCACTGTGCATGTTCTCAGAGAGGGTTATGCAGCCACAGTACTCCACTGTGCCCGTTCCCAGAGAGGGGTATGCAGCCACGGTACTCCACTGTGCTTGTTCCCAGAGAGGGCTATGCAGCCACAGTACTCCACTGTGCTTGTTCCCAGAGAGGGGTATGCAGCCATAGTACTCCACTGTGTTTGTTCCCAGAGAGGGGTATGCAGCCACAGTACTCCACTGTGCTTGTTCCCAGAGAGGGGTATGTAGCCATAATACTCCACTGTGCTTGTTCCCAGAGAGGGGTATGCAGCCACAGTACTCCACTGTGCTTGTTCACAGAGAGGGGTATGCAGCCATAATTCTCCACTGTTCTTGTTCCCAGAGAGGGGTATGCAGCCATAATACTCCGCTGTGTTTGTTCCCAGAGAGGGGTATGCAGCCACAGTACTCCACTGTGCCTGTTCCCAGAGAGGGGTATGCAGCCACGGTACTCCTCTGTGCCTGTTTCCAGAGAGGGGTATGCAGCCACGGTACTCCACTGTGCCTGTTCTCAGACAGGGGTATGCAGCCACAGTACTCCCCTGTGCATGTTCCCAGAGAGGGGTAAGCAGCCATATTACTCCACTGTGCATGTTCTCAGAGAGGGTTATGTAGCCACAGTACTCCACTGTGCATGTTCACAGAGAGGGGTATGCAGCCACGGTACTCCACTGTTCATGTTCTGAAAGAGGGTTATGCAGCCACAGTACTCCACTGTGCTTGTTCCCAGAGAGCGGTATGCAGCCATAGTACTCCACTGTGCCTGTTCTCAGAGAGGGGTATGCAGCCACGGTACTCCCCTGTGCATGTTCCCAGAGAGGGGTAAGCAGCCATAGTACTCCACTGTGCATGTTCTCAGAGAGGGTTATGCAGCCACAGTACTCCACTGTGCCTATTCACAGAGAGGGGTATGCAGCCACGGTACTCCACTGTGCTTGTTCCCAGAGAGGGGTATGCAGCCACAGTACTCCACTGTGCATGTTCTCAGAGAGGGCTATGCAGCCACTGTACTCCACTGTGCTTGTTCCCAGAGAGGGGTATGCAGCCATAGTACTCCACTGTGCATGTTCTCAGAGAGGGTTATGCAGCCACAGTACTCCACTGTGCATGTTCACAGAGAGGGGTATGCAGCCACGGTACTCCACTGTGCCTGTTCTCATAGAGTGGTATGGAGCCACGGTACTCCCCTGTGCATGTTCCCAGAGAGGGGTAAGCAGCCATAGTACTCCACTGTGCATGTTCTCAGAGAGGGTTATGCAGCCACAGTACTCCACTGTGCATGTTCACAGAGAGGGGTATGCAGCCACGGTACTCCACTGTGCTTGTTCCCAGAGAGGGGTATGCAGCCACAGTACTCCACTGTGCATGTTCTCAGAGAGGGTTATGCAGCCACAGTACTCCACTGTGCATGTTCACAGAGAGGGGTATGCAGCCATAGTACTCCACTGTGCATGTTCCCAGAGAGGGGTATGCAGCCACAGTACTCCACTGTGCTTGTTCCCAGAGAGGGCTATGCAGCCACAGTACTCCACTGTGCTTGTTCCCAGAGAGGGGTATGCGGCCATAATACTCCTCTGTGCTTGTTCCCAGACAGGCCTATGCCGCCACAGTACTCCACTGTGCTTGTTCCCAGAGAGGGGTATGTAGCCATAGTACTCCACTGTGCATGTTCCCAGAGAGGGGTATGCAGCCACAGTACTCCACTGTGCCTGTTCCCAGAGAGGGGTATGCAGCCACGGTACTCCACTGTGCCTGTTCTCAGAGAGGGGTATGCAGCCACGGTACTCCCCTGTGCATGTTCCCAGAGAGGGGTAAGCAGCCATAGTACTCCACTGTGCATGTTCTCAGAGAGGGTTATGCAGCCACAGTACTCCACTGTGCGTGTTCCCAGAGAGGGCTATGCAGCCACAGTACTCCACTGTGCTTGTTCCCAGAGAGGGGTATGCAGCCATAATACTCCACTGTGCTTGTTCCCAGAGAGGGGTATGCAGCCATGGTACTCCACTGTGCATGTTCCCAGAGAGGGGTATGCAGCCACGGTACTCCGCTGTGTTTGTTCCCAGAGAGGGGTATGCAGCCACAGTACTCCACTGTGCCTGTTCCCAGAGAGGGGTATGCAGCCACGGTACTCCTCTGTGCCTGTTTCCAGAGAGGGGTATGCAGCCAGGGTACTCCACTGTGCCTGTTCTCAGAGAGGGGTATGCAGCCACAGTACTCCCCTGTGCATGTTCCCAGAGAGGGGTAAGCAGCCATAGTACTCCACTGTGCATGTTCTCAGAGAGGGTTATGCAGCCACAGTACTCCACTGTGCATGTTCACAGAGAGGGGTATGCAGCCACGGTACTCCACTGTTCATGTTCTGAAAGAGGGTTATGCAGCCACAGTACTCCACTGTGCTTGTTCCCAGAGAGCGGTATGCAGCCATAGTACTCCACTGTGCCTGTTCTCAGAGAGGGGTATGCAGCCACGGTACTCCCCTGTGCATGTTCCCAGAGAGGGGTAAGCAGCCATAGTACTCCACTGTGCATGTTCTCAGCGAGGGTTATGCAGCCACAGTACTCCACTGTGCCTGTTCACAGAGAGGGGTATGCAGCCACGGTACTCCACTGTGCATGTTCTCAGAGAGGGCTATGCAGCCACGGTACTCCACTGTGCTTGTTCCCAGAGAGGGGTATGCAGCCATAGTACTCCACTGTGCTTGTTCCCAGAGAGGGCTATGCAGCCACAGTACTCCACTGTGCTTGTTCCCAGAGAGGGCTATGCAGCCACAGTACTCCACTGTGCTTGTTCCCAGAGAGGGGTATGCAGCCACAGTACTCCACTGTGCATGTTCTCAGAGAGGGCTATGCAGCCACAATACTCCACTGTGCTTGTTCCCAGAGAGGGGTATGCAGCCATAGTACTCCACTGTGCATGTTCTCAGAGAGGGTTATGCAGCCACAGTACTCCACTGTGCCTGTTCCCAGAGAGGTGTATGCAGCCACGGTACTCCACTGTTCATGTTCTGAAAGAGGGTTATGCAGCCACAGTACTCCACTGTGCTTGTTCCCAGGGAGCGGTGTGCAGCCATAGTACTCCACTGTGCATGTTCCCAGAGAGGGGTATGCAGCCACGGTACTCCACTGTGCTTGTTCCCAGAGAGGGCTATGCAGCCACAGTACTCCACTGTGCTTGTTCCCAGAGAGGGGTATGCAGCCATAGTACTCCACTGTGCTTGTTCCCAGAGAGGGGTATGCAGCCACACTACTCCACTGTGCTTGTTCCCAGAGAGGGGTATGCAGCCATAATACTCCACTGTGCTTGTTCCCAGAGAGGGGTATGCAGCGATGGTACTCCACTGTGCAGGTTCCCAGAGAGGGGTATGTAGCCATGGTACTCCGCTGTGTTTGTTCCCACAGAGGGGTATGCAGCCACAGTACTCCACTGTGCCTGTTCCCAGAGAGGGGTATGCAGCCACAGTACTCCACTGTACTTGTTCCCAGAAAGGGGTATGCAGCCATAGTACTCCACTGTGCATGTTCTCAGAGAGGGTTATGCAGCCAGAGTACTCCACTGTGCATGTTCACAGAGAGGGGTATGCAGCCACGGTACTCCTCTGTGCCTGTTCCCAGAGAGGGGTATGCAGCCACGGTACTCCACTGTGCCTGTTCTCATAGAGGGGTATGGAGCCACGGTACTCCCCAGTGCATGTTCCCAGAGAGGGGTAAGCAGCCATAGTACTCCACTGTGCATGTTCTCAGAGAGGGTTATGCAGCCACAGTACTCCACTGTGCATGTTCACAGAGAGGGGTATGCAGCTACGGTACTCCACTGTACTTGTTCCCAGAGAGGGGTATGCAGCCACAGTACTCAACTGTGCATGTTCTCAGAGAGGGCTATGCAGCCACGGTACTCCACTGTGCTTCTTCCCAGAGAGGGGTATGCAGCCATAGTACTCCACTGTGCATGTTCCCAGAGAGGGGTATGCAGCCGCAGTACTCCACTGTGCTTGTTCCCAGAGAGGGCTATGCAGCCACAGTACTCCACTGTGCTTGTTCCGAGAGAGGGGTATGCAGCCATAATACTCCTCTGTGCTTGTTCCCAGACAGGCCTATTCCGCCACAGTACTCCACTGTGCTTATTCCCAGAGAGGGGTATGTAGCCATAGTACTCCACTGTGCATGTTCCCAGAGAGGGGTATGCAGCCACAGTACTCCACTGTGCCTGTTCCCAGAGAGGGGTATGCAGCCACGGTACTCCACTGTGCCTGTTCTCAGAGAGGGGTATGCAGCCACGGTACTCCCCTGTGCATGTTCCCAGAGAGGGGTAAGCAGCCATAGTACTCCACTGTGCTTGTTCCCAGAGAGGGGTATGCAGCCATAATACTCCACTGTGCTTGTTCCCAGAGAGGGGTATGCAGCCATGGTACTCCACTGTGCATGTTCCCAGAGAGGGGTATGCAGCCACGGTACTCCGCTGTGTTTGTTCCCAGAGAGGGGTATGCAGCCACAGTACTCCACTGTGCCTGTTCCCAGAGAGGGGTATGCAGCCACGGTACTCCTCTGTGCCTGTTTCCAGAGAGGGGTATGCAGCCACGGTACTCCACTGTGCCTGTTCTCAGACAGGGGTATGCAGCCACAGTACTCCCCTGTGCATGTTCCCAGAGAGGGGTAAGCAGCCATATTACTCCACTGTGCATGTTCTCAGAGAGGGTTATGTAGCCACAGTACTCCACTGTGCATGTTCACAGAGAGGGGTATGCAGCCACGGTACTCCACTGTTCATGTTCTGAAAGAGGGTTATGCAGCCACAGTACTCCACTGTGCTTGTTCCCAGAGAGCGGTATGCAGCCATAGTACTCCACTGTGCCTGTTCTCAGAGAGGGGAATGCAGCCACGGTACTCCCCTGTGCATGTTCCCAGAGAGGGGTAAGCAGCCATAGTACTCCACTGTGCATGTTCTCAGAGAGGGTTATGCAGCCACAGTACTCCACTGTGCCTATTCACAGAGAGGGGTATGCAGCCACGGTACTCCACTGTGCTTGTTCCCAGAGAGGGGTATGCAGCCACAGTACTCCACTGTGCATGTTCTCAGAGAGGGCTATGCAGCCACTGTACTCCACTGTGCTTGTTCCCAGAGAGGGGTATGCAGCCATAGTACTCCACTGTGCATGTTCTCAGAGAGGGTTATGCAGCCACAGTACTCCACTGTGCATGTTCACAGAGAGGGGTATGCAGCCACGGTACTCCACTGTGCCTGTTCTCATAGAGTGGTATGGAGCCACGGTACTCCCCTGTGCATGTTCCCAGAGAGGGGTAAGCAGCCATAGTACTCCACTGTGCATGTTCTCAGAGAGGGTTATGCAGCCACAGTACTCCACTGTGCATGTTCACAGAGAGGGGTATGCAGCCACGGTACTCCACTGTGCTTGTTCCCAGAGAGGGGTATGCAGCCACAGTACTCCACTGTGCATGTTCTCAGAGAGGGCTATGCAGCCACGGTACTCCACTGTGCTTCTTCCCAGAGAGGGGTATGCAGCCATAGTACTCCACTGTGCATGTTCCCAGAGAGGGGTATGCAGCCACAGTACTCCACTGTGCTTGTTCCCAGAGAGGGCTATGCAGCCACAGTACTCCACTGTGCTTGTTCCCAGAGAGGGGTATGCGGCCATAATACTCCTCTGTGCTTGTTCCCAGACAGGCCTATGCCGCCACAGTACTCCACTGTGCTTGTTCCCAGAGAGGGGTATGTAGCCATAGTACTCCACTGTGCATGTTCCCAGAGAGGGGTATGCAGCCACAGTACTCCACTGTGCCTGTTCCCAGAGAGGGGTATGCAGCCACGGTACTCCACTGTGCCTGTTCTCAGAGAGGGGTATGCAGCCACGGTACTCCCCTGTGCATGTTCCCAGAGAGGGGTAAGCAGCCATAGTACTCCACTGTGCATGTTCTCAGAGAGGGTTATGCAGCCACAGTACTCCACTGTGCGTGTTCCCAGAGAGGGCTATGCAGCCACAGTACTCCACTGTGCTTGTTCCCAGAGAGGGGTATGCAGCCATAATACTCCACTGTGCTTGTTCCCAGAGAGGGGTATGCAGCCATGGTACTCCACTGTGCATGTTCCCAGAGAGGGGTATGCAGCCACGGTACTCCGCTGTGTTTGCTCCCAGAGAGGGGTATGCAGCCACAGTACTCCACTGTGCCTGTTCCCAGAGAGGGGTATGCAGCCACGGTACTTCTCTGTGCCTGTTTCCAGAGAGGGGTATGCAGCCAGGGTACTCCACTGTGCCTGTTCTCAGAGAGGGGTATGCAGCCACAGTACTCCCCTGTGCATGTTCCCAGAGAGGGGTAAGCAGCCATAGTACTCCACTGTGCATGTTCTCAGAGAGGGTTATGCAGCCACAGTACTCCACTGTGCATGTTCACAGAGAGGGGTATGCAGCCACGGTACTCCACTGTTCATGTTCTGAAAGAGGGTTATGCAGCCACAGTACTCCACTGTGCTTGTTCCCAGAGAGCGGTATGCAGCCATAGTACTCCACTGTGCCTGTTCTCAGAGAGGGGTATGCAGCCACGGTACTCCCCTGTGCAGGTTCCCAGAGAGGGGTAAGCAGCCATAGTACTCCACTGTGCATGTTCTCAGCGAGGGTTATGCAGCCACAGTACTCCACTGTGCCTGTTCACAGAGAGGGGTATGCAGCCACGGTACTCCACTGTGCATGTTCTCAGAGAGGGCTATGCAGCCACGGTACTCCACTGTGCTTGTTCCCAGAGAGGGGTATGCAGCCATAGTACTCCACTGTGCTTGTTCCCAGAGAGGGCTATGCAGCCACAGTACTCCACTGTGCTTGTTCCCAGAGAGGGCTATGCAGCCACAGTACTCCACTGTGCTTGTTCCCAGAGAGGGGTATGCAGCCACAGTACTCCACTGTGCATGTTCTCAGAGAGGGCTATGCAGCCATAGTACTCCACTGTGCTTGTTCCCAGAGAGGGGTATGCAGCCACAGTACTCCACTGTGCATGTTCCCAGAAAGGGGTATGCAGCCACAGTACTCCACTGTGCATGTTCTCAGAGAGGGCTATGCAGCCATAGTACTCCACTGTGCTTGTTCCCAGAGAGGGGTATGCAGCCACAATACTCCACTGTGCTTGTTCCCAGAGAGGGGTATGCAGCCATAGTACTCCACTGTGCATGTTCTCAGAGAGGGTTATGCAGCCACAGTACTCCACTGTGCATGTTCTCAGAGAGGGTTATGCAGCCACAGTACTCCACTGTGCCCGTTCCCAGAGAGGGGTATGCAGCCACGGTACTCCACTGTGCTTGTTCCCAGAGAGGGCTATGCAGCCACAGTACTCCACTGTGCTTGTTCCCAGAGAGGGGTATGCAGCCATAGTACTCCACTGTGTTTGTTCCCAGAGAGGGGTATGCAGCCACAGTACTCCACTGTGCTTGTTCCCAGAGAGGGGTATGTAGCCATAATACTCCACTGTGCTTGTTCCCAGAGAGGGGTATGCAGCCACAGTACTCCACTGTGCTTGTTCACAGAGAGGGGTATGCAGCCATAATTCTCCACTGTTCTTGTTCCCAGAGAGGGGTATGCAGCGCTGGTACTCCACTGTGCATCTTCCCAGAGAGGGGTATGTAGCAATGGTAATCCGCTGTGTTTGTTCCCAGAGAGGGGTATGCATCCACAGTACTGCACTGTGCCTGTTCCCAGAGAGGGTTATGCAGCCACAGTACTCCACTGTGCCTGTTCCCAGAGAGGGGTATGCAGCCACGGTACTCCTCTGTGCCTGTTTCCAGAGAGGGGTATGCAGCCACGGTACTCCACTGTGCCTGTTCTCAGACAGGGGTATGCAGCCACAGTACTCCCCTGTGCATGTTCCCAGAGAGGGGTAAGCAGCCATATTACTCCACTGTGCATGTTCTCAGAGAGGGTTATGCAGCTACAGTACTCCACTGTGCATGTTCACAGAGAGGGGTATGCAGCCACGGTACTCCACTGTTCATGTTCTGAAAGAGGGTTATGCAGCCACAGTACTCCACTGTGCTTGTTCCCAGAGAGCGGTATGCAGCCATAGTACTCCACTGTGCCTGTTCTCAGAGAGGGGAATGCAGCCACGGTACTCCCCTGTGCATGTTCCCAGAGAGGGGTAAGCAGCCATAGTACTCCACTGTGCATGTTCTCAGAGAGGGTTATGCAGCCACAGTACTCCACTGTGCCTATTCACAGAGAGGGGTATGCAGCCACGGTACTCCACTGTGCTTGTTCCCAGAGAGGGGTATGCAGCCACAGTACTCCACTGTGCATGTTCTCAGAGAGGGCTATGCAGCCACTGTACTCCACTGTGCTTGTTCCCAGAGAGGGGTATGCAGCCATAGTACTCCACTGTGCATGTTCTCAGAGAGGGTTATGCAGCCACAGTACTCCACTGTGCATGTTCACAGAGAGGGGTATGCAGCCACGGTACTCCACTGTGCCTGTTCTCATAGAGTGGTATGGAGCCACGGTACTCCCCTGTGCATGTTCCCAGAGAGGGGTAAGCAGCCATAGTACTCCACTGTGCATGTTCTCAGAGAGGGTTATGCAGCCACAGTACTCCACTGTGCATGTTCACAGAGAGGGGTATGCAGCCACGGTACTCCACTGTGCTTGTTCCCAGAGAGGGGTATGCAGCCACAGTACTCCACTGTGCATGTTCTCAGAGAGGGCTATGCAGCCACGGTACTCCACTGTGCTTCTTCCCAGAGAGGGGTATGCAGCCATAGTACTCCACTGTGCATGTTCCCAGAGAGGGGTATGCAGCCACAGTACTCCACTGTGCTTGTTCCCAGAGAGGGCTATGCAGCCACAGTACTCCACTGTGCTTGTTCCCAGAGAGGGGTATGCGGCCATAATACTCCTCTGTGCTTGTTCCCAGACAGGCCTATGCCGCCACAGTACTCCACTGTGCTTGTTCCCAGAGAGGGGTATGTAGCCATAGTACTCCACTGTGCATGTTCCCAGAGAGGGGTATGCAGCCACAGTACTCCACTGTGCCTGTTCCCAGAGAGGGGTATGCAGCCACGGTACTCCACTGTGCCTGTTCTCAGAGAGGGGTATGCAGCCACGGTACTCCCCTGTGCATGTTCCCAGAGAGGGGTAAGCAGCCATAGTACTCCACTGTGCATGTTCTCAGAGAGGGTTATGCAGCCACAGTACTCCACTGTGCGTGTTCCCAGAGAGGGCTATGCAGCCACAGTACTCCACTGTGCTTGTTCCCAGAGAGGGGTATGCAGCCATAATACTCCACTGTGCTTGTTCCCAGAGAGGGGTATGCAGCCATGGTACTCCACTGTGCATGTTCCCAGAGAGGGGTATGCAGCCACGGTACTCCGCTGTGTTTGCTCCCAGAGAGGGGTATGCAGCCACAGTACTCCACTGTGCCTGTTCCCAGAGAGGGGTATGCAGCCACGGTACTTCTCTGTGCCTGTTTCCAGAGAGGGGTATGCAGCCAGGGTACTCCACTGTGCCTGTTCTCAGAGAGGGGTATGCAGCCACAGTACTCCCCTGTGCATGTTCCCAGAGAGGGGTAAGCAGCCATAGTACTCCACTGTGCATGTTCTCAGAGAGGGTTATGCAGCCACAGTACTCCACTGTGCATGTTCACAGAGAGGGGTATGCAGCCACGGTACTCCACTGTTCATGTTCTGAAAGAGGGTTATGCAGCCACAGTACTCCACTGTGCTTGTTCCCAGAGAGCGGTATGCAGCCATAGTACTCCACTGTGCCTGTTCTCAGAGAGGGGTATGCAGCCACGGTACTCCCCTGTGCAGGTTCCCAGAGAGGGGTAAGCAGCCATAGTACTCCACTGTGCATGTTCTCAGCGAGGGTTATGCAGCCACAGTACTCCACTGTGCCTGTTCACAGAGAGGGGTATGCAGCCACGGTACTCCACTGTGCATGTTCTCAGAGAGGGCTATGCAGCCACGGTACTCCACTGTGCTTGTTCCCAGAGAGGGGTATGCAGCCATAGTACTCCACTGTGCTTGTTCCCAGAGAGGGCTATGCAGCCACAGTACTCCACTGTGCTTGTTCCCAGAGAGGGCTATGCAGCCACAGTACTCCACTGTGCTTGTTCCCAGAGAGGGGTATGCAGCCACAGTACTCCACTGTGCATGTTCTCAGAGAGGGCTATGCAGCCATAGTACTCCACTGTGCTTGTTCCCAGAGAGGGGTATGCAGCCACAGTACTCCACTGTGCATGTTCCCAGAAAGGGGTATGCAGCCACAGTACTCCACTGTGCATGTTCTCAGAGAGGGCTATGCAGCCATAGTACTCCACTGTGCTTGTTCCCAGAGAGGGGTATGCAGCCACAATACTCCACTGTGCTTGTTCCCAGAGAGGGGTATGCAGCCATAGTACTCCACTGTGCATGTTCTCAGAGAGGGTTATGCAGCCACAGTACTCCACTGTGCATGTTCTCAGAGAGGGTTATGCAGCCACAGTACTCCACTGTGCCCGTTCCCAGAGAGGGGTATGCAGCCACGGTACTCCACTGTGCTTGTTCCCAGAGAGGGCTATGCAGCCACAGTACTCCACTGTGCTTGTTCCCAGAGAGGGGTATGCAGCCATAGTACTCCACTGTGTTTGTTCCCAGAGAGGGGTATGCAGCCACAGTACTCCACTGTGCTTGTTCCCAGAGAGGGGTATGTAGCCATAATACTCCACTGTGCTTGTTCCCAGAGAGGGGTATGCAGCCACAGTACTCCACTGTGCTTGTTCACAGAGAGGGGTATGCAGCCATAATTCTCCACTGTTCTTGTTCCCAGAGAGGGGTATGCAGCGCTGGTACTCCACTGTGCATCTTCCCAGAGAGGGGTATGTAGCAATGGTAATCCGCTGTGTTTGTTCCCAGAGAGGGGTATGCATCCACAGTACTGCACTGTGCCTGTTCCCAGAGAGGGTTATGCAGCCACAGTACTCCACTGTGCCTGTTCCCAGAGAGGGGTATGCAGCCACGGTACTCCTCTGTGCCTGTTTCCAGAGAGGGGTATGCAGCCACGGTACTCCACTGTGCCTGTTCTCAGACAGGGGTATGCAGCCACAGTACTCCCCTGTGCATGTTCCCAGAGAGGGGTAAGCAGCCATATTACTCCACTGTGCATGTTCTCAGAGAGGGTTATGCAGCTACAGTACTCCACTGTGCATGTTCACAGAGAGGGGTATGCAGCCACGGTACTCCACTGTTCATGTTCTGAAAGAGGGTTATGCAGCCACAGTACTCCACTGTGCTTGTTCCCAGAGAGCGGTATGCAGCCATAGTACTCCACTGTGCCTGTTCTCAGAGAGGGGTATGCAGCCACGGTACTCCCCTGTGCATGTTCCCAGAGAGGGGTAAGCAGCCATAGTACTCCACTGTGCATGTTCTCAGAGAGGGTTATGCAGCCACAGTACTCCACTGTGCCTATTCACAGAGAGGGGTATGCAGCCACGGTACTCCACTGTGCTTGTTCCCAGAGAGGGGTATGCAGCCACAGTACTCCACTGTGCATGTTCTCAGAGAGGGCTATGCAGCCACTGTACTCCACTGTGCTTGTTCCCAGAGAGGGGTATGCAGCCATAGTACTCCACTGTGCATGTTCTCAGAGAGGGTTATGCAGCCACAGTACTCCACTGTGCATGTTCACAGAGAGGGGTATGCAGCCACGGTACTCCACTGTGCCTGTTCTCATAGAGTGGTATGGAGCCACGGTACTCCCCTGTGCATGTTCCCAGAGAGGGGTAAGCAGCCATAGTACTCCACTGTGCATGTTCTCAGAGAGGGTTATGCAGCCACAGTACTCCACTGTGCATGTTCACAGTGAGGGGTATGCAGCCACGGTACTCCACTGTGCTTGTTCCCAGAGAGGGGTATGCAGCCACAGTACTCCACTGTGCATGTTCTCAGAGAGGGCTATGCAGCCACGGTACTCCACTGTGCTTCTTCCCAGAGAGGGGTATGCAGCCATAGTACTCCACTGTGCATGTTCCCAGAGAGGGGTATGCAGCCACAGTACTCCACTGTGCTTGTTCCCAGAGAGGGCTATGCAGCCACAGTACTCCACTGTGCTTGTTCCCAGAGAGGGGTATGCAGCCATAATACTCCTCTGTGCTTGTTCCCAGACAGGCCTATGCCACCACAGTACTCCACTGTGCTTGTTCCCAGAGAGGGGTATGTAGCCATAGTACTCCACTGTGCATGTTCCCAGAGAGGGGTATGCAGCCACAGTACTCCACTGTGCCTGTTCCCAGAGAGGGGTATGCAGCCACGGTACTCCACTGTGCCTGTTCTCAGAGAGGGGTATGCAGCCACGGTACTCCCCTGTGCATGTTCCCAGAGAGGGGTAAGCAGCCATAGTACTCCACTGTGCATGTTCTCAGAGAGGGTTATGCAGCCACAGTACTCCACTGTGCGTGTTCCCAGAGAGGGCTATGCAGCCACAGTACTCCACTGTGCTTGTTCCCAGAGAGGGGTATGCAGCCATAATACTCCACTGTGCTTGTTCCCAGAGAGGGGTATGCAGCCATGGTACTCCACTGTGCATGTTCCCAGAGAGGGGTATGCAGCCACGGTACTCCGCTGTGTTTGTTCCCAGAGAGGGGTATGCAGCCACAGTACTCCACTGTGCCTGTTCCCAGAGAGGGGTATGCAGCCACGGTACTCCTCTGTGCCTGTTTCCAGAGAGGGGTATGCAGCCAGGGTACTCCACTGTGCCTGTTCTCAGAGAGGGGTATGCAGCCACAGTACTCCCCTGTGCATGTTCCCAGAGAGGGGTAAGCAGCCATAGTACTCCACTGTGCATGTTCTCAGAGAGGGTTATGCAGCCACAGTACTCCACTGTGCATGTTCACAGAGAGGGGTATGCAGCCACGGTACTCCACTGTTCATGTTCTGAAAGAGGGTTATGCAGCCACAGTACTCCACTGTGCTTGTTCCCAGAGAGCGGTATGCAGCCATAGTACTCCACTGTGCCTGTTCTCAGAGAGGGGTATGCAGCCACGGTACTCCCCTGTGCATGTTCCCAGAGAGGGGTAAGCAGCCATAGTACTCCACTGTGCATGTTCTCAGAGAGGGTTATGCAGCCACAGTACTCCACTGTGCCTGTTCACAGAGAGGGGTATGCAGCCACGGTACTCCACTGTGCATGTTCTCAGAGAGGGCTATGCAGCCACGGTACTCCACTGTGCTTGTTCCCAGAGAGGGGTATGCAGCCATAGTACTCCACTGTGCTTGTTCCCAGAGAGGGCTATGCAGCCACAGTACTCCACTGTGCTTGTTCCCAGAGAGGGCTATGCAGCCACAGTACTCCACTGTGCTTGATCCCAGAGAGGGGTATGCAGCCACAGTACTCCACTGTGCATGTTCTCAGAGAGGGCTATGCAGCCATAGTACTCCACTGTGCTTGTTCCCAGAGAGGGGTATGCAGCCACAGTACTCCACTGTGCATGTTCCCAGAAAGGGGTATGCAGCCACAGTACTCCACTGTGCATGTTCTCAGAGAGGGCTATGCAGCCATAGTACTCCACTGTGCTTGTTCCCAGAGAGGGGTATGCAGCCACAATACTCCACTGTGCTTGTTCCCAGAGAGGGGTATGCAGCCATAGTACTCCACTGTGCATGTTCTCAGAGAGGGTTATGCAGCCACAGTACTCCACTGTGCCTGTTCCCAGAGAGGTGTATGCAGCCACGGTACTCCACTGTTCATGTTCTGAAAGAGGGTTATGAAGCCACAGTACTCCACTGTGCTTGTTCCCAGAGAGCGGTATGCAGCCATAGTACTCCACTGTGCACGTTCCCAGAGAGGGGTATGCAGCCACGGTACTCCACTGTGCTTGTTCCCAGAGAGGGCTATGCAGCCACAGTAATCCACTGTGCTTGTTCCCAGAGAGGGGTATGCAGCCATAGTACTCCACTGTGTTTGTTCCCAGAGAGGGGTATGCAGCCACAGTACTCCACTGTGCTTGTTCCCAGAGAGGGGTATGTAGCCATAATACTCCACTGTGCTTGTTCCCAGAGAGGGGTATGCAGCCACAGTACTCCACTGTGCTTGTTCACAGAGAGGGGTATGCAGCCATAATTCTCCAGTGTTCTTGTTCCCAGAGAGGGGTATGCAGCGCTGGTACTCCACTGTGCATCTTCCCAGAGAGGGGTATGTAGCAATGGTAATCCGCTGTGTTTGTTCCCAGAGAGGGGTATGCATCCACAGTACTGCACTGTGCCTGTTCCCAGAGAGGGGTATGCAGCCACAGTACTCCACTGTACTTGTTCCCAGAAAGGGGTATGCAGCCATAGTACTCCACTGTGAATGTTCTCAGAGAGGGTTATGCAGCCACAGTACTCCACTGTGCATGTTCACAGAGAGGGGTATGCAGGCACGGTACTCCTCTGTGCCTGTTCCCAGAGAGGGGTATGCAGCCACAGTACTCCACTGTGCATGTTCTCAGAGAGGGCTATGCAGCCATAGTACTCCACTGTGCTTGTTCCCAGAGAGGGGTATGCAGCCACAGTACTCCACTGTGCATGTTCCCAGAGAGGGGTATGCAGCCACAGTACTCCACTGTGCATGTTCTCAGAGAGGGCTATGCAGCCATAGTACTCCACTGTGCTTGTTCCCAGAGAGGGGTATGCAGCCACAATACTCCACTGTGCTTGTTCCCAGAGAGGGGTATGCAGCCATGGTACTCCACTGTGCATGTTCTCAGAGAGGGTTATGCAGCCACAGTACTCCACTGTGCCTGTTCCCAGAGAGGTGTATGCAGCCACGGTACTCCACTGTTCATGTTCTGAAAGAGGGTTATGAAGCCACAGTACTCCACTGTGCTTGTTCCCAGAGAGCGGTATGCAGCCATAGTACTCCACTGTGCCTGTTCTCAGAGAGGGGTATGCAGCCACGGTACTCCCCTGTGCATGTTCCCAGAGAGGGGTAAGCAGCCATAGTACTCCACTGTGCATGTTCTCAGAGAGGGTTATGCAGCCACAGTACTCCACTGTGCCTGTTCACAGAGAGGGGTATGCAGCCACGGTACTCCACTGTGCATGTTCTCAGAGAGGGCTATGCAGCCACGGTACTCCACTGTGCTTGTTCCCAGAGAGGGGTATGCAGCCATAGTACTCCACTGTGCTTGTTCCCAGAGAGGGCTATGCAGCCACAGTACTCCACTGTGCTTGTTCCCAGAGAGGGCTATGCAGCCACAGTATTCCACTGTGCTTGTTCCCAGAGAGGGGTATGCAGCCACAGTACTCCACTGTGCATGTTCTCAGAGAGGGCTATGCAGCCATAGTACTCCACTGTGCTTGTTCCCAGAGAGGGGTATGCAGCCACAGTACTCCACTGTGCATGTTCCCAGAAAGGGGTATGCAGCCACAGTACTCCACTGTGCATGTTCTCAGAGAGGGCTATGCAGCCATAGTACTCCACTGTGCTTGTTCCCAGAGAGGGGTATGCAGCCACAATACTCCACTGTGCTTGTTCCCAGAGAGGGGTATGCAGCCATAGTACTCCACTGTGCATGTTCTCAGAGAGGGTTATGCAGCCACAGTACTCCACTGTGCCTGTTCCCAGAGAGGTGTATGCAGCCACGGTACTCCACTGTTCATGTTCTGAAAGAGGGTTATGAAGCCACAGTACTCCACTGTGCTTGTTCCCAGAGAGCGGTATGCAGCCATAGTACTCCACTGTGCACGTTCCCAGAGAGGGGTATGCAGCCACGGTACTCCACTGTGCTTGTTCCCAGAGAGGGCTATGCAGCCACAGTACTCCACTGTGCTTGTTCCCAGAGAGGGGTATGCAGCCATAGTACTCCACTGTGTTTGTTCCCAGAGAGGGGTATGCAGCCACAGTACTCCACTGTGCTTGTTCCCAGAGAGGGGTATGTAGCCATAATACTCCACTGTGCTTGTTCCCAGAGAGGGGTATGCAGCCACAGTACTCCACTGTGCTTGTTCACAGAGAGGGGTATGCAGCCATAATTCTCCACTGTTCTTGTTCCCAGAGAGGGGTATGCAGCGCTGGTACTCCACTGTGCATCTTCCCAGAGAGGGGTATGTAGCAATGGTAATCCGCTGTGTTTGTTCCCAGAGAGGGGTATGCATCCACAGTACTGCACTGTGCCTGTTCCCAGAGAGGGGTATGCAGCCACAGTACTCCACTGTACTTGTTCCCAGAAAGGGGTATGCAGCCATAGTACTCCACTGTGAATGTTCTCAGAGAGGGTTATGCAGCCACAGTACTCCACTGTGCATGTTCACAGAGAGGGGTATGCAGGCACGGTACTCCTCTGTGCTTGTTCCCAGAGAGGGGTATGCAGCCACAGTACTCCACTGTGCATGTTCTCAGAGAGGGCTATGCAGCCATAGTACTCCACTGTGCTTGTTCCCAGAGAGTGGTATGCAGCCACAGTACTCCACTGTGCATGTTCCCAGAGAGGGGTATGCAGCCACAGTACTCCACTGTGCATGTTCTCAGAGAGGGCTATGCAGCCATAGTACTCCACTGTGCTTGTTCCCAGAGAGGGGTATGCAGCCACAATACTCCACTGTGCTTGTTCCCAGAGAGGGGTATGCAGCCATAGTACTCCACTGTGCATGTTCTCAGAGAGGGTTATGCAGCCACAGTACTCCACTGTGCCTGTTCCCAGAGAGGTGTATGCAGCCACGGTACTCCACTGTTCATGTTCTGAAAGAGGGTTATGAAGCCACAGTACTCCACTGTGCTTGTTCCCAGAGAGCGGTATGCAGCCATAGTACTCCACTGTGCACGTTCCCAGAGAGGGGTATGCAGCCACGGTACTCCACTGTGCTTGTTCCCAGAGAGGGCTATGCAGCCACAGTACTCCACTGTGCTTGTTCCCAGAGAGGGGTATGCAGCCATAGTACTCCACTGTGTTTGTTCCCAGAGAGGGGTATGCAGCCACAGTACTCCACTGTGCTTGTTCCCAGAGAGGGGTATGTAGCCATAATACTCCACTGTGCTTGTTCCCAGAGAGGGGTATGCAGCCACAGTACTCCACTATGCTTGTTCACAGAGAGGGGTATGCAGCCATAATTCTCCACTGTTCTTGTTCCCAGAGAGGGGTATGCAGCGCTGGTACTCCACTGTGCATCTTCCCAGAGAGGGGTATGTAGCAATGGTAATCCGCTGTGTTTGTTCCCAGAGAGGGGTATGCATCCACAGTACTGCACTGTGCCTGTTCCCAGAGAGGGGTATGCAGCCACAGTACTCCACTGTACTTGTTCCCAGAAAGGGGTATGCAGCCATAGTACTCCACTGTGAATGTTCTCAGAGAGGGTTATGCAGCCACAGTACTCCACTGTGCATGTTCACAGAGAGGGGTATGCAGGCACGGTACTCCTCTGTGCCTGTTCCCAGAGAGGGGTATGCAGCCACGGTACTCCACTGTGCCTGTTCTCATAGAGGGGTATGGAGCCACGGTACTCCCCTGTGCATGTTCCCAGAGAGGGGTAAGCAGCCATAGTACTCCACTGTGCATGTTCTCAGAGAGGGTTATGCAGCCACAGTACTCCACTGTGCATGTTCACAGAGAGGGGTATGCAGCCACGGTACTCCACTGTGCTTGTTCCCAGAGAGGGGTATGCAGCCACAGTACTCCACTGTGCATGTTCTCAGAGAGGGCTATGCAGCCACGGGACTCCACTGTGCTTGTTCCCAGAGAGGGGTATGCAGCCATAGTACTTCACTGTGCATGTTCCCAGAGAGGGGTATGCAGCCACAGTACTCCACTGTGCTTGTTCCCAGAGAGGGCTATGCAGCCACAGTACTCCACTGTGCTTGTTCCCAGAGAGGGGTATGCAGCCATAATACTCCTCTGTGCTTGTTCCCAGAGAGGCCTATGTCGCCACAGTACTCCACTGTGCTTGTTCCCAGAGAGGGGTATGTAGCCATAGTACTCCACTGTGCATGTTCCCAGAGAGGGGTATGCAGCCACTGTACTCCACTGTGCCTGTTCCCAGAGAGGGGTATGCAGCCATGGTACTCCACTGTGCCTGTTCTCAGAGAGGGGTATGCAGCCACGGTACTCCCCTGTGCATGTTCCCAGAGAGGGGTAAGCAGCCCTAGTACTCCACTGTGCATGTTCTCAGAGAGGGTTATGCAGCCACATTACTCCACTGTGCTTGTTCCCAGAGAGGGCTATGCAGCCACAGTACTCCACTGTGCTTGTTCCCAGAGAGGGGTATGCAGCCATAATACTCCACTGTGCTTGTTCCCAGAGAGGGGTATGCAGCCATGGTACTCCACTGTGCTTGTTCCCAGAGAGTGGTATGCAGCCATGGTACTCCACTGTGCATGTTCCCAGAGAGGGGTATTCAGCCACGGTACTCCGCTGTGTTTGTTCCCAGAGAGGGGTATGCAGCCACAGTACTCCACTGTGCCTGTTCCCAGAGAGGGGTATGCAGCCACGGTACTCCTCTGTGCCTGTTTCCAGAGAGGGGTAGGCAGCCACGGTACTCCACTGTGCATGTTCTCAGAGAGGGTTATGCAGCCACAGTACTCCACTGTGAATGTTCACAGTGAGGGGGATGCAGCCACGGTACTCCACTGTGCTTGTTCCCAGAGAGGGCTATGCAGCCACAGTACTCCACTGTGCTTGTTCCCAGAGAGGGGTATGCAGCCACAGTACTCCACTGTGCTTGTTCTCAGAGAGGGTTATGCAGCCACAGTACTCCACTGTGCCTGTTCCCAGAGAGGTGTATGCAGCCACGGTACTCCACTGTTCATGTTCTGAAAGAGGGTTATGAAGCCACAGTACTCCACTGTGCTTGTTCCCAGAGAGCGGTATGCAGCCATAGTACTCCACTGTGCACGTTCCCAGAGAGGGGTATGCAGCCACGGTACTCCACTGTGCTTGTTCCCAGAGAGGGCTATGCAGCCACAGTACTCCACTGTGCTTGTTCCCAGAGAGGGGTATGCAGCCATAGTACTCCACTGTGTTTGTTCCCAGAGAGGGGTATGCAGCCACAGTACTCCACTGTGCTTGTTCCCAGAGAGGGGTATGTAGCCATAATACTCCACTGTGCTTGTTCCCAGAGAGGGGTATGCAGCCACAGTACTCCACTATGCTTGTTCACAGAGAGGGGTATGCAGCCATAATTCTCCACTGTTCTTGTTCCCAGAGAGGGGTATGCAGCGCTGGTACTCCACTGTGCATCTTCCCAGATAGGGGTATGTAGCAATGGTAATCCGCTGTGTTTGTTCCCAGAGAGGGGTATGCATCCACAGTACTGCACTGTGCCTGTTCCCAGAGAGGGGTATGCAGCCACAGTACTCCACTGTACTTGTTCCCAGAAAGGGGTATGCAGCCATAGTACTCCACTGTGAATGTTCTCAGAGAGGGTTATGCAGCCACAGTACTCCACTGTGCATGTTCACAGACAGGGGTATGCAGGCACGGTACTCCTCTGTGCCTGTTCCCAGAGAGGGGTATGCAGCCACGGTACTCCACTGTGCCTGTTCTCATAGAGGGGTATGGAGCCACGGTACTCCCCTGTGCATGTTCCCAGAGAGGGGTAAGCAGCCATAGTACTCCACTGTGCATGTTCTCAGAGAGGGTTATGCAGCCACAGTACTCCACTATGCATGTTCACAGAGAGGGGTATGCAGCCACGGTACTCCACTGTGCTTGTTCCCAGAGAGGGGTATGCAGCCACAGTACTCCACTGTGCATGTTCTCAGAGAGGGCTATGCAGCCACGGGACTCCACTGTGCTTGTTCCCAGAGAGGGGTATGCAGCCATAGTACTTCACTGTGCATGTTCCCAGAGAGGGGTATGCAGCCACAGTACTCCACTGTGCTTGTTCCCAGAGAGGGCTATGTAGCCACAGTACTCCACTGTGCTTGTTCCCAGAGAGGGGTATGCAGCCATAATACTCCTCTGTGCTTGTTCCCAGAGAGGCCTATGTCACCTCAGTACTCCACTGTGCTTGTTCCCAGAGAGGGGTATGTAGCCATAGTACTCCACTGTGCATGTTCCCAGAGAGGGGTATGCAGCCACAGTACTCCACTGTGCCTGTTCCCAGAGAGGGGTATGCAGCCATGGTACTCCACTGTGCCTGTTCTCAGAGAGGGGTATGCAGCCACGGTACTCCCCTGTGCATGTTCCCAGAGAGGGGTAAGCAGCCCTAGTACTCCACTGTGCATGTTCTCAGAGAGGGTTATGCAGCCACAGTACTCCACTGTGCTTGTTCCCAGAGAGGGCTATGCAGCCACAGTACTCCACTGTGCTTGTTCCCAGAGAGGGGTATGCAGCCATAATACTCCACTGTGCTTGTTCCCAGAGAGGGGTATGCAGCCATGGTACTCCACTGTGCTTGTTCCCAGAGAGTGGTATGCAGCCATGGTACTCCACTGTGCATGTTCCCAGAGAGGGGTATGCAGCCACGGTACTCCGCTGTGTTTGTTCCCAGAGAGGGGTATGCAGCCACAGTACTCCACTGTGCCTGTTCCCAGAGAGGGGTATGCAGCCACGGTACTCCTCTGTGCCTGTTTCCAGAGAGGGGTAGGCAGCCACGGTACTCCACTGTGCATGTTCTCAGAGAGGGTTATGCAGCCACAGTACTCCACTGTGAATGTTCACAGAGAGGGGTATGCAGCCACGGTACTCCACTGTGCTTGTTCCCAGAGAGGGCTATGCAGCCACAGTACTCCACTGTGCTTGTTCCCAGAGAGGGGTATGCAGCCACAGTACTCCACTGTGCTTGTTCCCAGAGAGGGGTATGTAGCCATAATACTCCACTGTGCTTGTTCCCAGAGAGGGGTATGCAGCCACAGTACTCCACTGTGCTTGTTCACAGAGAGGGGTATGCAGCCATAATTCTCCACTGTTCTTGTTCCCAGAGAGGGGTATGCAGCAATGGTACTCCACTGTGCATGTTCCCAGAGAGGGGTATGTAGCAATGGTAATCCGCTGTGTTTGTTCCCAGAGAGGGGTATGCATCCACAGTACTGCACTGTGCCTGTTCCCAGAGAGGGGTATGCAGCCACAGTACTCCACTGTACTTGTTCCCAGAAAGGGGTATGCAGCCATAGTACTCCACTGTGCATGTTCTCAGAGAGGGTTATGCAGCCACAGTACTCCACTGTGCAAGTTCACAGAGAGGGGTATGCAGCCACGGTACTCCTCTGTGCCTGTTCCCAGAGAGGGGTATGCAGCCACGGTACTCCACTGTGCCTGTTCTCATAGAGGGGTATGGAGCCACGGTACTCCCCTGTGCATGTTCCCAGAGAGGGGTAAGCAGCCATAGTACTCCACTGTGCATGTTCTCAGAGAGGGTGATGCAGCCACAGTACTCCACTGTGCATGTTCACAGAGAGGGGTATGCAGCCACGGTACTCCACTGTGCTTGTTCCCAGAGAGGGGTATGCAGCCACAGTACTCCACTGTGCATGTTCTCAGAGAGGGCTATGCAGCCACGGTACTCCACTGTGCTTGTTCCCAGAGAGGGCTATGCAGCCACAGTACTCCACTGTGCTTGTTCCCAGAGAGGGGTATGCAGCCATAATACTCCTCTGTGCTTGTTCCCAGAGAGGCCTATGTCGCCACAGTACTCCACTGTGCTTGTGCCCAGAGAGGGGTATGTAGCTATAGTACTCCACTGTGCATGTTCCCAGAGAGGGGTATGCAGCCACAGTACTCCACTGTGCCTGTTCCCAGAGAGGGGTATGCAGCCACGGTACTCCACTGTGCCTGTTCTCAGAGAGGGGTATGCAGCCACGGTACTCCCCTGTGCATGTTCCCAGAGAGGGGTAAGCAGCCCTAGTACTCCACTGTGCATGTTCTCAGAGAGGGTTATGCAGCAACAGTACTCCACTGTGCTTGTTCCCAGAGAGGGCTATGCAGCCACAGTACTCCACTGTGCTTGTTCCCAGAGAGGGGTATGCAGCCATAATACTCCACTGTGCTTGTTCCCAGAGAGGGGTATGCAGCCATGGTACTCCACTGTGAATGTTCTCAGAGAGGGTTATGCAGCCACAGTACTCCACTGTGCATGTTCACAGACAGGGGTATGCAGGCACGGTACTCCTCTGTGCCTGTTCCCAGAGAGGGGTATGCAGCCACGGTACTCCACTGTGCCTGTTCTCATAGAGGGGTATGGAGCCACGGTACTCCCCTGTGCATGTTCCCAGAGAGGGGTAAGCAGCCATAGTACTCCACTGTGCATGTTCTCAGAGAGGGTTATGCAGCCACAGTACTCCACTGTGCATGTTCACAGAGAGGGGTATGCAGCCACGGTACTCCACTGTGCTTGTTCCCAGAGAGGGGTATGCAGCCACAGTACTCCACTGTGCATGTTCTCAGAGAGGGCTATGCAGCCACGGGACTCCACTGTGCTTGTTCCCAGAGAGGGGTATGCAGCCATAGTACTTCACTGTGCATGTTCCCAGAGAGGGGTATGCAGCCACAGTACTCCACTGTGCTTGTTCCCAGAGAGGGCTATGTAGCCACAGTACTCCACTGTGCTTGTTCCCAGAGAGGGGTATGCAGCCATAATACTCCTCTGTGCTTGTTCCCAGAGAGGCCTATGTCGCCACAGTACTCCACTGTGCTTGTTCCCAGAGAGGGGTATGTAGCCATAGTACTCCACTGTGCATGTTCCCAGAGAGGGGTATGCAGCCACAGTACTCCACTGTGCCTGTTCCCAGAGAGGGGTATGCAGCCATGGTACTCCACTGTGCCTGTTCTCAGAGAGGGGTATGCAGCCACGGTACTCCCCTGTGCATGTTCCCAGAGAGGGGTAAGCAGCCCTAGTACTCCACTGTGCATGTTCTCAGAGAGGGTTATGCAGCCACAGTACTCCACTGTGCTTGTTCCCAGAGAGGGCTATGCAGCCACAGTACTCCACTGTGCTTGTTCCCAGAGAGGGGTATGCAGCCATAATACTCCACTGTGCTTGTTCCCAGAGAGGGGTATGCAGCCATGGTACTCCACTGTGCTTGTTCCCAGAGAGTGGTATGCAGCCATGGTACTCCACTGTGCATGTTCCCAGAGAGGGGTATGCAGCCACGGTACTCCGCTGTGTTTGTTCCCAGAGAGGGGTATGCAGCCACAGTACTCCACTGTGCCTGTTCCCAGAGAGGGGTATGCAGCCACGGTACTCCTCTGTGCGTGTTTCCAGAGAGGGGTAGGCAGCCACGGTACTCCACTGTGCATGTTCTCAGAGAGGGTTATGCAGCCACAGTACTCCACTGTGAATGTTCACAGAGAGGGGTATGCAGCCACGGTACTCCACTGTGCTTGTTCCCAGAGAGGGCTATGCAGCCACAGTACTCCACTGTGCTTGTTCCCAGAGAGGGGTATGCAGCCACAGTACTCCACTGTGCTTGTTCCCAGAAAGGGGTATGTAGCCATAATACTCCACTGTGCTTGTTCCCAGAGAGGGGTATGCAGCCACAGTACTCCACTGTGCTTGTTCACAGAGAGGGGTATGCAGCCATAATTCTCCACTGTTCTTGTTCCCAGAGAGGGGTATGCAGCAATGGTACTCCACTTTGCATGTTCCCAGAGAGGGGTATGTAGCAATGGTAATCCGCTGTGTTTGTTCCCAGAGAGGGGTATGCATCCACAGTACTGCACTGTGCCTGTTCCCAGAGAGGGGTATGCAGCCACAGTACTCCACTGTACTTGTTCCCAGAAAGGGGTATGCAGCCATAGTACTCCACTGTGCATGTTCTCAGAGAGGGTTATGCAGCCACAGTACTCCACTGTGCAAGTTCACAGAGAGGGGTATGCAGCCACGGTACTCCTCTGTGCCTGTTCCCAGAGAGGGGTATGCAGCCACGGTACTCCACTGTGCCTGTTCTCATAGAGGGGTATGGAGCCACGGTACTCCCCTGTGCATGTTCCCAGAGAGGGGTAAGCAGCCATAGTACTCCACTGTGCATGTTCTCAGAGAGGGTGATGCAGCCACAGTACTCCACTGTGCATGTTCACAGAGAGGGGTATGCAGCCACGGTACTCCACTGTGCTTGTTCCCAGAGAGGGGTATGCAGCCACAGTACTCCACTGTGCATGTTCTCAGAGAGGGCTATGCAGCCACGGTACTCCACTGTGCTTGTTCCCAGAGAGGGCTATGCAGCCACAGTACTCCACTGTGCTTGTTCCCAGAGAGGGGTATGCAGCCATAATACTCCTCTGTGCTTGTTCCCAGAGAGGCCTATGTCGCCACAGTACTCCACTGTGCTTGTGCCCAGAGAGGGGTATGTAGCCATAGTACTCCACTGTGCATGTTCCCAGAGAGGGGTATGCAGCCACGGTACTCCACTGTGCCTGTTCTCAGAGAGGGGTATGCAGCCACGGTACTCCCCTGTGCATGTTCCCAGAGAGGGGTAAGCAGCCCTAGTACTCCACTGTGCATGTTCTCAGAGAGGGTTATGCAGCCACAGTACTCCACTGTGCTTGTTCCCAGAGAGGGCTATGCAGCCACAGTACTCCACTGTGCTTGTTCCCAGAGAGGGGTATGCAGCCATAATACTCCACTGTGCTTGTTCCCAGAGAGGGGTATGCAGCCATGGTACTCCACTGTGCATGTTCCCAGAGAGGGGTATGCAGCCACGGTACTCCGCTGTGTTTGTTCCCAGAGAGGGGTATGCAGCCACAGTACTCCACTGTGCCTGTTCCCAGAGAGGGGTATGCAGCCACGGTACTCCTCTGTGCCTGTTTCCAGAGAGGGGTAGGCAGCCACGGTACTCCACTGTGCCTGTTCTCAGAGAGGGGTATGCAGCCACGGTACTCCCCTGTGCATGCTCCCAGAGAGGGGTAAGCAGCCATAGTACTCCACTGTGCATGTTCTCAGAGAGGGTTATGCAGCCACAGTACTCCACTGTGCATGTTCACAGAGAGGGGTATGCAGCCATGGTACTCCACTGTGCCTGTTCCCAGAGAAGGGTATGCAGCCACGGTACTCCTCTGTGCCTGTTTCCAGAGAGGGGTATGCAGACACGGTACTCCACTGTGCCTGTTCTCAGAGAGGGGTATGCAGCCACAGTACTCCCCTGTGCATGTTCCCAGAGAGGGGTAAGCAGCCATAGTACTCCACTGTGCATGTTCTCAGAGAGGGTTATGCAGCCACAGTACTCCACTGTGCATGTTCACAGAGAGGGGTATGCAGCCACGGTACTCCACTGTTCATGTTCTGAAAGAGGGTTATGCAGCCACAGTACTCCACTGTGCTTGTTCCCAGAGAGCGGTATGCAGCCATAGTACTCCACTGTGCCTGTTCTCAGAGAGGGGTATGCAGCCACGGTACTCCCCTGTGCATGTTCCCAGAGAGGGGTAAGCAGCCATAGTACTCCACTGTGCATGTTCTCAGAGAGGGTTATGCAGCCACAGTACTCCACAGTGCCTGTTCACAGAGAGGGGTATGCAGCCACGGTACTCCACTGTGCTTGTTCCCAGAGAGGGGTATGCAGCCACAGTACTCCACTGTGCATGTTCTCAGAGAGGGCTATGCAGCCACGGTACTCCACTGTGCTTGTTCCCAGAGAGGGGTATGCAGCCATAGCACTCCACTGTGCATGTTCCCAGAGAGGGGTATGCAGCCACAGTACTCCACTGTGCTTGTTCCCAGAGAGGGCTATGCAGCCACAGTACTCCACTGTGCTTGTTCCCAGAGAGGGGTATGCAGCCACAGTACTCCACTGTGCATGTTCTCAGAGAGGGTTATGCAGCCATAGTACTCCACTGTGCTTGTTCCCAGAGAGGGGTATGCAGCCACGGTACTCCTCTGTGCCTGTTTCCAGAGAGGGGTAGGCAGCCACGGTACTCCACTGTGCCTGTTCTCAGAGAGGGGTATGCAGCCACGGTACTCCCCTGTGCATGCTCCCAGAGAGGGGTAAGCAGCCATAGTACTCCACTGTGCATGTTCTCAGAGAGGGTTATGCAGCCACAGTACTCCACTGTGCATGTTCACAGAGAGGGGTATGCAGCCATGGTACTCCACTGTGCCTGTTCCCAGAGAGGGGTATGCAGCCACGGTACTCCTCTGTGCCTGTTTCCAGAGAGGGGTATGCAGCCACGGTACTCCACTGTGCCTGTTCTCAGAGAGGGGTATGCAGCCACAGTACTCCCCTGTGCATGTTCCCAGAGAGGGGTAAGCAGCCATAGTACTCCACTGTGCATGTTCTCAGAGAGGGTTATGCAGCCACAGTACTCCACTGTGCATGTTCACAGAGAGGGGTATGCAGCCACGGTACTCCACTGTTCATGTTCTGAAAGAGGGTTATGCAGCCACAGTACTCCACTGTGCTTGTTCCCAGAGAGCAGTATGCAGCCATAGTACTCCACTGTGCCTGTTCTCAGAGAGGGGTATGCAGCCACGGTACTCCCCTGTGCATGTTCCCAGAGAGGGGTAAGCAGCCATAGTACTCCACTGTGCATGTTCTCAGAGAGGGTTATGCAGCCACAGTACTCCACAGTGCCTGTTCACAGAGAGGGGTATGCAGCCACGGTACTCCACTGTGCTTGTTCCCAGAGAGGGGTATGCAGCCACAGTACTCCACTGTGCATGTTCTCAGAGAGGGCTATGCAGCCACGGTACTCCACTGTGCTTGTTCCCAGAGAGGGGTATGCAGCCATAGCACTCCACTGTGCATGTTCCCAGAGAGGGGTATGCAGCCACAGTACTCCACTGTGCTTGTTCCCAGAGAGGGCTATGCAGCCACAGTACTCCACTGTGCTTGTTCCCAGAGAGGGGTATGCAGCCACAGTACTCCACTGTGCATGTTCTCAGAGAGGGTTATGCAGCCATAGTACTCCACTGTGCTTGTTCCCAGAGAGGGGTATGCAGCCACGGTACTCCTCTGTGCCTGTTTCCAGAGAGGGGTATGCAGCCACGGTACTCCACTGTGCCTGTTCTCAGAGAGGGGTATGCAGCCACAGTACTCCCCTGTGCATGTTCCCAGAGAGGGGTAAGCAGCCATAGTACTCCACTGTGCATGTTCTCACAGAGGGTTATGCAGCCACAGTACTCCACTGTGCATGTTCACAGAGAGGGGTATGCAGCCACGGTACTCCACTGTTCATGTTCTGAAAGAGGGTTATGCAGCCACAGTACTCCACTGTGCTTGTTCCCAGAGAGCGGTATGCAGCCATAGTACTCCACTGTGCCTGTTCTCAGAGAGGGGTACGCAGCCACGGTACTCCCCTGTGCATGTTCCCAGAGAGGGGTAGGCAGCCATAGTACTCCACTGTGCATGTTCTCAGAGAGGGTTATGCAGCCACAGTACTCCACAGTGCCTGTTCACAGAGAGGGGTATGCAGCCACGGTACTCCACTGTGCTTGTTCCCAGAGAGGGGTATGCAGCCACAGTACTCCACTGTGCATGTTCTCAGAGAGGGCTATGCAGCCACGGTACTCCACTGTGCTTGTTCCCAGAGAGGGGTATGCAGCCATAGTACTCCACTGTGCATGTTCCCAGAGAGGGGTATGCAGCCACAGTACTCCACTGTGCTTGTTCCCAGAGAGGGCTATGCAGCCACAGTACTCCACTGTGCTTGTTCCCAGAGAGGGGTATGCAGCCACAGTACTCCACTGTGCATGTTCTCAGAGAGGGTTATGCAGCCATAGTACTCCACTGTGCTTGTTCCCAGAGAGGGGTATGCAGCCACAGTACTCCACTGGGCATGTTCTCAGAGAGGGGTATGCAGCCACAATACTCCACTGTGCTTGTTCCCAGAGAGGGGTATGCAGCCATAGTACTCCACTGTGCATGTTCTCAAAAAGGGTTATGCAGCCACAGTACTCCACTGTGCCTGTTCCCAGAGAGGTGTATGCAGCCACGGTACTCCACTGTTCATGTTCTGAAAGAGGGTTATGCAGCCACAGTACTCCACTGTGCTTGTTCCCAGAGAGCGGTATGCAGCCATAGTACTCCACTGTGCATGTTCCCAGAGAGGGGTATGCAGCCACGGTACTCCACTGTGCTTGTTCCCAGAGAGGGCTATGCAGCCACAGTACTCCACTGTGCTTGTTCCCAGAGAGGGGTATGCAGCCATAGTACTCCACTGTGCTTGTTCCCAGAGAGGGGTATGCAGCCACAGTACTCCACTGTGCTTGTTCCCAGAGAGGGGTATGCAGCCATAATACTCCACTGTGCTTGTTCCCAGAGAGGGGTATGCAGCCACAGTACTCCACTGTGCTTGTTCCCAGAGAGGGGTATGCAGCCATAATTCTCCACTGTGCTTGTTCCCAGAGAGGGGTATGCAGCGATGGTACTCCACTGTGCATGTTCCCAGAGAGGGGTATGTTGCAATGGTAATCCGCTGTGTTTGTTCCCAGAGAGGGGTATGCAGCCACAGTACTCCACTGTGCCTGTTCCCAGAGAAGGGTATGCAGCCACAGTACTCCACTGTACTTGTTCCCAGAAAGGGGTATGCAGCCATAGTACTCCACTGTGCATGTTCTCAGAGAGGGTTATGCAGCCACAGTACTCCACTGTGCATGTTGACAGAGAGGGGTATGCAGCCACGGTACTCCTCAGTGCCTGTTCCCAGAGAGGGGTATGCAGCCACGGTACTCCACTGTGCCAGTTCTCATAGAGGGGTATGGAGCCACGGTACTCCCCTGTGCATGTTCCCAGAGAGGGGTAAGCAGCCATAGTACTCCACTGTGCATGTTCTCAGAGAGGGTTATGCAGCCACAGTACTCCACTGTGCATGTTCACAGAGAGGGGTATGCAGCCACGGTACTCCACTGTGCTTGTTCCCAGAGAGGGGTATGCAGCCACAGTACTCCACTGTGCTTGTTCCCAGAGAGGGGTATGCAGCCATAATACTCCACTGTGCTTGTTCCCAGAGAGGGGTATGCAGCCATGGTACTCCACTGTGCATGTTCCCAGAGAGGGGTATGCAGCCACGGTACTCCGCTGTGTTTGTTCCCAGAGAGGGGTATGCAGCCACAGTACTCCACTGTGCCTGTTCCCAGAGAGGGGTATGCAGCCACGGTACTCCTCTGTGCCTGTTTCCAGAGAGGGGTAGGCAGCCACGGTACTCCACTGTGCCTGTTCTCAGAGAGGGGTATGCAGCCACGGTACTCCCCTGTGCATGCTCCCAGAGAGGGGTAAGCAGCCATAGTACTCCACTGTGCATGTTCTCAGAGAGGGTTATGCAGCCACAGTACTCCACTGTGCATGTTCACAGAGAGGGGTATGCAGCCATGGTACTCCACTGTGCCTGTTCCCAGAGAGGGGTATGCAGCCACGGTACTCCTCTGTGCCTGTTTCCAGAGAGGGGTATGCAGACACGGTACTCCACTGTGCCTGTTCTCAGAGAGGGGTATGCAGCCACAGTACTCCCCTGTGCATGTTCCCAGAGAGGGGTAAGCAGCCATAGTACTCCACTGTGCATGTTCTCAGAGAGGGTTATGCAGCCACAGTACTCCACTGTGCATGTTCACAGAGAGGGGTATGCAGCCACGGTACTCCACTGTTCATGTTCTGAAAGAGGGTTATGCAGCCACAGTACTCCACTGTGCTTGTTCCCAGAGAGCGGTATGCAGCCATAGTACTCCACTGTGCCTGTTCTCAGAGAGGGGTATGCAGCCACGGTACTCCCCTGTGCATGTTCCCAGAGAGGGGTAAGCAGCCATAGTACTCCACTGTGCATGTTCTCAGAGAGGGTAATGCAGCCACAGTACTCCACAGTGCCTGTTCACAGAGAGGGGTATGCAGCCACGGTACTCCACTGTGCTTGTTCCCAGAGAGGGGTATGCAGCCACAGTACTCCACTGTGCATGTTCTCAGAGAGGGCTATGCAGCCACGGTACTCCACTGTGCTTGTTCCCAGAGAGGGGTATGCAGCCATAGCACTCCACTGTGCATGTTCCCAGAGAGGGGTATGCAGCCACAGTACTCCACTGTGCTTGTTACTAGAGAGGGCTATGCAGCCACAGTACTCCACTGTGCTTGTTCCCAGAGAGGGGTATGCAGCCACAGTACTCCACTGTGCATGTTCTCAGAGAGGGTTATGCAGCCATAGTACTCCACTGTGCTTGTTCCCAGAGAGGGGTATGCAGCCACGGTACTCCTCTGTGCCTGTTTCCAGAGAGGGGTAGGCAGCCACGGTACTCCACTGTGCCTGTTCTCAGAGAGGGGTATGCAAACACGGTACTCCCCTGTGCATGCTCCCAGAGAGGGGTAAGCAGCCATAGTACTCCACTGTGCATGTTCTCAGAGAGGGTTATGCAGCCACAGTACTCCACTGTGCATGTTCACAGAGAGGGGTATGCAGCCATGGTACTCCACTGTGCCTGTTCCCAGAGAGGGGTATGCAGCCACGGTACTCCTCTGTGCCTGTTTCCAGAGAGGGGTATGCAGCCACGGTACTCCACTGTGCCTGTTCTCAGAGAGGGGTATGCAGCCACGGTACTCCCCTGTGCATGCTCCCAGAGAGGGGTAAGCAGCCATAGTACTCCACTGTGCATGTTCTCAGAGAGGGTTATGCAGCCACAGTACTCCACTGTGCATGTTCACAGAGAGGGGTATGCAGCCATGGTACTCCACTGTGCCTGTTCCCAGAGAGGGGTATGCAGCCACGGTACTCCTCTGTGCCTGTTTCCAGAGAGGGGTATGCAGACACGGTACTCCACTGTGCCTGTTCTCAGAGAGGGGTATGCAGCCACAGTACTCCCCTGTGCATGTTCCCAGAGAGGGGTAAGCAGCCATAGTACTCCACTGTGCATGTTCTCAGAGAGGGTTATGCAGCCACAGTACTCCACTGTGCATGTTCACAGAGAGGGGTATGCAGCCACGGTACTCCACTGTTCATGTTCTGAAAGAGGGTTATGCAGCCACAGTACTCCACTGTGCTTGTTCCCAGAGAGCGGTATGCAGCCATAGTACTCCACTGTGCCTGTTCTCAGAGAGGGGTATGCAGCCACGGTACTCCCCTGTGCATGTTCCCAGAGAGGGGTAAGCAGCCATAGTACTCCACTGTGCATGTTCTCAGAGAGGGTAATGCAGCCACAGTACTCCACAGTGCCTGTTCACAGAGAGGGGTATGCAGCCACGGTACTCCACTGTGCTTGTTCCCAGAGAGGGGTATGCAGCCACAGTACTCCACTGTGCATGTTCTCAGAGAGGGCTATGCAGCCACGGTACTCCACTGTGCTTGTTCCCAGAGAGGGGTATGCAGCCATAGCACTCCACTGTGCATGTTCCCAGAGAGGGGTATGCAGCCACAGTACTCCACTGTGCTTGTTACTAGAGAGGGCTATGCAGCCACAGTACTCCACTGTGCTTGTTCCCAGAGAGGGGTATGCAGCCACAGTACTCCACTGTGCATGTTCTCAGAGAGGGTTATGCAGCCATAGTACTCCACTGTGCTTGTTCCCAGAGAGGGGTATGCAGCCACGGTACTCCTCTGTGCCTGTTTCCAGAGAGGGGTAGGCAGCCACGGTACTCCACTGTGCCTGTTCTCAGAGAGGGGTATGCAAACACGGTACTCCCCTGTGCATGCTCCCAGAGAGGGGTAAGCAGCCATAGTACTCCACTGTGCATGTTCTCAGAGAGGGTTATGCAGCCACAGTACTCCACTGTGCATGTTCACAGAGAGGGGTATGCAGCCATGGTACTCCACTGTGCCTGTTCCCAGAGAGGGGTATGCAGCCACGGTACTCCTCTGTGCCTGTTTCCAGAGAGGGGTATGCAGCCACGGTACTCCACTGTGCCTGTTCTCAGAGAGGGGTATGCAGCCACAGTACTCCCCTGTGCATGTTCCCAGAGAGGGGTAAGCAGCCATAGTACTCCACTGTGCATGTTCTCAGAGAGGGTTATGCAGCCACAGTACTCCACTGTGCATGTTCACAGAGAGGGGTATGCAGCCACGGTACTCCACTGTTCATGTTCTGAAAGAGGGTTATGCAGCCACAGTACTCCACTGTGCTTGTTCCCAGAGAGCAGTATGCAGCCATAGTACTCCACTGTGCCTGTTCTCAGAGAGGGGTATGCAGCCACGGTACTCCCCTGTGCATGTTCCCAGAGAGGGGTAAGCAGCCATAGTACTCCACTGTGCATGTTCTCAGAGAGGGTTATGCAGCCACAGTACTCCACAGTGCCTGTTCACAGAGAGGGGTATGCAGCCACGGTACTCCACTGTGCTTGTTCCCAGAGAGGGGTATGCAGCCACAGTACTCCACTGTGCATGTTCTCAGAGAGGGCTATGCAGCCACGGTACTCCACTGTGCTTGTTCCCAGAGAGGGGTATGCAGCCATAGCACTCCACTGTGCATGTTCCCAGAGAGGGGTATGCAGCCACAGTACTCCACTGTGCTTGTTCCCAGAGAGGGCTATGCAGCCACAGTACTCCACTGTGCTTGTTCCCAGAGAGGGGTATGCAGCCACAGTACTCCACTGTGCATGTTCTCAGAGAGGGTTATGCAGCCATAGTACTCCACTGTGCTTGTTCCCAGAGAGGGGTATGCAGCCACGGTACTCCTCTGTGCCTGTTTCCAGAGAGGGGTATGCAGCCACGGTACTCCACTGTGCCTGTTCTCAGAGAGGGGTATGCAGCCACAGTACTCCCCTGTGCATGTTCCCAGAGAGGGGTAAGCAGCCATAGTACTCCACTGTGCATGTTCTCACAGAGGGTTATGCAGCCACAGTACTCCACTGTGCATGTTCACAGAGAGGGGTATGCAGCCACGGTACTCCACTGTTCATGTTCTGAAAGAGGGTTATGCAGCCACAGTACTCCACTGTGCTTGTTTCCAGAGAGTGGTATGCAGCCATAGTACTCCACTGTGCCTGTTCTCAGAGAGGGGTACGCAGCCACGGTACTCCCCTGTGCATGTTCCCAGAGAGGGGTAGGCAGCCATAGTACTCCACTGTGCATGTTCTCAGAGAGGGTTATGCAGCCACAGTACTCCACAGTGCCTGTTCACAGAGAGGGGTATGCAGCCACGGTACTCCACTGTGCTTGTTCCCAGAGAGGGGTATGCAGCCACAGTACTCCACTGTGCATGTTCTCAGAGAGGGCTATGCAGCCACGGTACTCCACTGTGCTTGTTCCCAGAGAGGGGTATGCAGCCATAGTACTCCACTGTGCATGTTCCCAGAGAGGGGTATGCAGCCACAGTACTCCACTGTGCTTGTTCCCAGAGAGGGCTATGCAGCCACAGTACTCCACTGTGCTTGTTCCCAGAGAGGGGTATGCAGCCACAGTACTCCACTGTGCATGTTCTCAGAGAGGGTTATGCAGCCATAGTACTCCACTGTGCTTGTTCCCAGAGAGGGGTATGCAGCCACAGTACTCCACTGGGCATGTTCTCAGAGAGGGGTATGCAGCCACAATACTCCACTGTGCTTGTTCCCAGAGAGGGGTATGCAGCCATAGTACTCCACTGTGCATGTTCTCAAAAAGGGTTATGCAGCCACAGTACTCCACTGTGCCTGTTCCCAGAGAGGTGTATGCAGCCACGGTACTCCACTGTTCATGTTCTGAAAGAGGGTTATGCAGCCACAGTACTCCACTGTGCTTGTTCCCAGAGAGCGGTATGCAGCCATAGTACTCCACTGTGCATGTTCCCAGAGAGGGGTATGCAGCCACGGTACTCCACTGTGCTTGTTCCCAGAGAGGGCTATGCAGCCACAGTACTCCACTGTGCTTGTTCCCAGAGAGGGGTATGCAGCCATAGTACTCCACTGTGCTTGTTCCCAGAGAGGGGTATGCAGCCACAGTACTCCACTGTGCTTGTTCCCAGAGAGGGGTATGCAGCCATAATACTCCACTGTGCTTGTTCCCAGAGAGGGGTATGCAGCCACAGTACTCCACTGTGCTTGTTCCCAGAGAGGGGTATGCAGCCATAATTCTCCACTGTGCTTGTTCCCAGAGAGGGGTATGCAGCGATGGTACTCCACTGTGCATGTTCCCAGAGAGGGGTATGTTGCAATGGTAATCCGCTGTGTTTGTTCCCAGAGAGGGGTATGCAGCCACAGTACTCCACTGTGCCTGTTCCCAGAGAAGGGTATGCAGCCACAGTACTCCACTGTACTTGTTCCCAGAAAGGGGTATGCAGCCATAGTACTCCACTGTGCATGTTCTCAGAGAGGGTTATGCAGCCACAGTACTCCACTGTGCATGTTGACAGAGAGGGGTATGCAGCCACGGTACTCCTCAGTGCCTGTTCCCAGAGAGGGGTATGCAGCCACGGTACTCCACTGTGCCTGTTCTCATAGAGGGGTATGGAGCCACGGTACTCCCCTGTGCATGTTCCCAGAGAGGGGTAAGCAGCCATAGTACTCCACTGTGCATGTTCTCAGAGAGGGTTATGCAGCCACAGTACTCCACTGTGCATGTTCACAGAGAGGGGTATGCAGCCACGGTACTCCACTGTGCTTGTTCCCAGAGAGGGGTATGCAGCCACAGTACTCCACTGTGCATGTTCTCAGAGAGGGCTATGCAGCCACGGTACTCCACTGTGCTTGTTCCCAGAGAGGGGTATGCAGTCATAGTACTTCACTGTGCATGTTCCCAGAGAGGGGTATGCAGCCACAGTACTCCACTGTGCATGTTCCCAGAGAGGGGTATGCAGCCACAGTACTCCACTGTGCTTGTTCCCAGAGAGGGCTATGCAGCCACAGTACTCCACTGTGCTTGTTCCCAGAGAGGGGTATGCAGCCATAATACTCCTCTGTGCTTGTTCCCAGAGAGGCCTATGCCGCCACAGTACTCCACTGTGCTTGTTCCCAGAGAGGGGTATGTAGCCATAGTACTCCACTGTGCATGTTCCCAGAGAGGGGTATGCAGCCACAGTACTCCACTGTGCCTGTTCCCAGAGAGGGGTATGCAGCCACGGTACTCTACTGTGCCTGTTCTCAGAGAGGGGTATGCAGCCACGGTAATCCCCTGGGCATGTTCCCAGAGAGGGGTAAGCAGCCATAGTACTCCACTGTGCATGCTCTCAGAGAGGGTTATGCAGCCACAGTACTCCACTGTGCTTGTTCCCAGAGAGGGCTATGCAGCCACAGTGCTCCACTGTGCTTGTTCCCAGAGAGGGGTATGCAGCCATAATACTCCACTGTGCTTGTTCCCAGAGAGGGGTATGCAGCCATGGTACTCCACTGTGCATGTTCCCAGAGAGGGGTATGCAGCCACGGTACTCTGCTGTGTTTGTTCCCAGAGAGGGGTATGCAGCCACAGTACTCCACTGTGCCTGTTCCCAGAGAGGGGTATGCAGCCACGGTACTCCTCTGTGCCTGTTTCCAGAGAGGGGTATGCAGCCACGGTACTCCACTGTGCCTGTTCTCAGAGAGGGGTATGCAGCCACGGTACTCCCCTGTGCATGTTCCCAGAGAGGGGTAAGCAGCCATAGTACTCCACTGTGCATGTTCTCAGAGAGGGTTATGCAGCCACAGTACTCCACTGTGCATGTTCACAGAGAGGGGTATGCAGCCACGGTACTCCACTGTGCTTGTTCCCAGAGAGGGGTATGCAGCCATAGTACTCCACTGTGCATCTTCTCAGAGAGGGCTATGCAGCCACGGTACTCCACTGTGCTTGTTCTCAGAGAGGGGTATGCAGCCATAGTACTCCACTGTGCATGTTCCCAGAGAGGGGTATGCAGCCACAGTACTCCACTGTGCTTGTTCCCAGAGAGGGCTATGCAGCCACAGTACTCCACTGTACTTGTTCCCAGAGAGGGGTGTGCAGCCATAGTACTCCACTGTGCATGTTCTCAGAGAGGGTTATGCAGCCACAGTACTCCACTGTGCATGTTCACAGAGAGGGGTATGCAGCCATGGTACTCCACTGTGCCTGTTCTCAGAGAGGGGTATGCAGCCACGGTACTCCCCTGTGCATGTTCCCAGAGAGGGGTAAGCAGCCATAGTACTCCGCTGTGCATGTTCTCAGAGAGGGTTATGCAGCCACAGTACTCCACTGTGAATGTTCACAGAGAGCGGTATGCAGCCACGGTACTCCACTGTGCCTTTTCCCAGAGAAGGGTATGAAGACGTAATACTCCACTGTGTCTGTTCACAGAGAGGGGTGTGAAGACGTAATACTCCACTGTGTCTGTTCACAGAGAGGGTTGTGAAGACGTAATACTCCACTGTGCCTGTTCACAGAGAGGGGAGGCCTCGCCTACCATACATAGCAAGATGTCTGTTTGTAAAAGACCTATTGTGAACTCTCAGTTGGATTAGAGCCTGCCCAATGCTTATCATTGGTTAGCTTTAATGTCACTCTCATTTGATCTCTTCTTGTACAATGGCTTGCCTTCCTCTTTTTATGCACCTCCCTCCCCCACCAAAAAATAAACCAGTACGTAGCCTGTTTAGGATTCTTTTGACTGTCTGACATGTATCGTTCCACTGCTCACATTTATGGAATTACTTTTTTCTTTTTCATTCAGCACGCCATGAGAGTGCATGTACTTTCCTGCTATCTCCATCTTGCGCTACGTTCCTTCCTGTAATACTCCCACCCCAGCCCTCCCAGCTTGACTGTAAAAGCACAGCAAGAGAGATTTTTTGCTGGAGTATGTCTATTGAGCAGAACTTAAGGGTTGTTCTTGCTTTATCTCCAACAGTCCTGCATGAAAGCACAAGCTCTGTCGCACAAAGGCTTTCAAAACACCAGGGATGCACCGTCTGCTGCACTCGCTGAGGTGGTGTCTGTGGCAAAATGTGTCACTAGCATGACGCTTCTCCTGGAGTCCCATAAATCTGCTCCCTGGACTACTGCAGAAGCCCGCGATGCTGATTTCTGTGAAAAGTAAACCAGGCCTCAGCAAGCGTTTCCTTTTACATTCTGGCACAGCCTTGTTCTTTTATAATATGTTCTCATGTTCCTGATTGAAATTATTAAAAAAATAAACCATGCAAATTATAAAGATTGAAAACATGAAATTTAATGTACAGTTTTGAGATGCTATAAGATATTTGTTGGATTTTCCTCTAGTATTTTGATATTAGTTTTATTTTACTTAAATTTTTTTGGGGCAAAGGCAAGATCTCTACACACAATTAACGGATCACATAAATAAATACGATCTACTACACCCTTCACAGTCAGGTTTTAGAAGCGCTCACTCAACCGAATCGGCATTACTCCATGCCACAGAAGCACTGAGGAAACATGCCGATGAAGGTGATACTGCCGCGCTGATCCTTCTTGATCTCAGTGCGGCTTTCAACACTGTATCATCTCAGCTGCTCCTACAAAGACTGGAAGCATGTGGCATTAGGAATAAGGCCTTGAGCTGGTTGGTGTCCTTCCTCTCTGGCCGAAGTTTTAGAGTGGCGCAAAAATCATACCTATCTAAGAGTATGCCTCTTACTCAGGGGGTTCCTCAGGGCTCTATACTGAGTCCTACTCTTTTTAATCTATATGTAAGTCCCTTGGCTGAGCATGTGGAACAACATAACGTATCGATTGTTTCATACGCTGACGATACGCAGCTAATTGTTCTGCTATCACAAAATGAGGAGCAAGCAGCCACCCGCTTCTCCAAATGCCAATTAGAAGTCGCGAATTGGATGTCCAACCACTGCCTCAAACTAAATGGAAACAAAACAGAGGTAATGGTTGTGGGCAGATCGCCAACTATTTGGTCATCTGCTTGGTGGCCAGAATCATTAGGCCAACTGCCCAACCCGAAAACTGAAGTTAAATATTTAGGAATCTATTTCGACTCTGAGCTGAACTTCATCAACCAGATTCATAGGGTTGCGGTCAAATGCCATGGAGCTATAAAAATCCTGCAAAAGATCCTAGATCTTCTGCCTTCTAGTGCCAGGAAAACAATTGTCCACGCGACAATAACCTCGCAATCTGGATTATGGCAATGTTCTATATCTTGGAGCCACTAAAGGGGGACTAGCCAAACTACAGAGGGTACAAAATGCCGCTGTTCGACTGGTACTCGGCCTACCTAGAAGCGCAAACTTGGAGAATGCCCTGAAAGAACTGCACTGGTTGCCAGTGGATAAGAGGGTCATTTTTAAGGCATTGTGCTACGGCCATCGCATCCTCATGAAGTCCGGCCCCAAATACCTTCATTCTATCCTAATGGAATACACACCTGGTCGGAATCTGCAAACCTTAGGTAAGGCCTTGGTAAAGGTACCGAGGATATACAAAGCCAGACTAGGAGCCCGCTCCTTCAGGTATCGGGTGGCAAAAACATGGAACACTTTGCCGATAGCCCTAACAACAGAGACTTCCGAAAAAAACTTCTGCATACAACTAAAAACGTGGCTGTATAGCAGGACCGAAGTCTCATAGATATAGAGCTAGCGCCTCTCTTCTCTTGTAACAGCTCTCTCTCTCTTGTGTCTTAGCGCGGGGACACACCTTTAGGTGTAACCAAGTGCTCTATAAATGTATAAAACTAAACTAAATCTATAGGCGAGACCTATTGGCTTTGCCAATGCTTGTTTTCACAGAGAGGTTGGTGGATGATTAGAGCAGCCATCTGTCTTTTCAAACAGTAGGTTGGCTAGCAATGGGGCATCCATGTTTCTCTTTACAGAGAGGGTGGTATTTTCTTTGAGACGATGGCTGGTGAATGGAACAACCCAGTTTCTGTTCACAGTGAACACATTGAGTGAATATGAATAAAGCACCTACATATTTTCACAGAGGAGGTGGAGGATGCATAGAGCAGCTCGGTGTCTTTGCGGTGGTGGGTGAATGAGAGATTCCTGTGTCTTTTCAGTGAGTGGGGTGATGGATAAAACAAAGCCTCATGTTTTATTAAAGCGAGAGCAGCAGATTTATAGAACCCCTCTGTGTCTTTTGACAGGGAGTGTAGTGAATGAGTGAAGCATTGCTATGTTCTGTTCACAGCTCATAGGCTGTTGGACGAATTAAACACCCTTTTTGTTTTCACAGAGGAGGTGGTGGACGTATAGAACAGTCCTCTGTCTTTTCACATAGAAGGTGGGTGATGAATGGAACACCCTCCTTTCTTATCTCAAAACTAATGTTGAATAAATGGAACACTCCTGTGTCTTTAGAGACGTGTGGTGATTGACAAACGTAACATCCCTGTGTCTTTTCTCAGAGCAGGAGGTGCGTGCATGGTTCCTGTAAGTATCTTTTCACAGGGAAGGTGGCATATGAATGGGACATCCCTGTTTCTTTTCGCACAGAGAGCGCTGAATAAATGAAACAAGCCTGTGTTTTATTTTATGTTATGTACTTGAAGACTTATATCTGAACATTCTAGTGCCTTTTCCCATGGAGGGTGGTAGATAAATAGAACACCTTTGTGTCATTTTTAGACAGGTTGATGAATGAATGAAACACCCTTGCATCATTTTACAGACCAGACACCAAATAAATTGTACACCTCACTGTCCTCCCATAGGGATGTCAGCGGATGAATGTTTGTCTATTGTCTATTGACCGTGTGGGTGGCCAATTAATGGAACACCTCTATGTATTTTCACAGAGATGAAGGTTGGTGAATGCAACATCCCTGTATCCTCTCACGGATCGAGAAAAAAAACAGACCCCCAGCTTTACACAAAGAAAGGACTGATGAATAGCACAGGCCTACACTCTCCAAAGAGGTTGGTGGATGGACAGAATGGCTCCTTCTTTCTTTGTGTAATCCTTCCCACCCCACGAACTGCAGATCCTAGTGTGACTGTAGGCAATATGAGTAGCGGCCGGTGGTGGGAGTGCTGGGGGCGGTGAGGCGGGCCGGGGTAGAGTAGGGTGGGGGGTTGTAAACTATGGAATATGGCCCAACGGAGGTAAGTAAACAAATAAATAAATAAAACGAATTTCGTTGCGCGCGCGCTGCATCGCATTTGGCAGTGTAACGCGTGCAATGAAATGTATTTATTTATTTGTTTATTTACCTCTGTTCGGCCGTATGCCGTAGTTTACTACCCCCCACCCTGCTCCTCCCCTGACCCGCCCCACCGCACTCCCACCACCGGCCGAACTGGGTAAGATTAACGCATACACAGGAGGTGAGCACGCTACGCTCCACGTGGCCCTAGGGGGGATGACTGCCTGCAAGCACGAGCTGCCAAATACATAACACAGAGACATAGCACACAGCACGGTGCCAGCACTACCAAGCACTGCAAGGAACTTGAAAAGAAAAAGAGCACAAAAATAACATGGTGCATATAAATCACAGCGGCAGTCAAGTAAAAGAGGTGTCTGTCATATACCTGGGGATCTGAGTACCAGAGATCTCCCACTCATCCCAGCAACACCCACCAGCATCCAGCACCCTGTGAGGACCAGGGGAAGACGAGCCTGCACTGAGCCCGGTAAAGGGGGCGCGCCTCGGCGGACTGTACAGAATTCAGAAAGGTCAGTCAGGCCAAGCACAAAAGGGAGGCAATAGTCAGATACCATGAGCACGCCACCTCAAGCAGGCGTAGATGGCCCACAGACAGGTGCCGCCACCGCACCACAACACCACAGCTATGCCACGTGACGCCGCTTCCCCATTCAATAAGCATGCAGACCCCGCGACGGCTGACCCACCTGGAATTCCTAGATAGGGTGTCTTAACCACTACTTTAGATGCTCGAGGGAGACAGATGGGGCTGTCATGAGATCACTGCTTATGCACTATGGAGGCATAAAACTCTGCAATCTTTTCCAAACACTACCAGACACAGGGGATACGAATGACTTTGAGACCGCGGTAGCAGCTTTGTACCGCCATTTCGACCCCTAACTTAACCCAGACTTTGAGCGTTACAAGTTGCGGCAGGCCAAACAATCCGACACAAAGTCTGTCGACATGCTCTGTGCCCGATTGAGGCAGTTAGCGAGCTAGTTCACATTTCCGTATCAAAGGGAAAAAATAAAAGTCCTTCGCCAACCCGGGATGTCACTGGACGACATCCTCATACTGGCCAGGCCACACAAACTATCAAACTCTCAAGCCAACAAAATGGAGGCCACTCTCAACAGGAACACCACCACGTCCTACACTCCACGTCCTGCCCAAGTCAAGGAGGAGAGAGTCGAGGCGATTCAAAGATGCCCAAATCCGGCCTGTGCAGTCACCAAGACACAAACAGGCGGGTCCTGTGAGAACTGTGGAGCCAAACACCCAACAGCAGGTCCCTGCTGCGCAAAAGAAAAAGGTCTGCTCCCGGTGAGGAAAACAAAATCATTTTGCAAGGGTGTGCAGGAGCGGGAAGTCGTGGTCGGCCTTCTGAAGACCACACAGACTCACACCCAACATCAGGCAACTCTCCATTGGCGACCACTTCATCCAAGAAGAGGTCGCACCACCCGGGGATGGGTTCAACATGGAGGGGGATGACAATGACGTGTTTATCATATCCTTCACAGGCTGTGCCGACAAGCGACAGCGACCACCGCCCATGTGCCCCATTCAAGTGGCTGGCTCCATGGTGCAAGCACTGATCGACACAGGGCATCAGTAAATTTCATGAACTCGGAGCATTATGAATGCCTAACACAACGCCCGCTGTCCCCCACAAATGCAAAAATCTACACATATGGAGGGACACACGCGCTGAGGGGAATGATAGGAGTGGAAGTGACTAGCGACTAGCATGCAACACGGGCAAGATTCTACGTGGCGGACAGAAAGAAGGGCACCCTCCTCAGCTGCCACAGGATGGAGGATATGGGTCTAGTCTTCTTTGCAAATCAAGTGCACGACGCCCTCCTGGTAGAGTTCCCGCAGATGTTCAAGGGCCTGGGCAAACTCAAGGGCAAGCAGTTCCAACTGCACATCGATGCCTCAATAAGACCAACGGCATTAAGACACAGAAGAGTACCCTTCCACTTACGCCCGCAGGTGGAAGAAGAGGTAAGATACTCGAAGATCTGGGCGTCATCGAGCGGATGTCTGGCCCGACCCCGTGGTTGAGCATGAGTTTTGTGTGGTGACAGATCAAATTCGCTGATTCCCCTGTTCGCAAGAACATCAAGACTGGCTCCCCCTAGGGTGGTACAAATTCAAGCGTACCGATTTGAGGTTGTGTTCTGCCCTGGTGCCAACAATCCAGCCAACTACTAGTCGCACCACCCCATCACGACAGATATGTGTCAGCCACAGACTGAGGAGGAACACACTGGAGGAAGTGGGGACAGCAACAACACTGAATGAAAATCTAGCAAGAGTCAAGGAAGCCCTGTTCGTAAGAGGGTCGCAAAACTTCTTGAATGGAGCTTACTCCCTGAATGCAAGAGATCATCACACGAGACAGCAACTATGGAGAGTCCGCAATGAGCTCAGCAAAGGTGTAAACGGAATAATACTGCAGAGCCATGCCATCGTAGTCCCAAATAAGATGGAGAATCAGGTTGTTGACCTGGCACATGTCGGACACCAAGGAATGGTGAAAACCAAGACATGCCTACGCAGCAAAGTGTGGTTCCCAGGCATGGATGCCATGGTAGAGGGCAACATTCAGAATTGCCATTCATGCACAATCACCAGGGGAAACCCGGCCCCTGCCATCATAGAGGAGCCCAGGAAAACACCCTGGCCCAAAGTGAGTATCGACTTCAGGAGCGTTCCCATTGGCTGTAGCACTCTGGTTCTGATGGACTCACACTCCAAGTTCCCCATTGTTGAAGTGGTCTGCTCCACCACCTTCCCGCAGCTCCAAGCTGCCCTCAACAAAACCTTAGTGCTGTTGGGCCTCCCAGACAAGGTCAAATCAGACAATGGGCCTCCATTCCAGGGCCGGGAATTCCAGGAGTATCTGACCCCGAAGGCCATTCAACACAGAAAGATCATACCACTATGGCCCCAGGCAAATCGAGAGGTCGAACGCTTTATGGAGACTCTCAACAGGGCGTTGCGATTGGGAGTAGAAAGAGGAGAGGATGCAGAGGGATCGCTTCACCAATTCCTCGACGCATACCAACAGACCCCACACAGCACCACCCAATGCGCTCCATCTCATCTCCTCTTCAGGCGTGCCCCGGGACAGCATCCCGAATGAACCCGCTTGGCATCCCGCAGAAATGGACAGCACAGCCCGGAGGAAAAACACCAACCGGAAGACAAGCCTTGCCCGAGGTGCTGAGTCACCATCCCTGTGTGTGGGAGACTATGCTGTGGTAAAAGATAGTCATCCTGGGGGGCAGTTCCAGACACCCTACAAACTTGGGGTATGGAGAGTCATTGAAATAAAGGGGATCATGGTCTCCACGCAAAGGAGCACACAAATAGTTACCAGGAATGTATCCTGGTTCAAAAAGGTGCCGGGGCATCACCCCAACCAGAATAGAGCCAGTTCTTTATCAGAGTTCCTGTGGAGGTAAGGAAACCACAGTTGTTTAAATTCATGGTCAAAGCCAAACCTGTCCTGACTGTCGGTGAATATGGTGACTCTCATTTAAGCAGGTAAACTTTAAGCTCTGGTAAGAACAATCAATTCAGCTACTTGGGCAAAACTAATTCTCTGAAGCCATGAACCTTTGACAACATCATTTATAGTGCACACGACATATGCTGCTCTTCGTGTGCCATCATTCCCTCTCAGACCTGAGCCATCTACAAACAATACATGGTCGGCCTCAGTCAGTGGTTCATCCTTAATGTCGGTTCTTGGGGGTTGCGCATAGTTCCATGACATCTAGGCAACCATGTTCAACTACATCACATTTGTCATCATCATCTTTTACAGGTAACAGTGTAGAATGGTTTAGGATAGTACGCCTTTTCTGAATGATATTGTCAGAGGATAATGTTTTCTGCTTATAGCAGGTCAGCCTGTTATGGGTCAAATACTGTGTTTTGGTTCTTGTTAACAGTAGCTCCACAGAGTGCAGGACATTGACAGTTAAAGGATAACCCATCACTATGTTCTTTTCCTTTTTCAGACTAGTACTTACCGCTGCCACCGCACTAAGGCAACCAGGAAGACCTGCCACTACTAGGTCAAGTCTTGCAGAAAAATAATCGATGGGCTTTCAAGCCCCTCCATGTTCTTGTGTCAAAACTGAGAGCACTCACCCATCTCTCTCAATGCAAAACAATGTAAACTATTTTGTATAATCATGCATTCCTAGTGACAGGGCACAACACAACTTGTCTTTCAGCTCTAAGAATACTTTTGTACATTCATTTTCCCATTGAATTGGATCAGACACATTTCTGAATGTCATCCTCAGTAGAGGTTTTACCAACAAGGAAACGTTTGGTATCCACTGCCTGCAGTAACCAACCATTCCCAAAAACATCCTGACTTCCTTTTGAGTTTGCGGTGGATTTATCTGCAAGATCACTACCATCCTCTCTGGAGACACCTTTCTAGCTCCTCTCACAATGATGTGTCCCAGATACTGAACTTCTTTTTGACAGTACTACAGTTTCATTGGAGACACTTTGGGTCAATTTTCAGCTAGGTGATTCAAAAGTGCAACGGTGAAATGCTTGTATGCATCTCACGTCTCTGATGCCACAAGCTAATTGTCTATAAATTGTATAAGGGTGAAATTGTATGCCATTTGCAGGTTCTCCAGATTTCTTTTCAGAATCTGGTTTAAGATGGATGGACTCTCTGTATACCTTTGTGGGACACAGCAACATGTTAATACCTTCTGTTGGAAGACGAAGGAAAAAGAAACTGTCTTTCTTCATGCAATGGCCCCGAGAAGAAAGCTTGACACAGATCAATAACTATAAACCATGCTGCAGTATATGGGATTTGAAATAGTATAGTAGCTGGATTCAGTACCACGGGACAATAGGGCACTCCAATTTCTTTCCTTTTCCTCAAATCCTGCACTATTCTAAACTTCCCATTGGGCTTCTGTAAGCCAATTATTGGAGAATTACATGGACGTCCAATCAATTCTCTCAAGATCCCTTTCTGTAACATGTCATCTATCACTGACTTTATTCCTGCAATTGTTTCTGGTGTCAAGTGATATGGTAGCGTTCTAGGATAAACAGCATTTGCCTTCACAATGACTCGGACTGGTTCTACACCTTTAATAAATCCAATGTCTTTCCCTCTAAAATCCCAAACTTCTTTATCACATCCTCTGGCAATTCATTAAGGGTCAGCAAAGGGAACATTCCTATTTCGGTCGGCTGTCTGATTATCTTGAAATATACCCCCTCATTATGGGTCTAGAAAGCCACACCATCGGCTTACAGTAAATGGTGCAATTTAACTCACACAGCACATCTCTCCGTAACAGAATCACCAACAACAAAATTGTGTTTTTGCCTAAATTAGCCCATTTTTACTGGGACTTTCTGTGAAGCTCAGTTGATGACTTGTTTGGTGGGAACTACCACAACTTGGATAGTATTCCCTGAGAGAGGTAGGTCTGGGACTTCCACTGCTCTAATAGTGGACTGGGTAGCACCTGTATCGATGAGAAACGATACGAGGTGGCCATAAACCTCAACATCTACATAAGGGCCACTCTGATCTAACTCTAAGATTGCACCAAGTACGCAATCTTCTTCTTCTGTCAGGCACCATCATTGGGAATTATCTGAACTTCAACCATCATTTTCAAATAATGGGCATTGTTGTAATGCATTTTGTTTTGGCTTCAGAATTTGTGGCATGGCATTCTGAAATGGATTGGTATTCATTTTTGGCATTTTATTTAGATTTAACCTGGGATTCCCCATTTGTGTGGGGGCAACAGGCATCATTGGAGCCTGTTCCTGCATTGGCATTTGCATTTGCTGTGCAGGCACATTTTGATTTTGTATACCTGTGGCATTTGTACATTTCCTCCTGCATTGTCAGGATTATATTGACATTCCCTCTTCCAATGTCTAATTCTATGACAGATGTAACAGGCAGTTACCTTTTTCATAGCATCAATCTCCGGTCCAAATATTGTAATTACAGTAACATGTCTACCTCTACCCTGTGAAATATAAATTTTTCCTTGATTTCCTTGAAAACCAGGCTGTGGGACAGCAACTCCTTGCATGTAATTTTCCTGGAAAAGAAGGGTTTGGAAAACCTTTCTGAGCCAGCTTCATTTGTGCTTAAATGAATTTCTCTTTGTCCTTTTCTGATTCATGTCTAACTCATCGCTGTAGTATTTTGTAAGCCTGGGCAAAGCACTACGTTACGCTCGCGTAGTTTGCGAAGTTTGCGCTACTTCGCACTACGCGAATTGCACGTAGGACAGTGCGAACACGCGTAGCGTAGTGTTGCGTAGTGCTGCGGTCATTTTTTGCTTGCTCGCGGTCCTCAACGTCAAGTTGGCGACCGCGAGCAAGCAAAATGACATCCCGGCGAGACTTTTTCCTTGTTCGCAATCAGCAACATCAAGTTGGCGATCGTGAGCATGGAAAATAAACCTCCCGGCGAGATTCCCAACGCGAGGAGGTCAGGTTTCTCATTGCGAGTGGTCGCGTATGCTCGCAACCGCTCGCGATGAGAAACTACCAGTTCGCGTTGAGAAAGCTGCCGCTCGAGTAAAAATCTACTCGAGCAGCAGAAAACTACAGCTCGCACTGTGCAAGATGCCATTTTCAATGATTGCACAGTGCCGGTTGCTTGTCTGCACTGTGCAATCATTGAAAACGACATCTGGCACAGTGCGAACAAGGTACTACGCAGTTCGCGAAGTGCTACGCGTAGCTCGCGTAGTGCGAAGTGCACTTTGCGTAGCTTCGCGAAGTGCTACTTCGCGAACTACGCCCTGGCTTAGTATTTTGCATATCCAATAATTTCATCCAGTGAGTTAATTTGCCAACATATCACACTTTGAGTTATATGTGACCAGATCTCTATATTCGACCCTAAAACAAACTTAAAAATACAAAAATCCCCATATCCTTCCCCTCAGGATATAATGTCCACTGTGTTGTTGAAACACCTGCAATAATGTCTCATAATATTCATGCACAGTTTCCTTCGGCTACTGTGTGGTCTTTTTTGTTTTGAGGCAATCATATCTTTTGGGGGTAGTCTGGCTTTCAAAAAGGTAGTGACTGACTCATACTACTCCATCACAATAGGTGACAGCGCATTTGTCCTAGCCACTCTCGCTGGTTCGTCTGTGGGCCACTGTCTTACATTCAGCCCATAAATCAGTACCACAGTGTCAAAGAACATATTCAAATCTGTCTGCAGCACTTTTGAAATTTTTATAAACTGTTCAGCTTGTGCATTTTTCTCAAATTGAGAGATAAGTACAAGCTTATTTCTCAATTTTAGAAAATTGTTAGTGAATACTATCAAATCACCTACACCCTTATGCATCAACCCAAAATCCAGTCGGTAAAATACCGATTCGGTAATAGCTCCCGGTATTAAGGAAAAAATACCCAATCCCAATGCATCAACGCAAAAGCAGAAATCGCTATTTAAGGAATCCTTAAATAGCGATTCTTTAAATAGGGATTCCTTAAATACCGATTCCTTAAATAGCGATTGCATTTAAGGAATCCCAAAGTGAGATTCCTTAAATGCAATGCATCAAAGTTAAAAAATTAGCGATTTCGCTAATAGGGGGAGCAAATTACCATGAAGATGAACTGCATGGTAATTTGCAAAAACTTTGAAAAATGCACTTTTGTGCATTTTTCAAAGTTTCATGTTGCGCACACACATGCCCTTAGAGCATGTGTGTGTGCAACATATGTGCACATATCATTTTCAGGGGTGCAACAGGGTGTCCTTTTGACACCCTGGCACCCTTGAAAGTGCTCCCGCTATTAGCGATTCGGTAATACCGAATCGCTAATACAGACTGGCTTTACATTCATTCCTATGGGCCTCCAAGCCCATAGGAATGAATGGGTAGGTATTCCTTATTACCGATTCGGTATTACCGATTCGGTAATAAGGAATATTAAGGAATCGCTATTTGAATAGCGATTCCTACATGCATAGCCTTTTGCTATTCCTTATTAGCGATTCCTTATTTTTCGCTAATAAGGAATCGCAAATGGCATTGTTGATGCATAGGCCCCCTAGACTTCAAGGAACATATACATACATCCCTCCTGCGATTTCTCTAAGTAGGTAAGCTGTCACCTCTACTTTACTTTCTTCATAGCTGCTTCCCTCTTTTTCTTCTCATGTTTCCTAACCCATTTAGTTTCAAATGTTTTGGTCTCACTCCGCCTGCAAATCCACTTGACCAATTCTATAATATGCAAACGTACTCCTACAATCCTCAAATTCTCCAATGCTGGTTCATCTAATTGAACACTATAACTTCTCTGTAAATGCACAATGTTTGTAAGATCTTTTTCATATTTGTGAGCTAGTTCAGTAAGGTTGTAATGAGCTAAGGCTGCACTTCTGATAACGTCTTTGCACAAGTGCATTAATTCTTTCCTTGATATTGATCCATGTGCTTAAACTCCAAACATCAACCTATTATTTCGTACAGTTCAACTTTCAGTTGAGAACATTTGAGGGCCTCTCTTTTTCAACTTCTGATTTCTCGGGTGTTCCTGCTCACTCTGCCTTACTAAGTCCTGCTGTTTTGTCAAACCAGGTTGTTATATATCCTTCCTCAGTCGCAACTATTTCTTCTGATGATACTGGGCTGTGAGTACTAACATCCCTCCATCTATTAGTGCTTGCACCATTAGTGGTGGCTTCCAGGCAACTATCTGTGAGTTCTGAGAAGTCTGGACAAATCCCGTTGTTGGTAAACATTTAGCAACTAGTTGAGTCTCAGGTCTTGTCTCCACAAGTGGAGGAGCACTTGCTGTTATCCTGGTTACAGGTTGAGCATTAACAACAGGCACTGGTGCTATACTGGTCACTTCAGCTGTAGTAGTCACAATTGGAACTGTAACTAGTGGTCGAGCTATTACAGATGAGGTAATCATCAATATTTGGATTTGCTCTGCAGGGATATCATGTGGTGGGGGTCTTGAAGTCAAAATGTGTTCCAATATTTCAACCCCTGAATTGGTACCTGACTCCTCCTCTTATCTCTGGAAGGAACCTTTGTCCTTTCCTCTCTGAGGTATTACTGGATATAATCTAGTTCCTTCTATAATACCTTTTCTCCAATTACACTGTTCTTTGTACCATTGGGCATTCGCATAAGTTTTCACTGCCCTACTGCCCTATTAGTCCTCCTCTGGTATTTTTCCCTCTCTTTCTCCCTGGCAACTCTTTCCCAAGCGTTATATGCTTCATATTGGAGGAGTCTAGGTTGCGGCTTCATTTTGTACAATTTTCCCTTCAAATGGTCGAGAATTCTAGTGTTGAATGTCCCATATCTAGGAAAGCTCAGTTTTCCCTCCTTCTCTGAAATTCTGCTCCACTGGTGAAGCCAAGCACATGTATTTATCCATGCTTGGTAGTCACAATATATGTAGGCGTACTCTCAGGAGGCGCCTCTTCCCCTTTGTGTACTAGAATTGTAACATCCCCTCTCACCAAATTCTTAATTTCTCTGAGACATTTCATAATGACAAATCAATTTGATACAACACGATTGAACCAAATGTTATGATTTTGTCCTGTATACGTCACTTTTCCTGTTGGATGAATTAAATTCCAGTTATTATTGTTCACAGATCTTAAAACCAAATCTAAATACAGTATTCACTTTTAGGAATTCAATTCCAGCATGGCATTGCTATGTCACCAACCAATCACAGCGGAAAACACATCAACCGACCAATCCCCGCTCAAAACACTGACGCACAACCTCACTCCTCACAGCAGGTAACGCTCCTTTACAATTTTCTTCATACTTGCACAGCTGTAATTATCAACTTTTTAAACCACCTTCTTGTTTGCTCTACTAAGAAAAATAAGTATTACAATCTTCAGAGAACACACTTCACAATCGCAAGTGAAATCTCGACCAGTGTGAAATCCCCCAAACCAATGCAGGTTCCCCCATTTGCGTAATTAGGTTAAACTAACACCAATCAATGTTAATCAGTCACAACAAAAGTTAATAACCCCATGCCATTGGTGTAGGTGATGGTACCTCACACACCACACCTCAATCCTGCAAACAAGTTCATCAAATTAATTTGTAACATCCATGGATCTTTTGACAACGACACGCTTGAAAACTTCAATCAATTTCGAAAACAACTTATTGATACTTTCTCTCACCCACTCACTCACTCCAAACTTTTAATCCAAATGAAAAACACAACCACAAAACATTTCACACCTTCAAAACCACCTTTGAATAGCGCCTTGTTGGATCACCGACTTCTGGACATTGGATTCAGGAGTCAGGGATTTTTAAGTAAAGGGGTGGGAAACTATTTTATAGCTCCATTCAGGGTGTATGACAGAGATCTTCAACTTCCCGCCAACTCTATCTCTCTTTTTAGTGGAGAGGTGTGGCTCACTGGTTAGAGGCGGCAGATCCGTAAGCAGAGAATCAGTCAGGGACCAGGGTTCAATTCCCGACGCGGCAGGGTCGTGGACCAGGGTCAAAACGGACTCGATAATTCTCGCCTCGGTACCTACTCTAACCAGGAACACACTCGGCAACTCTGGGCATTAGCTTGCCTCATCTCCACAACGGCCCCCCACATTCGCCGGGGATGCCTGGTTTCACCTTGGAGATACCCTGCAGGGACCATCTCACAGGGATAGCCAGGACGGGTTCCCCAGCGGTCTACAGCGCCAGGACGCCTCAGGGCAGCAGTGCGCTTTACAAGACATTTACATTTACATTTACATTTTTTCAACAGATCTTTGCCAACATGTTAGTATGGAACGCATAGCAAAATTCATCAACATACAGCAGTTTTAGAATTCAGTCAATGATGTGAGGTTTGGTAAAGTTTTAAACATTTTATTACTCATTAAGAGATTAGTAATAATTTTGGGCCTAATTATGATGGCTTTCCGACCACTATTGCATCGGGTTGAAAACCGACCTGCATGTAATCAGTGGTCCACCCAACAAATTAGGATGCGTCGGCTGTGTAGGCGGTCGAAAACATCCCCTTTACCATTGTGGCTTGTGCTGTGGCCCGGCAAAGGGCCGCAGCCAAGCCACAGTGGAAAAGGGGATGTTTGGGACCTCAGGGTCACATAGCGGAGGCCAACGGGGGACAGTGGCCTTGCTAGGGGCCTCCAAAGTCCCTTTTCGACAGCCTTTCTATGGTGGTCGGACTACCATGGAAAGGCTGTCGGGATGGGACATCGTAATGGACATCGTAATGGCAGTGCGTGTGCAGGCACCACCCCTATTGTAGGGATTACAATCCGACTGACAACCCAACAGGCAAGTTGAGCCTGTCGGACACGTCTGTCGGTCCCTGCGAACACAGCTGTTGGACTGACCGCATCCTAATGCAGCGGTCGGACCGCTGTGCTGGATGGCAGTCAAACCTCTACCGACAGGCCATCCTAATCAGGCCCTTTGTCATTCATTCAAATTAGTATTAGTCAGATATATTCAGTTATAGAAATATCAAGAACATTTGGTTAGCAGCATGAAAAATAAGGGTGTTGCAAAAAAAAATAGTCCTCTTAATCAAAAGAACCTAACATGAAAGCCATAAGATTTCCTTGTGAAAAAGAGCAAGGGTTCAGAGCATCAAGCTAATAGTCTCAAGAGAGCAAACCCCTCATCAATTAAGAGCAGTTCTGGAAACTAAGAAGTCCATTAGGATGACGGGTGGAAAAGCACCCCGACCGCCATGATAGCGGGAAAACACAGCCCGCCAGGACCGCGGGAAAACCGCCGGTCCAATTATTATGCTCCCCAGTAGAGAATCCGACCGCGGCGGTCGGATAGCGGCGGTTAACATTGTGGCGGGTAGTGCTGCCAGCGGCACCGCCGCGATGTCTAAACAAGCATGTCCCTGCACTGTGTTGCAGGCACTGCACAGTGCCTGCCACCTGGTACAGGGACATGTAGCGGGTATCATGGGTACCCCCCCAGTGCACCCACACACACCCCCAACACATTGGGGGTTCACAATGGACCCCCGGAGACATTCTCCGCATGCCTTTCCATGGCGGTTCCACCGCTGCGGCAAGCTGGCTACCGCCGGCATCATTATCGTGCCGGCGGTGCTTGACCCTGATCCGCCACAATTGTAGCCGTCCAGCTCCGCACGCCAGGCAAGCGGGCGGACTGCAACCGGCGGAAAAGTGGCAGGCGTGAAATCACACCGCTGCGGTCACGACCGCAATGCTAATCGGACCGGCGGTGTTCAGGGCTTTGATGGCGGGCGGATGTCCGACGCCTGGCCGGCGGTTGCTACCGCCCGCCCGGCGGGGGACATCCGCCCTCCATCCTAATGGACCCCTAAGCCGAGTTCCCTGACAGATGCAGTAGCAACCTCCAAGATAGGAGAAAATTAATTGTAGCAGTAGCTATGATTCGACATAAAGAAAGTCTACTCACGAAAGGTAAAGGAAACTAGAAAATGACGGTTAGCAGTAGCTTACAGTAAATGGGGCAGCACAACAGTGCTAAGGGGCATGGCAGGGTAGATGGGCATAGGATGCATTGACTACAGTAACTCTCTAACTAGGAACACATACTATATAGAAAGGCACAAGACATATGTTGGAAAAACAGGTGCTTAAGTCATTTTCAGCCAATGAAGAAGGATTTTCCGATGGTCCGTTGCCTTTCCTCTCAGTTGTCATGGTAAACATCCATGTCGACATGATGTTATTTGAATGTGACTATACAATAAGATACATCTAGGAAGGTTCTCATGAGAACCTTTGCAAACCTACTCTGTTAGCGGTTCAGTGTCATATTGTGTAACAATGGACTCCTCTATGAAATGAAACATTAATATCTAGCATGTCCTGGTTAAATCATGAGAAACAGTTTCTTCCACAATGTAGTATAAGTAGTATCTGCTTCTTATGGTTACCCACACGTTTTGCTGATGTCACACTGTTTTTGGCCTAGCTTTCTCCTGTAAATTGATATGCATATACTTTAGGTACACTCCAGATTGGATTCTGGAGTACCCTTATCAGTCCCTAGAATATGGTACACCATGTACCCAGGGCATAGGTACCCCAGAGCCCTCCCATGGGCTGAAGCATGTATTGTGCACCCCTTAGGGGTGGGCGGAATTTGCAGAATTAACCTTCGCAAATTATCGCGAAAATGTTTAAAATTATCGCAAACAAGCGGAAATATCGCGAAGATGCGGAAGTTTTTTTCCGGCATGTTCGCGAGATTTTCTGCATGGTTGCGGGTCGCCAACTTACCCATGTGGTTGCTTGCGGGCGCGGCCATCTTGTTTTGAGTTGTTCTCGCGGTGCATGATCGCGAGAAGAAAGACGTGATCGCGCGACGCATGACGTCACTGCGGGCGCGAACTGTCGCGAGACAGCGCAAATGGCTAAAAACAATACAACTTCTCATGGAGAACGCGACCGGATCAAGAAAACTTGTCGGCGAACGCAGGGATTCAGGTAAGGCGATCGCGCGCGCGCGAGAATGTATTATTTTACAGCGCGAGCAAGAAACAAATTATCGCCAAGCTGCGGAAACCGGAATTTTTGACATTTTCGCGCTCTCCGCGGAACGCGAAAATGTCAAATTATCGCAATTTCCGCGAACGGAACGAAATTTTCGCCCAGGCCTAGCACCCCTGAGAGGCCATCCAAATTGACACAACAAGCCTGCTACAGCAGACTGTGTAAGCTGGTGCTTGCACCACTTACTTAAGATATAGGTTCATTATATCTATCTAAATCACTACACTTAAATACCTATCAGTCCCCCCTATGGCAGGCCTTAACAATCCTGAAGGCAGGGTGCTGGGTTTTATGTGAGAGGGTGCCCCTGCATGAGCAGAGCCCCTTCTGCAGCCTTCGGAGACCATTCTCTGGGGTTGTCTGTGATGCGGACAGACATTTATGTTTAAGTGCATTATAAACTTGCGGTAAATGCTAACTTTAAAACGGCGGCTTAGAAGCATGTTGTGTTTGGTGTAAAACACCTTGGAATCATACCTCGCCACCAGTAACTGGCGGGGGAGGTATGATTCCACCCTTTTGAAGGGATTTATTTGGGCCACCGGTATACCAGGTACCAGCTTTCTCGACCTGGGCAGCACAAAATGGATGCTGCCAGCCACAGACACGATTCTGCTCTCCTACTGCTGAGCCAAGCTCGAGCAGAGGAAGGCATGACAATAGGCATCCAGTCACAGGGAGGTGTAACCACCTCCCAGACATGATTTAGTGTATTGGGGCTGGGTGGGTGCACTCTTAGAGTGCCAGAAAGTATGCACTGGGGTCACATTTGGTGTCCCCGTGCATAGTTCAGCTCAAACCAGATACAGGAGCCATTTGCTCCTTCTCTGGTGTGAAACTGGACAAAGGACATGAGTGTAGCCACACCTATGTCCTGCCCCTCCCCTAGGAGGGTCCACTGAATGTTTCCAACCCCTTCCCATGGGTATAAAGTGGGTTACCTGATCACAGGACATTAGATTTTGCCTGGACAAGATTCTGATAAGAAGAAACCAAGTACTTCGACTGCCTGCACGATGCTGGACGACTGAAGAATCTCCCTTGGAGTAAAGGAGTTACTCCCCTGCAAAAGCAGGCATCTAAATGCATCTGACCAGTTTGTTTCTCCCAAGCTCATGAGGACTCTGAAGATTTCAGCAACACAAGAGGTGGGTTCCCAAAGGTCCCTGAGGTTGATCTTCCCTCTCAGTGATTCTGAGACCAGTATCCCTTGTGGGGACCGTGCAACCCGAACCCCTGTGCTTCGTGTACTTTTACAAGTGCATGTGCTTAGTGACAATTCCTGAGCCTGTACTTTGGACTCTGTGTAGTCCCAACCCCGAGCAGAACTTGCACTGAAGATTTCCGGCCACCACTCCACGAGTGTCCTGTGGGCTGGTGCTTTGCAGACTTGCTTGAGGTGTCCTCACTATCCCTGGTCCGTTGGCCTGTGGGTCCTGGCGAGAGTCACCTTGTTAATTCTTGGACTTACCTGGTTGCTCCACATGTGCCCTGACTCTCCATTGCTTGGAGAGCCTCCTGGACCTTGCTGGTCCACACCGTAACCTGTTTCCTCTGACAGCATGGGTTGCAGTTGCCAAGGTTTGTTGGTGCTCCAGCTGGACATCGACCCCTCAGCTCTCGACATCCTATGTGGGACAGCTCACCTCCGGACTTTGGTTGTCCTCAACATCTCCTGGTCCCCGTGGCTGCTGAGTCAAGCAACCCTTCTTCATCCCTGAAGCACTCAGCATCGGTGGGCATTCGGCTACCAAGCCCCTGGTCACCTGAAGTGACCCAGACTCTGTCCCCTCTGCTTTCAGGTTCTTCTCACCTCGATTCCAGGCTTGGATTCCACCGGACACTCTTTGCCCTCCTGACAGAAGGACTTCTTTGCAGCTCTTCATTGAAAACGACAAAGGTTTCTGACATCACTTGACCCCTATGCACCCGGCTCCTCTGGGATAGGTAACACGGGTACTCTGGTACTCACTGGTAGGTTAGCCTTAGAACCTCCTAAGTTCCAAAGGGTTTGCTCGAAGTCCTCTTAGAAGTTTACTTAACTTGTAATTTTCCAACCGTGACTTTCCCACAGAGTTGTACGTAGCACGTGTTTCCTCACTCCACCCGTCCTCCGTGGGCTCCCTGTGTCATTCCTCTGGGTGGTTCCTTGGGATCCCAGTGATTCTACGTGCTCTAGGCACTGTGTCTATTGAAGTCGTTGTTGTTATACCATATTTTTGTATATGGTTCGGTCTCCCCCTGGTGCCCGCTGTGTATTTCGCTATTTACGAATGTTCTATTGATTTAGTATTGTGTGCTTTGTGCCCTAGTGTCGTGTAGAGACTAGTAGAGAGTGTTATATTAATAAATACATATTTCTATATAAACACTGTGTGGTTCTCCTTTCATTTAAACATTAAGGAGGTGATATTCTTGTAAAGCAAGCTGCTTTACATTCCTTCAAGATTAAGCCTGAAGGCAGCTCTCCATGGCTACCACTAGGATAGCTTTCAATAAGGTTATCTTTGACCTCAGACATCTTAAGGGTTGTGTGGCCTGGTACAAGGTGCCCACTTTAACTAGTGGACAACATATACCAACCCACCTTCTCACACAAAATCCTTAATTCTACTAAACATTTTGGTGCCGATTCCGATCCTGGAAAAACCGGGTACGAACCGTCGGTCGGAGCGTTTTCTCCGTCCGACTCGTACCTGGGAAAAAAACATTACAAACATGCAAGTACGATTCGCACGGAAACACCATTTCTACAAGCTGGGGGTCCGCACCGTACATACGGGGGTGGGGGTACGCTCCGTACATTTGGGGGTGGGGTGGGAGTCCGCACCGTACATACGGGGGTGGGGGTACGCTCCGTACATTCGGGGGGTGTGGTGGGGGTCCGCACCGTACATTCGGGGGGTGGGGGTTCGCACCGTACATACAGGGGTGGGGGTATGCTCCGTACATTCGGGGGGTGGGGGTCCGCACCGTACATTCGGGGGTGGGGGTACGCTCCGTACATTCGGGGGGTGGGGTGGGGATCCGCACCGTACATTCGGGGGGTGGGGTGGGGGTCCGCACCGTACATTCGGGGTGGGGGTCCGCACCGTACATACACGGAGGGGGGCTGGGGGTACGGCGCGTACATCTGCGGGGGGGGGGGCTGGGGGTACGGCGCGTACATCCGCGGGGGGGCTGGGGGTACGGTGCGTACATCCGCGGGGGGGGCTGGGGGGGACGGCGCGTACATACGGGGGGCTGGGGGGGAACGGCGCATATGCAGGCACATGTCTCCATGGTTGCTATTGAGGTTCGCTCCGTGCGATGTTTTTTCCATACGGTTGTACAATCGGACGGACGGGATGGATCGTACTTGCGCGCTCGGACTCCATTTTTCCGATTCGTACGTAAAATCGTCCGGGGACGTGTCGGACACTTTTTCCGACCCGAGGACGTGTGGGGGAATTTTCCCAATGCGATTCGTATGTATTTTTTCCCATGCGAATCGTACTTGCCAGTTTGTACGGTACTTGTACGATTCGGACGGAAAAAAATCCGGATACGATTCGTACGGAGAAAATTTTTCCAGGATCGGAATCGGCCCCTTTATTTACTATAACGCATAGCAGGTGACTTGATCTAATACGATCAAATCATATGGTGTGAGGAAAGAAAGAAATACACTTTCTTGAAACAGCACATTTTCTGACAATGACACGTATTTCAGCTAAATATTGGAATAAATTATTAGTTCTAAAAGGCATTATTTTAATAAAGGGAAAGAGACAGGAAGAAAATAGGAGGCCTAGTAATGTAAGCTTAATTAAAATGGAAGCTTTCCGCTGACTAATAAGCTGCATGTTTGTTTTTACACGTTCAAGAAATGCACATTTTCCTACAATTTGTTTTGCATTCTCTACATTATTACCCAGATATATTTTAGTGTCTGTATAAGGTTAATATTGTTTAAAATGTTCTACTCTATCAAGAAAGACCCCTTCCTTTTGCATAGGTCCATCTCCATTGAGCCTCCCTGAGCCCAACGCTTTTAAACATCTACATAGTCCCACCCGCAGCCATCAACAGGAACCACAGACTCAACATCTTCTCCTACGCCAACAACACCCAGCTGATTCTCTCCCTCACCAACATACCAAGAGTCACCAAGAAAAACTTTCAGGAGGGGATAAAGACTTTTCACCGCCTGGATGAAAAACAGCTGCCTCAAACTCAACTCAGAGAAGACCAAAGTCCTCATCATGGGCTCCTTCCCCTCCGCCTGGGCGACTCCTGGTGGACCGCAGCACGTGGAACCTCACTCACATCCACTTACCTCGCGCAGACCAATGTATCGTCCTGGACTCCTCGCTCACCATGAGACGCCAGATCAGCGGTGTTTCATCATCCTGGTTCCACACGCTGAGCCTGCTCCGAAAGATCTTCAAATGGATCCCCACCGAGTCCAGAAAAGAAGATACCCACACACTTGTAGCAGCAGAATTGACTACGGCTACGCACTCTGTGCCAGCATCACCTACAAATTCCTTAAGAAACTGCAGAACACCCAAAACGCTTCTGCCATACTCATCCTCAACATACCCACTGCAAACACATTACCAGCCACCTAAGGCTCCTCCACTGGCTCCTAGTCATCAAAAGAATCACCTTCAACCTCCTCAAACACACCTACAAAGCCCTACAGAATGCGGGACTGGCATACCTCAACCACTGCCAGGCATTCCACATACCCACCAGAGAACTCTGCTCTGCCCAACTAGCCCTGTCTACTGTTCCACATATCCCCAGACCACAGCCAGAGGAAGATCCTTCTCCTACCTCACAGTGAAGACCTGGAACACCCTGCCTCTCCACCTCAGGCAATCACCATCACTACCTCAATTCAGGAAGGACCTCAAGACCTGGCTTTTCGACTGAACCAAAGTGCCTCAATGGACCGGCAACTCCCCCCAAATCCCTCCCCCAGATCCTTGAGACCCTTACGGGTTAGTAGTTGCACTTTACAAGCCTCTTATTGATAGTCATCGATGTGCACAGCTGAGGCACAGTCACCTGCCTTTTTTAGAAACCCAGATGCAAGACAGAGGTGCCGATCACGATCCTGTAAAAACCGGGTACGAACCATCGGACGGAGCATATTCTCCGTCCGACGCGTACCCGGTCGTCAAAACTTACAAACATGGAATTACGAATCGCACGGAAACTCCATTTCCGTACGATTCGTACAAAACCCCGACCGACGAAAATAAACATACAAATGCGATCCGGGAAAGCGCCGACGTGACGACGGGACGCACGCAGCCTGCCATTCACGAACCAGGAATTACGATTCGCACCGACGTCATCCCGCACGGTGAATATTTTCCGGCTGCCAAAAACTGCTGGGAAATCAGGACGACGCGAACAAGGAGTACCTGTACGCGACGGACAGACATGGACCCGAACCTACGTGTCATCCCGGCCCTCATAGCAGTCGACCTCCTCTACAGGTTCAGACGCAGACGCCGCAGAAGGTCAGAACAACAAAGGGAGGGGGGAGAGGGGGGGTAGGACCAGGGGCAGGCCACAAAACCCCCACCAAAGTCACACAGCACACATGCCCTGGACATACCTGACCCCCAGGCCCTGGTCACTACGAGGGGGTGGTGGCGTGTCCAGCAAAGCCATCGTCCGCCACAACGGAAGTGCTTGACGACGCGAACCGGCAACACAACAATACAGATACGGCCCGTACCCACGCCTTAAGAGCGTGGGTACGAGTCGTACCCCGCCCACACCTACGTCATCCCAACAATGGCAGGAAGGCTTTACCCACGTGGCAAAGGCCTGGGTACGGCCCGCACAAGCATCACATAGCGTGGGGACGGATATGTACGGACCGTACCCCCACCCCCGTATACATGGAGCGTACCCCCAACCCCAACAGTGTAAGTATGACCCGTACCCTCACCCACGTACGTATGGAGCGTACCCCCCACCCCAACAGTGTAAGTACGACCCGTACCCTCACCCGCGGACGTATGGAGCGTACCCCCCACCCCAACAGTGTAAGTATGACCCGTACCCTCACCCGCGGACGTATGGAGCGTACCCCCCACCCCAACAGTGTAAGTACGACCTGTACCCTCACCCGCGTACGTATGGAGCATACCCCCACCCCAACAGTGTATGTACGCCCCGTACCCTCACCCGCATACGTATGGAGCGTACCCCCCACCCCAACAGTGTAAGTACGACCCGTACCCTCACCCGCGTACGTATGGAGCGTACCCCCACCCCAACCGTGTATGTACGGACCGTACCCCCACCCCAACAGTGTAAGTACGACCCGTACCCTCACCCGCGTACGTATGGACCGTACCCCCACCCCAACAGTGTAAGTACGACCCCTACACTCACCCGCGTATGCATGGAGCGTACCCCCCACCCCAACCGTGTATGTACAGACCGTACCCTCACCCGCGTACATATGGAGCATACCCCCACCCCAACAGTGTAAGTACGACCCGTACCCTCACCCGCCTACGTATGGTGCGTACCCCCACCGCAACAGTGTAAGTACGACCCGTACCCTCACCCGCGTACGTATGGAGCGTACCCCCCACCCCAACAGTGTAAGTACGACCCGTACCCTCACCCGTGTAGGTATGGAGCGTACCCCCACCCCAACAGTGTATGTACAACCCGTACCCTCACCCGCATACGTATGGAGCGTACCCCCACCCCAACAGTGTATGTACGACCCGTACCCTCACCTGCGTATGTATGGAGCGTACCCCCACCCCAACAGTGTATGTACGACCCGTACCCCCACCCCAACAGTGTATGTACGGACCGTACCCTCACCCGCGTACGTATGGAGTGTACCCCCACCCCAACAGTGTAAATATGACCCGTACCCTCACCCTCGTACGTATGGTGCGTACCCCCACTGCAACAGTGTAAGTACGCCCCGTACCCTCACCCGCGTACGTATGGAGCGTACCCCCACCGCAACAGTGTATGTACGACCCGTACCCTCACCCCCGTACGTATGGTGCGTACCCCCACCGCAACAGTGTATGTACGGACCGTACCCCCACCCCAACAGTGTATGTACGGACCGTACCCTCACCCGCGTACGTATGGAGCATACCCCCACCCCAACAGTGTAAGTACGACCCGTACCCTCACCCGCGTACGTATGGAGCGTACCCCCAACCCCAACAGTGTAAGTACGCCCCGTACCCTCACCCGCGTACGTATGGAGCGTACCCCCACCCCAACAGTGTATGTACGACCCGTACCCTCACCCCCGTAAGTATTGTGCGTACCCCCACCGCAACAGTGTATGTACGGACCGTACCCCCACCCCAACAGTGTAAGTACGACACGTACCCCCACCTCGTATGCATGGAGCTAACCCACACCCGTGTATGTCCTAAGCGTACATATCGTGAAATAGGAGGGGTGGGTGCCTATCACTCCCAGCAGTGCCCAGACACAGGAGGGGTGGGTGCCTATCACTCCCAGCAGTGCCCAGACACAGGAGGGGTGGGTGCAGAGTCCACGCAGCAGTGCCCAGACATAGGAGGGGTGGGTGCCCATCACTCCCAGCAGTGCCCAGACACAGGAGGGGTGGGTGCAGAGTCCTCCCAGCAGTGCCCAGACACAGGAGGGGTGGGTGCCTAACACTCCCAGCAGTGCCCAGAGACAGGAGGGGTGGGTGCAGAGTCCCCCCAGCAGTGCCCAGACATAGGAGGGGTGGGTGCAGAGTCCTCCCAGCAGTGCCCAGACACAGGAGGGGTGGGTGCCTAACACTCCCAGCAGTGCCCAGAGACAGGAGGGGTGGGTGCAGAGTCCTCCCAGCAGTGCCCAGAGACAGGAGGGGTGGGTGCAGAGTCCTCCCAGCAGTGCCCAGACGCAGGAGGAGTGGGTGCAGGGTGTACACCCAGCAGTGCCGAGAGACAGGAGGGGTGGGTGCAGAGTCCTCCCAGCAGTGCCCAGACGCAGGAGGGGTGGGTGCCTAACACTCACACCAGTGCCCAGAGACAGGAGGGGTGGATGCAGAGTCCTCCCAGCAGTGCCCAGAGACAGGAGGGGTGGGTGCAGAGTCCTCCCAGCAGTGCCCAGACACAGGAGGGGTGGGTGCCTATCACTCCCAGCAGTGCCCAGACACAGGAGGGGTGGGTGCAGAGTCCTCCCAGCAGTGCCCAGACACAGGAGGGGTGGGTGCCCATCACTCCCAGCAGTGCCCAGACACAGGAGGGGTGGGTGCAGAGTCCTCCCAGCAGTGCCCAGACACAGGAGGGGTGGGTGCCTATCAATCCCAGCAGTGCCCAGACACAGGAGGGGTGGGTGCAGAGTCCTCCCAGCAGTGCCCAGACACAGGAGGGGTGGGTGCCTATCAATCCCAGCAGTGCCCAGACACAGGAGGGGTGGGTGCAGAGTCCTCCCAGCAGTGCCCAGACACAGGAGGGGTGGGTGCAGAGTCCTCCCAGCAGTGCCCAGACACAGGAGGGGTGGGTGCCCATCACTCTCAGCAGTGCCCAGACACAGGAGGGGTGGGTGCAGAGTCCTCCCAGCAGTGCCCAGACACAGGAGGGGTGGGTGCCTAACACTCCCAGCAGTGCCCAGAGACAGGAGGGGTGGGTGCAGAGTCCTTCCAGCAGTGCCCAGACATAGGAGGGGTGGGTGCAGAGTCCTCCCAGCAGTGCCCAGACACAGGAGGGGTGGGTGCCTAACACTCCCAGCAGTGCCCAGAGACAGGAGGGGTGGGTGCAGAGTCCTCCCAGCAGTGCCCAGAGACACGAGGGGTGGGTGCAGAGTCCTCCCAGCAGTGCCCAGACGCAGGAGGGGTGGGTGCAGAGTCCACCCAGCAGTGCCCAGAGACAGGAGGGGTGGGTGCAGAGTCCTCCCAGCAGTGCCCAGACGCAGGAGGGGTGGGTGCCTAACACTCACACCAGTGCCCAGAGACAGGAGGGGTGGGTGCAGAGTCCTCCCAGCAGTGCCCAGAGACAGGAGGGGTGGGTGCAGAGTCCTCCCAGCAGTGCCCAGACACAGGAGGGGTGGGTGCCTATCACTCCCAGCAGTGCCCAGACACAGGAGGGGTGGGTGCCTATCACTCCCAGCAGTGCCCAGACACAGGAGGGGTGGGTGCAGAGTCCTCCCAGCAGTGCCCAGACACAGGAGGGGTGGGTGCCCATCACTCCCAGCAGTGCCCAGACACAGGAGGGGTGGGTGCAGAGTCCTCCCAGCAGTGCCCAGACACAGGAGGGGTGGGTGCCTATCACTCCCAGCAGTGCCCAGACACAGGAGGGGTGGGTGCCTATCACTCCCAGGAGTGCCCAGACACAGGAGGGGTGGGTGCAGAGTCCTCCCAGCAGTGCCCAGACACAGGAGGGGTGGGTGCCTAACACTCCCAGCAGTGCCCAGAGACAGGAGGGGTGGGTGCAGAGTCCTCCCAGCAGTGCCCAGAGACAGGAGGGGTGGGTGCAGAGTCCTCCCAGCAGTGCCCAGACGCAGGAAGAGTGGGTGCAGGGTGTACACCCAGCAGTGCCCAGAGACAGGAGGGGTGGGTGCAGAGTCCTCCCAGCAGTGCCCAGACGCAGGAGGGGTGGGTGCCTAACACTCACACCAGTGCCCAGAGACAGGAGGGGTGGGTGCAGAGTCCTCCCAGCAGTGCCCAGAGACAGGAGGGGTGGGTGCAGAGTCCTCCCAGCAGTGCCCAGACACAGGAGGGGTGGGTGCCTATCACTCCCAGCAGTGCCCAGACACAGGAGGGGTGGGTGCAGAGTCCTCCCAGCAGTGCCCAGACACAGGAGGGGTGGGTGCCCATCACTCCCAGCAGTGCCCAGACACAGGAGGGGTGGGTGCAGAGTCCTCCCAGCAGTGCCCAGACACAGGAGGGGTGGGTGCCTATCACTCCCAGCAGTGCCCAGACACAGGAGCGGTGGGTGCCTATCAATCCCAGCAGTGCCCAGACACAGGAGGGGTGGGTGCAGAGTCCTCCCAGCAGTGCCCAGACACAGGAGGGGTGGGTGCCCATCACTCCCAGCAGTGCCCAGACACAGGAGGGGTGGGTGCAGAGTCCTCCCAGCAGTGCCCAGACACAGGAGGGGTGGGTGCCTAACACTCCCAGCAGTGCCCAGAGACAGGAGGGGTGGGTGCAGAGTCCTCCCAGCAGTGCCCAGACATAGGAGGGGTGGGTGCAGAGTCCTCCCAGCAGTGCCCAGACACAGGAGGGGTGGGTGCCTAACACTCCCAGCAGTGCCCAGAGACAGGAGGGGTGGGTGCAGAGTCCTCCCAGCAGTGCCCAGAGACAGGAGGGGTGGGTGCAGAGTCCTCCCAGCAGTGCCCAGACGCAGGAGGGGTGGGTGCAGAGTCCACCCAGCAGTGCCCAGAGACAGGAGGGGTGGGTGCAGAGTCCTCCCAGCAGTGCCCAGACGCAGGAGGGGTGGGTGCCTAACACTCACACCAGTGCCCAGAGACAGGAGGGGTGGGTGCAGAGTCCTCCCAGCAGTGCCCAGAGACAGGAGGGGTGGGTGCAGAGTCCTCCCAGCAGTGCCCAGACACAGGAGGGGTGGGTGCCTATCACTCCCAGCAGTGCCCAGACACAGGAGGGTGGGTGCCTATCACTCCCAGCAGTGCCCAGACACAGGAGGGGTGGGTGCAGAGTCCTCCCAGCAGTGCCCAGACACAGGAGGGGTGGGTGCCCATCACTCCCAGCAGTGCCCAGACACAGGAGGGGTGGGTGCAGAGTCCTCCCAGCAGTGCCCAGGCACAGGAGGGGTGGGTGCCTATCACTCCCAGCAGTGCCCAGACACAGGAGGGGTGGGTGCCTATCACTCCCAGCAGTGCCCAGACACAGGAGGGGTGGGTGCAGAGTCCTCCCAGCAGTGCCCAGACACGGGAGGGGTGGGTGCCCATCACTCCCAGCAGTGCCCAGACACAAGAGGGGTGGGTGCAGAGTCCTCCCAGCAGTGCCCAGACACAGGAGGGGTGGGTGCCTAACACTCCCAGCAGTGCCCAGAGACAGGAGGGGTGGGTGCAGAGTCCTCCCAGCAGTGCCCAGTCACAAGAGTGGTGGGTGCCTAACACTCACAGCAGTGCCCCTGCAAAGAAAAGGGTGGAGCACCCACAGATCCAATGCCCACAAATGTCAGTCAGGTGCACAAAGATCCTGCAGTACATGTACCACATGTGTGTGAGGCTGGGAGTATACACATGCATACAGCCTAAAAGGGAACATGTCCACATGAAGTCATGTCAACAGTCTACATACACAAGTACAGTGACCACCAAGGATGCCACGAATGATGCAGGTGGAGACATCGCTCTGCATGCCTGTGCAAAGTTGAAGGAGTCCGTCACACCCCCAGCTGATGTAGACACAGCTCAGCACCACATAGTGGAAACACCCTGCAAGGAAGATGTCAGGGTACACAGAGGAAGGAACACACCTTGGGACAATTTCACCATGCAGTAACTGCTTACATGAGCAAAGACACTTAGCTAACACCTTGTGATGGCACACAGATACCAGGGTCCCCACTATGACCAGCACACTACTAAATTTCCCACACACCCAACACATGTTCACCACAAAAATCATGTAGCAACCCCACCAACAGCAATACCACAAAAGCTGTAGTGATCTAAGGAAAACAAAATTGGCTTTATTCAGCATTACGAAAAAATGGATAAAGTTCAATATTTACAAAGCCCATAGGGCAGTCCATGAGTCACAGCTGGATGGGGGACACAGTGGGACGCGTGTCCCCTAGCTTGCCTGCACAGTCAGACTCCTTCGTCTTCCACAGCGGGGAGGGCATCATGTGGGGGGGAAGTACCAGGCACCGCAGGGACATGAGGGTAGGCGTCGTGGGTGCAGGGATGGAGGACTCCACCACAGGGGGTGGGGCAGGGCCAAACGCGGAGGCCAGGATCTCGCTGCACACCTTAGCAAGGTCCTCCAGCATCTCCCCTGCACCCGAAGGAACCACAGGCCCCAAGGAGGGGGGGGGGGCGGAGGGATGGGTTGCAGCGCCACTGGGGGAGGGTGTGGACAGGGGGGGGGACACAACCACCCTGACCGGGGACTCCCTTGACCGCTTGCGGGGTGGTGTCACAGTGGGGCTCAGGGACAGAGCGGCCATGAAGGAGTCCTTGCCGGATATGTGGCCAGGAGAGCTGAGGGGAGGGGATTTGGAGGGAGTGGATTGGGTGGAATGCGGACTCCCACTCTGGCTGCATGACTTGCGTTTGCCCCCCGACCCAGTGGGTGTGCCTACTTCACCCTGTGTGTGCGTGCCAGGAGGTGTGCGTATGACCTTCCCTGCTGGTGTGGTGCCTGTGTCTGTTGTGGTGTGTGCATGCGTACGTCTGGGTGTACGTGGGACAGGCATGGGAGTGGGAAGTGTGGATGGGGCAGGGGTAGGGGGAGGGACGTAGCGCTGCAGGAGAGCCACTGCTGCAGTCAGTGTTGAGTCTATGGACCTCAGCAACTGGCGTTGGTCAGCCTGCGATGAAAAAATGCCCTCCAAGTATGCCTCCATGTTGTTCAGCACTTGGCTGTGGCCATGGAGGACATTAAGGATCGCAGCCTGACCAACCTGCAACTGCCGCTGGATGTCCACAGACTCAGCATTGGCGGCAGCAGTGGAGACAGGGGCAGGGGGTGCGGTGCCTGGCAGGAAGGAGACATGTGGTGACCGGGCACGCTGGGAAGGGACACGAGCAAGTGGGAGGCGGCTGATGGCAATGGAGGGGGCGGCGTGCGATGTTGTGCCGCTGTCAGCTGCTGGTGCAGCCTCCGCCCACTCGGAGAGATCATCCTCGGACCCGTCAGCTTCATATTCAGTCGTGCCAGTGGACAGGTCCTCGGCCTCACTCTCCTCCGCCTCAGTTCCACTCAATGTGCCAGCCACGATGTCAACGCTGGCACTGGTGCTCGGTCCCTTCGCTCCGTCTGTGCTCATGTCTCCCTCCGTGTCCCCCGACGATGCTGTGGGCAAGGTGAAGAGACAGCAATTAATCACACACCTGTATACATATGTCACATGAGTCCAATCTACATAGGTTACAGTGCATAGCCTGAAAAGAAAGATCAGTAACATCTACAAAACAAGGTACAGATGTAGGGCATGCAACACACAGTTGGTAGACCCACCATGCCACTGAAAATCCATGGAGAGCATGACACAATTGCAAATGACATGAAATGGAGTCTGACTTAGGAGCCAGGCCCTGGGGACAATCCAGTACTGCATCTGAACCACACAGCGTTGCCGAAAATAGGGATGAGCAGGGACCATATCCATGAACTTGAGGCGCATGCTGCATAGGTAATACTGAAAACATGGCCAACATGACTGTCTCACTGCACCTTGAGTGTATGTCCAGACAAAGATCACACACTGGCCAGACCTAGCAAGGATATTTCAGGTTTTGACATGTAGGCGTTGCCCGCACCAACCACCCCCTACATGAGACAATTTGTTGAGACACAGGAAGCACTTACATCTCTTAGTCTGGGTGAAATACACAGGGGCTGCATAAATGCAAGATTGGACGCCAAATTCCCAAGGTGCGCCTGTCCAAAGAATCATGTACTAATGGCCATCATCAGATGATTGTAACAAGACACACAGGCACTGGCCACTGTGACTATGAACAAGGGAAATCAGGTCAGGCTGTCCAGTGGACACTTGCACTACATTTCACGTCAATATACATGGTGCCAGGGGACAATGGCACAGAGCACAACCTATGCTGTAGACACTGAGAGTGTCCACGTTTTATGATGACACACATGACACCTAGGAAAATATGCCCCAGGGGACAGTAGTGGCCACATAACTCCATGGTCCTGAATGGGAATGACTGCAACACACGCCACCATCCCTGCACTATGCGTATCGCACACTCATGCACATCATGTCACAGGCCACAACATAGGACATGCGCGCTGTAAGGCATGACACTTGAGAGACTAACTCCCATGTCTGGACTCAGCATCAGTGCCAACTGAAATGGAACCCACATGTACTGAACTGGACAGGGCACAGGCAAGGTCCCAAAACCTGTTACACACCACCCCCACACATGATGCTACAGGCATAGTTCACGTGGAGAAAGTGCCAGCCTAGATAACCTTGTGAAGGAGTGACTACACACAGACCAGGGAACACATTGCAAGGAGGGGAAGGGAGTCAGGAGAGCACAGCTATACTGTGGGTAACTGGATCTGCACAGCACCTTTAAAACCTGGCAGTGAATCCATGCAACTGTGCACTTACAAATGCTGGTGACACACAACAAACACACATGTACCTACCCCCTTCCTGCTGCTGCTTCTCCTGTAAGCGCCTCTCCAAGTCTGGAAATACCACCGCCAGCACACGCTTGTGGATGTGGGTCAGACGGCGGCGCCCCCGGTTCTTATGGGTCTCAGGTGAGTCCCCCAGCAGGACCCGTGCTATGCTCCACGTCCAGCACCGGATATCCTGCCAGCGTTTCCTCACCTGGGACAGGCGCCGCTTCCGACCATCCGCACTCCTCACGGCACTGACGGCGGTCAGCCATATCTGCTCCTTGGCAGAGGCGCCCACCTGTGAGGATGAACAAGTGACACTACATCAATACACCAGGCACATGTCACAGAGAGACATATTAGAACCAATGTGCTGTGTACAACAAGGCATAGTATGCATCCAACACATTGCACTTTTGTCATAGGGACATCATCCTCTGGGGAAGGGCAAAAGCAGTACGTGCCATTGAAAGTACACAGGTGGAATGAGGGCAACTACACAATCAATGATCCAGGCTCACACTGTGCATCACAAGGTACACCAGGATAATGTGCAGCACCTCTAAGCAGTCACATGCCACAGGCCACTGACGCTACCGCAGCAGAGTACACAGACACACACAGGCACAGGACATTCACCTTCCATTGCCAAATGCTGCGACAAAACTCACTCTGCACATGTGCCACTAGACGGGGGGGCTCACAGGTGTGGGGCTGGCTCTGCACGTCAGACATACAGCACTGCTCCCTGCTCACATCACATGGGCAGGGTATATCCATCCCTCATGCAGCCCGGGTGCCACACCCACATATGCACCCACCCACATGACAGGGGACTTACACACACACCGATGTCCAGGGTACGCCCACATCATGTGGACACTCTCAGCACAGGTACACAGAACTAACACACATCTGTGGGTACAGTCACCTGTCACATTGGGCTGACCACATAATCACATGAGGACTGTAGAGGCTACATTCCCAGGAGGGTAAGACAGGCAGAATGTGGCATGCACCATGCAGTGATTGTCACAGTAAACACAATGCAAGTGAGGACGGCAGACATGCACCACAGCATGCTCTGGCTGGGAGACATCAGGCATTCCCCCCCCCGGGACCCCCCCTACAGTACATAGCATGTGTGCCACACCTGGACACAATGCCAGAAGTCACAGTCACAAAAAAGGGACACAGTCTGTGCCAGTGGACTCTGAACTCACCTGATACCCTGGTCGCCCATACAGCATGGGGTACTGTGGGAGGATCACATCCAGCAAAGCCAGGTTCTCCTCCAGGGTGAAGGGCTGTGACCTCTCCACAGACCTTGACATGGTTCCAGGGAATCAGTAGCAGCAGCTGGGTCGTGGAATACAAAGATGTGCAGGCAAGTGCTCCCTCATGGGACCTGGCTGCCTTATATCTGCCTTGCTGGCCTGTTTCATGCACAGGAGTACAGAGTGATTGGTCACTCACATTTGCATCCTATGTTTCCTCCAATCCCTTCAAACCTAGCACAGTCAGTGGGTTCTCATTTTGGGTTTTTTCTTCAGCATGATGTCAACTCCTGAAGCACATTGCAACAAAGTAGATTCATTCAAACTGACTACTGCTGTGCACCTGCTTCCAAATATTCAAACTTTAAACGTGGTCTCCATGACAACCAGCATGCATGTAGGCCTTTATACTTGTCCCTCATGTGTCCCCTATGTAATTTTGAGCTTCACACACAGGTACGGTGCGTTCCGGGGCCCTAGGGCACCCCAAATGCATAGCAACAGCCCGTACAGGCGTGTGTACGCTCCGTATCACTATGAGTGTTCTTGCGTATGCGCACTCATAGTGGTACGGACCGTACACACGCCTGTACGCTCACTATCACTATGGGTGTTCTCGCGTATGCGTACTCATAGTGGTACGGACCGTACACGCGTGCGTACGCTCACTATCACTATGGGTACACATACGGTAGCACTCCCATAGTGATAGGGAACGTACACAGGCCCTCTGAGCGAATGTACGGTGCCTTTCACACATCACAGTGGTGACAGGCAGCACACCGGAAGGAATAGGGCTGACATACTTGTCCATGGATGGACATCAAGGCATTGTCTGGGCAGTACTACATGTGTGGGGCACAGGTGTGAAAGGCTGTGATGTGGCACATTACTCCTGAGTCAAGAAGGCACCAGATGTATGATGAGATGTGTACAGATGTTATGTGTGACGGTGCAATGTGTGCCAGGCATGCCCTTAACTCCTTTGACATGTGTGCATGTCGTACTGCACACTTGGGATGAGCGTCACTGGCATGGCACAGTCAACAACACACGCAAGTGTCCCCTGATGCCCGCTACAGGGGTTACCACACCAGACAGGTCACTACCCACGGTGCACCTTGTGACTATGTCATGTATGTGTGGGGGGGTTCACATTGGGTTGATGTTGGTGCTCCCTCAAAAGCATCAGCTGTTGCAGCAACCAACATGTGTCTGTGTGTAGATTGACATGGCACACTGTTCCGCACACCAGGCCACATGTGGTACCCGATGTAAGGTGCGTATGTATGCATGGGACACAGAGTAGCGTAACAAGGACATGTCTCCATCCTCTGTATGAATGTGTGGTGAGTCATCACATGTACACCTTCATGGCAAGGTGTGTGGCCTGTCCTAGTGTAATGTCATGTGACCTGTGGCTCTAGTGTTCCGCTACCAGTCTCTGCAATCGACATCCTACTTCTGCTGATGTGTGGATGTATGTCACTCCTGTCTTGCGTCTGGCTGTTCACTTACACTGGGACACAGCTAGTCCCATGCCATGGCATGTGGAGGTTCACAATGTCCGTGTGTAGCTGGGTCTTGGTAGGAGTGTCACATGGCAGCCATACGTGTCCAAGGCATGTAGCACATACCTGACTCCGTATGTAGCATATGTGTATTGACAGATTAACATGTGCTCAGTACATATAAATTGTTGTTGTAGTGCACTCACTCTTCCTTGTCACTTCCAAATTACTGCAGAGCGCCGCCTCTTCCCCGACCAATTCCGGACTTGGCTGCCATGCGGGAGAATGACTGTATCCAGTGCTACCGCTTCCCCCAACGGTTGATTCTGGAGTTGACGGCGAGACTGGCACCACACCTGCAACCGCTGCACAGGTATCCTACGGCACTGACACCCAAGCTGAAGGTAATGGCAGCCCTACATTTTCTGGCCACGGGTACCTTCCAAAATACCATAGCTCATGTTGGTGGCATGTCCCAGAGCATGTTCTGCCGTGTGCTGCATGATTTCTTAGAGGCCATGTTGCTTCACCTGGATGACTTCATCCATTTCCCAACCCCTGAAATGTTGACTGGGGTCAAGCGTGGATTCTATGCCCTGGGAGGGATGCCCCATATCATTGGGTCCATAGATGGGACACATGTGGCTTTGGTACCACCACAGGCACAGGAGGTAGCGTACAGGAATCGCAAGCACTACCACTCCATCAATGCCCTTGTGGTGTGTCTATCCAACATGGTGATTTCACATGTCTGTGCTCGTTTTCCAGGATCAGCACACGATGCCTACATCATGAGGCGTAGCAGGGTGCCTGAAATGATGACGCAGCTGTGCAACGAACGAGCATGTGTTGTTGGTGGGTACACTCTGTCTGTCCTGTATTTTGCGTAGACTTCCAGCACGACCGCTTCTCCTGTCCTACTTATGTCCATGTGCTTTCCATGTAGGGGATGCTGGCTATCCAAACATGCCATGGCTGATCACACCTCTCCGCAACCCCATCACGCCAGCCCAGCTCCGCTACAACACCGCCCATGGCCGGACAAGGCGAGTGATAGAGAGGACATTTGGCCTCCTGAAGAGCCGATTCCGATGCCTCCACAAGACCGGAGGCGCCCTCCTATATGCCCCGGCGAAGGTCTGCAAAATCTTCATGGTCTGCTGCATGCTGCACAACATGGCAGTTGAGAAAGCTGTGCCACTCATCCTGGATCAAGATGATCAGGACCATCCACCCGTGGAGGACGAAGGGCTTGGCAATGGGGCTAGTGATGTGGAGGATGTGGAGCCGCAAGAGGACATCCGGACTCGGCTCATACGCGACTTCTTTGCTTAGTGGTGAGTGCCAGTGTCTGAGTGTGCACGCATTGGTCCCCGTGTGGCATGTGTTGCGATGTGTGTGTCCATCTGCATGTATGCCACGTGAGTCAGAGGTGTGTGTGGATGTGTCACTGGAGTGATGGTGCCAGTGATGAGTGTATTTCCCCAGTCATAATTGTGACCTAGCATGTTGTCATCCATACATGTGTCGAGTACATGCACATGCAAGTGGCTGTGCTTTTTGTGGCTGACTTCTTGTGTGTCTCTCTTCCCCAGGTACTTGCGCATGCCGTCTGCTGCTTGCATTGTTGTGGCACTGCTATTCCTCATGGACACGTCATCGTGTGCTGACTCAGCGTTACACGCACGGACAAGTTTGGAAGTCTCCTTAGGGTAAGGGATGCATCAGGGGTGTATTGGGTGTGGCAGTTGTTCACGATGTATGCACACTGCCCCTGTTGATGTTTGGTTCCTCTGCAGACATGTCGCATCACCATGGTACACATGACATGCAGATGGGTTCACCTGAATAGATGGTCAGACTTGTTGACAGTCATCAGTGATGGGATTGTGGAATGTGATGATGGCATCAATGTGTGTTACACTGCCCTCGGACACATACGGTTTGCATTGGCTTGACATGGTGTGGGACTTCCACATCAGCGGTTCAATGGTGTATGGCAGGCTCTCCGTGAGCAGCAAGGGGTGTTTAGCTGTTAGCCGACACTTGTGTGCCAGTTCCATGGATATCACGCATTTGTGGTGCAGAAGGGGGGTGCCAGTGTTGGACCCACATGTTACTCCACATGACCTGTTCATGTGTACTCCGAGTTGCCTCTGCAATCCCAAATACATGACTAATAAAGGTGTCCCTATGCCTCCAAGGTGCCTCTTCTCAGTCAATGCTGGTGTGTTGCCATGGGGCATACGGCATGTCTGGCATGGTTTACCGTGATAGTGGCTATGTGTCTATGTGTAGAGTAGCAAGATGCAAGCTGTTTGTGTGGGATTAGACTGTGTATTGTGCATGATGTCCATGACTGTGTGGGTATTGTGACATGTGCCATCCCCATGCATCCAACGTTGGCCAGGCCACCATTCTCTGCATCCACCTGACTCAAGCTTGCAGGACATGGTTCTGCCACCTGTCCACACATACCTGGGTGCCCCCCAGGACACTCCACATGATCCCTGACCTCTGCACATGGCTGTCGCTGTACTCAATATGTCTGTCGGCACGGTTGTGCGGCCCCCCCTCAGCTGGTTGGGCCCATCACGGGTGTGTATGGTGCTCCATGTCTGTCTTGCCTAATATACTGTCACCCGTGTGTCCTGTGCCAGACTCAGGACCCAGGGTGTGGATGGTTGAAGTCAAATGAGAACTCAGGCATGGTTAGACTTTACAAGACACATGTAAGGTAATAATGCAACAAGTAGGCATCTTCTCTTCATGGTGTGACTTTTTATTTTAGTGGGGGAGGGGGGGTTTGACATGAGGGGCTTTCCGGGTGTGTGAAATCCAAAGTTCACTAGGGGAGTTGGTGTCCTTGCCATTTGAAATCCTCAGAGTCCATGCCACAGTCTTTGTCAACATTGGTCAGACAGTGACCAGCAAGGCCATGTGGCAGAGAATGTCTTTTGATGCTGTGCTGCTGTTGCTCCAGTGGGCCAGGTGCCAGGCCAGGTGTCCTGGGAGATGGTGCTGTAGCGCCGACCCTCACGGTCTTTTACGTGGATGACCCGCCCTCCTGCAGGGACCCTCAGAAGCAGGCCGTGACGATGTTTGGGATGCTCCATCGGATGTTTCCTCCTCCTCCTCCTGATCCCTCCCTGTGGGTGGTGATGTTCTACGCCTGATGGCAAAGGGAGGGTTGCCCATGTTGTCGGCCATCCGACGGAGTGTAGTGTGAATTCCTGTGAACACCGTCACGAGCTCAGCCTGTCTGTCCTCCATCCGCCGTTGGTGTTGCTGTCGACAGGCATGTTGCTCCGCATGTTGCTGGGCCTGCTGGATCTTGATCTCCTCGAGGATGGACACAACCTGGGCCATGCCCGTGGTGTCCTGCCGGTATGTGTCCAGGATGTTTCGGACATGGGAATATACCGGTACCCCAGCCAACTGGTCAGGCTGGCGCCTCCGCCGTCCTCCACTCCCACCACCCCTGCCCACTTGCACCTGGCATGCCCTTGTGGGCACATCGAGTCTCCGGGACCCCTGAGGGGTGGCATTGGCGTTGTCGCCTGCCTCCTCCTGGGTGCCCGGGACACTGTGTCCCTCCTGGCCAGCCTGGCTGCTTTGTGGTGGTGGGGCAAGGATCCTGGGTGTCTCCTGGGATGTGGCAGGAGTGGGGGTGGTTGTTGACCCGGTTGTACCTGACGCAGGTGCTGTAGGTCGTTGGACACCAGAGGGGCCAGGTTGGTTGGGGTCGGGTTCGTCCACAGAGTGGTGAGAGTCGTCGCTGCCGGTGGCTCCTTCATCCCGCCGAGCCGGGTCCTGTGAGTCTTCCCCCCCAGTGTTGGGGGGTGATCCACGACGTTGACCTGTGTGTGAGAGAGACAATGTTAATTTTGTTCCATGCAACATCCATGTTTCATTTGTTTCAAAGTTGGAACATTTCCTCTGGGAATTTGGTTATGTCTTGCATTCCACTCACAGTGCACTTGTGCATGGGTATGTCCCTTGGGCACAGCTTTGGTGACTTTACCTATGTGTGGCACAGTCTTACTTGCTGCGTCAAGTGTGACTTCAGTCAGCAGTGGAGTGGGCAGGTGTGGCGAGCCGTGCATTGGCGCCTTCCATGTAGCACTGTACGTGGGCACATGGAGTTGTTCCACACACTTATATAATGCAGGTAGCTGTCGTTGTGCTCGTGCACAGGTTGTGACATGGCCCTGTGTTTTGCCATGGAGGAGAGGGGGGGTTCTGGCACTGGCCACCCTTGTCTACATGCACGCAGTCCACCTGCTGACGAGCAGACATTCCCACACACCACAAGGCTGATTTGCTCTCCCTGTGTCTCCCTCCCTCTCTGTCCCCCTCTCCCTCCCTCTGTGTGTCAGCCTCCTCCCTCTGTCTGTCTCCCTGTGCCTCCCTCCCTCTCTGTCCCCCTCTCCCTCCCTCTGTGTGTCAGCCTCCTCCCTCTGTCCGTCTCCCTGTGTCTCCCTCCCTCTCTGTCCCCCTCTCCCTCCCTCTGTGTGTCAGCCTCCTCCCTCTGTCCGTGTCCCTGTGTCTCCCTCCCTCTCTGTCCCCCTCTCCCTCCCTCTGTGTGTCACCCTCTGTCACCTCAGCCCAGCTTACTGTGCACACACTGTTAGCAGATCTTTGAATGGCCCTTGGATTGTTGATGTGAGTTTGTTTCAGATCTCCAGGCACCCATTGGGTGTAGTGTGTGTGTCTGCACTGCTGCTGTGGTGGTGTGTGCTGCCACTCTTTCACAGTGTTGGCTGTTCATTAGCTGCTGTCATGTGCAAGAACGTGCCGTCCCCCCCATGTTTTGATGCAAGGCGTCCGCCATTTGCTGGCAAGTCATTCCTGTGTTGGGACACACTGTTTGTCTGGCTGTGACCTAGGCCCAGGGGGCATTGTTGTCTGCTTCTGAGTTGCACTGTGTGATTTTTTGGGCCTACCCTCCCGCCATCCGGCTTACCGTGTCATGTGTTGGTGTCTTCTGTGGCCTGTGACTTGACATTGTCCAGCTGGGTGCATGGGGCATGGTGGCGCCAGTGGCATGTGCGTGTTCATGGAGTGTGGTTGAGTCATGCGATAGCTTGGTGTGGTTGCGTGCCTGTTTGTGAGTTTGGTTGTGAATGACGTTCCCCCCATGTGAGGTGAGTTGTTTGTGTACTCACCCGGCTCTCGGAGTCCATCTACTCCGTCCACTGCCACCACCGGCAGTATGGCCATCACCCTCTCCTCCCAGGGACGGTAGTGTACAGGTCTGCGGGCCGGCCCTCCTCCAGTGACGTTGGCCTGGTTGTGTTCATCGGTCATCTTGGCTCGGACCCTCCTCCGCAGATCGTACCACCTGGCTTGGCATTCCTGCTTGTTCCTTCTGGTGTCCGCAACAGCATTCACAGCATCGGCGATCGTCTGCCACATGGCTGTTTTTGCTGAAGTGCTGGTCTGTCTGACCAATGTTCCAAAGAGGTGTGGCTCGACTCTGAGGATTTCATCGACAAGGACCTCCAACTCTCGGCTAGTGAACTTTGGATTCTTGTTAGTGGGCATGGTGAGGGGTGTGGGTGTGGATGGTGGGGGGGGTGTGGATGGTTGTGGGTGTGTGGGTGTGGTTGTGCAGGTGTGTGTGTGAATGTGATGAGGGGGTGTTTGTGAAGGTGTGTGTGTGAAGGTGTGCAAGTGTAAGGTGTGGTAAAGCTTATAGTATAGTGCTGTAGGTTGTCTGTGGGGTCTGGCAGCAGTGAGTCTGTTGCAAAGGCTCATGGTTTGTGTGTGTGGGCCCTTTTTATTGGTCCATTGGTGGGTGTGGCTGTGTTTGAACTTTGGGTGGGTGTGTTATAAGGAGTGGTTGTGTTTTGGGCCTCTGTTTTTCTTTTTGGCAGTTGCAGGTCAGTGAATGTGTTGTTTTAGTGGTTGTTGGACACGTTTTGTGGCTTTGTGCCATTCGAATGGTGTATTCTTGTGTCGTTTTGGTTTGTCCTGGTTGTGTACATGCGTTTTTAGCGTGTGTACGGTGTGTACATGGGCCTTTTTGTTGTACAGTGCTGTCCTTGTGTGTGGCTTGGTACGACTCGTACATGCGCGATGTTGTGTGAAGGTGGTGATGTTGGGGCCTGGGGTGCGCTCCGTACTTAGAATGTTGGGGTGGGGGTACGCTCCATGCATATGCGGGTGGGGGTACGACTCTAACGTACACGGGTGTACATACACGGGGGTACGACACGTACACGGGTGTACCTACAGGGGGGGTACGACTTTTACGTACACGGGTGTACATACATGGGGGGTACGACACGTACACGGGTATACATACACGGGGGGTACGACACGTACACGGGTGTACATACCCGGGGGGGTACGACTCTAACGTACACGGGTGTACATGCACGGGGGTACGACACGTACACGGGTGTACATACACAGGGGGTACGACACGAACGTACACGGGTGTAAATACCGGGGGGGTACGACACGAAAATACACGGGGGGGTACGACACGTACACGGGTGTACATACACGGGGGTTACGACACGTACACGGGTGTACATACCCGGGGGGGGGGGGTACGACTCTAACGTACACGGGTGTACATGCATGGGGGGTACGACACGTACACGGGTGTACATACACGGGGGTACGACACGAACGTACACGGGGGGTACGACACGTACACAGGTGTACATACAGGGGGGTACGACACGTACACGGATGTACATGCACGGGGGTATGACACGTACACGGGTGTACATACACGGGGGTACGACACGGACGTACACGGGTGTAAATACAGGGTGGGTACGACACGAACGTACACGGGGGTACGACACATACACGGGTGTACATACACGGGGGGGTACGACACGTACATGGGTGTACATACCCGGGGGGGTACGACTCTAACGTACACGGGTGTACATGCACGGGGGTACGACACGTACACGGGTGTACATACACGGGGGTACGACACGAACGTACACGGGGGTACGACACGTACACGGGTGTCCATACAGGGGGGGTACGACACGTACACGGGTGTACATGCACGGGGGTACGACACGTACACGGGTGTACATACACGGGGGGTACGACACGAACGTACACGGGTGTAAATACCGGGGGCGTACGACACGAACATACACGGGGGAAAGACATGTACACGGGTGTACATACACGGGGGGTACGACACGTACACGGGTGTACATACCCGGGGGGGTATGACTCTAACGTACACGGGTGTACATGCACGGGGGGTACGACACGTACACGGGTGTACATACACGGGGGGTACGACACGAACGTACACGGAGGTACGACACGTACACGGGTGTACATACAGGGGGGGGTACGACACATACACAGGTGTACATGCACGGGGGTACGACACGAACGTACACGGGTGTAAATACCGGGGGGGTACGACACGAACGTACACGGGGGGGGTACGACACGTACACGGGTGTACATACACGGGGGGTACGACACGTACACGGGTGTTCATACCCGGGGGGGTACAACTCTAACGTACACGGGTGTACTTCCACGGGGGGTACGACATGTACACGGGTGTACATACATGGGGGGTACGACATGAACGTACACGGGGGTTACGACACGTACACAGGTGTACATACAGGGGGGGGTACGACACGTACACGGGTGTACATACACGGGGGTATGACACGTACACGGGTGTACATACACGGGGGTACGACACAAACGTACACGGGTGTAAATACCGGGGGCGTACGACACGAACGTACACGGGGGTATGACACGTACACGGGTGTACATACACAGGGGGGTACGACACGTACACGGGTGTACATACCCGGGGGGGTACGACTCTAACGTACACGGGTGTACATGCACGGGGGGTACGACACGTACACGGGTGTACATACACGGGGGTACGACACGAACGTACACGGGGGGTACGACACGTACACGGGTGTACATACACGGGGGGTACGACACGTACACGGGTGTACATACACGGGTGGGGGTGTACATACACGGGGGGTACGACTCGAACGTACGGGGGCTGGGGGGAGTGTTGGGCGCGTATGCGGGCACATGTCTCCATGGTTGCTATCGGAGTTCGTTGCGGACGGTGTTTTTTCCATACGGTTGTAACATCGGACGCACGGGATGGATCGTGATTCCGCGGTCGGACTTCACTTTTCACATTTGTACGGTAAATCGTCCGAGGACGTGTCGGACACATTTTCCGACCCGAGGACGTGTGGGGAATAATTCCCAATGCGATTCGTATGGTCTTTTTCCCATGCGAATCGTAATTGGCAGTTTGTACGGCACTTGTACGATTCGTACGGTAAAAAGACCGGATACGAGTCGTACGGGGAATTTTTTTACCGGATCGTAATCGGCACCAGAGTCTTGTTAGTGAATTAACGTTTTCCAAGTACGTGTTTGTCAAAGACTTTTCAGGTGTTTTCTGAATTCCAGGTACTTTTTAAACACTTGTTAGCTCCCTAGTTACACTCTGTTTATCCAGTTGATAGTTTTTTGATATTTTATATTTTTGCACTCTGTTCTATTGATTGTATATTGATGTCTTTAGGTTTAAAAAATGTTTCAAAGTCTTCCAAGGGATTACTGACGAAATATCGAGAAGAAGAATATCGAATTGCCATAATATCGAAGTAAAAATATAGAATGCCAAAATATCGAAGCCCTATCTCCAAACAGGTAAGTACAAAAATATAGAATCCAAAATATCGTTGTAAAAAATATAGTTAGTCACAATATCGAATTATTGTAAATGTCTTAAAATTAATGTAAAATTAATGAAATAAAACATGTAATTAACTGAAACATACTTAAAAATACTTAAATTACTTTAAAATTAATAAATAATTAATGTAAGTAAAAAAATAATAATAATACATATATATTAACGTAATATTAATTTAAAAAATGCAATATTTTTTGCGTAGGATAGCGGGCGGGTAAAATTTACTATTACCACTCCAGTAAGTGCAATAGTAGGGAAAACGTTGGATAGCGGGAGGGTAAAAATTACTATTCCCACTCCAGAGAGTGCAACAGTAGGGAAAGCGTTGGATAGCGGGAGGGTAAAAATTAGTATTCCCACTCCAGACAGTGCAATAATAGGGAAAGCATTGGATAGCGTAGGGGTAAAAATTAATATTCACACTCCAGAGAGTGCAACAGTAGGGAAAGCGCTGGATAGTGGGAGGGTAAAATTTACTATTCCCACTCCAGTGAGTTCAACAGTAGGGAAAGCATTGGATAGCGAGGGGTAAAAATTACTATTCCCACTCCAAAGAGTGCAACTGTAGGGAAAGTGTTGGATAGAGTAGGGCTAAAAATTACTATTCCCACTCCAGAGAGTGCAACAGTAGGGAAAGTGTTGGATAGCGTAGGGGTAAAAATTACTATTCCCACTTCAGAGAGTGCAACAGTAGGGAAAGCGTTGGATAGCGGGAGGGCAAAATTTATTATTCCCACTCCAGTGAGTGCAACAGTAGGGAAAACGTCAGATGGCGTAGGGGTAAAAAGTACTATTCCCACTCCAAAGAGTGCAACAATAGGGAAAGCGTTGGATAGCGTAGGGGTAAAAATTACTATTCCCACTCCAGAGAGTGCAACAGTAGGGAAAGCGTTGGATAGCGTAGGGGTAAAAATTACTATTCCCACTCCAAAGAGTGCAACAGTAGAGAAAGCGTTGGATAGCGTAGGGGTAAAAATTACTATTCCCACTCCAGTGAGTGCAACTGTAGGGTAAGCGTTGGATAGCGTAGGGGTAAAAATTACTATTCCCACTCCAGAGAGTGCAACAGTAGGGAAAGCGTTGGATAGCGGGAGGGTAAAAATTACTATTCCCACTCCAAACAGTGCGACAGTAGGGAAAGCGTTGGATAGCGTAGGGGTAAAAATTACTATTCCCACTCCAAAGAGTGCAACAGTAGGGAAAGTGTTGGATAGCGTAGGGGTAAAAATTACTACTCCCACTCCAGAGAGTGCAACAGTAGGGAAAGCGTTGGATAGCGTGAGGGTAAAATTTACTATTCCCACTCCAGTGAGTGCAACTCTAGGGTAAGCGTTGGATACCGTAAGGGTAAAAATGATTATTCCCACTCCAGTGAGTGCAATAATAGGGAAAGCGTTGGATAGCGTAGGGGTAAAAATTACTATTCCCACTCCAGTGAGTGCAATAGTAGGGAAAATAATAATTTAATATTTTATTAAAAATAAATAAATTATTAATACCAAATAAAAATATTAAAATTAATTACCAATCAAACATTATTTAATAATTACTTTATTATAAATACCAATCTTTTTTATGAATAACCTCTTAATAATTAATTAACAACCAATTAATTTTCAATACCAAAAATTAATAAATAAATTTAATACCAATTAATAATTAATTAAGAATACATTAATTAGCAATATACAAAAAATATTTAAATAATTAATTATTTACAATTAAATTAATTCCCACCATATTCCCCTATAAACCCACAGCCCACTACAAATAATAAATTAATACAATTAACATAATTATCAATTAAACAATTAATACTAATTAATTACCAATTAATACTAATTATTTACCAATTAATAATTAATCAACAACCAATTAATTTTCAATACCAATTAATAATTACCTAAAAACAATTAAATTACTTCCCACCCTATTCCCCTATAAACCCACAACCCGCTACAGAAGGGGATACGCAAAATTTATTGTACTATAATTAAATTACTTCCCACCCTAATCCCCTATAAACCCACAACCCGCTACGGAATTAAATTACACAAAAACTAAATAACATAAAATTAATTACTTTAAAAATATTCAAACAGACATTCGAAAATGTATACATACTTTTAACACATATACTAACACTTAAAACACTATAAAAAAATTCGATATTTTTAACAACTATGGGGTCGATTCCGATTCTGGATAAACCGGGTACGAACCGTCGGACGGAGCGTTTTCTCCGTCCGACCCGTACCCGGTAGAAATACCTTACAAACATGCAAGTACGATTCGTACGCAAACACCATTTGCGTACGAATCGTAAGAAACACCGACCCAACAAAAAATACCCACAATTCTGATCCGTAACACCGCGGACGTGACGTCCGGACGGAGTCAGGCAGCGTTTCACGAACCAGCAAGTACGATTCGTACCGACGTCACTCCGCACGGAAAATATTTTACGGGAGCCAAAAACTGCCGGGAAATCAGGACGACGCGCACAAGGAGCACCTGTACGCGACGAACAGCCATGGACCCCAACCTACGTGTCATCCCAGCCCTCATTGCAGTCCACCTGGTGTACAGGAACCGACGCAGACGTCGCAGAAGGTCAGAACAACACCCAGGGTCAAAAGGGGGGGCAGGGGCAGGAAACATAACCCCCACCCAAGTCCAACATCAAACATGTCCCGTACATACCTGACCCTCTGGTCACTTCGGGGGTGGTGGCGTCTCCACCAAGGCCTGCGTCCACCACAACGGAAGTCAACATGGACGCGAACCGGCAACACTACAATTGTGGGACGCACCGTACCCACGCCTTAAGAGCGTGGGTAAGGGTCGTACCACGCCCACCCCAACGTCACCCCAACAATGGTGATACGGTCCGTACCCACGTCCCAAAGGCATGGGTATGGGCCGTACCGCCATTCTTGGGGTGACGTAGGGGTGGGCGTGGTACGACCCGTACCCACATCCTAAAGGCATGGGTATGGTGCGTACCCCTATGGCACCCCAACAATGGTGGTACGGCCCGTACCCACGCCCCCAGAGCGTGGGTACGGCCCGTACCACGCGTACCCCTACGTCACCGCCACAATGGTGGTACGGCCCGTACCCACGTCTCACAGGCATGGGTACGGCCCGTACCACCATTGCAGTGGTGATGTAGGGGTACGCCTGGTACGAGCTGTATCCATGTCCCAAGGGCATGGGTACGGTGCGTACCCCTACATCACCGCAACAATGGTGGTACGGCCCGTACCCATGCCCCCAGAGCGTGTGTATGGCCCGTACCACGCGTCCCCTACGTCACCCCAACAATGGGGGTACGACCCATACCCATGCCTCAAGGACGTGGGTACGGCACGTACCAAGCGTACCCCTATATCAGCACTGCAATGGTGGTACGGGCCGTACCCAGGCAGTAGGATGTGGGTACGGGTCCTACCACGCCAGTGTACAGACACATAGGGGTGTGTGGGCATCAGCCCCAGCAGTGCCCAGACATATGAGGGGTGGGTGCCTATCACTCCCAGCAGTGCCCAGACATATGAGGGGTGTTTGCCTATCACTCCCAGCAGTGCCCAGAGATAGGAGGGGTGGGTGCAGAGTCCCCCCAGCAGTGCCCAGACATAGGAGGGGTGGGTGCAGAGTCCTCCCAGCAGTGCCCAGACATAGGAGGGGTGGGTGCCTATCACTCCCAGCAGTGCCCAGACATAGGAGGGGTGGGTGCCTATCACTCCCAGCAGTGCCCAGAGATAGGAGAGGTGGGTGCAGAGTCCCCCCAGCAGTGCCCAGACATAGGAGGGGTGGGTGCCTATCACTCCCAGCAGTGCCCAGACATATGAGGGGTGGGTGCCTATCACTCCCAGCAGTGCCCAGACATATGAGGGGTGGGTGCCTATCACTCCCAGCAGTGCCCAGACATAGGAGGGGTGGGTGCCTATCACTCCCAGCAGTGCCCAGAGATAGGAGGGGTGGGTGCAGAGTCCCCCCAGCAGTGCCCAGAAATAGGAGGGGTGGGTGCAGAGTCCCCCCAGCAGTGCCCAGACATAGGAGGGGTGGGTGCCTATCACTCCCAGCAGTGCCCAGAGATAGGAGGGGTGGGTGCAGAGTCCCCCCAGCAGTGCCCAGACATACGAGGGGTGGGTGCCTATCACTCCCAGCAGTGCCCAGAGATACGAGGGGTGGGTGCAGAGTCCCCCCAGCAGTGCCCAGACATAGGAGGGGTGGGTGCCTATCACTCCCAGCAGTGCCCAGACATAGGAGGGGTGGGTGCCTATCACTCCCAGCAGTGCCCAGACATAGGAGGGGTGGGTGCAGAGTCCTCCCAGCAGTGCCCAGACATATGAGGGGTGGGTGCAGAGTCCTCCCAGCAGTGCCCAGACATAGGAGGGGTGGGTGCAGAGTCCCCCCAGCAGTGCCCAGACATATGACACATGCATACCCACCCCTGGTGCTGGCAGCACAATACACACAATGAGAGCATGCAACAAGACTGTATACTCATGTGCCACCCTACTAAACTAAGAGACCCAAAGGGAACACACACTGTCACGCACATTACAGGACTGATAGGAATGTACAGGTGCTGGGGCAGCCAACAAGTTGTTGCCTCCTATGGAAGGAAAAGGGTGGAGTAGCCACAGATACAATGCCAACAATTGTCAGTCAGGTGACCAAAGACCCTGCAGAACACGCAACACATGTGTGCGAGGCTGGGAGTACGCACATGCATAGGGCGTAAAAGGGAACATGTCCACATGAAGTCATGTCAATATACTCCATACTCTAGTACAGTGACCACCAAGGATGCCACAAATGATGCAGGTGGAGACATTGCTGAGCAGGCATGGCCAAAGTTTAAGGGATCCGTCACACACCCAGGATATGTAGACACAGCTCAGCACAACAATTGGGAAACAGCCTGCAGGGAAGATGTCAGGGTCCACAGAGGAAGGAACACACCTTGGGACAATATCACCATACAGTAAGAGCACACATGACCAAAGATTCTTTGCAGAGCCCTTGTGATGGCACACAGATACCAGGGTCCACCCCATGAGCAGCACACTACAACATTTCCCAGACACCTAACACATTATCACCACCCCAAATCATGGAGCAGCACCACCAACAGCAAGTCCAGGAAAGCATTAGTGTGCAAAAGAAAAACAAAATGCTTTATTCAGCATTCAAAATAAATTGTGTTAAAATCCACTATTTACAAGGCCCATGGGCCAGGCCATCAGCAAAGTCCTGGGGGGGTACACATCGGGACGTGTGTCCCCTAGCTTGCCTGCACAGTTCACATGTCCATTTCATCCACAGAAGGGGGGGCATCATGTGGGGGGGAAGGACCAGGCACCGCAGGGACAGGAGGGGCAAGGGTAGGTGTTGTGGGTGCAGGGAGGGACGACTCCACCACAGGGGGTGGGGCAGCGCCAAAGGTGGTGGTGAGGATGGCGCTGCATACGGTGGCAAGATCTCCCAGCGTCTCCCCTGCACCCGAATGAACCACAGGCCCCAAGGAGGGGGGGGTCGGAGGGATGGGTTGCAGCACTACTGGGGGAGGGTGTGGACAGGGGGGGGACTCAACTCCCCTGCCCGGGCACTCTCTCGACCACTTGCAGGGTGGTGTCACACTGGGGCTGAGGGACAGACTGGCCATGAAGGACCCCTTGTCCGACTGTTGGGCAGGGGAGCTAAGGGGAGTGGTTTTGGAGGAAGTGGGTCTTGAGGAATGTGGACTCCCACTCTGGCTGCGTGGCTGCCGTTTGCCCCCAGACCCAGTGGGTGTGCCTACTTCCCCCTGTGTGTGCATGACTGGAGGAGTGCGCTTTGCCTTACCTGGTGGTGTGCTGCCTGTGTCTGGTGGGGTGCGTGCATGGTGACATCTGGGTGTGCGTGGGACAGGCATGGGAGTAGGAAGTGTGGATGGTGCAGGGGTAGGGGGGGGACGGAGCGCTGCTGGAAATCCACTGCTGCAGTCAGTGTGGAGTCTATGGACTTCAGCAACATCCGTTGATCAGACATCGCTGCTGACATGGCCTCCATGTACGACTGCATCTGTGTTAGCAGTGTGGTGTGGCCATGGAGGACAGTAAGCATCGATGCCTGACCAACCTGCAACTGCCGCAGAATGTCCACAGACTCGGCATTGACGGCAGCAGGGGAGACAGGGGCAGGGGGTGCGGTGCCTGGCACGATGGAGACCTGTTGGCGCCTAGCACGGTGGGAAGGGACCCGAGCAGGTGAGAGGCGGGTGATGGGAATTGAGGGGGCGGCGACAGATGGAGTGCTGCTCTCAGCTCTGGTAGCAGCGTCCGCCCTCTCAGGGTGCTCAGACTCGGACCCGTCAGCGTCATAGTCGGTGGTGGGACTGGACAGGTCCTCCGCCGCACTCCCCTCCGCCGCCGTGCCACTCGCTGAGCCAGACACGCCAGCACTGGTGGCACCGCTGCTGGATCCCTCCTCAATTTCCGTGCCAGTGTCTCCCTCGGTTTCCCCCGACGATGCTGTGGGCAAGGTGAAGAGACAGGAAATAATCAGACACCTGTATACATATGACACATGATTCAAAACTACATAGGTCACAGTGCATAGCATGAAAAGCAACATGAGTAACATCTACAATACTACGCACATATGTAGGCCCTGCACCACACAGTTGGTTGACCCACCATGCCACTGAGAAACAATGGAGAGCATGACACAACAGCAAAGTACTTGAAATCCAATTAGACTGAGGAGCTAGACTCTGGTGACAGTCGAGTACAGCATCTGGACCACACACCGTAGCCAAAAAAGGGATGAGCAGGAACCATGTCTTATAACTTTTGGCACATGCTGCTTAGCAAATACATTTAACCCTGCCCAATATGACTGGGTCACTGCATGTTGAGTGTATGTTCAGACAATCATCACACACAGGCCAGACCTGGCAAGGACACATACGGTTTGGACATGTAGGCCTTTCCCGCACAAACCCCCCCCTACCTGAGACAATGTGAGTGACACAGAGGAAGTACTTACACCTCTTACTCAGGGATTACTAAAAGGCCCTTCAATAAATCCTGAATGTACACGAACTAACACTCGTGCGCCTGTCCACACATAAAATTGACAAACAACCATCATCAGATAGTTGTACCAAAACACACTGGCACCGGCCACTGTGAGTATGCACCAGCCAAATTGGGTCACCCTGTACAGTGGACACATGTAGCACACTTTACATATATACACATTAGGCCAGGGTACAATGCCACAGAGCCCAACCTATGCTGAAGACACAGTGAATATCCACATTGTTGGATGACACACATGATACCTAGGAAAAGGTGCCCCAGGGGACTGTAGTGGCCACACCCCTCCATGGTCCGGGATGGATATGACTGCAACAGAAGCAAACGTGCCTGCACTATGCATATCTCCCACTCATGCACATAATGTCCGAGGCAACAACATTGGTCATGCATGCTGTAAGGCAGTACACTTTTCAGACACACTCCTATGTCGGGACTCAGCATCAGTGCCAACTAACATGGACCCCACATTGACTGAACTGGCCAGGGCACAGGCAAGGTCCCAACACATGTTACACACCACCCCCACACATGATGCTGCAAGCATTGGGCACTTGGATTAACTGGCAGCCCAGATGACCTTGTGCAAGAGTGACTACACACAGACCAGGGAACACATGTCAAGGAGGGGAAGGGAGGAAGAACAGCACCAGTTTGCTATGGGGAACAGGATATGTACTGCACATATGGACCCTGGCAGTGTATCCATGCAACTGCGCACTTCCAAAAGCTGGTGACACACAACAAACACACATGTACCTACCTCTTTCCTGCTGCTGCTTCTCCGCTAGGCGCCTATCCAAGTCAGGGAAGACCACCGCCAGCACACGCTTCATCTGGTGGGTCAGGCGCCGGCGCCCACGGTTCTTGTGGCTCTCAGGTGAGTCCCCCGGCAGGACCCGGGCGATCCTCCTGGTCCAGCACCGGATATCCTGCTAGCATTTCCTCACCTGGGGCAGGCGCCGCCTCCGACCGTCCACCGACCTCACGGCACTGACGGCTTCCCTCCAGATCTCCCCCTTGGCATGGACGCCTACCTGTGAGGATGACAAAGTGAGACACCATCAATACACCTGCTACATGTCACAGAGACACACATTTGAACAATTTGGCTGTTTTGAACAGGGCATAGTATGCAGCAAAATCATTGCACCTTCATCATAGGGACATTATCCTCTGGGGAAGGCCAAAGGCACGACGTGACATTGAAAGTACACAGGTGGAATGAGGGGTGCAACACAATCACTGATCTCGGCTCACACTGTGCATCACAAGCTACACCACGATTATGTACAGCACCTCAAAGCAGTCACATGCCCCAGGCCACTGGCGCAACCTCAGCAGGGTACACAGACACACACAAGCACAGGACAATCACCTGCCATTGGCAACTGCGGGTACAAACATCACTCTGCACATGTGGCACTAGACCGGGGGGTGTCACAGGTGTGGGGCAGGCTCAGCACGTCAGACACACAGCACTGCTCCCTGCTCCCATCAGATGGGTAGGGTATATGCATCCCTCATGCATCTGGGGTGCAACACTCCACATAGACACTCACCCACATGACAGGGGACTAACACACACACACCAATATCCAGGGGACGAACACATCATTTGGACACTCTCACCACAGGTACACTCAACTCACACACATCTGTGGGTACAGTCACCTGTCACACTGGGGGGACCACAGAATCACATCAGGACTGTAGAAACCACATTCCCAAGAGGATTAGCCAGGCTGAATGTGGCATGCACCATGCAGTGAGTGTCACAGTAAGCACCATGCAAGTGAGGAGTGCAGACATGCACTACAGCATGCTCTGCATGGGAGACATGAGGCATTCCCCCCCTGGGACCCACTCTGAAGAACATTGCATGTCTGTCACACCTGGACACAATGCCAGAAGTGACAGTCACAAAAAAGGGGCACAGTCTAAGCTAATGGAGTCTGCACTCACCTGCTCCCCTGGTCTCCCATACAGGCAAGGGTACTGTGGGAGGATCACGTCCAGCAGGGCCTGGTTCTCCTCCTGGGTGAATGGCTGGGCCCTCTCCACAGACCTGAACATGGTGCCAGAGGAATCACGAACAGCAGCAGTGGTGTGGAATGAAAGGTTGTGCAGGCAAGTGCTCTCTAATGGGGCCTGGCTGCCTTATATTTGCCTTGCTGGCCTGTTTCATTTACAGGAGTACAGAGTGATTGATCATCTCATTTGCGGTTCAGTGACTAAATATCGAGGGACAAAATATCGACTACACAAAAAATCGACACCAAAATATAGAAGGACAGAATATCGACTCCCTATCTACAAACAGGTAAGTACTAAAATATCGATTCCAAAATATAGACTGTCAAAATATAGTTAGCCAAAATATCGAATTTTTTAAATGTATTAAAAATAATATAAAATTAATTAAATATTAAAAACAATTAAATAAAACATACATAATATGATATAAAAAAGCTTAAAATGTAAACATAATATAAGTAATTTTAAAAAGTCGAGATTTTGTTGGATACTGAGAGCGTAAAAATTACTATTCCCACTCCAGTGAGTGCAACAGTAGGGAAAGCGTTGGATAGCGTAGGGGTAAAAATTACTATTCCCACTCCAGTGAGTGCAACAGTAGGGAAAACGTTGGATAGCGTAGGGGTAAAAATTACTATTCCAACTCCAAACACTGCAACAGTAGGGAAAGCGTTGGATAGCGTAGAGGTAAAAATTACTATTCCCACTCCAGAGAGTGCAACAGTAGGGAAAGCGTTGGATAGCGGGAGGGCAACAATTACTATTCCCACTCCAGAGAGTGCAACACTAGGGAAAGCGTTGGATAGCGCAGGGGTAAAAATTACTATTCCCACTCCAGTGAGTGCAACAGTAGGGAAAGCGTTGGATAGCGGGAGGGTAACAATTACTATTCCCACTCCAGAGAGTGCAACAGTAGGGAAAGTGTTGGATAGCGGGAGGGTAACAATTACTATTCCCACTGCAGAGAGTGCAACAGCAGGGAAAGGGTTGGATAGCGTAGGGGTAAAAATGACTATTCCCACTCCAGTGAGTGCAACAGTAGTGAAAGCGTTGGATAGCGGGAGGGTAACAGTTACTATTCCCATTCCAGAGAGTGCAACAGTAGGGAAAGTGTTGGATAGCGGGAGGGTAACAATTACTATTCCCACTCCAGAGAGTGCAACAGTAGGGAAAGCATTGGATAGCGTAGGGGTAAAAAATACTATTCCCACTCCAGTGAGTGCAACAGTAGGGAAAGCGTTGGATAGCGTAGGGGTACAAATTACTATTCCCACTCCAAAGAGTGCAACAGTATGGAAAGCGTTGGATAGCGGGAGGATAAAATTAACTATTCCCACTCCAGAGAGTGCAACAGTAGGGAAAGCGTTGGATAGCGCAAATGGAAAAATTACTATTCCCACTCCAGTGAGTGCAACAGTAGGGAAAGCGTTGGATAGCGTAGGGGTAAAAATTACTATTCCCACTCAAGTGAGTGCAACAGTAGGGAAAACGTTGGATAGCATAGGGGTAAAAATTGCTATTCCCACTCCAAAGAGTGCAACAGTAGGGAAAGCATTGGATAGCAGGAGGGTAAAAATTACTATTCCCACTCCAGTAAGTGCAACAGTAGGGAAAGAGTTGGTTAGCGGAGGGTAAAAAATACTATTCCCACTCCTGAGAGTGCAAAAGTAGGGAAAGTATTGATTTAAATTTAAACTAAGATTACATTAATTATCAATACCGATAAAAAGTTAATTAAAAATAATTACCAATTAATAACAATTAATTACCATTTAAAAATATTAATTATCAATTGATAAAAATGTATTACCAATTAATAATAATGAATTACCAATTAATTATCACTACACATAAATAAAAAAATTAATATTTACTTTATTACAATTAATTTACTTCCCACCCAATTCCCCTATAAACCCACAACCCACTCCCAATAATAAAAAATACAATTAACATTATTATCAAATAATCAATTAATAAAAATAATTTTGCAAATAATAAAAATTATTTAGCAATTTATACAAATTATTTACCCATTAATACAAATTAATTACCAATTATTAATTAATTATCAATTAATTATCAATACACATAAATAAAAAAATAATTATTTACTTTATTACAATTAATTTACTTCCCACCCAATTCCCCTACAAACCCACAACCCGCTCCTAATAATAACAAATACAATTAACATAATTATCGATTAATCAATTATTATAAATTAATTACCAATTAATACAAATTTATTACCAATTAATAATTAATCATCAATTAATTAATTATCAAAACATATAAATATAATTAACATTTAATTAACCATAATTAAATTACTTCCCACCCTATTCCCCTATAAACCCACAACCCGCTACGGAATTAAATTACGCAATAATTAAATTACATAACATTCATTTGTTGAAATAAATTAAACATACATTACAAAAATAATACATCATTTTAACACATATACTACCATACATAACACACAAAAATTTTTAGATATTATGGTAATCTATATTTTAAAATTCGATATTATGGTATTCTTTATTTTTAAAGTCTATATTTTGGAAATCGATATTTTGAACCCCAATTTCGATATTCTGACCTATCTATATTTTGATAATTCGATATTCTGTCCACTCTATATTTTAACTTCGATATTCTGGGTAGTCGATATTTTGGAATCGATATTTTGGGTGTTTACCCTCATTTGCATCCTACGTTTCCTCCAATCCCTTTAAACCTACCCCAGTGGGTGCCTTTGCATGTTATAAAAAATGAGCATGATGTCAAGTCAACAACCACTTTGCAACTTTGTATATTGTCTCCAAACGACTTCTGCTGGCCACCTGATGAAAACATTAGAACTTGAAACTGGGTCTTCATGACAACCAGCATGCATTTAGGCCCTTATAATTAAGCCTGGGCGTTGAACTACGCTCCGTTTGCGGAGCTTGGAAGTTTAGGCAACTTCCGAATTCGCGTAGAGCGCGAAGTTGCAGATTGCTACGCGATCTAGCGCATAGCGTAGTAGTTTTGCTTCCTCGCGTGCTCAATATTCATTCTTGCGCGCGCGGTAATGTTTTACCGTGATTCTGCGATCGCCAGCTTGCTTTTCTGTCCGTTGGCGAGCGCCACGAGATTTGTAATATGGCTGCCCAAACCCGCGAAAGTGTGCGAACGCGAGCACGTCATTCGGGCGCGCAATCTAACTTCTGGCGGCTGTCTTGGTAAGATCGCGATCCCGAACATGCAAAAACTACAATCTGGCGAAGAATGTCTTGCGATCTTCATAAAACCTTCTCTAAAATGATCATTTTGCTCAGAAAAACTCCTCAGATTGTGATATTGCTGTAGTCTTTTCTGTAAGGAGGAGTCCTTTAATTTTTTTAACTCTTTTTTTCAAGAGGAAGGAAGTGGCCCTGAGTCTACAACTTCCTGTTCCTGTCCAGCAGGCTCCTCCCAGTGCTTTGTGCATGTGCTGTTCACTTTCATTTGGATTTGGAGCTGGAAGGATCACTTTTTTTGTGTCTATCTGCTGCATCATACCATTGGATTGGATTTATTTGAGGACTTTTTGATTTGAGATTTAATTTACTACAAGTAAGTTGGAGAATTGGTGTGTTTGTTTCATTGGGGCTTGTATTACCTACATTTTTCTGGGTTTTTCATTGTTTTTAAAATTATTGTTGTGGCGGGTGACCTGTGCTTTCAATAGTGGCCTAGTTGTTTTTCTCTGCAATTTCAGCCAGTAGGGTACCCATGGGTCCATGTTTCGTGGTGTCTGTAGAATTTTCAACATCATGTAGGGCATGGATGGCATAGGATTATTTGAAATGCTAAATGTGGCTGTGGTGTATTTCACTGTTGGTGTGTGTGTGTGAAATACCTTTTGTTGGATGTGTGTGGTTGATGTGTAACTTCTTTCCAATCCTTTCGTAGCCCTGTTGATTTTCATTTTTGTATTAAAGCTGTGTTGTTTAGCATTAGCATGCCTCCTTTGTCCGGTCATATATTATAGGCCTGCTTCAGTTCATTGTTTTCCATGGCCTGTTGTGACTGTGAGTGCCCATGTGGCTTGTGGCAATTTTGTGGTGGTAGTTTAGTAGTGTGTGCTTCTTTTTCCATAAAGGCCTGCATTTCTTTTCTTTGTTCCCCTTGGCTTATGCTTGTTGTTGTTGTGTCCTCCTGGCCGTGTGTGGCGGCCATTTTGTGAAGGCAGGCATTGTGCTTTTGCCATAGGCTTACATTGACTGTTCCAAGCTTGTGGCCTCGTCTGCCAGTAGGCCCAGAGGTAGTTGGCCTCAAATCTTTGGTGCGTTATTTAAATTTACAGTTTGTGTTGTGTGTGTTGAGTTATTTTTTCACACCGTGTATGGCTTTGGGTTTTATTGCAAAAGTTTTTTTTTGGGGTGGGATAGCAGTTTTTGGGTGTGTGTTAAATAAATAGGGCTTTTCAGCCAGTAGGTAACCCTAGGGATTCAACCATTAAGTGGGTCGCACACCGCTCGTCTTACTAGCAAGTAGCCCCATAGGATTCTGGACAATGAAGTAGCAGCGGCGAGTACACCTATGCTACGAGTGTTAAATAAATGCCATCCCTGGACACGTGTTTCGAGGTAGTTGCCTCTCGTCAGCAGGGAGCAGGTCTGTATGTGGGGTGCCGGTAGACTGACAAATATACAAGGTTAAATACCTTTCACGGCGCGCGGGTGCGGGATCCTGACTCGTCAGCCAATCGCTCGAGGGAGCTTTAAATTCAACCATTAAGTGGGTCGCACACCGCTCGTCTTACTAGCAAGTAGCCCCATAGGATTCTGGACAATGAAGTAGCAGCGGCGAGTACACCTATGCTACGAGTGTTAAATAAATGCCATCCCTGGACTTGTGTTTCGAGGTAGTTGCCTCTCGTCAGCAGGGAGCAGGTCTGTATGTGGGGTGCCGGTAGACTGCCAAATATACAAGGTTAAATACCTTTCACGGCGCGCGGGTGCGGGATCCTGACTCTTCAGCCAATCGCTCGAGGGAGCTTTAAATTCAACCGTTAAGTGGGTCGCACACCGCTCGTCTTACTAGCAAGTAGCCCCATAGGATTCTGGACAATGAAGTAGCAGCGGCGAGTACACCTATGCTACGAGTGTTAAATAAATGCCATCCCTGGACACGTGTTTCGAGGTAGTTGCCTCTCGTCAGCAGGGAGCAGGTCTGTATGTGGGGTGCCGGTAGACTGCCAAATATACAAGGTTAAATACCTTTCACGGCGCGCGGGTGCGGGATCCTGACTCTTCAGCCAATCGCTCGAGGGAGCTTTAAATTCAACCGTTAAGTGGGTCGCACACCGCTCGTCTTACTAGCAAGTAGCCCCATAGGATTCTGGACAATGAAGTAGCAGCGGCGAGTACACCTATGCTACGAGTGTTAAATAAATGCCATCCCTGGACACGTGTTTCGAGGTAGTTGCCTCTCGTCAGCAGGGAGCAGGTCTGTATGTGGGGTGCCGGTAGACTGCCAAATATACAAGGTTAAATACCTTGAGTAGACGAGCGGTGTGCGACCCACTTAATGGTTGAACCCTAGGGATTCAGCTCGCGTACTTTCGGTAACTCTGCACAGCGTGACAACGCGGACTTACAGTTTTTGGCATGTTCGCGCTCTCAATATGCCTGTTCGCGCACGCGATAAAGCATTTTTGTACAGTTCGCGATCCCGAACACGCAGCATTTGCAATCTGGCAAACAATATCTCGCGAGCAACATAAATCCATCTCGAAAACGCTGATTTTGTGCATTTTGCTAAAAAAACTCCTCAGGTTGTCATTCAGCTGTAGTTTTGGAGCACGGAGAAGCTTTAATTTTTTTAAAAATATTTTTTATGAGAGTAAGTAAGTTCCACAGGCACTACAACTTCCTGTTCCTGTCCTTTGTAATCACTTTTTGGTTATTATTGTGGTGGTTGGCCTGAGCATGTGTGTGGCGGCCATTTTAGGAAGGCAGGCATTGTGCTTTTGCCTTAGGCGTACATTGACTGTCTTCCATTTCTTGTTGTTGTTGTGGGTGTGTGGCGGCCATTTTGTGGAGCCATCCAAGCAGTGTGCTTGCTTTTGCCATTCTGTTCCTAGCTTGTGGCCTAGTCTGCCAGTAGGCCCAGAGGTAGTCGGCCTCAAATCTTCGGTGCGTTATTTAAATTTACAGTTTGTGTTGTGTGTGTTGAATTATTTTTTCACACCGTGTATGGCTTTGGGTTTTATTGCAGAAGTTTTTTTTTGGGGTGGGATAGCAGTTTTTGGGTGTGTGTTAAATAAATAGGGCTTTTCAGCCAGTAGGTAACCCTAGGGATTCAGCTCGCGTACTTTCGGTAACTCTGCACAGCGCGACAACGCGGACTTACAGTTTTCGTCATGTTCGCGCTCTCAATATGCGTGTTCGCGCACTCGATAAAGCATTTTTGTACAGTTCGCGATCCCGAACACGCAGCATTTGCAATCTGGCAAACAATATCTCGCGAGCAACATAAATCCATCTCGAAAACGCAGATTTTGTGCATTTTGCTAAAAAAACTCCTCAGGTTGTCATTCAGCTGTAGGTTTGGAGCACGGAGAAGCTTTTATTTTTTTTTAAATATTTTTTATGAGAGTAAGTAAGTTCCACAGGCACTAGAACTTCCTGTTCCTGTCCTTTGTAATCACTTTTTGGTTATTATTGTGGTGGTTGGCCTGAGCATGTGTGTGGCAGCCATTTTAGGAAGGCAGGCATTGTGCTTTTTTCATAGGCCTCCAAGCTTGTGGCCTAGTCGTACAGTAGGCCCAGGGGTAGTACTCATCAATCATCACGGGTGCATGGAATTTAAACAACTGTTTTTGTGTTGTGCGTTAAATTTCAACATCATGTATGGCTTTGGATTGAATTGTAAAATGTGGCCTTTATGTTTTTTACGGGGATAGATTTAACTTTTTGGGTGTTGTAAATAAATGCCTTTAGTTTTTGTGTATATGTTCGATGTTGTTGCTCCCTGATGCTGCATCCATCCCATAAGATGCACACATTTTTATTTAGGGCAAACAGGCTAGACTACATTTATGTTTTTGTTCTTTGCTATTCTTCTTCCTGAATGTACACAGTACAAATACAACAGGATCCCTGGCCTTGTCAGTCTCTTAATGGCTGGCTATACTGTTGTTGTTCACTGACTTCATAAAATGTATTAATTGTGACCACCAACCAGACACTAATAAGTTATATATATTATGGATCTTTTGACTGATGTTCTTCTGGCTTTTTGGCTTTTAGGTGCACAAAAGACAGAGGAGGTGTGTCATCATCATCCACCGTTGTGGTGCCAGACCGACGTCCCGCTGCTGTACACAACGTGACGTGTGAGTCACCTGACCAGGCATCTCTGCAACTTGTGCAACTGAGTGCTGTTTTGACATCTGTTGAGGATGCCCCCAAAGAAAGCAGGTAGCAGGTCCTCCGGTACCAAGAAAGTTGCCATGGAGAAGAAGGAACAGAAGAAGAAGGAAGTGTCACTTAAGTCTGGTGTGCCTCCCAAAACCTTTTTTGGTACACCAAAAATGACGCCTGCAGCAGCGGTGTCGGGGGGCCTAGCTGGGGGCAGCACCTCCACATCAGTGGGCCCAACCCACCAACTCTGCCCAAGCAGATGAGTGTGGAAGAGGTAGCCAGCTTTATGGTGGAAAGCAGTGATGCTGAGCCTGAACTAAACTTATCGCTATCTCAAAGTAGTACACAATCAACGCAGGAGGGAACACAGCAAATAAGTGGTCAACAGCCACAGCCACCGCCCGCAATAGTAGCTGTTGTTCCTCCCGAAGTAGAGTCAGTTCAGGAAATTGAGCCTCATGCAGAGGAAGAAGAGGAAGCCACTCCTTTAGAAGTTCCATTGGCTTCCAAATCCCCAGCAAGGAAAAGGAGGGTTAGTACATCAAGTTCTTCACCAAGCCCCCCTTCTGATGATCTAGATGCCACTTGGAAGCCACAAACTGAATCTGAGAGGGAAACACATCACAAGAGCAGGCATGGGAAAAGGAAGGTTCCAGAAAGCCTTACACTTATGGATGTTGATGTAGAAGAGCAGGATGATGATGATGATGATGAGCCAGTCATCACAAACATCACTCCCGGGCCTGAGGAGATGGAGACCAACATTTTTACACTATCCAAAATGGCTGCGAGGGATGTAGCACGCATACCTCCAACACAGGTAACACCACCACGACCTCCAGCTTCCATATTTACATTAGCAAAGGGCCGGCAGCGTCCTACATCCAGCACAAGCACCACCTCAGCAGAAGTAGGTAGTGGTACTGCACAGAGTCAAATGCAACACACACCCTCCAGTTCATCCGGCATTGGAAGTGGGAGTGGCACCTCCAGCAGGAGACAAAAGTTAAGCTCCCCAGTGTGGGACTTCTTTACAGTTAGCAGAAAGGAGGAGAACATTGCTATATGCTCCGTTTGTCATACCTCTGTTAGTCGTGGTAACCTTGGTACAAACTATGGTACCGGAGGCCAAATGACCCAACTGAAAAAACACCACGCAATCCAGTGGGAGGAGCACCTTCGTCTCATCAAAACTGGAACCATTACTGTTGGGCATAAACGAGTAGAAAGTCCGCTCACGGTGGAACAGGAAGAAGAGGGAGACATTCTCTGTGGTAGTGATGCACACAGTAGCCCTGTCCCCAGCACTGCAGTGGTAACACCCACATCCTCAGCCACATCTCATTGGCACAAGAGTAAGAGTCAGCCTGAGACACCAAGGAGTACTGCTGGCCCAAAAAGTGCAACGTTGACCACAGGAAGGAATACCATGCAGCCTACCATTCTTAGCATGTTTAGTAGGCCGGAGGGGCAGTACGAATGAAACCACCCAATAGCACGTTTGTACAATGCAAAGCTGGCTAAAATGTTAGCACTGGACCTTCTCCCTTTTTCTTTTGTTGAAGGGGTGGGTTTTCTTGAATTTGTGACCACCATCTGCCCAAAATGGAAAATTCCCAGCCGCTACTACTTCGCAAGAGTTGCTGTTCCAGCACTACATCACGACGTGCTGGAATTGCTTAGAAAAGCCTTAAAACAGAGTGCTGTTCAGAGTATACACCTGACAACAGACATGTGGACCAGTTGCCAAGCCACTGATTACATGTGCATCACTGCACACTGGGTCTCTTTTTCGGGTGTTAAAGATAAGATATCTGACCGTGTTGTTGACACCGCTGAGATTTTTAAAGAAACATGCAACTGTAGCCATGTTTGCTATGGAGAAACCTCATACTGGTGCAAACATTTTGGATGAGTTTAACAGCAAGGTGTTTGAGTGGCTGTGACCAAGAGGGCTTACCATTGGTTTTGTTGCCACGGACAATGGCAGTAATGTAGTTAGGGCCATGAAAGATGGTGGCTATTTCAGGGTGCCATGTTTGGCACACTGCATTAACATTGTTGTTCAGGACTTTCTGAAAAATGAAAGCAAAGTCAGCAGCTTACTGACCACCTGCAGAAGAATATGCACACATTTCAACCATTCTTTTAAAGTCCGGAAGCAGCTGAGGGTCATTCAACGTGAGCATAAAATGCCAGTCAAAGCACTCATCCAGGAGGTGCCAACACGTTGGAACTCAACGTAATTGAGCGTCTGTTTGAGCAGTACATACCACTTAATGCGTATGTCATGAAAAGGTCAGGGGATCCTACTGTGAAAGGCATGACCGTTGAGATGGCCCAATGGGACCTCGTCAAATGCCTGACAGAGATGCTACTTCCTTTTGAGGTCTTCACACGTGAAGTGAGCAGGGAGGACTGTACTATGGGCCAAGCTATCCCATTGTTGTACATGCTAGAGCAAGAGCTGAAGGAGGTGTTAGAAATGTACGCAGGTGTGGATGACAAAGTAGACGCATATTATTTGGCAGACAACTTAGTCGCTCGCTTATCTGACAATACAAGGATTCAAAATAACATTGTGTCATATCCACATTACATTACTGCCTCAATTTTGGATCCACGTTACAAATTATTGCTGCGCAGTAATGAAGTAATTCCTTTTTCAGAAGTGGATGTTGCCCAGTACAAAACTTTGATAGCTGAGGAAGCCAAGGACTTTGAAAACGAAAGGATCTTAATTAGAGGCCCGCCCCCCCAGGGCAGAAAAAGTACTGCAGGCACCCAGAGTCAAGTTCTACTTCAGAGGCCAAGAGCAGTGCGTTTGCCTCCCAGCAGTCAACAACACTGCCAGCAATAACATCAACAGCACCAACAGGATCATCATCAGGCACATTTAAAAAAACGGCAGGTGATTGGTTTCTACGGAAAGGGTATTGTACGTCCATGACTGATGCAAAGGCAAAAAAGGCCCAGGAAATCGGAGCACCCCTGAACATTGAGCGGATGGTTCAGGCCTATCTAGATGACACAACAGAGGTCTTCATGGAGCAAAGCCCATTGGTGTATTGGTATGGGGAAAGAAGCCAATGGCCAGTGCTCAGCAGGCTGGCGATAAAGTATGTGGCTTGCCCTGTTGCAAGTGTCTCTTCAGAGCGTGTTTTCAGTGCTGCTGGTGCCATTGTTACTGTCATAAGGACCAGTCTCTCGCCCAAAAGCGTTGAGAGGTTAACCATGATCAAAATGAATCAACACTTTATACCACCGGAGTACAAAATACGTGAATCACAGCAGGAAGAGGAGAGCGACTTTGATGACATAAGCAGTGGGTTGTTAGACGTACTTCTGTCCGAACCACCAGAGTTTGAGGACGAGCTCATCTTCCCTGACAACTAGGCTTTCAAATTGTTCTCCCTTCCTTTATTTGTTTGTGACTGTGTATCTGTTTTTCCCTATTGGAGTTGCACGTCTGTGCATAACTGTCCACTCCACTCCTCAGGGTCCTGCTGCATCTTCCTTACTCTCCCTAAGTACATTTCAAGCAAGTCAGACATTGGATGGAGATGGAGAATAGTACAATACATGTTGCCTCTAACAGTCCCTCCATAAGAAGTGAAACGTGACTCCAGCTATATTCCATTTTGTTTCCAAGCCGAAAGAAACTCATCACTGACTGCCAGAAGGCTAGGCAGGCATCAGATCAGACAGCAAAAGAGAACACCAAGACAGGTAATGAGTGATTATTGTGAATGATGGTGGCATGCATTGCATTGGATGCTGGCTGACTACGAATAATTGTGCATGATGAAGTAGAACTATACTAGTTTATCGACAAAGTAAAAGTGACTCAGGTGTGGTGACAGTTAATGTTTCCTTGTTGTTTAATAATAACCACATTGTACTCCTACCACTGCAGGTGCCGGCCAATATCCGTTGCAATTTTGTAATATGGAAAATATTATAAACGTAATCAGTCACTACAGACTGAGTTGGTGTTGGAGAATACTTACCACACGGTCATCATCATGATGCTGCTGAGCATACTATATTTGCACACAGTCAGTTGGATCAGAGAAAATTGAAGGAATAACTGCGTTTCATGGGCTGACTTAAAAGGTAAACAGTTTGAACAAGAACCACAGCAGACCTAGGCTAGATGTCCGTGACCGTGTAGTGGTGTGGACTGGAGTAGAGTGTAGTGGTATGAGGGACAGTGGCGCATTGATTTAGTCACTTCATTTGGAAAATGCTAGGTTGCTGCAGTGCATATGACATTTCTCTGGCTCGGTCAAAATGTAGGTAAGGGGTAGGGTGCCTGGCCTGTGCTGCGGTTCTCCTGTTCTGTGGCTGTGCTGGCTCCTGAATCCTGTCCCGTTGTTGTTGTACCTTAATGCTGTAGAGTAGACACTATGTAGCCTATCCAAGCTGCCTCAGTCTGAAAGTGTTCTCTCCAGAGTGTTGTCTTCTCTTCTTGCACTCCACTGTAATTGAGTTTATTGTTTTAAATGCAGTAATTTTTCAATACCCAGTTTGTTTTTCCATCTACACTTACAGGCCGGCCTTTAACCTGTGCTATAGTGGGAGAAACGACTCACACTTACAATCCGCATCAGGCAGGCAGTGGTACGGTACCCAAGATTGATGTGCGGAGTGTCCTTGGAAGGGAGGACCAAGAGGAATGACGAGAATGATGCAATGCAACTCCACATTTTGACCAGGATAATACTGTAACTTTAGTATCATCATTCGTCTTTAAATTTATTTGATTGCTTTTTTCTCTACAATCATTACGACTGTGTGTTGTGGTTTGTTTGGTAATTGATCCCTACAACTATTTTTTAATTTGCTTAGCTAGCTTGAAAAATAAAAGTAAGCCCGGTACAGCATGTAATTGGGTTCGGTCTGAGCTCTGAGGGCGGCAGACAGGCAAGGCAAATTGTACTGTACTGTCTCATTGGGTAATAGTAGTTATAGTAAGTACAACTCATTATCATTAACCATCAAGTTATCTTCCTCAGCATGCATGCATTTGCTTTTTCTCACTTCATACTTTGATTTCTTTGATGATGGATCATGGTCGTCTTACAATATTGTGTTTTACTTTTGTTGTGTCCATGCATACTGTCTGTTTTTCTTTCTCAAACCTTTCCCAAAACCCCACTTCCCATCCATTCATCAATCCCTAACCCTCTTCCCCCGGGCTGTGTGATTTATATTGAGGTGTGATGTGATGACTACATTAAATGTACACCAATTGATCACACGCTTGCTGGGGCAGATGTGGTGAAATCACACTAATTGAATTTCAACTAAGGCAGGGCAAGGATCTTCTTCTGCTTGCCCACCCATGCTGTAGTTTACTTTGTGTTCTGTTCTACTACTCCCCCCACAGTCTCTCAGTCAACTGACTTTCTCTTTCTTTTTTCAAATGCTATGGCCAGTGTCTACTACTACCACCACAATAATGGCATCTTCTCCGTCAAATTGGGAAACCAACCATGCAGCCATCAGTGTGCCGAACTTCATCATCAATCACAGGTAAGATAAGTTTGGCGGGGGGTATGGACTAGGAGGAGAGACTGACAGTACTATTATGACAATTAAAAATAACTCATTGAGGGGTACTGCATCTATCGGTTTGTGTGTTACAAAATCGGCAGATCTTTTAAATCAAACACTGGCTGTGGGCATGCAGCAGTACGGAAACAAAGTAAAAAACCATGTAACTTAGATTGAATTCTGAAAACTGTAACCCACCACAAAACATTAACATCGTATAAGTAAATAGAATAACTTTTAATATCCCCTAACAAAAATAAACTATCCCACTCTGACCTAACCCACCCCCCTCCCTAACCCCAACCAATGTCCAAAAAGAAACGAAAGTTGAAGAGTCCCAACGTCCGAAAGAATCCCCAACGCCCAAAAACCCACCCACCAACAAAAGGAATTAAAAAAGGGGCAAACGACGAGGTCCTCTATTGTCGGCGGGCCTTAAGGTGTCCACCAGGATCTTTACCCACTCCTCCATGTTCTCCTCTAAGCGGGCCATCCGACGGAGCAGCTGGCGGCGAAATGCCCTACAGTTACATGCAGGGTGGGGGGCAGCAGTGCTGGAAATAGAGGCGCGGCAGCGGGCGGATGCCGGACCACGGCGCCGTGAAAGTGGAGGCAGGGCCTGACTGGGGCCCGGGACATTGGAGGAGGCTGCAGCTGCAGCCGCCTCCTCTTCCTCCTCCGCCTGAGCCACCAGCCGGCGATAATGTTCGCAGATGGCCTCCAGTTTCCGGCGCCGGGCCCTAGCGGCCAACTCCTTCCTTGATGGTTTAGTGGGTGTGACTGTGGAAGGAGTATCTATATCAAGAAAGAAAAAGAACATGTTGTAGCCAATACTCTTAGCAAAACAGAAACACTAAAATCATTCAACACATAGGTGCCGATTCCGATCCGTTAACAAAAATTAACAAAAATTACTGTACAACTGGTATCCGTATTTTTTTACGTACAAGTACCGTACAAACTGGCAAGTACGATTGGGACGTGAAAAATAACTACGAATAGTGTTGAGAAAAGTCTACGAGCTTGCGTCGGAAAGTGACCACGTCCGAATATCGTCTGGAAAATTGTACGAAAGTGATCCGGACAGTTCAACTTACAAATCGTAAAACACAAGTCCGAGCGCGCAAGTACGATCCCGACCGCCCGTCCAAAAACCCAATTGCACGGAAAAAGGCCCGTACGGAGCCAACGCTGAAGCACACAAGTACACGGGTAAACTCATGCCCGTGTACAAGCCGCACAACCCCCTCAATACGTCTGCACCGTACACCACCCTGTCCGCACTGTACCCCAAGCCCCCCCACCGCATTAACTTGCCGCACACCAACACCGAACCCCAGCACCCTCATACACCATCGCGAATGTACGGCTCCTACCTACGCGAAAATTACACATACAGAACCAGGACAGTGGAAAACAGCACAAGGAGGTCCAAAGCGACTCGCACAAACACACAAAACACGTTCACACTAAAAAACACAACTCAATGACTGACCTGCCACATCCAAACTGGCCAACAGAGGCCCCAAACACAACCCCCTCTTATAACACACCCACCAAAATTCAAACACAGCCACAACCAAAAATGGACCAATAAAAAGGGCCCACACACACAAACCATGAGCCCTTGCAACAGACCTACTGCGGACAGAGCTCACACACAAACCACCCCACAGAACTCATACCTTTGCTATCCCGCCACTCACACACCTTCACACAACCTCCCCCACAAATATCCCCCTCTTCACAGTCACACACACACACATTCACACCCACAACCGTCCACACCCCACACCATGCCCACAGACAAGAATCCAAAGTTCACTACGGCGGAGCTGGAGCTCCTCGTCGACGAAGTCATCAGAGTCAAGCCACAGCTGTTTGGAACAATGGTCAGACAGACCAGCATATCCGAAAAATCTGCCATGTGGCAGAGGATCGTCGACAAGGTGAATGCTGTTGCGCCCGTTCGAAGGACCAGGCATGAATGCCAAGCCAGGTGGTACGATCTGCGCAGGGCGGTCAAGAGGAAGATGAATTAAGAACATGCCCAGACCAACATCACTGGAGGTGGGCCGCCCCGCAGACGCGTACAGTACCATCCCTGGGAGGAGAAGGTGATGGCCATGCTACCGCCAGTGGGACTACACGGAGTGGACGGTGTCGCAGAGCCTGGTGACTCATGTAACTTGGGGGAATGGCATCCACACCCCAACCACCAGAGGCGCAACTAGAGCAAAATTTCGGGGGAGGCTAAGAAAAATTGCAGTGGGGGGATGAATCTTGTAAGCCATAGGCAGAGTGGAGCTGCAGGGGCTGTCAAAGGGGTGAAACAACCACGAGGCCTCATTAACACGCAAATGGCCTCTGAAAGACCTGTGAAGTGTTCGGGTGTGGCTGTGAGTGCACCGGGAAGCTGTCTCATCCCGAGCTGCCACACACGACGGGGGTGGGTCTGAAGCCCTGTGAGTCCAATGGGTGTTGCGTGCCTGCCAACCACAACAAATGCACGCACCCACCCCCAAGCACCCACCGCACACAACCACACTCAATAACCATGGCCATGCCACGAACGTCACCATTCACCCTTCACAAATCAAGGCAAGGCCATGTCCAAGGCCACAACAACCACAAACACAAGACAGGATGTCCAGGAGGCTGGGAGGGTGGGCCCCACACAACACATCGTGAAAATGAGACGCAGACACCAATATCCCAGCCCATATGGCATAGGGACATACCCATGCACAATGCACAGGGACTGGCAAACTACTAACAAGGTCGCTGACACTGGGCCCTGCTGTATGAAGCACAAGGCCCTCCTGGGACCACTGTACACTCAAACACCAAATCCACAAGCACAGGCATCCAGCACAGGAACCCACACACACTGTCATGCCAGCACACACCATGAGGGGACACACACATCACCTGGGAGACCCAATGACGACTCACACAACACACCACAGCACGCCAGGTCACCCCCCCCCCCCACAAGCACACACCCCCGGGGCAGGCAACGGATACACCCACTCCCACAATGGACATGTGACACAACAAGACCAATCTGGAGCCAAGTAAGCATCAGAGCCAGGCGGGCAACTTCCGGGGGGGGGGGCAGTAAAAGATGGGGGGGGGGGGCAAATCAACCAGTCCTAGGCAGAGTGGTTGTAAGAATGGGTGAAAACACAACAAAAGCCAAATTTACGAGTAAATGGTCTACCATACACCTGTGAAGTGCTCGGGTCCGGATGCAATTAGACGGATGCCAGCCCGCGAGGCTGTCTCAGCCGGGCTGACACACATGACGGGGGGGGCAGAAGCCCGGTTAGCCCAATGGGTGTTGCGCGCCTGATCAGAGCCAACTATCTACAGGCCACACACTCAGGAGAACATCCCAATCTGTCCCCCGCAACATACCCATCCCCAAGTGGACACTGAGAGGAATGCCAGGGACATCCAAATACCTGGGGGAACTGTGTCAACGTGAATATGTATGAAACATGGATGTGGCATGAAACAGCATTAACATTGTCTCTCTCTCACACACAGGGCGCCGTCGATGATCTCCCCCCAACACTGGGGGGGAAGATTCACAGTCCCAGGCACCGCGTGACGACGATCCCACCGGCAGCGACGACTCTCACCACTCCGTGGATGACCCCGACCAACCTGGCCCCTCTGGTGTACAAGCACCTGCAGCACCTGCGCCAGGTACATCTGTGCCAACCCCCACCCCCATTCCCCCCACATCCCAGGACACACCCAGGATCCCTGCTCGAACTGAACAACACAGCCAGTCTGACCAGGAGGGACAACGTTCTGCGGGCACCCAGGAGGAGGCAGACAACCCTGCCGACGCCATCCCTCAAGGGTCCCGTAGACCCGATGTGCCTACAACGGCAGGCCAGGCTCGTGTGGGCAGGGGTGGTGGGAGTGGAGGCAGGCGGAGGCGCGAACCTGACCAGCCAGCTCCGGAGCCTGGTATGGCCCACCTACGCAACATCCTGGACTCATACCGGCGTGACACCAGAGGCATCGACCAGGTCGTGGTCAGACTTTCCGGGATGCAGGGGACCCTCGATGAGATCAAGAACCTGCAGGTCGAGCATCATGCCAGTCACCAACTACAACAAGGACGGATGGAGGCAAGACTGGCTGAGCTCCTGGCGGTGCACAGGGACGTGAGCCAATCACTCCGTCAGATCGCCCAAAGTCTGGCAAACCCTCCCTGTGCCACCAGGCGTAGACCAGCACCAGACACAGGGAGGGAGGAGGAGGAGGAGGATTCATCTGACGGAGCGTCCCTAGCATCGTCAAGGCCTGCATCTGAGGGTCCCCGGAGGAAAGTGGGCCATCCACGTAAAAGACCGTGAGAGTCAGCGGACCATCCCCATCTCCCAGGTCACCTGGCCTGGCACCTGGCTCTCGGGCGCAACAGCAGCACCTCACCCAATGACATTCTCTGCCACATGGACTTGCTGGTCCCAGTCTGACCAATGATGACCAACACTGTGGTCTGGACTCTGATGACTTCCAATGCCAAGGATGCCATCTCCCCCAGTGAACTTTGGATTCTATTCCCCCGGTAGTGCGCCTTAGCACATCTACCAAAAGTTGCACCCCACCAGAAATAAAGTCACATTGTTCTGCACATGAAATGTTGCTGTCATTTTGCATTATTCTACAACATATGTGTGTGGAAATGTCTAACTATGCGTGAGTGTTGAACCAACTCCAGCCATCCATCCCCTGGGAACAGAGTCTGGTACAGGACACACATGGGTCACAAGTATCAGTCAATGTAGGCATGGAGCACAACACTCACCTGTGATGGCCTCTGGCTGCTGAGGGGGGGCTTGCTAAACTGTGCGGACAGACCTATTTGGGAGATCATCATCAAGGCGTAGAGGTCATGGCCCATGTGGAGGTACCCGGGGAGGGAGTCCCAGGGATTTGTGGCCAAGTGGGAGAACTATGTCCTGTATGCTGGAGTACGGTGGATGAGAAGAACGGGGGCCAGGGAAAGGTTGGATGCACGGAGATGGACCAACAGGATCTAGGATGACAGACATACAAGGTTGGTGTGGGGTCGGGTTTGTGGACTGCCTCCTGAGTGTGGGTGGAGTGTGCGGAGGACACCCTGCAGCAGACAGTGATCCATTGCAGCCAGCTATGGTGGACGGTGAGGTGGCTGGGGAGCAGGGTGTAGAAGCTGAGGTGTGCAGATGCCCCCTGGAAGTGGACCAGTGTCCTTGGAGTGTGGATGTACTTGCTCCGTAGAGGGCAGGGCAGTATATGAGATGGATGTCGTCATGGACCTGGGGGATGGTCTGTCGTAACTTGGAGTGGATCTATCTGTGGATCATGTGCATGATGCAGAGTGCGTTGCAGCATGGGGTACAGATGCTGTGGACTAGCATGGCAAATGTGAGCGAGCAAAACATGATGCACAACATCTTGTGAGTGTGGCCACTGTGTGCCTGTGCAGGGCCTGCAGCAGCAGGCGCCATCTCCCTGCCAAATGGCCCATCTTGCACACAAACACTAGGATGTCAGAAGGACAACTGCAACAGGCGTGTGTGTAAAGTGAGGAGTGTCCAGTGTCACATGGCACACCCAGAGACAATGCATGCCCAATCCCCAAAGAACCATTACACAGGATCAGGAAACTGAAGGTCGACCTGCGCACTGGAGACACACCCTCAGCAACTGGTGATGGCCCATTGTGTGGTTGACCTCGCTAAAAAACATACACGACCATGTACTACATGCCCAATAGGGAGCCAAATCCATGAGCAACTGCATGCATGTGGCTAAACTACACAAGGACTCCTATGCGTTATCTACAGCAAGTATGCCAGAGATGCCGCATGCCAAGTGGCAAGAGACCAGCATTGACAGAGACGAGGCACCTTGGAGTATGATGAACAACTTTATTACTCAGCCTCACACTAATGGAGTTGCAACCAATGGAACAGAATCACAGGTCATTCGGCTGAACATGTGTGACCCACACTGGACACCCCCTGCAACACACAGATGTGGTAAATCCTACTGAGCTGGCACACAAGTGAAGGGGTTTACCTCACACCCCTTGCTGCACACGGCGAGTCTACAATTCCACATTGAGCCTCATATGGGGATGTCCCACACCATGTCCAGCGGGACCATCCCGTATGTTCCTGAGGGACGTTAGACACACATTGATGCCTTCATCAGAATCCACAATCCATGACAGATGACTGTCGGGAAGGTTGACTATCAATTAATAGGAGCCATGCAACACGTCACGTGGCCCATGGTGAGTCAACATGTATGCATGGTAACACAACATGCACAGGAGCAGTACCCACATATCACAAACTCGTACCACCCACAAAAGGCCTTGCTGCACTCCTTACCAAAAAAGACTTCTCACCATCTCTGTGCATGTAACTCTGATCCAGCACACGTTGGAAAAATCATGAGGAATAGCAGGAGTGCAATGATGACATGAGCAGACGACAGCCGCAGGAACCTGGGGAGGACAGACACACAACAAGTCAGCGAGGAGCTAGTAATCCGCACACATGTACATGCACCCTACAGGATTGATGTTGTCACCATGGGAATAATGATTTTTGTATTCCTGCACAAATATGGGGAATGACATTTGCACTTGTATGACACATCAGAACACACCTCCAAGTCACTTGGCACACAGTCAGCTCGACACACACATTGCAACACATGCCACACAAGGCACTAGGCGTGCACACTCAGACACCGGAACTCACCATTATGAGAAGAAGTTGCGGATCAGCTGACTCCGGATGTCCTCATCCTCATCCTCACTTGCCCCGTGCCCAAGCCCTTCATCCTCCACGGGTGGATGATCTTGCTCATCAGGATCCAGGATGAGTGGCACGGCCTTCTCCACTGCCATGTTGTGCAGCATGCAGCACACAAGGAAGATTTTGCAGACCTTCACCGGGGCATATGGGAGGGCGCCGCCGGTCTTGTGGAGGCACCTGAATCTGCTCTTCAGGAGTCCAAACGTCCTCTCAATCACGCGCCTCGTCTGCCCATGGGTGTCGTTGTACCGGTGTTTTGCGGCTGTTCTGGGGTTGCGGAGAGGCGTCATCAGCCATGGCATGTTGGGATAGCCAGTGTCCCCTACATGGAAACATCATGGACAGAAGTGGGTCAGAAGAAGCAGTAAGACATGAAGAAACGGCTAAATACAGGACTAACAGATCATACCCACCAACAAGACATGCACGCTCGTTGCGCAGCTGCAGCATCATTTCAGGCACCCTGCTACGCCTCATGATGTAGGCATCGTGTGCTGAACCTGGAAAACGTGAACAGACATGGGAGATCATCATGTTGGCAAGACATACCACAAGGGCATTGATGGAGTGGTAATGCTTGGGGTACGGAAGGCTACCTCCTGTGTGTGTGGTGGCACCAAAGCCACATGTCTCCCATCAATGGCCCCAATGACATGGGGCATCCCTCCCAGGGCATAGAACTCACCCTTGACACCTGTCAACTGCTCACGAGTTGGAAAGGCAATGAATTCATCAAGGTGTACCAACATGGCCTCTAACACATCATGCAGGACACGGCTGAACATGGTCTGGGACATGCCACCTACATCAGCTATAGTCAATTGAAACGTACCGGTGGCAAAGAAATGTAGGGCTGCCATCACCTTCATCTTGGGTGTCAGTGCAGTAGGATACCTGTGTCGAGGTTGGAGGTGTGGCTCGAGCCTTGTGGTCAAGTCGTCAATCAACGGTTGGGTGAAGCGGTAGCGGCGTATACAGTCACGTTCCCTCATGGCAGCCAAGTCTGCCATTGGTCGGGGGAGAGGCGGTGCCCTGCAGAAATTTGGAAGGAATAACGAAGATTGAGTACAGCAATACACCACTGTCAATGAACTGAGCACATGTTCAACAGCTAATACACATATGCTACATACAGAGTCTGTACTGTGCAATGCATCCAGGACACGTATGCCAGCCAGGTAACACCCCTAACAACAGTCAGCTACACACGTGGGTGCGCAAGGTCAACATGACATGACATGGAACTAGCTGTGGGCCAGTGTAAGTGAAGAGGCTGACGCATAACAGGAGTGACAGACATCCACATATGTGCATAAGAAGGATGTATTATCACACAGACCGGTTGCGGGACACTAGAGACACAGGTCGCATGTCCTTGAAACAGGACAGTCCACACACCTTGGCAGGAAGGGGGACATGTCAGGTATGATGACACATACATTGAGACTACGCAGAATAGTCCTTGTCTCGCAAGTGCATGTGCGATGCACACATACACCCGTTACGTCTGATTCCACATGTGGCCTGGTGTGCGTAATAGTGTGCCATGCCCATCGACACGCACACACATGTTGGATGCAGCAAATGCAGATGCATGTCACGGAACTCATACAGCTAGCTCATGGGATCACATGAAACTCACATGACATAGTCACAACGTGCAACGCCGGTAGTTACATTTGAGGTGTCATTAACCGTGTCCCTGGCATTGGTGTACAGTTGCGGGTGTAGGTGACTGTGCCATGCCAGTGATGCAGTGCTTGACTGTCCCCAGTGAGTAGCTCCTCTGTATCGATTTAGGACAAGTAAACTTCTGTTGTGTCATGATCCCCATTGTTTCCCAGTGGCATGGTGGGTTAACCAACTGTGTGGTGCAGGGCCTACTTATGTTAGTAGTTTTGTAGATGTCTCTCATGTTGGCGTTAATGCTATGCGCTGTGTCCTATGTAGATTGGACTCATGTGTCATGTGTTTACAGGTGTCTGGTCATTTCCTGTCTCTTCACCTTGGCCACAGCATCGTCGGGGGAAACAGAGGGAGACACTGGCACGGACGTGGGGGAGGTAGCCAGCACCGGGGCCACCAGTGCTGGGGAGTCTGGTGCAGCATGTGGCACGGAGGCCGAGGGGAGTCAGGCGGAGGACCTGTCCAGTCCCAACACCGACTATGACGCTGACGAGTCCGAGGCTGAGCCCCCAGAGGGGGCGGAGGTTGCCCCCAGTGCTGAAGGCAGCACTCCATCCCTCGCTGCACCCTCCATTCTCATCACCGCCCCCCCAGTTGCTCGGGTCCCTTGTGTCCGTGCTATGTGACAACAGGTGCGTGAGAGACGGCAAGGAGGTGTATTTAAGGGGTGAAGGGTGCACTTCCACTCCGGGTCATTCTGTGGTGTGTAGGCACATTCAAGTGCATGGTGCCTGTTACATGCACGCTCATGATGTAGCTTGTATACTGAAGTGGATTCGTGTGCCAGTCATGATCATGACCCCATCTTGTGCGCTGCTTGCTAACGGCAATTATGTGCTATTCAATGCAGAAGCTTGCTGTGGGATGCTTCCGGCAATTCCTCAGATCGTGACTGTATCACTACGAGTGGTTTTCTCTGACTTTTCCCACACCCGCATGGCCGGCTGGATGTATCCATATGGCCTCCCATCGCAACCTTGAAAGCGGAGTTCAACAAGATGAGCACTATAAGGGCTCCATTGTCTCAAACACAAGTCGTGTTGACTTCTTCTCGAGAAACATTTGGCCTTCACGTAGATCACACGCCCACAGAGGTGCAAGAGGCTTTTTAAAACTGATCTCCCACTACATATTTGGGACTCGGATTCAGACTATCTTTCATGCCTCGTCAACAGGTGGCCTGGCTGTTTTTTTTTACATTGTGGTCTCTGGCCTCGTGACCTCCTTTCAAACTCTGTTTGGTGTGCTCCCCGCATTTCATCATTCGATTTTGTCTACCGTCTTCGGAGGTGTCCCTTTGCTTCTCGCCCTCGTAGCTGGGGTGCCATAATATATCAGCGTACTACGCTGTGGCTTCACCTCTTGCGTTACAAGACAGCATGCACCGGCTGCTCCATCTTCGGAACATGATGCTTGAATTATACGGCACTCTGCCGCTGGCGACCTTAAGCAGTGCCTATGGATTGTCCTTCCGGTTTCCCTTTTTTCCCTGCGTGCAACCTGTCTTTCATTGCCTAGACTGTCCATTCGAATGGGCTCTGGATGTGTGCCTGTGTAACTCGGTGCCTCCTGACCCGGATTTGGATAGACTGATGTGCCCCTTAGTGGCTCATGAGTTGGACTGTTCTGGCGTCAGTGTCATGGCCTGTGCTGCTGCACATGGAGTCCTGGGGAATTGGGACATCCGAACAGCAGCAAATGAGTTCTTAACCAGGAGTTATCTTGATGTCCCCACCTGTTGTACACAAGTTGTGCTGGATGGCCCGATTGTTAAGGAACACGTGTGTTCTTTCCCCCTGCTGAACTGGATGGCAGACAATTTTTCGGAACGTGCTGATGATTTCCTCTTGGAAGCTGTTGCAACTTATAGTGCCTATGCCTTGATGGATTAACTTTGGCCCTGCTCATTTCATGGTGCATCCGCCGATGTGATATTTTCCTCTCCTTTTACATGGTTGATTTCCCTGTAACATCGTTCAGGTTTGACATTTCTTTTTTGACTTTTTCGCTTCCCTTCTATGGACTTCCAGTTCATGCCCTTGGTTCCGTTCTATCAAACTTGAACTCTGCGTTCTCGAATTAGCACCCCTAATGGATGGAGGACTTTTGCAGGAGATGGGACTAGATGATACTGTGATGTGATACCACTGAGCTGATCTGTGCGGTGGGGGGTCCCCCCTTCTAGCTTAGGGACCTGCTATTAGTCGAATGATACTACTATTGGTTTACTGCCGACAGGAAGGTTGCTGTTTCCACTGTCAGTTTCTTATGATTGCTCCTTTCAATGTCTATGATATTGCAACAATGCTGATGTTTCTGGCCTTAACCTTTGTCTGCTTATGTTGGCCACAGGCCTGCATCTTAGGACGCGAGGTTCATTGAATGTACTCATTAAACTTTACCTTGTCTGTGTCTATTCTGTTGTGGACTGATCTGTGAATCATGACGCACAGCTATGTCTGATTCCCACCATTCATGGGGATGATGTCACTTGTTCTGGCTTGTCTATACATTGGGACTGCCGGGCCCAACCTCGGATATCGAATGGGACACTTAGCTAGTCGGATGTGGGGTTCTGGGTTCTGAGGGGATTTTGTGGTACGCCAAACATGTCTCCTTCATGACAGGCACCGCACTCCCTGTGGTGGGGTCGTCCGTCCCTGCAGCCACGACACCTACCCGTGCCCCTCCTGTCCCTGCGGTGCCTTGTTCTTCCCCCCACATGATGCCCCCACTTCTGTGGATAATATGGTACAGTGTACTGTGCAGGCGAGCCTGGGGAGACGCGTCCCTACGTGTCCCCCCCCGGTGCTTCGCATCTGTTGTGGCCTATGGGCTTGTGGAATGGTGTACTGTGGCTACTTTCCTTCGAGATGCTGAATGTGGTTGTTATTTTCTCGTTTGCACACTATTTCTATTCTGCTGTTGCTGCTGGTGCTGCTGCTCCCTGAGTTGGTGTGGTGATGATGTGTTGGGTGTCTGGTAAATGTTGTTGTGTCCTGCTCATGGGGTGGACCCTAGTATCTGCATGCCGTCACATGGTGTATGCATATATTCGTAGGTCATGTTGGCTCTTACTGCATGGTGACATTGTCCCAAGGTGTGTTCCTTCCTCTGTGGCACCTGTCATCTTCCCTGCATGGTGTTTCCCAATTGTTGTGCTGAGCTGTGTCAACATTGCCTCGGTGTGTGACACATCCCTTCGACTTTGGCCATGCATGCTCTGCAATGTCTCCACCTGCATCGTTTGTGGCATCCTTGCTGGTCACTGTACTTGTGTATGGCGTATATTGACATGACTTCATGTGGACATTTTCCGTTTTCCGCACTTTGCATGTGTGTACTCCCTGCCTCACACACATGTGTTGCGTGTTCTGCAGGGTATTTGGGCACCTGCCTGACAATTGTGGGCATTGTATCTGTGTGTACTCCACCCTTTCACTTCCATGGGGGGCAACTACTTGTTGGCTGCCCCGGCACCTGTGCATTCCTCTCATTCGTGGACTGTGCGTGACAGTGTGTGTTCCCTTTGGCTCGCAGTGTTTAGTGGTGTTTGACATGAGGGTGCAGTCTTGTGGCAAAATCTCAGTGTGTGTATTGTGCTGCCTCCGCCAGGGGTGGGTATGCATGTGTAATTTGTCCTCACACCCACATGTGGTGTGTCATGCAGTGGGGGTAGGCTGACCATCCTCCTGGGAGTGGGACACTGCTGTCAGTGATGTGTTGTTATGGCACTATCGTCATTGTCCTGAGTTAGGTATAGGTACATTCACCCATGGAGCTGTGGTCATCTGATAATGATGTTGGCCCCCCATGTCTCTGTCCACTGCTGGGGGTCCTCAGCACCCACCCCTCATATGTCTGGGCACTGCTGGGAGTGATGGCACCCACCCCTCATATGTCTGGGCACTGCTGGGAGTGATAGGCACACACCCCTATTTATTTGTCCACTGTTGTGGTATGTGCCGTAACCACGCGCTGATGGCCTGGGTGGGGCCCATGCTCCTAGGGCACCCCAACTTTGGGAGTGCGGCCCGTACCCATGCCTTTGGGATGTGGGTGCGGCCGTACCGGCGTCGTTCGTGTGATGTAGGGGTGGGCGTGGTATGTGCCGTAACCACGCGCTGATGGCCTGGGTGGGGCCCGTGCCCCTAGGGCACCCCAACTTTGGGGGTGCGGCCCGTACCCATGCCTTTGGGACGTGGGTGCGGCCGTATCGGCGTCGTTCGTGTGACGTAGGGGTGGGCGTGGTATGTGCTGTAACCACGCGCTGATTGCCTGGGTGGGGCCCGTGCCCCTAGGGCACCCCAACTTTGGGGGTGCGGCCCGTACCCATGCCTTTGAGACGTGGGTGCGGACGTACGGGCGTAGTTCGTGTGACGTAGGGGTGGGCGTGGTATGTGCCGTAACCACGCGCTGATGGCCTGGGTGGGGCCCGTGCCACTAGGGCACCCCAACTTTGGGGGTGCGGCCCGTACCCATGCCTTTGGGACGTGGGTGCGGCCGTTCAGGCGTCGTTCGTGTGACATAGGGGTGGGCGTGGTATGTGCCGTAACCACATGCTGATGGCCTGGGTGGGGCCCGTGCCACTAGGGCACCCCAACTTTGGGGGTGCGGCCCGTACCCATGCCTTTGAGACGTGGGTGCAGGCCGTACCGGCGTAGTTGGTGTGACGTAGGGGTGGGCCTGGTATGTGCCGTACCGCCATTGTGGTGATGATGAGTACGCGTCCACGTCCACTTCGTTGTGGTGGGACGTGGGATTGGTGGACACGCCCCCCGAAGTGACCAGTCCATGGTGGCAATTGCTGTGCATGCTGTTGTAGTTATTTGTGGGGTGTGGGTTATGATTCCTGGCCCTTGCACACACACACCCCCCCCTTTGCCCCTGGGGGTTGTTCTGACCTTCTACGGCGTCTGCGTCGGTTTCTGTATACGAGGTGGTAGGCTATGAGGGCCGGGATGACGCGTAGGTTGGGGTCCATCGCTGTCCCTGGCGTGCCGGGGCTCCTTGTTCGCGGCGTCCTCACTTTCCCGGCAGTTTTTGGCTCCCGTAAAACCTGCAGCGTGCGGAGTGACGTCGGCACGAATCGTACTTGCTGGTCCGTGAAACGCTGCCTGACTTCGTCCGGACGTCGCATGTGCGCCGTCCCGACAGTGATTCGTATGTACAAATTTTGCCAGTCGGTGTTTTTTCGGGCGGTAATGGTATTTCTGTGCAAATCGTACTTGCAAGTTTGTAAGGTGTTTTTCCCGGGTACCATTCGGATGGAAAAAACGCTCCGTCCGACCATTCGTACCCGGGTTTTACAGGATCGGAATCAACACCATAGTGTCACACTCACAGTATCACTAGCAAGCACAGTTCATAACATTTGTGATTTGGTGGTAAGTATCTCTAATCCTACTTCCTTGGACTCTAAAATTTGTGAAAGTTTCCGACATTATAAATATAATCGTACTATGTACTCCGGTACACCAGTCGTGTTGTTCTTATCTGTAGTTTAGCCCAATTACATAACCTTGTTGTAGCCGGCATGCCAGCTCCGTCAGCTAAGCTTGCACCCAAGAGAAACAGATATGAGCCACATGATGCAGACAGACTCACGTTAGTTTTATTTACTACTACTGTCTGCAGGTGGGGAAGCTCATATTTTTGTATGACTCCTTACGGCCGTTGGCACTGGTCATACTCTGTTACATGAGGGCAAATGGCATTCACAATTTCACTTACACCCTGCCATGGGTACTTCAAAAAGGCTGATTATTTATGGGATCCAATGATCATTGCTTATATTCATATTATAGATGCTAATACAATACGACATCAGGTCGGTAGCGGTCGGTGGTGGGAGTGTTGCCGGGCGGTGAGTCGGCGACGTGGGAAGGTGCAGGGTGGGGATAGTAAACTATGGATTAAGGACAATCACAGGTAATTAAACAATACATTAAAAAAAAAAAATTGTTGCACGCACTGCATCGCACCTTGAAAATAATTTTATTTATTTTTATGTTGATGACCTGTATTTGGCCGTAATACACAGTTTACTCGCCAGTGCCACCCACCCGTCCCCTCCCCATGTCACCGCCCGCCAACACTCCCAACACCAACCGCTACTGCAGAGGGTACTTTGCTTTCATTCATTGTGTAACCAATAACCATAAACGACAGATATGCCACCCTTTGCAGGCTGGCTGCCCCAATTGAAAATACATTAATAATAATAGGTAGGGAGTGGTCCCCAGAGTGGGAGGAAGGGGTTTCCTCTTGATAATATAGATATATATAAATATATATGACGTGCTTGCAAACTACTGCAAGTGTACTGTATTCTGATAATACTACCTATATTCCCCTAGGCTTTGCTACTGTCGCGCAGTTTCTTTTACATTTTCTTCAAAGTAAGAATCTCCAGTGACACTTTCCACCTATACTGTCTCTTGATGATGGTACATCCAGGCATACATCCATTAAAGTAAACGTTTATCCTTCTTTTTTATATCTCTCATACTTAGTTGGTTTCACCAACAACCACCCATGCTTCCGCTCCTTCCTTGCTTACCTTGGCTTTGAATTTGAACCAAACAATGCTGATTTTTGCTCTCTAGCACTATCCACCCATACAGTTTCGCCCACACAGGCAGGCATTCTTTCACCTTCCACCCATCCTTCAACAACCCATGCATCTGATCTGATTACTATCAGCCACCTATGCATGCTTCCAACAACATATCCTTCTCTGCCAGTCGGTTATATTATTTATCTCGCCCGTCCTTCCACCCTTAGTTCTTTCCCTCTTTGTTCAACACATCCATCAAGGTCATCTGATCTGAGTTTGTCTCCATAAAACATTCACAGCTGATTTTGGAGTCAAATAGAAGAGGCCATTGGTTACTCTACTCACGCTGCTAATGCTAAGTAAAGGGTGTCTTCTTCAACCGTTGTAAGTCGCACAGTACAGTGAAATAGTGAACACACTTCCATCTAGCTATAATGGCAAGAAGTAATGAATATAACTTACCGCCGCCGGCCACTGCTGCTGGATCCCCCCCTGTCTCTCCTGCAGGTGCCGCCAGTACGCCTGCCCCCTCCGGAATGGCCGCATCGCTGGCCCCGACGGCACTGGTGGATGGTAGTGTGCCTAGAAAGAAACATCACAAATTTTTTAGATGCCTGGAAACCTCCCCCTATTTTAAGTGTTCACTTGGAACATTGAAAAAAAGTTAATGCAACATACATCAGCATTAGACAGTAATTACAGTCAGTAGACAGACACTAGTAGTGATATGGTTCCACTTCCTAGGGTCATCTAGTCCTACTCTACTCTTTTGAAAGTTAGCCTGAGCCATGTGTAACCCTTTTAGATTCATCATGTCGACTACTACTCATTAGGTGCATATTTAATTATACCTGCCAGCTTATTGACATGTGCAGTAGATGCCTTTGAGGCCACTTGACTGTTGCGTACAAGTGAAACGGTCGAAAAAAAACCAACTTATTGAGTTTGTTTAATTTATATTGCTTAGCCATCACATACATGTTACACTTTTTGCCATGACTGCAAAATGCTAGCATTCACCAGTATACTATCTAATGGCTAACTCGCAGCATTTTTCTCATATATAATAGGCGGAAGATTCCCTTCTACAAACCAGAGATTTACAGAGCATATTGGATGCAAGATGATGTAACCAACCAGTATTTCTACGTTCTACGGTGAGGGGTCTTCCAGAATTCAAAAGATCTTGGCTCTTGTTCTTGTTGTCATGCGCTTGTAAATGTTTACTGTTTTAATGTTAGGCTTTTTGTTGGCTTATTGACTATGGCTGTAGTAAATTAAATTTCATATTAACGATGTACAGAGTTTGATACTTGTTTCAAATAAACCTTTTGAACTTACACATAGACTCTGTGTGGTATTTGGTGTGGTGGGGTGGACTTACACAAGTGAGTGAGCAAAATGGTGTTATTATGTTCTGGGTTGTCTGTCTCAGTCATCATCAACATTGTGTATCTTCTTCGTGGGGGGGGGGGTCGGGAGTGGGACCCTAATGTGAGACACTATAGCTAGTCGGTCAGTGGGATCCTGGGTTCTTCGGACTGAGGTGTGATCAGTAAGGTCCAACCTCCCATCAGCAACATCCTATTTTGTTGTGCATAGTTCTGTATGTGGCTCTGCAGAATCACTAGACAATAGTAGTATCATGTACTATCCGATCAAAAATACTAGTCCAATATCTGGTTGGCCATTTTGTTTGTGGTAATTGTCAAAGCCTCAACATTGAGAAGACTTGCAGAGGACAACCCAAAGGACAGGACACAGTGGCTAGATCAATTGGTCAATCAGAGTTTTATTATTCCAAAGAAAACCTTCTATGAAGAGTGGGCAACTGTGCAAGCTTCGCTACACACAGAGTAATAATAGTAATAGTAGTAGTAGTAGTACAGAGAGTCATAGCAGAGGCAGTTAGAAGCAACTTAGTTAGAGGCAGGGATAAACAGAATTTGGAAACAGATAGTCAAGGTCAAAGAAGTAAACTTTTGTAAAAAATAGATTTAGAAAGTGGAACCATAATTTATAGTTCGGAAAAAAAAGATGCAGTAAAATTTAGGGAAATATAAATGTCAATATAACCACTGGAGGACTTACTGGGGCCAGCAGCAGGAGCCTCGGTAGAGGAGCGGTCCTGTGGTTCCCCCGCCGACTCCGACCCCGTCTTCTTGCCCCTGGGTGGTGCTGATGATCATGTAAAATATAATAAAGAAAGAGACAAGCATTAAGGAGTCCTGTGAAACAAATAATAATAAATCATTTGGAAAAATAAGTCAAACAACATTTTAGGAAACAACAATTGCAATAAAATTGACCTATCTAATCAGATGGGTCGACTACTGGCTGCTTCCTGCATTTACGGATCGTCTACTTATTTATGAACACTCCAGTGTTCCATAATCATTCTGATTACAAAAACTAACAAAGCCTAGTAAGTACCACCTGACCTACACCACCTATTCCAGATGGGCCAATTGTTCACTAAGTCTGCATTTCCATTTTTTTCACCAATCAAATGCATAGATGAGATGGAGGACACATGCATACATTAGTGCATACATACATACAACAAATTGTGGGTTGGTTGCATGATTCTGATCTAGTTCTGCTACTGACAGACCATGCATTGCTAAGCCATCACTCACTAAACAAAGTACAAAAGGTTTGACGGAGGACTGGGGTAAGCAGCACTCAGTGACAGAGGAGGCGTCACGCAGACCGCATAAAACAATTATTAACTACTACTAAAAAACTAAACCTAGTATCCAATATCCATCCACCACTATTTCACAGTAGGACAATGGAAGGACTAGAGTCTCTCTAGCAAATCGCATTACCTAACTTCAGTTCTGTAAAATAAACTCTTACATAATCAGCATCAGCACAAGCTAGCGCAAACTAAGTTGCAAACAAGTAAGAGTACCACCGTGCACCTGGGTCCATAAATCAAAGAATATTTTGCTTTTTGGAACGTAATTTACCAGCAACGCTTGGCACGCAGCAGTAATCTTGTTGTTCATCAAATTTAATATACACAATCAGTTACTCACCAAGCCCGACGACCTCGACACCTAGCAGGTCCAACAGGTCCTGCTCCCGGTCCAGGATGTCAGACCACCGGTGAGCTAGCTGGTTGTGGGTGCGCCGGATCCCAGAGCACCGGAACACGGCCCGGCGCACCTTCGCCCACCGACGGTGCCGCTCCTGGGTAAGGTACCCGGAGCCGGGCCTGCCGCCTGCTGCCAAGGTCAAGGGGAGGAGGCGCTGGATGAAGAAAACAAGGGCCGCCACCTCCTCCTCCCCAAACAGTTGCCGGGCCTGCACCCCTGCAGGACGCATTCTGCCGCAAGGCAGGCGGACCTTCTCTGCTCCTGCAGGTCCCTTGCCCTTGGCATTCGGTGTGCCCTTGGCCATGGTTCTGGGGTGGGTGGGAGGCGGAAAAGAAAAGTTAGAAGGGGAAAAAAAGTTAGGGGGAAGAAGATAGAAAGAACTTTATAAAAGTAACAAAAACACAGTAAAAGTAGAAATAAAATGCAAAATATAAACTTAGGCAAAGAGAGAGATAGATAATAACTAAAAAAAATCAGAAAAAATGCTTTAAAGACAAAGGATTGCAAAGATAAAGGGAGGATACAAAAGTAGGCCCAGAACCATAGCATAGAGTGAAAAACAAGATGGCCGCGCCCATTCGCGACCGCGTGGGTAAGTTTGCGCGATATTTCTTGCGAACATGTACTATTCATCGCGAACAAGTAAAATGCGCTCCCGAACACGTCAATGCACATCGCAAACACGCTATCCGCGACCCGGAACAGGAAATAAGGCATCGCGAGCGGGCGGGACGATTGAAACACAAGATGGCCGCGCCTGTTGGCGACCGCATGGGTAAGATCGCGAGATATATCCCCCGAGCATGCAAACAGCTCCCCGAACACGCTCACCGCGCTCCCGAACAAGAAAAAGCCATCGCGAACGGGCGCACCAAGCAACTACGCAAGTTCGCGAAGCTACGCGAAGATCGCGTAGCGCAAGAACATCTTCGCGAAGCTTCGCGAAGCCCGGCTACGCGAACTATGCCCAGGGTTACTTATAATTGTCCCTCATGTGTCCCCTATGTAATTTCACTATACACACACAGGTACGGGGTGTTCCACGCCCCTAGGGCACCACTACTCCAGTGATACGGTCCGTACACGCGTGTGTAGGGTCCGTACCACTATGGTTGTGTCGCCGTAGGCGTATGCCATGGTGATACGGTCCGTACACGCGTGTGTAGGGGCCGTACCACTATGGTTGTGTCGCCGTAGGCGTACGCCATGGTGATACGGACCCTACACACGCGTGTACGGACCGTATCACCATGGCTTACGCCTACGGTGACACAACCATAGTGGTACGGACCCTACAAACGCGTGTATGGACCGTATCACCATGGCGTACGCCTACGGCGACACAACCATAGTGGTACGGACCCTACACACGCGTGTACGGATCGTATCACCATGGCGTACGCCTACGGCGACACAACCATAGTGGTACGGACCCTACACACGTGTGTACGGACCGTATCCCTATGGCGTACTTATACGGCTGCATTACCATAGTGATAAGGACCCTACACACGCCCTCAGAGCGTGTGTACGGTGCGTTTCACACCTTACACTGGTGACAGGCGGCACACAGAAAGGAATTGAGCTGTCATACTTGGCCGAGGCTGGACATCAAGTCATTGTCAGTGCAGTCCTACATGTCTCGGGCCTAGGTGAGTCAGGCTGTGATGTGGCACAAATCTCCTCATGTTTGAACCCAGTAGATGTGTGATGAGCTGTGTACACATGTCATGTGTCAAGCTTCACTATGTGCCACACATCCCCTTCACACCTTTGACATGTGTGCATGTAGTACAGACTTGTTAAGCACTGCGTCACTGGCATGGCACAGTCGCCAACACCCGCAACTGTCCCCTGATGCCAGGTACACGGATAATGACACCTGACATGTGACTACCGGCTTTGCACGATGTGAGTATGTCATGTGTGTGTCATGTGTTCCCATAAGCTTGCTGTTAGTGTTCCGTCAAATGCATCTGCAGTTGCTGCATCCAACATGTGCATGTGTGTGGATGGGCATGGCACACTATTATGCACACAAGGACACATGTGGAATCAGACGTAACGTGTGTATGTATGCATCGAACATGGACTTGCGAGACAAGGACATATCTGCGTAGTATCAATGTATGTGTGATCAGTTTTGACATGTACCCCTTCATGGCAAGGTGTGTGGTCTGCCCTTATTTCAGGGACATGTGACCTGTGCCTCTAGTGTTCCGTAACCTGTATGTATGATAAACATCCTTCTCCTGCACACATGTGGATGTCTGTCACTCCCGTAATGCGTCTGCCTGTTCATTTACACTGGCCCACAGCTAGTCTCATGCCATGTCATGTTGAGCTTGTGAATCCACTTTGTAGATGGCTCTTGGTAGGAGTGTCACCTGCCTGGCATACGTGTCCAGGATATATTGCACATACCTGACTCTGCATGTAGCATATGTGTATTGGCTGTTCAACATGTGCTCAGTACATTGACAGTGTTGTTGTACTGTACTCACTCTTCGTTGTCCCTTCCAAATTACTGCAGGGCTCCGCCTCTCCCCCGAACAATCCCAGACTTGGCTGCCCTGAGGGAACGTGACTGTATACGCCGCTACCGCTTCACCCAACGGTTGATTCTGAACTTGACAGCAAGGCTGGCACCACACCTCCAACCGCTACACAGGTATCCTACTGCGCTGACACCCAAGATGAAGGTGATGGCAGCCCTACATTTCTTTGCCACGGGTACGTTCCAACATACCATTGCTCATGTTGGTGGCATGTCCCAAACCATGTTCAGCCGTGTCCTGCATGATTTTATAGAGGCCATGTTGGTTCACCTGGATGAGTTTATACATTTCCCAACTCCTGAGCAGTTGACAGGTGTCAAGGGTGACTTCTATGCCCTGGAAGGGATGCCCCATGTCATTGGGTCTATTGATGGGACACATATGGCTTTGGTACCACCACAGGCACAGGAGGTAGCCTATAGGAACAGGAAACATTACCACTCCATTAATGCCCTTGTGGTGTGTCTTGCTAACATGGTGATTTCCCATGTCTGTGCTCGTTTTCCAGGATCAGCACACGATGCCTACATCATGAGGCGTAGCAGGGTGCCTGAAATGATGCTGCTGCTGCACAATGAACGAGCATGTCTTGTTGGTGGGTATACTCTGTTACTCCTGTATTTAGCGTCATCTTTGTGTCTTACTGCTTCTCCTGACCCACTTCTGTCCATGATGTTTCCATGTAGGGGACTCTGGCTATCCCAACATGCCATGGCTGATCACACCTCTCCGCAACCCCAGAACGGCTGCCAATCACTGGTACAACAACGCCCATGGGCAGACCAGGCGAGTGATAGAGAGGACCTTTGGCCTCCTGAAGAGCCGATTCCGGTGCCTCGACAAGACCGGCGGCGCACTCCCATATGCACCGGTGAAGGTGTGCAAAATCTTCCTCGTGTGCTGCATGCTGCACAACATGGCAGTGAAGAAAGCTGTGCCACTCATCCTGGATCCGGATGAGCAGGAACATCCACCCATGGAGGACGAGGGGCTTGGTGACGAGGCAAGTGATGTTGAGGAGGAGGAGGAAGAGGACATCCGGAGTCGGCTCATACGCAACTTCTTTGCTTAGTGGTGAGTTGCAGTGTCTGAGTGTGCACGCATTGAGCCTTGTGTGGCATGTGTTGCAGTGTGTGGGTCCATCTACATGTATGGCAAGTGAGTCAGAGGTGTGTTTGGATGTGTCACTCGAGTGATGGTGTAATGACTGTATGTCTTACCTGAGACACTATTTTCACCTAGCATGTTGACAACCTTATACGTGTCGAGTACATGCCCATGCATGTGGATGTGCTTCTTTTGGCTCACTTCTTGTGTTTCTCTCATCCCCAGGTATTTGCGCATGCTGTCTGCTGGTGGCATTGTTGTGCTCCTGCTATTCCTCATGAATACAGCAACGTGTGCTGAATCAGCGTAACATGCACGGACATGTCGAAAAATCACCTTAGGGTAAGGGATGCACCACGGCTTTTTGGGTGTGCTATGTGTTTGGAATGTGTGTGCACTGATCCTGTTCATGTTTGGTTACTTAGCATACATGTAGAATCACCATGGCTCACATGACATGGAGCTGGATTCACCTGAATTGATAGTCACACTTGGTGACAGTCATCTGTAATGTGATTGTGGATTGTGATGAAGGCATCAATGTGTGTAACACTGCCCTCGGACACATACGGGATGCACCGGCTTGACATAGTGTGGGACATCCCCATTAGTGGTTCAATGGTGAATTGCAGCCTCTCCGTGAGCAGCACAGGGTATTTGCCTCAAACCTGTCACTTGTGTGCCAGTTCTATGGGTTTCCTGCATCTGTGGTGCAAAGGGGGGTGCCAGTGTAGGTTCCACATGTTCATCCACATGACCTGTGCATCTGTTAATATAGATACATTTGCCTTCCGGCAAACATGACTAATAAAGGTGTCCCTCAGCTTCCAAGGTGCCTCATCTCTGTCAATGCAGGTCTCTTGCCACTGTGCATGCGGCATGTCTGGCATAGTTGTCACAGATTGTGCATATGAGTCTATGTGTAGAGTAGCAAGATGCAAGCTGTTTGTCAGTGATTATGATATGTATTGTGCACGATGTACATGGCTGTGTAGGTATTTTGCCATCTCAGTCCCCACAACAGCCACTTTGCTGCATGTGCATCCATTGTCTGTGTGTGTGCCATGTTGAACCAGACACTCCTCCCTTCTCATACACCTTTTGCAGTAGTCATTTCTGACATGCTTGCATTAGTGTGCAACTTGTGGCATGGTTTCCAGGACATGGTGCCTGCTGCTGCAGGCCCTGCAGCAAGGGCACAAAGAGTTTATAGATTTGCCCTCCCACACACGCCTCTAAGACGCATCCCCCTTCCTCCCTACACCCATTCATTTTGGTGTAATCTGCTTGTGTGTGACACAGTTGCGGTGGAAAAGGCTGGACCGTCTGCACATGCTACGTGCACATTGCACGTGCCTCATGTCCTTGCATGTGCCACATCACGCTACACCATGATGTTGAGGCCACCCACCAAGCAATGTCCATCCAATACATCTGTTGCATGCACTCAGGCATGCACTCATTGCCCACACAACACCTTTGCATAATGAGTGTGCAACTCCAACTGCCTACACAGCACTGGCACGCCTTCCAGGCCCTGTCACACCAACCAGGTCATGTCCCTCCTACTCCCCACCGGCTCTGTACCCCAACAAGGCCATGGGAGTGGTACTCCAGGCCTCTGCATGTAGTATGGTGTCGTTGTGGGACACATGGCACAGGTATCATGTCTCAGCGTGTCAGTCTACAATGTGTCCAGGATACCCCTCTACACCATGACATGCGCACTGCATCTCATCATCACCTGGTGTCCCATTTACAGGCAGGTGCTCCTCACCCTCCCCAAAGACTCAGTCCTTGCCAGTTCCCATATTGAATAATGCATGGTATCCATTGGCAGATGGCTGCACGTTGGCCACCTGATGCTGGACTTGTACACGACTGAGGTGTTCATCTGCGGATTGTCCCCTTACAGCTGGGTCAACTGCTTGTGTCCCACCCGCAAGGGCCCTGCACAGGCACACAGTGTCCACGCACACGAGCTGGTGTGCATCATGGAAAGCTTGCCCACATGTGCTATGCTGATCACCAGCATCTGTACCTCAGGCCTCAGCACACTCTGCATTATGCACAAGGTCCACTGTTCGATCCACCTCAAGGCAAGACCATCCCCCAGGTCAACTTCGACATCCATGTCCAATCCTACCCTGCACTCTAGGGAGAAGTACCTTACAACTCCCATGACACTTGTCCACATCCAGGGTGCATCTGCACAGCTCTGCTTCAACATCCGGCAACCCAGCCACATCACCGCCCAACAGGGAAAGCGGCAATGGATCACTGTCATCTGCAGGATGACCTTCACAATCCACGTCCACACTCAGGATGCAGCCCACGACCATGCCCCCAACACAACCATGTGGCACTGTCATCTAAGACCCCATTGTGCCATCTCCATGCATCCAACCTTGGCCTGGCCACCATTCTCCACATCCACCTGACTCCTGCTTGCAGGACATAGTTCTCCCACCTGGCTACACATACCTGGGACTCCCACCTCAGGACACTCCACATGATCCCTGACCTCTGCGCATGACTGTTGCTCTTCAAAATAGGTCTGTCTGCACAGTTGTGCAGGCACCCCCTCAGCTGTTTGGGCCCATCACGGGTGAGTATGGTGCTCCATGTCTGTATTGGATGATACATTGTGACCCATGTGTGTCCTGTGCCAGACTCAGACCCCAGGGTATGCATGGTTGGAGTTACTTCAAAACTCAGGCATGGTTTGACTTGCCAACACACACATGTAGTGGAATAATGCTAAATGACGGCATCATCTTGTGATTTGTAATGTTTTTATTGGTGGTGGGGTACGTGTTTGGGGGGATGCAATTAGGTGCTGTACCGGGGGTATAGAATCCAAAGTTCACAGGGGGAGATGGTATCCTTGCCATTGGAAGTCATCAGAGTCCATGCCACAGTCTTTGTCAACATTGGTCAGACAGTGACCAGCAAGTCCATGTGGCAGAGAATGTCATAGGATGAGGTGCTGCTTTTGCGCCAGGGGGCCAGGTGCCAGGCCAGGTGACCTGGGAGATGGTGATGGTCCGCTGACTCTGACGGTCTTTTGCGCGGACGACCCACCTTCCTCCGGGGACCCTCAGATGCAGGCCTTGACGATGCTGGGGACGCTCCGTCAGATGAATCCTCCTCCTCCTCCCTCCCTGTGTCTGGTGCTGGTCTACGCCTGGTGGCACAGGGAGGGTTTGCCAGGCTTTGGGCGATCTGACGGAGTGATTGGCTCACGTCCCTGTGCACCTCCAGGAGCTCAGCCAGTCTTGCCTCCATCCGTCCTTGGTGTTGTTGATGACTGGCATGATGCTCGACCTGCAGGTTCTTAACCTCATCGAGGGTCCCCTGCATCTCGGAGAGTGTTGACACGACCTGGTCGATGCCTCTGGTGTCATGCCGGTATGTGTCCAGGATGTTGTGGACGTGTGACATAACCAGGTCCTCAGCTGCTTGGTCAGGCTCGCGCCTCCGCCGTCCTCCACTCCCACCACCCCTGCCCACTTGAGCCTGGCCTGCTCTTATGGGCACGTCGGGTCTCCGGGACCCCTGAGGGATGGCATTTGTGGGGTCGCCTGCCTCCTCCTGGGTGCCCGGGAGCCCTCGTCCCTCCTGGTCAGACTGGCTGCGTTGTGTGCGAGCAGGGCTCCTGTGTGTATCCTGGGATGTGGCAGGAATGGGGGTGGTGGTTGGCACAGTTGTACTTGACGCAGGTGCTGCAGGTGCTTGGGCACCAGAGGGGCCAGGTTGGTCGGGGTCATCCACGGTGTGGTGAGAGTCGTCGCTGCCGGTGGGATCATCGTCACGCCGAGCCGGGTCCTATGTGTCTTCCCCCCCAGTGTTGGGGGGAGATCGACGACGTTGCCCTGTGTGTGAGAGAGAGACAATGTTAATGGTGTTACATGCATCATCCATGTTTCATACATATTCAAGTTGGCACAGTTGCTCTGGGTAGTTGGGTATGTCTAGCATTCCTCTCACAGTGCACTTGTGGATGGGTATGTTGCGGGGGTCAGATTGATATGTACTACTGGTTATTTGGCCTGTCTAATGAGTGTTGGGATGCTTAGTTGGCTATGGATTGGTCTTGTTGTGTCACATATCCATTGTGGGAGTGCAAATTTGCGTTGTGTGGGACCGGCCTCGTGGCGTGGACCCCCCCTGACCATTAGTCCCTCCGACCCGACTCATGCCACCCCCCCTGATCCCTGGTTATAGACCCCCGGCCACCATGTCCCAATGTTCCGATGGCCGACCCAGGGCCCCAGCGAAACCTAGACCTTAGACGCGCCATGCCCGGCCAAGGGAGAGGGAACCCCCCCAAGCAAGACAGGGAGGTGTAGTCTCTGTCGCACCTCTGACCTCCTCTCAATGGAGGTTTCGATCGCCCTCCGGGCCCCCAGGGAGCTGGCTCCCCGAATGCTGGGTGTCTGGAGTGCCTCCCGGCCCTACTTCAAAGGATCAAAGAGCCGAGCAACAGGAAATCCCAACACACCGCCCCCGACGCCAAGACCCCTCTCTGTGAGGACGCTGGACTTCAAAGGGAAGAAGGCGTATAACAGAGGGTGCTGAGGGGACTGGGGGAGAGAAGACCTGGAACTACGAGAGCCCCGCGCACCTGGTCGCGGCTCGACGAAACCTGAAGGAAAGACGGTACCCGATCCTTGGAAACCACCTGAGCCCTGCTGACGCCGTCGCGGCTCTCGAGAACACTAAGAACACTGGAGCCCTGCTGAGAGACTCGCGGCTTCCCCCGACCCTAAGACCATCGAAGCCTGCTGAGTGACTCGCGGTTCCCACCAACTCAAGCCCGGTTAAGCCTGCCGAGTGAATCGCGGCTCCCCGAAGATCACCCGATCGACAGTTCCTTCCCGCCAGAGCCCTGCGGACGTGGTCGCGGCTCGAGAACACAGTGGTCCAGCTGGACCCGAGACTGCACCGTGTCCCCCGGCTCGAGGATTGAGAGCTGTGCGAAGGATACTCGGCAGTGACTCTGAACCAAGAACTGTCCCGCTACCCCAACCCCCTGTGCAAGAATTACCAAGCTTATTGTACCGACCAAAGACTAACTTGCGGATCATAAAGGTCCAACGAATCTTAGATAAAGATCTCTGTCTACTGAAACCTACTGTGTGGTGTCTCTTTGTCACGTAGTGCAAGCTCAGCGCGTGCGAGCCCAAGTACGAGACCTCCCTTCCTGAAGGGGCCTCACCGCCGGTGCTCGGCCTGGTCCTGGGAGAGGCGGGTCACAGGGTGGTCAGGAACATGTTCTGTAACCCCCCTGGGATCGCCCTTCCAACACGTTGGCTGCCCCAGGGGTGTGTGCTTGTGTAAGGGGGGGGTGTGTGTGACAGGTCATGCTGTTGGGTGTGGTGTGATTTGTCATTGGGTCTACCAGGTGATGTGTCTATCCCCTCATGGTGCCTGCTGGCATGACAGTGACCCTCCTCCCTCCCTCTGTCTGTCTCCCTCTGTCTCCCTCTGTCTCCCTCCCTCTCTCTCCCTCTCCCTACGTCTGTCTGTCACCCTCTGTCGCCCTCTGTCGCCCTCTGTCTCCCTCCCTCTCGCTCCCTCTCTCTGTCACCCTCTGTCGCCCTCTGTCTCCCTCCCTCTCTCTCCCTCTCCCTCCCTCTCCCTCCATCTGTCTGTCACCCTCTGTCACCCTCTGTCGCCCTCTGTCTCCCTCCCTCTCCCTCCCTCTGTCTGTCGCCCTCTGTCGCCCTCTGTCTCCCTCCCTCTCTCTCCCTCTCCCTCCGTCTGTCTGTCACCCTCTGTCGCCCTCTGTCGCTCTCTGTCTCCCTCCCTCTCCCTCCCTCTGTCTGTCTCCCTCTGTCTTCCTCCCTCTCTCTCCCTCTCCCTCCCTCTGTCTGTCGCCCTCTGTCGCCCTCTGTCTCCCTCCCTCTCTCTCCCTCTCCCTCCGTCTGTCTGTCACCCTCTGTCGCCCTCTGTCGCCCTCTCCCTCCGTCTGTCTGTCACCCTCTGTCACCTCAGCCCAGCTTCCTGGGCACACACACTTTGCAGGTATTTCAAAGGGCATTGGCTTGTTCATGTGGCTTTGTATAGAATCTCCCGGACCCCATTGGGCAGAGTGTCTCTGAGTCTGCGCTGCAGTGGCGGTGTGTGCTGACACTCTTTCACAGTGTTGCCTCTTCATTGGCTGCTGTTATGTGCGAATTGGGCCTTCATACCCATGTCATCCTGCGACGCGGCCGCCATTTGCAGGCGACACAGTACAGTGTCAGGACACACTGTTTGTATAGCTCTGCCCTAGGCCATATGGGCTGAGGGCATTGGTGTCTGCTTCTGAGTTGCACAATGTGACTTTGGAGGCCCCCCTACCGGCATCACGGACATCCTGTCTTGTGTTGGTGTTTTGTGTGGCCTGTGACTTGGCATGGCTTTGCTTGGTGCATGGGGCATGGAGCCGATAGTGGCATGTGCGTGTTGTTGGAATGTGGTTGCGTCCGATGATGGCTTTGGGGTAGTTGCGTGCATTATAGGGAGTTGGGTTGTGGATGCGGTTCCCCCCATGTGGGGTGATTTGTACTCACCAGGCTCGGCGGGTCCTTCTAGTCCGTGTACTCCCACCGGCGGCAGCGTGTGCATCACCTTCTCCTCCCAGGGATGGTAGTGTACCGGTCTGCGGGCCGGCCCACCTCCAGTGATGTTGGCCTGGTTGTGTTCGTCGGTCATTTTGCGGCGGACCATCCTCCACAGATCGTACCACCTGGCTTGGCATTCATGCCTGGTCCTTCGGATGGGCGCAACAGCATTCACCCTCTCGATGATCCTCTGACACATGGCTGATTTTTCTGCTACGCTGGTCTGTCTGACCAATGTTCCAAAGAGCTGTGGCTCGACTCTGATGATTTCATTGACAACGATCTCCAGCTCCGCTGTTGTGAACTTTGGATTCCTGTCTGTGGGCATGGTGTGGGGTGTGGGTGTGGATGGTTGTGGGTGGGTGTGTGTGGTTGTGAAGGTGTGTGTGTGTGAATGTGATGAGGGGGTGTTTGTGAAGGTGGTTGTGTGAAGGTGTGCAAGTGTAAGGTGTAGTAAAGGTTCAAGTCTGGTGCTGTGGGTTGTCTGTGGGGTCTGGCAGCAGTGGGTCTGTTGCAAAGGCTCATGGTTTGTGTGTGTGGGCCCTTTTTATTGGTCCATTTGTGGGTGTGGGTGTGTTTTAACTTTGGGTGGGTGTGTTATAAGGGGTGGTTGTGTTTTGGGCCTCTGTTTACCTGTTTGGCTGTTGCAGGTCAGTGTATTGGGTGTCTTTGGGCTTGTTGGACGTGTTTTGTGGTGTTGTGCGATTCGAATTGACTCTCCTTGTGGTGTTTTGCAGTGTCCTGGTTCAGTACGTGTGTTTTTCGCGTCTGTGCGGTGCGTACATCGGCCATGTTGTTGTACAGTGCTCACATTTGCTATGGCTTGGTACAACTCGTACATGCGCACGGCTGGGTGAGGGTGCTGGTGTCGGGGCCTCGGGTAAGGTGCGTACAGGCACAGGCAGGGTGTGGGGGCCTGGGGGTACATGCCGTACATACGTAAACCCAGGGTATGACGCGTACATGGGGGAGGGCTGGGGGTTCAGCGTGTACATACCGGGTGCTGGGGGTACGGTATGTGCCCCCACCCCCGTATGGACGGTGCGTACCCCCACCTCCGTATGGACGGTGCGTACCCCCACCCCACCCCGTAGGTACGGAGCGTACCCCCGCCCCACCCCGTAGGTACGGAGCAAACCCCACCCCCCGTAGGTACGGAGCGTACCACCACCCCCGTCGGTACGCTGTTGGGGGGTACGCTCCGTACCTACGGGGGGGTGGGGTTCGCTCCATACCTACGGGGTGGGGTGGGGGTACGCTTTGTACCTACGGGGTGGGGTGGGGGTACGGTGCAGACATGGGGGGGTGCTGGGGTACGGTGCATACATGGGGGGGTGTGCTGGGGGGTGTTCGGCACATATGCGGGCACATATTTGGACATCTCCATAGTTGCTATGGGAGTTCGCACCGTACGGTGTTTTTTACATACGGTTGTGCATTCGGACGGACGGGACGGATCGTACTTGCGCGCTCGGACTTCAGTTTCCCGATTTGTATGTAAAACTGTCCGGGGACGTGTCGGACACTATTTACGACCCGAGGACGTGTGGGGAAATTTTCCCAATGCGATTCGTATGGATTTTTTCACATACGAATCGTACTTGCCAGTTAGTACGGGACTTGTATGATTCGTACGGTTAAAAAAACGGATACGATTCGTACGGGGGAAATTTTTAACGGATCGGAATCGGCCCCTATATCATGACTGTCGATATTACTTACTTCTATATTATTTAAATCGATATTTTATTTCTTACCTGATTTTCGATATTCTTCACCACTATATTTTGGCAATTCGATGTTCTGTCCATTCTCTATTAAAAACTCGATATTCTGTCCTGTCGATATTTTGAATTCGATATTATGTCTGTTTACCCTTCCAAGTATGAAAATAAAATACATGTGTGCCTGTAGAAGTGGCCCCTCAGGGTGCAACCTAATACAAGGTGGGTGGTTGGTTGGGCATGGGGACAGCACAGTACCTACACCTGGCAGCCTACCACGATTTGTCATCTGCAGACTTGCATGCTGGCATGAAGCATCAGCCTGCTGGTGCTGCGGCCGTCATAAGCAACACATCAATTGATGCTGCCAGCTACATTTCTTTCTTGGCGACCAAGCATCAAATGAAACACATCGGCCGCTCAGGCAGCTCATGAGGCTATGCTTTTAATGTCACACTAGAGGCTAGATTACGATCTTGTTGGGAAGGCCTCCTGACGGGTACCGAAACGTGCAAATCCGATTCGGCACCTATCTTTCCAACCGAGTCGTCACCAGCTCCGAACGACCAAGTACAATGCGAAGATCTTGTCCGCGTCGACTGAATTGTTTCTGGAACCCAGTCCTGTCTGACTGACTCGTTAGCACACGGTCAGCTGTATCGCCTTGGTCTCAGCGTGACAAAACGGCTGTCGAAATCGGACTTCAGGGGGCCATAGCAGGCCTCCCTTCACCGGAGCCCTTTGAATCGGTCACAGGGGGTGCCCATGGGTCCCCCCAATCCATGCATGCACAGTGTGGCAGGCAACATGGGGTGCCCACTAAAGGGTGTACGCTTTTCCCCACCCACCCCTTATTTGCGATAGGAGCCTGTGTATGCGTCGGTACATGGGCTCCCATGGAGTTCAATGGGAGTCCGAGCGAACGGGTCCGTCAGCATACGGCTGCATTGTACTCGCTCGGTCGGACTCGCACAACGCGATTCGCTTACAAAGCCCTCCGGATCAGAGTCGTACGGAGGGCTTTTCTAGCGAGATCGTAATCTGGCCCCTAGTATTAGCAGTACCCATCTGTCCTATGGTGGTACCAGCTGATAGTTTTGAGGGGTGTAGTCAACACTGTTGTTCTTTTGTGGGGGTTTGGATGAGGGGATGAGCATGTCTGCATATGATGGGTTTTATATCATTAAAACTGAGGCTAACAATCCCTTAACCCTTATAGCATGGCGAGCACAGTTCCTTTCTCATTTATAATCCAGTAGCACTCTTAGATGGCCCTTCTGGTGCTAGCATTAGACTGAGCTAGTTTTGTGTTTTTCATTCTAATATAACTTTTCATGAATATTAAAAACATTTGCAGCCCGGTCTTTTCATGTGTGCAATGAATTGTGTTAATTTCAATATTATGAATATGCATAGTCAATTTAAATTCTGGTGAGTGGCTAGGCATTGGGAGGACCAGGGAGCACAAGGCCTCCTAGTCCCATCACAATATCCGTTTCATGTAGGAACACTAAGAGCTGAAAAGATTATACATTCTTTTGTCCTGACTGATCCAGATTAAAACTTCAAAGAAATTAAATTCTGCCGGGGAGCTGTGTGAAACTTAGAACTTCAACTCTTCCTGAAGAAGCAAAGAATTTTGTCTTCGCATAGCTTAATATATGAGCTAAGGTTCTCGCAGAACAAATGTTTTTCTCCTTCAACGTCCTTTCTCTTGGGGTGGGAAATCGACTTTGTATCTACATTTTGTAATTGAAATCACATAATGTGGATATAGGAGATGCACCCCCAAACCGAGAGGTCCTTTTCCGATACCTGCACTAGACATGCTATTTGCATTCTCACAGCACTCCAGGAGAGCACTTTGGGCCAGATTTAACAATTATTCACGCAGCGCAGTGCAGCAGCCCCAAATGCTGGGCTATGCTGTGCGAAAAGGTGAGATGAGAGCGCCATATTATCAGAAATAAGGCACTCTCCTCCTCTTTCCCTAGTGCCGGGGCTGGAATGTGCTGCTGTGGGCCACAGAGACACCTTTGCACCCTAGTGCAAGGGTGTCTCCGTGAGTGTGGCATAGGTTGTATACTGTAAGGATAGCCTTCCAGTACAAAATACCATGCTTTGACTAACTTTAACCCTTTTCCCGCTTTGTATGTGTGCTGTAAAGTGCAGAACGCGTACAAAGTCGGAAAAGGAAGGAGAAATGACAGCATTTCCCCTTCCTTGTCCCTACTTCAAAAGGGCGCAGTTTTCTGATGCTAACCCTTTCAACTTCATTTAGTAAATAGAGTTTAGCTCCAGAAACCTTGATCGGTTGCATGAGAACTCCCATGCACCACTCATGGTACGCCCCCTTGGCGCTAAGTAATGCAAAGCAGTGGTATGTGCTGCTTCGCGTTACTTTCATGTTATTTCTAGTGTTAAACAAGTTTAGTGCTGTATAGTAAATCGGCCCCCAAAAAATGTGCGCTGATTTGTGTCACTTTTGTGATGCAAACATGGTGTCAAATCTTAGTAAATCTCCTCCTTTGTGTGTTTCCATTCAAGCCTGCCATGGAATCGTAAAAGACACACAGATGATGGATGGAATGTAGAGCAAATCACACATTCACACCCAGAGAAGAGATACGGGTTAAATCCATCTTCTTTTGCTCACCATGCCACCCCAGTTTGCCATTGGTGGTGGATCAGCTGGCATATTGGGTGGCCCGTCTAACGACATTTCAGCAGACACTGTGCACTTTGTGCCGACTCCATCACTCGTCCACCTGCAAGTTTACTTTCATCCAGAACATATGATTACTCGCCAGGGAGTATGATTATATAAACGTGACCATATGGATAACACACTACCTTCCCAAAGAAATAGCCCCTGAAGAACGGCTAATCCTGAAATGCTTAGGGCATATTGTCCACAGAAAGTTCCAAAGATGATACATTAAAGCTTTAATGTGATCTTAACGTTACCACCATTAAACATATATGACAAGATAAACAAAGAAGAATTTAATAAATGAAAAATTCTAATTACCTTTGAATTACTGATCACAATTGAAGTTTGAGTGAGTCCAGTTTGGGGCCGTTTTTGCGGTCTATGGAAAACGCATCCTACACTAACAACATTTCAGCCACATCATAAACAGCTGATGGTCAGTGGTGGAATCAGTGGTTGCTCAGACATCGGCGAGTTCGCCCTGCTCCAGCTTTGTAAAATGGGTGCCCTGTGGGAAAATGCAGGAGTGGCCAGACAGAATTTCCTCCATTTTTTTGGCAGGAGACCCATTACTGCCCACCTCTACATCACAGTGGTGGTAACCACAACCGACATATCGCGTGGCAATAATATCATGACCACTGCATCAATATACAAATGCATCATAAGGTAGGTATATAATTATGTATCGTATTTATACTTACTGCCTGAGGTAAATATGCCTGAAATAAGGAATCGAAAATATATCCTCCTACCTGAATTTGGTAGTAGGTCATATTATTATAGGCCGATAGTAACCACCTTGAAATAGTATAATAGTATAATAAAGCCTAAATAAGGGCCATATTTACAGAAACTGTGAAGGTGTAACTTAACAAACTTAGGATCTCATTACAATGGCGGAGGGACAGCCACTGCCGGCCTGGTGGTGAGGTCCCTCCGCCATGAGGCTACCATTTCCCCCCGCCACATTAGGATGGCGGGGGGAATCGTGCCACAAGCGTGGCGGGCGCAAAGAGCGCCCGCCACGCTTCGGCCACAGGCAATCGTAACGATTGCCTGGCAGAGCGAATAAGGCCGGTGATATGGGGGCCGTGCCTTGAAGGCTCCGCCCTCCAGATCACAATGCTGGCGTCAGCCAGCCTCTCCATGGTGGAGGCTGACTTCGGGGGGCCCATTATGGGCCCCCTCTGTGGGGTGGGGGGCAGTTGTGCGCTGGGGAGTACCCATAGTACCCCCTACATTTCCATGCACAAGGTGGCAGGCACCGCGCGGTGCCTGTCACGCTGTGCAGGGAAATGCACAACATGGCCATTTACCATTGCAGCTGGTGCTGCAGCCAGTAGCACCCGCCGCAATGTTAAATTACCAGACGCGACCACCGCGGTGGCGGTCACTTCATAATTCGGGGTGCGGGACCGCCGCATTGCAGGCGGTCGGACCTGATTCTGCTACAATGGCATCGTAATCGGCCCCTGAGAGAGGAACATGTCACATATAGGCTTAGTTTGCTGAATTATGTCATGAGGGACCGAGCCAGTCTATCCTAGTACTTAAGTAGACCAGCCAAACCTCTGTTGTGATAAGTGCAGCTAAACAACATACCCATCAGCAGGGTAGGGCTCATAGAAACTAAAGATTTTAGGAACTAGGAAAAACTGATTTTCATTATAAATCTAAGCACTCTTGAGTTACACTTCGAGTTACATGCCAGGCTCAGAGTGCAGACACAACATGGGATCTTGGACACACTCTCCTAATGCAACATCTGTTCAGACGTTTCTTGGAAACATGGAAAACACTTCCACCATCTCGTTATCTGTCATCATAGAGAACTGTGCAAGTAGTAATGAAACCTTACTGAGCTGCCTCTCCCATTAGCATCAGGAGATCTTTTGCAATGTAGTTATCCGAAGGGAAATGTCAAAATTAACATTGCAGTGGTTTTTCTGCTCACAGTTAGCATATGTCTGTGGAGGCTGATCTGCTGTTGCGGTCCTTTAACATTATCTTGCCTAGTGTAATGTGCTTGTAGGGTTGTTACACACAGGGAAGAGTGATGCTCGCTGACCATCTATCATGTCAGTTTCCATAGCGACACCATGGTAATATTCTGCATTTATATGATGTCGCCATCAGGCCTTTATTGCTCCTTTAGGTTGCAACCTAATGCAGCATTGCAATAACAGACACAGTACTGAAGTGAAATATTAATAAATATAATTATTAAAACTTGGAATAATAATAATAAATAATCCAGAAAGCATTCACAATGTGAAATTCACTTTAACTTTCAAAATTCAAAATTAGCAGACTAACTCTTAAATAGTAATGCTACTGCTTGCTAGTAGACCCTTTTTCCAGAAACTAAAACTAAAAGTAAACATCCACCCAGCACATGTCTGGCACTAATCAAATATAATATCATACTCTCACATTGTACAGTCACTTACTGCTAGGAGTGGTACCATCCAACACGTGCCATTCCTGCACATGGTTCCGGTTCACTGACAAAATATTGCCACCCTAAATATCACCATGCAAATATATTGTGACCAAAATATCGATGTCAAAAATATTGTCATCCTATACTTATAATAGTAAGTACAAAAATATCGAAAATAAAATATTGATTTCATTAATATTGTTGTATTAAACATAGTTTTTAAAATACATATAAAATGTACTAATAAATATTAAATATTAAAATTAATAAAAAAATTGATTTAACATATATTTTAACAAATATAACAAATAAACTTAATGTAAAACAGTTAAGCACACATATAGGGGCCGATTCCGATCCTGTTTTTTTTTTCCCGTACGACTCGTATCCGTATTTTTTTCCGTACGAATCGTACAAGTCACGTCCGACCCGTGAAGTACGATTCGTACGGGAAAAAGTACATACGGATCGGTCCGATCCGTACGAATCGTAGCGGGAAAAGTTGTACGAGACGGACCCGGACACTTTTCCGTACGAATCGTAAAAACACAGTCCGAGCGTACAGGTACGATCCGGACCGGCTTACCGATTTCCGATTTGTACGGAAAACGTCCGTCCCGTACACGGGGAATGACTTGTACGAATGCAATGTCTGTGTACGCACTGTACAGTAGCAATGTCGGTATACGCACCGTACATAAGCGATGGTGGTGTACGCACCGTACATAGCGATGGCGGTGTACGCACCGTACATAGCGATGGCGGTGTACGCACCGTACATAGCAATGTTGGTGTACGCACCGCACATAAGCGATGGTGGTGTACGCACCGTACATAGCGATGGCGGTGTACGCACCATACATAGCGATGGTGGTGTACGCACCGTACATAGTGATGGCGGTGTACGCACCGTACATAGCAATGTCGGTGTACGCACCGTACATAAGCGATGGCGGTGTACTCACCGTACATAGCAATGTCGGTGTAGGCACCGTACATAGTAATGTCGGTGTAGGCACCGTACATAGCAATGTCGGTGTAGGCACCGTACATAGCGATGGCGGTGTACGCACCGTACATAAGCGATGGCGGTGTACGCACTGTACTTAGTGATGGCGGTGTACGCACCGTTCATAGCAATGGCGGCCTACGCCCCGTACATACACAACGCATGGGGCCGTGTGTCTGTACGACTCGTACCTCTGTACCGTACTGAACCACAGTGGCCACAGCTAACAGGCATAGGGCAGCTGTCTCCTTTTACGCACAGGCGAAGGGGGTCAAAGATCCGACTAACAACTTTGCGGTGCGGAAGGGTCTGAGGGGTTTTCACCGCTTACAGGGCAGCACGGCTGACACTAGGAAACCTATAGGTTTGGAGAGGATGACGGCATTACTGCCTGCATTGCATGACGTCTGTAGCTCGGGCTGGGAGATACAATTGTTTAAAGCAGCGTTTACATTAGCCTTTTATGGGGCGTTGAGGCTGAGCGAGTTGGTGGCAGCCTCTAAGGCAGATAGGCAGGGGGGTATCCAATTCCTGAACACAACAATTCAGGGAGACACATGGTGGGTGACGATTAGGAGATCGAAAACTGATCAGGAGTCCCGGGGGGAGACTGTGGTACTGCACAGGGCAAGGGCCAATCCTTGCTGCCCGGTACACCACGTGGAGACTTTCATCAAGCAGCGAGGTGCACTGTTGGGTGGACCACTTCTATTACACGCGGACGGCACCCCTTTAACCAAATATCAGTTCAGAAGAGTCATGGAGTTGACTATTGCCAGGGTGGGCCTTGACCCGAAGGAATTTGGCACACACTCCTTTAGGATAGGTGCAGCCACTGAGGCAATCGCAAGGGGTTTACATGTGAACAGTGTTAGAAGAATTGGGAGATGGTCACCCAATTCCAATTGCTACAAACGGTATGTGTGGATACACATTAGGCCTGGGCAAAAATTTCGTTCCGTTCGCGGAAATTGCGATAATTTGACATTTTTGCGTTCCGCGGAGAGCGCGAAAAGGTCAAAAATTCCGGTTTCCGCAGCTTGGCGATAATTTGTTTCTTGCTCGCGCTGTAAAATGATACATTCTCGCGCGCGCGCGATCGCCTTACCTGAATCCCTGCGTTCGCCGACAAGTTTTCTTGATCCGGTCGCGTTCTCCATGAGATGTTGTATTGTTTTTAGCCATTTGCGCTGTCTCGCGACAGTTCGCGCCCGCAGTGACGTCATGCGTCTCGCGATCACGTCTTTCTTCTCGCGATCATGCACCGCGAGAACAACTCAAAACAAGATGGCCGCGCCCGCAAGCAACCACATGGGTAAGTTGGCGACCCGCAACCATGCAGAAAATCTCGCGAACATGCCGGAAAAAAACTGCCGCATCTTCGCGATATTTCTGCTTGTTTGCGATAATTTTAAACATTCTCGCGATAATTTGCGAAGGTTAATTCCGCAAATTCGGCCCACCCCTAATACACATGTTGTAAAGTACCTAGGGTATTACTGACATCAGGTTTTTCTTTTCTGGTTTTGCAGTTCCTTCGCTCTGTGATGCAGGCGGAGAGCTTGCTTCGGGTCATCATCAGGATTCATCGGCGACTCATCGAGGTGTGAACAGTCAGGAACACAGGACGCGGTCAGGCAGGGTTTGGATTGTTGGTCATTCTTATGTCAATTGTGCTAAAACTGTCTTTTTTGCAGGCAAGGGTAGAAGGGAGCTAGAGCACAAAGGTTGGTCCATCTCTTTCTTTGGGAGGGGGGTCTCTGCCTCAGTCAGTTTAGGGGATTCTTTGCTGAGTTGGTCGCCCAACATACAGCCCCACCGGCGGTGGTGATTCTTCATCTGGGGGGGAATGACCTTGCTAGACTGGGTAGGAGGGTCCTCCTGGAAGAGATCATTTCAGCAGTGGGTTGGGTAAGGAGGGTTTGCCCTGACTGCACGGTAGTCTGGTCTCAGCTGATACCGCGGCTGCAGTGGCGTGGGGGTGAGTCTGTCAGGGCATTGAATCACTCGGTAAAGAGGATCAATACCAAGTTAGAAAAACTTTTCCGAAACTCTCACTTACAGACCATCCCACATGGGGCTATTTGGGGGGAGGATTTGTACTTACAGGATGGGGTCCATTTGACGGAGGCTGGGAATAGAATATGGTGTGATAATATCATAAACAGCACAAGGAGGGCCTATTTGACTCACACAACACCACAAAACACATCTACACTGCACAAAAAATGGAAAGGACTCACCTGGACACATCCAAACAGGCAAACAGAGGGGCAAACTCACAACCACCTCTTATGACACACCCACCAAAAATTAAAACTGAGCCACACCCACAAATGGACCAATAAAATGGGCCCACACACACAAACCATGAGCCTTTGCAACAGACTCACTGCAGCTACAGAGCACACACCAACAACTGCACCCATCCACCTTACCATATGCACCTTCACACAACCTCCTTCACACATACCCCCTCTACACACCATCACATTCAGACCCACACACCCACAACCATCCACACCCTCACCCCACATCATGCCCACAGACAAGAATCCAAAGTTCACAAGGGAGGAGCTGGAGATCCTTGTCAATGAAGTCATCAGAGTCGAGCCACAGCTGTTTGGGAACATTGGTCAGACAGACCTGCATAGCTGAAAAATCACGCCTGTGGCAGAGGATCGTCGATAGGGTGAATGCTGTTGCACCCATCAGAAGGACCAGGAATGAATGCCAAGCCAGGTGGTACGATCTCCGGAGGGCGGTCAAGCGCAAAATGAATGAGGACTACTCCCAGAGCAACATCACTGGAGGTGGTGCGCCCCGTAGACCAGTACATTACCATCCCTGGGAGGAGAAGGTGATGGCCATGCTTCCGCCGGTGGGAGTACATGGACTCCAAGGAGTTGCAGAGCCTGGTGAGTACACAAACAACTTACGTAACATGGGGGTAATGCCATCCACACCCCAACTACCCCCAAGCCATCACCGGACAGAACCACACTCAAACACTACGCTAATGCCAATAACATGTGTATGCCCCATTGACAAAGCAAGGCCATGCTACGTACCATGCTACATGAAGCACTAACCCAAGAATGGATGTCCGGTATGCTGGGAGGGTGGGTGGCACAAAACACATTGTTGAACTCCAAATCAGACACAATTGGCCTCGTCCCATATGGCCCAGCTACATACCCATGCACCATGCGCAATGCACAGGGATTGGGAAAGTACTGACAGGATAGCTCACACTCGGCCTGGGTGTAGGCAGCACAAGGCCCTCCTGTGACCAGTGCCAACACAAACACCAAGACAACAAGGTCAGATATCTGGGACAGGAACTCACACTCACTGTCATGGCAGCATGCTCCATGGGGGGACAGCTACATCACCTGGGAGCCCCACTGCCAAATCACACTACACCCACCAGCAGGCCCTGTCACACACACCCCTTACACAAGCAGACACCCCCAGGACAGGCAATGGATTTACCCACTGTCACAATGGACATGTAACACAACAACACCAATACATAGCCGAAGAAGCATCCAAGCCAAAAATCTACATGTCAAAGACTCAGGAGAACATATCAATCTGTCCCCCACAACATACCCATCCACAAGTGAACATTGAGGAGAATGCTAGGCACATACAACTACCTGGAGGAACAGTGCCAACTTGAATGTGTATGAAACATGGATGTTGCATGAAACTGCATTAACATTGTCTGTCTCTCACACACAGGGCAACGTGATGATTCTCCCCCTAACAATGGGGGTGAAGAATCACAGTCCCAGGCTTGGGAGGAACCTGATCCCACCGGCAGCGACGCCTCTCAACACTCCGCGGATGACCTCGACCGACCTGGACCCTCTGGTGTCCAAGCCCCTGCAGCACCTGGTTCAGGAACATCTGTGCCAACCACCACCCCCATTCCTGCCACATCCCAGGAGACACCGAGGAGCCCTGCCTGCAGTGAACAACAAGCCAGTCTGACCAGGAGGGACAAGGTGCAGCGGGCACCCAGGAGGAGGCAGACAACACTGACACTGCCATCCCTCAGGGGTCCCGTCAACCCGATGTGCCCACAACGGCAGGCCAGGCTCGTGTGGGCAGGGGTGGTGGGAGTGGAGGACGGCAGAGGCGAGAACCTGACCAGCCAGCTGAAGGGACCGGTATGTCACACATCCACAACATCATGGCGGCATACCGGCGTGACACCAGGGAGTTCAGCCAGGTAGTGGTGACCCTCACAGAGATCAAGAACCAGCAGGCCGAGCAACACGCCAGTCAACAAGAACACCAAGGACGGATGGAGGCAAGACTGGCTGAGCTTCTGGCAGTGCAAAGGGACATAAGCTATTCACTCTGTCGGATCGCCGACAACATGGGCAACCCTCCCTGTGCCACCAGGCGAAGACCACCACCAGCCACAGGGAGGGAGGAGGAGGAGGATTCGTCCGACGGAGCGTCCCAAGCATCGTCAAGGCCTGTATCTGAGGGTCCCGCGAGGAAGGTGGGTCGTCCACGGAAAAGACCATGAGAGGCAGCGACCCATCCACATCTCCCAGGACACATGGCCTGGCACCTGGCCTTCATGTGCGACAGCATCACCTCATTGACTGACATCATCTGCCACATGGACTTGCTGGTCACAGCCTGACCACTGATGCAAAACACTGTGGTCTGGACTCTGATGACTTCAAATGCCAAGGATTCCATCTCCCCCTGTGAACTTTGGATTCTATGGTCCCTGCATAGCACCTTTTCCTGTGCACAAATCACGCCCCAGAGCTATAAATAAAAAATTAAGACATGAAATTTTATGTTGCAGTCATTATGCATGATTACACAACATACGTGTGGAGATATGTCGAAGTATGCCTGAGTGTGGAACAAACTCCAGCCATCCCCACACTTGGATCTGAGTCCAGTCGAGGACACACATGGGTCACAATGTATCACTAAATACAGACATGGAGCCCAATACTCACACGTGATGGCCTCAAGATGCTGAGGGGGTGCTTGCAATACTGCTCAGACAGACCAATTTGGTAGAGTATCATGAAGGTGTAGAGGTCATGGGTCAAGTTGATGTGCCCGGGGAGGGAGTCCCAGGTCTGTTATGCGAGGTGGGAGAACTATCTCCTGCATGCAGTTTTTATGTGGATGTGATGAATGGTGGCCAGGGCAAGGTGGGCTGCGTAGATTTGGCCCAACGGGTTGTTGGATGACAGACATCCAAGTTCGGTTTTGGGTCTGGGGTTGTGGACTGCCTCCTGAGTGCGGTTGAGGAGTCTGAAGGTGATCCTGCAGCACACCGTAAGCCATTGTACCTATCTCAGGTGGACGGTGATGGGGCTGGGGTGGGGGATGTTGCAGATGAGGTGTGCGGATGCACCCAGGATGTGGACAACTTCTCCTGCAGTTTTGCTGTTGTTCTCCGTAGAGGCCGGTGCTGTAGTTGAGCCGGCTGGTGTCGTGGACCAGGGGGACAGTCTGTCTTGCCTCAGAGGGGATCCATCTGTGGGTCATTTGCAGCATGTGGGGGGTGTTGCAGCATGAGGTACAGATGGTGGTGAGTTGCATGGTAATTGTCAGCGATGGGTCCATGATGAACACCAGCTTGCGTGTGGGGCCACTGGGTGCTGGTGCGGTTCACAGACCAGTGGGACACAAGGAGTGGAGCCAGCTGTAAGGGGACAATCCTCAGATGACGACCTCTGTCCTGTCCAAGTCCAGCCACAGGTGGCTGATGTTCAGCCATTCCTCTATGGATCTCATGCCTTCTTGAAGTTTTGATCTGGCAAAGGCTGGGTCTTTGGTGAGTTGGAGGAGCATCTGGGTGTCAATGGCATACGAGATGATGATGAGGTCGTGTGCGCATGTGATGGTGGAGAGGGGGGTCATGGAGACATTGAAGATTGTCACACTGAGAGAAGAGCCCTGGGGCATGGGCCAGATGACCCCAGTGTACTACATGTTGCAGGGTGGAGGCAGACTCCCTGGGCCTTGCTGGTGAGCGACTTTCTGATTTAACTCTGGGCCCTCCTCTGGATACCAGTGTTGGAGATGTGTGAGCTGACAGTGTGGTAGCACATGGTGTTGAATGCCATTGAGAGGTCAAGGGTGGTGGCCTCACCATTGTTGAGCATGGCAAAGTTGTCGTTAGTGGTGGCAATGCTGACGGTTGCAGTGGTGTGATTACTGTGGAAGATGGTCTTGTGCCGATTGCCTGGAGAAGGTTGCATGGAGGAAAATTGTAATTTGCTTGTTGAGTGTCTTCCTGATTACATTTCCTTGTTAGGGAAGCAGGGTGATGTACCAGGAGATCCTGCGGTACTGCCGTCCGTTGTCTAAGAAGGGCTTGGGTCTCTGCATGCCTCCTGCACCCATGGAATGTGGCAAACTCAAAGGAGACATTCAGGACGCGCTGGACGTGGGCTTCAAGGATGTGGAATGATGTGGTTTAGATGTTGTGTGGGAAGGGGCCTGATGGAGAGCCAGAGTGTATGTTGCAATGAGCCAGGTTGTGTCATTGCTGCTGATGGGAGTCCATAACCTGATAGGGGTTTGTCCTGCGGATAATAGTACTGTCTGCGTCTGTGTGCCAAGGCTGTCGTGTATGCCCATGAGCTTGCAGTGGTACAAAGTTGCAAGGGATGTGCTCTGCCTTGCAAGGCTGGGGTGTCTTGGATGGAGATCTGCTGTCAGTTCACTCACAATGCTGATGAGCCCCTTGATGTCGTGTGTTTGGGTGTCTCAGCACTATCTGAAGGATCTCCACTTGTCCTTGTTGATGATATGGTGATGGCTGTGTGTGGTGTTTTCCAGGGCTGTAAGGCAAATGATGGTTCTTTGTGTTGCAAGGTTTGCACAAGAGTCCGGCTAAGTCTGTAGGAGTCCTGTAGGTCTGCCTTGTCCCAGGTGCCTTAACTGTTGTTGTGCTGCACAGGAAAGTCAGTCAATGTGGCAAGATTGTTGGATCAGTTGCTGATCCAGTGTGTGAGGTTGCAGGGTGTGGCGGGGGTGTGGTTTTGAGTGTCCCACACAGCTTGTCTGTGGTGAATTACATCAAGCATCTTTGGGGGATCGGGTGCGGGGTGTGGGGCAGTGTGTTGCTTGTGGGAGACGTGGAGTCAAATTTTGATGGACCAATGATGGATGGTGGTGTTGTTCCCCTCCAGCAAGAAGTTACTGACACACAGCCACATGTAGCCCATGGAGGTTAGGGCGTGCGTGCAGATGTTCGTGTTGATGGCTTAGCGGAATAGTGGATGTAGTCCTGCAGATCTGTAGAGGAGTGTGACACTGAGGGTTGCCATGGAGTTGCTGAAAACCTGGATTTGTGACTCTGAGGGTGTACTTGTGAATAAATACCAATTCATCCCCCGGGACTGGTGTTGCCGTCACTGCAGGTGGTCTTGTATCCGTGTGAGATGGCAATGAAGACGTCATGTGCTGAGGATGCTTTTGTCCAGGTTACTGTCATGAAGGTGATGTGTGGGGCTGTCGTGTTGAGGAGGTAACAGAGTCCAATGGCGTGCTGGTGGACGGAGCGAGTGTGGAGTAGGAGGCACATTACCTGCTCGTTCTGACAGGGTCTTGTAGGCTGGGCAGCGCTGTGTAGGCAGTTGGAGTAGCACACTCAGCATGCGAAGGTGTCATGTGTGTGCTTAGGGGTTGCCTGATAGCAGGAGGATGATTGTCACGATGACATTGCTTCGAGAGTGGCTGCAGCATGAGCCTGTTGTGTGACGTGGGTCATGTAAAGACTAGAGGGTCGTGCACTGTGCATGTCGCAGGTGTTAGACCAGGGCCTCGTGGCATGACCATCCCTGTCCCCGCACCACATATCCTGACCCATGCACCTCATGCAGCCCCCGAGCACATGGCCGAGCCGATCCTTCCGACCAGAACACACACACACCCGACCCGGACTTCCCCATCCGTGGCCTTCCTCCGTTCGGCCACACCGGGCCCGCGTGCCCACTTCATGCACCATGATGGCCGCCCGACCCCAGCGCGACCCTGGCCTAGAGGCGCCACTCCGGCTGGAGGACATCGCGCTCCCATTGGGATGAGAGAGGGAGGGGCAGCTTCCATCGCACCTCTGAGCTCCCCTGGGAAGGTGGGTTTCGATCGGCCCTCCGGCCTCCCCGAGGGCTGGCTCCACGCCTGCTGGGTGTCTGGGACTCCTCCCGACCCGGCCCTGAAAGGATCAAAAGACAATGGCAGGAAACCCCGACAAGCGACCCCCAGGTGACAAGACCCCTGTCTGCACAGACTCCGGACATCAAAGAGGAGTCGACCTATAACAAGGGGTGCTCTGGGACTATCCGGCAGATTCGCCTTTGGAAACACCTGAGCCCTGCTGAGTGACTCGCGGCTCCCTGAAGATCGTAAGACCTCCGAACTTGTGCTTGGGCCCTGCTGAGTGACTCGCGGCTCCCCGAAGATCGTAATACCTCCGAACTTGTGCTTGAGCCCTGCTGAGTGACTCGTGGCTCCCCGAAAGATCGTAAGACCTCCGAACTTGTGCTTGAGCCCTGCTGAGTGACTCGCGGCTCCCACAGACCCTCCTGGTCCCGCCGGACCCCGACGTCGACAAGCGTATCCCCCCAGCTCGAGGATTGTGAGCTGTGCGCCGGGTACGCCCCTGCATTTGATCCATATCCCCAAAGACTGTCCCGCTACCTCCTACCCCCCGAGACTCTGTGAGCCCGTGCTCTACTTGTATATATTTGCCTTGCTGACCATAAAGATCCTACGACTCCGATTTAATAAAGATTTGTTCTTAAGAACTCACGGTGTGGCGTCTCTTTGTCGTGTGGTGCCGAGTGTACGATCCTAGATACGAGATTCCTCCTCTGAGGAGTCTCCCGCCAGTGCCCGGCTACGATACCTCAAGGGTTGGTCTCAGGATAGTCAGGGCCCCCTCCGGGCTCCTCTGAGGTTGCCTTCTAACATTGGTGGCAGCAATGGGATTCGGGCCCATAATCTAGAGATCGTACCGTGAACGGCTGACGCACTACCGACAAAGATGGCAGAAGGAAACGCCATGAGTCTCACAGAAAACGACACCAGTACCGTGTTCCAGGCGGAACAACTGGAAGAGTACATGCACAGAGAACTGAAGCAATTCTGCAAAGAACTAAAAATCGCTACCACTGGTCCCAACACCAAAGAAGATATGCAGAAGGCACTGAAAGCCTGGGTGGATTCTGGAGCCCCCCCGCCCAGAAGGAGCGGTGGAGCTCCACGACGAAGCTGGACCCTCCCAAGGAGAACGCAGCAGCAACCAGGTTTGAAGCTTCGTACCAGATGGGGGCCTATCCCCGCAGGAACTCGCAGACAGAGAGAGAAGTCGCCATCACGAACTTGAATTGGCCAAACTTAAAATCGAGGGCGAGTTGAAATTAGCCGAGAAAAAGCTAGCAGTGGAACAGATGCGAGTACAAGGAGAACTAGAAGAGAAGAAACTCCAACGGGAACACGAAGGAAGGAGACTTCAACTGGAGCACGAACGCAGCTTGAAGGAAATCGACCTAAAAGCAAAAAGCGAAGAAGCGCGGCCCCCGGGAAACCGAGAGGCGGCCTCCCCGGCGGAGCAGAAGGTCCACATTCCCAAGGATGTGGTCAAAGAATATTACAAAAACGATGACATCCAACAGTGGTTCAGGGCATACGAGGTTGCCATGACCTCCCATCGGGTCCCGCAGAAGGATTGGGGGGCCGGGTTGTGGGGATGATTTCTGAGCGAAGGGAGAGACACCCTGCTCGACCTACCAACCTCCATGCAGACCTCCTACAACCACATGAAAGAGGCCCTCCTCACAAGGTACGGCCTCACCCCAGAGATGTACCGCCAGCGGTTCCGGGACTGCAGGAAGATCCTGGGCACCACCTGGGTGGAGTATGTAAACTTCTTCAGCTGTGCATTCGATGGGTGGATCAAGGGCAGCAAGGTAACCACCCTAGAAGAACTAACCGACCTCATGTTGTGGGAACACCTGGCTGCGAACTGCTTTGTGGAACTACGCCAGCATCTGCTCGACAGCAAGCTCACGGATCCGAGAAAGCTGGCTGTCGAGGCGGATCTCTGGACCAACACCCGGGTCTCCCGGGGCCCCATAGGAGAGTACCCCCGAGCCAGTCAGGGACCACCCCGCCAGAGAGGGGGGGGGAACCAGGGAGGGCAGAGAGAGTCCCAGTCCAGTCCCCTGAAAACCCAACCTCCGCCTTTCCTGGCGCCCCCACCAGCTGTATCCGGCCAACCCGTGAGACGGGGGCACCGGGTGACCATCACTTGTTTCCGTTGTCAGAAGCCCGGGCATTACACCAACAACCCTGAATGCCCCATTGAGGTTCTGGACTTTTAAGAGTCCAGAGGTGTCAGGGAAACAACACCCGAAGACCCCTGAGTTCCTTCCTGTCTCGGTGCACAAATAAACAGAGACGCGGGTTTCTCGATGGTGGCGTCAGAGACCAAGATTTATTCACTGCAGGGACACAGAAGTCATAGGAACCACACAGAGGCAGAATCTACGAGACTGTTTGAATTGCATTAAGTGGGTTGTTCTTTAAATACACGCAAAATGTGTTTAGGCAACATTACGCGAATATTTCTCATGCCCAACCCGGTATCCCAAACAAAACAGTAAATAGACATCAAACAATAATTAGTCGTAGGTTTTCGGTATTCAATCAGGTCCCCTCGACAGTTTTCCATTCTTTGCCCGATCCTCCCCATCATAAAAATCGTAACCTCCCCATTGTAAAAGCCCAGAAGGAGAGGAGCAGAGCCAGGTGCAAAGGATTGAAAAGTAGGATAAGAGGTGTTTATGGATCATAAACGGGCATGGCTACCGTCTTCGGCCTTTCAGTAAGGACAACGGACACGAGAACCAGTATAGCAGGACTGGCCTCAGGCAAGGGAGGCAGCTTGATTCTGCCTAGTCATGCAGCGTCAGCCTTTCTCGGGGCTCGAGCTTACGTGTCCTTAACAAGGTGACTCTGCCGGGGTCATCGTCCGTTCATTGACTATGTGAGGGCAAGAAACAAAATGGATGCCGTAACTAAAATGGATGCCATGACTCTACAACAGAATGCCCTATTTCTCAGTGAATTCATGCTAGTTGCGTAGCGAAAACACTGTTATGCATTTAATGGATCATTTGCGGTTCATTGGTACCGAAATCATGTCAGTACTACGATACCGAATTCACGGGTTCGGATCACTACAGAACCTCAGACCGTCCTTTTGCCCTTACATAGGCAATAACTTACTCTATGTCAGAGTCCATTTCTATGTTCATCAGGTCACTGATATGTTGTTGAAGCATTACTCTATCCCGTGGCGTATCTCTAAAAACAGGTGGTCTTCTTACGCATGTAGAAATGCAGAGATTACATAAGGCAGGACCACACTGAACAATGAGACAGCACGAAAATAAAAATACCAACGCAACACCAGTGACTATCAGAACCTTCCATCCCCACGCAGATAACAGGCTCCAGAACCATCCCATTAATGACCAGTCACCTTCCTCTACATGAATAGAGTCAGAGATTTTGTGTAACTTAGAGATGGCCTTATATACTGTTGGCGCATTATCTGGGATAAAAACACAGCAGCTCGATTGGATCATCTTACATACTCCACCTCGATCTGCAAGTAACACATCAAGGACCATACGGTTCTGTAACGTCATGAGGCGATCCGCTTGAAGCTCAGCTGTCAGATTACTAAGGGCACCCGCAGTTTCGGTGATAGTGGATTCAACTACCCGTGTTAGTTGACGTAAGTTTCTACTGTTGACCATAGGCCCCCAGAATTGAAGGAAACCTTTGAATAAGTCTCCTGCTTCTTGGCCAGCAGTATCTTCTTTACTGAAAACACCTCTCACAATTCTAGTTTTGTGATAGTCCGGTGCAGCAGTGTATGTCGGAGGTAACAGTTGAGCGATATAACATGAGCCTGAGAAGTCAGCAGGCAGCCATGTGTATGCTCTGTTTTGGCAAACAAAATAGGTACCCTTAGCAGCTAAGAATGCAGGGGAAGACTGTGACGGGAAAACATATGTTTCGATACAGTCACTCTTCCCTAGTCGAGCTTTCGGATTCCTCCCATTTCCTTGCAAACAGACCTGACCTTGGTGGGGTACCACCCAGATCGGAGTCGAGCTTTTACGTTTGTTCTCACCCAGAGTAATGCCATATTCTGTAACATTCCAACCCATGTAAACTCGCAATTCATCCTTGGGAATGAACGGAGTGTTATTGACATCTCTAACCATGTCAGTGATTCCTTTTACCAAGGCTCTATTAGCAGAGTTATACCTAGTGGAACGCGGAGGTCGTGGAGGATAGGTCTCTAGGGCATAAGTGAACATGGTCTGAAATGCCCAGAATGATCCATTATAACTAAAGGGCAGAACCAAATAAGGGATGCCCTTGTCCATGGTATGTGGTATCAAGCCACACACCCAGCAGTTTGTGGTGTTAACCACTAGTTGATGTTGATGTAAGAGCTGAATGAAAGTGTTATTTATAAATTCAGAGCGTCGAGCTTGCTCGTGGGCAGGAAAAGGATGGAAAGAATGAAGAGAAACAACAGTCGGAGAAACAGGAACATGGGGAGATACTGTAGATGTAGCAGGTGTAAAGATCAACTGAATACCAAAAATAATTCCGCCTACCAAAGTTATCAAAACAATTAGAAGTGTCAGAGTACATTGCATTAGAAAACATTTGCTATATAATATGTCATATAGTTTTGTCTTGTGCACATTTATGACATTAACCCGTCGCAGTTCAGGAAGCTCCATCTTCTACAACCGTTTGCAACGGATGGTTTGTACCTGTTAAAAACTTGCCTCTGTTTACCCTGGGAGTTCCCAAGATAAACAGAAGAAACCGACCTTGTGTCTGGTTCCCTGCAAATTAAAACAAGGCACACGTTACGACCCTACGGTAACCCAGACGGCAAGGTGAGAGAAACAAAAAAACAAAAAGATAAAAATTTGAGCAAACTTCCTGACTGAATGGAATGCAATAAGATCAAAACAGTTTTCAAACAGAAAGGTAATTATGCAATGTCATTAGTTCACAACATGAGAACGTAGATTATATCTGTACTTTCTGGGTCTTGTCTGATCTTGAAATAGCTGGTCTATAGGTGCGGAAATGTTCGACTCCACAGGTGACAAATGTTCATTTTGTACAACACTCGGTCCAGGATTCAAAAGAGCGGTTCCTGCTGAGGTGTCAAAGTTCTGTGTTTCAGTTCGTGGGTGGTCCGTTATGTACTCTGCATCACTGAAAGGGATGTGCCTAGGAACAGGTTCTGTCTCAGATACACCAAATCCCTGTCTAACCCAGTTGTCATAGGGAAGTGAGAGAGGGACACGTTTCGTATGGCTAGCGTGCACCCAATTCTTCCTTCCAGCTAGGCGTACAGCAGTTCTCGTTGTGAGGAGTACCTGGAACGGACCCACGAATCTTGGCTGGAGGTTCTGAGTTCGTTCAAAATTCCGCACTACTACTTGGTCGCCTGGTTTCAATGTGTGTCCTGGACTCTCTGGCAGTTTAGGCAAGGATTCAAATACCTGTTGACGAATAAGACTTAGTTTAGCAGTCAGGTCATAAAGATAATCAATCAACATTGGGTATTCGATCTGTTTGAATTCCTTTGGCCTAGGGACTCCCCAAACATTAGCAGGGCGACCGAACACAATCTCATATGGACTAAGCCCTACTCGAGAGTGTACAGTCGCTCTGGTGGAGAGTAGAGCTAGAGGCAGTGCATCTGGCCAAGATAGACCAGTGGAAGCTTGGATTTTAGCAAGTTTCAGCTTCAGGGTGCCATTGTACCCTTCAACCAAACCCGCTGACTGTGGGTGATTAGCACTGTGGAATTTTTGGTTAATACCCAGACCCGTACACACACTTTTCATAACTTTCCCTACAAACTCACTTCCATTGTCCGACCAAACAATCCGTGGCATACCATACCTGGGGAAGTATTCTTTGAGGAGGATTTTGGCAGTGGACATAGCAGTGTTATCCTTTAACGGATATGCCTCAATCCATCTTGAAAAGGCACAGACTACCACTAGGACATATTTAAGATTGTTACACCTGTCCATGTGGATAAAATCCAACTGAATCACTTCAAAGGGACAAGAAGGGGGAGCAAAATGACCAGTTGGGGTTGGGGTTCCCTTGCCAGGATTATGCATCAGGCATATCATGCAGTTTTTCACCACTCTTTCCGCACACTTAGTAATTCCATCATTCTTCCATACTGGAGCTAACATTTTACAGATCCCTTTCGAACTGATGTGCGCCGCTCCATGCGCCATCGTAACTACTGCGAGCACATACGCGTCAGGTAGCATCCAACGTTGCTGCTCAGACAAATCAACCCAACATCCACTTGAATCCTTTTTACCCGTTTTCTCCTTCCATTCATTCTTCTCATTCTCAGTTGCTTCATTCTGGATTGCCTTCACACTCTCAATCGTATTCTCACACATCCCTGATTCAGCAATCCATCTTGCAGACGTTGCAACGTACATTCGGCTCGTCATGTTCTTGGCCGTTTCTTTAGCGACCTCATCAGCAAACGCATTCCCACGGCCAACATCATCCGTAATTTTTCGATGTGCACTGCACTTCACAATCGCAACTTCATTCGGTAGGGTCAGGGATTCTAATAAATCGCTGACTAACTGTCCATGTTGGATCTTAGTCCCATGGGACGTGAGAAAACCTCTTTCTTTCCAGAGACGTCCAAAGCTATGTGCTACGCCGAAGGCGTATTGGCTATCAGTAAACACATTCACTCTCTTTCCCTCAGCTAAAACACACGCTCTTGTTAATGCTATTAATTCTGCAGCTTGGGCAGAATTCTGACTTACTCTTGCAGTCTCAACAATCGTACTCAAAGTCGTAACTGCATACGCGGCCGTCACATCACCATTCTGTAATTTAAAACACGACCCATCGACATATAAAGTGCCATCTGCATCTAGTAACGGAGTGTCTTTTAAATCAATCCGACCTTTTGTCTCTTCCTCAGTTCTAAAACAACAATAATGGGGCTCTGAATCACTCGACTCCTGGGTAGTCGGCAACAGCGTTGCTGGATTCAATATGTTGCATCGCTTGATCTGAATGTGACTTGCCAAAAGTGTCAGCTCATAGCCTGATAGTCTAGCACTGGTGAGGTGCTGAGTCTTCGTTCGATTCATGAGTGTATCCACAGCATGTGGAACCATGACTACTAACATGTTGTTCATGACTAGTCCAGCAGACTGTCGGATAGACACTGCAGCTGCTGCTGTAGCTCTCAGACAACTTGGCAACGCTCTGGCTACCGGATCTAATGTGGATGAGAAATATGCACAAGGCCGCTGTTTGTCACCAAATTGTTGCGTTAATACACTCAACGCACAACCTTCTCTTTCATGGACATATAAAGTAAACGGCTTACTGTAGTCAGGAGTACCCAACACAGGAGCTGAACACAGCGCATCACGTAAGTCGGAGAAGCTCTGTTGACATTCATCAGACCATGGCAAAGGGCTCGGAACACCTTTTCCAGTCAGGGCTACCAATGGTTTTGCCATGAGAGAAAAATTTGGGATCCATTGCCTGCAGTATGACGTAATACCCAAGAACGCACGCACTTCTCTCTGTGTGCTTGGTACAGTCATCTGCGAAATTGCTTTGATTCTCTCTGGGGTCAACCTTCTTCCCTCCTTTGACAAAAGATGACCTAAGTAGGTCACTTCTTGGCAACAATATTGCAGTTTAGAAGGTGAAACCTTGTGATGTAAGTCTGACAAATGACGTAATAAAGAAATTGTAGCTGTTTTGCAAGTTTCCTTGTCATCAGCAGCCAGTAAAAGATCGTCTACGTATTGGCTCAGAGCAACACCAGGAGGAAGTACAAGAGTATCTAATTGACTCTTCAATGCTTGGCTGTAAATTGAAGGGCTCTCACAATAACCTTGTGGAGCGCGTTTGAATCTGAAACTGCGACCTCCTAAGGAGAAACCAAAAATGTCTCTACTTTCTTCGGCTATCGGAATGCTGAAAAAGGCATTCTTCAAATCGATCACTGTGAACCATGAAGCTGAGGCAGGAATCAACGTCAGTAATGCAGTGATATCTGGTACCACAGGAAACTGCGGAATCACTATTTTGTTAACTTCTCTGAGGTCAATCACAAATCTGTAGATTGGAGGTTTGGAAGGGTCAGTGCGTTTCAAAATCGGCAGAACAGGACTATTGCAGACATTTCCTCTAGTTTCCTCTATCACATCTTTCTGTATTAAGTCTTTCACAATCAGCAAGAGTGCACATTCACCTTCATTCGAAATCCGATACTGTGGGATTCGTGGGAATTTTACATTTGCTTTCAGACTTACCACATAAGGGGGAATTTCCAAGAGGCCTACATCGTTAGGACCAGTTGCCCAAAGAGTATCAGGGAGAGAACGCAGCTCCGGTGGGAGCTTATCCATCGACATATACATTGGAGAAATGACTCTTTTGCCTAATGTGAGCTGTACTCCTGAAGGAGAACAGTACAGTGTCGCATGCAGGCGTTTCAACAGATCTAAACCAAGCAGATTTTCATTACAACCGGTTGTTAGAATAAGGGGTGCTTCTAGTTCGCATGGCCCAACAGATATTGGCAAAGGACTAGAAACAGGATTGTGAACAGGGGCGCCTGAGAAACCTACTGAAGTGTTCGTTAAGCCAGACAAAGGTGCGCCAGGGAGTTTCGCATGCATAATTGAACTTTTCGCCGCACCAGTATCCAACAGAAACGGTTCAACCACGCCTGATGTAACTACTGCGACATAAGGTCCACTCTGATCAACTGGAACTGATACTACTCCCTCTCTTTGCCTGTGGCTGTCCTAGTATTTGCCTCTCTGAATCTCTTCATTATGTTCATAGTAATCTTCAACATGATACTGTGGAGATCTACCTGGTTGCGTAGATTGTGCATTTCGCTGATCGAAATAATTTGATTGGCGATCAGCCTGTGGTGTCATCGTACCACGTCCTCTACCTCTAGGAGTTTGCATAAACCCAACATTACCTCTCTGAGCTGGGACACCACTAGTCTGTGCGTGCAGTACTGGACACTCATTCTTATAATGACCCTCCTTTTTACAATCGGTACACTGATTCCATGCTAACTGTTGTCGGGGAAAACCATAATTAAATCTTTGGGACGTCCCTTGCTGGAATTGTGGCTGTTGCTGAAACTGGGGTCGCTGCTGTGAATCTGACTGATTCGAACAAGGCGGATACGCCTGTTGCAATAGAACTTTAGTCTTTAAATCTTTCGTTTTCTTTTCTGACTTTTCCTTCTCTTCTTTCTCTCTATTCTCGTAATACTGAGCAGTTGCAAGTATCTGTGCCGTCGTCGACACTGCCCATGCACTTTCAGAATCCTTTAACTTGTTCCTAAGCTCAGGTAATAAATTAAACACAAACTTGTCGACAAACAACCTCTGGCCTCCCTCAGTACTCATATCTTGCCCACTGTGGTCTACGAAGGTCTCTTCAAATCTAGTGAAAAAGTCAGAGACGCTTTCGTCCTTCTTTTGCTTGCATGCCGATAGTTTATCCCAGTTAACTCGTAACGCTGGCATCAGCGTTTTCATCAGATTAATTATTCTGCCAGGTAAGGCAGCAATCAGAGGTTCCGGTTTAGCACCGCCGACTTGTTGCCCATCTGCTGCTACAATAGCAGGCCAATCACCTCCTAAGGCGACTGGGTGGTTCTCTTGCCGAATCTTGGCCCATATAGGCTGTGGCACTACATTGCCAAATAGCATTTCAATGTCTGCCAAATTCATGACACACGCTTGAACTGTCTGCGTTAACTCTTTGTAATAACCAGCAGGATTTTTACGCGGGTCCGGCAACGCCTGTTTTACAGCTAATACTTCGGCCCGCTTCCAAGGGATGTGTATCCACACTCTCTGGAATTGTGCCGGGGCAGCTGCAATACCATTAGCCCCATCAGCTTGAACTGCATCACGCCATATCGGTGGAACTTCCCTCATCGGATATTGACCTCGTCTTTTCCTAGTAGTAATCGGTGAACCATCAGGGTCCCTTGTCGCTCGAAGAGGGGAATCATCCCTATAAGCTAAGATCAGTTCTATCGCTCCTCTTACTTCTGAACCTATCACCATTCCTGCGGCAAATTTCTGCTGAATATTTATCAGATCAGAGGGGACGGAATCTAAGTCATCATCTTCCCATTCTTCACGCACAAGAGAACACATTATGTCAAAAACATAACGTTGAGTTGGTTCATTCCATTGCATAAAGGTATCTAACACTCTTCGTGCATCATACTTCACAGCTTTCGACATCCACCTAAGAGCTGTCGAATCTAACATTTCTCGTTCCTGAGGACCAGGAAGCTGGCTACGTCTCTGTATAGAGTCAGAAACGGGGGTCCCAATTAAAGACCTGTAGAGAGGAGTTAAGATATTAGTTACAGAGTCGGTTATTTTCCGACGAACGGAAAGCGGAGTCAGAATGTTCACAGGGTTTGGGAGCAGGGCAGCTGAAGCAGATGAAATAGTAAAGGTGGGAGTAGCAGGTAAAGCAGTTTGCGAAACGACAGGCAAAGGCGGAACAGGCGACCCAGGAAGAGGGGGTGCCGAAGGAACATTAACCACGGGAAGGACAGGAGCTGGAATCAAAGGAAGTGGAGCAACTATTCCAGGCTGACCAGCAGCTGGCTGTACAACAGGTAATAACTGTGGTGCTGTAATACCCTGTGCATACGGTGGAGGTGAATTCAACAGGTAAGACAACAGAGGATCCTTTTCATGATCCTCCATCGGCTTAGTAGGACAAGATGGCAATACAGGGTAACATTTATCAATTGCCAAATTATATTTTCTATTCGCCATCTCTATTGCTTTCTCAGTCTCATTGACATGCAGCTGCCTAGCAGACTCCATTAAAGTCAACCCTTTCTCTTTCTGTTCTTTCTTCGTCTTCCTAATTTCTCTCTGTTTGGCTTCTTTGCGCCATACGCGAAAAGAATCAAACATTGCCGGCCGGGCTTTTCTCTTAAACAACTTCATTTCTAGATTGTCTAGTATTTCGGTTTCAAAGCTACCATGCGGTGGCCAACTAAGGACACCATCTTTTCTGGTATAACGGACCCATACTTCATTATACGTAATAGGACCCACACCATGTTTACAATAGAGCTCATATGTAGGAGTTACAATCGGAGGAACCGAACACGAATCCTCCAACCGGGAATCCCCGTTGCAACGTAACCAGGACAGGAAACAATTACTACTGGTAGTCATGACAAACAAAGACAAATTCCAACCAAAATGCGCAAAGAACTTAGGCCTATCAAATGAACTAATACCAAAACAAAGATTATCTAAACAAGAGCAACCAATGATAATCTACGAATTAAACCAGAGCAACAAAGAACAACTAAACTGAGCGTAACCCACTTAATACTTAACTGAAATGTGGAAGACGTCACCAAGGAGAACCCGTCTACGTCTCGCCGTACTAAGGTCTGCACCTCGGGTCCAAGACAGGGCGACAGTCAGGGCAGCGGTCCTCTGTAGCCGTCTGGGAACAGGAACCCTCGTGGAAGAGATCGTCGGGCCACTTTTACGACATGCAGGGATCGATGAAGTGGGGTACCTCCCTCCGGAATCTTCACACGAAACGTCTCGAACTTTTCAGGCTTTGGACCGGTACCGGATGACGTCGCCCCACGTTGGGCGCCAATTTGAGGTTCTGGACTTTTAAGAGTCCAGAGGTGTCAGGGAAACAACACCCGAAGACCCCTGAGTTCCTTCCTGTCTCGGTGCACAAATAAACAGAGACGCGGGTTTCTCGATGGTGGCGTCAGAGACCAAGATTTATTCACTGCAGGGACACAGAAGTCATAGGAACCACACAGAGGCAGAATCTACGAGACTGTTTGAATTGCATTAAGTGGGTTGTTCTTTAAATACACGCAAAATGTGTTTAGGCAACATTACATGAATATTTCTCATGCCCAACCCGGTATCCCAAACAAAACAGTAAATAGACATCAAACAATAATTAGTCGTAGGTTTTTGGTATTCAATCAGGTCCCCTCGACAGTTTTCCATTCTTTGCCCGATCCTCCCCATCATAAAAATCGTAACCTCCCCATTGTAAAAGCCCAGAAGGAGAGGAGCAGAGCCAGGTGCAAAGGATTGAAAAGTAGGATAAGAGGTGTTTATGGATCATAAACGGGCATGGCTACCGTCTTCGGCCTTTCAGTAAGGACAACGGACACGAGAACCAGTATAGCAGGACTGGCCTCAGGCAAGGGAGGCAGCTTGATTCTGCCTAGTCATGCAGCGTCAGCCTTTCTCGGGGCTCGAGCTTACGTGTCCTTAACAAGGTGACTCTGCCGGGGTCATCGTCCGTTCATTGACTATGTGAGGGCAAGAAACAAAATGGATGCCGTAACTAAAATTGATGCCATGACTCTACAACAGAATGCCCTATTTCTCAGTGAATTCATGCTAGTTGCGTAGCGAAAACACTGTTATGCATTTAATGGATCATTTGCGGTTCATTGGTACCGAAATCATGTCAGTACTACGATACCGAATTCACGGGTTCGGATCACTACAGAACCTCACCATGGCCCCACACATCACCCCGACAGCACCCCCCGCTAGACAGATAGCCAATGTAGCATTGGGGGAGGAGGTTGAGGGGACCGTAGAGTGGGAACCCGCCGCCATGACCCTAGTATCATTAGGAGATAGAGAAATGGTCCCTGGAAGCCTCCTGCCCTCCAACACGAAGAAATATGGGCAGCTCGTAACAATCAATGGCCACCAAGTAGAGGCCCTTCGTGACACCGGGGCCAGCATCACCGGTGTCCTCAGTCATTTAGTCAACGAAGACCAGGTCCTCCCCAACGTCTTTTGCCCGGTAATTTCCGCTGACAATACGGAAAGTCTGTGTAAGGTAGCCCTGGTGCCTTTTGAATGGGGAGGGGTGGTCGGTAAACTGAAAGTCGCAGTGAGAACCTCCCAGCCAGTCGACTGTCTCCTGGGGAACGACCTGGAAAGTTCCCCCTGGAAACAAGTCGAGCGCAAGACCCACCTAGGGATGATGGGTCTCCCTGAGTGGGTGTGCGCCACCACCCGATCTATGGCAGCCCGACTGAACCCCCTTGGGGAAGTCGAAGACGCCCCGACCACAGAAGACAGGATGGTCCCCGCCGAGAGTCCCCACATCCCCCCACAAGGAGGGTCGGTCGCCAGCGACGAACCCCCATCTTCCGACTCTGCGCAGGTCACCGAGCTAGGCGATCTGCCCGAGTTGGCCCAGTGGCGCCACGAGGGGGGCCCTTCCCGAGAGGAGTTCTGCCGAGAGCAAGCTACCTGTCCTTCCCTGGTCGGCCCCCGGCAACAAGCAGAGGCCCAGGCCACGGGCGACCAAACTGGAACGCACCGGGTGTATTGGGAAAATGACCTTTTGTACAGCGAGCAGAAGTCGGTGGAGCTAGGATCCACCCGGGTGCTGGTGGTACCCCTACGCTTCCGAGACCTCCTCCTGGGCTTGGCCCACGACGTCCCCCTCGCAGGCCACTTGGGCCAGGACAAAACCTACAGTCGCCTCGTGACTCACTTCTACTGGCCCAGAATGAAAGCGGATGTAGAAGCCCACTGCAAGTCCTGTCCCACGTGCCAGGCTAGTGGGAAGAGCGGAGGAAAGCGCAAGGCTCCCCTCCACCCTTCCCTGTCGTCAGTACCCCTTTTGAACGGGTCGGGATCGACATCGTGGGGCCCCTGGACCCCCCAACCTCCCAAGGTCACCGCTTTATCCTCGTCCTGGTGGATCATGCCACCCGATACCCTGAGGCCATACCCCTGCGCACCGTCACAGCCCCCGTGGTGGGCCGGGCGTTGATGGGAATCTTTTCCCGTATGGGTTTTCCCCGCGAGGTCGTGACATCCCTGTGGCAACAATGTGGAGTGTCCTATAAGTTCACCACCCCGTACCACCCCCAAGGAAATGGCCTCGTAGAGCGGTTTAACCGGACTCTGAAGGGGATGATCGCGGGCCTGGAAGAGCCCCTCCGGCGCAAGTGGAACGTCCTGCTCCCCTGCCTCCTGTTTGCCTACCGGGAAGTCCCCCAGAAATCCTTGGGGTTCAGCCCGTTTGAATTACTCTATGGGCACCCCGTCCGGGGGCCCCTCAGCCTGGTCAAGGAAGGGTGGGAGGTGGCGCCCCGAAACACCCCACGAGATGTGTTCCGATACGTCCTGACCCTCCGGAACCAGACTAGGAAGTTCCGAGAGCTGGCTGAGGCCAACCTGGAGGCGAGCCAGGAAGAGATGAAGCGCTGGTACGACCAGAATGCCACTCTGGTCGAGTTCCAGCCGGGCCAGCAGGTATGGGTCATGGCCCCCGTGAAACCTTGCGCCCTCCAGGATAAATGGACCGGGCTCTTCAAAGTGATTGAGCGGAAGAGCCAGGTCACGTACTTGGTGGACGTCCAGTCACCACGGGACCCCCTCCGGGTCCTTCACGTGAACCGCCTCAAGCCTCACTTTGTGCGGACGGAACTGAGCCTCCTGCTGGCCACCGATGACGGGGCCGAAGAGGAGTCGGATCCCCTCCCTGATCTCCTGTGTACCAAAGAGAAGGATGTCTCCGTAGAGGGAGTGAACCTCTCCCCATCCCTCACTTCCCAGCAACGTGAGGAGTGCCGCCAGCTCCTAGGGCAGTTTTCCGACCTATTCCCTCTGGTCCCCCAAGTCACCGACAGGTGTGTCCATGACGTGGACACCGGAGACAGCCCACCGGTGAAGCACCGAGCCTACCGAGTCCCTGATCGGGTCCGGTCCTGCAGTCAAGCCGAGGTCTCGAAGATGTTGACCTTGGGAGTGATCGAACCCTCAGACAGTCCCTGGGCCAGCCCCGTGGTCCTGGTCCCGAAAGCAGCTGCCCCCGTTGTCGCCCCAGAACTCCACTTCTGCGTGGACTACCGGGGACTCAATGAAGTCACCCGAGCCGATGTCCACCCCATTCCCCGAGCCGACGAGCTCATTGACCGACTCGGGGCTGCTCGGTTCCTCAGCACATTCGATCTCACCTGCGGCTATTGGCAAATTGCGCTCACAGAAGGAGCCAAGGAGCGGTCCGCCTTCTCCACCCCGGATGGGCACTATCGCTTTCGCGTGATGCTCTTCGGGATGAAAAATGCCCCAGCCACCTTCCAGCGACTGGTAAATAGAGTCCTGGCCGCGCTGCCTATCTAGACGATATCGCGGTTTTCAGTTCCGAATGGAGTGAGCACCTCCAGCACCTCCGGAGGGTGCTAACCGCCCTGCACCAGGCAGGCCTCACCGTGAAAGCCAGCAAATGCCAGATTGGGCAAGGTTCGGTAGTCTACCTGGGGCACCAGGTCGGAAGCGGCCAGGTCGCCCCTCTACAGCCCAAGATCGACGCCATCCTAGCCTGGGAACCACCCACTACCCAAACGGAGGTCCAAGCCTTTCTGGGCCTCACGGGCTACTATCGGAGATTCATCCAGGGGTACGGCAGCCTGGTCGGTCCCCTCACGGAACTCACGTCCAAGAAACAACCCAAGAAAGTGCAGTGGACCTCTGCCTGCCAAGAGGCGTTCGATGCCCTGAAAGCGGCCATGTGCACTGCCCCCGTCCTCCAGGCCCCCGACTACTCCAAGGAGTTTGTGGTACAAACGGACACCTCCGAGCATGGCATTGGGGCCGTCCTGTCCCAGGTGAATGACCAAGGCCTAGACCAGCCCGTATCCTTCCTCAGCCGAAGGCTGTTGCCCAGAGAACAGAGATGGAGCACCATCGAGCGCGAGGCGTTCGCCGTAGTCTGGGCCCTCAAGAAGTTACGCCCCTATCTGTTCGGCACCCATTTCAAAGTCCAAACCGACCATCGCCCCTTGCGATGGCTCATGCAGATGCGAGGAGAAAACCCCAAACTACTGCGGTGGTCAATCTCCCTCCAGGGGATGGATTTCACCGTGGAACATCGCCCTGGTACTGACCACGCCAACGCCGATGGCCTCTCCTGGTTCTTCCGCCTCAGCGAAGAGAACCCCCAAGAAGATGGGTAGTTCTCTCTGGCTTTCAGCTGGGGGGGACGCGTGTTAGACCCGGCCTCGTGGCATGGCCATCCCTGTCCCCGCACCACATATCCTGACCCATGCACCTCATGCAGCCCCCGAGCACACGGCCTAGCCGATCCTTCCCACCAGAACACACACACACCCGACCCGGACTTCCCCATCCGTGGCCTTCCTCCGTTCGGCCACACCGGGCCCGCGTGCCCACTTCATGCACCATGATGGCCGCCCGACCCCAGCGCGACCCTGGCCTAGAGGCGCCACTCCGGCTAAAGGACATCGCGCTCCCATTGGGATGAGAGAGGAAGGGGCAGCTTCCATCGCACCTCTGAGCTCCCCATGGAAGGTGGGTTTCGATCGGCCCTCCGGCCTCCCCGAGGGCTGGCTCCACGCCTGCTGGGTGTCTGGGACTCCTCCCGACCCGGCCCTGAAAGGATCAAAAGACAATGGCAGGAAACCCCGACAAGCGACCCCCAGGTGACAAGACCCCTGCCTGCACAGACTCCGGACATCAAAGAGGAGTCGACCTATAACAAGGGGTGCTCTGGGACTATCCGGCAGATTCGCCTTTGGAAACACCTGAGCCCTGCTGAGTGACTCGCGGCTCCCCGAAGATCGTAAGACCTCCAAACTTGTGCTTGAGCCCTGCTGAGTGACTCGCAGCTCCCCGAAAGATCGTAAGACCTCCGAACTTGTGCTTGAGCCCTGCTGAGTGACTCGCGGCTCCCACAGACTCTCCTGGTCCCGCCGGACCCCGACGTCGACAAGCATATCCCCCCAGCTCGAGGATTGTGAGCTCTGCGCCGGGTACGCCCCTGCATTTGATCCATATCGCCAAAGACTGTCCTGCTACCTCCTACCCCCCCCGAGACTCTGTGAGCCCGTGCTCTACTTGTATATATTTGCCTTGCTGACCATAAAGATCCTACGACTCCGATTTGATAAAGATTTGTTCTTAAGAACTCACGGTGTGGCGTCTCTTTGTCATGTGGTGCCGAGTGTACGATCCTAGATACGAGATTCCTCCTCTGAGGAGTCTCCCGCCAGTGCCCGGCTACGATACCTCGAGGGTTGGTCTCAGGATAGTCAGGGCCCCCTCCGGGCTCCTCTGAGGTCGCCATCTAACAGCAGGCGCATACATACCTGCCTTTGGCATGGCGCTGGGGCTACAGTGGCACAGAAAAGCTGCTGCCTGCATTTCGAATGGGTGGAGGGGGAAGGGCAGAACATTTCGGAGGCGTGGGGGTTGCAGAATCAGGGGCACTTGGTGGGGCAGTGCCGCAGGTGAGGCAGCAGCAGGCGGAAGGGGTTAGAAATTAGGCAAAAAGTAGCACACAAAGACAAGGTCTGAAAGGCACAGTGCAACAGGTGTATGTAAAGGAAGGAGTGTCAGGTTACTCATGGGTCATTACGAGAAAATGTATGAACAATCACCATAAATTACAGCCACTGGATCAGGCAACAAAATGCAGAGATGCGCAAAGGAGACACACCATCAGCAGGCGTTCACGTCCCGTTGTGGGGAGCAACCTGCACAAATACATACCCAACCAGGTACTTCATGCACAATAGAGATCATTAGCCATAAAGCACTGCATGCATGTTGCCAAAGTACACATTCACACAGATGCTCAATCTTTGACTATCATGCCATAGATGACGCATGCAAACTGTCAAGAGAGCTGCAGTGACAGAGATGAGGCACTTTGGATTGTGCTGAACACCTTTATTCCACATACACACACAAAGGGATATGCATCCATATTAACAGACTCACAGGTCAGTTGACAGAACACGTGGGACATACGCTGGACACCCCCTTCACAACACGGATGATGTCAATTCCAATGAACTGGCACACAAGTTAAGGGGATGAGCCAAACACATCCTGCTGCACACGGAGAGGCTGCAATTCCCCATGGAGCCTGTTGTTGTGATGTCCCCCACTATGTCCACCCGTAGCATCTACAATGTTTCAGAGGCAAGGTTTACACACATTGATGCCTTCATCAGACGCCACACTCCACTACAGATGACTGTCAAGAAGGGTGACTATCATGTCATGGGAGTGACGCTAAATGTTATATGCTCCATGGTGAGAAGACATGTATGCATGGTACCACAACATGCACAGAAGCAGTCCCCACACATTCCAAACCCGTACCACCACAAAAAATCCTTGCTGCAAACCTTACCAAGACTGACCTTTCCACATGTCTGTGCATGAAACGCAGATTCAGCACACGTTGCAATCCTCATGAGGAAAGCAGGAGGACAACGATGACACGAGCAGACATCAGGCGCAAAATACCTGGGAATGACAGACACACAAGAAGTCAACTAAAACAATTATCACCGCACACATGGACATTTACCAAACAAGAACTGTTTGACACATGTAAATTGCAAAGAAAGTCTCTCCGCAAAACTGTGTGGCATGACATCATCACTCGAGTGACACATCAGAACACACATCCAAGTCACTTTGCATTCAGTCAGCTGGACACACACATTGCAACACATGCCACTCAATGCTACAAGCTTGCACACTCATACCCAGTGACTCACCATTATGAGAAGTTGTTGCGTCTAAGCTGACTCTGGATATCATCCTCCTCCTCCTCATCACTAGCCTCGTGAGCAAGCCCTTGATCCTCCATGGGTGGATGTTCCTGCTCATCGGGATCCAGGATGAGTGGCACTGCCTTCTCAACTGCCATGTTGTGCAGCATGCAGCACACGATGAAGATTCGGCAGACCTTCTCCGGGGCATAAGGGAGGGACCCGCCTGTCTTGTCCAGGCACCGGAATCGGCACTTCAGGAGTCCAAACGTCCTCTCAATCACTCGCCTGGTCTGCCCGTGTGCATTGTCGTACCTGTGATCTGCAGCTTGGGTTCTTGGGTTGCGGAAAGGTGTCATTAGCCATGGCATGTTGGGATATCCAGAGACCCCTACATGGAAACACCATGTAAAAAAGTGGGTCAGGAGATGCCGTAAGAGCCAAAGATACCGCAACACACAGGACAAACAGAGTATACCCACCAACAAGACAAGCTCGTTCGTTGTGCAGCCGCAGAATTATTTGTGGCACCCTGCTACGCCTCATGATGTAGGCATCGTGTGCTGATCCTGGAAAACGTGCACAGACATGGGAAATCAGCATGTTAGCAAGACACACCACAAGGGCATTTATCGAGTGGTAATGTTTTCTATTGCGATAGACTTGTTCCTGTGCCTGTGGTGGTACCAAAGCCACATGTGTACCATCAATGGACCCAATGACATGGGGCATCCCTCCCAGGGCATAGAAATCACCCTTGACATCTGTCAACTCCTCAGGAGTAGGAAATGTGATGAATTAATCAAGGTGCTCCAACATGGCTGCTAAAACATCACGCAGGACACGGCTGAACATTGTCTGTGACATGCCACCAACATCAGCTATGGTGAATTGAAACGTACATGTGGCAAAAAAATGTAGGGCTGCCATCACCTTCATCTTTGGGGTCAGCACAGTAGCATACCTGTGTCGCGGTTGGAGGTGTGGTGCCAGCCTGTCGGTCAAGTCCTCAATCAACTGTTGAGTGAATCTGTAACGTCGGATGCAGACACGTTCCCTCATGGCACCCAAGTCTGCCATTGGTCTTGGGACAGGCTGTGCCCTGCAAGACATTGTTTGTAAGAATGAAGATTGAGAGTCTGCCAATATCAATGTCAATGAACATAGCACATGCTACACTGCTAATACACATCAGGTAACTATGGAGTCGTTTGTGTGCAATACATACAAGACACATATGCCAGCTTGCTGGCACTCCTACAAAAAGCCAGATACACCTGTTGATTGTCAAGTCAACATGACATGCCCTGAAATGATTTGGGGGCCAGTCTGAGTGAAGAGCCACAGATATCACCGGAGTGACACACAACCACATAGCTGCATTGGAAGGATGTCATCTCATCCAGACAGCTGACGGGAAGGCACACGCACAGGTCACATGGAATGTCAAATGTACATATCAAACACAGTGCGATGAAGGGGTAGACGTGACAACTAAAAAACACAGCCATTGAGACAATGCACACATGTCTGACTGGGAAAATATGATGTCCGATGCACACAGACCCTACAGCTGTGGGAATCCACAAGTGGCATGGTGTGCGTAGACGTGTTCCATGCCCATCTCCACACAGACCCCTGTTGGATGCACCAACAGCAGATGCAGTTGACGGGACACTGACATCAAGCTCATGGGAACACATGACACACACCTGACATAGTCCCAAAGGGGCACAGTGATCGAGACCTGTCAGTTGAGAGAGTGTCCCTGTCCCTGGCATCAGGAGACAGGGGCGGGTGTTGATGACTGTGCCATCCCACTGCTGCTGTGCATGACACAGTTGGACTACAGACACACATGTGGCAAGTGGCAAGGTGATGTGTGCCACATAGTGCCCCATCACACATGACATGTTCCACAGGTCATCACACATCAATTGTGCAACTAGATGAGATGACCTGTGCAATATCACTGGCTAACACACCTAGGGCCTGCACATGTAAGTATGCAAAGACAAGTACTTGATGGACATCCATGTGCGACTCGTAGCCCTCCATTCCTGGCATGTGTACACCTGTATTACGATTGTAAGCGTGTGAAATGAGTAAACGTATGGGTACGCACTGTACTACTAGTGCATGCACCGTGCGTGTACTACCAGTGCGTACCCGTACGTGTACGCACTAGTAGTACACGTACAGGTACGTGTACTACTAGTGCGTACACGTACATGTACTACCTTAGTACACGTACCCGTACGTGTACTGCTAGTGCGTAGGGGTACGTGTACTACTAGTGTGTACACGTACGTGTACTACCTTAGTACACGTACCCATACGTCTACTACTAGTGCGTACACGTATGTGTACTACTGGTGCGTACATGTACGTGTACTAAGGTAGTACACGTATGTGTACGCACTAGTAGTACACGTACCTGTACGTCTACTACTAGTGCATATAGGTACGTGTACTAAGGTAGTACACGTACGTGTACGCACTACTAGTACACATACGGGTACGTGTACTACTAGTGCATACACGTACATGTACTAAGGTAGTACACGTACGTGTACACACTAGTAGTACACGTACCCGTACGTCTACTACTAGTGCGTACACATACGTGTACTAAGGTAGTACAAACACACTAGTAGTACACGTACCTGTACGCACACACAGACAGTCACGGGCACGCACCCCAACAGACACATCCAGCACACCCCCAAGTAAGGCACTGCATACACCTCCTGGCACGCACACTCAGGGGGATATAGGCTCACCCACAGGGTCTGGGGGCAAACGCCAGACACGCAGCAACAGTCAGAGTCCACAAGCGGGTGAGGAAGTCCCCGGGCAGGGGAGTTGAGTCCCCCCCATGTCCACCCCCTCCCCCATGAGCGCTGCACCCAATCCCTCGGCCACCCCCCCTCCGTTGGCCCTGGGGTCTCTTCAGGTGCAGGGGTTACTCTGGACGCCCTGGCAGAAGTGTGGAGCGCCGAGCTCACCTCCACCTTTCGCACTGCCCCACCCCCTGTGGTGGAGTCATCCAGCCCTGCACCCACCACACCTACCCAACCCCCTCCTGTCCCTGCGGTGCCTGGTCCTGCCACAGATGATGCCCCCCCCGGGTTGACAAACCTTAGGGTTACTTTGTGCAGGCAAGGTAGGGGTGGACACAGTCCCCTACGTCCACCCTTGGACTATAACAAAGGACTGGCCATTGGCCTTTGTACATAGTGTATTCTTAATTTATTATTTTAGTGTGCTGAATAAAGCCTTTTATTTTACTTTCAACACTATTGCATTTCAGGTACTTGATGTTGGTGATGGGGCTCCTGGAGTTGTTGTTCTGGTAATGTGTTAGGCTTCTGAGAAATGTTTTTGTATGATGGTCATGAGGTGGGCCATGGTATCTGTGTGCCATCACAATTAACCCCGGGCGTAGCACTACGCTTCGCCCACGTAGTGTACGTAGCGCTGCCTGCTTCGCACTTTCTGAAGTAGGCGAAGCAGGGCAGCGCTACGCACACGCCGAGGGCGAAGCGTAGCTGCTTGCCACCCGCCACCCACCTCCCGCCCGCCCTTCTTTTAAATAACATGAGCAATGAAAATTAAGTAAAGTAAGTCGACTTACCCGTAAGCGCGGCGTCTCCGGGGCTCCCTCTTTCAGTTTCTAATTTCTTCTGGCAAATGCGCATGCGCGGACACCCGCGCATGCGCATTTCTCGCGAGAAATGCGCATGCGCGGGCGTCCGCGCATGCGCATTTGCCAGAAGAAATTAGAAACTGAAAGAGGGAGCCCCGGAGACGCCGCGCTTACGGGTAAGTCGACTTACTTTACTTAATTTTCATTGCTCATATTATTTAAAAGAATGGCGGGTGGGAGGTGGGTGGCACGTAGTGGGGCTACGCGAAGCGCGTAGTGTGCGTAGATTTGGGCACACTACGTGCTGCTTCACGTAGCCCCACTACGCCCACTACGCCCACCCTTAATCACAATGTCTCTGCAAAGAAGAATTGGTAGTGTGTGTTCCTTTTCTTTGGATACATTGTCACAAGGAGTGTTCCTTCCACTGTGGCACCTGACATCTTCCCTGCAAACAGTTGCACAGTTGTTGGGCTGACCTGTGTCAACATTTCCTTTGTTGGTGACAGATCCCTTCAACAATGGCCATGCCTGCTCACCTATGTCTCCTGCTGAATCGTCTGTGCCATCCTTGCTAGTCACTGTACTTGTGTTTTGGATATGTAGGAATGCCTTCAGGGACAAATTGTCCCTTTTCAGCACTATGCATGTGTGTATTCATGGCCTACCACACAAATGGTACTTGTTATGCAGGGTATTTGGGCACCTGACTCACAATTGTGGGCATTGTATCTGGTGGAATTGAACCCTATTCCTTCCATGAGAGACAACATCTTGGTGGCTGGACCAGCACCTGGACATTCCTATCAGTCCTGGGATGTGCGTGACAGTGTGGGTTCCCTTTGGCTATCTTCGTTTTGTATGCAGTTACATGACTATACAGTCTGTTGGCATGAAATCTGGGTGTGTATTGTGCTGCATCTGCCATGGGTGGGTATGCATGTGTTATTGGAAGGCCTGGGCGGTAAATTCCGTTCCGCTCGCGGGATTTGCGGAATTTCGGTAATTTCGCGTTCCGCGGAGAACTCGAAATTGCCTAAAATTCTGCTTTCCGCGACTTAGCGAAATTTTTTCTTGTTCGCGTTCTCAAAATGCGTGTTCGCAAGATATTTCTCCCCGAGCACGCAAACAGCAACTGTGAACAGGAAAAAAGCATCGCGAACATGCAATTCCGCGCGTTTGCGGAATTTCTGCATGTTCGCAGAGATTTTTTACCGTTTCGCGGAGATTTGCGTAACGCGATTACGCAAATTCCGCCCACCCCTAGTTATTTGTCCTCACACCCACATGTGGTGTGTCATGCAGTGTGTGTAAGACATCCATCCTCCTGGGAGTGGGACACTGCTGGGAGTCCTCTGCACCCATCCCTCATATGTCTGTCCACTGCTGGGAGTCCTCTGCACCCACCCCTCATATGTCTGTCCACTGCTGGGAGTCCTCTGCACCCACCCCTCATATGTCTGGACGCTGCTGGTAGTGATATGCACCCACCCCGCATATGTCTGTCCACTGCTGGGAGTCCTCTGCACCCACCCCGCATATATCTGAACGCTGCTGGGAGTCCTCTGCACCCACCCCGCATATGTCTGTTTACTGTTGGGAGTCCTCTGCACCCACCTCTCATATGTCTGTCCACTGCTGGTAGTGATATGCACCCACCCCTCATATGTCTGTCCACTGCTGGGAGTCCTCTGCACCCACCCCTCATATGTCTGTCCACTGCTGGGAGTCCTCTGCACCCACCCTCATATGTCTGTCCACTGCTGGTAGTGATATGCACCCACCCCTCATATGTCTGTCCACTGCTGGGAGTCCACTGCACCCACCCCTCATATGTCTATCCAATGCTGGTAGTGATATGCACCCACCCCGCATATGTCTGTCCACTGCTGGGAGTCCTCTGCACCCACCCCATATATGTCTGTCCACTGCTGGGAGTCCTCTGCACCCTCCCTCATATGTCTGTCCACTGCTGGGAGTCCTCTGCACCCACCCCTCATATGTCTGGATGCTGCTGGTAGTGATATGCACCCACCCCTCATATGTCTGGACGCTGCTGGTAGTGATATGCACCCACCCCGCATATGTCTGTCCACTGCTGGGAGTCCTCTGCACCCACCCCTCATATGTCTGTCCACTGCTGGGAGTCCTCTGCACCCACCCCTCATATGTCTGGACGCTGCTGGTAGTCCTCTGCACCCACCCCTCATATGTCTGAACGCTGCTGGGAGTCCTCTGCACCCACCCCTCATATGTCTGTCCACTGCTGGTAGTGATATGCACCCACCCCGCATATGTCTGTCCACTGCTGGGAGTCCTCTGCACCCACCCCTCATATGTCTGTTTACTGCTGGGAGTCCTCTGCACCCACCCCTCATATGTCTGGACGCTGCTGGTAGTGATATGCACCCACCCCTCATATGTCTGGACGCTGATGGGAGTCATATGCACCCACCCACGCACCCCCTTGGAGCTCTACGCTGCTGGCCTGGACCTACACACACACCAATATGACGGTAACATGCTGGGCCAGTCCTCTAGGCCCACATTCCTGGCGTGTGTACGCATCCTATCCCAAATTTACGGCTGCTGTAACGGGGTACATGTGGTACGCACAGTACCCACACATTCATGCGTGGGTACGGTCCGTACCTGAGTTGTAATGGTGCCATAGAGGTACGTGTGGTACGCACCGTACCCATGCATTCATGTGTGGGTACGGTCCGTACCTGTGTTGGCATGATGCCGTAGGGGTAGGTGTGGTATGCACCGTACCCACGCATTCATGCGTGGGTACGGTCCGTACCTGAGTTGGCATGGTGCCGTAGGGGTACGTGTGGTACGCACCGTACCCACGCATTCATGCGTGGGTACGGTCCGCACCTGAGTTGGCATGGTGCCGTAGGGGTACGTGTGATACGCACCGTACCCACGCATGAATGCGTGGGTACGGTCCATGCCACTGTTGTAATGGTGCCGTTGGGGTACGTGTGGTACGCACCGTACACGTCCACTTCCGTTGTTGCGGTATGCAGGGGTTGCTGGACACGCCCCCCAAAGAGACCAGACCCTGGTGGTAATGTATGGCCTCCATGTTATAGGTTTGGGTTTGGTTATGGGGTATGTTTCGTGCCCCTCACCCCCCCTGGCCCCTGGGTGTTGTTCTCACCTTCTGCGGCATGTGCGTCGGGTGCGGTGCACCTGGTCGTAGGCCAAGAGGACCGGGATGACACATACGATGGGGTTCATGGCGTGTACGTCGCGTACCGGGGCTCCGTTGCATGGCGGTTCGCGTCGAACTCTGCTTTTCCGTACGGAGTGACGTAGGGACGAATCGTACTTGCTGGGCCGGAAACCGCTGCCTGAATACGTCCGGACGTCGCGTACAAGCTGTTCCGGATCAGAATCGTAGGTATTTTTTCCACGTACGGTGTTTTGTACGATTCGTACGGAAATAGGCTTTCTGCACGAATCGTACTTCCTAGGTTGTAAGGACAGTTTATCGGGTGCGAGTCGTACGGAGAAAACGCTCCGTACGACGATTCGTAGGGCCTTTTTACAGGATCGGAATCGGCCCCATAATAATCAATATACATATATATTTAGATATATCTACTTAAGAAACAATTATTAAACTGATCATTTTAATTTATATTATATTTTCAAACGTCTTAAATAATATAAAAACATAACTAATAAGTATACACATATATATACCAAGAAAATAAAATCTTTAAAACATAAACTGCTGGAAATAAATTAAAAGAGTAAACAACTTTAAATTCTTGGAATTTTCTAAATAATGTTACCCATTAAAAACATTAATAATAAAAAATATATGTGTAAATAAACAAAAACATAATAATATGAATTATAACAATATAAAATAAATTATGAAATATATAACTTACTACTCCCCCTTCACACGTCCCAAAAATAATAAAACTGATTAAAATGTACAAATCCACCTCCAGTAAATGCAACAGTAATGTAAGTGTTTAACTGCGGATAGCAATGGCGGCTCACCGAGGGAGTGCTGAGGGGCGGTGGAGCGGGGCGGGTGAGGGGCAGAATGGGGGGTAGTAAACTCCGGTATACGGTGGTACGGAGATAAGCAAATAAATAAATAAAGCAATTTACATTGTGCGCACTGCAACGCCAACTCGACGATGCAGCGAGCACAATGTAAATTGTTTTATTTATTTATTTACTTAACTCCGTACCGCCGTATGCCAGAGTTTACTACCTCCCAATCTGCCCCTCCCCCACCCGCCTCACCGCCCCGCAGCACTCCCTCGGCGAGCCGCTCTGGCGGATAGGTAATATTTCCTATAACCATTCCAGCCAGTACAACAGTAGGTAAACTGTTGGAATGCAGAGGGGTAAAAGGTACTATTCCCTCTTCAGTCAGTGCAACAATAGGAGAAGTATTGCATAGCGGAGGGGTGAAAATTAACTATACCTACTCCAGTCACTACAACAGTAGGCAAAGTGTTGGATTGTAGAGGGGTAACATTTACTATTGCCACGCCAGTCAGTCCAGCAGTAGGGAATCTTTAGGATAGCGGAGGGGTCGAATTTACTATTCTCACTCCAGTCAGTACAACAGTAGGGAAAGTGTTGGATAGCAGAGGAGTAAAAGTTTCTATTCCCACTTGAGTCAGTACAACAGTTGGGAAAGTGTTGGATTGAGAAGGGTAAAATTTACTGTACCCACTCCAAAAAGTGCAACAGTAGGGAAAGTGTTAGATTGCAGAGGGGTAAAATGTACTATTCCCAATAGGGAAAGTGTTGGATAGAGGAGGGGTAAAATTTACTATTCCCATTCCAATAGGTGCAGCATTAGGGAAAGTGTTGGATAGCGGAGAGATAAAATTTACTGTTCCCACTCCAGTCAGTACAACAGGAGATAAAGTGTTAAATTGCAGAGGAGTAAAACTTACTATTCGCACTCCAGTCACTACAGCAGTAGGGAAAGTGTAGGATTGAGGAGAGGTAAAATTTACTATTACCACTCCAGTTAGTACAGCACTAGGTAAAGTGTTGGATTGAGGAGGGGTAAAATGTACTATTTCCAATCCAGTTAGTCCAACAGTAGGGAAAGTTTGGATTGTGGAGAGGTACAATTTACTATTCCCATTCCAGTTAGTCCAACAGTAGGTAAAGTGTTGGATTGCAGAGGGGTAAAATGTACTATTCCCACTCCAATAATGGCAACAGGAGGGAAAAGGTTGGATAGTGGAGGGGTAAAATTTGCTATTCCCACTCCAGTCAGTACAACAGTAGGGAAAGTGCAGTCAGTGCAACATTAAAAACAAACAAAATATCTTACCCAAAACGAAATTACTTAAAAAAACAATGTAAAAAGTAAAAAATATAAATATGTTGAATAACAAATACAGATATATTTAATATATATTTTTTCAAAATAAATACATATTAAAATGTTAAATACGTATCACAAATACCTACAAAAATTAATATATATAAAATACAAGAATAATTTTCATACAAACAAACCTCTTTATTTAGAAATTATTAACCCAAAAATATTTCTTACATTAATTTAGTTACTTCTCACCTTATAACTCCACAAAACTAACGACGTGCAGCTAAAACTTGGCTAAAAAAAAGATATTCACTATTAATTTAAATATCAACAAACCAATTATCATTAATTAAATATAAAAACTTTATAAATTATAACTAATGTGCTTCACACAATATACCCCCACAAAGTGCACAACACACTCATACAATTTAACAGAAAATTATTTACATTATTAAAATATTTAATTATCAAATTATAAATTAATATGAATTAACAGATAATTATTCATTACTTTAAATTAATTTACTTCCACCCCATATCCCTACAAAACCTACAACCCACATCTAAAATCCTAAACAATTAATGTAACTGCACAAATATCATAATTAATTATCAATTAAACAAATATTATTTATTAAAAACGAAAAATTAATTCATTAAAATTAATTAACTTTCCTCCCTTCACCTCTAAAACGCCACAACCCACACCTAAAATTAAACTTAACAAAATAATTAATTGCACAAATAAAATAATTAATCATCAGTTAAATAATTAATAATATTTAACAACAAATTATTAATTAATTAAAATTGATTTACTCCTCACCCTTTTCCCCTAAGAACTCCATGACCTGCACCTAAATTAAATTCATTGAACAATTAACGTAATTAATGATCAATTAATTAATAATTGACAACTAATTATTAATTTATTATAAATAAATTACTTCCCACTGTTGACCACTATAAACCCCACAACCCGCACATAAAATTCACATAAAAAGAAATTAATAGAACAATTAACATAATTAAATATCAATTATATAAAAAATATGAAACAATAAATAATCATTAATTTTTTATAAATACATTACTTCCCACCCTATACCCCTGTAAACCCGCAACCCGCTACGGAACTAAAAAACACAACATTTAAATAAATAAAATTACATAAATACTACAAAGTTTACAAATGTATTAAAAAACATAAACAACAACATTTTTGCAGACAATAATAATGACTTCTATATTTGAAAAATCGAAATTACTTACCGTCAATTCGATATTCTTGACATCGATATTCTTCCTGATGATATTTCCATGTCACGATATTTCAGACTCGATATTTAGGTATGATGATATTTTAAACTTGATTTTTTGTCTGAGAACCAACTATAAAGTCTATCATGTTACGCTTTTTGTCTTGCTTCCATGTCGTAGTCCCTTGCTCCCATGTCGTAGTCTGGAAGAAGCCATATCCTAGAGGCAGAAGTAGTAGAGACTGCAAAGTATGGCAGCTAAGCCAGCACAACCTGGTTAGAATAGTCACAGACCAATCATATTGCCCCAGAGGGGAGCACAGAGACGAGAGGAGGCCAGAAAGAACCACCAGACAGCAGCAAGGAAGAAGAATAGCATCTCAGTGGGTGCAGTCTCACACTGTTCAGTACATTTACTCATAGTAAGGTGCACTTCTTGAAGCACAGCGTTACCCATTGGGTGCGAAGCTCACATCATGCTGTGCATTCTTTCACCAGGTGCAAGTTCACACCTTGTAGTACAGCCTCATTAAGTGTGTGTGCATGTTTCAGTTCTTGGAGCACAAGGTCACTTGTATGTGAGTCTTAGGTCTCGTGTATGAGTCTCACTTCTTGGGGCATTGACAGACCGCTGTTTCTGACAGGACTGACAGCAGCAATCGTTCCATTGTGACTTGAAGCAGGTTCCTTCAGGGTCTCTGCTCCCCGTTTCAGTGGGTGCCTAAGTCGCTCGTCACCAATCAAACACCAGTAAAACGAAGTCGCCTAAACAGGTGGTTAAACAAGAAAGAGATTTATATGAGTAACATTTGACTGAGAGGGAGTCTTCCTGCAAATGCAGCTGTAGGTTCTCTTCAATTCTAGACGGGAATCCCCCCATACTTCTGCATACACAGGGCCTTATTTATGAAAAGTGTTGCATTGTTTTCAGTGAATCCTCTTTGCGACACCATGGAGGCGCCGTATTTACTGTATGGCACTCCATGTCGCAAGGATTGACAGATACGTCAGGAATCCTGACGTATCTGTTGGCTCATAAACCCACACATTGCTGGAGTGACGCAACTCCAGAAATTCACGGGGGAGTCCTATACCTATTGCACTGCTTCACCCTTACACCTGCTCTGAGACAGGCATAGGGTTTTGGCACAGTGGCGCCCTAGAAGTGGCGCAGTGAAATCTGATAGATTTCACTGCGCCAATTCTATGAGGCTTTCTTCTGGGGGAAAGCCCACCCTACATATATTATACCTGACTCAGGTATAATTTAACCCAGGGGTTCACGAAGTGACCCATCTGTCTAAGATTCGTCACTTTGAAAATATGGTGCAACATGGAGTATTATTTACGCCACCAGAGGGTCAACAAAGTGACAAACCGGAGTCATAAAAGTGCCGCAAGGGGCTCATAAATAAGCCCCACAGGATGTAATACTGCCCATGCTGTAGGATGGGGTGGGCGGAAGTAAAATGTTGAATGACGCTTGAACAGATCAATGGATAAAGAGAACTGACTGAAAGTCTTTCTATGTGTATATATACTTATGTATTTATATTATGAATTTTTGGAACACCTGAGGCTTGCTAGACATCTAAAGCTGTCTGTAGGCCATATCTGTAAAGTAGGAATTCCATGAAGTCAGATGCAAGGATTGGAGGGCAGCTGCCCATTGACGGTTCCATCTCAGCAATTACAGCTTGATTGGCTGGATAGAGAAGAAGAAACCTTCCTAAATAAAACTAATGGGGAAGAATATTATTAATACTGTTGAATGGTCATTTTTCATAACCACAGCAGTGGGGACATGTGGAGACAATCATTTCATTCTCAGCCTATTTGTTTGAAATAGCAGCAACTGCTCAGGCCTCAAGGGAAGACCTCGTTTAGTGTCCCAAGCAACCAAGTGGGATACTAGAGGTCCCCCGCCTGATCCTATTATAGCGTCCATCTCTACGCATGGCAGCAATAAAGCAGAAATACTCTCCTCCTCGGGAGGCAAGCAGAGACTGACTCCGGCCTCAAGCTGCTCCATCACGCAACAAACACCCCCCCTCGACCGACAGACTAAAATGGGAACCGGCTGTTTCTAACTCCAAGGTCAGAATCCCTTGCCTGACCCCAAGATGGCTGCCACAGTAATCCCTACCACGTCATGCTACTCCTCTGAAAAAAAACGGACTTCGACCAGATCTCGAATACATCCCCCATCCGATCTACCCTTCCGGATACCGAATCTGTGAACCTGCCTCTGACCGTGAGGACCTAGCTTTTTGGCCGATGTTTGGTGCGGCTACTTTATAGCTATAGACGAGATGGGCTGTGGACAACCCCTTTGGCCGTCACCTACCCAGCCGGACATTGGGCAGACCTTACTTTGTCTCTCCATCGTACTCTCCCTCCTACCCCTTTACTCCACCCACTTTCTCCTTTATGCTCCATTTATCCCTCCTCTTTGCTCTCTAATTGTCTTCACATTGAGACCTAGCCGCTTGACTGATGCCCAGCGGAGCTACCTGATAGCTATAGAGGAGATGGGCTGTGGACTTCCCCCTTGGCTGTCACCTACCCAGCCGGACTTTGGACAGACTCTCCTTCGTCTCTCCATACATCCTATCTCCATCCTTTCTCCCTCCTACACCTTTACCCCACCCCCTTTACCTTCTAAGCTAGCTCCATTATTTTTCGTCTCCCAACTCTCTTGAAATGTTTTCCTATACCTGATGTAATTTAATAATTTTGTGGAACCTTATGCAAAGCTCTCTGATACCGCCGGGTCTAGCCAGCGCTAAATAAAACTCAAATAAACATAAACACTGCATTTGTAAACCAATTAATCCATTTTTTCCATTGACACATTGTGTGATCTCAGACAAAAAACACCTCAGCTACCAATCCGAAGTAGTATTTTTGGTGTGATCTGAATCCAACACTATGTGGTATGGGGGCCATGCATTGATGATCATTTCCGCATCCATCTAGTCTTGCACGTGACTGGGAGGTGATTGGCAGGGAGAGGTACATGACAACAATATTCAGTGCAAGATGAAGCCTGGTATGTCTCCAGCGGATGCTGAAGGTCGGCCGTGTGTATTGAATGCGGGACTTCTGCTGCGCCAGCACCCTCAGGCAGAGGTTGTAGTGCCACTGCATGAGTTCATCTCAGGTTATGGATCCCGCAAAGCTGGGGTCAGAGGAAAGAGCAGGTTGTGGCGGTTTCCAGTCCCTCCTCATCTCCCTGAGTGACTGGTGATTGACTTCGGCTCCGGCACTGGTGGAAGCCGGCCGTGATGTGCTGCCGCCCGGGCACTGAGCCCTTTCCAGGATCATTTAGCCACAGTCGTCCGCCTGTATCTGTGGGAGCCTTGGACAAGGCTGACAGCAAATCAATGGGCGCAGTGCAAGGGCCTGGAATGCTCTTCGATTCCACGCTGATTGCTAATGCCAGGGGCGTTCCCAGGTGCTGGAGCCGGGCTCCGGGGAGAGGAACTGAGCGCAGATACACTGAGAAGCCGCTTTTCAAGGCACCCTAGTCAGAGGCACCGGACCCATCCGAACTTCACTGCTGCAAGCAGCCAAAACCCATGGGTGAAAATCTGTGGAATCATGAGGAACGACTGGTGGAATCTCGAGCAGCATTCCCGATTCCCCAGGAAAGTTTCATTTCTCAGTGGAAGCTCGTATTACCTGGTAACTCTGAAGCCTGGAATTACCAGTGGCTCTGGTGCCAATAACTTCCGAGGGGTAGGGTTATTAAAAATAATTAGAATGAGGTTCCGAAGTGCCTAGATAGCTTTTTCTTTTTTTGTTTACGGAAGTTTATTCGTTTTTTATGATAAAAAAATTACCGAGCAAATGAGGAGGGAGAAGAAAAAGGTTCAACATCCGACATCGGAAAGTGCCTTGTTATCTTTAAGTGCTGCTAAACCTGATGACCTCCCTCACTGCCACCTCCTTCCGAAGCTACTCACATCGAGTTCCACTGAGACCCTGAAGTTCACTGACTTTCTGAGAGTGATATATTCCCTCTCAGAATATCCCTTATGCCTTATTCAAAGCCCTTTTATGGCTTTAAATAAGAATTAGCCAGTAAAAATGGGGTTAGTATTAACTCTATGTGTGCATGTGTCGTATGTATAGCGCAGACACAGCCAAAAAGCAGCGGAGAACTGTACTGGGTCAAAGGCAAGCACACGTGATAGGAGAGGTGACTAGTTATTAGATCGTGATGTAGAACCAGGTATTATTATTAACAAGTTGTCTTATCACTCAGTTCTCCTGCTATTATTAGTTTCAGGTCTGGAATAAGGAATAACATGTGGTCCCATTAAAACAGGTCATTTATTGCATGTCTTTCCTGAAATGTGGGTCCTTTTCCATTAAGATATTCCACCTGCTCTTAGAAGGTGATGTATGACAAGAAATGTAGGTGGCGGTCCTAGCTGGGATGTTTCCACCCTCAGTATGACTGCTTAGTATTACCAACTTGTCATCTGAGAGGTCTACTCTGCGCCACTTGTATTGAGACCTCATATGCCTTTCGAAGATCAGCACTTTTGTATCATCTGTAAAGCACTTCCGGGTGGATGAGTAAGTGTCTCATCTGTTCATGGTTCCTGCTTGGTAGAATGAGGACACAGAGAATGACTTTCATGGGAATAGTTTAGGTTTCATGATTGAGGTTAAGAGGTTTGCACCAAATGTGTTGTGGCAAACTTGCAGCTGCGCCTACACTTTGAGTAAAGAGGATCAGGAGATGCCGTGGCACTTTGCTTAGACTTGTAATCCTTCAGTATGAGACTAGTCTGGTTGCAAGGGGGTGGCTATAGAAAGTAGCCTATAGTGCTAGAATTTAGGTGTTGTCTGCGAGGTCTGATGGGGTGCTCCAAACATATTGTGGTGATGTTGAATGTGAGGTCTGATGGGGTGCTCCAAACATACTGTGGTGATGTTGAATGTGAGGTCTGATGGGGTGCTCCAAACATATTGTGGTGATGTTGAATGTGAGGTCTGATGGGGTGCTCCAAACATATTGTGGCGATGTTGAATGTGAGGTCTGATGGGGTGCTCCAAACATATTGTGGCGATGTTGAATGTGAGGTCTGATGGGGTGCTCCAAACATATTGTGGTGATGTTGAATGTGAGGTCTGATGGGGTGCCGCAAACATATTGTGGCGATGTTGAATGTGAGGTCTGATGGGGTGCTCCAAACATATTGTGGCGATGTTGAATGTGAGGTCTGATGGGGTGCTCCAAACATATTGTGGCGATGTTGAATGTGAGGTCTGATGGGGTGCTCCAAACATATTGTGGCGATGTTGAATGTGATGTCTGATGGGGTGCTCCAAACATATTGTGGCGATGTTGAATGTGAGGTCTGATGGGGTGCTCCAAACATATTGTGGTGATGTTGAATGTGATGTCTGATGGGGTGCTCCAAACATATTGTGGCGATGTTGAATGTGAGGTCTGATGGGGTGCTCCAAACATATTGTGGCGATGTTGAATGTGAGGTCTGATGGGGTGCTCCAAACATATTGTGGCGATGTTGAATGTGAGGTCTGATGGGGTGCTCCAAACATATTGTGGCGATGTTGAATGTGAGGTCTGATGGGGTGCTCCAAACATATTGTGGCGATGTTGAATGTGAGGTCTGATGAGGTGCTCCAAACATATTGTGGCGATGTTGAATGTGAGGTCTGATGGGGTGCTCCAAACATATTGTGGCGATGTTGAATGTGAGGTCTGATGGGGTGCTCCAAACATATTGTGGCGATGTTGAATGTGAGGTCTGATGGGGTGCTCCAAACATATTGTGGCGATGTTGAATGTGAGGTCTGATGGGGTGCTCCAAACATATTGTGGCGATGTTGAATGTGAGGTCTGATGGGGTGCTCCAAACATATTGTGGCGATGTTGAATGTGAGGTCTGATGGGGTGCTCCAAACATATTGTGGCGATGTTGAATGTGAGGTCTGATGGGGTGCTCCAAACATATTGTGGCGATGTTGAATGTGAGGTCTGATGGGGTGCTCCAAACATATTGTGGCGATGTTGAATGTGAGGTCTGATGGGGTGCTCCAAACATATTGTGGCGATGTTGAATGTGAGGTCTGATGGGGTGCTCCAAACATATTGTGGTGATGTTGAATGTGAGGTCTGATGGGGTGCTCCAAACATATTGTGGCGATGTTGAATGTGAGGTCTGATGGGGTGCTCCAAACATATTGTGGCGATGTTGAATGTGAAGTCTGATGGGGTGCTCCAAACATATTGTGGTGATGTTGAATGTGAGGTCTGATGGGGTGCTCCAAACATATTGTGGTGATGTTGAATGTGAGGTCTGATGGGGTGCTCCAAACATATTGTGGCGATGTTGAATGTGAGGTCTGATGGGGTGCTCCAAACATATTGTGGTGATGTTGAATGTGAGGTCTGATGGGGTGCTCCAAACATATTGTGGCGATGTTGAATGTGAGGTCTGATGGGGTGCTCCAAACATATTGTGGCGATGTTGAATGTGAGGTCTGATGGGGTGCTCCAAACATATTGTGGCGATGTTGAATGTGAGGTCTGATGAGGTGCTCCAAACATATTGTGGCGATGTTGAATGTGAGGTCTGATGGGGTGCTCCAAACATATTGTGGCGATGTTGAATGTGAGGTCTGATGGGGTGCTCCAAACATATTGTGGCGATGTTGAATGTGAGGTCTGATGGGGTGCTCCAAACATATTGTGGCGATGTTGAATGTGAGGTCTGATGGGGTGCTCCAAACATATTGTGGCGATGTTGAATATGAGGTCTGATGGGGTGCTCCAAACATATTGTGGCGATGTTGAATGTGAGGTCTGATGGGGTGCTCCAAACATATTGTGTCGATGTTGAATATGAGGTCTGATGGGGTGCTCCAAACATATTGTGGCGATGTTGAATGTGAGGTCTGATGGGGTGCTCCAAACATATTGTGGTGATGTTGAATGTGAGGTCTGATGGGGTGCTCCAAACATATTGTGGCGATGTTGAATGTGAGGTCTGATGGGGTGCTCCAAACATATTGTGGCGATGTTGAATGTGAAGTCTGATGGGGTGCTCCAAACATATTGTGGTGATGTTGAATGTGAGGTCTGATGGGGTGCTCCAAACATATTGTGGCGATGTTGAATGTGAAGTCTGATGGGGTGCTCCAAACATATTGTGGTAATGTTGAATGTGAGGTCTGATGGGGTGCTCCAAACATATTGTGGTGATGTTGAATGTGAGGTCTGATGGGGTGCTTCCAACATATTGTGGTCAACTTGGTGTGATGAAGCATTAAATAATGTCTGAGTGATAGGGTTGCTTTAAATATCTCTATGATGATCTTTACGGATATTTTCCTGAGTTAAATTTAAATTCTCTGGTATGGAGAGCCTAATCAGAAAACTTTGCTGATGGCAGCAAAAATGCCAGATTGCTACGTCATGTTACACGAGCTGTTTGAATTAGTGAATTAATGTCTCAATACCAATAGTGCATGCATTGTTTATTGCACTCAGTAGAATGCACATATATAACTTGCACCAGAAGTAAACTGTGGTACAGTATCACAACACAACAGAACACCGGCTGCTGCAAGCGGGTCTTTGACTACTAGGATAGCAAATTATTTTTCGCTACCTTGCTTTCCACTGGACTCTAACTACATTTTCTTCTGAATATAGCTCTGATGTTTTCATTGCACGTCTGTTCTCAATTCCAGTGGCCTAGAGTGATCAGAAGGCGACGTGCTGCTTTTGCTATTCATGTGATAACCACGTCCCAAGGGGACGTGCTACAGACACATACGTTTGTTTATTATATCTATGATACAGGAGGCATGTCCCAGACCACAGTAGACAGACTAGTATGCCTACATTGTACGAACACAAGCAATGTCCTGCTGTTTTAATGAAATCAGAGGACAAAACGTGGCCTCCTCAATAAATAGGCGATTGTGTTAATAGCAGTCCGACATTGTGCAGGAAAACAAGACCAGAACCTCCTTGACAAAGGCAGTAGAGATTGGTAACCTGGATGTAACCGAGAATGACACAGAATAACAGTACATCTACAATGTGTCTTCACCACTTTCGTCTTTTTCACAGAATAATGATGAGAGGGTACAAACAGTTTTGCAGCATAAATCCTTTTATAGATTTACATGCTGTGCATTATTCCGCCATCTAGTGGTTTGGGTATGGAATCGTTCTTCTTTTAGATTTATTTTTGGTGGGCGTCATCGATCACCATTTGGTGCTATGTCCATCCCCTGTGTGACGGAAGACGGTGCCCCGGAACTTCCAGCGCATAGTCTTCCTTCTCTTTATACTAATGGAGTACCCCACCAGTACCAACCACATGGTCAGAGAATAAAGAGGGGAGAGGCAGATATGGGTCATGGAAAACACCCCCTTTAAATGGTGCCCAAACTACCACCGCAACTTTGCTCAGACACCCCGACGAGGTCTGCAACCTTTGTCTCCCGGTAGATCACAAAGACGTAGACTGTGAGGCCTGTGCTGAGTTTGTACCCAAGACTCCTAAGGTACACAACGGCAAAGGAGGGAGCACTCAGAAGACATATGTTTGCTATAAGACCTTGGACTATTCAGTGATGACGAGGAAAACATTGAAGAACCAGAGACAGCTCGTGGAGAAGAGTCGGATGTCGTGATCTATGCGCCTGATGTTGAAAAGAGACAAGTGTAGAAAAAGGTGGCAAAAGACACCAAAGAGAAGAAGCCAAAGGTAAATAAACTGCTGAAAAGCTCAGATTCTAAGCCTTCGGACAATAAGTCCCAGAACCTGCCTCGGCTTTGTAGCACTCATCCACTGATGGTCAGTCAAAACAAAAAGAACCAAACAGACCCTGACCGAGGGATACAGATGGAGTCAAGACACTGTCGAAACCCTCAATGCAACAATACACTTGAGAGGGAGAAAAAGACAAGAACAAAGCTTCAGAGATGGTGCACCCATCAATGCCAAAAAAGAGCCTGACGCTGAACAAGGTCGTACGCAAAAAGAGATGGATTGAGGCCAAAATGGCCACCCTCCTGCAGAGGAAGAAGGAGTTCGATGACTCCTTGAGGAAATTATGTATTCCCACAAAACCTTCAACGTCTACTAAGACTGAAGATGACCAGACAGGTTTGGAGGCCCCAGAAACACCAGAGCCTCATGAAGAAGAGCAGGAAGAGTTTTACGAACTTGAGGTCGAAGAGGCAATAGGGTTCAACGAAGAACTGTGAAACAATCTCAACGTCAAATCCCCAGAGGAGGGGGTGGATAACTACCCTTCGAGGCCATCTACAACAACCTCATCAAAAGGACTGCAGAGACATATAGAGTACAGCTAGAGGAAGACAAGGGAGACTCGTGTTTCCTCCTTGAAACACTAATGCCCTGTCACTAAGGGAACCTTTATCCGCCCATGCACCCTAGCATATTAGATAAAGGGAAGAAGGCCTTCTGATAACTAGCCACTACAAGGGCTGTAATGCCCAGGAAATACAAACCTTGCATTCAAGACCCTAAATACATCAAGGGAAACACTACTGCGAACTGAATAATTGTAATAACCGCCAGGAAGAGTAACAACGCCCCCAAATCCACAGGCCCACTACGAGAAAAAGAAAGTAAAAAACCTGACTTAGTGGGAAGGAGAATGGAAAGAGAAGCAACAATCCAATGGAGGACTGCTAAATTCAACGCTCTCTTAACAAATACAGCCACCAACAATGGGAGGAGATGGAGCCCCTCATGCAGCATCTCCAAGAGGAGTACAGGAAAAGGGCAAGGCAGTGATGCAAGAGGGGAAGAACATTGCTGACACCTGCTCAGATCTGAGGTGCAAGCCTCAATCATCAACATGCCGTTCACTGGCCACTCACTGTTCGGACAGGTAGGGGATGAATCCCTTCAACACCTAAAGAAGGATAACAAAATAGCAGAGGCAATGGGGCACTACAATTCAGGGGTTCCTTCAGGGGAGGAGGAACCACAACCAGAAAGCCCGCAGGCAGAGCGCCCTTCACTTCAGGCCAACAACAGCAGCCACAGGGCCACTCACGCCATGCAATGCAGCAGACAACATACCAACAGTGGCAACACCCTTCAAGGAAGTTCTTTCAAGGAAGGATAAGAGTCCAAGCTCCTGGGGGGGGAGGAGAAACAGGCAAGTGACTCATACAACAGCCCATGCCATCACATCACACCAGTGGGAGGAAGAATCAGGGATTACCCACAGAGTATGAAAAACTCACCTCAGACAATCAGGTTGTAAACATTACACATCAAGGGAACTGCATAAAACTACTCAAAGAACCATCACAAATCCCCCCAAAACCAAGACGCTTTGGGGACAAGAGATCATACAACTCAGAAAATAAGTCAAATAACTCTTACAAAGAGAGCCATAGAAAAGGTACCAACAAGGAAATCAAACAAGGAAAACTATTCACCTTATTTCCTGGTCTCAAAACAAGATCTAACATTGAGGTCAATCCTATACCTCAAATTCCTAAACAGTTTGATCCACACACAACACTTCAAGATGACAACACTCCAAAGAGTAATACCACTCCTAAGGAAAGGGGATTATATGGCCACCCAAGATCTAAAAGATGCTTATCTACACATACCTATGAACCAAAAGCACAACAAATACCTCAGATTGGTACTGGACAATGTGCATTACCAATTCAGAGTGCTACCATTTGGCATAAAGTCAGACCCAAGAGTATTCATAAAGTGCTTCGCGGTGGTAGCAGCCCACCTAAGAAGACAGGATATCCATGTCTATCAATACTTAGATGATTGGCTAGTAAAAGCACAATCAAAAGAAAGATGCCACAAGGATATACAAACAGTGATTATCACACTGCATTGCATTGGTTTCACAATAAACCGCAAGAAGTCATCACCACAACCCGAACCAAAAAAGGTGTTCCTGAGAGCAATCTTAAATTCAAGGACAGCATGAGCATACCCAGTCCAAAAGAGAACAAAGGCAATCTCAGAGCAGATTCACCTTTACCAGAGGGATCGGTCTTTGACAGTGAGAGCTGTTATGAAACTAATGGGGATGATGGCATCATGCATACCACTTATACCATATGTGAGATTACATATGTGCCCCATCCAGAAGTAGATCTGCAACAAATGGTCACAAGCCACCGGGAGTTAGGAGGATGTAGTGGTTTTCACAGCAAAGGTAGGAAAGGAGATACAATGGTGGAAATCAAGGAATGCGAAAATAGGGAGATTATTTAAAACACCAACTCCTACGGTGACCATTACAACAGATGCATTCCACAAAAGTTGGCAAGCACACGCAGGTAACCTGAAAGTACGGGGACTGTGGAACAGGCTGGAAAAGAAGACAGCATTTCTATCTCTGAAGGCTTTTCAATCACACATAACAGTTCAAACATGTAGTGACCCAAACGGACAATTCAGCAACCATGTTCTATCTCAACAAACAGGGAGGAACAAAATCATTTACCCTGAGCAGACTAGCCCAAGAAATATGGAGAAGGGCTATACCAAAACAAATCACACTGCAAACAGTCCACCTATCAGCCAAACAGAACACAGAGGCAGACAGACTAAGCAGGTAGGAAAGCACTTTCCACAAATGGGAGTTAGAATGGGATACACTGGAGAAGATTTTCAAGGTCTGAGGAAAACCAAATATAGGCTTGTTCAGAAAAACGACAAAAAGCCAACACTTCACATCAAGGTTTCCATGCCACCAGTAAGAAAGGAATGCTTATCAATAGGTTGATCAGGGAAATTTGCGTGCGCCTTTCGCCTGATTCCCCTGATCCTAAAGGTACTAAACAAAGTCAGACATTCGGGGACAAAACTCATCCTGATAGCGCCACAATGGGTCCGACAGACATGGTAGCCGGACCTAGTGGACGTGTCAAAAGGACAAGAGATCACACTCAAAGCAGAACAAGATCTGCTATCAATATAAGACGGGAAAGTGTATCACCCAGAGCCGGCCACACTCCTGGATATCTAGGTTTTGGACATCTACAGCTTCTACCTAGGACACTGGAAATCCTAAGGGAAGCAAGAAAACCAAGCAAATGATACACTGCAAAATAGAATAGATACTTTACTGGTGCAAAGATAACAGGAGAATGGAAGGAAGAACAGAAAAAGAAACAGTACTAACATACCTCACAAATCTGCTAGACAACGGACTAACCTACGCATCACTAAAGGTACACCGAGCAGCAATATTAGCCTACACCAGGGATATTTCAGGTAACAGTCTCTTCACATGCCCAGTGATAAAGAGATTTTAAGAAGCCTCTAAAAGAGTGGCACTACCGATATCCATTCCAGCACCCTTGTTGAATTTGAATACCTTACTGTCTCAGTTAATGACAGACCCTTTGGAGCCCATGCCCAGATCGGATCTAAAAGCACTCACCTTAATGACAGCATTCCTAAATGCAATCTTATCTGTACGCAGAGTCAGTAACCTTCAAGCACTAGCAATACAGGAATCATACCTACAAATTCATAGAGACAAGGTGCTCCTCAGAACTTGCCCACACTTTCTACCCAAGGTGGTAACCCAGTTTCATGTCAATCAACGCATACACCTACCAACTTTCTTCAAATCACCAAAGACGCACACAAAAAGAACCCTGCATGCACTCGATGTGAGGAGGGCTTTAATGTACTATCTACAACAAACATAGGAGTTTGGAAAAAAAAAAAAAAACAACTGTTTGTCTTCTTTGCCAAATCAAGCAAAGGCTCACCAGTAACTAAAGGGACTAGGATTCATGCTGCAAAATGAAATGGATACTTACCAGCAGGAGTACGTTTTGCAGCTTGAAAAGTTTTTTGGTGAGTCAGTTCCCATTGTTGTTTCATGACTTGAAAAGATGAAGGTGCATCTTCATATTAACGAGGACATTCGCCCTGTTGCCCAACGGCACTGCAGAGTCACTTTTCACTTACAAGAAGCCGTTGAGAAAGAACTAGAAACAGTGTTGAAGCATGACATAATTGAACACTCCACTGGCACCCGAATTATCATCAATAGATCCCAGTTCCACATCACTCAATACCCCATTCATTAGCCAGAGTGAATCAGAAGGGGGGAGGTAACATCATGAGATATCTCAACAGAAAACACTTTTTTAAGGGAAGTGCAGAGAATCAAGAGAGACAATCATGGGCAGACGAGACGCATGGATATTATAAGAAGACCCAGAGGGGAAAAAGGGGGGGGTCGCCCAGGAGGAAAGTATAGCCATGAAAATGCGATCCTGGAACAAAAGGAATTAGAGGATATAACATTTTTCAATCTGGCAGATAAGCCCCTTAGCCCAGACATGATTTCATGTTTACGAAAGGGATTGGGTCTCTGCCCTAGCGGTGTGGGGGATATCTGCAAAATGAAGATTGATGTATTTAAATTTATCAGCCACTTGAAGATTAAAAAATACTTTAAGCTTAATCCTCAAGGAAATAGAACTTCAAATGAATTGTAAACAATTTTTGAACTTTATCAATACAGGATATATACGAAGCAAAAACACTACTATCGATCTATGAGCATGAAGGGGACCCTACCACGACTGGTAGGATCCTTGAGGACCTTAACATACAGATGGATCTTTGTGTTAATAGTGGTCTTAAAGAAAAATCTAGGTGGACGCCGAATTTACCTAGGGGAAATAACATAAAAATATTTCACAAACTAATTCTGGGTGACTTAGACAAATACAGTGATAAACAGGGATCACGCCAGCTGATGGGAGATAATCTCCCTGAAGGAGAACATGATGCTCTGAGAATATTGATGACAGATGAGGACATTACTATCTGGAAGGCAGATAAAAGGGGTGATATAGTGATAATAAACAGCAGCGACTTTGAATGCAACATTCTATCACAAAGTAATGATCCCTTCTGCTATGAAAGCATAACCAACAACCGAATTTGGAGCTTGACTAACAAAATCAATCATCTTTTAAAACAATGGTATAATGAATGCCTTATAGATGATAATGAATACACTTATCTGAAAGTGGATCGCCTAAGACATCCCTGCATATATGCCCTCCCAAAAATACATATGGATCTTCCCTTTCTAATAGGAAGGCCAATGATATCGACTATCGGTGGTCCGACAGAAAGATTGTCAGAGTATGTAGAGAACTTTCCACAACCATTTGTATCCAACTTACCCTCCCACATAAGAGACACCAAGCACATCCTGAACTTACTAACGGACATCACCTGGGAACCAAATATGACACTAGAAATATTAGATGTTACAGCCCTATACAGGAGTATCAAGCATGACCTGGGGATTCTGGCATTAAAACATATACTGGGTACAAGATCAGCAAGCATACGGGAACACACAATGCTTTTGGACATGATGAAACTATTTTTGGAGAATAATGTATTTTTATTTAAAGACACTTGGTACTAATAGGTAAAGTGTGTGGCCGTGGGCTCCAGATTTTCTCCTTCCTATTACAACCTTTTTATGGGTGGGCTGGAGGAGAAGTGGACATGGGGTGCAAGGGGCACACCATGGAATGATTAAATTCTTTACTGGGGTTGATACATCGACGATTGCATTATGATTTGGCCTGGCACGAAAGAGAAATTACATCAGTTTTGTAATCATCTTAACAGTAATGAGAGTAACATCGAATTTACCTACCAACACAGTAAGGAGAAAGTGTTATTTTTAGATGTGGAACTGTAGATACAAAATGATAAGATTCAGAGCAGACTTTACCGCAAACCCACAGCCTGCCATGTGACTTTACATGCGACAAGTGCACATCCCAGGCACCCAATCAGGGCTATTCCGTAGGGAAATTAATGCGAGCTAGGGGAAAATGCAGTCATGACCTGGAGTTCCAGGAGTGTCTGAGAGACATGAACACTAGATTTATTATAAGAAGGTATGATACAGCTACACTATCAAAAGAAAGAATCAGGATTACAAGAACAGAGAGGTCAGACACTTTAAGACAGACATAAAAAAAACAGGACAAATCAGAGAAGGTTAACCTGGTCACTGACTATACCAACATGTCCAACATACTGGCAAGTATGAAAAAACATTGGCACATCTTGAGTGCAGATAAGACTATTGAAGACTTCACCTCTTTGAGGCCAGATATCACCTTTCGTAAAGGGAGACGTCTTAAAACATATTGATTCCCGGTTACCCAGTGTCAAGTTCACAAAGACACTGGATGAATGAATATACATTAGGTTTCTATAAAAGTGGCCACTGCGGATTGTACAAGTGGGCCCATGACAAGAAGAAAGAGTTTGATGCTTTTTCAAACAGGACTTTTGAAATAAGATCTAACATAAATTGAAACATTAAATACGTGATTTATGCTATAGAATGTAAATGCAACTGCAGATATGTGGGGAGCACTATCAGGTCTCTTAAGGATAGGATCAGTAAACACATGAGGGCTGTCAAACATTATGGCATGAGATACCCCATAGTTGCACATATTGCGGCATGTGAGATACAGGACAAACACAGGTCATTCGGATTCTATGGCATAAAGCAGGTGCCAAGGGACCCATTTTGGGAAACAGAGAACTCACCCTACACAGAAAGAAGGCAATGTGGATTTTAAGCTTGAGATGTGTTGAAATAGGTCTCAACACAGATCATGATCTTTAATACTTTTTGGGTGAATGAGTGGACTGAATATGTACATATTGTTAGTATGAATACCTTATAGAGGACACATTTCCAATAATATCTATGGTGTTTACACCATTACAAGTCATCACTAAAGATCTAAATGTAGACAACTATGTCCAGTGGAACATGATTATAATGTAATTTGAAATAGCTAAGACTAAGATATTGCCATTCTCATATCACCAAGTAAATTTTATTCTAACAAAATGAGATTTATTTCTATAAATAATTGATACTGTTTGATGATATACGATGTCCAACTGTGCCTTCATTATTAATGCGACAACCCATGAGACAATTTAAACCCTCGTAGGGACATGACCGTGTTGCACACAAATGGATACACAAAAAAAACAATTAAACACAGAGGATAACAATAGGTAGACAGTATCGGGGAGTGTAGTTACTCTTTGCAATTGATGACAAATAACACTGGCTCTTTTACAAGGAATAGGGGTAAGGATTGATAGTACTAATAAACCTATGAAGCAAACGAAAACAACTTAAAAGTACATTCCACGATGGGGACCAAAACTTGGATGATTACTTACAACAAATAAGCAATAGCCCTCTCTCACTATCGGTGCACTTATTTGATGAGGCTGCACGTCAACTGTTCTTATGCGGAGTACAGAGCGCACTTGCTCTCCGCACACGGAAATAGTTGGCGCTGTACCGGTAAGCACACTACAATTACATGCAAACAAGAGCTCTATCGTCTTTGTGCTGTTTAGTTAAGCAGAGGGACTAAACAGATTGAGAGTCATTCACATCTCGTATGTGATGCTGTTTGAAGGAGATGAGTACAAGAGAAACAAATGTCACATCACAAGGGAAACTGTGACATTCGCCAACCAAGACTACGCGTGAGTCTGAAGAATGGGGGTGAATGCTTTAAAGTCTTGTCAAAACACTATTGACCCGTAGTTAATTAATGCTAATATCTGATGATAATATTGCATATTTTCGGAAATTACACACAGATTTATTATCTCCATATCAGGACACAATACAAAGGGCTTTAAGGTAGGATGTCTCAGCACTATTTATATGAGGGATGTTACCACAATGGGTTTCCAAATGGGATTAACTGTACAGTGGCATTGTGTTTCTCTTATCTGCTTTTAGACAGATATTCGTTGACAAGCAAACAGGTACACTTTCTTAATACTTTACTTAGCAATACCATGTACAGCATGAAAACACTTAGGAGTGTTATTTTGCACAGTACTAAAATTAATATGGGCACAGGATGGGGAATCATAATTGAACTGCAAAATCTCCACAGCACCAATCAGAGCATATGATCAAATTTCAAAGAATTGCTATAAAAACAGCCAGAGGAAGAGTGCGTAAATAAGCTGTGAATCCCCACAGCGTATAGGGATTACCCTCAATGATGAAGCATGCCACCAAGGGGCAACCCTGGTGGGTGAGGGTTCTCTAGGAAACACTATTTTTTCCTAAATAATCACGTGGAGATTTACAGCTTATTTACGCACTCTTGCCCTGGCAGGTTTTTTTCTATTTTTGAATATATAGGGACAAGGAGGGCAAACCCAGTATCTACCGCTTTCTCCCCCATTTTTATGTCAAAAAGAAAATACTGTTATAGAGTACATGAATTGGATATTGATATATTGTACCTCATAACATATGATTGTATCACAAAGAATTGTAAATGTATAATATATTGTTACACAGTACACAGATTGAATATTTATAGACTGTACAACATATGGATCCACTATAAGGTCACCATGAGGAACAAAAAATCTGGAATTTTTTGCTCAAATGTCACCGAAATTTAGGTGCTAGTGACTAGAATAATCAAGCATTGCATTACAGTGGAGTATTTTTTCTGTATTTTTTAGCCCTGGGGAAGTTGCAGGTTAAACCCTTTTATGTGACGAAACACATGTTGGCTTTGTGACTAAGGAACAATGAACTGTGCTTTGTGGCTAAGTACTAAAGAACTGAACATAAATATCGCAAGAATAAAGGAATGTGTGTAAACTTTGAACAAATACTAATGAACTTATTGCATTTTGATAATAGCGTGTGCTGGAGGACAAGAGTCTACTTCACTGGTCCTACAGCATGGGTTTCACCCATAGTTGTGGTGCCAAGAAAGGACAGTGGAGGTGCAGTGCGTATTTGTGTTGATATGCGCCAGGCCATCAAAGCAATTGAGAGAGAAAGACATCCTGGTTCCTACATAGCGGAAATGATCATGCAACTGAACAGAGCGAAAGTCTTCTTCCAGCTTACCGTAAACAAAGGATAACATCAACTTGAGCTGGGAGAGAACTGTAGGTACATTACTACTTTTTCAACTCATGTTGGTTTGTTCAGTTATGGGGTATCTACAGCTGCAAATATATTTCAGGCTGTTATTCGCTGAGTAATTTAACATGTTACATATCCTTCCAATTACAGTGATGACATACTGGTATTTGGGAAAACACAAAAGGACCATGATAAGGCTTTAATAAATGTGGGCCAATTACTTGCTGATGCTTTCATCGGTGGTCACTTGCCTACAACACCCACCTGCATGAGCTGTTTTCCTACATGCGCTGCAGTGTAACTTCATCCCCCCAGCGTGTTTTGTGAGTGGGAGGGGCCTTTGGTCAGTACTTCTTGGTTTCCAGCTTCCCGATGCGTGTCACGCACCTGGGCGCAAGCCCATGAGAAGACCAGGCAAGACGGGCCCGTCTTAGGTCGATATAGCTCGACAGGGGCCAGGCCAGGCCTATCCTCAGGTACTGTGTATTTAATTTACTCTCTCCCTTCTTGTGAAATTGGGGTCAAAATGGGAAAGAAAAAGGCTGCCTCCCAGGGCCGCCTTGGGCACTCAAGTTCATACTCGTACAACTATTAAAAATGTTATGGTGCGGGCGGTGGATTTTGTTTCAAGCAACATAAAGCTAGCAGAGTGTCGGCTCTTGCTTGCAACTGAGGACTTTGATACTTTGCTATTGCCTAAGACACCCAGGTGTCACGCTTCCCAGGGATCCTCTCCTCGGGATGACGCCGATGCTATGTATGGGTCCACCACCCATCCGTCCCCAGTCCGGCGTATGTATAACACCCACGGACTCAGAGGACAGGTGGGCGAGGGAAGGAAGGGTAGGAACAGCGGGGAGAGAGACCTGCAAGAGAGAAGGAGATGGATTACACCTAGGCTTACCCTCTGGACCCCGCCACCACCCCCGGCCTGGCCCTTTTTGTACCTGTAGACCCTTCCTCCCTCCGTATGGCTCCTCGGGACACCTGGAGCCCAGAAGAGTAACTGGGCAAGGCTTTGGGAGCGGAGAAAAGCGGGGCGAAGTCAGGGCGCCCTCCTCCGGTACTACCCCGTTACGTCACGGGTAGGAGAGAAAGGAGAGCGGAGGTTCAGAAAGAGTCAGGGACTGTTTGAGGTGGCGCTACTACTCGACGCCCATGAACCTCCTGGGGCGGAGGAGCGCCAGGAGCCAGAAGGGGTCTCCTCCGTTCCTAGCACGGGGAGACCGACGGTCTGCCAAGCGAGTGCAACCGGCGCTTCAACGTCACGCCCGGAATCCTTGGGCGGAGGAGCGCCGGGATAGTAAGTGAAGGATTGGAAGGCCAGCCGGGTCGCGGGTAGCCAGGGAGGACAGCATGGAGGAGGCAACCCGTTGCCGTGGGTGGTGGATGCGGCGAGAGCCGATGGGAAGTGGGCGCTCACCTTTAGCCTTGCTGCCGGCGATGTAGTTTCCGATTCTCCCAACGAGGCCGCGGGTCTCCCTACGGGGATGTCGCACCTGACTTGACCTGAAGGAACAAAGCAGGAACGAAGCGATGCGGAGATCGCTTCTGAGACGTATCGCGAGTACCAGACGATGAGAATCATTGGCCCCGCCTCCCGGGTTGTCACGCGCTTTATCTGCTTCCGGAGGTCCCGTATTGCGGGTGAGCGCTTTGGCTTCTGGGAGTTGGAGTCCGTTCCTTCGAGGCAGGGCTTCGTCGCGTGCCGGATCATGACAGCATACCCCCCTTCACCCCGGCGCCTCGGCCGCCGGGGCCCCCAGGCTTAGAGGGAGAGTGGCGGTGGAAGGCCGCAACCAGGCGAGCCGCGTGCGGACCATAACCCTTCCACGCCAAGAGGTACCACAGTTTCCCCCTCACCAGCTTGGAATCCAGGACTCGCCGAACGACATACTCCTGGTCATGGTGGACCCACACGGGGGCCGGGGCCTTCTTTATCGGGCATAGCGAAGGTTTGAGCAGCGACACGTGAAACACCGGGTGAATCCGTAGATGAGGGGGCAACCGCAGTTGCACCGCCACGGGGTTCACGTGTCGTACCACAGGGTAGGGCCCTATGTACTTCGGGTTGAAGGCACTGGGTTTACGGAAGCAGATATTTCTAGTGGACAACCATACCCTGTCCCCTTTGTGATAGACCGGAGCGGGCCTGCGATGTTTGTCGGCCTGGTCCTTGTATTTACCTTTAGCGGCCTGAAGGTGAGTCCGGGCTTGCCTCAGTGCGGAGCGTATGGCGCTGAGCCGAGTCTGGAGATTGGGGAGAGACGTGTTCTCTCGTGGAAGAATAAAGGGGACAAAGCGTGGGTGGAACCCAGAAGCAAGAAAGAAGGGAGTGTGGTGTGTAGCGGAGTGTTGTGCGTTATTATAGGCCACTTCTGCCACCCAGAGCAAGTCAACCCAAGAGTCTGCCGCTTGATCTGTGTAACAGCGCAGGTACTGTTTGAGGGTCTGGTTGAGCCGCTCTGTCTGGCCATCAGTCTGAGGGTGGAAGCTCGTGGAGAGGGAGGAGCGGATACCGAGCTGTTCACACCACACCTTCCAAAACCTGGCCGTAAACTGCGAACCTCGGTCAGACACAATCCCCAATGGGAGTCCATGAAGCCGCACAACGTGTCTCAACAGGAGAGATGCCAAAACCCCCGCAGTGGGGACTTGTTTACAGGCGATGAAGTGCCCCATCTTGGTGAGGTAATCCACCACCACGATTATGGCGGTGCATCCCTGGTCCTTAGGTAGCCCCACCACAAAGTCTATCGATATCCTTTCCCAGGGGTTCATAGGTGTAGGAAGTGGCATCAGGAGCCCTTGCTTCCTTTGATGATCGTTTTTCATTTGCGCACAGATCGCACACTGCTTAACCCACTGCAACACGTCCGGTCGGACGGAGGGCCACCAGAATTGCCTCAGCACCCTTTCCAGGATTTTGGTACCTCCCATGTGCCCCGCACAGGGCAGATCATGACACCAGGAGAAAACAAGTTTCCGAAGCCGGAGCGTGGGTACTAACAGCTTGGAGCCACACAGGGGAAGACCGTGGTGGAGGCGCCATTCCTGGTGGCTCTTCAGCCACGTAGTCCAGGCGAAGGTTCGGAGTCCTTGTTTCACCTTCTGTAAAAATGAGTCGGTCTTCACGCTGCCTATGACCTGCTCTGGTGAGACGATGGACTGCTCTGGGGTTCCCACCGGAAGGCCCGGGGAATTCTGGCGTGACAGGGCGTCGGCTTTTCTGTTTAGCGTTCCAGGTCGATAGGTAACCATAAAATGGTACTCCGCGAAGAAGAGCATCCACCTCTTCTGTCGGGGTGAGAGATGGTGGGCTGACCGCAGGAATTGGAGATTCCGATGGTCCGTGTACACCGTTACCTGATGCCGAGCCCCCATCAACCAATGCCGCCATTCCAGGAACGCTTCTCGAATGGCGAGCAATTCCTTCTCCGAGATGGTATAGTTGAGTTCGGCCTGGCTCAACTTTTTGGACATGTAGGCTACAGGGTGGAGCACACCGGTGTCCGGTTGGCGCTGGGATAGTATCGCGCCCACCGCCTCGTCAGAAGCATCCGCTTCGATCAGGAACAGAAGATCCGGATCGGCATGGGGGCACTTGTGAAGGCTCTCTTAAGTTGTTCGAATGCGGTCTGGGCTTCAGCAGACCATAGAAAGGGGGTCCCTTTTCGCGTTAGCTTAGTGAGCGGTGTTACCATGTGCGAGAAATGACGGATGAATCTCCTGTAAAAATTGGAGAAGCCCAGGAAGCTCTGGATTTCCTTCACGGTTGTCGGTTGAGGCCACTTGGCGACCGCTTGCACCTTACGATCAGTCATGATTTGTCCCTCCGGGGTGAGCAGGACACCGAGGAATTCCACCGTGGTGACGTGGAACTCACATTTAGTGAGTTTGCAGAACAACCGGTTTCTTTCAAGGGCCGCCAACACATTTCGAACGTGACCGACATATTCCTCAGGATCAGATGAAAAGATCAGGATGTCGTCGATGTAGACTACGACGTATCGGTCCAGGAACTCTCTCAATACTTCGTTGAGGAAGTATTGAAACGCGGCCGGGGCGTTGCAAAGCCCAAAGGGCATCACCAAGTATTCGTACAAGCCGAATCTCGTCTTGAACGCGGTCTTCCACTCGTCGCCCGCGCGGATTCGTACCAGATGATATGCCCCCCGAAGGTCCAATCTTGTATAGATCCGCGCTCCTTGGACCTGCTCCAGTAGCACCGGAATGAGTGGCAAGGGGTATTGGTTCTTGATGGTCAGAGCGTTGAGGGAGCGGTAGTCGATGCAGCAGCGGGGAACTGGAGGGGCGAATAAACCCCAGTTTCGAGTACTCATCCAAGTACTCTCTTAAGTGGCAGGTTTCGGGGCCCGTTAGGGCATACACCCTACTACACGGGATGGAGGCTCCTGGAAGTAGGTCGATGCGGCAGTCATAGTCGCGGTGTGGCGGCAGCTCTTCGGCCTTTTGTTTATCGAAGACCTCCGCATACTGGGTATAGCAGTCGGGGAGAGTCACTTCCTTCTCTGCGGCTGTGGCCAAGTGATGCGAGACCGCTTCGGCTTTATCCAGAGGGGCCCCCTTTAGGCGGCACTGGGCTTGACAAAAGGGGGAGCTGAACGTGATCGTGTTGGTCGTCCAATGGATGGAGGGCTCATGTCGCCTCAACCATGGTAGTCCAAGGATGAGTTTACATCGTGGAGCTTGTATGATGTTCAAAGCGAGCCATTCGCCGTGGTCTCTTCCGATGGTAATCCACAGGGACGGGGTGACTCGACGAATGGGACCGGATTCCAATTCCTTGCCGTCGACTGCATACACCAGCTCGGGAGTGGCTTTAAGGCAGAGAGGAATCTTCAACCGTTCCGCTTCCTTAATGTCCATAAAGCAGCCCGTGGCTCCGGAATCGATCATGGCCCTAACGTCTATGGGGCCCCTGTCCAGGGTCACCTGTACGGTAAGGAACAGATGGTCGGGTTCTCTAGCGCCGTCAGCCTCCAGGGAAGGGATGAAATGACAGCTTTAAGGCTTCCCTTCCTGATCCTTCAAGCGCGTTGGTTTCCCGACGCCATTTCACCGAGGCCGGCTGCGGTCTGGCTGGTCCTGGGCCGACTGGTCTTTGGGCGTACCGGGCATTCGCGCAAGAAATGGCCTTTCTTGCCGCAATAGAGACAGAGACCCTGCCTCCGTCGGTGGTCCCGTTCGGTAAGGGTCAGGGACGCTCTCACCGTCCCGATCTCCATGGGGTCGCCTCGAGGCGATGTCTGCTCCGGCAACCGGGGAGGCTCAAACGGAGAAGGGTTTTTGTCCTTTCTTTTGTGGTCTCCTTTTCTCTCTTGGAGCCGGTATTCGAGCCTGGATGCCAGTTCAATCATGGCAGCACAGGTGACTGGTTGCGGGTCTATCTGAGCTATGACGTCCTTTAGCTCATCCGTCAGCCCTCGGTAAAAAATCGCGGCTTGCTTCGACTCAGGCCAGTTGGTTTCAGCCACCAACCGGCGAAAGCTGTTGACATACCCCAAGAAATCGGAACTGGATTGGCGAAGGTCAAGGAGATCACGATCAGCGGAGAAGGTGTCGGCCCGGCGGTCGAAGGTTTTTTAGAACTCCTGCCGGAAGGAATCCCAGTCGTATAGGAGGGCATCGTCTCTCCTTACGATACGAACCGCCCACTGAGCTGCTTCTCCGGTCAAGTAGGAGATCAAGAATGCCACTCTAGCCTGATTGGTGAGGAAGAGCTTCGGCTTGCAATGGAAGTGCAGCTGTATCTGAGTCAGGAAGACTTGCACCTTCTGAATGTCCCCATGAAACCTCTCCGGGGGGGCCAGGGGTATCTGTGTCGGCATCTCTACTACGACCTGAGGGGTAGGGACAGGGGGGACAGGCCCTGCGTCGAAGGGTTTACGCTGCATGCGGTCCAAGCGAGTATGCAACGCAGCGGAATCCGCCCTGGAAGCCGCCAATTCCAGCTGTACTTGGGCCAACGCGGCTAACACGTCGTCCAAGGTAGCCATGGTGGTCGCACCGACGTGAACAGGAGGAGGAAAATTCGTGGGCCAATGATTCTGTCACGCTTCCCAGGGATCCTCTCCTAGGGATGACGCCGATGCTATGTATGGGTCCACCACCCATCCGTCCCCAGTCTGGCGTATGTATAACACCCACGGACTCAGAGGACAGGTGGGCGAGGGAAGGAAGGGTAGGAACAGCGGGGAGAGAGACCTGCAAGAGAGAAGGAGATGGATTACACCTAGGCTTACCCTCTGGACCCCGCCAGCACCCCCGGCCTGGCCCTTTTTGTAGCTGTAGACCCTTCCTCCCTCCGTATGGCTTCTCGGGACACCTGGAGCCCAGTAGAGTAACTGGGCAAGGCTTTGGGAGCGGAGAAAAGCGGGGCGAAGTCAGGGCGCCCTCCTCCGGTACTATCCCGTTACGTCACGGGTAGGAGAGAAAGGAGAGCGGAGGTTCAGAAAGAGTCAGGGACTGTTTGAGGTGGCGCTACTACTCGACGCCCATGAACCTCCTGGGGCGGAGGAGCGCCAGGAGCCAGAAGGGGTCTCCTCCGTTCCTAGCACGGGGAGACCGACGGTCTGCCAAGCGAGTGCAACCGGCGCTTCAACGTCACGCCCGGAATCCTTGGGCAGAGGAGCGCCGGGATAGTAAGTAGGGTCCCCCACCAGGGGGAGAGGTGAAGGATTGGAAGGCCAGCAGGGTCGCGGGTAGCCAGGGAGGACAGCAAGGAGGAGGCAACCCGTTGCCGTGGGTGGTGGATGCGGCGAGAGCCGATGGGAAGTGGGCGCTCACCTTTAGCCTTGCTGCCGGCGATGTAGTTTCCGATTCTCCCAACGAGGCCGCGGGTCTCCCTACGGGGATGTCGCACCTGACTTGACCTGAAGGAACAAAGCAGGAACGAAGCAATGCGGAGATCGCTTCTGAGACGTATCGCTTCTGAGACGTACCAGACGATGAGAATCATTGGCCCCGCCTCCCGGGTTGTCACGCGCTTTATCTGCTTCCGGAGGTCCCGTATTGCGGGTGAGCGCTTTGGCTTCTGGGAGTTGGAGTCCGTTCCTTCGAGGCATTGCTTCGTCACGTGCCGGATCATGACACCAGGTCTCCCTTTACGAGTAGCGATGATCCCCCCGCATCTATGGCTCATTTTGTAAGCATGCAAAATTCACCCGCAAGGGACAATGTTTATGACAGTTGCTTCGTATGGAATGGCCCAGTTGATGGGGGCGTCCCTACTAATGGCTTTGGTAATGGTACTGCAGGCAATGCCTGCTCACCCAAATCTGAGCCTGTGGTTAAGCGAAGTAAAAGGGTGCAGAAACCAAAATTGTCCAAATCCAAGCAAACTTCGGTGACCAAAGGCCTAATGAGTCATCTACCTTGTGTCCCTGGAGCATTGACTTTTGGGATAGCCTGAGTGTGTGCTTTAGCAAACTTTTAGGTGCCAAACTGTGTCAACCTACGATCAGCTCACTGCCATTGAGGACAACCTGAGCTTACTATTGAAATCAGTACAAAAGTCGCAGTTACCTGCCACAGCCTGGCTTAGTATATGGTGCACACTCATTTAGTGAAGCGCCTAGCTCTAATGCAGACAACCCCCATGGTGATTTTAGTTGTCTTAGACAACCATAGAAAGCTCTCTAAGTGGTAGTTGTGGAGAGCAGCCTTAAGGCTTAGTCCAGAAGGAGTGTTAAGCACCTTATTTTACCAGATCTAATCATGTAGTGTAGATTTAAAAAAAAAAGAGCCACAAAGTTTAGTTATAAAAATATGTCTATTTATTATACAACACTTACTAAAACATTGGTATATCTCCTACCCAGACATATCAACACAAATATATGCAATACTTCAATTGTGAACAGGTAAGTAAGCACAATACACAGTGGTCACCAGGGGGAGACCAAACCATATACTAAGAGAGTGGAATGCGGACTGCGACCAAAGTCGGGACTTGGACCAGGAGGCTCAGAAGTGCTGGTGACACAAGGAACCACTCAAGGTAAGTACCCACATCCCCACGGAGGCTGTGTGCAGAGTGGAAACACAGCCGCAGGCTCAATAGAAGTCAATTGGAAAGATGCGGTTGTAGTTTTGAAGAAGGGCCCTTCCGAGTGGACCCTGAAGAAACCCCGTGGAAGACAGAAGGTTGGAGAGTCACCTCACCCGTGGATACCCCAGGAACCAGCATACCGACACCAGGGAAGCCAGGTGCATACGTGCAAAGTGACGTCGAGAACCGCTGTAGACCACAATGGAGGACATGATGCAGTGAGGACAAAGATCTTGGCAGGAAGAGACGCTGGAGGCTGGAGCTTCTTTTTGCTCGTAGATCTCTGGAGTGCAGAGCTAACAAGTCTTGGCAATGGCAAGTCGACATGGTGCACAGGGATTCAGACCCAGCGGTTCCGACAAGGGATACTGGTTTAAAAATTGCAGAGAGTGGACAGGTCAGGCCTCCAGGGAGTTGCTGAACCACCACCTGTGCTGCTGAGCCTTTTGAAGTCCGTGGGTCATTATGAGCAGCAGACCGGTCAGCTTTGTTGAGGTGCCTGCAGATGCAAGGGGGTGGCACCTTCACACCAAGGGAGATTACTTCTGGTGTCCTTGATGCCCACATGTCTGTTGAAGATCCTGAATGAAGTACAAACACAGATGACAACAAAGACTTGCAGAACAGCGAGACCAGGAGCAGCAGGAGTTTTCTGTGATGCAATATCGGTTCCAAGTGAATACCAGCGAAGTCCAAGTGTCCAGATGATCGAGAATTGATGTGGTTTCTGGATTGAGTCTTGTACCACGATGAATCTGAGGACCCATCCACAGGTAAGCCTTTTTATACCATAAAAAGGGGTTAGGACGACTCAGGGGTTCCGCTATACAAAGCAGAGGATACTCCCATGTCCTCTGTCCAATTGTGTGCCAGAGCAGGAGCTAAGGGCTCTCAGAACTGGTTCTAAATAACGTATGCAAGGAGGGCACCAAACATGACCTTCAAAGCAGTGTGGTGGCACTCTCAAAAGCCTGTGACAGGAAACCTATTGTTCTACCTTACACTGCTCGAGCTCAGCTCAGCAGCAGGAAGGCAGAATCATGTATGGGGACTGCAGCAGCCATAACTTGCTGGTATACCCTAGGAGGCTCCCCAGTGCATTGAAACATACCTCCAACACCGGTAGCAGTGTTGGGGTATGATTCCAACATGTTTGATACCAAGCATGCCCAGGTTCGGCACAGCCAATATATAGTTAGCCAGCGCTGATGATGCATGGCCACTATATTTATCAAAATGGCTGACCGCACTTACAAAGCCTGGAGAATCAACTCCAGGGTTTGTAGGGGTGTCCTGCTCATGCAGGGAACCATAAACACTTATAACCTAGCACCCTGCCTTCAGGATTGTAAGACCTGCCTTAGGGGTGACATAGGTTTTAAGTGCAGTGACTTCAGAAAACCTATATCTGTTATGAGTGGTGCTAGCACCTGCTTGCACAGGCTGCAATGGCATGCCTGCAGTCACAGTTTGAGTGGTCTCTCATGGGTGGTATAATATATGCTGCACCCATGAGAGACCCCTGGTGTACCTATACCCTGAGTACCTTAGTACCATACACTAGGGACTTACATGGGTACACCAGTAGACAATTGTGGAGGTACCTAAGTACTTACCATGAAAATTTTAGGGAGGAAGCACAGTGGCTGGGGACCTGATTAGCAGTATCCCAGCAAAGCTAGTAAAACAAAAACATACTGACACCAGCAAAAAGTGGGGCTAACCATGAAAGCAGATCCTATTTCCTACACTTTGCTATTGCCTAAGACACCCAGATCTCCCTTTACGAGCAGTGATGACCCCCCTGCAACTATGGCTCATTTTGTAAGCATGCACAATTCACCCACAAAGGACAATGTTGGTGAAAGTGGATTCGTATGGAATGGGCCAGTGTATTGGGCAGCTCCAACTAATGGTACTGCAAGAAATGCCTGCTAACCCAAATCTGAGCCTATGGTTAAGCACAGTATAAGGTGACAGAAACCACAATTGTCCAAATCCAAGCAAACTTTGGCGACACAAAGGCCTGATGATTCGACTACCTCATGTCCCCTGAGCACCAACCTTTGGGATAGCATGAGTGTGTGCTTTAGCGAACTTTTGGATTCCAAACTGTGTCTGGTCTATGATCGGCTCACTGCCATTGAGGACAACTTGAGCATACTGTTAAAATCAGGATATGGGGGCATTGTCTTCCTACAAGCATGCACAATTCATCCACAAGGGACAATGTTGGTGACAGTGGAATCGTATGGAATGGCCCAGTTTATTGGGCCGTTCCTACTAATGGTACTGGTAATGGTACTTCTAGGAATGCCTGCTTACCCAATCTGAGCCTATGGTTAAGCAAAGGAAAAGCGCACAGAAACCAAAATTGTCCAAATCCAAGTAAACTTTGGCGATACCAAGGCCTGATGATTCGACTAACTTGTGTCCCCTGAGCACCAACCTTTGGGATAGATAGCCTGTGTGTGAGCTTTAGCGAACGTTTGGATGCCAAACTATGTCCAGTTTATGATAGGCTCACTGCCATTGAGGACAACTTGAGCATGCTGTTAAAATCAGGATATGAGGGCACTGTCTGCCTACAAAAGTCGCAGTCAGCTGCCGCAGTTGATCCTAACCTTCCACCAGCCAGTACAGCATCAGCTAGGCAAATCGCAATCGACAACAGGGAAGCTGGGAGTAGAGGGGGTGCAAATGGTAGATTTTTGGTTACGGCTGCAGGAGCGGACACAATTCTGAAGAACAGGGGGCTGGGCATCAGGCCTCTTTGGCCTGTGCTGATACACAGACTGAAAGACAATGGATAAGCCCAGGTTCCCTCCCCGTGATTGATCTTCCTTTGGCATCTTGCTCCTATGTAATTGTTCTAGCCAATGTTCCTAGTCTCTCGAATGACTCACAAGGATCGAGGAGGGCCCTTAAGAACAAAGTAACCTAATGGCTGAATAACAACGTGAGCCGCCAGTGGGACTTTTATATGGGATTCTTTTTGTATGGCGGGTGGAAGGCATAGGTCATTTGGAGAGGCAATTTCCTAGTGATTTCATAATCATTAATGTCCGTAACCCTGTGGTTGCAGGGGAAGTATTAGCCTTAGCAAGAGCTGGCATAGTTAAAGCCCGATCAGAATTCTACCACTTGGGTTTTTCTATAGGCATTTATCCCAGGCCATTTCAAGAAATAATGGTGCTCAATTTCCAAATCAACCCTCCAACAGGCAGCAATTTCACCCCACATACCCCTCCAAAATAGATTTAAGGCCCTCACAGGTCTGGATGATAATGGCCGACATCTTGGAATAGAGGGTGTTTGCACCAGAGATTCTATTGGGTGCAACATTTTTCCAGTTGCGACAGAAATGGATGTGGTGCAGCCTTTTGATCTCCAAGGAAGTAAATTTGGGGTTCTTATGTTGAATTTCTATAACAATGACTTCTCAACAAGGACAAATTAAACTTTCTGGGACTGTTGTCTCCAATTGACTCTTTAGCCAATAGCGAGTTACGGGCAGGTAAACCTTTCAATCTCCTTCTGGCTGGAGATTTTAATGCCAAGCTAGGCACCATAACCTCCCTTTACAATCCTTGTTTGATCCCATTAATGAGGAAATAGCACTTGATGCTATGGATGCTAGGGGTCGCCATATACATTATCTTCTGGTGTCCTCTGATTTAGTAAGTGTGGTTTCCACATCTAATTCTTCAGCAGTTCATACATGAAGTTTTTAAATTGTTTTAGATTTTTATATAGCGCGAACTAGATCAGAGAAATCGGGTATCAGAGCGTTTTATATGAGCACCAGTTTCGTTACAGATGGACACATTCATTTTTTTTAGGCACGTGGAGATTGAGTGATTTGCCCAGAATCACAGGATGTTGAGCGTTGTTGCCAAGACTCTAAACCTGTTCCCCAGCTTTGAGGTCGACCGCTCTAGCCATAAGGCTACATCCTCTCCTCAAATTCATTGGGAGGGCAGTGGGCCAACGATCAATTATGGTTTTACTTCTCGGTTTCTACAACCTATGATTTCAAGGGTGAGGTTATTGCCTCAATTTATAGTGATCACAACCACCTATTTTTTAAAATTACAATTCCCTTGAAGCACCAGTAGTACACTATTGCAGGAAGCAGCCAGGGTTTAACTACCAAGGATGCTGGACGCAGGTTTAACTGGTGCTCGGCTAACATAAAGCCAGTTATGATCCAAACACCCAGCAGAGGTGCAGATTTGGTCATGTCCTGTAACCTGGATGCCCGAGGCCCCAATGTTGTTTTATGCAGCTTTGGCGAACTCATGTCCCGTATAAAAGACTTGCAGTTTAGACCTCCTGGTAGAGCTCAGCCCCTTGGCAAATCCTGGTACGTTAAAGACTGCAGAGTGGCAAATGATAACTTGTGTTTAGCCTTAAAGCAAACTTCCAAGGACCAGGGTGTAGTATCGGCCTGTAGGAAGACTTATGCGTTAGCTTTGAAAAAACATAAAGTCGGCCCTCAAAAATAAGAAGTAGGAGACCATTGTAGTTGCTTGCCAGAATAAAGATCCCCAACCTTCAGGAAAGTGGTCCGGGCAGGTTTATCCCCTGAGCAGTCCCCAGATAAGGTCACTCTCCAAATTACCCCTAATGCTTCGATGGAGCATTGTTCTGGCATCTATGATTCCAATTTCTAATGCTGTGACTCCAGAGGAGGTCCAGGTCAAGTGCTCAGCATTTGCGAGCTTGATCTTCACTGAAGAAGAAGTTTTAAAAGCAATCCATAATAGCCCCTTAAAGAAGGCTCTGGCCCGGATGGATTTTCTCCAGATTTATTTAAAGAAGACCTGGGTTCTGGTCCCCATTGAGTGGGGGCCCTGCCTTTTGGTGTATGTCTATCTTCATTCCTATCTTTCAAAAGGTTAATGCCCATGACCCACCATAATATTGCCCAATATCTTTACTCAACTCTACAAATAGAATAAGTGGAAGAGTCATTTTGGAGTGACTCATTTCATGGATGAGCGAGAATTATATTCGTTCCCAGGTTCAATATGGTTTTAGAAAGGGCCTTGGGAAAATTGAACAGTGCCTTAATTTACATATCCTTGTGGCCAAATATAAATATGTTAAGGGGACTTCAGTACACCTTACATTCATGGATTTATCGAGTGCATTCAATTGACTCAATTGGTAATCACTTTTTCTCTAGCTGCATGTATTGGGAAAAAGCTTGTTGCACCAATTCTGGAAATTTATAAAGGAAAAGTCTCCCGATTGTTGCCTATGGTATGGGGGTGTGAGGCCGCATTTATGTTGGGGCTATGCAGGTGGAAGAAGTCAGATTTTGTTGCCGTGTGGGCGTCCCCCCTCGACATCTCATGAGTTCTCGCATCTGGAATTAGGTCTTGATTATGTCCTGGACCTCATTAATGCAGTTTCTTTGGTATTTTGGTTTTCAATCTGGAAAAATAAGGAAAGCGGAACTCAATCGGGCAGTCAGAGATTGTCTCTCCTGTGACCAAGAGCTGAACATCCCTTGGCTACGATATGATATGTATGAGAAACAGCTCAAGCACTGGGATGTGCTTATTTATTTGATAAACCTAAGTCTATTATAAGAAAAGACAAAGCCTGGATCCAGGATTGCTTCCTTAAGCAAAGGAGGGCTGCAAGGGAGGCTGCAGAGGTTGTGAAGCCTACTGTAAGAGACTACTCTGTGATACAGATGGCCGCTGGTACTGCACCCTATCTGTTTTTTGTGCAGAATGTTTATGAACAAATGCTTATAACTAGGTTCAGATTAGGGTTTATTCGCTGGATGCTATGTTTTCCTGAAGGGCAATTTTCTGCGGACGATATTTGTCTCTGCTCGCGTGATGAGCATTCACCCCAATCCCTATTGTATTTTGTTTTCTTTTGCAAATAGTATATCTCATACACAAGGTGATTTGTATTGCCCTTGTTGTGAAAATATAAGTTATCCAAGTGCAGGACCCCTTTGCTCTTCCTCCAACAACTTAATGACTTTGATACCTGTCATTTTGTTGGCTGTTTTCTGGAAAGTATTCTAGCCCAAAGAAAGTAAATGTTGTTTTAAATTAGGGCTTATTATACAATATTGTAATATATTGTCATTGTTTTTATAGACTTCTCCTCCTTGTTATAAATGAAATATTGTATATTTATTGGTGTTATTGTTTTTTTAATTTATATTTTACTGCGGCATGTTTTTTAACTCATTTTAACCACTATTTTTACCTGTATACATGTTGTGTATGTCTATCTTTTATGATCTACAATGGTATGATCGAATAAAGATTATATTGATTGATTGATCGATACTTGCTGATGCAGGTCTCACACTGAATGCAGCAAAGTGTGAGTTTCACAAAACCCAGCTTAAATTATTTGTGCACATGTTCTCTGATGGGGGAATGACTCCTGGCCCAGAGAAGGTGCAAGCACCGTCATCTACTTGCCTCCCACAAGATGTAACCATGCTGCGATTCTTCTTAAGCCAGTTATTGCTCTAGGTACATTTGTGACTTTGCTACTGTAAGTGCCCCATGAAGAGACTTAACAGAGTGGAATGGCCCATTGAATGCGACCAAAGTTTCAAAGAAATAAAACATGCAATTGATAATGCAACTGAGATGGCCTATTTTGACACCAAGTTACATACTGAGATCACAGTAGATGTGAGTCTGGTCGGACCGAGAGCCATCATTGCTCAACACAATCGCCATCCGATTGCCCAGAGACACACTGTGGCCTATGCCAGTAGACGCCTTTCTGAAACAGAAAGTGCCTATGCTCAGCTGGAGAAAGCGAGTCTGGCTGTAGTGTGGGCCTACGAAAACATTTATGTGTTTTTATTTAGGAAACATTTCACTTTCATCACAGACCACCAGGCATTGCTCACAATCTTTGAAAATCCGAAAGCTAAGATACCCCCTCGCATCGAGAGGTGCGGGTTGCAACTGGAAAAGTAGGAATAAGTGATTGTACACAAGCCGGGAAAAGACCAAAACCCCGCAGATTACTTTTCATGAGTGCCACTACATCGCCATAGTTCGACATCCTAAGTGGCTGAAGAGTATCTCAACTTCATTGTGAGGTCCAGCACGCCAGCAGCTCTATCCATTGAACAGATCATTGCTGCTACCAACGCAGATAAAGACATGCTCAGCCTCAAAGACCTCATTACAATGCAATCTTGGAGGAAAAGTTTTCGACCCTTTGCTGATGATGTTGAATTTCAGAAATTCAAAAATGTACAGGATGAGCTATCCATCACCAGAGAGGATATCAAATTGAGAGGCTTGAGAATCATCATCCCTGAGGGCCTGAGGCAGAAAATCATTGAGCTAGCCCATGAAGAGACAGAGTGTGGTTCCCTTGCCTAGATGAACAAGTTGAGAAATAGCTAAAAAACATATGTCTTGGTATATCTATTCTAGCTTCCTTAATTGGTCACAAAGAGGCTGCACTGTAAAGTACCCTACAGGGTTAAGCCACCTGCTGCAGAGATCTTTGTGTGCCCAGCAATTTTAAGGAGATTATAATAGTGGTATTGTAGTTTAGTTCCTATTTCCCTTATAGGCTCTGCGCATTGGAATAATATACACTATAGTTCTGTGCATAGGACTGAGGTCAGTACGCTCCTATCGAGTATATTAAACTTAATTACTTTTGTGCCAGCTAACTCAGAGGTCACTAGAAACGTCTCGAATGAACAAGAAGGGATTAGTTTCTGACAACCGCATAAACATGACAACTTTGTTTCTTTTCAGAATCGGAACGTGTCTCAGAATAATGGAAACTATAGATAACAGTTTCACTCAGTCAATCGTGCATACTTAGTTTCTTCAGAGTTACACAGAAAATAGGAAGACAGGCGTTTTCAATAAAAAAGGATTTATTGAACAGTCATAGTTCTTGTGTAAGAGATATGAGCTGTCACGATCATTAGACAGTAAGCAAGATATAATATGCACAACGTCAGCAGTAAGAAGAAGTAAAACTGCAACAGCATTAACCCTGGGCGTAGTTCACGAAGTAGCATCCGGCACTGTGCAATCATTGAAAACGGCATCTTGCACAGTGCGAGCTGTAGTTTTCTGCCGCTCGAGTAGATTTTTACTCGAGCGGAAGCTTTCTCAATGCGGACTGGTAGTTTCTCATCGCGAGCGGTCGCGAGCATACGCGACCACTCGCAATGAGAAACCTGACCTCCCCGTGTTGAGAATCTCGCCGGGATGTTTATTTTCCAAGCTCGCGATCGGCAACTTGATGTTGCTGATCGCGAACAAGGAAAGTGTCTCGCCGGGATGTCATTTTGCTTGCTCGCAGTCGCCAACTTGTCTTAGTACATAAACCATAATCACTGAGCTGCAATGTACATCCTGACTTTGTGCTCCCCCTGGCCATTCACTTTTAACATATATTGACTACAAGTATGGACAACATGAATTCTACACCATGTACCCCTTATTGCCTTGTTACATTTCCTGGACATTTATTTACACACTTGTATGATTTATTGTTCTTCTGTGTGTAATGTTATATGATCTGACACCACACACTTAGATGATAATCGCTATAAAATAATTAATTAAAGAAATATGTGCCTCTTAAATCCTTATTTCTGTGATTTCTTATACACACAGATACATTTTGCATTCTTAGAGTGCATGCACATCTCTTACTTGAGGGTTGACCAAAGTAAAAAACCTGCCTCCAATCATAGTTTCTCTAAAGTACTTGAGAAGTGATAAGCTGTGTGTTGGACCTGGTCCTTTTTGAAAGGTTATCCCCAGACTTTTTGCCTTCTTCCTGCATTTTTCTGATCTGTTTTTGTTGACTTTAGGACTCTGGGCCCTTTACCACTGCTGATCAGTGCTACAGTGCTTGTGCTCTCTCCTGTAAACCTTGTATGATTGTTCTACATCTGTTTGGCATATTTAATTCACCTGTAAGTCCCTTATACAGTGATATCCTAAATACCCAGTGCCTGTAAATTAAATACTACTAGTGGGCCTGCAGCGCTGCTTGCACCACCCACAGAAGTAGCCTTTCAAACCTGTCTCAGGCCTCTGCCACTGCAGAGCCTGTATGCGCCGTTTACTGCCACAGTGATGTGGCATTTAAAGTTACTTGCCAAGCCTGAAATTCTCCTTTTTCCACACACTGGTCACCCCTTAGGTAGGCCCTTGGTAGCCTTAGGGGCAGGGTGCTGTGTAGGTAAAAGGAAGGACATGTGCCTTTGTTGTGTGGTATGTCCTGGCAGTGACAAACAGCCTATTTGGTTTCTCACTGCTGTGAGTGCTGCTCCTCCCCTAGGTTTGCATTGGGAATTCCCTGATAGGTGCTCAGTGGTAATTCAGGATCTGAAAGGAGTAGCATTGCCATATTTGGTATTTTTGGAATAGTGGTGATACATTCTGCTTATTGGTGAAGGTGGATTTTTCATTACAATTTTAGAAATTACACTTGCTACGTGCTTATGACTTTGTGCTTTGCAGCCTGACTCCAATCGACATCTGTTTTAGACTGACTGGGGCTGTTTGTGCATTCACTTTAGACAGTCACACAAAGGGAGCTGAGGTGTGCCCGCAGATCCTGGTGGCCCATTACCAGGCTGATGTGGTTGGAGGAGTTGTCACTGACACCAGGAAAAGGCTGTGCCTGTCCTTTCACAGTGCTGTCTTCTCCCCCCTGTAGTGTTTCAGGGGCCAGGGTTGGGGTTGAATGGGGGTGTTGTGCACTTCTAAAGTTTGTTTGAAGTTACCATACCATCAAAGATATTTTGAGTAGAAGTACACGGGCTCTGGCCCCATGATTTTAGACACTGTGTGGGATTTGTAACCAGACGCTGCTGGCTCTACATGCTGCACAGTGCCAGGGACTGCTGTTCTGCCAGGAGAGATCACCACTTGGACTTTGCTTTGTTGTTCTGACCTACAGACCTGCTTGGCTGCTGGAGAGACTGCCCCTCTGCAACTATCTGATGTGCTGGCATGCTGCTTGTCTCTCTGCTGTTTGTGCCCCCAATGAGCTCCTAAGGCTTGCCCCCTGTTCTTTGGATCTCAGGGCCGCCAAACATCCTTTTTTGCCTGCCCCTGCTGTGGGACTCTAAGCCTGGTGAGTCCAGCATGAGGGCAGAGGTATGATCTACTTGTGGCTGATCCCTTGTTCTTCAGGTGATTAGAAGTGCTGCCTACCCTGGGTGTTCCAGCGTGACCAGTGGTTCCTTTAGCTGGGGAGCAGTGCAGTGCCTCTTTTCTGCCCTTCTCATCATTTGCCTCTCAGCGGGAGCTGTCTAGAGGGCTATACTGGCACAGTGGAGAGGTATGGACAGTGTTATCCCTGTATGGGTTCCCATTTTCACCAGTTTCAACACTGTCCTTTCCTTGTGGAGTCAACGTGCTGCTTCAGCGCAGACCTCTTGCCCCCAAAAGGGAGACCCATGACAGCCGGCACGAGTGGTACGCCTGGCATATAGCGGCAATCATTTCCCGACAGCCAAGCCACATGGTCTTCAGAAACCCCCCTCTGCTGCAAGAATGTAGAGAGCTAGATTATACCAGAGGGCTGGGTGAGGATTTAATCTGTCGCCGTATTCTGTTCTGGCTGACCACTGGTAAAAACAGAGCGGTCCCCAAGGACCACTCTTGTTCCCGGGGGAGTTTGCCCCATTCCTTTTGGAGCCCGGGCTGGTCTATGACAGAAGTCTGTCTGTCTTGTGTGTTCAGCAGCAGCCCTGCCTTGGTGGGTAGCTGCATTTGCCTATCCTGCACACAGTGGGAACCCAGTGAGGTTCTCTGCAACGCCCGTACGGGTGTTTCTGTGTGTCCCCCTTTGGGGATAGTAACTTGAAGGTATTTATTTTATTATCACCATACAGGGAGAAACCTGATGGAGCCCCCGCATCATTGAGAACTTCCTGAATTACTGTAACTTACATAGTAGGTGTGTGAGCGTTCCTGCCACCTACGGTTGGTACTTATTGCTGTATACACTGTATGGGGAGCGCAGATGTGCTGCGACCCTTGTGTTGGGGTGTTGGGGATTTCTGTGCTCCTTTCACCCCCTGATCTGCATTTTAGGCTCTAGAGTGTTCCTTCCCCACGGTTAGCATGGGGGCTCAGGAGGCACAGTGTTGATGATTCATGGGTTATGCACCTTATCTGCTTCATTACATGTATGAAATGTTATGGTAAGCAGTTTTTACCTTGAATTGACAGGATAACGAGTATTCTTTCAGGATGTACATTGTTTGCACAGAGATGGTGGGCCCGATTCACAGAACTAACTTAAGACAAAATCCTAAACTTACTACCATTTTCGTATTCACAGAAGGCACTTACTCATTTTGGTATTCACAGAAGACACTGACTCACTTCGGTATTCACAGAAGTTAGGAGTCCTAAGTTTAGGACTCCTAAATGCCTTCTGTGAATACCGAAAGTCTTAAAATTAGGATTTTTCTCAGTTTAGGAGTCCTAAAGTTAGGACTCCTAACTTTACTACTACTAAACTGAGAAAAATCATAATTTTATGGCTTTCGGTATTCACAGAAGGCATTTAGGAGTCCTAAAGTTAGGAGTCCTAACTTTAGGACTACTAAATTGAGTAAAATCCTAATTTTAAGACTTTCGGTATTCACAGAAGGTATTTAGGAGTCCTAAAGTGAGGAGTCCTAACTATACTATTACTAAACTGAGAAAAATCGTAATTTTATGGCTTTCGGTATTCACAGAAGGCATTTAGGAGTCCTAAAGTTAGGAGTCCTAACTTTAGGACTACTAAATTGAGTAAAATCCTAATTTTAAGTCTTTTGGTATTCACAGAAGGTATTTAGGAGTCCTAAAGTGAGGAGTCCTAACTATACTATTACTAAACTGAGAAAAATCGTAATTTTATGGCTTTCGGTATTCACAGAAGGCATTTAGGAGTCCTAAAGTTAGGACTCCTAACTTCTGTGAATACCGAAATGAGTAAGTGCCTTCTGTGAATACCAAAATGAGTAAGTGCCTTCTGTGAATACCAAAATGGTAGTAAGTTCAGGATTTTGTCTTAAGTTAGTTCTGTGAATCGGGCCCGGTATGTTTTCATGATGATATTTTTTATGTATGCAACATGTAAGTCTTTACCTATTGCACTAACTGTGATGTTATGACAATTGCCTTGTTGGTAAAGTGATTTTTGGTTTACGTTGTTTGGGTCTATGTTTATATGCAATCCAGATGCGTATTTTTATATACTACTGTGGGGTGCCTCTTTTGTGGTGTAAAGTATTTCATCACTGAGTATTTCATCACTGGTGAGTGTGTGAGTGTGTTGCACAAATGCTTTACACATTTCCTCTGGGATAAGCCTGACTGTTCTGCCAAGCTACCATGGGGGTGAGCTGGGTTTATCTTGGGTGTGTAACTCCTTTACCTTGACTAGAGTGGAGGGTACTGCCTGGCTAGCCAACCAGAACCACCATTTCTAATACTGTGTGCCTTTGTGTCCTTGGCATCTAGGTGTTAGGTTTCAGTTGGCTCCCAGACACGATGATAGTTAAACAAAAGAAGGGCTGATGACCCTTTAAATCAGGCCTATGTTTTAGGCCTCGTTGAAAATAAAGATAAGCAAGCCCCCTCACTGCCTGCAGGTTTCCGCTCTAAACAGACAATGTGTGGGTGCTGTTGAATTATGTCCCAGTGTCTGAAAATGACACCAGGACAAATTGAGCATGTTACCCTGGGATCCATCCCAGAAATAGATGGAACCCGGTTCCGGCGGGTCACCGTTACTTTCCAGCACTGTCTGCAAGTACTCCTAGGCTGCCTGTAATATGAAAAGCAATTGCCTTCTGGTTCATGCAATGAGATTTCCCGCAATCCCTATACCCAACCTCCTATGGTACTCTCTGAGTGTTGTAGGGAGCTCGCCACATTACTGCTATCTTAGGGTGTTAGCAACATGTTCCAGAAAATTTGACTGTTGGCTCTAACAGCACCCGTCCGTCCTGTGCAGTGACAGGGGTGTGGGTTCGCTGGTCCCAAGATGCTATGCAGAGAGCCCAGCATGGGCTCTTCATTCCCTCCCACCGGTCTCGCATTCTTCCTGTTTGCTCTCCTGCCTTGGGGAGGAGAGGATGCATTATTGCCCTGGCTCCAGTGAGGGGTGGAGATGCAGTGGTCCTTTACACCCTTCGCTTGGACATCCCTGCTGGTTCTTCTGCTTGGCTGGAGGTTGCAATGCATGTTCTGTTGGCCACTCACTGCAGGTCCATTCTAGTCTCATGCTGTTGCTCCCTGCCTTTTCTCTTGCTTAGCTGGCAACTCCCTGTTCTTCCATCTGAGTAGAGTTTGCATCGCCTGCTTTGACTGCAGTTGGTCCCTCCTGGCCTCATGCTGGTGCTCGTGGCATTCTCCTTGGATCTTCTGCTTCAACCAGGGACCACAACGTCTCTCCCCTACAGGCTCTTTTCTCCTTCTTCTGGCTTCTTCGTCGGCAGTGTGGCAGAAGCAATGCAGCTAGTGTTCCTGCAGCCCCCTGTTCCTATTGCCCATCTGCCACTTCAGGGCCGAACTGAGAACGCAAACCAGCCCTAGCAATTAAGTATGATCTGCCGGGGGTGGCAATGGGCTTCTGGTGGGAAACACTGCTGCTGCTTTTATTACAGGGGGGTGCCCCAGTAACAACAAGCATTGGCATAGCCAATAGGTCTCGCATTTGGAACCTGCTGCATAACTAAATACTTATAAGGTCCCAAAGGCGAGACCTATTGGCTATGCCAGTGCTTGTTAGGATTTCTTCTGGTTGGAATTTGTGAAGGGAGTGTGAAGCTGAAAGGGCTTCTGTAGCCTATTGTGATGCATCTGGTTCATTCTCGAGCACATAATACTTTAAAGAGAAAAAATAGCCCTCCACTTTCCACTCTAATCTATTCTCCAGTCGAATCCCAGTATTAAGATTTGGCCAGCTGGAACAGTCCTATCTCAGTCACTCGAGGAAAGTGCATAAAAGTGTTTGCGATCACTGCTTCTTGTCCAGAACTCCATATAAGAAACTGTTCTGGAATGGGAAGTGGCCTCAACATATCTCACAACTGCATGTGCTGAGAGCGATAAGGTGCAATACCGCTTTCTGTGCTTCGCCTGTTTCGTGCGAAAGCGCTGCCTCGAACAGACTTCGCCCATTCTCTGATGTGTTTGGCATCAGTCTTACTTAGCTGCAACTGTTTAGGTGAAAGAGTTTGGGGACAATGGTGTCTTGGCAAATAGATAGCATTTCTTATTCTGGTCCATTTCACTCACCCAACAACTGAAGCTGCTAATATATCTGAGTATATTAGATGCTTGAACAGCGCACCTACATGCAACCACCGTGTTGTCAAAGTCCGTATGAATGGCAATGTGTCACTGCCCAAAAGCAGAACACACACCCAGTTCACTGTTATGACTGTTCAAAACATTAATGCAATCATAACAGCCCCAACAGCATTCAGATGTCATCCGACACAAAAAACAACGCAAGAACCTCTTCTTTTGTAGTCTGGTGCAGTAGTTTGTGCACTAATAGTCTATCTATTAGGTCAACACACACCCTAGCCACTGCAACAGGAAAGGGGTATCAATTACCTTCCAAAACAGTAAAATCGAAGGTGCAATCCTTCTGACTATGTAGGAGAAAATTCAAACACAATAACCAAATGCAGACACCTTGCAGACAGCAATCGCATCGAGATACATAAGGAGGTTGTCTAATATCCTACAAGCATCCAGGCAGATGTAGAGCTAACAGCTGACCCACTGATAAATTGCTCACAGTATATCAAACACCACGAACCTTTGGCAATCCTTCTACGGTCTGTGCGAATTTGCAGAGCCGTGTGGGAATTCACATCCCTGACAGGCCAAACAGGCATGATGCCCTAGCAGGCACAGCGGTGTTGCACGAGGGAGTGTGAGTGTGATCCTCGAGCTGTCATTCTGTCTCATATTTTCAAGCTCAGTGTTTCTGTTACTTTGTGAAAAAAATGTAAGCCCCCAAACCTTATTATGACCCGAGTGCACGGGTTTGTTGCTTGGTGGTAATCTAAATAAATATGTAACTTCATCTTAACCGCACTAGGTTCCACATCCCATTTACCAGCCTTTTGGAACTTCTAGTATGATTTTGAAGGATTAGGTATTTTAGGTATTTAACAGCTTAACTAAACAAGGAAGTTAACCGCGGGGCCAAAGTGAAAGAGATCGCGGGGAAAAATGCCACCGCCGGCCACAGCTTGCAGTGCATGTGCGTGAGTGGTGCGCGCGCAGCAGTAATCACGCCATATGGCGCCTCTGCTCAAGCCCCCGCCCGCGCACATGCACTGCAAGCTGTGGCCGGTAGTAGCATTTTTTGAAGCCCTTACTTAAAGTCTCGCCAGACCAGTGCAAGCACTGGGTCAGGCGAGACCTAAAAACGGCCCCCGCCAGTCCAAAACCGACCCTCACCCTTCCGACCCACAGGGAAAAAGCCAGGTGCCCGCTACCGCCAGTCCGCACTGTGCCTCTTGTTAATTGAGTGGTACAAATTTTGCACTGGCCCTCATTTGGCCCCTGCCCCGCCTGACTGCTGTGCTCCTTTTCGTGGGCTTCCCCTTCTTCTTTCCCATGGCTGGGGATTATGGTGGAGGGGGCGAATGTTCACCATGCCCCTGAGGAAGGGAGGCCAGCTGGTTGCATAGGCTCCTCTGTATCCCTCTGTATCACTTTTCATCCCCACCGTGGCCTTCACTCCCTAAGCAAATCTTAATGAATGCAGGAGAATCACTCTTTGAGGATATGTGAACCATGCACATATCCTTAAACTGCACACATTAGTTAATGGGTATCCAGTGTAGCTTTTATACCAACAATTAGCCATGCTTAAATTGCAAAGTACCTATAAGCAATCGTGCTGCAGTATTTTGAATAGCTTGCAAATTATGTAAGAGGAGCTCTAAAAGATCTAAGAGAATTAAAGTAATCAAACTGATTAGCACCGAAATAACTAACCACATGGTGCCCGAAGTAAAAAAAGGGAGGATTTTTCTAATGTTTATTATAGTAAGTTCATATAGAAACCACCAAATTAGGCTTAATCCATTAGTGCAATGTTAACAATTGATCTTACACACTTATGTTCTGCACTGTCTTTGAAGTAGCCAATAAGGGACTCAGCTCAGAGAGACAGTAAATATCAAGCTAGACATAGCAATGCACATTTACCATAATGGCAAGGCAAGGTGGATGCTGAGGCTCATGGTGACGGCAAGGCATGTACGTTCTGCAGACCGTGGTGTCTCTTCAGGTAGGGTCAGGGGACAGGCCTTTCGATGTGGGTTTTCCCGCTCCGGTCCACCGTGGCTTTGCCGTTTGTGTGGAGGGCAGGCACCCTTTACTCCACTGTTCCTGTTAGGGTGACGCAGTTCCGTCTGGGCTTTGGGGGGCGGGGCTTGTCCTGCGATCCTCAGTATTTCAGTATGCCGAGGCCGTGCAGCGGACACGCCGAAGGCACGCCTAAGGCAAACCCGTCTGTGCCCGTCCGCGTATGGACGTCGCCAGACGCCAGACATGCTGCCAGTCCCCCCAAAGGTAGGCTCACCTACTCTTCAGACAACCTTCTGGCTATTAGGAGTGCTTTGTACTCCTGGAATCACTCCTTATGCCTTCTTCCGGAGGGCCCGTTTTGCTGTTGAAGCTGTGGGTTTAGCTCCTGGCTGTTGACCCTACCTCCCCATTCTCTTTCATGTTCCAGACATAATAATAAACTTTTAAGCCTCAATTGTCGCTCCTTAGTCAAACATTTCTCTGAAGTATATGATTTGTTGCTTGAGGAATCTCCGGATACTCTTTTTCTAACTGAGACTTGGTTATCTGCTGAGACGGAGTCTGTGCAAGGTCTGGAGCTCCCGCAGGGTTTCAAAATTGTGACCCTCAATAGAGAGTCTAAAGGGGGCGGTATTGCAGTTGTTTTTAAATCCTGCTATACCTGTACCTTTGTCAAAGAGTCCCTGGTGGGCAGTGAGTGCGCACGTTTTGGGCTCTCACTCAATGCCTGCTATACCATGTTGGGGCTATTGATATACAGTACGCATGGACCTTCTAAAGAGTTCAGGACGGCGTTTGTTGATACTGTTACCATCTTGGCTATGAGGGCTGCCAATTTCAGTGTCATTGGTGATCTGAATCTGCACCTGGATAGTTCTCATGATGCGGAGATGTGCAATTTTTTAGCTGATCTCGGAGCGTGCCAGTTGCTTCAACTAGTCCATTGTCCCACCCACTCTGCGGGCCACCTGTTGGACCCATTTTTTTCTAACCTTTCTCTCCTTTCGGTACACACTCCTATTCCGATGTGCTGGTCTGACCATTATTTGTTACCCATATCTCTCTCTGGGGTTGTGCCTTCTCGGAGTTTGCCTCAGAAGCTCATGTTCAAGCGCCCCTGGCACAAACTTAATCTTGACGAATGCTTTCACTTTCTCAGAAGATCCAGACGCCGCTGATAAAGCACTCCCAGACTGGATCCGCAGTCCTCTTGACATATTTATTCCTGCGAAGTGGTCAAAAAGCCATAATTCTAAATCCAGTCCATGGTACAATGACAAGCTTGCAATTTTGTGTAAAGCCTGCAAAAGGTTGGAACGGACATGGAGACGGGAGTACGACCCGAGCCAGAAGCGGTGTTATCAGGCGGCTATCAAAAATGACCACAGGGCCATCCATACAGAGCGGGCAGCTTACTTCACCAATGAGATCAGGAGTAGTCGTAGCCCTCTAAAACCATCTTCTCTACACTGAAAGACCTGAAACATCCGGGGGCCCCTCTAGTGCCTCTTAAATCACCGGATGAGCAGTGCGAGGCCCTTGCCACCTTCTTTGTAAAGAAGGTGGAAAATATTTACAAGACCTTTCCTCATGCTGGAGAAGTGTGGCTCAATGATTAGAGTGGCAGACCCTGATGCAGAGGTCTAGCCCGGGACCAGGGTTCAATTCCCCGCCTCGGCGGGTCTTGGACTCAAAAATTCCACGGACCTGATAATTCTCGCCTCGGTGCCTATTCCAATCATGGAGTCCCACTCTGCAACTCTGGGCAATAGCTTGCTTAATCTCCACAACGGCCCCCACAACGCTAAGGATGCCTGGCCTCCACCTTGGGGGTGCCCAGGAGTGGACGCCTCACAGGGAAAGCCAGGATGGGTTCCACAGCGGTATTCGTACAAGCGCCTTGAGACCCTTGCGGGTGAGTAGTGCGCTATACAAGTATCAAATTTACATTTACATGCTGTCATGTGTTCTGACCATGTGCCTCAACCACTCCATACACATACACTGGCTCCTTTTCCGTCTGTCTCCCTGCATGAGTTACGTCTGCTATGTAATAAGGTTAAATCTGGCTCCCCTGCTGACCCTCTCAAGCCTGACCAACTCATGAAATTATTACCTGTGCTCCTTACTCCTCTGAGCCAGGTGATCAATCTATCCCTGTCCAGGGCAGTTGTTCCCAGCACTTGGAAGCAAGCAAGGGTAGTACCTCTGCTTAAAAAACCTTCCCTTGACACAGCTAAACTGGAAAACTTTCGCCCTATCTCACTCCTGCCGTGGGTCTCTAAGATTACTGAGACCTACATTAATTCTATTCTCACAGGATTCCTAGAGGAGAATAATCTCCTTGACATCTCTCAGAATGGCTTTCACCCAGGTCACAGCACAGAGTCGGCCCTCCTAGCTGTCACCGAGCATCTTAGTCTATCTCTAGATAAGGATCACACATCGGCTCTGATTCTTTTAGACCTTAGTGCCGCTTTTGATACGGTCTCTCATCAGATCCTGCTGCAAAGGTTGGAGGAGGCGGGTATTGTGGGCCCTGCTATGGTCTGGTTTGCCTCCTTCCTTTCTAATAGGACCTTCCAGGTGGTGGCACCTCCATTCGCCTCCACAATTCATTCTACCAATCAAAGGGTGCCTCAGGGCTCTGCCTTGAGCCCTACGCTTTTTAATCTCTAAGTGTAACCGTTAGCAGCCTTAGCCAAGAGCAAAGGACTTACAATTGTATCATACTTAGATGACACACAGTTGGTAGTCGCACTCTCGGACAATTCCATGTGGGAGGCCCCCAAGTTTCGGGACTATCTTGCGGCCATCGCTGAGTGGATGACTGCCAACTGTCTCCAACTTAACTCCAGTAAGTCGGAGGTTCTGCTGGTAGGGAGAGACTCAGAGCTGTGGTGCGAACGTTGGTGGCCGGCCATATTGGGTTGTGCACCCGCCCCCAAGCAGGTGGTGAAAAATGTAGGTGTCTGGGTCGACTCGGCCCTCAGCTTTCAGTCTCAAACCAAGAAAGTGGCAGGGACTTGTTTTGGCAGCCAATGGGGACTCAAACAACTGCTAGGGTTTTTTTTATCCGCCCATCAGGCAGATGATTGTTCAGGCCTCCATCTTGTCAAAGCTTGACTATGCCAATGTACTCTATTTAGGGGCTAGCAAGACTGAAGTCCTGAGACAGCAGAGAGTCCAAAACGCTGCTGCCAGAACTCTTCTTGGCCTTCCTAGATCCTGCTCCACCTCCAGTGCTATTTGTCGGCTACACTGGCTGCCTGTGGCCACCCGCGTGCAATTCAAGGCCCTCTGTATCTCGTTTAAAATTCTGAACCTCTCCTCTCCTGAAATTCTGGCGAACTTGCTTTCACCCTACTCTCCCTCTTGTCAACTTCGTTCAATGGGACAACATCTGGCGGCTGTTCCCCATGTGAGAAGGGCTTGGGCAGGTGGGCACTCTTTCCGTTTATTGGCGGCCAAACTTTGGAACGCTTTGCCAATATTCATCCGTGTCATGAATAACTACCTGGCGTTCGGCAAGGCCATAAAAACACACCTCTACCCCCCGCTTTAGTTTCTTTTTTGTCAGCAGCCTTATATGTTTCTGCTTTCAGTGCTGGGACGCCTCTTTGCTGGGGCAGCTGTGCGCTTTATAAAACAGGATAACATAACATAACATAACAATGCCCTTTGAAACAGAAAATGAATGGGTCAGATAAAAAAATGCACTGAATTTACTAATGATGATTGCTGCAACATGTATGTCAACTGCCTTGTTTTATATTAAGTTGGTGAGTGTTTACATAACATATGTTTATATGTGTCGTTTTTGAATGGTATTAATGATTTAGACGCATAAACAGTAACAATTCCATTGTGCTGAATACACTGTGCAGTAGGTACACCCAGGTGTCCTTTCTTAGTTTGCATGTAATTATATCACATCTACAGTGAGGTGAGCTCTCTCAATGGAGTTGTCAAAAGGTCATTATGGGTTCTGGAATCCCTTAAATGTTGCACTGCTGGAACGTTGCTCATAAAGGGGTCACCACAAGCACTGGGGTAGCTTTTTGTGGTGAGCCAAGTGTCTGGCACTACTTTAAAAGTTACAACTTAAAAATCGTTTCTTTCTATAGGTTTACATCCACACATTGCAAAATCTCCACCTGCTATATTCCTAAATTCCTGCATGAAAAATGAATCTTGATTTAAACTTTCAATTTTTCCCTCAATCATTTATTTTAAATACCCTGCTCCTTTCCTTTTACCTTTTGTGTATATAGACTACTCTAAATTGCATGCCTTTCTTAATTTCTCTTTCGTTGAAACCATATCCCTGCACACTAACAATATCTATAAATTCTATCAACAATTTGCTTCTCACATAACACCTCTAATAACAACACCGAACTCATTAATGTACCTAAAAAAACTGGAGTAAATGAATGGAATGGCTTCTTTGGGAGCACAAGACTAACCCAAATAACCAATTGATAGGCCACTATCTTTGGGCTCTCGGATAGCGTGATACTCGCTGTAAAGCGTTTCAATGCCTCATCAGGGGTGCTAAGCACTATAAAAGTGCAATTTAATGCAATTGAGTGGCTGTAAATAAAGATGGGTGAGTATGTCTGCGTGTGGAAGTAAGTGGCCGTGAGTGACAGGGAAGTGAGCGAACTAGAGCAAGTGAAACTGTGAGGAAAAATTAGTAAGTCAGAGTGAGAATAAGTGAGACTGAGAGTGGGTGTGAATGAATGGTAGTAAGTGTATGAAAGAGAGCATGATTGAGTGTGTTTGGGGGGTGTTGTTCTTTCATGTTTGGCACTTGCCTCAGCATACTGGAGATAATTATTTCCATATAGAGTAACCATGGCAAAATGCTGGTGTTGACATATTGGAGGTAATTTCCGGCATCAGGGACAACTAAGGCAAAGTGCTGACACTGATACACTGGAAAAAGAACAATTGATTGACGGAATGTTGAACAATGTCAAACATTCACCCCAGTACAGAGATCTGGGACTAAATTCATTTTTTCTTTTGCTCCACCATGCCATTCCAGTTTAAACCCAGCCATATGCAAATTAGTCTTGACCCTGCTCACTATGGGAACAGTCCACCCTGAACGGCCAGGCCAGGTCCTCTCTGGACCAGAAACAAGCATCCTGGGTCCGGTTTTGGGGTTTCACCCCTCATCAGCCAGGCTAGCTTGACTCCAGTGGCATGAAGAGCATGGGACACACATCTGGTGTAATATCCCAAAACCGGTCCTAGGATGCTTGTTTCTGGTCCAGGGAGGACTTGGGTTGTCAGTTCGGGCTGGACTGTTTCCATGAGGTACAAGGTCAAGACTGATTTGCATATGGCCGGGTCCAAACTGGGGTGGCAGAGCAAAGGAACGATGGATTAAACCCAGATCTGTGACTGGGGTGAGTGGTTGAAATGCTGCAGCACTCCGTCCATCATCTTGTGTTTGCTATGTTCGCTATAAGTGGCCAATGGTATTCCCAGCCATGGGTCCTTTGCTCACTGTGCTACTGGATTCATGCTAGCCTGGCTGATGAGGGATAATATCGAATAACCGGTTCCAGGATTCTTGTTTATGGCCCAGGGAGGACCTGGCCTGGCAGTTCGGGCTGTATTGTTCCCATGAGGAACAGGGTCAAGTCTGATTTGCATATGGCTGGGTCTGAACTGGGGGTGGCATAGAGAGCAAAGGAACGATGGATTAAACCCAGATCTGTGACTGGGGGTGAGTGGTTGAAAAGTTTCAGCACTCCGTCCATCATCTTGTTGTGTTTGCTACTGATATAGTGGAGGCAGTTATTGGCTTATAGGGTACCCATGGCAAAATGCTGGTACTGGAACAGTAGGAGTAATTCTTGGCATATGAGGCGCCCATGCAAAAATGCTGGCATATTAGAGGTAATTGTTGGCATATGGCATGGCACAATACTGGCACTTGCACACAAGATAACTCTTGGCAGATGGGACACCAGTGGTAAGATCCTAGTGCTGGCACACTGGGCCTAGTTCTTGGTGTTACAGAGAACAACCATTTAATATAAGGTGGGGTTAAGAAACAATGACAAAATGCTGACTCTGACACTCTGGCGGCAACTCTTGCCATATTGGTCTCCCATGGCATCCATCATCATCCATCATCCTCAACGGCATCCATCATCACGGCATCCATCATCATCAATGGCAACATTCTGGCACTGTTAATTTTCAGCTTCTTGATTGTTCACCTCAGCTTCTTTCATCTTGCCACAGGGTAGAGAGTGGTTCAGTGAGCCTTTGCCCTCACCCCCCCTAGGGCTTGAGATTTCTTTTTACACCAGTATTCGAAATAGGCCATTATTCACTATTGGTATAATAAAATAAGGGCGGAGGGAACAAGGATGGTGGACTCTCGATGCCCATAAGATTAACCCCCACTAGGTGCTGGGCCCGAATCCAGCTTCACACCAGCAGGTCAAGAATCTGGGTATCAAACTAGATGACCAATTTATCAGAACTCTTCAGTTTGCAGCTGCAACTAAACCATGTCCCTTCCAGTACCAAATACAGAAAAAAATCCTAATGTTTTTGCCAGCACATGTAGAAATACATCTCTAGCAGTAGCCTATTTTTAGTTGTCCACAAGTTACGCCTCCTTTCGTAGAAGAGAGTGTTTGTTCCTAGTGCCAACTCTCTCTGAAGCGTGGGAGTTTGTTTTCGAATTTTCCTACTGTTTTTATTTATTTCGAAAGTGAAGTAGTTTTATTTTAAATATCATTGCAAAGCTCTGCACTATCTTCAGATTAGGCAAATTTAGTGATCACATGACCAATTGACTAACTTTTTTGTCATATTATAAGGGGCATATTTACAAAATTTTGGCGTAGGGCAGTGCCGCAAGCCTTCTACCTGCGCTGCCCTATGTCAAAAGAAAAGGGCAGGACTGAGCCGTATCTACAAGATACGCGCATTCCTGTCCTTCCTGCCAGCGTAGGTGCACAAACTGCAGCCGAGTGTCCATGCAGGCACCCTTGCACCATGGCGCAAGGGTGTCTGTGTTGTTGGCATGATTGTTTTTGTGCATGAAGGGACACCTTCCCTCACAAAAACAATCAAAGGCGGCATTTCCCTTGAACTATATGTGCTGCAGAATGCAGCATATGTGGAAAGAGACAAAAAAACGAGGAGAAATGTAAGCATTTCTCCTCATTTCGCTTGCTTTGGGAAGGCATTAGTTTTGCCGCTGCTCCAGATCTATGCTATGTTGCAAGTCTGGGGCAGTGTCAAAAAACATGGGTGTTGCGTGGGAACACCTATGGCAACACCCATGGAACGGCCCTTCCACGCAGAGCTTTACTCCATATTACAAGGCCACGAAATATCACGCAGGGTGGCTTTGCGTGGACTTGTAACTATGGGCTGGCACACTGGTCCTCCAGAGCATCACAAAAGTATTCACTGGCGGTGTAAAAGTGCCACTGGGGCATTGCAAATATGCCCCTGAGTTTTTAACGGGAAGTTGTGTGAAAGCTCTATAGTGATCGAAACACCTGTGAATCCTTGAGGAGGAATCCAGTATGCGTTTGTAGCACATCTTGGGGGCGTGTTGTTATGACTATAGGCTGGGGAAGCACCCAGTCTGGTCCCCACCCCACCCCACAACTCAACATATCAATAACTTAAGCAAAACTCAAATCTAGGTTTTTACACAGGCCATATTTATTGCAAAATACAACAGAGTTAATACACTAAATACATTCACACAAATAACAAACTAGACAATGAGAAAGCTTTCCTGGTACACTGACAGGGTATACACTCCTAAACTAGTACACAGCATACAACATCATGTACAATATCAACAGGATAACAAAAGAAGAGGGCACTCGTATTTGCATAGCACTCAAGTCAAATGGTCTTTTTCCACTCCATCCATACACATGAAGCAAAACCACCCCCATCTTGGGGAGCAATCCCAGGTCCCTTCCCAACCAGATGTAAGTCCTTGACTTACCCCATGTCCATCAGGTTAGGGGTTCTTGTCCTATCCACGAGAGCAGAGGCTAAAGCCCGAAACCCTACGCAGCTACCCAGCTTCTCAAATCTTTATTCCCATCCCTGTGGAAATTGTATCACAGTCACAGAATGAAAATGTATAGTAACAACTTCAGTGCAATGAGTCTCTGTGGACTGGTTGATCATACGTTTAGCATTGTTTTGCTACAGTGGTATGGTTGTCGCACTGGTTCTGGCTATAATTCACTTGATAAATATCAAAATACAAAAACAAAGGCAATCATGTAAACCAGTGACCTCCTTTATGAGGATTTCACACAGGGCAGGGCAGCAAGTCATCAGTCTGCGCTGCCCTACGTCAAAGTGAAAGGGCAGTAATGCACTGTATTTATCTAATAGGGTGCATTCCTGTCCTTTCCCCCAGTGCTGGTGCCGTTTGGCAGCCTAGTGCCACGCAGGCACCCTTGCACCATAGTGCAAGGGTGCCTGTGTTGTCGGCAGGATTGTTTTTGTGCAGTAAGGTGCACAAAAACAATCCTGAGACAATCCTGAGAGGTTTTTTCCTCTTTCCATGTGCTGCAAAATGCAGCACACTTGGAAAGAGGAATAAAGAGGAGAACTAAAGTTATTTCTCCTCGTTACGCCTCACCTTGGAAGGCGTAAGGTTTTGGCGCATGCCCAGGTTTACATGGTCAAAGGTCAAACACAGTTCAAGCATCCATTACAATGGTGGGGTCACACAATGAAGGTAGGTAGTATCCTGGTAGAGGCAGTACTCAAGTATGGTTAAGGGTGATTAACCAAGGTGTCTGTCAGATAGGAGTAGCTTGAGGTCCTTTTTGAAGGTAGCTATGCAGGTTGTTAGGTGAAGGGAGGGAGCTCAGGAGTTCCATATTCTTGTGGCACCACCAGAGAATAACTGGCTCATGTATGAGTCTTGGCTCAAGGTGTGTGGGGGTGTGGTGGGGGGTTCCAGGAACAGGGATTGGGCATTTCTGTCCAGCATCTGTGGTTTTGAAGCGCTTGTAATGAGTTTATAGAAGCTTGCTCTTCGTGTGCTGAACCCAAGGTTTAGGGAACCCTGTTGTGCCTGTCCTGCACTTGGAGTTTAGAGATGCTTGCTATACATGTTCTGAGCCTATAGTCTAGTGAAGCTTTCTCTGCCGCCTTTGTACCTATAGTTTAGAGAAGCTTTCACTTTCTATCCTTCACTTGTAGTTTAAAGCCACTTTCTCTACGTCTCGTGGGCCTTTTAGTTTAGAGGTGCTTGCTGTACTTGTCCTACACCAATTGTTTAGAGAAGTTAGTTCTCCTTTTCTGCATCTCTAGTTTAGAGAAGATAGCTCTGCCACTCCTGCATATGTAGTTAATGAATGTTTGTTCCCTCTATCCTGTCCGTGCAGTTTGCAGAAGCTTGGTCTGATCTAACCAGTGGTTTGGGGTAGCTTGTGCTACCTGACCTGAATCTGTTTTTCAGATGTGTTTATTCTGCTTTCCCTTCACCTTTGGTTTAGGGATGATCTTGTGCTGCCCATAGGGAATGTTTCACCAATGATGCTGTTCTAGTAATTCAGGACAGTGTGCTCTGCCTAATGTGTGAGTAGAGCTTCTACCTCACACCCTTCTCTCCAAGTTCCCTACAGCAGGCAGTAGCAGTGTGCATTGGCAGGACTAGTTGACAGAATGAAAGGCATTGGCTATAAACACTCTACCAGCATTCTTACTTTAATTTATAAAAATGCTGGCCAGCCATGGGGCCTTGGGCAGTGTCCATCATTGTGTGCTCCTTGATAACAGGTTAAAGCTGTTCTCTGGTTACCTCTTTATAGCACTCCTCCTCCATTGCCTTCTTTGCTCTTCCATCAATCTTTCTTTCCAAGTTTCACTCAAAGCTCTCACTTCTACATTAAAGGCACAGCAGGCAGGGGCCCAGCCAAATGAGTTTTTAGAGTGTAAGCAGAGATGGGCAGACCTAAATTGGAAACGCAAGATTTCTTGACCTGTCACAGGCTCTGAAAGGCCAGTATGGTTGTGGTGATGCTACATGATTTTCAGGGCCAGGGCTCTTTTAGTAAATTTTCACTATTACCCTTTAGGATAATTGATAGCTACCAAAAGTCCAGCAGAGGAAAAGACACCATGGCATGTTAGGAGCCCGTGGCTCCCCAGTTACAGTTGTCTTCTAACCATTACCCAACTGGGTAACTATTTAAACTAACATATTAAAAATATTTATCCAATAAATTCATGTATATTTACATTTTTGATTTATAAATTAAATATGTACTACAAATAGTGTTGGTCTTACCCAACTAGTATACAGGGGGGCCGTTTTCCTAGCTTGCACTGGGGCCAGTGGCACGCTTGCCAGCCACTGTGCCTTTTTAGGTCTCGCCTGACCCAGCGCATGCGCTGGTCTGGCGAGACTTATTGAGAGGGCTCCAAAAAGTGCTACCAAGCCATCCAAGAGCTAGAGTGCATGTGCGCGGGCGCGCGTGCCGCGCTTTACCGCGATTACTTTCACTTTCGTGGCCGCACGGCCGCTTTGCATAGCCAATAGGTCTCGCTTTTGGGACCTTATAAGTATTTAGTTATGCAACTGTTGCATGGCTAAACACTTATAAGGTCCCAAAGGCGAGACCTATTGGCTATGCCAGTGCTTGTTAGTGTTTGGTTCCCTTATCTTACACTAACATCAGTAGAACGTCTTGACCACTCACCACCAGTGCAGCTTAAGATCCTTGCCTGTGCTCTTGCTGTCGGCGGTGTTTGCCTGCCTCTAAAATGTACCTGAAACCCCTTGCTGTTGGAGTAGGTGAACTGTTTACTTGATACCCAAAAAACTGAACCCAGGGCAAGTCCCACATATCGAAGGGGTGCTGAAATTTAAAGTAAACATGCGAGTTGAAATAACAGAGTGGCCACTGTCTTAAGGTTTGCTGATATATTAAGTACCTCACAGCTGTCATTCACTTTCTCTTGTGGGGCTGTTTCTTTCCCCAGTACCTTGCCCTGCATCACCTGATGGAAAGGCTGAAGTGAGGTATTAGTTGCTAGGGGCTTCATTTACAAGTCCATTGTGCCGCAGGTGCGCCACTTTTTTAGACGCACTGGCGGCACGTGACTTTTCACGGCCTTGTAAAAATGGGCCCCTTTCACACATTACTATGCATGAAAAGGGTGTTCCATGGGTGTTACTGTGGGTGTTTCGACTCAACATCCATGGAACCTGACACATTCCCAGATTTACAAAGTGTTGTAAACCTGGGAATGCATCAGAATCCTACGCCTCCCGAGGTGTGGCATAGGAGTGGTGCAACGAGGAGAAATACTTTTATTTCTCCTCGTTGTTTGCTCTTTCTATGTGTGCCGCATTCTGCAGCACACATAGAAGGAGCAAAACGCTATTATTGATTGTTTTTGTCCGTTCCTTCACAACTACAATAATCCCTGCAATGCAGGCACAATTGCACAATGGTGCAAGGGTGCCTGCGTTGACGCACACCTGCTGTTTGTGTAACTGCGCAGGGGAGAAGGACAGGAATGTGCCATATCTTGTAGATACGGCGCATTTCTGCTCTTTTATTTTGATGCACGTCAGCGCAGCAGGAAGGCTTGCTGAGCTGTCATGTGTCAAAATATGGACTGCTTTGTTGAAGGAGTCATTTTGTAACCATTCCCACTTTTAACCTGTTTAGGACCTGTGGTTCCTTTATTTTCTCCTACCTTCTCCCAAACAGTGTAGGTCCTATACCCTTCATGCTGATATTTCAAGCATGCGCACAACCTCATACTTGGCAGCATATGGAGCATTGACATCATCAGAGGGGTAGCTGCGTGTGGTAAAATCAGCGCAATGCACGATAGCCCTGAGGTGGATGGGGGCCCAACTAGAAGAGCCCCTAAGTCCTGAGAGGACAGCTAGTTGTGCCAAAGGAGTTCTTATAGCACTGCCAGCTTTCTGTTAGCTCCATCCAATTCCCTCAGTTATAGGACTCAGACTCCAAGAAGCAGAATCCACCGAAGCACATATGAGGCACTGCGAAGGCCGCATTGTGCACATACTGAATAGATGAGCAGTGTGCATGTCCAATTTTTGAAAAATGCAGAGTGCACCATTTGGTCCTGACGGCCTGCGCCAGCAGACGTCAAAGAAGAAGTAATGCCCATGCTGTTGCTTTGCATCTGAAGAGATGACAGCTACTGTAATCACTGCATTCAGCCTGACAGGTGGAGGCAGACAACGTTTAAAACAACTTATTGGGGGTCTACTGAGGGAGGGGGATATGCACAGTACTATAGCAGAGGTGGATGAAGCAAAAAATTAACATGGAGAGCCAAGCCAAGGGCTGTGTTGGCATTAAGGGCCTTATGTTCGTACAATGCATCTGGTTAATTTGCCCACTGACTTTTACTGAATGCATTGTTTTTTTGCAAGCCGACTTATGTTCAAACATGTTAGTCTGCGAAATTTCCAATTCGTAAGGGGTGCAATTTGACCTACCTCATTAATATGAATGAAGTACGTCGTAAATTGCGACCCATTATGAATCACTAACATCACAGGGATGGGGGCCTGCTGGGCTCAGCAGATCACCATGCCTGTGTTTGCTTTTTAACAAAACAATCTATCTTTTCTTGTTTGCGAGTGAGTGACCACCTCCTTTGTGGTCTCGGTAACCCATCAATGATTTGGGACTGTAATTGCAGTTGCAAACCACTGATACATACCATAAGAAATTGCAAAATGGAAGGGACACTCTAAACATGCCCCTTTCAATTTCCAATTCAGAATGTAGTCGCAAACCTATTTCGCAATTCAGTAACAAGTTACCGAATTGCAATTTGTGTTTTAACATACTAAAATTCTATTTTGGTTCTATTCTCGCTCCTATTTGACATAAAATTGAAATGCTTTGTCTTTCATTCTTGCTGCCTGAGGTTAGAGTCTTTGTAGCAGATACAAGCCACATGAAGTCTCTGCTCATTCTGATCTTGAGGGTTCAAGAAGACCTTGAGTTGAATCAGAGTTTGGAGTCTGGATCAAGCCTTCAGTGGCTCACCCACATCTATACTTTACACTGAGTATTCTAAGTCTGAAATGAGCTTAGATGCTGCTGCCAGTGTAATACCTGTTTTGTATGTGAGGATGTCTTAGTTTGCACTATCTCTGACCATCTTGCGCTTGTGCTCTGTATGAGGGGAATTCACACTGCTGCCAAATGCTGCACATTGTTTATATGTTTGCTTATGAACAGGCTTGGACTGCTGCTAAAGATGCTGCCCATGTCATGTGCATGTGAGGGAACCCTGCATTGTTTCTGACCAGATTGATTTTAAGTGCATACTCAAGGTCGTAATACAAAATGAAGGGGCACACCTGCAGATTGCGATGAGGGGCCTCTCATTCTCCCACTAGTAACAGATAAGTCAGTGTCCTTGGGCTGAATGGAAGATCCCGGAGGGTTTGTGGGCCCCTGTAAGGTTGAGGGCCCACCACTTTTCAAAGGCTTCTGGGGCCTCAAATACAGCAAAGCGTGAACTCCTGCCTGATGCTATACCTGGTTTATGTGTGGAAATTGTGCTGTGCCTATAGGTCAAGCTTGTACTCATACACCTCAGTGTTGTTCCTTACACTTCTACCAAATCTGAAATGCTATTATTCATTGTATCTTAGGGGGATGTTAAATAGTGCTGGCCATGGCCACCTTTGTTCTGTGTCTTTGAATGTAGTTTGCACTGGCTGCAGTGCCACACTTGTTCCATGACTTTGAAAGAAGCTTGCGCTGGCTATCACTGCAGTACCAAACTTGTTCCATATCTTGGAAGGAAACTTGAACTGGTCCTGTAGCACCACACTTCTTCCATGTCTTTCAGGAAAGATTGTGATGCTTGACCTGTGCTATATGTCTTATGTGGGTGAGAACAAGGACCCACTGTGCTCCTGCTCCCTGTGCTCAATCTATTTATGTGTGTTTTAGGTCTGGCCAAAAGACTGCATTAGCTGATTCGCCAGCTCATGTTTTCTCAAAAATAATACAGAAACTTGTTTAGAGAATATGGGCTTTGATTAGGCCCACGTACGTTTTTCATCAGAGTGTCATTCACATTTTGGTTCAGCCAATCAGAAGAGCATACATACCAGTGGCCAGTGGATCAGTTCTCTTCAGCCCCTGACTTTGTTGAAAGTGTTTGGCAAAGCCTAGTAGACAACTGCTGACCTTTAGAATGGCAGGTAATCTAACAGTATTTTGCCTGCTTGCCATGTGTTACTCTGCATCCAGAGAAGTCCTACCTCAGGAGATATTTCCTTTAGTGCATCCTCCATCAGTTCACCTGCAACTGCAGACTAGTGCTAATTGAGTAACAAGAGTATCAGCAGTTCTGCTGCCTTTGCTACTGGACCACACATTTCTTATGTAGAGGGCCAGGTTTCACTGTTGCAAGCTTTAAAACCATGCCACCATCTTGAAACAGTATTCTGAATACAATATCATTTTTTTAGACTGAACTACTACTCTCCACCAGAGCAGCATGGTTGTTCTATAACATTCTGGTCACTTTTGGAGCCTGATTGTGCCCCTATCTCTTGCAATCCTCAAGACACAAGTTGGGGGTACACGTGGGTAGACAGCATCCATACACTATTTTGACATGGTGGGTGCTATCTACCCTGCCAAGAAGTTGTTACCTACTGAAATATTCTGAACTTGTTCCAGTGTAATTGTTAGACATCGGCACACATTCAGCAGCACCTGCATGTTGTCGGCTTTCGTTCTCCAGCAGCAATGTGCAGATTACAACTGGGCTTTGTTATTTTAAATTCCAGCTGGGCCCTAAACAAAGGCTGAAGTTAAGGTGCCATCAGGCCTCCTTTTGGTGAGTATCTTGGCTGGGAGCTATCTGGAGGCTCACATCTAATTGCAGATGTAATGAAGGGGATACAAAGGCACATAGCTTGCTAACACTACACGGGTACTCAAGAGAGGCATGCTTTTCACTTTGTTCAGTCTCTGTCTATAAAATATGCATGCATCTTAAGAATGTCAGATGTGTTATTCTGTCACAGCATTTACACAAATAACAATGGAAATACCACTATTTTGTTTAATTTCTTTTATAGCACTACTTATCCCAGTGCAGGCTGTCAGTGTATATCACAAGTACACATTATGCACAGGCAATAAATCATATTTGTGTAAATCTATGTACAGGATGTGTTACATACAACAGTGAGGATCTCTATGTTAAAAACAGTAGCCCACTTAGCTATCTACATGAACTAAAAGTCAGTCATCTGCATGCTACATGATGTGCTTTGCAGGAGCCACATTAAACTTCTTTGCTACTTTGATTAAAAACTGGTACTAGACAAAACACAGATATCTCCAGCGAATGTGTTAACCACCAGAGTTATCTTTCCATTATTATTATTCACTGAGTTTTACCGGCACACAAAGCTCTCTGCAGCAGGTGCCTTAACCCCATAAGATATTTTAAAATGCAGACTTTGCAGCCAAATACTGCCACGTTTCCCCTTATGACAATTTCTTTGTGGCAGAGTTTTTAAAACATTTTATAAATTGAGGCCTAGATTTTGCGTTGGGTTGTGTTCAGTCCCGGCTCCAGGAATTTTTATTTGGGTGGGCCAAGGGTGCATTCGGGTAGGCCACTGCTGGCCCGATTTATCGCTTATATATCTAGTCAGGCCTGCTTCAGGGCCCTCCTTTATCTCTCCTTAGTCTTACAAGGCACAGTAAAACGAACTCTTTTCCAAGTCTCTTTCGAAATGTTATCACTCTCAAAATGTGCTTTTTCTCCATGTAATGTCCCTTTGATGGGAAGAAGAGATTTCTAAGGTGGGAGTATCAAGCAAGGGACACTACTCGGGCATCCTCTGTGCGAGCCTTCAGGGAGAAACCCTCTTCATTACTACCTCCACCTGACCCCTGACTCTGCAGCGCACTCGCTTACAGGCTTGATTATCCACTTTTCTACCACCCCTCTCCATTACACCTTATCTCACAGCTGACCTTGGGCCCCAGCCTCATATCAGCCACCATTCAGTTCCACTTTCTTTATTCCCAGTAAAAAACAATAGTAAAATCACCCTCAAACTTGAAACATTGAATTGAGCAGTAAATGTAATTAGCATGCATGTTAAAGTATGCTCCACAGTTGTCCTAATCACCTGACTGTTAATTAAATAAACGGAAACTAAAAGGCGTTACTTATTTGGCACAACACAATGAAAAATCTAATTTGTTAAATTTGGTAATGCAATCAAATGTACCCATTATAGACCTGCAAAAGAATTTGACTAGAAGTATTTGTAATATCTTTATTTCTCTTCACCTCTGTCCTCTTTCTCAGTCTATTTCACCAAACCCAGGTGCTGAGGAGGGTGGAGTGGGGTGGGTGGTTGCATACTTGTTCCTTAGGAATTTATAAAATAAATACACCATTAAGTAGAAAATAAAATGAAAAACAAGTTATGTGAGATCCTCCCAAACACCAACCAATATTTCCTTTATACCCACCATATGACGTAAGACTAGGCTAATATGTGTTTAAATGAGATACTGTTTCAATGTAAGAGCAGGAGAGTCTGATTTCTGAATGTGAATGTCACCTGCGGCTGGCATATGTTGTGACATATGTAACTGAATGAGATTTACCTAACAACATACAGCTGTTTTCCTTTCCCTTTCGTTTTGCATTTTAGGCACTGCATAAACCATGCCACTTTAAGTCTAGGAAATCAGGCACAATATTTATTTAACGTCAGAAATCCTTTCTTCTCTCATTTAAATAGTTTTTCCCTACAATGTTTTTTCCTCTACTCATCCACTGAAACCTGAGATAATTTGTACTTCTTCCCACACTTTCTTCATATGACGTGGAGATAAGTATGGAAATGCATTCACAAATATTTGGGATATCCTTAGTCACTCCTCTCCGCCGCTCCTGGCTACACACACTATGTGTGATACTACAAACTATATGACAATTTAAGAGGCACATGTTTTATCTTTTTCCAGACATAAATCAGATGTAGGTTTGGAAAACTACTTGTAAATCAGGACCCCAAGATCTTTGGAAGGAAAGTGGCATAGAATGAGGTCTAGGTGTCTGTGGTCTTCAGAACTCAAATCTTTTACTCTAAGAGAAGAACGATAGTCTGTGCACATTTCACTCCTTAATCATCACCACATCTATGAAAGAGGCTTTAAATCTAGTCTATGCGATCGGTGCTAGCATTTGAGAGGCGAGTGGAAGCCAATGGACGTCATTAAGGGGTAGCCAGTCTCACCAGATGCTACCCCTGCCTGCCCCTTTGGTGCACTTTGCACTGTCCTTGCTACCCTTGATCTCAGGTGTCATAATGTAGTGAGGGCTGCAATTTATATACGTACATTGCTAAGTTAGCATAACCGCGTTAGATGTTAGAAAGCCATCTTGCCACTTTTGCTGCTTTTGCACACGACACTGCAGTTACATGTTATTATTTGAGAAATGCTTGCTCGCCTTTTCTTCACATGAGAACTGTCTGTTGTTCACATCCCTAGCCGTGAGCTGCGACCTTGGTCTGAACATTGTGTAAAGAAACAGTCTGGGTCGCTAGACGGTGCATGTTTTTGGGTTCAGGTTGATCGGCCCACTATTTAGCCATAACACGCACACAGCTGCAAATACCTCAGAGTCGAGCGCTTTTAATATTGTAGGCTGCATGCTTAACACATTCATTCGGAAGAAGAGCTTTCCCAGGAGCAGAGTACACCTGATCCTGTGATGTGATTCCACTAAGCTGATCATTACGGTATGAGTTCCCCATTCAAGCCTAGAGACCTTCTTCTAGTCTAATAATATTAGTTTACTAGCGAAAGGAAGGTGGCTGTATTCCACTGTCATTATATTACGATTTCTCCTTTCATTTTCTATGGTATTGTAACTATGCTGATGGTTTTGATTTTAATCATTTGTCTGCTTATGTTAGCCAAAGTACTGCATCTTAGGACACGAGGTTTATAAAATAAACTCTTTTAACTTTACCGTGTCTTTGTTTACTCTTGTTGTGGACTGATATGAGAATAATAACGAACAGGTATTTCTGATTCCCACCATTCCTGAGAATACACTAAGTCGCTTGTTCTGGGTTGTCTATACATTGGGACCGCCGAGATAAATACGGATAACGAATGGGACACTGATGCTGGTCTGATAGGGGTTCTGGGTACTGTGGTGAGTTTTTGGTACACCGCAATTCACTGAGGTCCTGGTTTCCTGTGCATAGTTCTGTGCATGAGCAGAATCCCTGCAACATGGCACACCTAACGTTTGGTCTATTGATTTGAAATGCCTTAGTAGTGCTTATATTAGTCCACGACTCCCTCACTCTTGTTTCCGGATAACGGGAGTGATGGGTTTTGACCTACCTGTTACTCAGCTGATAGGTTCTTTCAAGCTTGATCATTAAAAAGGTTTCTTCTATTTCTGAACCCTGGTGCTACTGATTAAACTCGTTGTTGATCTTTTGTGTGTCCTTATGGCGGTTGAAATTGCTGCACATAGCCGTACACCTCTACGACGTCATTTGACGACGTACGGGGTGCCGGACGATGGGATGGCCGTTATTTTTGTGGTGTGTGCTGATGGAACCCATCCTTATGAGTTGTTCTACTCTTGGGTGACACTGCCAGCAGTGAATGCGGATGATAAAACGTTTCACTCGTATAGTCCTAGCCAATTATACGCCATATCGGACTCTAGAGATCCCCCTTTCAGCCTGGCAGCACAGCATTTGGTTTAATGGCGCCCTTACCCATACGGTTGCACCGGCTAGAATGGGTCCTTTGTCAATTCCAGGGGCCACATGGCCGGTGCTTGCCGGATTTACGCCTCACCCCCGCTATTCGACTATTGCGGTGGATGAGCTGCGTACGCTCCATACAACCCTTATTTCAGTATATAGGGCTTTGGTGCAATACGTTTCACGTAATGTGCAGGTGGGTCCTGCTGTTGCCGGACTACCGGCTGGTCACCCGGCAGTTGTTATTAGTCCCGTCATAGTTAATTCGGTGATGGGCAAGTGCCCCCAGAATAAGGATCATTTTCTTTATTGGCTTGCCGAGAAATTTGACCAGCTGGAAGCAGTGTTTCCACACTCTACGGAGGTGGAGAAACACAGAATTCTCACCATTAGTTTGCCAAAAGACATTATCCCTGATGTGTCAGATTGTGACAACTGGGGAAAGATCTTTGCCACGGTCTACTCGAAGTGCTTCGGCACTCAGTCTATGGTCGTGTTGCCCTCCGTCATTAAACATATTCAAGATCAGCACGGACCGGAGGCGGCTGTAGAGTTGGGTAATGAGGCTTGTCGGAGTATTCGACGTCGTTGCCCCCCTCGTCCTTGGTAATCTCAAGGGAGATGCGGTACAATTCCAAGTGGCAAATGGCTTAGCCCGCGTCGCTGAACTCGATAAGTCCAAAGAGTTACCTAAACTTATTGCGGAAGTTCATAAAACTATTGGCAGCAGTAGTTTGGGAGTTAAACCAACTGTAATAATTCCTGACTTGATACAACAAACTAAGGTGAGTTCGTTTAGTAAAGACGATTGTCTAGCTTTTCCAAAACAGAGTTGGAGAGCATAGAAACAGGGAAAGCAGCAACAGAAACAGGGGTCTCGTCCTGCGTCTCCCGTACAGCAGACTAGCGAACGCACATGATTTGCGCGATTGTACTAGTATTAAGTCGCCTGATAGATTTCAGGTTACTGAACAACGCTCTCCTCGTTCTTCACAGGAAACATCGGCCTCACAGTCCGGTGGCGGAGACCGTGGCAAAGGTCGGGGTGCACAACAAGGTCGTGAACAACCCCGTCAGGCTGACGGTAAAGGCAAGCAAAACGAGTTTGCACGTCAACGCCCCCCGTTTCAGAAGAAGAAAGTTGCTGCACTGACAGCGAGGTATGCCACAGATAGTGAGAACGCAGCTTCGGAACCTGACATGGGCCCTAACGCTGCTCGACAGCGTGGCGGAGGTTACAGTAGTGCGGCAAGCACTGCGTCCATATCTGGAAGCGACAGCAACTGATACGTTCATTACCGTAGAAACTGCTGACACTAGAGTGGCTCCCCCGGACAGACTATATAACATAGTCCTCCTAATTGAAGGTGACATACAACGTACAATTCAAGGGATTTTGGGGGATACTAAGACATCTTCTTATGACATTCTCCTAGCGGAGGCAGACCGGCCCCCGGCTTTCATTTTAGATGCTCCTAGAGGGGAGGAGGTAATCCTCCCGTCCTTTGCGCACACAGTGCCAAAGGACCGGCTAAAAGGTTCGCTGAGGAGTGGGCTCTGGTGCTAGCACCGGCTTTGTATCGTACTCAGGTGGGCTGGGATAAATTGTCCCCCAGCCATGAGATTCCATTGCGGTCTATGCCCCAGCCACAATCCTAATATCCCATGCGTCGCGAAGCCAGACCTCACGTCGCGGCAATCCTTGAACAATTGGAATATCAAGGTGTTATTGAAACATGCGTATTCACTGTGATGAAGCCTGATGGGTCGTACCGCCTGGTTTTGGATTACCGGCATTTAAACTCTCATTGCCGGACGTGCGTGGTACAAAATACTCACAGTTCGGCTCTCGTCGATAGTCTCGTGCGAAAAAAGTTTAAAACCACACTTGACATTTCCAATGGCTTATACAGCCATAACCTGTCCTCTATTAGCAGTCAGTTGACAGCGTTTACTTCAGGCGGCAAACAAAAACAGTTTCCAAGACTGGCCATGGGCTATAAAAACAGCCCTGGCATCTTTGCCGCACGTGTAGTCTCTCTTTTAGAGAGCATAGATCCAGATGCGTACTTGTATGTCGATGATATCTATCTCACAGACGACGAGCTGTGGCCGCATCTGTGTCGCGTTGATCGCATTATAGTTATGTTCGCAGACTTCGGATACAAATTCAATTTTGCGAAGTCTCACATTGCAGAGTATACAGTGTTGTTCTTGGGCTACGAACTCAACAATGAAAGTCGAGGATTGGCTCCGCACTTCCTGGAGAAGTGTGCATGCCTCCGTGCTCCTACAACACTGAAAAAATTGTAGTCTTTGCTGGGCTTTCTGAATTTCGGTCGTACGTACATTCCTGATTATGCCCAGCGTATCAAGCCGCTTTATGCCTTGGTACAACCTACTTTTTCCAAATCGTGCTGGCTGCCGGAGCATTCAGCTATTTTGCAATTACTGCAAGCTGATCTTCTTGCTTCAAAATACTTACTGACACGTGATAACCGCACTAACCTGGTAATAAGAATTGTGCCAGGCGCAGTGGGTTTCACGTACTTAACGTTCAATGAGGGCGATACCATCCCCATTGCCTACAAATCACACCTCTACACTTCGGCTGAAATGCGTTTTTCCTCTGTCGAGAAAGTTCTTACGGCAGTACAGATGGCGATTCTCAAAGAACGAGCGCTGTCGCAAGGAAAACGCATGTTGGTTGTCACACCATATCCTGCCCTTGAGGCATTGACCAAAGCGAGTGTACCAAATTCTAAAGCTTTGCATCCTCGGTGGATACAATGGGCCACTTCCTTTACATTGCCCGACGTCACCTATATCTTTGACGGCTCATTACAGACTCAGGAGTACTTACAGTTGTTCATCCGGCTCCTCTGGCTTTGCGCCCGCTCGAAGATTACCATTGTGTCATTTACACTGACGGTTCTGCGGAACCGGCGACTGGATCAAAGCATGCCTATTCAGCAGCCTGCGCAATTGTGGTGGGTACTTTCGTAAATGGTGAATTCAAATCTGATGTTGTGCATACGCAGTCATTGGGTGATTGTACCGCACAGTTGGCAGAGCTCCGTGCTCTGGTGCTTGCACTGGAGTTTGCTGATCCTCGGGTCACTGCTCTTATAGTAAGTGACTCATTCTATTGTGTTCAATCTTACAACGACAATCTATATTTTTGGTCTCAAAAGGAATACCGTGATTCCAAAGGTAGCACAATTAAGCATAAAATGCTTTGGGTTCGAGTGGCCGAACTTAAAGAACATATGCCTCTCGTGAATGTTATTCACACTCTCGGTCACCAACGAGTTGGTGTCCATGGTGTCGGCAACAGCTTAGCTGACGAAGCAGCAAAAACAGCAGTGGCGACATATCTAGTAGGTGTAGTGGGCAAAAGAACGATGGATTTAACCCAGATCTCTTGACTGGGGGAGAATGTCTGCATTGTCAGCATTCTGTCCATCATTTGTTTGTTGTAACGCTTTTCGCCCTAAGTGGGATGGGTATTCCCAGACGTGGGACCCGTGCTCACTACGCCACTGGAGTCAAGCTATCCTGGCTGATGACGGCTGATAGCCAGAAACCGGTCCTAGGATGCTTGATTCCGGTCCAGGGAAGACATGGCTTGGCAGTTCGGGCTGGACTGTTCCCATGAGGCACAGGGTCAAGACTGATTTGCATATGGCCATGTCTAAACTGGGGTGGTGTAGTGGGCAAAAGAACGATGGATTTAACCCAGATCTCTTGACTGGGGGAGAATGTCTGCATTGTCAACATTCCGTCCATCATTTGTTTGTTGTAACGCTTTTCGCCCTAAGTGGGATGGGTATTCCCAGACGTGGGACCCGTGCTCACTACGCCACTGGAGTCAAGCTATCCTGGCTGATGACGGCTGATAGCCAGAAACTGGTCCTAGGATGCTTGATTCCGGTCCAGGGAAGACATGGCTTGGCAGTTCGGGCTGGACTGTTCCCATGAGGCACAGGGTCAAGACTGATTTGCATATGGCCATGTCTTAACTGGGGTGGTGTAGTGGGCAAAAAAACGATGGATTTAACCCAGATCTCTTGACTGGGGGAGAATGTCTGCATTGTCAGCATTCCGTCCATCATTTGTTTGTTGTAACGCTTTTCGCCCTAAGTGGGATGGGTATTCCCAGACGTGGGACCCGTGCTCACTACGCCACTGGAGTCAAGCTATCCTGGCTGATGACGGCTGATAGCCAGAAACCGGTCCTAGGATGCTTGATTCCGGTCCAGGGAAGACATGGCTTGGCAGTTCGTGCTGGACTGTTCCCATGAGGCACAGGGTCAAGACTGATTTGCATATGGCCATGTCTAAACTGGGGTGGTGTAGTGGGCAAAAGAACGATGGATTTAACCCAGATCTCTTGACTGGGGGAGAATGTCTGCATTGTCAGCATTCCGTCCATCATTTGTTTGTTGTAACGCTTTTCGCCCTAAGTGGGATGGGTATTCCCAGACGTGGGACCCGTGCTCACTACGCCACTGGAGTCAAGCTATCCTGGCTGATGACGGCTGATAGCCAGAAACCGGTCCTAGGATGCTTGATTCCGGTCCAGGGAAGACATGGCTTGGCAGTTCGGGCTGGACTGTTCCCATGAGGCACAGGGTCAAGACTGATTTGCATATGGCCATGTCTAAACTGGGGTGGTGTAGTGGGCAAAAGAACGATGGATTTAACCCAGATCTCTTGACTGGGGGAGAATGTCTGCATTGTCAGCATTCCGTCCATCATTTGTTTGTTGTAACGCTTTTCGCCCTAAGTGGGATGGGTATTCCCAGACGTGGGACCCGTGCTCACTACGCCACTGGAGTCAAGCTATCCTGGCTGATGACGGCTGATAGCCAGAAACCGGTCCTAGGATGCTTGATTCCGGTCCAGGGAAGACATGGCTTGGCAGTTCGGGCTGGACTGTTCCCATGAGGCACAGGGTCAAGACTGATTTGCATATGGCCATGTCTAAACTGGGGTGGTGTAGTGGGCAAAAGAACGATGGATTTAACCCAGATCTCTTGACTGGGGGAGAATGTCTGCATTGTCAGCATTCCGTCCATCATTTCTTTGTTGTAACGCTTTTCGCCCTAAGTGGGATGGGTATTCCCAGACGTGGGACCCGTGCTCACTACGCCACTGGAGTCAAGCTATCCTGGCTGATGACGGCTGATAGCCAGAAACCGGTCCTAGGATGCTTGATTCCGGTCCAGGGAAGACATGGCTTGGCAGTTCGGGCTGGACTGTTCCCATGAGGCACAGGGTCAAGACTGATTTGCATATGGCCATGTCTAAACTGGGGTGGTGTAGTGGGCAAAAGAACGATGGATTTAACCCAGATCTCTTGACTGGGGGAGAATGTCTGCATTGTCAGCATTCCGTCCATCATTTGTTTGTTGTAACGCTTTTCGCCCTAAGTGGGATGGGTATTCCCAGACGTGGGACCCGTGCTCACTACGCCACTGGAGTCAAGCTATCCTGGCTGATGACGGCTGATAGCCAGAAACCGGTCCTAGGATGCTTGATTCCGGTCCAGGGAAGACATGGCTTGGCAGTTCGGGCTGGACTGTTCCCATGAGGCACAGGGTCAAGACTGATTTGCATATGGCCATGTCTAAACTGGGGTGGTGTAGTGGGCAAAAGAACGATGGATTTAACCCAGATCTCTTGACTGGGGGAGAATGTCTGCATTGTCAGCATTCCGTCCATCATTTGTTTGTTGTAACGCTTTTCGCCCTAAGTGGGATGGGTATTACCAGACGTGGGACCCGTGCTGACTACGCCACTGGAGTCAAGCTATCCTGGCTGATGACGGCTGATAGCCAGAAACCGGTCCTAGGATGCTTGATTCCGGTCCAGGGAAGACATGGCTTGGCAGTTCGGGCTGGACTGTTCCCATGAGGCACAGGGTCAAGACTGATTTGCATATGGCCATGTCTAAACTGGGGTGGTGTAGTGGGCAAAAGAACGATGGATTTAACCCAGATCTCTTGACTGGGGGAGAATGTCTGCATTGTCAGCATTCCGTCCATCATTTGTTTGTTGTAACGCTTTTCGCCCTAAGTGGGATGGGTATTCCCAGACGTGGGACCCGTGCTCACTACGCCACTGGAGTCAAGCTATCCTGGCTGATGACGGCTGATAGCCAGAAACCGGTCCCAGGATGCTTGATTCCGGTCCAGGGAAGACATGGCTTGGCAGTTCGGGCTGGACTGTTCCCATGAGGCACAGGGTCAAGACTGATTTGCATATGGCCATGTCTTAACTGGGGTGGTGTAGTGGGCAAAAGAACGATGGATTTAACCCAGATCTCTTGACTGGGGGAGAATGTCTGCATTGTCAGCATTCCGTCCATCATTTGTTTGTTGTAACGCTTTTCGCCCTAAGTGGGATGGGTATTCCCAGACGTGGGACCCGTGCTCACTACGCCACTGGAGTCAAGCTATCCTGGCTGATGACGGCTGATAGCCAGAAACCGGTCCTAGGATGCTTGATTCCGGTCCAGGGAAGACATGGCTTGGCAGTTCGGGCTGGACTGTTCCCATGAGGCACAGGGTCAAGACTGATTTGCATATGGCCATGTCTAAACTGGGGTGGTGTAGTGGGCAAAAGAACGATGGATTTAACCCCGATCTCTTGACTGGGGGAGAATGTCTGCATTGTCAGCATTCCGTCCATCATTTGTTTGTTGTAACGCTTTTCGCCCTAAGTGGGATGGGTATTCCCAGACGTGGGACCCGTGCTCACTGCGCCACTGGAGTCAAGCTATCCTGGCTGATGACGGCTGATAGCCAGAAACCGGTCCTAGGATGCTTGATTCCGGTCCAGGGAAGACATGGCTTGGCAGTTCGGGCTGGACTGTTCCCATGAGGCACAGGGTCAAGACTGATTTGCATATGGCCATGTCTAAACTGGGGTGGTGTAGTGGGCAAAAGAACGATGGATTTAACCCAGATCTCTTGACTGGGGGAGAATGTCTGCATTGTCAGCATTCCGTCCATCATTTGTTTGTTGTAACGCTTTTCGCCCTAAGTGGGATGGGTATTCCCAGACGTGGGACCCGTGCTCACTACGCCACTGGAGTCAAGCTATCCTGGCTGATGACGGCTGATAGCCAGAAACCGGTCCTAGGATGCTTGATTCCGGTCCAGGGAAGACATGGCTTGGCAGTTCGGGCTGGACTGTTCCCATGAGGCACAGGGTCAAGACTGATTTGCATATGGCCATGTCTAATCTGGGGTGGTGTAGTGGGCAAAAGAACGATGGATTTAACCCAGATCTCTTGACTGGGGGAGAATGTCTGCATTGTCAGCATTCCGTCCATCATTTGTTTGTTGTAACGCTTTTCGCCCTAAGTGGGATGGGTATTCCCAGACGTGGGACCCGTGCTCACTACGCCACTGGAGTCAAGCTATCCTGGCTGATGACGGCTGATAGCCAGAAACCGGTCCTAGGATGCTTGATTCCGGTCCAGGGAAGACATGGCTTGGCAGTTCGGGCTGGACTGTTCCCATGAGGCACAGGGTCAAGACTGATTTGCATATGGCCATGTCTAAACTGGGGTGGTGTAGTGGGCAAAAGAACGATGGATTTAACCCAGATCTCTTGACTGGGGGAGAATGTCTGCATTGTCAGCATTCCGTCCATCATTTGTTTGTTGTAACGCTTTTCGCCCTAAGTGGGATGGGTATTACCAGACGTGGGACCCGTGCTCACTACGCCACTGGAGTCAAGCTATCCTGGCTGATGACGGCTGATAGCCAGAAACCGGTCCTAGGATGCTTGATTCCGGTCCAGGGAAGACATGGCTTGGCAGTTCGGGCTGGACTGTTCCCATGAGGCACAGGGTCAAGACTGATTTGCATATGGCCATGTCTAAACTGGGGTGGTGTAGTGGGCAAAAGAACAATGGATTTAACCCAGATCTCTTGACTGGGGGAGAATGTCTGCATTGTCAGCATTCCGTCCATCATTTGTTTGTTGTAACGCTTTTCGCCCTAAGTGGGATGGGTATTCCCAGACGTGGGACCCGTGCTCACTACGCCACTGGAGTCAAGCTATCCTGGCTGATGACGGCTGATAGCCAGAAACCGGTCCTAGGAAGCTTGATTCCGGTCCAGGGAAGACATGGCTTGGCAGTTCGGGCTGGACTGTTCCCATGAGGCACAGGGTCAAGACTGATTTGCATATGGCCATGTCTAAACTGGGGTGGTGTAGTGGGCAAAAGAACGATGGATTTAACCCAGATCTCTTGACTGGGGGAGAATGTCTGCATTGTCAGCATTCCGTCCATCATTTGTTTGTTGTAACGCTTTTCGCCCTAAGTGGGATGGGTATTCCCAGACGTGGGACCCGTGCTCACTACGCCACTGGAGTCAAGCTATCCTGGCTGATGACGGCTGATAGCCAGAAACCGGTCCTAGGATGCTTGATTCCGGTCCAGGGAAGACATGGCTTGGCAGTTCGGGCTGGACTGTTCCCATGAGGCACAGGGTCAAGACTGATTTGCATATGGCCATGTCTAAACTGGGGTGGTGTAGTGGGCAAAAGAACAATGGATTTAACCCAGATCTCTTGACTGGGGGAGAATGTCTGCATTGTCAGCATTCCGTCCATCATTTGTTTGTTGTAACGCTTTTCGCCCTAAGTGGGATGGGTATTCCCAGACGTGGGACCCGTGCTCACTACGCCACTGGAGTCAAGCTATCCTGGCTGATGACGGCTGATAGCCAGAAACCGGTCCTAGGATGCTTGATTCCGGTCCAGGGAAGACATGGCTTGGCAGTTCGGGCTGGACTGTTCCCATGAGGCACAGGGTCAAGACTGATTTGCATATGGCCATGTCTAAACTGGGGTGGTGTAGTGGGCAAAAGAACGATGGATTTAACCCAGATCTCTTGACTGGGGGAGAATGTCTGCATTGTCAGCATTCCGTCCATCATTTGTTTGTTGTAACGCTTTTCGCCCTAAGTGGGATGGGTATTCCCAGACGTGGGACCCGTGCTCACTACGCCACTGGAGTCAAGCTATCCTGGTTGATGACGGCTGATAGCCAGAAACCGGTCCTAGGATGCTTGATTCCGGTCCAGGGAAGACATGGCTTGGCAGTTCGGGCTGGACTGTTCCCATGAGGCACAGGGTCAAGACTGATTTGCATATGGCCATGTCTAAACTGGGGTGGTGTAGTGGGCAAAAGAACGATGGATTTAACCCAGATCTCTTGACTGGGGGAGAATGTCTGCATTGTCAGCATTCCGTCCATCATTTGTTTGTTGTAACGCTTTTCGCCCTAAGTGGGATGGGTATTCCCAGACGTGGGACCCGTGCTCACTACGCCACTGGAGTCAAGCTATCCTGGCTGATGACGGCTGATAGCCAGAAACCGGTCCTAGGATGCTTGATTCCGGTCCAGGGAAGACATGGCTTGGCAGTTCGGGCTGGACTGTTCCCATGAGGCACAGGGTCAAGACTGATTTGCATATGGCCATGTCTAAACTGGGGTGGTGTAGTGGGCAAAAGAACGATGGATTTAACCCAGATCTCTTGACTGGGGGAGAATGTCTGCATTGTCAGCATTCCGTCCATCATTTGTTTGTTGTAACGCTTTTCGCCCTAAGTGGGATGGGTATTACCAGACGTGGGACCCGTGCTGACTACGCCACTGGAGTCAAGCTATCCTGGCTGATGACGGCTGATAGCCAGAAACCGGTCCTAGGATGCTTGATTCCGGTCCAGGGAAGACATGGCTTGGCAGTTCGGGCTGGACTGTTCCCATGAGGCACAGGGTCAAGACTGATTTGCATATGGCCATGTCTAAACTGGGGTGGTGTAGTGGGCAAAAGAACGATGGATTTAACCCAGATCTCTTGACTGGGGGAGAATGTCTGCATTGTCAGCATTCCGTCCATCATTTGTTTGTTGTAACGCTTTTCGCCCTAAGTGGGATGGGTATTCCCAGACGTGGGACCCGTGCTCACTACGCCACTGGAGTCAAGCTATCCTGGCTGATGACGGCTGATAGCCAGAAACCGGTCCTAGGATGCTTGATTCCGGTCCAGGGAAGACATGGCTTGGCAGTTCGGGCTGGACTGTTCCCATGAGGCACAGGGTCAAGACTGATTTGCATATGGCCATGTCTTAACTGGGGTGGTGTAGTGGGCAAAAGAACGATGGATTTAACCCAGATCTCTTGACTGGGGGAGAATGTCTGCATTGTCAGCATTCCGTCCATCATTTGTTTGTTGTAACGCTTTTCGCCCTAAGTGGGATGGGTATTCCCAGACGTGGGACCCGTGCTCACTACGCCACTGGAGTCAAGCTATCCTGGCTGATGACGGCTGATAGCCAGAAACCGGTCCTAGGATGCTTGATTCCGGTCCAGGGAAGACATGGCTTGGCAGTTCGGGCTGGACTGTTCCCATGAGGCACAGGGTCAAGACTGATTTGCATATGGCCATGTCTAAACTGGGGTGGTGTAGTGGGCAAAAGAACGATGGATTTAACCCCGATCTCTTGACTGGGGGAGAATGTCTGCATTGTCAGCATTCCGTCCATCATTTGTTTGTTGTAACGCTTTTCGCCCTAAGTGGGATGGGTATTCCCAGACGTGGGACCCGTGCTCACTGCGCCACTGGAGTCAAGCTATCCTGGCTGATGACGGCTGATAGCCAGAAACCGGTCCTAGGATGCTTGATTCCGGTCCAGGGAAGACATGGCTTGGCAGTTCGGGCTGGACTGTTCCCATGAGGCACAGGGTCAAGACTGATTTGCATATGGCCATGTCTAAACTGGGGTGGTGTAGTGGGCAAAAGAACGATGGATTTAACCCAGATCTCTTGACTGGGGGAGAATGTCTGCATTGTCAGCATTCCGTCCATCATTTGTTTGTTGTAACGCTTTTCGCCCTAAGTGGGATGGGTATTCCCAGACGTGGGACCCGTGCTCACTACGCCACTGGAGTCAAGCTATCCTGGCTGATGACGGCTGATAGCCAGAAACCGGTCCTAGGATGCTTGATTCCGGTCCAGGGAAGACATGGCTTGGCAGTTCGGGCTGGACTGTTCCCATGAGGCACAGGGTCAAGACTGATTTGCATATGGCCATGTCTAATCTGGGGTGGTGTAGTGGGCAAAAGAACGATGGATTTAACCCAGATCTCTTGACTGGGGGAGAATGTCTGCATTGTCAGCATTCCGTCCATCATTTGTTTGTTGTAACGCTTTTCGCCCTAAGTGGGATGGGTATTCCCAGACGTGGGACCCGTGCTCACTACGCCACTGGAGTCAAGCTATCCTGGCTGATGACGGCTGATAGCCAGAAACCGGTCCTAGGATGCTTGATTCCGGTCCAGGGAAGACATGGCTTGGCAGTTCGGGCTGGACTGTTCCCATGAGGCACAGGGTCAAGACTGATTTGCATATGGCCATGTCTAAACTGGGGTGGTGTAGTGGGCAAAAGAACGATGGATTTAACCCAGATCTCTTGACTGGGGGAGAATGTCTGCATTGTCAGCATTCCGTCCATCATTTGTTTGTTGTAACGCTTTTCGCCCTAAGTGGGATGGGTATTACCAGACGTGGGACCCGTGCTCACTACGCCACTGGAGTCAAGCTATCCTGGCTGATGACGGCTGATAGCCAGAAATCGGTCCTAGGATGCTTGATTCCGGTCCAGGGAAGACATGGCTTGGCAGTTCGGGCTGGACTGTTCCCATGAGGCACAGGGTCAAGACTGATTTGCATATGGCCATGTCTAAACTGGGGTGGTGTAGTGGGCAAAAGAACTATGGATTTAACCCAGATCTCTTGACTGGGGGAAAATGTCTGCATTGTCAGCATTCCGTCCATCATTTGTTTGTTGTAACGCTTTTCGCCCTAAGTGGGATGGGTATTCCCAGACGTGGGACCCGTGCTCACTACGCCACTGGAGTCAAGCTATCCTGGCTGATGACGGCTGATAGCCAGAAACCGGTCCTAGGATGCTTGATTCCGGTCCAGGGAAGACATGGCTTGGCAGTTCGGGCTGAACTGTTCCCATGAGGCACAGGGTCAAGACTGATTTGCATATGGCCATGTCTAAACTGGGGTGGTGTAGTGGGCAAAAGAACGATGGATTTAACCCAGATCTCTTGACTGGGGGAGAATGTCTGCATTGTCAGCATTCCGTCCATCATTTGTTTGTTGTAAAGCTTTTTGCCCTAAGTGGGATGGGTATTCCCAGACGTGGGACCCGTGCTCACTACGCCACTGGAGTCAAGCTATCCTGGCTGATGACGGCTGATAGCCAGAAACCGGTCCTAGGATGCTTGATTCCGGTCCAGGGAAGAAATGGCTTGGCAGTTCGGGCTGGACTGTTCCCATGAGGCACAGGGTCAAGACTGATTTGCATATGGCCATGTCAAAACTGGGGTGGTGTAGTGGGCAAAAGAACGATGGATTTAACCCAGATCTCTTGACTGGGGGAGAATGTCTGCATTGTCAGCATTCCGTCCATCATTTTTTTGTTGTGACATATCTAGTAGGAGCAGTTACAAGATCCAAAAGTAAGATTGATGATGACATTTTGGCAGCGCTTGCTGCTACAGAAATGGAAAGTAATTACCCGAGAGGTTTCCATTCTCGTTACCATTATCACTTAAGTCCTGATAAAGTCCCATTGGTAAGGATTAACGATGTTGGTGACAGATTGATTCCCAACGCGGACTGCAGACCATCGTTGATAACAGCAGCTCACGAAGGCCTGGCCTCTGCCCACGCCGGCGTTGCAGCTACTGTTTCGCTGTTACAACAACGTTACTGGTGGTGTGGTTTATAGAAACAAGCTTGCGCTTATGTTCTTGATTGTGACATTTGCCAGCAGATTAAACCTTCAACTGCTGCGCGCCCACCACAAACTCAGTTGTACATATCTAATAAACCACTAGGATGTGTTCATTTAGATCACTGCGGTCCTTTCACCTCTGATACTGCGTACAAGTACATCTTGGTTGCAGTGGATTCGTGCACACGTTTTCTGTGGGTATGGCCACAAAGGAGTGCTGATGCCCGTACTGTCATCAGGGATTTGCGTGTCTTTGTGGGAAGTTTTGCGTGTGGTACCTTTCATTCTGATCAGGGCCCTGCGTTCGCCTCTAAGGCGTACAAAGAAGCCATGAGAAATTTGGGGGTCCAAGTCAAATTTTCGTCTCCCTACCGACCTGAGGGTAATAGTGTGGTGGAGCGAATGAACCGTGACTTAAAGCAATCTTTGACAGCTAGGGTTTTAGGCACTGGCCGGAACTGGCTAGCCCATCTGTATAACGTCCAACGTGCACTTAATAATTTCCCTAGAAGGTCTCTGGGTGGGCGGACCCCATACATGATGCTCTTTGGCATACGAATGTTTGTCCCGGACCTTGATGGTCTAGACATGGCAACGTCAGCTGCACCCTTTGACGTAGATGATCACTGTGATGTATTGCAGACTACAAGAAGCCAGAGACAGTCTAGCGAAGGAACACGTGCCCTCCACATCTGATGCTGCGCTTCAGATTCCGGTAGTCGGCTGGCTACCTCGAGTTGGTGATCTGGTCCGTGAGAAGGTGGAGAACAAGAAGGAGTTCGGCCCTTCATATCGTGCACCGGTTCCAGTGCTTGGCGTGCAGGGTACACGAACAGTCATTTTACCTCCACTTCCTGGTCGCAAGGATAACAGGTACATCTCTATTGACAATGTCAAGCTACAGCGAGTGGCCGATTCTTCTTAGTATGACTCCAGCGGTTTCTTGCCCTGCGATGCTGAGAAACTCTGTTTTGGCTCCAGTTTCTACCACCTTGTATGATGTTGCCATCGAGATGCATACAGTTACTGGTCCTTTGTTGCCACCAACAGCTGGTGGTTTACCTGAAGATACTGAGTATGCTTATCCTGCAGATGTACCATTGCCTGTTTTACAATCCACCGAGGTTAACCAGTCACGCTACTCCTTTGACACTAACTCAATGACTTCAAATGCCCCATCAAAAGTTTCAATTTTTGCTGTCTGGTTTAAAAGACATTTTTCAATTCCCCCTTGGACATACATTTGGCTGGTGCTCGTATGTATTTTTTTGTTCATGTCCATTGGATTTGTGGTGGTATTTTTTCGTCTTGTGAATGGACACTACCTAAAAGAAAGATCTACAATTAGACTAATTGATGGAACTTTGGCCCCCACTCCTCATCACATATCATGAAAGGGGACCAGACTTTTGTGAATATTACTGCCTGGCCTGTGTTGGATGGGATTGCGTGGGATGCTGTTAAATTTCAAATTCATGGTCCCACTGAAGTAATCAATGTGCCAAATGTATTTCATATTTCTATGGGTGATGTAGTTAAGCAAAGCATCCGCTCAGATGATTGGGATGTTCAAGCCATAGAAGCACTATTTTCTGATTTGAAATATTATGCTGCGTTTGATGCTGAGGATTTGTATTTAGATACTGCTAATTATGATGAGCAGTTTTGCTATCAACATTATGGCGATCATTTCCTTCATAAAGCCAATACGTTTAGAAATTTTGTAAATTACACGCAATGGGAACACTGTCCAGCGCCGAGGCTGGGCAGCTCCACCAAGTTAGTGAACAAATTCACATATTTTTCTGATTTCAGTGTTTCAAATCCTGCCTCCTTTTACTTTAAAGTAGCAGCTGAGTCTGCCTCGAAAGTTAGGCTGACACACACGAAATTGTTATATTCCAAATCCTTTATTGATGATTTGGCAATCAGAGGTTATGATCTGTGGAAAGCAACTATTGATCTTAAATCGGTTTGGGGTTCTAAACCGTGGCAGGTTCAAGGAACAGTGCCTGCCTCATCCCGAACCACATGTTGTTTTTGAATTCGTCGATTTTTCAGACCACCTGCTTTGGATTGGCTACTTCTAAAAAATTAAATTCTTCCTCTACTCCGGATCTGGGTGCTTATCCTAATTGGGATAATCATACATATCTGTCCCTTGATGCGTTGCAGTCATACGTTTCTAACACATCCTTCAATATTTCCAAATTGAATCCGAAAGGATAATTAATATGGCAAACAAGCTCAGATTCCTGTCAACATCGTTTTCTGGATTTAAATCCGGGGTATATGCAGGTTCGTGTGGACCCCCGTTTAGAAGCATCTCATACTGTAACTACCTACTCTGTAGGGAAGTTATGCCAATCTTGGCTGCAACATTCCACCTTAGCATCTGTTAAACTTAATTTATCACAATTACATGACAAAATAGATTTGAATGATTTTGTTAAGGGTCCTGCGGGTGGCAGGTCCAAAAGATGGGTATATGCTGTTTATAACGAAGTTTGGAAGCTATCGCAAATTGAAGCTGCATCCAAATTACGGGCTATTGATCAAGCCAACATGGAGAAAGTATTGGTTGTTAAAGATAATAGCACTAACACCCTTTCTTCCAGAATTTACATGTTAGATGATATCGTTTCATCTGTTGTTGACATTGTGCAGGATGATGTGTCTGTTTTATATCATGGTCAAAATCAATTGCGTTCTATAATGCAATTTGCATGGACATTGCAAACGTTAAAGGCTGGGAAAGTCCCTTAGGACTACATGAATACTTCATCTTTGTTCCTTCCTTTTAACTTAACTGCAAAACAACAGTTCATGTCCATGAAAGATGCAACATACTCATTGCTGCACATTGAAAAGTTAGAACCTTTGCCTTTCTCTGTAGCCGAATTAAACTCCGCTGTGTGGCTTATCCACGGGTTAATCACATTACCATTTCCCCTGTGTAAGTTCAGTTCCTGCATGAAACATTATGCGCTAGGCAGATATGAACAACTAGGTACTGCCTTCCTGCATGAAGTTTGGTCACTCCCATTCACATACAGGTGCGTGAGAGTCAGTAAAGAGGTCTACTTAAAAGGTGAAGAGTGCACTTCCACTCCGGATCACTCTGTGGTGTGTCGGCACATTCAATTGCATGGTGCATGCAATGTGCATGCTCCTAATTTAGCTTGCGTCCTGAAAGGGATTCCAGTGCCAGCCATTACGCCGTCATTTACGCTGCTGGCTAACGGTAGTTATTTGCGATTAAATAATGAAGCTTGCTGTGGGATGTTAGTGGGAATTCCCTACATAGTGACTGTATCACAGAAAGTAGTCTGCTGTAACAACGTCCTTTTCCATCTGGCCTTCCATTCCAACCTTGAAAGCAGAGTTCAACAAGATGAGCAGAATAAGGTCTCGTTGTCTCAAAAAGAAGTTGTGTTGACTTTGTCCCGGGAAACATTTGTCCTTCACGTAGCAAACACGCGCACCGAGGTGCAAGCGCTTTTGAATGCTGATCTCCCACTTCATTTTGGTGCCCTGATTCAGACAATCTTTAATGCCTAGTCAACAAGTGGCCTGGCACATTTTTTGAAAATTGTGGGCTCCGGCCTCGTGACCTCCTTCCAAACTATTTTTGGTGTGATCCCGGCATTTTTTCATTCTATTTTTTTCAGCGTCTTTGGAGGTCTAACGTTGATTCTCGCCCTCGTGGCTGGGGTGCTGTTGTTGTTCTGTTTACTACGCAATGGCTGCACAATTTGTGTCATACGACAGCCTGTCCCAACTGCTCCATCTTCGTAACCGGAAGCTTGAATACTATGGAACACTACCACTCGCAACCTTGAGCTTAGCCTATGGATTGTCCTTCCGGTTTCCCTACTTTACATGCGTACAACCTGTCTTTCATTGCCTAGAGTGTCCGTTCCAATAGGCTCTGGATTTGTGCTTGTCAAACTCGGTGTCTACCGCCCCGGATTATGATCGACTAATGAGCCCCTTAGTGGCTCATGAGTTGGACTGTTCTGGTGTCAGGATTATGGCCTGTGGAGCGGTACATGGAGTCCTAGGGAATTGGGACATCGGTATGGCTGCAGATGACTTCCTGGCAAGAAGTTATCTTGAAGAATGCGCCAGTTGTCCTCTGATGGTACTAGGGCTCCAGTTGTCGAAGAACATGTGTGTTCATTCCCCTTGCTGAACTGGATGGCAGACAATTTTGCAGGACGTTCCAATGATTTCCTCTTGGAAGCCGTTGCTACTTACTGTGCTTATACGTTGATGGATTAACTTGGATTTCGTCCAAAATTCCTTTGCACGAACTTTTACCTTTTTATTCGACATACATCGATAACTTTTTTTCCCCTTTTTATGTTTTTTTTTTCTCTCTCTTCGAACCTTCACTGCCTTTATATGGATTTCCAATTTGTGCTCTTAGTTCCGTTCTATCGAACTTGAACTCTGCGTTCCTTAATTGTACCCCTATTAGTTAGTGGTCCGATCAAGGGGGGGTGTAGTGAGGGCTGCAATTTATATACGTACATTGCTAAGTTAGCATAACCTCGTTAGATGTTAGAAAGCCATCTTGCCACTTTTGCTGCTTTTGCACACGACACTGCAGTTGCATGTTATTATTTGAGAAATGCTTGCTCGCCTTTTCTTCACATGAGAACTGTCTGTTGTTCACATCCCTAGCCGTGAGCTGCGACCTTGGTCTGAACATTGTGCAAAGAAACAGTCTGGGTCGCTAGACGGTGCATGTTTTTGGGTTCAGGTTGATCGGCCCACTATTTAGCCATAACACGCACACAGCTGCAAATACCTGAGAGTCGAGCGACTTTAATATTGCAGGCTGCATGCTTAACACGTTCATTCGGAAGAAGAGCTTTCCCAGGAGCAGAGTACACCTGATCCTGTGATGTGATTCCACTAAGCTGATCTTTACGGTATGGGGTTCCCCATTCAAGCCTATAGACCTTCTACTAGTCTAATAATATTAGTTTACTAGCGAAAGGAAGGTGGCTGTATTCCACTGTCATTATATTACGATTTCTCCTTTCATTTTCTATGGTATTGTAACTATGCGGATGGTTTTGATTTTAATCATTTGTCTGCTTATGTACTGCATCTTAGGACAAAAGGTTTATAAAATAAACTCTTAACTTTACCGTGTCTTTGTTTACTCTTGTTGTGGACTGATATGAGAATAATAACGAACAGGTATTTCTGATTCCCACCATTCCTGAGAATACACTAAGTCGCTTGTTCTGGGTTGTCTATACATTGGGACCGCCGAGATAAATACGGATAACGAATGGGACACTGATGCTGGTCGGATAGGGGTTCTGGGTACTGAGGTGAGTTTTTGGTACACCGCAATTCACTGAGGTCCTGGATTCCTGTGCATAGTTCTGTGCATGAGCAGAATCCCTGCAACAATAAAAATAGAGATATGAACAAAAAGTATAGATGGTCTTAAGAACTTAGTTAGTGTATACCACTTCATACTAAGTAAAAACAAGCATTGGCAATGCAATCGGTCTCTTATTTCCTTGAGTTAGAGCTCTTGAGATTGTAAATGGCAATGTTTTTACCTCTGTATTATGGAGTGTAAATATGTGGTGTGTAGTGGAATTATGTGGGTTGTATTGGATCAGTTGTGTAAATGTGTGGCGTGGAATTGTGTTGTGTGGAGTGGATTTGTGTAGCGCAATTATGTGGCATGGTGTGATGTGGAATTATGTGGATAGTAATTATGTGGTACTGAGTGTTCTGGAATTATGTAGAGAGGGATTGTCTTATGGAGGGTAGTTATGTGGAATGGTATTTCGTGTTGTGAAGTGGTATGTAGTGGAGTTTAATTATGTGGTGTGCTGTTGAATTGTGTGACACAATGTTGAATTGTGTGGTGTGGATTGAATCTAGGTGGTGTGTTTAGCAATTGTTTTGTTGAGCTGTGTTATGTAGTTTGGTGTCAAATTAGGTGGTGTGGATGGGAAATGTGTGGAGTTGAATTGTGTGGTGCGTAACTGTCTGGAAAGCTTTGCGTTTTGGTGATGGCAGTTGAGCTCTAAATTATTACATAGTTAATATTTCCGGGGACTTTCTGAAAGTGTAGATTCATAATAGATTCTCCAAAAGTGAACATAAAAGTACTTAGAAAATAATTTATTGTTCGTCTTTATCAAACGCAGACATGTCCACAGAGAATTGGAGCAATCGACCAACTAAGGGAGCACATGAGAAAATGTTACAATTTAATGGTGAAAAAGGTAGCAGTGTTTCAAACCTAGCTGCATGGATTGACATTACAGGCTAGGTGGCCATAGAGGGGCCTTGCTTGATGTTGGAGGGACCCAGGCCCCACTATTTCTAATTGACCTGGATTTCAAATGCCTGACCTAAAGTTAATCAAATATTAGGGCAAGAGAAACCAACTGCAATATCCCCTGAAGGGAGGTGGCATGCTGGTTAAGACTTCCCTCAATAGCACCATTGAGTGTCTCAGGCGGAGAAGCAGTGAACATCAGCACAGGGTTGACTCCCCTTGAACAACATTGATTTGACTCTCTGGGGCTGTTACACGGATCTATGGTTTGGAGTGTCCAGATAGACAACTCTTGCAGACTCTTTTCATCCCCACTTCCTCCTTTGTCATCATTGTCTACGTTTGCCTCTCGTGCTCTCAGTGAAAGTGTGATCTTGACAAATAAATTCCGGTCCCTAGAAAAGAGTGTCAGTGGCCACTACCTGCAACCGCCAGCACAAATTAAGCACAGTGCCAAGTCTGCAGCGACAATGGCGATCCCCTCTGGATCTCACATGCACCATCCAACGCTTCCCAGAAAGGGCGCACAGTGCTTGAGGACCACCAGCGGTAGCAACGTGCTGTGCGAATACGAAGGCCAATGAAATGCCACCCCAGTATCCACTTTGGCAAAAAATAACATGGGTGTGTGAGGCATGGCCACAAAGCTAAGAAGATATTAGTAGGAAATAATGTAATTGTGTGCACAGAGAAGTTATCTGTCTTTATCATGTCATGTGATCTGATTCCTCATGGGATCGAGATGTACCCTATCAAGAAATAGAAAAAATGTATGCACACTATATTTGTAGATGATCTATGTTTATAATTTGGGACATGTGCTTGACATGGATTTAAGTGCAGGTCGACTTTTCGAGTGGAGATATTTATGCACGGTCTGTTTTTGAGTCTGTGTTTTTGCAAATAATGTTTTCCAGTGAAAACATTACACTAAAAGCAACAAACGTGGCCACACACCGCTGTGCCCTGCATGGTGCCTGCTAGGAGATGCTACCCCTCCTTCAGGTGCTTGCAGAAGTGCCTATGCCGGCCTGGGCCTTACCTTCTTAAAGAATGGAATGAACTTGCATTGGAGGTGTGGGTAGTGATGCAGCTAATACGACAGAGGGGGCAGCGGGGGCTGCCCGGCCCCTTAGCTTCCTCTTCCTCTAGCAGGAGAGGCTGGAGATCGTCCCTCAATTTGGTGATTTCCAGGATACCAGGGGGAGGAGGAAGGGAGGGAGAAGAGGAGCGAACAGGGTGGGGAGAAATAAGGGCGAAAGGTTAAGGGGTTGCATGGTGCCTGGGAAGAGGAAAGAAAGGGAGAAAGTGATTTGGGAAAGAAAGGAAGAGGGGAAAAGTAGAGGAGGAAGAAAAGATTGAAATGAATTAAGTAAGAGACGCATAAAGGAAGGACGGTCAAAAGGTGTTCGAAATAAGAGAAAGCAAAAAGCGGGAGAGATAAAGAGGACCGAAGGAGTGCAAGGGGAAGAAGGGGTAAAACGGCAGAGAGGTACAAAGGTTTGTGAGTGTTGAAAGAAGAATCAGAAGGAGGGGGCGAGGGTGAAGGAGAAGAGATAAGGAGGAAAGCAGCAAATGGTAAGAGAAATAGTCGAGAGTTGGAGGTGAAGTGATGGGGGAAGAGAAAACCCAAAGATGAGCGAAAGCACAATAGCAGTTATGATGAGGGGGTGTCAAAAAATGCACAAGAGGTGGGGTAAAGTTTTGGAAAATGGTATAAACTGGAATATTTTCAGTGCTTGCCTCCTCGATAACGTTTTTTTTGGAAGAGTCGGTCGGGCTAATCCCTGCTACAGCCCACATAGTATATACTTGCAAACAGAAGAACCGCATCACCAGGGGTGTAACACAGGCCCCCCGGGGGGGCCCAAGGCCTAGGGGGCCCCCTCCACACAGCACTCGGTCTGCAGAGCTCCTGAATGAGCCTGGTGGGGGCCCCTCCATGGGCCTTGCAGGGATGCCCCCTCGAGTTTCGTTACGCCAATGCGGATCGGCGGACATGCTTATATTTAAAGAAAGATTTACAAGGCCATTGGAACAGCAAGGAGATGCATTGTTTTAGCAATACAGCACCCTCTTCATACCTGCTGAGCTTCATAAAAAGACCTGAGAAACGCAGGGGCGGCTGGTGACATTTGAAAATGGCGAGGCGTAAAAGTGCCCCGTAACAAAGTCGCGTCAAAACGCACTCTCAAACTAGGACCAAAACACCCCTTCCCCTCCATGGATTTTCTTCAAAACACTTGCAATCAAAATTAGACCTTCCCAACTCTGATCCCAGCTAAGTACATATCCCGCCATTTTCAAATGTCACCAGCCACCCCTGCCTTTAGGGGCTGGTCTCCCCACGGCGAGCTTGCCTCTCTGTGTCCACAGCTCCAGAGTAGACCCCAGCAGATCGTTCCTGGCTACTGTTCCTGCGCCGAGTGCTGCATTGCCCAGGTTATGAGCCTTTTTCACAAGGGAAGCGTCACAATGGAGCCCTTTCAACATGTCTCTGTGACATCACTAACCCTGCGTGGGTGATTCCATCTGTTTCCACGCCATTTGGTGGGGGCAGTAAACCCTGCGGAAAATAGCCTGTTCACAGGATTAGTAAATAGGACCATAAAACCGATTAAGTCATGAGCCTTAACAGAATAACAACTGCTATCCGACAAACTGCCACAGCAGCGTTCTCTGTTGCTGCCTGCTGCAATAGCGACCTCTCCTGAGCAGCCCCCTTGTCTTCAAGGAACCCTGCGCCTCGTGACATCATTCGAAGCGGCTGTGACATAATTAATGTTACCTTCGTAGAATTCTAGTTATGGTGCTGGCTGCTGTGAAGGGGTCAAGGCGTCCAAGTCAATGTTAGAATGCACGTTTTTCTCAGTTCTGTTTTAACATAAATTATACTCTCAATGTAACCCTCCACAGTTTATTTGCGTCTGACCCGCTCAACTCCGCTAGTAATAATGTAAATACTTTCCCTCACTCCTTATGTCAGGGAACAATATTGAAAAAGGATTCGAGCAGAAAAAAGAGTAAAAGCTGCACTTCAGGTATTATTAAAAATTAAAAAACACTTACCTGACCGCCTCTTCTCCTGGTCCGCGTTGGCGCCTCTCTGCCCCTTCAAACGGTCCGGAACACCACGTCCACGTGACGTGACGCAAGTGACTGCAACCCGGCCCTCAGCCAATCCTGGCACTGCAGCAGCGCCAGGATTGGCTGACGGCACCGCCTACTCCTCGCCCGCCGCCTGCCCATTAGGAGACCGAGGGGCTCCTAATGGGCAAGCGCAAGGCAGCAAAAACGCAAGTACGCATGACTGGGCACGGAGTAAAAATTAAGCTCCATGCCCACTCATGCGCACTTGTGCTGCCTTTCCCAAAGGCGTCTGACAATGATGTCAGTCAACATGACGCCGGACCGCCCACGGTCCGACGTCATGCTGACTGCCATTCACAGAGGAGGGAGCTAGGAGGGAGCTGCGGGCGCGGGCGGGGGGGCTACGCCCCCACGCCCCGATGGACGCACCGCGCCTGGAGAAACGGCCTGAGGCATTTCCTGCACAGCCGGAGCCTGGTGCTTAATTAAAGAGTCTGTTTCAAGACTCACAAGCAATACTCTGTTTAGGCCCCTTGTGGAGAGCAGGGCACATGCACCCAGTACCGGCACGTGACACACAATATCGGCTCCTTTCAAATGGTTACCCAGTGAGGAGTGGATATCACACAGTGGCAGAGAAAACGAGCTGGGCACCACTGCACAGAGTGGATTTCCAGCTTGTGTTTGGAGGCTTTGATCATTCGATGTCCATTGTGGCGGGGGGGGGGGGGATGAACACACCCCAGAACATTGGCACCAGCCATTTGCAAACTTGTATTTTTGTTGGAGTCCACGTTTTGGTGGGGTGAGGGTGTAGAAGGGCCTCTTAAGTTTTCCCCACCCCCTAAAAGGCCCCGCCCCCAACCACAAGGAGAAATATTTTTTGGACTTGGATGGTCAGCTGTGATGACACTGGGGTCAAAGAATGTGACATCACACATCCTCTAGCCCTGCCATTTTGGTCAGTCAACATCCATGTGTAAGTAACGCAGATGAGAAAGGATGCGTGCCATCAGTTGCCCTTAAAGCTACAGGCGGTAAATAAAACAGTCGCTTGACCATTCAGAGTAAAATGAAATGTTATAAGTTGCATTTGTTTCTCGTATAATAAACGATATTTCTAAAAAAAAAGAAAATCTTGATTATTGTGTCATCAGCCAGGCCAAACATTGACCACTGAAATCAACTTGGTTGCTTTAAGCCTTCAGCAATAGCAAACAATGCTTCTTTTTTTTTAATCAATTTACTTCTTTTTTAATGAAAACAAAAATTATAATTTTTGATTTGTATATTTATCTTTGCACTCATTAGGGATAGATTGTAGCAATATTTGACTTTCTAATTAGAAAGCTTCATTCAACTGCTATCTACTTTTCTCAGGTTCGGCTGGAGAGCAAATGATTCATTTGTGAACCATGACTTTCCTTTTCTGGTGGCTGCTGAGACTAATTCCTCAATGAGGCACAGCTTTCAGGGGGAAATTAAAAAATGAACAAGCTGATTAGAGTTAGCATTTTTAAGGACCCAAATTAACCGAGCTGTTGAGCTAGAAACCAATTTGTCCAAATCAATTTTCATAAAGAGGCAAAGTTTTGTTAGGAAAGTAAACAGTTTTTTCATTGATCTTGAAAACAACAGTGTAAGGCGGATATTAGGCAATGGTCTGACCAGGATGCTGCTGCCCTAAATAGATTCAGCACAATGGTGCCTTATTTTAATCAGGAATGTAATCTATATTGAGAGTTGGCACATTTAGGAATAGACAGGAAGGAAGGACAATCAAAAGCTCCAATAAGGAGATGCCGAGGGTGTTAGCCACTGTGGACCTGCTCAGTACTTAACCTGCCCATGCCCACAATTTTGGTGCTTTCAACAATAGCTGAAGTGAACTCTTGTTCAGGTCACATTTATGTATCAACATTATATATAGGTTTTCAATATGGTTGAAGATAACTGAAGATCGCTTTGCAGCCAAAAATAGATCCGCAGTTGGGCAGTACATGCTTTTAAGTTACAAAGTCATTTTAAAAACAAGCATTGACAAAGACAATCGGTCTAGCCTAATGTGTTAACATATTCAGCATTATCACATTAGAGCAAGAAACATAGGAGGGAGACAGCAGGAGATGACAGACAGGGCTTAATTGTGAAATAGTCCCTCAATGCAAGCACTCATCTGGAGGTGGAAGAATGCGACCAAACAGCCAGTAGTATTAGACGAGAGATCCGTATTCCACTGGGCTGAGCTGAGACGCGCTTTGCAAAGTCTCAAACCTAAAGCTTCTTCTAGCTGGTCAAAAAAAGCCAATGGTTCAGAGAGAACACACGCTGTTTTCTCACAGCGATGCGTCATTTTTCAGAAATGAGGCCCTTACTCTTTTGTGTAAGTTTACTATTGTTTAGTATTCACAAACTACTACTAGGCCTGCCATAACTTGTTATGTGTGGAATATTCGTAAAATTAAAGTCATAGAACACCATAAAATTATAAATTTACACAAAAGTGTAAGTTTATATTTGTGAAACAGGTTCTTTGAGGGCAGATGCATGTCTGCTGGGGTTAGTGACACCCGAATATTAGTAGAGAAGAGGTTGAGTCTGGCTCAAATGTGAAAGCACCTCACTACAGAGAAAAAAGAGGGCCATGGGCCCAGGAGGAGGCTGAATGAGATCGGTGAAATGGGTGCAACCATTAATACCTGGGAGGCCAGCGCAATAAGACTCCAGGATTCTCTCACAGGGAAACCATTTCTGATGCAGGTATTAGCTACATCATCAGACCCCTCCCCAAATTCATAATGTAAAAAGTTGGTGTGGTTATCTTGAGGAAGCTGTCGCTTGTTGTCAGGGGATACCAAATGTTTAGACTCAATACCGCAGGTGTAGGAGGAAACACCTTCGCTACAACTGCTGTGGACTCTTCACCCGTATTTGTGCTTGTTATCATTGTGGTGGCAGATTTTTCACCGGCAGCAAATCTGCCCTGCATGATGGGAACTGCTGTGGGTGTAATGACTATTGCCTTGGCCTCAAAACCCTCTTCTGTACACTGGTGCCCTTTCCTCTGCACCTCCAAACCTCCAAACCCTGGGACTCCAATGCCCATCACCAACTTTGTACTCAGGATTCTGCCCCGTCTGCCATCATTCTTGCACCAGAAAGACCAGATCGGGAGGCCGCTCCTTCTCCTTTCGCACGGCCAGAGCCTGGAACGACCTTCTGCTCAACCTCATACAGACAACATCGCTCCCTATCTTCGCAAGAAACCTCAAAACCTGGCTCTTCGACAGACCCCCTCCTTGATGGACTGGAACCTGCGACACCCCCAACCCCAGTGCCTTAAGACCCTTGCGGGTGGGTACTCGTGCTTAACAAACACCTGATCGATTGATTCTCCACCACCCCCAGGATGATGTGGGTATTGATAATTTACCCCAAAGTGAGGTGACATCTGAAGAAAAGTGTCACTTGTGGGAAGTTTTTTTCCAAGCACGTCAGGGGACTTTGGTGCAGTACACGCTTCTAGTGTAAAGTCAAGCGACAGAAAAATAAAATGACAGTCGTCTTCTTGGTCCTTTGTTTTTAATGTTTTTCTTTTTTCTTTTTGCATGAGGTTCCTTTACAGTCCAATGGAACCTTTTATAACCTTATCCGACGTGTTTCGTCGCGATATCAGGAAATTATCCCGCAGCTTCTTCAGGGCTAAAACACTAAGGGGCCCATTAGGATGGCAGACGGAAAACCACCCCGACCGCCATGGTAGTGCAAATCAACCGCCCGCCAGGACAGCTGTAAAATCGGATGTACAATTAGGATCAACCGGCAAAAAACAACGACCGCGGCAGAACGAGGCAAAGAAAAAACGCCCAAAGCGGGCAGAGAAGGCCAAAACCCGACTGCGGTGGTCAGACTCAGAGCGGAAAATCACCAAACCGCCGCCATCACAGCGGAGACACCGTACGGAAAATTAGGATATCCCAGATGTGACCGCAGTATGTTCCGCTGTTTCCGACCTCCGTGGTCGGCAACAGTGATGAATGGGAGAGCCGGCGGAAGAGCTGCAGCAAAACCTCCGCTGCGGGCGCTCCGAGCCAAATATGGCGGTGGATCAGAAAAATATCACAAAAAGGCCACAAAGTGCACACAGCAAACTAGCCATGCACCCAAAACCACATAACACACCCCAATGACACAGCCACATGGCAACTACAAAATTACAAATCCAGGGACAACCCATGTAAGAGAGTAGGAACTGCTTCACATGGGTACCCCTACTTTTTGCTGGTGTTTCACTGTTTTTCGACCTTAGTCTGGCTGTTGCCCTGCTAATCAGGACCGCAGCCTAGCTGCTTCCTCTCTAAAATGGTTTCCATGTACATTAGGTACATATATAATTGTTTCTGGAGTGCCTTATAAGCCCCTAGTATAAGGTATACTATGTACCTAGGGCATAGGTACCTCAGAGGCCTACCATGGGCTGCAGCATATATTATGCCACCCCTGGGAAACACTCCAAAATGACACCACGGGTCTGCTACTGCAGCCTGGGTAAGGGTGCGCTTGCACCCCTTACTGTGTTATAGGCTACCTATATCACTACCCTATACAGACACATATAAACCTATAAGCCACTCATATGGCAGGCCTTGACAAACCTGAATGCAGAGTGCTTGGTTTTATGTGAGAGGGTGCCCAGGCATGAGCGGAGTCCCTCTGCAGTTTTCGGAAATACTTCCTTATGGCTGTTCTGTGATACAGCCATACCATATACTCTTAAGTGCATTATAACCTCACAGTAAATGCTAACTTTGGGATGGCTGCATCAAAACATGTCGTGTTTGGTGTCAAACGCTTTAGAATACTACCCACCCCTCCCCCCGCCGCCAGCTCCGGCGGCGGGGGTGGCATTCCACCCTTCTAGAGGGAGAGACATGTTCACACTGGCTAAACCCGGTAGGACTTTCCTGAGCCCTGGCATCACAAAATGGCTGCCTCTGCCACAGACACAGGTCTGGCCTCCTGCTGCTGACCAAAACTTGGGAGGCCTAGACAATAGATTTCCTGTCGAGGGGAGGTGTCCCCACCTCCCCAGACAGGCTGTTGTGTATTGGGGCTGGGCGAGAGCACTCTCTTGTGCTTTGAAGTCCTGCACTGGGGGCACACTTGGTGTCCCTGTGCATACTCCAGTTCAAACCAGTTGTAGGGGCTACCTGCCCCTGCTCTGGCGCGAAACTGGACAAAGGAAATGGGTGTAACCACCCCTCTTTCCTGGCCCACCCATAGGTGGGGCCTTAGAGTTAGTCCATCCCCTGAACAAACCATAAGTATAGGAAACCAGTCCCAGGGACTTTAGATTACCCTGGATGAAACTCTGCAATGTACATCTTGGACCTTCAACGTTCTATCCTGACTAGAAGACTGAAGAGATCTCCCTTGGGGTCAAGGAGTGACTCCCTTGCTTGCCAGGTACCAAAGAAGCAACTGACCAGTCTGCAATTCTGAAGCTCCCGCCGAACGCCGAAGTCTCTGCATCCCCAGAGGTGGATTTCCAGACTTCCCCGAGGCTACCCTGAGTATACAGCAAAGCTGAGGCCTGTGGCTATCGTGGGTGACGTGGAACTGTGACACCTGGACATGGTGAACTTTTGCAGCAACCCTATCTTCCTGGTCCTCCTCGAAGTTGTGCTTTGGGCTCTGAGTACCCCAGCCTTGAGCACCTCCTGCACCAAAGATTGTTGGCCTCCACTCCACAAGTGACCCATGGGGCCAGCTTCAAGTGCGACTGCTTGAGGTTCCTTCGCGATCACTAGCTCGTTGGCTAGCAGGTCCCCACGAAGGCGACTCCTTTTCTGATTGGGCTTACCTGGTTGCTTCAGACGTGCCCTGACTTACCCTTGCTGAGTGAGTCCCTCAGATCTTGCTGGTCTGCACTGCAGTCCTTTCTCTGAATTCCAGTGACTTGCCGTTGCCAAGGCTTGTTGGGTCCATTCTGGTCGCCGACACCGCAGCACTCGACAGACTTCGTGGGACAGCTTGAATCCGGCTCGTGGACTTCGTCAACACCTCCTGGACCTCGTGGCTGAAGAGTCAAGACACCCATCAACTCACCTGAAGCACCAGACATCTGTGGGCATTGGTCCATCCTGCCCTAGGTCACTGGCGAGTGACCCAGACTCTGTCCCCTCTGCTTTCCGCTTCCTTACATCCCAGATTCAGGCTTGGATCTCTCCGGACACTTCTCCTCTTCACGGCAGCAGCAATTCTTTGCAGGCTTCCATTGAAATCGACGACGCGACCTGACACCAAAAGACACCTATGCACCCGGCTTCCCTGGGTGAGGTAACTCGAGTACTCCGTTGCTCTCATGGGTGCTAGCCCAAGAACTTCTCAAGTCCAAAAGGGTTTGGTCCTGACTCAATTAGAAGTGTCCCTAATCTTTAAAATTCCAACCACGACATTGCCCATAGAAGATAATAGGAACCCGTGGTTTTGTTTATACACTACATACTGTTCCCGTGGGTCCCCTGTGTCACTACCTTGGGTGGTTCCTTGGGGTCCCAGCGATTCTAGAGGCAGTAGGCCTAGTGCCTATTCCAGTCGTGGTTCTTATACCACTTTTTTGGTATATGGTTTGGTACGCCCCTAGGGCCCAAACGTGTGTTTGTGCTTTTACTGATGCTTGCTCGCTTGTAAACTGAGTACTTCGAACTCCAGTCTCATAAAGAGACTAGAGGGGTGTGTTTTATCCTAAATACATATATTTTGAATATATACCTGGTGTGGCTGTCTTTTCATTTGATCATTCAAGAGATTATAGACTGGTAAAACAAGCTGCTTTACATTCCTTCAAGACTTAGCCTGAAGGCTGCTCTCCATAGCTACCACTAGGATAGCTTTCACATAAGGTTGTCTTTAATCATTCACCATAAGGGGTTGTTTGGACTGATACAAGGTGCCCACTAGAACTAGTGGACAGCATATATCAGGCCACCTTCTCACAACCCACACAGCACACCTGACAGCAATACCCCATGTGGACACACCCACATAGCTGAGTATAAAGCCAGCCTCTTCCCTGACCACAATCATTTGCAATACTCCACAACTGAAGGGCCCAACACCAGAGCACAAAGGAGAGGCAAATCAACACAACATCACTACTCACACCACACACAGCACCACCACCACTTCCACACCTGCACCTCTAACCCCTCTGCAACACCAGACACCATACACATCACCACCAACCCCACCTCTTCCCCCCTTGTACCTTTTATCCCTTTACACATCACACACCATGGCAAAACAGAAAATGCCCAAATTCACAGAGATTGAGTTGACAGTCATGGTAGATGAGATAATAAGAGTACAACCACAAGTGTTTGGTACCCTGGTCCAACAGACACCATTGGCCACAAGAGCACACATGTGGGCAAGGATAGTCGATAAGGTCAATGCAGTAAGGACCACCCCAAGAACAAAAAAGGAAATCATGAAGCTGTGGTATGACTTGAAGAGGGTTGTGAAAGAAAAGAGGAGCAGGAACCGTGAGCTGGCTCAGAGGACTGGTGGTGGCCCTCCCATTCCACTAAAAACATTCACTGCATGGGAGGAGAAGGTGCTTGCCATACTGCATCCAGAGAGTCTCACAGGAATACCCGGGGGAGTGCAGATTGGTAAGTACAAACAAATGTACACCATTAGATTCCATCCATCAGCACCACAATACCCAACACAGGTCTCACAGATGTTACATACACTCCATCTGAATCACCCCAAAGGGAGCCAGCAACATTCACAGGGTTGCATGTATACAGGCAGCCAGCACCACAACTCCCACTAGGCCCCCTTGTTCCACAGCTCAGCAAGATGGAGCACTCCCCCAGCCAGAAGCATGTGGCAGCCATCACATTACCCTCATCAAACTAACAGGTAGGTAGCCATCGTAACAGGGAGGGGTGTCTGTGGGTGGGAGGCCAACACTACAACTCCCAACAGGCCCCCATGTCCCACAGTTCAGAAACATGGAACACTCCCCCCAGCCAGAAGTATGTGGCAGCCATTGTATCACAACAACCAAACCTACAGGTAGGTAGCCATCTTCCCAGGAAGGGGTGTCTGGGGTGGGAGGCCTGCCACACAACTCCCACCATGCCCCCTGTCCCACCCCTGAGCAGGATGTAGCACTCCCCCACCCCCACCCAGAAGCTTGTCTCAGCCATTGTATCAAAACAACCAAACTTACAGGTAGGTAGACCTCTTCCTTGGGAGAGCTGTTTGGGGTGGGAGGCCTGCAATGCAACTCCCACCATGCCCCCCTGTTCCACACCTGAGCAGGATGGAGCACACCCCCCCCGAAGCATGCGGCAGAGATTGCATTACTCACATCAAGCTAACAGGTAGGTAGCCATCTGAACAGGGAGGGGTGTTTGTGGGTGGGAAGACTGCATTACAACTCCCACCAGGCCCCCCTGTCCCACCCCCGAGCAGGATGGAACACTCCACAACCACCCAGACGTATTTGGAAGCCATTGAATGGTTCACAATCACCTAACAGGTACGTAGCCACCTTCCCAGGGAGGGGTGTTTGTTGGTGGGAAGACTGTACTACAACTCCCACCAGGCCCCCCCGTCCCATCCCTGAGCAGGATGTAGCACTCCACATCCAACCAGAAGCATTTGGAAGCCATTGTCCCACTACAAACAAACTAACAGGTAGGTAGACCTCTTCCCAGGGAGGGCTGTTCGGGAGTGGGAGGCCTGCAACACAACTCCCACCAGGCCCACTGTCCCACCCCTGAGCAGGATGGAGCACTCCACACCCATCCAGGAGCATTTGCAAGCCATTGTCCCACTACAAACAAACTATCAGGTAGGTAGCCATCTTCACAGGGAGGGGTGTTTGTGGGTGGTAAGACTGCACTACAACTCCCACCAAGCCCCCTTGTTCCCCAGCCCATCAAGGAGGAGCACTCCCTCCCACCCAGATGCATGTGTCAGCCATGTCACTGTCCACTACAAACTAACAGGTAGTCAGACATATTATGCTTTCTTGTCCCAGCCCTGCACAAGATGGAAGCCTACACCACACACACACACACACACACACAGAGATGTGTCACAAATCCCACCCAAATGTGAAAACATAACAGATAAGTAACCAGTACATGCACCAAGCCATTCCTCTCAAAAAGCATGGTGCCACATGACAACACCAGCCCTCTCATTGCACAAATATAGACACAAATACCATTGCCACTCACAGTGTGCAAACAGCTAAGCAAATTAAACTTTCACACCAACCAAAGTGTGACACACCAAATAACATGCTGAAGAAAGTCTGTGCGCAATCATGCACAGCACTGAAAGCAATGTGTAAGTGCCATAGGGCCAGAGCAACAAGGACCATATGAAAACAAAGAAAGCATGGTTGGTGTTACAAATTCAGATATGCACATGACATGACAAAGGTATGCATGAGATGACAATGGCCAGTTCATACCCAGATGTAACATCTGCCAAGGCAGAGTAATCAACTAACAATCTTTTTTTGTGGAAGTTCCTAGATGGCATCATGTCCCTGTAATCACAAAGTATGCATGTGGCGCATGGCATATTTTGACACCTCACACCATGGACAAGTAATGCATGTACCTCAACATCATCTCAGGAGGCACAGAAGTATGCACACAAACAATATGATGAATAGTCAACTGTGTGGTGCACACAGCTATCAAAAAGCTTGTGGTGTGTACTACAATGACCATTTCCCATCTGACCCACAGGTGACCAAGAACTGACCGCAGAAGACAACACCACCAACCTGCAGAGCCAGTCTCCCCCACGGAACATGGACTCTCGGATGTTGACTCCTGGGATTCAGAGGATCAGGAACTTGGAGCCGGCCCATCAGGTGTGCCAGGGTGCAACAGGTCCCAGGACAACATCGTCCCCCCGCCGCATCTGCAGCAACACCAACCTCACTGCAGACCCCTGCTGTTATCTCCTGTGCGTCCTCCGCCACCACCACCACCAGTGCTGCCTTCAACACTCTCCCTGTCCCAGAGGATGACCACCCCACCCCACCAACTGAGGAGGACAGAGAGAGGATGCGGGTGCCTACAGTAGTGACGGAACAGGTCCATGACAGCAGGGCAGGTGGGAGGGGCAGTGTCACTCAGAGACAACCAGATCCTGGGACCAAAGTTCTGGACAACATTAATAGAGTAATTGGGGCCTATGAACAGGCCCAGGGATGAACTAGCTGATCAGAAGAAGTTTTCTGTGAGCTCTGCCTGCTGATGAGGTCCATCGACACCCGCATGGGCCAAATTGTGGACCTCTTGGGCCAGCAAATGGAGGTACTGAGGGACCGGCCTGCGCCACAAACGACACCTCCACCTCCCCTGGTGGGCTGCAGGATGACAGTTCAACATCCTACCATGCGGCCACAGAGAGGGGCGAGTCCTCAGACCCCACTGGCCCTACAGCAGGGCCCCCCCCTGCCAAGTGATGAAGGGGCCACCCCAAGAAATCCCTGGGAGTCTTCCATTGCAAAGCACCTGTCGAACGCCAGTCACGGAGCCAGCCATGATGGCAACCCTCTTCACTACTGCATTGGCTTTTTGGACTGTCCTTCCCCACACTGCCTTGTGAATGGCATCTGTCTGTTGGACTGGGTCACCACATCAATATGCTGACTACTCAATCCTCTCATTTACCATAACTGTCAACTCACTGCTTCACTAATCACCTCAATGTAAATGTTCCCCCCACATGTCACCATTTTAAATCTATACTCCTTACACACATGTTGTTGTTTCTGCTCCGTCTATATTCCAGGATGTGCAGTCTTCACCATAATTACAATGTACCAGGAGTATGGAATGTATGTAGGCAAGGAGAGGCTGAAGGGACCTAGGAAAACACAACAGAACAAGATTCACTAGTCTAGGTGTGGCATCACAGACATCACACAACACTTACCATCAAATCAAATCCAACATGCCCACATCACAATGAGCAACAAGTGCCAACATACACATCCTGTAGATGTTCCAAACTACCCTGTCCCAGAAACATTACCAGCCAACACTGAGTCAACAACCGGCTGCAGTCACAAAGCTCATGTACACCTTCACAACAACAGCAAAATCATCAGACAATGGGTCTATTGTACATTGTCACTCACCTTCAAGTGATGTAGTGGTTGATGAGCTGTTGACGCAGGTCAACACCTTCATCCTCTCCACTATCCTCGTCACTGGACACAGGATGGTTTGCAGGCGGGGGACATGGCTGCTCATCGTCCAGGATCAGGGGGATCTCTTTGCGAATGGCTAGGTTGTGGAGCTTGCAGCTTGCCACTACAATCTGACACATCTTCCCGGGCGAGTACATCAGTTCACCTCCGGTCTTGACCAGGGAGCGAAATAGTGACTTCAGGAGACCAAAAGTACGCTCCACCACACGACGTATCCTCCCATGGACATCATTGTAGAGGACATCAGCTGGTGTCCTGGGATTCTGCAGTGGGCTCAGCAACCAAGGATGGTTGGGATATGCAGAGTCACATAGGTGTGAGGAACACAGAGAAACCTTGTAATGTAACTGTGGCAGAGGACAGCATGTCACACACACAGCACGCTATTTCAATATTCATACTCACCCACAATCCATGCACGCTCAGGAAGCAGATTAGCCATCAGCTGTGGTACAATGCTGTTACGTATGATGTATGAGTCATGGGCTGAGCCTGGAAATTTGGCACACATGTGCGAGATGATCATATCCGCCTGGCACACCACTTGCACATTTATGGAGTGGAAATGTTTACAATTCCTATAGATGTGCTCACGTGCCTGTGGTGGAACAAGCCCAATATGTGTGCAATCAATGGCACCAACAACATGGGAGATGTGTCCAAGGGCATAAAAATCTCCCTTCACACCCACCAATTCAGCCCCCCTGGGGAAATGGATATATCTGTCCTTGTAGCTCATCATAGCGGACAGGACATCACACAGCACCATGCTGAACATACGTTGTGACATCCCACCTGTGCTGGCCACCGTGGGCTGGAATGATCTAGTGGCAAAAATGGAGGGACGTCATCACCTTAGACGTTGGTGTGAAAGCTGTTGGATATGTTCTGCTAGGCTGCAGGTGAGACTCCAACATAGCACATAGGTTCTGTAGGGTGGGTCCATCCAGACGGAATTTCCGGATGATCTCCTCATTCTCCATGTCTGCCAGCACTGTGAAGGAACGATGCAGATTTGGACTCCTCCTAGTTGAGATGAAAGTGGACACATGTCAATGCAATACACCATGAGATGTGCACAAGATCTTACGTTTTGACTGACACAACGCAAACAATGACTGTTATCACAATTGAGTTACAGAGCAGCTTACATGTAGGGACACCTTCAGCTACACTACTCGTACACTTGTCCCCTTTCACACAGCAAGTACCTCCTAAACAACATCTGACTATGAGAATGCACATAGGGGTATGGCCACATCTAGCATGAGCACGCCTGAGAGTATTTAATCCAGCATATGTGTAAAACTGCAACACTACTGTCTCATACCTAGTTGCTGTACCACCCACACCTTCAGTCATAAGTTGAACATGGCACACATCAACACCACAATTACCACAGGCTGAGCGTAAACAACACGTGTGTGCAGGATTCAAGAAAAGAAGACAGTCAAATATGCACATTGGGACATATATCACTGTGATAGTCACAGCACTTTCACACATTGACATGTGTACAGATTGGAGAGTCCATAAAACACTGTTCTGTGTACATGCCCATCAATATCACAAGTGACATGTGAGGGAATACATGCCAATGTACTAAATCACATACACAAACATGGCATGTGTAGTCAGAAGTGGGTTAAATGTGACATTGGCATTGTGTGCACAATGATGTGCCATTAATCATGTTGCCACTGTGCACTGTTGAGAACTGCCCTTTGGCCATTGACACAGCATGATGTGTCGATAGGTGCTGTCAAAGTGCTCCGCCACCCAAATCACGGTCACTCATGTCAATGTATGACACCCAAATCGCGGTGCCTGGCACAAAGTGGTGTGTCACCACCAATGCCCAAGACACAATCGCGGTAGTGATAGGCATATGAGCATTGCCAAATGGCGGTTGGCATGCTCCGCCACTCAAATCACAGTCACTCATGTCAATGTATGGCACCCAAATCACGGTAGCTACTGCCTGGCACCAGCAGTGTGCCACCACCAATGCCCAAGACACAATTACGGTAGTGATAGAAATATATGTATTGCCAAATGGCGCTTGGCATGCTCCGCCACTCAAATCACGGTCACTCATGTCAATGTATGGCACCCAAATCGCAGTAGCTACCGCCTGGCACCAGTGGTGTGTCACCACCAATGCCCAAGACACAATCGCGGTAGTGATAGGCATATGACCATTGCCAAATGGCATTTGGCATGCTCTGCCACTCAAATCACGGTCAATCATGTCAATGTATGGCACCCAAATCGCAGCAGCTACAGCCTGACACCAGCGGTGTGTCACCGCCATGGACCATGCCCTTACAGCCATTGGGAACCGCAATTGTGAATTGAAAATCGCGGTAGGCGTACTCCGCCATCATGGGGCCAGTCATTGGATGCAATTGAAAGATGCACCACGCGGTAGCGCCTGCCTGGCCCTTGCGGTGTGTCGCCGCCATGGACCATGCCCTTACAGTCAATGGGAACCACAATCGCGGTAGCCTAATGCAATTTAGAAAATCGCGGTAGGCGTGCTCCGCCACCGCATGGCCAGTCATTGGATGCATTTGAAAAAGGCTGACTTGGAACACGAATTGCAGCAGCTTAGAACCACAGAAACTACCCCAGGGGGCTATATATGTGTAGGAGAAAGCCTCACATTTCCACAGCTTCCAGTGCCTGCTGCCTGAACCCCCTCACCTGCCACTGCTGCTGCTGCCTCCAGGGACTGCTGCCTGCCACCCCTCAACACCAACAGCTTCGGCCTCCAGGGACTGCTGCCTGCCACCCTCTCAACACCAACTGTGGCAGCTGCTGTCACCTGCCCAAAGTGATGGCGAGGACTGAGAAGATCTAGGCCTGTCCCTTCACCAGCAAGGAGCTGGAGGTCCTGGTGGACAAGGTGCTCACACACTATCCATTATATGGGGCCCCAAATGTTGTGTTAAGTCTTCAACAGTGTGAGTGAGAGTGCAGGGGGGAACACATGAAGTTGAGATGCTGCAGTATGTGCCTGAGACTGTGGGGTTTTGTCATGCACTGCCTAGCATGCTTTCTCCAGGAGGAAGGGGTGTGTTGTCTATGTCACACGTTTCCCTGCCTGCACATGTATTGTCTTGTCAGTCATACAGTGACGCAGCAAGTTGGTAACGTAGGAGTCAGGACAGTGATTACTTGTGTGAATGGCTGTGTGGGTCCCTGTTGTACCTCTCAGTGTGAGCCCACCTGGCCTGCACAGTCTCCGCCCAATCTGACAAGGACACATCACTGAATGTAAAGAGTATGACATGTGTCTTATTTTCCTTACTCTCCATCAATGAGCCGTCTCAGCCCTGTAGATTGCACACAACCGGCCTTGTGAGAAGGGTGTGGGTTTGTGAGATCATGTCCCTCAATGTGACATCCATGACATAGTGAGCCATTCACAGGGCAAAGACATTGAGGGCTGCGCAGTGTTGGACACAGTGAGTCTACCCCAAACATATGTTGATATGTAATGTGTGTCTTGCTCTACTTAAAAATGGACTGTAGATGTGGGCAGACCACACATGGCTTTATGTGCTGGCATCCTGCATGTGAATGAGATGGGCAGGTGCTGTGTCTACCCTCACACCTGCATGCATTTACATGTGGTTCTCCCATGCTGATGTACCATGTGAGATGCATTCCTGTCTCTGTGAGACATATCTGTGGATTTGTGATGAGTCAGTATCATGCTACTGTACTGAGAGATATTGGTACATAACACTGTGTCACTGATGATTTCCCCCTCTTGTCTCCCATGCCTGCATCTCAAAGTACACCAGCGTAAGGCCGTGTGGAGGGCCATTGCATGCAAGGTGTGGGCTCTGGATGTCTCCAACAGTCAGCGCACCCACTGGCACAAGAGGTGGGATGACATCTGCCAGCTGAGCAAGATCATGTCTGAGACGACACTGGGGCTGATCCCTCGGACTAGCAGGTTGGCGCGGCGCAGCATGACACCACTAATGGCACTCATCTTGGCCGTGACACAGCTTGAACTGGATGCACGTTTGAAGGAGCATCAACAGCAAGCTAGGGGTGAGTATTCTGGGAAGAGTGACTTTGGCTGTGAGTGGATGCATGTGTACACAGCCTGGGCCAGCGCTGGGCTATGTGATGTTGGAAGTGTGATGCAGTGGCTTGTAAGTTGCCTCTGAGCTGGGTGCAGCTGTCATGTATTTCCCCTACCTGTACTTACTAATGTAATTTGATTACTGGGCATTTACATTGCATACTGAGTCATGGGCTTCAGGTATCGTCTGCATTGGGATAGTCTGGTAAATCACATAGAAGGGAACGGCAGTGTGCCAGTTCTGAGTGTGTGCTTTCATCAATGCGTGCATTGCCTGACCTCAGATTTGTGAGGCTTGGGCATATGACGCCAATGTGCAACAGTAGTTGTGCCCCAAAGTACAACATGGGGGATGGCATGAGCTCATGGCCATTGTGAACTATTATGTTGGAGTCTGTATCTGTGTTGTCCCCTTCTGCTCCATCCAGATATGACAGTGGCAGCATGTTGTGGGGTTCCTCCTTGCCCCCATCAGGGCCCCAGGTGTGCTCAGAGCTAATTGTGTGTCTGCTTGAACGGAGCCACTGCCAGGATATTGTACTGTGTGGTCATCACATGGCTCACTTATGCCTGGTTTGATTGTTGACATGCATTGTTCGAGTAAAAAATTGAGGTTGACAATATTATTGCACAGGGTGGTGTGCAACATGTAGATTTCATCATCTTCAGTGATGCTTTGCTTCCATATGTTTGTTCTGTTGATGCCATTGAACTGACCCTACATCTCTCTCTCATGCAGCATCTCCCATAGGCACGGAAGAACAGGGGTTGGACACCAGTGGTAAGGCATCAAGCACATCAGCTGCACTCGAGCACAGTGACACAGATGTGCCCAGCGCCTCGGAGAGGGACAGGAGTCTGCTGGAGGAATCACAGCCAGAGACGCAAAGCTCAACTTCATCTGACGATGGCGGTGACACATCTTTGTTGGCAGACACAGGGAAAGTTGACTCTGCCTCCTCATCCACCACACAGCGTACAGTGTCCACCCTCCCAGCTACTTCCACTAGTGCTGCCCGTGTTTGCACCAGTAAGAAGGGAAGAGTGTTGTTCATCCCAGGCACCGCTGCCTCTGCCTCTGTCCCTGTGCTGCTATCAGTGCTGAGTCCGTGGAACTTTTGCGCCAGCTGTGTGTGAGCCAGACAGCTCTCCTCAATGCCTTCATAGACCACAAAAGAAAGTTGGCACAGGTGGTTGCTTTCATGGAGGGCATACATTCAGACGTGGGTGGACTACACCTGGACTGTCCAGTCTTTGTCCTCCGCAGTGACGGCAGCCCTTCAACTGGCACAATCTCGGAGTCCAGATCCAGTCCCTTTGTCCACCCACCTGCCAGAGGCCACATCTGACGATAGTGACCACGCACAACAGACATCAAGGTCAAGATACAGCACAAGCAGCACACAAGCAGCAGCCCAAGCGGTCCAGGGTGCAGACACCATCCCCACAGAAAATTAAAGCCACCCCAGAGCACAGAGACAAAAGCCTGTCCCGCAACACCAAGGGCCACAAAGCCAAAAAGCAGACCTCAGGGACACATGCCTCAGAGACATCCCCAGCCAAGGACTCTCCTGTCCCAAAAGCGTCTCGCAAAGACAAACAGACGGTTTCCGTGCCCACTGAGAAGGTGGTGCCTGCTAAGAGTACATATAAGAAGAGCTCCAAGGCAGATTCACCCACAACCTCGACTCCCATCCAAAGCCCAGTGAAGCAAGGGAAGGAGGGCACTGTGGGGGGAACACCTGGTAAACAGGGGATGGAGGTGCTAAGGCAAGGCCAGGCCAAGCAAACTGCAGGATCCAGCATGTCCCCAGAGGGTGGGCTACCATCTGCACCTGATGCAGCTTTGTTGGTGAGTGTGCTTGTTGTGTCCACACCACTTCCCATTAATCCCAAGACATGGAAGCCGTTTCGAGTTACCAAGAAGTGGAAAGGCACCCCTCCACAATCTCCCACCCACACTGTGTCTCACGGCAGCATGACTCCACCTCCACGTGCCACTACACCATCTGGTCTAAGCAGCCCCCCAGCTTCCCAAGCCACTGATGCCTCTACCTCAGCTGGGCCTCTCTCTCCCCGGGCCAGGCCTCCAACTGTCCCTGACACACAGCCAGCTCCCAGTCTGACTGACAGCCAAGTCTGAGTGGTAGTCACCCTCACACACCTGTCTCTCCTACAGCGGTGCCTGTACTGCCCATTCTTACCCCCCCTGACTGTGTTGCTGACCACGGCAGGGTATAGTCGCACACATTCCCTGTGCAGCTTCTCATGGACTCACTCTGCACATTGGACTGGCCATTGGCCGTGTTGTTCACTCCTGTTTGCCCCTTGCCTGTGCAGCTTCTCATGGACTCACTCTGCCCTTTGTGCTGGCCACTGGCCCTGTTGTTCACTGCTGGTTACCCATTGCCTGTGCAGCTTCTCATGGACTCACTCTGCACATTGGACTGGCCATTGGCCTTGTTGTTCACTCCTGTTTGCCCCTTGCCTGTGCAGCTTTTCATGGACTCACTCTGCACATTGGACTGGCCACTGGTCTTGTTGTTCACTCCTGTTTGCCCCTTGCCTGTGCAGCTTCTCCTGTAACTACTCTGCACATTGGACTGGCCACTGGCCTTGTTGTTCACTCCTGTTTGCCCCTTGCCTGTGCAGCTTCTCATGTAACTACTCTGCACTTTGTGCTGACCACTGGCCTTGTTGTTCACTGCTGGTTACCCCTTGACTGTGCAGCTTCTCATGTGAATACTCTGCACTTTGTGCTGGCCGCTCTCCTTGCTGTTGTCTAATATTGGTGCCTATCTGTGCAATATGTGAATAAAGACAGTTGCTCCTGTTGTCTGTTTTGTCAGTGTCCTTACTGATTAAAGTTTTTTCTGCGTGTGTATGGTTTACTGTGCCACATGCTCTGTATGCCACTTAAACATTGCCAAATGCTTGTCTCACTTTTTCTTGTTTTTACAGGGGTGACAGGGACTTCCGATCTTCCTGACTCTGATGCTTGTGGGTGCAATGATGGTGGTTTTATTTGGAATACTGTTGTCATTATCATACTTTGTTCATGTTAGCTATATTGTACACATTTCAGGTTTGGAGGCACTGCCAGCAGAGAGTGGGATTCTATCCACAGGATTGCAGGTAGGCTGGCCAGGGTCATCATGTATGTGTGATCTTACTTTATGTGTTCCTCAGCAGTGTAGGCGTATAGTCATCTTGTGATGGTCAGTCATCCTAGTCACATGGGTTACTTTCAATGTGTGTACTTGGGTGGTCAAGAAGTATGCAGTGTGAAGTTGTGAATTTGTCGGGAGTGTTGATGTGTGGGTGCCCCTGCAATGTCAACTACACACATGTGTCACCCAGGAGTATAGTGCCGGTTTGTGTGATTGTTCAGCCCTGTGCTTGTGATTGTGTGCACATGTATGTGTTGTATGTTGTGCACTGTGCAGTGTGTTGTTGTGACCTTGCAGTTCTAGCTGACTCCTACTTGTTGTTATTGGCAATTGTGAGTATGCAGAGTATGTGACTGGCAAGTCAGTGTTGCATTTTGTTGATCATCCATGTGTCTTGATGCTGTTTGTGGTCACTGTGCATACATGCTCAGCCACACTGACATTGTGGGTGTGTTTTTTCATGCATTGCTGTCACATGGGGCTTTATTGCCTCTAGTATGGCATGTGGGATGTGGTATCATACCATCCTCTATCTGTGCTTTAGATGCCTAGCCATTGTGAGTCTGCACTCCATCTATTTGTGTATGGTACACTCCTGCCATGTCCACTACTGACGAACACACCAATTCACTTTCATGTCAGCTGTCCCCTTGGGTTGCCTGTTTGTGTGCCTCCCCATCACTTCATTTTTGACACTGTACTTTGTGGTGCAGATCTCTGCGCAGGAGCAATGAGCCACTCAGGACATTTTTCCACTTGGTTATATGTGATTCTCTTGTACTGTTTAGCAATCATGGTTGTTCATATGCAGTTCAACTATTTGTGCTGCACAGTCCTCTGGTCAGGTTGTTTCTACTTTGGTGTCCCAAACTTGTGCATCTGTGGGTGTTGGGTTAGGTGTATGTGTGTTTGCTGAGGTACTGCTTCACTTCCTGAGTGTGGTGTTGTCTGTGTGCTGTTTTGATTGTTTTTGTGGGTGTTCATGGTGTGTCACTCCTATCTGTGTGTGACTGGTATGTTTGGTGTGCACACACTGCTTGGTGTGCATGCAGTGGTGTGGGTGCATGTTGCCTTGTCCTTGCCTGGTGTGCATCCCCTGATGTCCTGCTGTGTTTGCAATGTGATTTATTGGCATGTGAATATGTTGTATGTTTGATATGGCTGTGTGCAGTGTTTGGGCAGTGTTGTCTCTTGCAGCTGACAGATGCTCTGTGTGTGGTGTACTATTTGCATGTCAGTGTGTGTGTTTTGTTGGTGTGGTGTGTTTCATTCAGATGTGTGTTGCCGGTGTGGTGTGCCTTACTTGTGTGTCTGTCACATGAACGTAGGTCGATTCTAGTTCCTGTGCTTGTGTTAGGTGCGTCCTTGGTGTTTTCCCCTCTCATGTTTGAGCTGTCTCTTGTCATTCTTGTTCATGTACAGGCATGTGGTACACTATGACACCATGTTGACTTGATGGGTGGTGTGGTATGTCTGTCTGTGTGTCGTTGTAGGCCCATTTCTCCCAGTTTGTGTCCATGATTGTTTTGTGACGGTGCACTTCTTGTCTGTGTTGTGGTATGTTGTCTGCGCAATGTTCCTGACTGATGGAGTTGTAAACTCCTGTTCTGTCTGTGCTCCCATTGCCTTTCCACGGTTTTGCTGGACAGGTCATGTCTGGTCTTGTTTTGGTTCTGTGTGTGTTTTTGTTGTGTTATGTGTTTGGCTGTTGTTTTTGTGCAGACATTGGTTCTGGCATTCCTATGTGATGTTTGTGGATACCACACAGGGAGTGTGATTGTTTTTCTGTGTCATGACTGGACATTGTTGACACCCTTCTGTGTTGTGTGCTGCAGGTGTGATGGGGGTATGTGTGTAGATTCCTACATGTGTTTGACAGTCATGGAGTGTTGCAATGGGCCCTGTGTGTTGTGCTGCTGACATACTCCTGTCAAGCAGTTGGATACAGAGATGTTACTGTTCACTGTTTGACTTCATACCCTTCCTTTCATCCCTGTTTCTATACATGGGTTGCCTTGCTGTCTCCCTGAGTTGTTGCACTGAGGTGACTGTGGTTTGACTTCACTCACTGTGCCAGCCATGTGTGATTTGATGAGCTGAGGGTGTTCTTATATGTTTCTTGTCTTGCATGTGATGTACACATGCTTGGTAGTTAGCTCCTTGTCCTTCAATTTGTATGCACCTCACTGTAGCTTTCCTATATGTTGTACTCCATTGCTGCTGGCATGTGGTCTGTGTATGTGGCTGTGGGTTATGTGTGTGTGACTTGGCAGGCTGTGTGTCCAGTGGAGTCTTGTACATTATCTGTGTGTGTGTTCATTTTGTGCTTGGACTCAGATTTCTAGCCATGTGTGTGGTGTTGTTGTGGTGTGTGGGTTGCCCTGGCACTGTGCTTCTGTGCTGTGTGTTCCTCTGCAGCCACATCTGCTGAGGCTATCTCCCTAGTTGTTTGGTGTGTGTTGCAGAGTGTGGGTTCACCTGGCTTGTTTTAATGCATGGGGGAGCACAGATGGGGCACAGGAGGGGCACATGGTATGACCCTTCATGTTTGAGGGGGGGCATAGTTTGTGGAGGATGGAGGTGTGGCCCTATGATCTTTGTTCACTGCCCATGCCTAGCACAGGCCCTGCCTTCTGCATTGTGCGCATGTTTTCCCGCATCTTCACTGCTGCGGTGATGTGACCGGGACATTACATCAATATCACGGTAGGTGGGTGTCCTGGATGCGGAGAGGTGATTTGGTGACAGGAGGACAGGTGTGGGTACACTTGTGGATGTGTTCATGTCCCCACCAGGTTGTCTGGTGTGGACAGGAACCCTGAATCAGCTCATGAGTTGTGTGTTGTGGTTGTGTGCGGAGTTGTGTAATTGCGAACCTGCGGCGTCATCCATGACGGTCCATGAGTTGCTGGTAATGTATCAGATACAGCACCGGGAAGACGTGTAGAGCTGGTTCCATTGCGGTCAGGACCGGGTGGAAGGGACCGGGACTCTGGTTTCACGCTCTGCTGTTGAGCTTCCGCCGTCTCTGGTTGGGCGGTTTCTCCGCTGCGGTGCGTCTGGATGTTTGGGGCATCCTGATTTGTACAGCGGACGGGACGTCATTCCGCACGGCGGTGAGTCTCCATTGGCTCCCACCACCACGGTAGCGGGCGCACTTTGATGGCGGTTCACATCGCACCGTGGTGGTCGGGAAATGGGCTATGTTTGGCCATACTAATATGGCAGCCATGTGGACCGCTGCTGGCGTGTAGAAATAAAGCATTTTCCGCCCACACCGTGGTTGTGCCTCCGCCCGCCATGCTAATAGACCCCTAAATCTGGAGGTCCTCTGATTTAGTTGTACTTCCGACCCGAAGTCATTCAAAACGTACCCTCGTATCCAGGAGTAATTGTTAAGTAAATAGCCTCAAATCAGTTAGTGCCTCACCAAAAAAATATTTGATTTGTACAGTAGTAGAATCCTCTTTCTCGGTTATTACGGTGCCAAGATTATGTACTATGCAGATAATACTCAACTGATTTTCACTGGTGAAAAAGGAGCCGACTTTGATGGAGACTACATTAAATCCTGTCCATGAAGATGTTCAATTGGCTCAAAGTGAATTTGTTGAAATGCAATCTGGTTAAATCAGAGATTTTCTTTTTTGGCCAGCCAGTAGTGAGCAACTGAAGTTTATGGTGGCCGGAGGAGCTATCTCTCACCCTTTCAGCCCAAACGTTGGTTAAAATTCTGGGTATCTTCATCAATCGTGCCCTCTCCATGTTCAAGCAGTGGCAATTGCAAAATAGGTAATCGCAAAATATTGTTTTTGAGTTGATGCATCCCAAATGGCAAAATACGGGTCGCAAAGGGGCCGATTCTGCGAATTTGCCCGTTTGCGACTGGCATTTTGCTACATGCATTTGGCCCTTAGTAGAGAATTCTGTTGGTGACCTGGTACTGATAAATTGACTGATTCCTGGGTGTGTGATTGTGATATGTGTGCATGTAGTGACAAATCAACCAAACCTTGTGGTATGGAATGTTTACCAGTGGAGTTTGCTTCAGGGCCCTGTACAAAATTGTGTATTTATATTGTGGGCTTTTACAGTATAATTCCTAAAAAAGAAGCCTTAGCTTTGACCCTGATGGACTATTGTGCCAAGTGGCTAGAGGTCAGAATGAATGAGAAGGTTACCATGGCTGTAGTGATTAAATTACTTGAGGATGTGTTTTGTCGGGAGGGCTTGGTAGAGGAAGTTTCAGACAATGGACCTCAATTTGTAAACAGAGAGTCTGAGGAATATCTTTCTTGATGTGGAATAAAGCATGACATGACAGAAAATTAATACCTACACTCCAATGGTGAATAGATTTACTTGTGTAGATTATTTAATCAACTTGCAGTAAGAGGTGGGTTGTCATAGAGAAGGCTCTTCAAACTCTGTTGCTAACCTAAAAGACTATGCCAAATTCGGTGACTGGATGTCCACCCTTTGAATTACCAAAATGAAGGAAACCAAGTTCCAAGGTTGCTCCTTAGTGACTTAATAAGTGTAGTAGGAAAGATAATGGTGTTGAGTTCAGAAGAGTTAGAGAACATGTGGTCAGATATCAGGAGATAATGAAGAAGGTGGTGAATCACAGAAAGGGTAAACCTACTAATTATCAGTCCAGGTGGGCAATTGGGTTTGCATCAAATTGCCATTGGAAAGAGTTACCCAGGTGGTCTGAATGGTAACATTTGGCATTTGAGAAAGGTTATGGTGCATAGGAATATTGCAAAAATGGAGACGAGTACAAATGCAGATGTGAGCACAGAGATGAGAATTAGCGAGGGCAGACAAAGGCACAGTGAAAGCGTGTGTGAGGATAATGTTTTTGTTGATCTGACATCCAACACAATGTTTGGGGATGATGTAGGATCTCCTATATATCCTGTTATTCAGTAAACTATTAATGCAGAAGTAGTAAAGTTACAATCTTTGAAGAATCCTTTTTCTGGTGATGCAGGAGTAAGACACAGATGTTGCATGAGACTAGCTCCTGGTAAATGCTGAGAGTTCATTAGATTTTGAAATGTTGCACGTTACATGGATGTAATGTTTATGTTTTATGTTGTTTTTTTATTTATTTTTGTGTAACATTGAGTTAAGGAGAAATCTGTGTGGTATTACGTGTGCTAGGTTGACAACGTTATAATTAGTGGTATCTAGAATGTTAATGGGGTTCTGGAAAATACAGTTGTATAGGACCTTTCCCAGACTATGAATGGAAGTGGATCTGCTCCTGCTAAATGAAATATAACTGCTTTTAAATTGATCACCTTTGATTTATGTGTGTTCTTTACAGATATCATGCACATCACACTTGAATCGTACATGGACACTAAGCTAGTGAACACTGAACTGCCTTCAAGTGTCAAGCTCAGCATTGTGGCTGTATACCGTACATGTGCATAGTCAACAGCCCTCGTCGAGCCCACACACTAGTCCAAGGGCAGGAACAGCTAAAAATTCTGATTTGGGTGACTGTGTGCTGGTAGAGATATAAGTAACGCTATTGTAGGGTGTCTACACCTAAATCACCCCCAGCGAATAAGTTCAAACTAGCCCCACACACTTTCATGGTTGGAACATGGAATCCTGTCAATCTCTGAAAGCAGCTGCAACCTTACAGCCCTCCAAGAAAATAGCAGAGTGGCAGATTGGCAAGACTGGCCCTGTGCATGACTGTGACCAAGATCCAAGGTACTGTCAGAGCTGATTTGTGAATCTAAGTTTCTGGAAGAGGAGTTGCTGGATGCATGGGCTGCAGTGCTTCAGCTATGCCTTGGCAAATTTGCAAGATTTGACGTTGTGTTTTTCACTTTCAATTTTAGGATATAAAATTTCCATTAAAAATCAGAACATAAAGAAAAAGACCATGTGAGAGAAGTTCAAGTCCGAAGTGACTTGGACATCTTCTTTTTTAGTGTTTAAAGTTGATCAGCAGGGGAGAGTAAAGATGTTTTAAGCATTTAAGAAACTCAAGACTCTTCAGAAACAAGCATTATGCAAATGGTTTATTATCTTATAATATAATATATCATAATATGTAACAGCATAAAATAACAGACCATAATATAATTTAACTGTGCGATAACTTTTGTATGGTATGGTATGGCATGGCATTGCATGGTATGGTGTGGTGTGATCTGTCATTGTATAGTATGGAATAGTATGGTGTGGCCTGTCATTGTTTAGTAGGGCATGGCATGGTATGGTAATCTTTGTTACAATGTACACATTAAGCTACAGGAGGAAGCACAATAGGAGAGACCAAAAAAAGAAAAACAACTTTACAATATAATGTTTTTTTCACACTAGAATGTTGGAACCAACCCAAACTCATGCAAACATAGACCAAGTTAAAACACACCCTGTTTTTTGGATATAACATTTTAATCATGGCCAGGACATCCTAATAATCACGAACTATGTACCCAAAAAGCACTTTGTTACAAACTAAAGAGTGACTACTTAATACAGATAGCGCAAAACTATTAATGTATTTTGAAATCATTGCTCAAAGAGACACCAACAGCCTGTAGCCTGCTGGTGTAATGCTACAGCAAAGAGTAGAAGGGGAGAGGATGAAAAGTAAAACGGAGCAAACATGGACATGGGAAACGAGCGGTGATGCAACAGCAAAGTGCAGAACAAGGAGCAAGACAGCCTGAAAACACATACACTCTTGCAAAGTGCTGCAAGTAGAAGAAAAAAAGGCTAAAACCAAAAGATAAAGCAGCAGAAGGACGCCGCAAAAAAATGAAGCAGTACTTGGTAAATGCTCCAGGGATGGGGGAAACACACAAACAGAAAGTGAAGCCAAAGTGAAACCATAATGCTCTGACCAGACAGGAGTCAGCAAATAAGACTGACAATGAAGCCAACCAATGGTAAGCAGTGGGTAGTCTCTTAGCCCTTTGTAAGCAAACACAGGGCATGTTTACATTTCTTCTCGTTTTTTCTTCGTTCCATGTGTGCTGCATTCTGCAACACACATAGAACGAGGAAAACGCCTCCTTTGATTGTTTTTGTGCTGGAAAGTGTCCCTTCCTGCACAAAAACAATCATGCCAACAACACAGACACCCTTCCACCATGGTGCTAGGATGCAGGCATTGGCATTTGGCTGCAGTTTGTGCACTAGCACTGGCATTCCTGCCCTTTTCTTTTGACGTAGGGCAACACGGCTAGAAAGCTTGTGGCGCTGCCCTACGCCAAAATATTTTAAATATTCCTTGAATGTCTTGTAAGTAACAATGCATGCACTGCCTCAGACGAGACCTACAGAGGGAGAGGAATGGGAGAGCGAGAGATGAGACAGAGAAAATATTTTTCAATGAAGAAAATTACATTGAATTTCAGTTTTATAGGATGTTAATTTTGTTCGGATACTAATGAATGAGGTCCCTTGTTGCCAGTCATGGCACTGTTGAAATAAGAACTAGTTTAAAGCTCACAAGAAAGAGAAACTGTAGTATTAAATGGGTAATAAGAGTCAGAGGTTGTCTTATGAGGAGGGCCAATGAACACGAGGTGTGGTGCCCTCTTTCCTTCCACATTAATTCCTCCCACACATGTACAAGCACAGACACGCCCAGACTCACACAGACCTAATGGCAATACAACACAGCATACAAAAAAAAATATTTTAAAACAGGCTGGGAACAATGACGAGATCAGGTAAACTTAAAACAATAACTAGAAAAGCCAGGCTTTAAAACAATGGCCATATCATGCAGCAGTCCCATGTAGGGAAGGATTTGAGCCAATAACACTATCAGGCAGGGGTTTGAAATAATGACCACGTGGGGGTTTAAAATAATTACCACGTGAGGGGTGAATGATGTGATGACTATATTAGGCAGAATTAGCCTCAATGAACCCAGCAGTCAAGATTAACTAACGAGTGTATAAAGCAGGATTTCATTAACAATGATTTAGGGTTTGAAGTAAGGAAAAAGACAAGTAGATTTAGTAACAATGACAAAAGAAGGTTTTGAATAATGACCTTCATGCACGCTCCCACTAGCACACACACGCACACACTTTTGATATATACATTTGCAAATAATTACGCTAACAGATCTCGAATCGTACCGAACGCCTGCACAAGTCATACTAAGAGCTCTACATACCAGCTCTACATACTGATCTACTAATGCACACACAGACCCCAGGCATCCCACATATGACTCTCGCCACACACAGGCATTTTTTATTCTATATATACACCGAAATCCCCCACATACCTAGGCTCTCACTAAACTAGTAGATTCTTCAACATCCAGATTCCCAGACACATGCAGATTCCCCCATACAGACTAACCCACATACACACTGTCCTCTGAAGAAACTCCCTCACACACAGACCTCATCTACAGCCTTATCACAGACTTCTTGCATGTAGTGACACCCTAGTTGCACATGGACGCAACACAAACATAGAAACTATAACACAGAACACCCACATAGACCACTTCCCACACACTCCATCACAGATACCATCAGACTGACTTGATCACACACTCAGAAGCTCCAAGGCTCAGGCATACAAATTGCCTCTCTGTCTCACACACCCACACATGAACCAACAGATACTCTCACCACATAAGCACACATGTAAACAAAAATACTCCTCCGCAATCAGTGGTGGCTGGTTGGAAAGGGGGGCAGGGGGGCAGGGCTGGGGAGGAGGGGCTAGGGAAAAAAATACTTTGTCATCGCCGGTCGCCAGCTGCCACCTCTCCTCCAACACAGGAACAGGAAGCACCCAGGCTCCCAGACTCCCCTAGCCAATCAAAACACTGTGTTAGGGCAGCGTTGCATAGTTCGGGGCTCAGATGGGGACTGGGAGGCTGATCATGTTCTCCACCCAGGCTGTACAATACAGCCTGTGGAGAGCATGCAAAGTGCACATGATGGTTTGGCCGGCCCAAGACGGCCGGCAAAACTGTCATGCGCACTTAAGGTGCAGCATGAACCACTCCCCCTCCCTCTTCCAGGCTGTAACAAGTCCAACCCAGCACCATTCCACTCCAGCCTGGCTTCTTACTGAAGAAGAAAATGATAATAACATAACCTTGCGTTATTGTTGCTTTCTTTTTGTTTTTGCACTTAGTAGGGCGACGCTCCTCCGCCTTAGCAGAGGAGCCGCCCTTGTCCGCAATACTCCCTTAAAAACATGCATTAGACACACTCATTCTAGGGAGAATGACCCACCTTAGAAGTGTTCTCCTGGCTGATGGGGATCTCTGAAGCTACAGTGGAACTACTGCACCTGCAGTGGCACCGTAAGACCTCTGAAATGCCGATCAGGGCTACATTCTTTTGGCCCTGCTCAGAATTTCCATTTGGTTACCACAAATAAACTCTGAAGAAAGGCGTTGCTTAGTCTTAAATTATTAGTGGCCCAACACTTAGGGATTTTTCTCCCTGAACGTGGGAGTGGAGGCCATGAATTGATTTCTTAGCTCAGGACCGCCATGCTTGACCCCGCTGACTTGAGCAGTGAAACCCAGTAAAAGTCGCCTCATCCTACATAGGGTGGCGTCATGGCTTTCTGACTGAAAGCCAGTTGAGGCTCCATCATCGGACACCCTCTGGTTTCCCTATCACTAGGGGGCTAAGGGTAACACAAGTTTGGCAGGTGGGGCATCTGCCATTTTTTGGCAAATGCCTCACATCCACCAAACTCTAATGAATCCCTTAAGTCTTTATTGAACATAGAAAGTGAGGGATTACAAGAAATGGAGTCTAATGTATCTCACACCATAGTTACATAGAATAAAGTAATCATATACCTGCATACACAATATGCCTTATCTTTTGATGTCAATAAGAAGAGAGGGACTGGGGAACCACTACAAGTTACCTTACACTGTCTGCTGAAACTTTTCAGACACTCACCCCCAGTCACAGATCTGGGTGGAATCCATCATCGTTCTTTAGTTCACTTCGCCACCCCAGTTCAGACCCAGCCATATGCAACTCAGTCTTGACCCTGTTCCTCGTGGGAACAGTTCAGCCTGAACTGCCAAACCAGGCCTTCCCTGAACTGGAATCAAGCATTCTGGGACTGTTTTCGGGGTAACAACCCTCATCAGTCAGGCTAGCTTGAATCCAGTTGCATAGTGAACAAGGGACCCACATACAGGCATACCCTGCCAACTTAAGGCAAACAAAGTAAACACAAGGAGATGATAGACAGAGTACTGAAACATTTCAGACACTCACCCCAGTCACAGATCAAGGTTGAATCCATCATAGTTCTTTAGCTCACTTTGCCACCCCAATTCAGACCCAGCCATAGACCCAACCCTATGCAAATCAGTCTTTACCCTGTTCCTCATGGGAACAGTCCAGCCCAAACTGCCAAGCCAGGTCTTCCCTGGACCAGAAACAAGCATCCTGGGACCGGTTTCGAGGTAGCAACCCAATTAGCCAGGCTAGCTTGAATCCAGTTGCAAATTGACCAAGGGACCCATGTCTGGGCATACCCTGCCAGCTTAGGGCGGACAAAGCAAACACAAGGAGATGATGGATGGAGTGCTGAAACTTTTCAGACACATCCCCAGTCACAGATCTTGGTTGAATCCATCATCGTTCTTTAGCTCACTTCGCCACCCAAGTTCAGACCCAGCCATATGCAAATCAGTCTTGACAATCCAGGCCGAACGGCCAAGCATCCTGGGACCGGTTACTGAAGCCACTGGCCAGTTTACCCTGTTCCAGGGGGTTAATTTGGGTTGGGTAGGAAGAATAATAGCGGAATTCTTCTTTGTGTTTGTAATGTTACTTAGCCCTTCATGAACTATGTGGAGATGTGAGGTTGCATTCCTAAAGGCGCTGCAATGGTAGTAATGTTGAAGGTCTCCCTCCATCTCCTAAAACACACACTTGGAATTCTCAGACATAATCCTTGTTTTTTGCCATCAGAGACAGAGAATTTGAACGCTTGCTTTTCCATGTTGTGGCTCTAGATCTGATGCAATATGTCGGACATATTAGCTATTTAACCGCATTTTATGCCTTCTGATTGGGTGAGCCAGCAGAACATACTAGTTCATTTGTACTAGACAAATATATGGCTCTCCTAATTCCAGAATGGGAAATACAGTCTTGTCAGACAACCTGTCGCCATTCTGTCGCTTGTGACTGGCATAGGTTGGGATGGACAAAAGTCTGAGTCAGTCTTTCCCCAGTCACACTTCCCCTGCCCATGTCACCTATTAAACAGAGAAGAGCTACACCGGTGGAAGGAACAGTCTCAGGTGCCAACACTTGATCCCGGTTTCCTGCGAGGCACGCTGTTACAGAACCTTCAATGAAATATTGTCTCTGTCAGTTAGTTTTACAAACCTGTTTCAAACCTGTTTCAAACCTGTTTCATTGCCTGCCAGTAAGATGAAGACTTCCAGCGACCGCATTGTTATTTACAGTATATCCTCAGACCACTTCCAAGGAGTTCTGTCAGCCACATGAACTCCCCGCTGCAGTAAAATATCCCTCGTTGTGCACTCTTCACCCCCACTGCCCCTCTGGGCCCTCATGGGCAGGGCGATGTGATACCGGAAGCAAGCGTGGGGAGATATGAGAGTAAAGGCTGCTCCTGAAATGCCGTAAGTGGTCAAGATTTTGCTACAAGAGAACTGCAGCCCAATATTGGTACCAACTGCTTATATCCATACTGAATACCACCAGCAAATAATTAGAGATTGCAGAGCTTCAACCGAGAACATTCCTCCAGACTTTCGTATCACCCCAGTATCGGCAGTGCAAAAAGTGGCATGAAGAGCGTTCCCCTGAGGAGGTGTTTGGTTAGAGGGATTTGATGTCTGAGGCGCGTGATTGCAAGGCACCAGTACAATATGAAAATACATTTTCTCAAGTATTTGCGTCTAAGTTTGCCTTGTTAAAGTGGTTTGACCATAAAATAATACTGAAGAAATGAGTCACAGCTAATCTACAAAAATTTACAAAATGTTTCAGTGTCATTGAGAAAAGTATTAAGAGAAGAACTGAAAAGGCATGCACACAGGGGAGGCCGCTAGAAAACACATGCAATGTCATGGACTGACGAAACTAAAAGAAACAAGCACTGGCAAAGCCAATCGGTTTGGGGTTGACCGCCAACCTTTTGGTTCTGGCAAGTCTTGTTTGTTCTGCCATGGTTTTTGCAAAACCTTATTGTTGCAGAAGCCTCTTGGGACTCATTTATGTAAATACAAACATTAGCTAAAGCCGCAAATATTTTTGACATCTAAAAAAACCACACACATGACCATTGTAGTCCCTGGCAATGACGGAAACTACTCTGTGTGTGTATGTGCTCTCTATGAAAGGCCGAAACTCATAGGGGCAGATTTACGTTCCCTGACGCATCCCTGCAAATCAGCAGGGATGCGCCAGGGAAGATGCGTCATGCAAGTTTGCCCTTGGTGCACCGTGGCGCAAGGACAAGCAGATGCGTGACTCATCTGCTGGCGTAAGGTTGGCGCAGTGCTGAAGTTGTGTCGCAAGCGCGACGCAACTCCAGCACTGTTCCAACCTCGCCTATCCCTAACATGGTGCTTCACGCCTTACGCCTGGATTTGACCAGCGTCGGAAGAGTGACTGCGTGAAATCTTGTAGATTTCACTGCGTCACTTTTCCGAGGCTTTCTCCAAAGTAACACCCACCCTGCATACATTAAACCTTACGCAGGTTTAATGTGGCGCAGGGCTTTACAACGTGACGCATCTCCCTAGATGCGTCACGTTGTAAATCTGTCGCAGCATGGTGCTAGCTTTGCGCTGCGTCACAAAAGTGACGCAACGGCGGCGCAAAAGTGGCGCACGGGGCTTGTAAATCTGCCCCTTAGTTTGCTGATCCATTGCCCCAGGATGAACTCTGGCAGGTGTGAAAGAAAAATGTGAATGACACAGTAACAGACTTTTGGATGAAGAATTGCTGAAAACCCCTAAAACTAACTATGTTATACTCCCAAATTAAGTAAAATACAAAGCTCTTGGATAACAGAAGACCATAAAAAGCCAATCAGTCTGGTATTGGCTGCCGCCCTCTTACCTCTACTAATATTGTTTTTTAATTATTTTATAAATCTTTATTACAAATAGAGATGGATGAAGAGATAGATAAATAGACAAGCTTGCAAAGACAAATGATACAATAGGTTGTAAAATCCCTCTCAGAGGAAAAATGAAACATTACTCATTACAAAAAAGAATATCTAATATTTTCTCATCTTTTGCGGATAATGGATGAGATGATTTCTCTGAGTAGACGCAAATTAGCAATCGGGTAGAGAGACCCTCATTGTTAAATCTTGCTCTACTCAAAAGAAGCAAATTAGATGCTTTGACAACATCCGTGAAATCAGGTACTAAATCAGGCTAGTTCTGTTCTGTTCTGTTTCCGGCATTTCTCAAAGGTCCCGCAGGCTTCGAAGCATTCTATGGTTCTTCCTTTACTGAAGACACCTACACTTGATCCATCTAAACTTGAAAACGTCCGTTCTATTTCGTGACTGCCTTTTCTGGCAAAAATTCCAGAAAAACATTTTATTTCCCAACTCTTAGACTATCTCGAGCAGCATCATTATCTTCAGGCCTCCGAGACCGTACGCTGAGCCTGCCCTTTTGATGGCGGTGAAAGAGCTTAAAGCCACTCTTCATTCTGCTGGGACAAGGGACCTGATCCTTCTAGACCTGACTGTGGCTGTGCGGTTTCGGTCACAGCTTTGATCTGGTTCATTTCTGTCCTGAGCAATCACTCTTTTCAGGTGTCATTTAAATCCTCCACTTCATCAGTGAGGCTAATTCGATTTGGGATTCCCAAGTGCTCATCTCTGAGTCCTGCGCTTTTCAACATATATATGCGTCACTTAGTGGACAAAGTGGAAGCTTTTGGCTTGTCTATAATCTCTTACTCTATTGATATGCAGATTATTATTAAATTGCCACCTGGGGATAAGGGCACGTCCCAACTGAAGTACTGCCTAAAGTCGATGTCCAAATGGATGTACAATAACTGCTTAAAACTGGATGGCAGTAAAGCAGAAATTATGTTAATAGGAAATTCACCCATTTATTGAGGGCCATAATATGATGCTTTGGTTTTCTGAGATGTCTGAGGAGTTTCTTTGCTCTCTGTCTGCAAAGAATCATAAAACCATCATCCAGGCTATATTCATATCACATTGGATTATGGAAATGTTTTATATCTGGGAGTAAATAGAGCCCTTATTCTAAGTCCAGGCGGAGTTCGCATAGAAACTCCGCGAAGCGGTAAAAAAACTCCGCAATGCTACGCAGAATTCCTCCAGCATGCAGAGTTGCTTGTTCCGTATGCTCGCAAGATGTTTGGCAACGTGTATTGCGTGTTCGGGTGGAAATATCGCGCAAACTTCACCACGTGGTCGCCAATGGGTGCGGCCATCTTGTTTTTCTATTCTTTGTTATGGTTCTGGGGCCTGTTTTGAAAACTTTTGATCCTCCCAATATCTTTTCAATCCTTTGTTTCTAAAACTTTCTTTCTGATCTTTTTTATTTATGATCTATCCCTCTCTCTTCCTAAGTGTACATTTTGCATTTTTTTCTACTTTTACCACGTTATTGTACTGTTTTTCTATTACTTGCTTTTTTTTTTTACTTTCCTACTTCTTCTCCTGACTTTATTTTTTACTTCTACATTTTCTTTTCTCCCCCCACCCAGCCCCCCAAAACCATGGCCAAGACAAAGCAGGAGCAGCCTTCCTTGTGGAAGGCGACATCCGGAAGAGGGTAAAGGCCCAGGCCTTATTCTCGGAGGTAGAAGTGGCTGCCCTGGATTTTTTTGTGCAGAACCACCTCCCCTTAACCTTGGCAGTAGGTGGCAGGCCTGGTTAATGGGATCCAGGAGCGTCACTGCCGGTGGGCCAGGGTGCGCCAGGCAGTGTTTCGCTGCTCTGAGGTCCGGTGCACCCACAACCAACTAACTCACCGGTGATCTGACATTCTGGCGCCAGGAGCAGGACCTGCTGGGCCTGCTAGGTGTTGAAGTCGTGGGGCTTGGTGAGTAGCTAATTAATTACTATTTGTGCGTTCTGTTCTGTGTTATTGCATATATTATTTTTTTCCCAAATAGCAAGAATGCTGCTGCTGCTTACATGCTGGTAAGATACGTTTAAAAATCTCATATTATGTGATTGTTATTCTTCTAGGCAGGTGAAAGACGCTACTAATCTTACTTGTTTGCAAATGCTCTCTTGGGCTGATTATGTAAGAGAGGTTAGAAAACTTAAGTTAGGTAATGCAGACTAAAGAGACTACTTTCCTTTGTCCTGTCACTAAGATAGTGGTTGGTAGTTATAGTTAGTTACTTAGTATTAGTTGGTAATTTTTTAGCGGTCTGTGTGACGTGTTCTCCGTCACATGCTGCTGACTCCTTACTAGACCCTTTTGTAGTTTGTTAGTGAGTGAATAATATAGCAACTCAGCATCCGCAACAAATAAACAATTTGCTGTATGCAATATGCATGCGTCCATCTATGCATTTTTGAGGACTAAACTAAATGCAGACTTAGTGAATTGGCCTGTCAAAGGGGGTTGATTCATTGATGATTGCGAATGAGATTGGAACTTAGAAGAAGCAAATATAACTTTTGGCAATTCATTCCAAAGTCTTTGGAATAGGCGGGCTAGGTGGTACTTAGGTTTAGGATTCTGGAATCGGAATGGGACAGTGGAATAATAAATAGGACGTTCCACAACCGCAATACTAGTCTAATACTACTAGTCGATCTGATTAGATAGGTCAATTTTATTGCAATTGCCGTTGCCCAAAAATCTTTTTGGAGTGATTTTTTAAACATTTATTATTTTTTTACACCAATCAATTTTTGTCTCTTTATTATGTCTTACATGATCAGCATCCAGGGGCAAGAAGAAGACGGCGGGGGCTGCCGAGGCGGGAGCATGAGGTGCCTCCCAGGATCGCTCCTGTAATACAGATGGCTCTGCTGCTGGCCCCAGTAAGTCCTCCTGTTGTTAATATTAATAATTCCATTTCCCTAACTTTCACAGCACCTTATTTTTTTCAAACTTTTATTTTCGTTTCCTGATTCTATTTTTTGCCAAATCTTCTTCGATTTATCTGTTGTAAATCCTTGTTATCCCTGCATTTACCTATCAACTTAGTTATTTATATTTCTAGTGTCTGTTTTTTTTACATCAATCTAACTGCCTGTGACTCTGTACTACAATATTAGTCTGTCTGTAACTTACTTTATAATTCATTCTGGTTTTTCAGTCAGCTTTCCCTCTCCCGTTATTTTTTGTGGACTGCCTAGTGGTGATACTACTGTAAGACTTAGAGAACACATAAGTCCGACCTTTAATACTACTAGTACTACTACTCTGCTTTGTAGATTGCATGCCCAGCTAAGGTATTCTACGCATGTTTGTTGAGATTACAAGGCTTTCTTTTACTTTCTTTCTCATGCTTAATCAGTAAATAAAATGATGGTCACGTTGAACACCCCAAGTGGTGTATTTTTACTTTTTCTCGTCTATGCCTAGAATTATAATTATTAGCAGCAGTTGATTGTGAACAACTGTTTACTGTGCACCATGGCTGGAAGGAAGTATGAGGAGGAGGGGAGCATAATTATATTATTTTCCAACCAAGAGATGGGACTCGAGAGACCTCATATCCGATTGCCCTCCCAGTTGGTCACTCTTTTTCTCTTAAAAAAGTTTTAAAACTCAGATCCACCAATAGCTCTAGCCACTGAGTCCAGTCCTGTGGGTTGTCCTCTTCTTGAGAGGCTTTTCGAAAATTGGCACCAACAAAATGCCCAACCAGATTTTTTATTCTTTTTGATAGGATAGGACAAGCTGTCTGCTCTACTCTACTCTAGTACCCGATTTGTACTACTGAGGTGTGTGGTGTGTGTATGTATGTATTGTATTTTCAATCTTGCTAGTGAAAAATAAATAAATAGGGAGAGGCGTATATGGCATCTAAAAAATGCGTACTGTTTTTTCTAGGTGTACCGTCCACTAGTGCCAGGGCCAGCGGGGAAGGCGACGCCAGCCAGGAGGGAGCAGATGCAGCAGCTGCAGGGGGTGAGCCAGCAGCAGTGGCGGGTGGTGGTAAGTTATATTCCTTACCTATTGATAATACACACTCGCTGCAAGGGTGTACACTGTACTGTTGAGAGAGACTAAGTTGTTGTGAACAATGGTTGAAGAAGACACCCTTTACTTAGCATTAGCAATAGTATTAGTGGCGGGAGTTGAGTAACTAACGGCCTCTTCTATCTGACTTCAACTCAGTTGGGAAAGTTTGATGAAGAAGACTAAGACTCAGACGACATTGATGGGTGGGTTGAATGAAAAGGGAAAGAACCATGGAAGGATAAAGGACGGTTGACATGTAATATATGATTGGCAGAGAAGGATGCGCGGGTGAAGGAAGGGGGCCCGGGATGCATAGGTGGCTAATTGGATGCATGGGTGGTTGAAGGATGGGTGAAAGGTGAAAAAAGGATGCCTGCCTGGATGGGTGAAACTTTATGGGTGATAGGAATCCTCCGGGGGGGGGGGTGATGGGTCAAATTCAAAGGCAAACAAGGACTCATGGGTGGTGTTTTAAGAAAAATCACAAATGTATGTGGTTGGTGAAAAGATTGTTGAGAGATTAAGAAGAATGCTAGCAGTGTTTACTTTGAATGGATGGATGCCTGGATGATATTCAATAATAGCACAGGTGGAGACTGTCACTGGATGAAGAGAATGTAAAAGAAAAATGAACCGTGACAAAGTAGCAAAGCCAAGGAGGTAGACAAAAATAGGATTAGAATACAAAAAATGCTAGAAGAGCAATGCAATGATAAATGGAAAAATCGCTGTGAAGAAACAAGAACTGTTTTTTTTCAAGGTTTTTGATTTAAGGTTGGATTTCAGAATACTCCCTTGACTCACAGTAGTTTGCAAGAACAGTATATATTTTGTGTATGTATGTACCCATACCCACCCATTATCAATCGCCTCCCTCCGACTCCGAGGCCTACTCCCTACCTATGTCATTTCGACCGTGTCAGCCATGGGTGGCCTATCGGCAGCATGGTTACACAATCAAACAACAGTACTACCTCAGTCACGTCGTCCCATATATAATCATTCATATCAGACATCATCTGCTTTGTTGTAGTAGTCAGGGTGAAAGTGAAATTGAACAGTTGCCATTGATTTAACAGAGTATGGCCATAATAGAAACATAGATAATTGTGTAGCTGTAGACTACAGCTGCCCCACCTGCAGATATTAGTGAAGTAATGTGAGTCTGCGACTGCGACTTGACTATGTCTGCCTAGGGAGCAAGCTGACTGAGCTGGCATGCCTACAAGGTTAATTTAGCTAAACAGGAGAGAGAAGAAGAAGACTTGTCTACTCCATAGTGCCTAGTAATACCTGAAACTCACACAAATGTTAGAGGCTGAGGAAGTGGGAGGATACCACAAATGTTATGTACTGTGCTTGCTACTGCTAGTGCTACTGTACCACTATAATTTTATGTGTATAATTAATTTTGAGTTACTATTTGCTAAGAGATTTGGTTGTAATTGTCTTTTTTGTTTCTTGATATAGCTACTCCTTCCCAACCAACACAACCCAATAGGAAGGAGTTAGCAGCCATGGCCTGGCAACGGAAGCTGGAGGCCATCCGTGATGAATATTAGTGGCTAGTGGTTCTGGTGGAGGAGGAGAAAGCAGCAGCAGCCTCCTCCAATGCCCTTGGCCCCAGCCAGGCCCCCCCAGTGCCTCCAGTGGTACAGCGCCATGGTCTGGAAGCCACCTGCCACACTTCTTTAATTACTTCTGCCCACCCCTGTACATGCACCTGCAAGACATTTCAGCGCCGCATGCTCCTCCGGATGACACGCCTAGAGGAGCAGATAAACACCCTGAAGAGGAAGATTAGGTGAGCCGCCGCTAGATCTCCATTGCCTTGCCCGTTTTTTAATCCTTTTTTGGTGGGTGGGTATTGGGCGTTGGGAAAAACGTGTTTTTTTTTATAGACATTTTAATTTATGGACATTGGACTCTTAATGATGGACATTGGTTGGGGTTAGGGAAAGGGTGAGCCAGGTGTTGTGTTTTTTTTCTAGTTAGTATATTAGTTAGGGGAATACATCATTTATAGTTGATATATTATGCAAATGTTTTGTGGGGGTTACTCTTTTACTTCACACTGTTTCCTTTGCTGCAGGGCCGCAGCCAGTTTTTGATTGAAATCTGCCGATAGTGTAACACACCAACATATAGATGCGGTACACTCACTTGTCCTAGTAGTACTGTCAGTCTCTCCTCTTAGTCGATGCAGTCTGCAACTCAAACCCCTATGTACTTGGAAGGGTGTGGGTGTGTGAATTAATTTATTCCATCGTATGTAAATTATGCCTCCCTCAAACTTCTTCTCGTTTCTTTGATTGATGTTTATACTTAGGCGAAGCGATGGCTGCATGGTGATGGTTTGGTTTCCCAAGGTGCCATGATGGTGGCAGTAGTAGCAGACACTGACAGTAGCATTTGCAAAAAAAGAAAATGAGACAGTCAGTCACCTGAGGGAGGCTAGGGAATGCGTAGTAGAAGTACAGTACACAAGAACACTGCCAAACAAGACACCATGATGATGATAAGTAATGCTAAAGTAAAATAAACCAGAATGCCTGGAGGGATAGCCTAGTACAAGTTGCAAACTGAAGTCGACTCTAGCTATGAAGCAGACAAGTGGCTTTGTAACCTTTAGTGCTGGGACTAGGATGATTAATGACTCGATGCTGGCAACCAATTATATTTTGGTGGATTATGTTCCTCTGGGAAAAAAAATGAAAATCGAATACTGTGCATGGGTGGGCAATCTAATATTGCCAGTGTGGGCTATAGTATATATACTTAGAGCAGAAGAAGATCCTCACCCTGCCTTAAGTTAGTGTTGCTTTCACCACATCCACCCAGCAAGTGTGTGATCAATAATTAGTGCAAATTTAATTTAGTCACACCACTATATAAATCACACAGCCTGGAGGAAGAGAGGTAGGGTTTGATGAATCGTTGGGAAGAGGTATTTGAGGGAAAGGTTTGACAAAGACAATCACTACACATGGACAAAACACAAAATCTTGGCAGCAGACCATTATAAATATGTTCTGGGAAAAAAAGGAAATGCATGCATGATGATGACTTGATGAGTGCAGTACTAGACTAGTACAGGGCAGTATATTATTAATTATTATGCAATTGCATTGCCTGTCTGCCCCCAGAGAGACCCAAGTTACATACATGTTATGTTCTGTTGTTGTACCGGGCTTCCTTTAAAGATAGCAAAGAAAATTAAAAAATATCTGTAGGAGTCAAATATATAAGAAAACATAAACAACAACACACACAGTCGTAATCATTGAAGAGAAAAAAGGAATCAAATGAAAATGATACTATAATTATTGCCAAATTGGGAGTTGCATCTCTGCATTCCTCTTGGCATTTCCTTGGACTGTCCGTCCGTCAATCTTGGGTGCCTGCCTGGTGGATACAGTTTGGAAAGGTAAGTGTGAGTTGTTTTTCCCAGTCTAGTGCAGGGTAAAGGCCGGCCTGTTGATGGAAAAACAAAAAGGCTATTGAAAAATCAAGGAGAAAAGTTAAACTGCATAAATTGAGGGGGAATGCAACAAAAACACTTTCAGAGGCGGCATGGCTAAATCATGTCTGTTTCCAGCAGTTACCTTCAACAACAGGAGCAGGCCCGCCCACCCAACCTCCACTTAGCTCAGAATTTGAGCAAGTCAGCACTGAGCACACATACACACACACAGCAACATAGCATTTTCGAAATTAAGTAACAAAATCAATGCACAGCTGTCAGTCACACCACCACACTCACCTCCACCACTACACAGACATGTAGGTCTGGTGTTGTTTACCTTTTAGGCCACTTTATGAAACGCCCGAGGTATTCCATCAATCATCTCCGATCCTACTGACTGACTGCGAGTATGGTATGGTCATGGTGTCCAACTCTGTAGTGTCCCGAGTGAGTCCAGAATCAAAAGAGCAATGGATCGGCCTGTACAATTTTGTTATTTAACAACAAGAAGGGAACCATTGACTTGAGTCACTTTTTTGTGTAGATTAAATACTAGTAGTCATCATGCACAATACAAACACCAATCACGTCAGCTTGCAATGCATGCCATCATTTACCTGTTCTTCCAGGGCTCAGAAAGGAGGATAGATATATAGTCAGGGTTGGAGGGACTCGAGGCAGGCACACATTTCACATTTGTTGTACTATTCTCCATCCAATGTCTGGCTTGAGGGAAATGAATTTAGGGAGAGTCAGGACTTGGAGGAGTCGACTTACTTCTTCACTGACTGCCCACAGTAGAAACTCCAATCTGTCAATAAAAGAGTAAGATGGTGGTGATGGATTTGTTGTGATTCAAACCAGAAATACGGTGACAATCACAAATATTAAAGTAAATAATATTCGTTAGCTATATCTTTTTTTTGGGGGGGGCGTCAAAGGAAGAAAAAGAGTAACTCGAAAGCCTAGTTGTAAGGGAAAAAGAGCTCATACTCAAACTCTGGTGGTTCACCCAGAAGTAGGTCACCTAACACACTACTTCCATGACCTGAGTCGCCATCATCATCTTCCTGCTGTGCTACTTCAGGTATGGTGTAATCCAGTGGTATAAAGTGCTGATTCACTTTGATCATGTTTAACCTCTCCATGTTTTGGGGCGAGAGACTGGTCCTTCTCACTGTCAGAACGGCACCAGCAGCACTGAAAAAACACTCAGAAGAGACACTTGGGACAGGGCAAGCTAGATAGTTTATCCCCAGTCTGCTGAGCGCTGGCCACTAGCGCCTTTTCCCATACCAATAAAGCAATGGGCTTTGATCCAAGTACCTCTGTTGGGTCATCAGATAGGCCTGGACCATCCACTCAATGCTCTTGGGTGTTCCGTTTTGCTTGGCCTCTTTTGCCCTTGCCTCAGCACTGGACTTAAACCCTGCATGTAGAAACCATTCATCTGCCGATTTTGAGGCTGATGCTCCTATTCTAGTTATTATTGATGTTGTTATTGGTGTTGTTGGTGATTTTGGCTGCTGTGAGCCAACCACACTGCCCTCAGGCTTTGAAGTTGAACTTGAAGGCTGACCTGCAGTACTTGTTGTGCCCTGGAGGAGCGGGCCTCCAATTCCCAACTGTTCTTATTCTAGCTGACTGGCTTGCACAGCTATCCAAGTTTTATAGCTGGCAACATCCCCGTCTGAAAAAGAAATGAAAGTGTGCAGTAATGGTTTGTACCGTGGATCAAGAATTGTGGCACAAATATAATGGTTGGATGACACAATGCCTCTTTGCACCCTTTTATTTTCAGAGAAGTGAATGGTTATGCTCTCCACCAACTCATATGCTTCTTTTTTTCCTCCACACATGCATACATTGCAGACACCCCCTTCAGCTGTTCCTGTAACATATGCAACAATGGGATAGCTTGTCCCATACTACAGTCCTCCTTGCTGACTTCACATGTGAAGATCTTGAAAGAAAGTATCTCTGTCAGGATTTAACTAGGCTCCATTGGTCCATCTCAATGATCATGCCTTTCACAGTAGCATACCCTCTTTGCATGACAAATTCACTGATTGGTCTGTACTGCTCAAACAGACGTTCAAGCATGTAATAAGTTTAGTTCCAATGTATTGTCACCTTGGCATGAGTGCTTTAATTGGCATTCTATTATCATGTTGAATGATCCTCAGCTGCTTCTGGACTTTAATAGAATGGCTGAAATGTGTGCAGATTCTTCTGCAGGTGGTCAGTAATTTGCTGACTTGGTCTTCTTTTTTCCAGAAAGTCTTGAACAATGATGTTTATGCAGTGTGCCAAACACAGGACCCTGAAATAGCCACCATTGGCCATGGCCTTAACTATATTACTGCCATTGTCCGTGGCAAACCAATGTTAAGCCCTCTTGGTTGCAGCCATTCAAAGACCTTGCCGTTAAAGTCTTCCAAAATGTCTGCAGCAGTATGAGATTTATCCATGGCGAACATGGCTACAGTTGCATATTTCCGAACGGCATTAAAAATCTCAGCAGTGTCAATACCTGCAGATATCTTTTCTCTAACCCCCACAAAAGAGATCCATTGTGCAGTGATGCACATGTACTCAATGGCTTGGCAATGGTCCACATGTCTGTTGTCAGGTGAATAGTGTGAACAGCACTATGCTGCAAAGCTTGTCCAAGCAATCCAGCACATCATGATGTAGTGCTGGAACAGCAACTCTGGTAAAATAGGACCGGCTGGGAACCTTCCATTTCGGGCAGATGGCTGCACAAATGCAAGAAAACCCACCCCTTCCACAAAAGAAAGAGGGAGGCTGTCCAGTACTAACATTTTAGCCTGCTTCGGGTTGTACAAACGTGCTGGTTGGCTGGTTGTGTTCATACTGCCCCTCCGACCGAAACATGCTGAGAATGGTTGCCTGGATTTTTTCCTTTTCTGGTGCCACTGATGCAGGTGACTTCTAGACACCAGATGTTATGCTCAATGCAAGTTTTTTCGTTGCCTTGGACCCCTTGTGTCTAGGCCTGAGTCTTGTGCCATTGCAATGTTGCTGATGATGATGTGGGTGGTACTACTGCACTGCTGGGGACTGGGCTGCTTTGTGTAACAGAGAAAATGTCTCCCTCTTGTTCACCTTCCACCGTGATCGGTTCTTCTTCTTCATCCCCTCCACCAACAACATGTGTAGGTTTTTGGCCCCTAAGGTGTGCCTCCCACTGTATCAAGTGGTGTTTCCGCAAATGGGTTGTTTGGCCTCCAGTACCACAGTTTGTACCAAGCTTACCCCAAATAACACCTTGTAAAAAGTTCTGAACTGGGGAGGTCAATTTTCTGGCGCTTCTGGTGCCACATGCAACGTCAGATGAACTGGTAGGTGGGCATGACGTTTTGCTCTCTGCAGCAGCTACTTCTACTGAGGTGGTTGTGGTGGATGTAGGTCGCTGTCAGTGAAATATGGAAGCTGGAGGTGGTGGTGGTATCATCTGTGTTGGTGGTATCCGTGCCACATCCCTCACAACAATTTGGGATGGGGCAATATCGGTCTCTACTGGGGGGGAGTAATGTCCATGATGACTGGCTAGTCATCATCCTCCTCTTCTACATCTACCTCCATAACTGCAAGGCTTTCTGGAGCCTTCCTTTTCCCTAGTCTTGTCTCGTGGCGTGTCTCACTCTCAGACTAAGGTGGCTTCCAAGTGGCGTCTAGATCATCAGAAGGGGGCTTGCAGAAGAAGTTGATGGACTAACCCTCCTTTTCCTTGCTGGGGATCTGTAAGACAATGGATCTTCTGAAAGAGTGGCTTGTTCTTCTTCTTCCTCTGCAGGAAGCTCGATCACCTGAACTGGCCCTACTTCAGGAGGAACAACTACTATTAGGCGTGGTTGCAGCTGTTCTTGCCCACTTATTTGAGTTTCTTGCATTGATTGGGTACTACTTTGCGATAACGATAAGTCAATTTCAACATCACTGCTCGTCGATGTTGGACTTGTGATTAGACTGGCTGCCTCTGCGACAGACATGGGCTTGGGCCTAGGTTGGTGGGATGGGTCCACTGATGCAGGGGTGCTGCTCCCAGCTTGCTTCCCGGACACCGCTGCTGTAGGCGCAATTTCTGGTTTCACAAAAAAGGTCTTGGGTGACATACCGGTCTTGATAAGTGGCAGTGCCTTCTTCTCACTGGCAACTTTCTTGGTACTGGACCTGGTACCTTTTTTTGGGGCCATTTTGAAGCTGTCAGTAGCATGCAGGGGCAAAAGTTGAAGAGATGTCTGTGGTAACACGTTACATGATGTCGTGCTCGGCAGGACTTCTGTCTGTCAGTACAATGGGTGATGCTGTCTTCTCCTCTTTTGTGCACCTAAAAGCAAAGAAGCAGGAAGAACATCAGTGAAACATGGCATTAATTGTTGTGCTTCAATTTCTATTAGTACAAACAAACAAATATAATATATAACTTTGTGTGTGGTCACACTTATTAATATTATTATTAAATGAATTACCTCAGTTATTTAAAAAAAACATAACAATACAGTGTAGCAATTTGTGAGACTTTGACAACAACAAGGGCTATCATGTTTGGTGTACTGTACAGTACACTCAGGAAGGATCGGAAAGAAGAAGAACAACAACAAAAATACAAATGTAAGGACCAGGATTGGCATTGTGCATCACGTGGGATGCAGCATTCAGGGAGTTGCAGCTGACAATGGATGGAAGCAATAAGCAAAGAGGAACAAAGGAAAGACATGCAGGTCTATGGCAGAAGCAGTAAAGCACACTAGCTGCCACTACAAAATGGCCACCAGCCACATGATCACTCACAAGTCACAACAACAACAAGCAGGAGTCCTGGAAAACAGTGAACTCAAGCAGGCATATATGGAGTTGGACACAGACATTACAAAATTATCTCTGGCCACATGGGGAGGCTCAGAAAGGCAAATGCTGGCCCACTATTACAAACACACTCACTCACTGGCCAGACAAATGGGGCATGCTAAAAAACAAAGTTTTAATGCAACAATGCCAAAAATGAAAATCCACAGGGCTAAAAACGCTGTGCAAGTTACAACCACACACATCCAACTTAGGCATTTATTTAACATACATGAAAAAAGAGAAATACCAAACAAAAACACACTGTGCATTTCAATATAATGCCATCCATGCCCTAAATGATGTTTAATTTCAACAGATACCACAGAAACAGTTGTTTCATGCACCCATGAGTAGCTCTGGGACTATTGGTTGGAAAACCCATTGGCAGACTAGGCCACATAGTGAATCAATTAAAATCAATAACATTGCAAGTTCATGAAAAAATATAGTGAGCTGTGCTAAATTGTTTGCTAGATAAAAGAAAAAAGAATTGCATGCAAACAACAACAAGCAAGAAGGCATGGCCACCACAAAGAAGACTTGCATGCCTAATACAGAAGCACACTGGCTACCCCTTAACAAAATGGCCGCCAGCCCCATGGCCAGGCCACAACAACAAGAAAGGGAAGACAGACAATGCAGGACTATGACAAAAGCACACTGGCTGCCTTACCAAAATGGCCGCCAGCCACATGGCCAGGCAACAACAACAAGAAAGAGAAGACAGACAATGCAGGCCTATGGCAATAGCAGACTGGATGCCTTACCAAAATGGCCACCAGGCACATGGCCCACAACAAGAAGCAATAAGCCAAGAGGAACAAAGGAAATAAGACATGCAGGCTTATGGCAAAAGCGCACTAACTACAACCACAAAATGGCCACCAGCCACATGGTCACTCACAAGAACAAGCAGGAGGCCTGGAAAACAATGAACTTAGGCAGGCTTTTATGGACGCAGACTTTACAAAATGGCCCCTAGCCATATGGGGAGGCTCTGCCAAAGCAAATGCTGGCCCACTATTGCAAACACACTCACACACTTTCCAGAGAAAGGAGACATGCTAAACAACACTGCTTTATTGCAACAATGCCAAAAACGAAAATCTACAGGGCTAAAAAAGGCTTACAAGTTACACAACAACCACACACATCCAAAGGCATTTATTTAACACACATGAAAAAAGTGAAATACTTAAAAAAACACATTGGGCATTTCAATCCAATGTCATCCATGCCCTAAATGATATTTAAATTTAACAGATACCACAAAAACAGTTGTTTCATGCACCCATGAGTAGCTCTGGGCCTACTGGCTGAAAGGCCTATTGGCAGACTACTGGGCTAGTGAATTAAATAAATAATGCAAATTGATTTCAAAATTTGGAGAAAATGTAGTGAACTGTGCAACATATTTCCTTTATGAAAGAAGGGAAATTCCTTACAAAGAAACAACTAGGCCCCTACTGAAATTGCAGGCCACCCACCACAATAAATTTAAAAAAAACAAAGCAAAGTACAAAACATGTAGGTGCAATGCCCCAATCAAACAAACAACACCAATTTTACAACTTGCTTCTGTAATCTCAAATTCAAAAGCCCTCAAATCCAATGATATATGATGCAGCAAACACAAAGAGTGACCCTTCCAGCTCCAAATACAAATGAAAAGTAAACAGGAGATGGACAAAGCACTGGGAGGAGCCTGCTGGACAGGAAAAGGAAGTTGGAGACAGTAGGGCACGTCCTTCCTCTTAATTAAAAAAGTAAAAAAAGAAAAAGGACTCCTAGCACAAAAAAGTACAGCCAAATGTCAATCTGAGGAGTTTTTTTAATCCAAATCGTAATTTCGAGAAGGTTTTGATGCTGATCGGGAGAGAACCTTCTCCAGATTGCAGATTCTGCATGTTTGGGATCGCGTTCTTCACAAAACTTCCACCAGAAGTCCGATGGCGCGCCCGAATGACGTGTTTGCGATCACAAACGCATGGGACTGTGCGGCCGGCTAGCAAATCTCATGGCGCTCACGAACGATGGGAAATGTCAGCAGCAATTGCAAGCACCTGGTAAGACACTCCCGCGCACACAAAATCGCATTTTGGGCACGCAAACACAAAAAAAACTCAGCTTCGTTGGGGAGTGCGGAGTTTCCCAGCAACTCTGTGTTCTACGCAGAACGTGGAGTTGCCAAAAATCCGCAAACTCCCCGAGCGAAGCGGAGTTTTATGCCCAGGGTTACCTTAGTCAACTTCTACAGATTATCCAGAATGCAGTGGCTTGCCTACTAGGATTTTTGCTGAAGTACACTCATATCTCTGCCAAACTTAGGGACCTCCACATTCTCCCAGTAGTGAAACATACCCAGTTTAAAGCTCCATACTTTGCTCACACAGTCTTGACGGATATTGACCCTGTCTATTTATGTCACCTGATTTCACTATATTGTCCTGCCAGAAGCCTTTATTCCTCCCAGCGCCGCCTGGCCAATGTCCTGATATGTAAGCGACCAGGGCTGGTCAAAGCTCTTTTAACTACACGGCCACAAAAAGTGGAACTCCCTTCCTCCCCATTTGCAATCCTCCCATATGGAAATTGGATTTTGTAAACATCTTAAAAGGTGGCTTAGATCTTAAAACGTGGCTTTTCTTAAAAGGTTGCTTTTGGTTGAGGCACCAAAGGTCTATTTCTACAGTTTCTTCTAGTGCTGGGAAACCCTTGCCGGATAGCCACGCACACTATAAATCCCATATATAGACATAGAAGTAGCTAGATAGTGTTACATAGAAAGTTAGCTAGCTATATAAAAAGATAGGCAGTCAGTTGCGGAGAGAGATAGATAGATAGATATAAACAGCACAGCTTTAATTTGTAATATAATAGGTAAATGTCTATATAAGCACGACATACAACAGCACTGAAAGTAAACTAGAAAGCAGTGGAAGCCAGATATACAGGATACAAAGGTTTGATAGTAGAATTGCAATCCTCATTTAAAAGACATACCAGCATGACCTACATGATTTCTGTTATAAATGCACCTAATTATGTCCATAGTAAAAAGAGGAACACTTTATAAAGAACAGTTTTAAATGGACACACTCTGGTATGCTATGATAGCAGCAGTAAGAAAAACACAGGCTGAAAGGATTTTACAATTGCATTAGCAGGATCTGATAAAGCTTGAATGTGCCCTGTGCATGAGCTGCTGGATAGAAAGTCACATCAGGCTCTAAACACAAAGGCAACACTAAAGTAATAAGTAAAAGAAAAAACACTTGCATTGAAGGGATCTATGTTGTGTGCGGATGCGCTCTTTGTGAAAGAGCAAATTCAGTCATTCAAAGTGAGGTTTCAGTAGGCTGACCCATTGCCCCTTGCTGTATGCATAGTGGGAGGAAATAAAATGTGAATGACAAAAGACTAATGGATGAAGAGAGTTGGCTGAAAGGCCCTTCAAGTTAGGTATAATATACATGTCATTTTAGTAAAATCAAAAGGTCTAGGCTAAAGCAAGACCGGAAAACGAAGGAACTTTTATTTGAAGAGTGTATTCACTCTCTAAATGGGCTACCTGTGCATCTATAAATGATGAAATGTGCATGCAAAAACTAACTCACATGTGCCTTTTCTGTTATACCGTTGGTAGCCATAATTTTACTTGGAGACTATTTAATCGACATTGTTGGTTTGTATAATAGGAAAATAAGTAAGATAAATTTATGGGGACCACAGAGCCTAATCAACCTCAGGTGCTGAAAACACATACCGTGCTATGGAACATATAATAAAAAACTGAAATTCAGGCACTGCTTAACGAACAATGAAAATGGTATTCCAGTTTCCATCCATCATAAAGCAGATTCACAACACCAAGACCAAAAGGGCCTGATTCACAATCTTCTGTTAGCAGTTGCAACTTGTAAAACACTCAAGAGGATGCTAAATGTTAATAGGGCCTAATTTCACTCCATTCAACATAATCAATCAATCGTGCAAGACTTGTAAAAACGTGAGGGTAGGTAGATGCTGAAAACCCTGCTGCTAGATAGGGGTCAGTGAAACAGAAAGGTCTTGAGTCCTTTTCTGAATTCCAACAGAGAGTATGAGGTCCGGAGGTGAAGGGAGAGGTCGCTCCAGGCATTGAGGTAGGAGAAGGAGCATCCTCCAATGTTGCTCCAGCAGAAGCGGGGAGTGTGAGCAAGGGGGAGGGAGGCGGAGCACAGGTGTCTGGAGGATTGGTTGAAGTTCAGGTGGTGGTTTATGTATGCTGGTCTTTGGTTGTGTAGGGCTATATGGGTGTGGATCAGCATCTTGAATTGACATTTCTGCTGAGTAGGGAGCCAGTGGAGCTTCCTGAGTTGGGGGGTGGCTGTGGATTCGCTTAGGGTGGTCCAGGAAGAGGCTGTCTGCTGAATTCTGTATGGTCTGGAGTCTCTTCAGGAGATGCAAGATGATTCCTACTTAGAATGTGTTGCAGTAGATCAGCCGGCAGGTGACTAGGGCTTGGGAAACATTCTTCACAACAAGGCCATTACCGAGCAAACGCATCCATTACAACTCATATTCCTTTACCACGCATGCCTTTACCACGCAAACGTTTGCCACGCATATGCCTTTACAACGGAAATTTAAGTATTAAGCAGGTAAGTGTACTATATATAGTGGGTGAGGGTATTGGGTAGCGAGGGTATTTTTAGGGTTTAGGGTTGGTGAGGGTATTTGGGTGGCCACTGCATTTTTAGACTTTAGGGAGTATAAGGGTATTAGGGTGGCAAGGGTATTTTAGGGTTTAGTGTGGGTGAGGATATTTGGGTGGCAAGAGTGTTTTTAGGGTGGGCAGGAGTATTTGGGTGGCACTGGCAATGGTATTTTTAGGGTTTACGATGGGTAAGGGTTTTCGGGTGGCAAGGTTATTTTTAGGATTTAGAGTGGGTAGGGTTATTTGGGTGGCAAGGGTTTCTTTAGTGTTTATGGTGAGTAGAGAAATTTGGGTGGCAAGGGTATTTTTAGGATTTGGGGTGGGTAGGGGTATTTGGATTGCAAGGGTATTTTTAGGGTTTAGGATGGGTAGGGGTATTTGGGTGGCATGGTGTTTTTGGGGTTTAGGGCGGGGAATGGAAGGGAAGGGTATTTGGGTTGCAAGGGTATTTTTAGGGTTGTGGGTGGACAGAGGTATTAAGGTGGCAAGGGTATTTTTTCGGCTAGGGTATTTTTTGGGTTTAGGGTGGGTAGGGTTTATAGGGGTTGGCGTTAATAAGGAAATATGTATGTATATATATATATGTATATTAATCATGAGGATTCTCTTCACAAGGAAGGCACTGCACACCAGAGTGTAAGGATTATGTCTTCTTTTTATTGCAAACGTGCAATTATCACCACTAAACCACCACCAACACGTTTCAACCTTTACAGGTCTTGCTCAGGGTATGTTAGTCCTTTGTTTGTGTTCGTATTTATAGTTTCCCACTTGTGCCTATTAGGAGGCATTGTGGGCTTTGTAGTCACAATTCTCATTTAACTGGAAATCCATGCTTATTTTTCAGTTTTACATTCCTGCTGTTTCCAAAAAGTCAGTTAGAATACGTTTCTTTTGCATATTATTGATGTTTTATCTAATTTTGTCAATTGCATGTGTTATTTTCTTTCTTTTTTTCTTTTTCAAAACTTTATTGACAATGTTATTACACCAGCGCTTAAGGAGGAATTCCACCTATCTGATCAGATATAGTATCCTTTCATATGTTGTTTTTTTTTTATTTATCTTGATCCATCATTTCTAGGGTTGGTTGTCCATTGTTAAGTAACAATGGTTTATATGGACCATAATCCCCAATGTAAAATAAGCGCGGATTCCCAGTTAAATAAGAATTGTGACTACAAAGCCCACAATGCCTCCTAATAGGCACAAGTGGGAAACTATAAATACGAACACAAACAAAGGACTCACATACCGTGAGCAAGACCTGTAAAGGTTGAAAAGCGTTGGTGGTGGTTTAGTGGTGGTGGTTTCGTGGTGATAATTGCACGTTTGCAATAAAAAGAAGACATAATCCTTACGCTTTGGTGTGCGGTGTCTTCCTTGTGAAGAGAATCCTGGTGATTAATGTTATGCGAGGATTGGTCCGTCCTCGACAACAGCACTGTGAGAAGTGCGCTCTCCTTGTGACCACATTGTGGTAAAAAAAAATATATATATATATATCTATATATATATACACATATATTTACATATATATACATTCTCTGAAAAAACCATAGGTTTCAGGCACGTTATAGTTAGAAATTAGCATTTAAAAAATCCTTAGAAATTCACTGAAAAAACCATAGGCTTTAGGCAAAGTTATTGTTAGTTGGACATCTCATTCGTATAAAACCAGAGAAATTCTCCAGTTATAGTTAGTTCAGCTATGTACTGCTGATGACGTCACATATTACATCACTCATGACATGGTCAGTGACATCACTGATGACATCACTGATGACATCTCAAATGACATCACTGATGACATCACTGATGACATCATCCAGTGACTGCCTGTTTCTGTAAAGTTTAAATATGTTTAATATATATAGGGAAAGGCGTATTGAAGAATGAGTGGGTGTATAAGTGTCTGAATGGATGATTTAGTAGGTGCGTGACTGACTATAAGTGAGTAATTAAACATATCTTACTGAATGCATGGGTTAGTGACTAAACTGTGTGAATGTCTGTATCCGTCTGTCTGTTGGTGTGTAAGCGGCTGCATGAATTTGTGAATAGCTACATGAGTGTCTATATGGGTTATTGATTGGTTGTCTGAGTATCTGTATGGGTGCCTGAGTGTTTGTGTGGGTGAGGTGTGTGTGACTCTGTGCATAGAGGTCTGAGTGGGTGATTCACTGGGTGCTTGGTTTCAATAGTGCATCTGTGATGGACTGCATGGCTGGGTGAGTGTGTGTATGGGTGTGTTAGTGAGTGAATGTATATCTCAGTGGTACATGTGTGAGTAACTACATATGTGAAAGGCAGCATATTTGTGTGTTGCAGTATATAAATGGCTATAAGTGAGAGTGTGTGATTGTGAGAGTGGCTGTATGGATGAGTGTGTGCTTGTATAAGTGATTGTATAAGAGAGTAAGAATGTGCTAGTATTTGTATGATGCAAAAACAACAGTTGATGGACAGAATGCAGAACAATGTCAAACATTCACCCCAGTACAGAGATCTGGGCCTAAATCCATAGTTTTTTTGCTCACCAAGCTGTTCTAGTTTGAACCCAGCCATATGCAAATCAGTCTTGACCCTGTGCCTCATGGGTACAGTCCAGCCCGAGCTGCCAAGCCACATCCTCCCTGGTCTGGAAACAAGCATCCTAGGACCGGTTTCGGGGTTTCACCCCTCTTCAGCCAGAATAGCTTGATTCCAGTGGCATGGAGAGCACGGGACCCACGTCTGGGCATTCCCTTCCCACTCGGGTGACAAATGCAAAAACAAAAGTTGATGGACAGAATGCAGAACAATGTCATACAATCACCCCAGTACAGAGATCTGGGCCTAAATCCATCGTCTTTTTTGCTCACCATGCCGTTCCAGTTTGAACCCAGCCATATGCAAATCAGTCTTGATCCTGTGCCTCATGGGTAGGCCTGGGCAAAAATTTCGTTCCGTTCGCGGAAATTGCGATAATTTGACATTTTTGCGTTCCGCGGAGAGCGCGAAAATGTCAAAAATTCCGGTTTCCGCAGCTTGGCGATAATTTGTTTCTTGCTCGCGCTGTAAAATAATACATTCTCGCGCGCGCGCGATCGCCTTACCTGAATCCCTGCGTTCGCCGACAAGTTTTCTTGATCCGGTCGCGTTCTCCATGAGATGTTGTATTGTTTTTAGCCATTTGCGCTGTCTCGCGACAGTTCGCGCCCGCAGTGACGTCATGCGTCGCGCGATCACGTCTTTCTTCTCGCGATCATGCACCGCGAGAACAACTCAAAACAAGATGGCCGCGCCCGCAAGCAACCACATGGGTAAGTTGGCGACCCGCAACCATGCAGAAAATCTTGCGAACATGCCGGAAAAAAACTTCTGCATCTTCGCGATATTTCTGCTTGTTTGCGATAATTTTAAACATTCTCGCGATAATTTGCGAAGGTTAATTCCGCAAATTCCGCCCACCCCTACTCATGGGTACAGTCCAGCCCGAACTGCCAAGCCAGGTCCTCCCTGGACTAGAAACAAGCATCCTAGGACCGGTTTCGGGGTTTCACCCCCCTTCAACCAGGATGGCTTAATTCCAAGTGGCATGGAGAGCACGGGACCCACGTCTGGGCATACCCTTCCCACTCGGGGTGACAAATACAAAAACAACAGTTGATGGACAGAATGCAGAACAATGTCATACATTCATCCCAGTACATAGATCTGGGCCTAAATCCATCGTTTTTTTGCTCACCATGCCGTTCCAGTTTGAACCCAGCCATATGCAAATCAGTCTTGGCCCTGTGCCTCATGGGTACAGTCCAGCCAGAACTGCCAAGCTAGGTCCTCCCTGGACTGGAAACAAGCATCCTAGGACCAGTTTCGGGGTTTCACCCCTCTTCAGCCAGGATAGCTTGATGCCAGTGGCATGGAGAGCACGAGACCCACGTCTGGGCATACCCTTCCCACTCGGGGTGACAAATACAGAAACAACAGTTGATGGACAGAATGCAGAACAAAGTCATACATTCATCCCAGTACAGAGATCTGGGCCTAAATCCATCACTTTTTTGCTCGCCATGCTGTTCCAGTTTGAACCCAGCCATATGCAAATGAGTCTTGACCCTGTGTCTCATGGGCACCGTCCAGCCCGAACTGCCAAGCCAGGTCCTACCTGGACTGGAAACAAGCATCCTAGGATCGGTTTCGGGGTTTCACCCCTCTTCAGCCAGGATAGCTTGATTCCAATGGCATGGAGAGCACGGGACTCACTCCTGGGCATACCCTTCCCACTCCGGGTGACAAATGCAAAAACAACAGTTGATGGACAGAATGCAGAACAATGTCATACATTCACCCCAGTACAGAGATCTGGGCCTAAATCCATCGTTTTTTTGCTCACCATGCCGTTCCAGTTTGAACCCAGCCAAATGCAAATCAGTCTTGGCCCTGTGCCTCATGGGTACAGTCCAGCCAGAACTGCCAAGCTAGGTCCTCCCTGGACTGGAAACAAGCATCCTAGGACCAGTTTCGGGGTTTCACCCCTCTTCAGCCAGGATAGCTTGATGCCAGTGGCATGGAGAGCACGAGACCCACGTCTGGGCATACCCTTCCCACTCGGGGTGACAAATTCAAAAACAAAAGTTGATGGACAGAATGCAGAATAATGTCATACATTCACCCCAGTACAGAGATCTGGGCCTAAATCCATCGTTTTTTTGATCACCATGCCATTCCAGTTTGAACCCAGCCATATGCAAATCAGTCTTGACCCTGTGCCTCATGGGTACAGTCCAGCCAGAACTACCAAGCCAGGTCCTCCCTGGACTGGACACAAGCATCCTAGGACCGGTTTCGGGGTTTCACCCCTCTACAGCCAGGATAGCTTGATTCCAGTGGCATGGAGAGTACGGGACCCACGTCTGGGCATACCCTTCCCACTCGGGGTGACAAATGCAAAAACAACAGTTGATGGACAGAATGCAAAACAATGTCACAGATTCATCCCAGTACAGAGATCTGGGCCTAAATCCATCGCTTTTTTGCTCACCATGCCGTTCCAGTTTGAACCCAGCCATATGCAAATGAGTCTTGACCCTGTGCCTCATGGGCACAGTCCAGCCCGAACTGCCAAGCCAGGTCCTCCCTGGACTGGAAACAAGCATCCTAGAACCGGTTTCGGGGTTTCACTCCTCTTCAGCGAGGAAAGCTTGATTCCAATGGCATGGAGAGCACGGGACCCACGTCTGGGCATACCCTTCCCACTCGGGATGACAAATGCAAAAACAACAGTTGATGGACAGAATGCAGAACAATGTCATACATTCACCCGAGTACAGAGATCTGGGCCTAAATCCATCGTTTTTTTGCTCACCATGCCATTCCAGTTTGAACCCAGCCATATGCAAATCAGTCTTGACCCTGTGCCTCATGGGTACAGTCCAGCCAGAACTACCAAGCCAGGTCCTCCCTGGACTGGAAACAAGCTTCCTATGACCGGTTTCGGGTTTCACCCCTCTTCAGCCAGGATAGCTTGATTCCAGTGGCATGGAGAGCACGGGACCCACGTCTGGGCTTACCCTTCCCACTCGGGGTGACAAATGCAAAAACAACAGTTGATGGACAGAATGCAGAACAATGTCATACATTCACCCCAGTCCAGAGATCTGGGCCTAAATCCATCGTTTTTTTGCTCACCATGCCGTTCCAGTTTGAACCCGGCCAAATGCAAATCAGTCTTGACCCTGCGCCTCATGGGTACAGTCCAGCCCGAACTGCCAAGCCAGGTCCTCCCTGGACTGGAAACAAGCATCCTAGGACCGGTTTAGGGTTTCACCCCTCTTCAAGCAGGATAGCTTGATTCCAGTGGCATGGCATGTATAACTGCACAGGTGAGTAATTGGCAGTGTTATTAAATATTTGCATGACTGGCTAGGTGTGTGAGTACCTCTATGGATGAGTGGCGGTGTGTGAGTGTCTATATAGGTTTATGAGTGCATATGATAATCCTGTACTGAGCGACCATAAGTATGAGTGACTGTACGGGTGAGTGAGTAGATGTGTGTGTAAACCTAAGAATCAGTGAGTGTGTATGTAGTTATTGGTGTTGGAGTGTCTATGGTTTTGAGAATGGCAGTCTGTAATTTAAAGTGGGTGTATCAAAGTTTATATTAGGGTGTGAGAAGATGCATCAAATTATCACATGGATGATGTCATCAGTGATGTCATCATTGATGTCACTGACCATGTCATGAGTGATGTAATATGTGACGTCATCAGCAGTGCATTGTGGGGGCGCGAGTTATAGTTAGCTGAACTAACTATAACGGGGGAGTTTCTCTGGTTTTGTACGAGTGAAATGTCCAACTAACTATAACTTTCCCTAAAAACTATGGTTTTTTGAGTGAATTTCTAAGGTTTTTTAAATGCTAATTTCTAACTAGAACATGCCTGAAACCTATGGTTTTTTCAGTGAATTTCAAAGGTTTTTTAAATGCTAATTTCTAACTATAACGTGCCTGAAACCTATTTTTTTTTAAGTGAATTTCAAAGGTATTTTAAATGCTTGTTTCTAACTATGCCTACAGAGGTAGGACATGTGAAAAAACAAAGACAAATGCACAGAAAGAAGCAACAGAAATGCAGAAAGAAGCAACAGAAGTCCACAAATAGGAGGAAAAGTGCAGGAAGAAGCAAGACATGGGCAGAAAGAACCAACAGAGGAGCATAAAGAGGCCTTGTTGCAAAATCATCCTGTACCCACAACTTTTTCAGACAGGTACTGGTGGTAACTGACTCTGACTAACCAGGCCTAGAGCCAGTGCTATGCTAAAAGACACTTAGAATACAGTGAAAACACCTACATACAATAGGGAACACTATGGTGCCGATTACGATCCGGCAAAAACCGGGTACGAACCGTCGGACGGAGGCTTTTTTCCGTCCGACTCGTACCCGGTCGTAAAACTTTACAAACATGCAATCACGATTCGCACGGAAACACCATTTCCATACGAGTCGTACAAAACACCGGCCGACGAAAAGATACATACAAATGGGATCCGGGGAATGCGCCGACGTGACGTCGGGACGCTCTCAGGCCGCGTTTCACGAACCAGGAATTAAGATTCGAACCGACAGCAGTCCGGACGGCAATATTTTTACGGCACCCAAAAAGTGCCGGAAATGCGAAGTACGGCGCGAAATGACCAGAGTAGGTGGCCCGGTAAGTGCCGTACCCCCCCAGCCCCCGCAAGTACGCGCCGTACCCCCACCAGCCCCCGCATGTACGCGCCGTACCCCCCCCAGCCCCCGCATGTACGCGCCGTACCCCCCCAGCCCCCGCATGTACGCGCCGTACCCCCCCAGCCCCCGCGTGTATGCGCCGTACCCCCCCAGCCCCCGCATGTACGCGCCGTACCCCCCCGTGTATGTACACCCGAGTACGTGTCGAACCCCCCCGTGTATGTACACCCGAGTACGTTCGAGCCGTACCCCCCCGTGTATGTACACCTGAGTACGTGTCGAACCCCCCATGGGGGTACGCACCGTACATACACGGGTGGGGGTACGACTCGAACGTACTCGGGTGTACATACATGGGGGTTCGACATGTACTCGGGTGTACATACACGGGGGGGTTCGACATGTACTCGGGTGTACATACACGGGGGGGTTCGACACGTACTCGGGTGTACATACACGGGGGGTTCGACACGTACTCGGGTGTACATACACGGGGGGGTACGGCGCGTACATGCGGGGGCTGGGGGGGGTACGGCGCGTACATGCGGGGGCTGGGTGGGGGTACGGCGCGTACATGCGGGGGCTGGGGCGGGGTACGGCGCGTACCGGGCACCTGTTTGGACGTCTCCATGGTTGCTATTGGAGTTCGGTGCGGACGGTCTTTTAGCCATACGGTTGTGACATCGGACGCACGGGATGGATCGTGATTCCTCGGTCGGACTTGACTGTTCACGTTTGTACGGTAAATCGTCCGAGGACGTGTCGGACACATTTTCCGACCCGAGGACGTGTGGGGACTAATTCCCAAGGCGGTTCGTATGGACTTTTTACCATGCGAATCGTGATTGCCAGTTTGTACGGCACTTGTACGATTCGTACGGTAAAAAGACCGGATACGAGTCATACGGGAATTTGTTTTACCGGATCATAATTGGCACCTATGCGTTGGAGTACCCCTGTTATTAGCATGTCCTCCTCTGTAAGGCCCTAGTACATAATAGGGCAGGGGGATTGAAACTACCTCTAAGTCAGAGGTGCAGAAATATGCTACTTTAACTAGTAGTCGTGTATGCAGAGTGGTGGAGAAAGCGTGCTGGGCATCCAACCAACGCTCAGGAATTCCGCTGTGTAGGACTTACAGGAGGTACCAGGAGGGATTCTCGGCCCCCAAACTCCCTCAGGACTAAGTTGGACTTCATCCCCCATCCCGTAGTCTTCCACGAGGCACATTTGCAGAGTGGTAGAGAAAGGGGGCCATGGTCTCCGAAGACGTCTTAGCAATCCCACTGTGTGGGACTTACTGGAGGTAACAAGAGGGGTAGTTGTCCCCCAAGGACATCCTTGGGGGCCAACTTCCCAAACTCTTACCTCCAGTCAGTCCCACACAGCAGCACTGGTAAGTACTTGTACCAGGCTACGCCCACTTTGCCCACCACTCTACAAATGCGCTCCCTTGTATGCTCTTGGATGGGGATTGAAGTCCCCTTCACTGCTGGGGGTCCTTTAGGGGCCAACTAGCCTACCTTTTACCTCCAGTAAGCCCCATTGGTGAGAGGTAGACAAAGGCCATGCCCCCTTTCTCCACCACTCTGCAAATATGTCCCCCGGCACGTTGTAAATTGGGGGATTAAGTCCCGTTCAATCCTGAGAGTCCTGGGGTCCAACTAGCCCACCAGGTACCTCCAGTAAGCACCACAGAGCTACGTTGCAGAGAGGTGTAAAAAAGGGGCGTAGCGTGGACCACCTCTCTGCAACGTAGCCCTGTGGTGCTTACTGGAGGTACCTGGTGGCCTAGTTGGCCCCCAGGGACCCTCAGGATTGAATAGGAATTAATTCCCCAACTTTAAACGGGCCACAGGGCGCGTTTGCATACATGTCACCTCAGGCCCCGCCCCGTCCCTTCACCACTGTGAAAACACGCCCCGTAGCGCCTTTTAAGTTGGGGGATAAAGTCCTGTTGAATCCTGAGGGTCCCTTGGGTCCCACTAGCCCACCAGGTACCTCCAGTATGCGCCACAGAGTTGCGTTGCAGAGAGGTATAAAAAGGGGCGTGGCCTGGACCACCTCTCTGCAACGCAGCCCTGTGGTGCTTTCTGGAGGTACCTGGTGGGCTAGTTGGCCCCCAGGGACCCTCAGGATTGAAGAGGAATTAATTCCCCAACTTTAAACGGGCCACAGGGCGTGTTTGCACACATGTCACCTCAGGCCATGCCCCCTCCCTTCACCACTGAGCAAACGCGCCCCATGTCGCGTTTTAAGTTGGGGGATTAAGTCCCCTTGAATCCTGAGGGTGCCTGGGGTCCAACTAGCCCACGAGGTACCTCCAGTAAGCACCACAGAGCTGCATTGCAGAGAGGTGTAAAAAGGGGCGTGGCCTGGACCACCTCTCTGCAACGCAGGACTATGGCGCTTACTGGAGGTACCTGGTGGGCTAGTTGGCCCCCAGGGGCCCTCAGGATTGAAAGGGAATTAATTCCCCAACTTAAATTCGCGCCACAGGGCGTGTTTGCACACATGTCACCTCAGGACCCTCCCCCTCCCTTCACCACTGTGCAAATGCGCCCCGTGGTGTGTTTTAAGTTGGGGGATAAAGTCCCATTGAATCCTGAGGGTCCCTGGGCCCAACTAGCACACCAGGTACCTCCAGTAAGCGCCACAGGGCGCGTTTGCAGAGTGTTGCTGGGAGGAGGCGGGGCCTCGGCGATGCCGGTCTTTTTAACAAACACATTTTTTTTAAGAAGGGGAGCTGTGTGGCCCCCCTTACTTTCCTATTTTATGGGCCCTGGGTACCCCATCCCCCAGGGCCTGACCCCTAATTTTTTATTTTTTTCAAAAATGGAAGGGGGCCGCGTGGCCCTGCTCCTAAGGCCATATTCGGCCCCGGGGACCCCATCCCCCGGGTCATGGCCAGTGTTTATTTTTTTTTAAATATATTTGGAGGGGGGCTGCGTGGCCCCCTCCTCAGGCCATTTATGGCCGCGGGGACTCCATCCCCTGGGGCTGGCCTTTGCTTGTTTTAAAAAATAAAATAAAATTATTATGGGGGAGGGGAGCCCTTGCCCCAGGGACCCCATCCCCCGGGGCCTGGCCTCTCGTTGGGGACCTTGGGGGGAGCCCCAATGCGGGAGCCGGCATTGCTTTTCCACACAGGGAGCTGCTGACATGCAGCTCCCCGTGTGGAAAAGCAATCTGGTTTGGATTTTGGAAGAGAGAGCAGGTTTCCTGCTCTCTCTTCCAAAATCCAAACCACAGTTTGCTATGGCAGGACGGGAGCCACAAGGCTCCCGCCCTGCATAGCAAACAACAGTGTCCTGGGGGTGGGCACCCCGGGACACTGCAGGAGCCGGCACTGGGGGGTGGCGGTCCCCAGGGCTATCATAGGCTCCAGGAGGGGGCCGCGCGGCCCCCCTCCCATCCAATGAACAGCCCCGGGGAGGTGGTGGTCACCGGGCTCGGGGGTCTGTAATGGACCCCCAAATTTGCATTTTAGTGCCCCGGGGAGGTGGCGGTCCCCGGGCTGTGGGGGGTATGTGTGCCCCCCGCAAATATTTGATAAAAGCCCCGGGGACCACCACCTCCCCGGGGCTAACTCCCACAAATGCAGGGTGGCACACGCCCTCCCCCCACATCCACAGGGACCTCCACAGGGCTATATTAAAAAAATAGTGCATTGGGGGGCCCTGCCCCCCCATGCATCCCCGGGGGCTGGAGTGGAATTCATTCCCCAATCAGAAGCACGCCAGGAGGCGCATTTGTAGAGTGGTGAACAAAGGGGCATGGTCTCCGTCAACCTCTCAGCAATCCTGCTGTGTGGGAGTTACTGGAGGTAACAGGAGGGGTAGTCGGCCCCCAAGGATGTCCTTGGGGGCCCAATCGCAAACTTTTGAGGGATAATGACTGCAAGTCTGGAATGTTAAACTGGTGCCTATGTACGCAATGTTTTGTAAGTCCGCTGTCGATAGCGCAAGGTTATATTTCATTTTTGGATGAACACGCATGGCATGTGTGCGACATGTGTGCGACATGCCGTTGTTTCAGCTAGAAGTACTCTCCTTTGTACATGAGGTAAGCTGCTTTCGTCTCAGACATATCCTTTTGGGAGTGGTCCCTGTCAGTCACAAATGCAATGACTCAGAGAGCCATAGTGTGACATAATTTATTTTAACCTGTAACCGTTTGTACTTTGCTTAAATTTCAATGTAGAGTATACAAGATATCGTTCATCCACTTTCTTATGTTATTCTGTGATACCAATATTACGTGAACTATGCATTCACGTTCAGATTAACTTGTGCTATTTTTTCGTTTATATGCAGTTGGTCCCCATTAGCTGTAGATATAACGACTGGGAGAGTTATATGTGACAGCACTGACTTATAACTAAGTTTTTTGGGTCACCTTTTAATATTGAACATACGTGATCTTGAATGTTCAATACAATTATGTACTGTGTCTTGCTGCCTTGTGACGCTAGAATCACGTGAACGATGTGCTTATGTGTAGATTAATTGTGTTACAATTTGTAGACGTAGCTGGTTGGTAATATGGTGCTTATTTATACAGACCACATTTTAAAATTGACTACCAGTGAGGACCAAATTGGAAATATAGGTATGATTTGTTAATACTTGTAAGGATTTGATATTCTGTTTACTAGTTACTCTGTTACTAGACTTTGATTAATGATATAATTTGATGATTAGGTATTGGGGAAAGTGTACGTTTTCCACTGGTGACGTGAACACTGACGTTACCTTGATTTATTTTTGGTGAGTTGACTTATGTTTATATAATGCTTTGGTGGCAGTTTTGGTCTCACACTATTTTTGGCAACCATGGACCTCTGTCCCCACCATATCTTCAACCTCAGGAGCAAGGTAATCTGCAATGAACTCACCGCCTTCTTCAATGCAACCATCACCACGGCCTCTTTCCCTGAAGAATGGAAACATGTAGAGGTCAAACCCCTTCTTAAGAAACCCTCCGCCGACCCCAGCAAGCTCAAGAAATACCATCCCATCTCTCCACTCCCCTTTTTCCTCTAAAGTTCTAGAAAAAGCCATAAACTGCCAACTCACAGAATGCCTGGAGAACAATAATCTTCTGGACACCTACCAATCCGGATTAGATACCAACCATAGCTCTGAAACCGCCCTGATCACTCACAACGATGACATCAGATCCCTCCTTTTTCTTTTTCTTTTTTTTCTTTTTTCTTTTATAAAAATTAAAGCAACAATTTACATACACAACCGTATGCCTACATCCCAAAGGCCGGCAACCAAGGATGAATTTAAAACCAAAGAGAAGGAATAGAGGTGAGATGACACAGCTGTTACACCGACAAACCAGAGGTCCGGCAGCGATTTAAACAGCATGCGATACAATGTCATAGGTTGCACAAAAGACTACCAAAGGATACAAAATATACTAACCCCTTCTTGACAATTAGAACAAGCACCCTTCCCCCCCTCCCCACCTGTCAGAACCTCAAACCACCAACCAAGACCCCGCCCATCTGTCGACTCCCCCAGTGTCTTTAAGTGCACCACTGTTAGATATGCCTTGCAACCCACTTCACAGGATAGCGTCCCATAGCGTTGGGCCTGTCCCCTCCGTCCAGTAGCACAGTGCGGTCTAATAATCCCGTTAGCCGCAGCGACCTTCAGGCAGCATTAGTTCTCAAAAGGTCTGCCCCGCCTGTCGCCAACCAGTTCACAAATGGATTCCAGATATCTTTAGGCCTAGATCTCCTTCGCATCAATTCCCAGTAGCATATTAGTTGGACTTTACAGTAAATGGCAGCCTTCAGCCACTCTGCAATTGTAGGAGGATGTTGCTTTTTCCAATGCATGGCCACCTGGCGTTTGGCCATAAGCAGCAGCATGGCGGTGAGTTTCCGAGAACAATTTGGGACCTCCAGTACGAAGCCCAGCAACGCTGTCAATGGTGTGACTGGAATGTGAAATCCTGTAATTTGCCCTACATGTAAAAAGGGTGAGCAGTCTAAATATCGAGTTTTAAATTTCGACCTACAAGTATATCGAGTTGTAAATATCGTAGGTAAAGAATATCGAAGTCAAGAATATCGATGGACAGAATATCGACCCCAAGGTAAGTATTATCGAAGTTAATAATATCGAAGTCATTAATATAGATGTAAGTAATATCGTAATCAAAAATTTCGATGTCAAGAATATCGATATTTTATTAGTGTAATGTATTTTAATATGTATTTTATTTGTATGTTAAAGATTATTGTAATGTATTTTAATACATTTAAAAATAAATGTTTAGAGATTAATAATTATTTAAAATATAATTTAGCGTTTTAGTATCAGAGCGGGTTGTGGGTTTATAGGGGAATAGGGTGGGAAGTAATTTAAGTATAATTAATTAATTAATATGTATTGTTTAATTGGTATTTATGACTAATTAATTGTTAATTAATTACTAATTGTTAATTAAATATATTAATTGATTAATTAATTGGTAATTAATTATTAATTGTAAATTAATTTTATTAATTGGTTAATTATATAAGTTATAATTAGTTTAATATTGATATTTATTTATTGGTATTGTTAATTAATTAATTGTTAATTACTAATTAATTGGTGATTTAATTTTATTAAGTGATTCATTGATGATTAAATTAATTATGTGAATTTTTATGTGTAGTGGGTTGTGGGTTTATAGGGGAATAGGGTGGGATGTAATTAAATTCAAATAATTACTGATAATTTGTATTTATTTGTAATTAATAATAATTAATTGTTAATTAATTATTAATTGGGTTATTAATTGTTATTAGTACGTTAAATATAGTAAATATAAATAATTTATTATTTCATGTTATTTGTTGTTATTGCTAATTAATGTATTGTTAATTAATAATTAATTTGTGAATAATTGTAATTTGGTAGTTAATATGTATAAATTAGTAAATAATAAGTATATTAATTATAAAGAATGTATTATTAATTGTAAATAATAGATAAACTGATATTTAAATGTATTGTGTATTTTGTATGTGTAGTGTGTTGTGTGTTAAAGGGGGAATAGTGTGGGATGTAATTTAAAGTTATTTATATAAATATTTATTTTAAATAATTGGTATTTAATAATACATATTTTGTAAATTAGTTATTAATATGCTATTTTTTTATAACTAATTATTTAATTGGTTATTATGTTTATAGAATCCCTATGCTATCCAGTGCTTTCCCAACTGTTTTACTATCTGGAGTTGGAATAGTAATTTTTAACCCTACGCTATCCAGCGCTTTCCCTACTGTTTCACTTACTGGAGTGGGAATAGTAATTTGTACCCATACGCTATCCAGCGTTTTCACTACTGTTGCACTCTCTGGAGTGGGAATAGTAATTTTTACTCCTACGCTATCCAACGCTTTCCCTTCTGTTGGACTCACTGGAGTGGGAATAGTAATTTTTACGCTTACGCTATCCAACGCTTTCCCTTCTATTGCACTCTCTGGAGTTGGAATAGTAATTTGTTCCCCTACGCTATCCAACGCTTTCCCTACTGTTGCACTCTTTGGAGTTGGAATAGTAATTTTTACCCCTACGCTATCCAGCGCTTTCCCTACTGTTTCACTTACTGGAGTGGGAATAGTAATTTGTACCCCTACGCTATCCAACGCTTTCCCTACTGTTGCACTCTCTGGAGTTGGAATAGTAATTTTTACCCCTACGCTATCCAGCGCTTTTCCTACTGTTGCACTCTCTGGAGTTGGAATAGTGATTTTTACCCCTACGCTATCCAGCGCTTTCCCTACTGTTTCACTTACTGGAGTGGGAATAGTAATTTTTACCCCTACGCTATCCAGCGCTTTTCCTACTGTTTCACTTACTGGAGTGGGAATAGTAATTTGTACCCCTACGCTATCCAGCGTTTTCACTACTGTTGCACTCTCTGGAGTGGGAATAGTAATTTTTACCCCTACGCTATCCAACGCTTTCCCTACTGTTGGACTCACTGGAGTAGGAATAGTAATTTTTACTCCTACGCTATCCAACGCTTTTCCTACTATTGCACTCTCTGGAGTTGGAATAGTAATTCTTTTCCCTACGCTATCCAACACTTTCCCTACTGTTGCACTCTCTGGAGTGGGAATAGTAATTTTTACCCTTACGCTATCCAACGCTTTCCCTACTATTGCACTCTCTGGAGTTGGAATAGTAATTTTTACCCCTACGCTATCCAACGCTTTCCCTACTGTTGCACTCTTTGGAGTTGGAATAGTAATTTTTACCCCTACGCTATCCAGCGCTTTCCCTACTGTTTCACTTACTGGAGTGGGAATAGTAATTTGTACCCCTACGCTATCCAACGCTTTCCCTACTGTTGCACTCTCTGGAGTTGGAATAGTAATTTTTACCCCTACGCTATCCAACGCTTTCCCTACTGTTGCACTCTTTGGAGTTGGAATAGTAATTTTTACCCCTACGCTATCCAACGTTTTCCCTACTGTTGCACTCTCTGGAGTGGGAATAGTAATTTTTACCTTTACGCTATCCAACGCTTTCCCTACTATTGCACTCTCTGGAGTTGGAATAGTAATTTTTACCCCTACTCTATCCAACGCTTTCCCTACTATTGCACTCTCTGGAGTTGGAATAGTAATTTTAACCCTACGCTATCCAACGCTTTCCCTACTGCTGCACTCTTTGGAGTTGGAATAGTAATTTTTACCCCTACGGTATCCAACATTTTCCTTACTGTTGTTTTTGTTGGAGTTGGACTAGTAGTTTTATTGTGTCTGATATTTCATATGTTTTGTATTATTTTTGCTATTGTAATATATCATTAATATTAAAAATTATTCACATTAAAAATATTGATTATTATTTGCTATATGTAATTATTAAATATGTATTAATGTTATTGTTTTATGTGTATAGATGTATTGGTAATTTTTAAAAACATTTAATAATTTATACGTTACAGAAATAATTATTAAAATTAATTATTAAGTAAGTATATATATTATATATTATATGTATATGTTTAATTAAAGTTTTATTAAATTATATATATTAATTATACATTTTAAATATTATACAATATATTTAATTATGTTTATTTAATTTCAAAGTATAATTTGGTTTATTTTACATATATTTTTAATGTAAAAGAAAAACGATATTTTTAATAACGATATTTGTGACATCGATATTTAATTTTCGATATTTTTGTACTTGCCATGTTGTAGATAGGATGTCGATATTCTTGACATCGATATTTTTGTTGCGATATATTTGTAGGTCGATTTTCTGTCTGTCGAAATTATGTCATACAACCTGTAAAAAGATCAATTCCCAATATTGTGCTATTACCCCGCATTGCCATGCCAGGTGTGTAAATGTGGCTGTGGGTGTACCGCATCTCCAGTAGTTCGTGTCAGGATGTAAGCCCATACGGAATAGCTGCGGTGGTGTGCGATAAACCCTATGTATGAAATTAAAATGTACCAGCCTCAATCTATAATTAGGTGACAGTTGCTCCAGCTGGGAGCAGCAGAACTGCCATTGTTGATCCGTGATAGTTAAACCAGCCTCTGTTTCCCAATCTGCCTTGGCAGCTGGGACAATAATGGGAGAGTGCTTTTGCGTTATACTGTAGATTTGCGTGATCAATTTGCGGGGAGACGGGTTTGACAACACGTTGTCCAACGCCTGCAAAGCAGGTGGTTCCATTGGGAAATCCGCATACCTGGCCCTACTGGCAGCTCTCAGTTGATAATACAACAATCTGTCCATCGCTGTTGGCTCCTGGACCCGCACATCTGCTGAAGCAATAGGAACGTAGCTTCAGGATAGAGGTCACCCCCTTTCACCAAGTCATGTGCCATAGACCTCTTGGTCGCGGCTCTATCCATCAGCGGTGTTAGTAATGGATTGCCCCCAGTGGCATTGATGGTCCATACAGTTCCTGCAATCCCGCCCTCCTTGCAATACCTCTCCATGCCCAGCGTGTCGCCTCCACTGTGTCTATTTCTAGATGAGGTCATTTATATGGCTGATAAACAGCCGCGTTCAGAGGTATAGGAGCAACCTGATCTATTTCTATCGCCACATGGGGCTGATACGGGGTTGGATGATGCCAGAAGTGCAGATACTGTGCCTGTGCACTATAGGCATAGAGCTCAAAATCTGGGGCGCCCAAACCTCCCTGTGCCAACGGCAGTGTCAATAGTTTCCATGAAACCCTAGGTTGTTTGCCCGCCCATACCAATTCTAAAATAAGGGAGCGAAGTCGTTTAAAAAAGTGAGAGTTCAATGGCATGGGGATATTTACAAACAAATATAATAATTTGGGTAAGATAACCATATTAGTTATCGCAATGCGCCCTGTCAGGGAGAGCGGTAGTGATTTCCATCGTTGAATTTTGCTTTTCATCCAATCTATTACACCACCGTAATTGGCCAACCAAATTTCTTGCAGGGATCTGCTCACCTTGATCCCCAAATATCTCATTGGGTCCTCAGCCCAATGTATCGGAAATTCTGTGTTAAATGGGCCAGTGGAATCAGTTAGTGGGAACAGCACGGATTTAGTCCAGTTTATTTGAATACCAGTCAATCCCCCATATCTAACCAGCTCTCTCATGACCGCATCAAAATTATCGCTGGGATTGACCAAATAGATAGCCATGTCATCGGCATACATAGAAATCAAGAGGCCCCTAGAGGTGAATCCTATACTCCTATGCGTGTGATGTTGGTGTAATCGAGCCGCCAGTGGCTCAGTGGCTATAGCAAATAACAGGGGCGACAGAGGGGAACCCTGCCTTGTCCCTCTCGTGATTTCAAAAGAGTCTGACACTTGCCCGGTCACCCTGATCCTCGCCATTGGCTGTGTGTATATTATCTGCATCTGTTTGATGAACAAGGGGCTGAGGCCCATTTTGGGCAATAGCGTAAAGAGGAATTTCCACTCTAGGGAGTCAAAGGTTTAGTCGCATCCAGCAGTGCAGCAACTGCCTTGACATGGGGGGGCCAGGTAGTGCAAGAGCCCGAAGAGAGTTCTTAAATTGTGAGCTGTTGAGGGCCCGGGTATAAACCCGGAATGATCTGGCAAGGCTATTTGCGGCAGCATCAGCTGCAGCCTATTCGCTATCAATTTAGCATAAATTTTGGCGTCTAAATTAATTAGCGACAAGGAACAATATGACTCAGGCTGGGTAGGGTCTTTATCAGGTTTAAATATAGTGATGATAATTGCCTCACACAATGTGGGAGGTAGCGTACCTGTTTCCATGGCCTCCAAGTATACCCGTAGTAGCCGGGGTGCTATAATATCAACGTATTCCTTATAGAAGGCAGCTGTCAAGCTATCTGCACCAGGTGCCTTATCAGCCGGCATGCTATTGATCACTTGTCGTATGTCCTCCACCGATATTGGCAATTCCATATATTCTCTAGCCCTATCATTGAACCATGCCAGTGCAACAGTATTCAAGTAATCTGAGATGTCCGTCTGTGAGGGGTTAAATTTAGAAGTATAGAGGCGTCGGTAAAAATCGGTCATTGTTTGCAAGATGTCCGATGGTGATCTAGCCACCCCCCCATCTTCTGTGTGGAGTTCAGTAAGATATTTAGTACCCCTAGGGGATCTGAGGAGGCCCACCAGTGTTTTCCCCGCGCGCTCACCCTCACCATAACGCCTAGCCTGAGTGTATTTATGTAAAAATGTTGTTTCCCTTTCCGCTTCTTGCTGGAATTCCGTTAATTTAGGGCGGAACTGGGCCACAACGTCTGGGGCAGGATTTATCAACAGCGCACTTTCTAGCTCTCTAAGTTCACACTCCACTCTGCGGAGGGTATTCCGAATGTCTTGGAGAACCCCTGTTTTTAGTGCTATACAATTCCCCCTTGTGACCACTTTGAATGCTTCCCATAGTACTCCTTGGGAGTCCTCAGTGCCCTCATTTAGTGTAAAGTAGTCCACTAGCTTGCCCCGCAGCTCCTCCCTGAAAAACCTGATCTAAGAGGGCGCCGGAAGGGAATCGCCATGTGAACGGTTGTTTATATGGCTCTGGTATGTGCAGCTTTATATAGGTGGGTGCGTGATCAGAGAATGTGTGCAGGTGGTGCCCGGCATCCAATACCCCTGTATGTATGTCTTTGGACACGAGCCAGTAATCCAGTCTGGACCATGCATTTCTATGGTGTGTCACGCATGTACCGACTCTAGCCATTGGATATAGCACCCTCCATGTATCCACTAATTGAAGGTCCGTTATAATATCTGACAACATTCCCGCAGCTTTTGGGTGGTGGTCTCGGGACGTCCCCTGCCTGTCCAATGCTGTTGAAAGCACGATGTTAAAATCACCCCCCCAAAGCACTGCCCCCCCACCCATTGTCTGTAGTTTCTGCCACAGTAGGTGGAAGAATTCAGGACAGTCTGTATTGGGGCCATATGTGTTAACCAGCACCGTCGGGGTATTGTATAAGGTGCCCTGCAATATAAGGAACAGCCCCTCCTTATCTGCTATGGTACGATGCGTTTTCTAATGAAGGCCTTTGCGTATAAGGACCGCAACACCCCTGGAATAGTTTGAGTATCCTGCTTCCACCACCTCACCCCATCTGTTATGACGGAGCAAACCCGCCGCTGCAGATGTTAAGTGTGTTTCTTGAAGCAAACAAATGTCAACCTCATGCCTGGACAGGTAGGAGTGAATTAATCTGGTCTTTCTGCGATCATTTAGGCCTCTAACATTCCATGAAATGCATATAAGGGCAGTCATGACTGTGGGGTGGCATAGCGATAAGTGCAGGTCTTGGGACCAAAGCTGAGCTGTGTTACGTATATGTGGTTCAGCAGCATTATGCAATGACACAATACAATGTCAAACGCAGGGTCTTGCGTCGACCTAAGCATAAAAGCAAACACCTCACTCCAAGAGGTCATGTCGGCCAGTGTGGTTGTATGAAACAGTGTAGGTCCTGACAGGTGTAAACAAGAAAACATTAACTCCCCCATCCCCCCTCCCACACCAACCCCCCAATTAGGTTGTGACATTACCCCCCCTCCCTAACTAACCGTAAACCAACTGCCCACAGTTGCAAACATGAGGGATTCATCCCAAGGAGGCCCGTGGGTCCGCCAGCAATACACCCCTGCATTCTTGGCCAGGTGGCCGAGATAATAGCCCGCCGACCTGGAGCCGTGTACCCCCCACCAGCATGACGTTGTAATTATTTTGCATGAAGATATGGCATCAAATCTCTAAACATTCAACAGTAATGTTCCCGTGCTATGATTTAGCAATGGAAGTACAGGAGCCCATCTAGGACACTTAGCTGAGTAGTTAGAGCTCTGGTTTCGGGCCGTCATTGTCGCTCTGGTTACCTTCGGCTGAGGCATCTCCAGGCAGTGGGCGCTGTTTATGCTCCTTAGCCAACTGCTTAGCGTATGATAGGGCTGCTGTGGCGTCTGTGAAAAATGTAGCTCTGCCATTGCCCTGAATGCGCAGCTTGGCAGGATAGATCAAGACGTATTTGGTGCCTATTTGCTGGAAGATTTTCTTTGCAGGTAAAAATTCTCGTCTTGCCGCCTGTACCTGCAGTGTAAAGTCTGGATATAGTGCGATGTCATTCCCTTTGTATTGGATAGCTCCTTTTTCTCTCTCCAGCCGTAATATTGTGTCCCGATCTCTGTAATTTAAGACCCTTGCCACTATAGGTCTTGCCGGTGCTCCCAATCGCGGCCTGGGCCCCAGTGTCCGGTGCGCTCATTCGATTAAGAACATTGCGGATAGGTCAGAACCAAAAAGCTCAGACATCATCGTCTCTGTGTATTTCTCCATGTTCTGAATGTCTGTGGACCCCGCAACCCCCGTGATTCTGATATTGTTCCTCCGCAACCGAGCCTCCAAATCCTAGTTCTTTTGTCGTATCACACAGAGTACACCATCCGTTTCCCGCATTTTCTTGTCCAACTCCGTATGACCCTCCTCCGTCTCAGTCACTCTTGTTTCCAGGACACTAGTTCGACCTTCCTGTTTGTCCATACGATGTGTGATCCTATCCATTCTCTTCGCAAGCGAATCCATTTTAGAGTTTAACCATTGGAGGCTCGTTTTTAGGTCTCGAAACATCTCCCGGATATCCTCCGCAGGCGGGTGGGCAGCCGCCCCCTCCCCAGAAGACTCCTGCTGTCCAGCGTCGGCATCCGCTGTTTTAGCGGTCTTTTTGTCAAACGTTATCTGGGGTTGGCGTGTGTCCGACTTACCCATCGTCGCTGACCACAGAGTCTCCACCAGCGAGGGAGCAGTAGATCACGGCCCGCGGCACACTGCGCATACGCAAGCCTCACCCCCCACCGGCGCCCCCCAGTGTTCCGTCGCCGGCCAAGGGCCCCCCACCGGCACCGAATCCACCGCCCGCATGCTCTCCGCTTTGGGAGTGTGAGCGTCGGAGCCGCGAGGACCCCCGCCCAGTGACTTCCAGGGCCGGCCCCAACAAGCAGGCCCACAGCAGTGCCACCGGCCGCCACCACCGCACACCCACAGCCAGGGACTCCCGACAGCCACGCCACCCCTGAGGCCAGAGATCGCAGCAGCAATCCACACACCCCCAGTATTGCAGATGTACCGGGGCCACCCCCGTCAGCCGAAAGCTGCACCTCTCACTTTCAGTTCACCCCTGTTGGCTTCATAGGGGAAAGAAGCACAAGGACACACCATGGAGACTCGCAGGATGGGTTCTTCTGGCATACGACCACATCAGCCCCAGTGTAGAACACGAGCCTGCGTCCGCTGCAGCCACCACCGAGGATCGACCCCACGCTGCTATGAAATCGGCCCAAGCGGTGCCAAGCCAATGCGGAAGACACCGGCCACCAATCACGTTCCCTTCGCCTGCCTCTGTCCTCCCTGTCTTCAGGTAAACGGTATGGGAGCCAGCGATAATGAATCAGAAGCAGTCTCCGGCGTGGGACTCATCGCCGCGCGAGACCCGGCCGCAGTCCACAGTCCCCCGTCACCAATCCAGCGCTTGGGTTACTGTCTCCGCAACGGCCCATCCCAGCATGCACACAGTTGTGTGCGATTTCCAGGCAGCTCAAAGGTAGCGACCAGTTTTTTGTAGTTTTTGTTTAAAAAGGGGGGGGGCAATCGTCAGACTTCAACGCATGTCCCCCAAGTCGTCCTCAGGGATCCGACAGAGGGCAGACCCAGCCCGCACACGCCAGCTCTCACCGACATATCTTTCAGCCAGAAGCCTCGAGCATCAAGGGCAGGTCCGTCTCACACAGCCCACCGGCCCCGGCCTCCAGGTTTCGTCAGCAGGCCAGGCAGTCACCCGAGGCCCCGGCTCCAGCTAGGCTCTCATGCCAGCAGGCCCACGCTTCCCGCAGCTGTATCTCTCCCCTGCGGGCAAGCCAGCGGCCGTCAGCGCTCCTCCGCTTTGCCGAGCAACTCCGGTTGCGATTGCGCTTGGTGGGACCAACTCCAGGCAGCTATGTCGGATATTTAATGAATTTGCTTATCTCGGCCGGCGGAGCCGCGCTAGTGTGCGGCCATTTCGCTGCATGGCGAAGCCACGCCCCAATCATCAGATCCCTCCTTGACTGGAGAGAAATGTTGACCCCAATCCTTTTTGACCTCTCAGCAGTGTTTGACAATGTATCCCACCACACCCTCATCAACAGACTTCAACACCACATTGGTGTCCAAGGAGATGCCCTCAAATAGATTGCCTCCTTCCTCACCGAATGTACCCAGAGAATCCGCCTACCACCTTTCACCTCGGAACCTAATAACATAATCTGTGGCATCTCTCAAGGCTCTTCCCTCAACCCTACTGTGTTAAACACCTACATGACACCCTTGACCATCATCGTCAGAACCCAAGGACTAAATATCATATCTTACGCTGACGACACCCAGCTCATCCTCTCACTATCAGAAGACCTCTCCACCATAATGGCCAATTCCTGCAGATGCATGACGAGCATCGCTGACTGGATAAAAGACAACTGCGTAAAACTCAACTCAGGCAAAATGAAGCAACACCTCCCTGTAGAACAATGCCTGATGGACCTCCAAACCTAAATCCTCACCCACTCCAACAGACCATGCCTGCAACCTTGTCATCATCCTAGAGAGCAAGCTCTCCATGAAAAGTCAGATTAACTCAGCCTCCTCCGCCTGCTTCCTCGCTCTTTGCATGCTCCGTAAGATCTTCAAATGGCTCCCATCAACACCAGACGAACCATCACTCAAGTACTAGGGATGTATGATGTAACCATACATGCCATTACAATGCTTGACTTTGCAACACATCCATTACAATGCATTGCGGTTTAAAGGCTGCTTCCCATTAAAAATTACACTTCCCACCACCATGGAAAGGCTGTCGGAAACAAAATTAGGAGGCCCAAAATAGGGCACCCCTCTATTGTATGCCACTGAAAAGTGGCCTAGGGGGCACATGCACCACACCCAGCCATGCACCACATGGTGCATTGCACACAGTGCATGGATGTGCACATATTGTCCTTTTCCATTATGGCAAGTGCTGTGGTCCTTTACCTGAACCGCAGCACAAGCCACAATGGAAAAGGACAATTTCTGACCGCCACACCAGTGGTCCTATCATATGTCGGGCGATCTTCCAACTGCCGTGATATCAGGCCCGGCATCATAATCAGTCCCATAGTGATTCATTGGATTCTCTCAATAAGGTACAAGTGGGTTCTTGATATAGTAAGACATAGCTGTACGGTAGAATTAGGGGAAACATTTCCCAAAAGGTTTATTGTGACTCCTCTTCCATTCTCTCCACAAAAACCCCAAGACGACTGTAAAGGAGTTGCTAAAGAATAAACAATGATTCAATTACCCAGAAATGAATGGAGGAAGGGGTACAAATCTATCTTTTTTTAGATCAAAAATCTTTGGTACAGTACAGTCCTGTTAGATCTGAAGTAAGTGAACCTCTTCATTCTGCACAAGACTTTCAAAATGGCAACTTTATAGGACATAATACCCCTTATAAAGAAAGAATTTCCTAGTGTTGACAAATCTGAGACACATCTTTATATATTATGATTCACAAATCTTTCCCAAAATACCTCAGGTTTTGTCTAGGAAATGAACACTATCAGTTCATTGTCCTGCCCTTTGGTCTGGGTACGTCTGTAAGGGTCTTCACAATTGTAATAGCACCCTTGTTGGGTATGATTCATCTTAGGGTTATTTGAGTTTTCCATTACCTTGATGACTGGTAGATTTAATATAGCAATATAGACGCCCTTCTACACTGAGGTCATATGAGCGCCACAGGAATCATTTTTATCCTTGGTGTTCATCAAACAGTCTGGTAGCAGCTTCCTGTGAAGTAATTAAAAGTATTGATTACCTCAAAGAAGGGTTTGATAAGAATATAGGAGTCTCTACGCTTAGGGCTCAATGGTCTGGCATTCTTGCTTTTAGAGGTGAAGCTAATTTGTGATTTGATAGAAAAGACTTCTGAGAAATTTCCTCTTGAAGAGACTGGTGCCTTTTAACCTGTCTTCTTAACTGGACCTTCTGCAAGTACTTCAAGCAATTCGCAATCTGCCATGTGAACATCTCTTAAATATTTGCCCTGTCAGCTATTGGCTTGGAGACAAGAACAGGAAGGAGATTTGGGCGCATCATTGTGTAAAGAGCCCTATTTTAGATTTTTCCCTCATAGAGTGTTCCTGAGAATCTTTTGTGCCTAAAGTAATATAGGGGCATATTAACAACGGCCAGCGATAATTATCGCTGGCCGTGCTTAGCGATAATTATATTATCGCAGGCTATCTCTGGTATTTATCGCCCTGGTAGCGCGTTATTAACAACGCGTTACTCCAGGGCGATACAAATTCCAGAGATAGCGAGGTTATCGCCCTTTTGCAGGGAACATCGCTGGTTTTCCAGCGATGTTCCCTGCAAAAGGGCGATGACCTTACTGATACGACCCACAGGGTCGTATCAGCATAATCCATCCCCTATGTTAGGAATGGCTAAATCAGGATTTCAGCAGACGTTAGGATTTGGCGAAAACTGCAGTTTTCGCCAAAATCTAAGGTGTGCTAAAATCATGTGGGCTGCCTTGTAAATATTGCGATGTAAACATCAGCGATATTTGCAAGGTAGTCCATTTTGGGTACGCCCAGTAACACCCACTTTGAATCTCATTGGAGATGCAAAGTGAGGCGTTGGGAAAAAGGCTGCTAACATGCGATTAAGCATGTTAGCACCCTCTTGTAAATAGGGTGCTGGTTTTTATCTCCGCTTTTTTGGCTTTGTAAGCCAAAAAAGCTGAGATAATCCCCTTGTAATTATGCCCCATCATCTTTCCTTTGCTCTAGGAATCTGTTCCTTCCAGTTTTTTTCATGCACCATCCTCCAAATCAGAAGAAGATGTGGCTACTCTGGATTTGTACAGTACTATTTCCATCTATGTGCAAAGAATTTCAGGAAAGTGGACAATCTTTTTGTCTTGTCTGGCTTATCCATCAGAGATATGAAACCATCAACATCTGCTCTTGCAAGGTGGCTGAAACTGATTATTTTGTCTTGTCTGAGACAAGAGGAACAAACTCACCAGAGTAATATACATGGACACACAACAATGAGTATATCATAACATAACATAACAGGTGTATTTGTATAGCGCATGTTCACCTTGGGCAGAATTTAAAGGAGCATTGATCCAAGGCATTTGCAATGCTGCCACATGGGCATCACCTCATACTTTTGTTTCATGTTATAGGTGGTTTTGGGGTGGTAACACATTTTTTACTTTTAATACATGTGTTCTGAATGCAGCAATTAATTCTGAACCATGTTAATACAATACATTCACTGGAGAGCGAGGAGGTAATGTGCTATAATCTTCATTACTCTGAGTCCAGGCCTTCCTCGTCAAAATCCACAATTCCGACCCTCCTAACCTGGGGGTTTCTTTAGGTTTCAATTGGGTGTGGGAATATCTTCATTTAAGGAATACTGCTAGACTGCTAACTGTGACGCCATGTAGGTGAGGTCGGAAGTGTGAATTTGTTTCTTGACAATCTTCTGAGCAGGGAGCAACTCTTCATGGATAAGGGCTGAGATGAGGTAGGCCTGGACTCAGGGTAAGGAAGATTCTCGGTAAGGAACCAGTGAATTAGTCTTCATATATTTGGAAAAGTAAGGCTAGTCAGCTTAGGTCTTCAGTGAGATAGTCTGTGCTATGTTTTCCTCGGTAGTTCAGTTCCTTCTTGCAGCAATCTACGGCAAATAGGCCCTGGAGAGCAATGCCTGACATCAGCAGACCAGGCCTACGATGTTTAGTGAGAGCAGGCTATTTAGTAGCCCAAACCTAGCAGCAGGTCATGCTGGGAAGAAGAGAGGAATCAAGAAGAGCCAAATAGTAAAATACCTCACATCACATAAGGCACCTAAATATCCAGGAAAGGAATGTTTGAAACTACCTTGTCCATAAAACCCTTATATACTGTGGTGATCTACACAGCAAGGACAAGGGACAAGTGATCCATTTTGCTTATTCCCTTTTAATGAAACAAATATAGATATTGTATCAAACTTTTACAAATATGAAGATTATGTGTGAGGATTCGCATACTGAAGCACATTGCAATTTGTTTAATTCTACTGGAGTGTACAATTGTTCACTGCTTGGCTTCAATTGGTTGTTAGGTTTTGAGCTACATTTCTTAATTATGAGGCTTTGATGTCATTCTAAGTGTTTGTGGCTGTAGTAGGTTTAGTCTAACTTTTTCACAATAGACATGTAAGTTAATGATAGAATGTAATTTGTCAGTATAACTTGAAAGGATGTACCATTAAAGGGGCTAACACTTACACAACCGCATGACGTTGAGCTGTATTGTAAATATAGTGGTGACAAGAACTGTGTCTAATGTGTACTATTGTTGTAGGATGGTATGTAAGTGTAGCTTTATCTAGATGTACTACTGATCTAACAAACACTGAACAATCTGGATGAAATGTAGCTGCTTGAGTGCCCTAAGAGTTGTCTCTTCACCCACTGGCATGAGATAGGACACCATGAAGAAATTACTTGAAGGAAGATAATAAAAGAAACGGTAAATGGAACCAGGCGTATTATGTAGGAAGAGTATAGGAGACACCAAATCAAAGTCAATACCTCAACCTGTGCAGCAGACGATGAAGTGCGTTTAGGTAGATATAGAAAGGGAGCACATAAGGGCAAGGAATACACAAGGATATCTGTAACAAAAGCATTTAAGGATCTGTGTACGAAAGTTTAGATAAGCGATTTCCAAATAGCAATTGAAAGGAAATCGCTATTTGGAAATCGTAAAATGATAGGTACGAAGGTATGTATTCCACTATTATTGATTCCTTCAAATTTGCAATCGTAATTAGAAAATTTACAATTAGGAAATCGCACAACATGGAGCATTATATAAACTAATCATTAGGATGCGAATAAACTGTCAGGAAAGTTTACCTGTTTGCGCAGGTATTCTCAGAGTAGAGATATAACTATCACAAGCAATGGCCCGTGACCCACTGTCAACCTGTAGAGACAATTGGCTGACAGTCAATGCAGAGCCTGAGGGAAGTGGAAGGTGCGGGATGTGAGCTTTGAAGATCCAAACCTGGAGAAATTGAACAAAACGCAGTTTTTTTTATGCCCCAACAGCGAAAGATAATATATGGGGCATGCAAATCCTATGTATGATACTTGTCATGTACACAATGGTATTCATATAGAGCAAAACTTTTGCTGCTCCGGGGAACACATCATTTAAGAGTCAACTTCAATTGCTGATGCACTGTATTTCAAGTCTCCAAGCACCACACATAAGAAATTTAAAGGGGTGTGATGCTCAAAAGTTCTGCATTGATTCGACCATTGTGGTCAGCATCACAGGTGGCCAGTGTTTTAAGTGGGTGAAAAACATGGGCAGTCTATAAAAGGGGCAATGACAAAGAAGTGAATCTAAGAGGCTTGCCCTATGCAATTAAAGATGTGGCTTAAAAAGAGAAAACTAAAGTCCTGTGCTTTACTAAGCATACCACCTGGTGAGTATGTAGGTGCTTCTCTGTGAGTTGTAAGTTATTGCACCCTGACATATAACACAGCAACATACACCTAAAAAACAAGTCAGACCTTTTGGCTTTACCAATGCTTGTTAGACGTGAGAAGTAAATGAGTAACAACAATGATTTTGTTGTGAATAACTATATTTGAATATATTTAAATTCTGAAAATTTGTTAAAATCTGAAGAATGGGAGCTGGTCTTCAGTGTCTCAATCAATTCTGCTCTACTTTGCGGCACTTGTGGTGTGCCCTGACATATAACACAGCAACATACACCTAAAAAACAAGTCAGACCTTTTGGCTTTACCAATGCTTGTTAGACGTGAGAAGTAAATGAGTAACAACAATGATTTTGTTGTGAATAACTATATTTGAATATATTTAAATTCTGAAAATTTGTTAAAATCTGAAGAATGGGAGCTGGTCTTCAGTGTCTCAATCAATTCTGCTCTACTTTGCGGCACTTGTGGTGTCTCTCACTCTGTTAGACACTGTCTTGCTTTTTCCCCACGTATTTCTGAAATCCTCCATCTGTATATCTCACACATCATCATTGTCCTCTGACCACCATATTGCCACCCTCTCTCCTGTTCTGCACATACTACTGTTCACATCCTCATTTCACCACCCCCTCCCCAACACACAACCAACCTACTCAGCTTTAAGCACTGCATAATATTTGCCTTTAGCACAGTCAATATTTTGACATAACTGTACCCCCTTCACACACTTTGCCTAAATCAAAATTACAATTGACCATCACTCTATGCACTTTGCAGAGGTTCCGACTATTGCATGTGCATGAAGTCTGAACACTTTTATGATCCATTGACAGGCACTGTGAGAAATTCAATTGAGACTCTTCTCTAGAGCTATATCGAGTGGGACGGGTATGCCCAGACGTGGGTCCCGTGCTCTCCATGCCACTGGAATCAAGATATCCTGGCTGAAGAGGGGTGAATCTCCAAAAACGGTCCTAGGATGCTTGTTTCCAGTCCAGGGAGGACCTGGTTTGGCAGTTCGGCTGGACTGTTCCCATGAGGCACAGGGTCAAGACTAATTTGCATATGGCTGGGTTCAACCTGGAATGGCATGGTGAGCAAAAAAACGATGGATTTAGGCCCAGATCTCTGTACTGGGGTGAATGTATGACATTGTTCTGCATGCTGTCCATCAACTTTTGTTTTTGCATTTGTCATCCCGAGTGGGACGGGTATGCCCAGAGTTGGGTCACGTGCTCTCCATGCCACTGGAATCAAGCTATCCTGGCTTAAGAGGGGTGAAACCCGGAAACCGGTCCTAGGATGCTTGTTTCCAGTCCAGGGAGGGCCTGGCTTGGCAGTTCGGGCTGGACTGTTCCCATGAGGCACAGGGTCAAGACTGATTTGCATATGGCTGGGTTCAAACTGGAATGGCATGGTGAGCAAAAAAACGATGGATTTAGGGCCAGATCTCTGTACTGGGGTGAATGTATGACATTGTTCTGCATTCTGTCCATCAACTGTTGTTTTTGCATTTATCACTCATACTCCATCATGAAAACTTGCCAACAACTGGAACTCACCCTGACGCATGGAAACAGCGCATTTCACAAAAGAGATCATAGATTGCAGCAGAAAGCTACAGAAACACAATATAGGATAAAACCAAATACTCTTAAGGAATGCAAAATGAAATGTTAATAGGAACTGCATTGCTCTTATGGATTACATCAAGGCATTCTACAGTTGCTGTTGGGAATTCAACCATTGTTTTCTGTAGAGGACATAAATTTAGGACCCAATAGGGAACCATTTCAAAGACAGCTTTTAATTGCTGGTAGGACCTAACCCACATAAAGCCCTGATGGTGGCACACTGATGTGGAATGAGTGATGAGCAGAGATCGGTGCACTTGTCCCTACCTGCACATTAAACATCTCCATAGGTCACCCTGCCATCCCTGGCTCCGTCTCAGAGGTGGGAGAACCACTGAAAGCTCAAGCCAGATGCCTTATTCTGGCTCATCTTGAGATTCTCATGGACCTTCGAGGCCAAAACGAGTTGAGCTTTCATGTTGCTTCTTCCTGCTCCAACGTACTAACCTCATGGGCCAACAGTTAGAGACAAAGGAGTAACGTTTGATGTAAAAAGGGCGAGAGAAAGAGATATTCAGCAAAATTGTACAATGTAAAACCAGAAAATCTGGGATCAATACTGGCTTCCCAGCTTGAACAAACTGTGTGATCCTAGGCAAATATTTTTATTCATTGAGCCTCCATGTTCTTCATCATCTCAAATGAGAGCGCTTTCAAATGTGCAAGTCCAGAAGGAGTGCTGTAGAAAAACCTCTTGTGTTTGATTTAACAGACAATAATGTTGCTTGTCTATAGTAATAATCTAGGCCACATATATGCAGGACCACTGAATGTGTTTTTGTCGCATTTTCCACATATTTATAGATTTCTCGCCTTTGCCACATAATCCATCATCTGCTGCACAATCTGTAGATTTGAACCACAAAATGTGTTCCTATCTCGTATGGATCAAACGTTACTAAAAACATGGTGACACGTGTTGCTGCATAGTGGAAGGCCCTTTGCAGAGGTTTACTGGTCACCTTTCTGTTGCTTATTGTTGTATTTGGGTGCTCAACTGTTAGTAATGAGGTGAAACCTTTCCCCAGACAGTCTTAAAATGTATAACAATTACAAAAAAATGAAGTAACACTGTCACAAAATGTTCATCATTATGCTGCAAAGTTTGCCTTTCGTGGCTGCATAATTTAGTCAACTCAGCCACAAGATTTAATCTTCCTCGGCCACATAATTCTATTGGTCCTTCATATATGTTACACATGACACCTAATTTGCCTCCGAGTTCACTAGTGGCATTGTCATCAAGGTCGGGGGAAGCATGACTATTTCTAAGTTTTTGTGTTCTAAAATTATTATTTTTAATAATTCCCTCTCAATGCAGTGATATAATCTGAATTATGAAGATGAAATACTTCTGCATGTTAAAGAAATACACTTGTTATGGATTGTTAAGCCATTTATCATATTTTTACATGATGTTTGTTGCATGACTTACATGCCAAATATATTCATGGCTCAGCTCTTGCATGGGCTCTTATAGCCAAGCCAGACCCTTGGCTCGGTTCTGGCATGGCTCTCCCTATTAATATGTTGGCTCGCCCACCTACCCCAGCCTGCAAAAACAGTAATTTGACATCACTGTTGCTGAAGAAGACTGATCCGTCTGAGAAATATATGGGGGTGTCCCACCCTATACACCCCCTCTGAAGCTATGTCCATGAGCCCAACTCTGCTATATGCCACAAGCCAACCTCCAAGATTTCACAACCCTGATTTGTTTTTGTCTACACAACCTACAGGGACGGATCCTCCGTGGGAGCGGAGGATCATCGCCCCACTTAAATTACCCCCAAAGCCTCCAAGATGAAAAATGAAATGGTAATTCATTACCATTTGATTTTTCATCCCCCAGAACAGAGCATCAGGGCGGAGCAGGGCCTGCTGAGTGACATCAGCAGAGAGGAGGGTGGGATGTCTGTGCACAGTTTAAAGTCTTGTGACGTCCAGCCACACCTGTGCACATTAAACATCTCTAACCCAGCCGTCTTAAGACAGCTGGGTTAGAGCAAGTGCAGGCCTCCAGAGTGCTGTGGAGTGCCAAGTGAGACCTGCTCTCATGTTCGTTAGAGCAGTGCCAGAATTACTCAAGAGAGCTGCAGCATCCAGTTCCTGGAAGAAGAGGTCCAGAGCGGATGACGTCATGTTTGTCTTCAGGTAAGTGTCAACTTTTTTTTTCTATATTATTTTCCTGCACGTCCGCCCCTCCCTCCTCATAGATGCCAGCCACCACAGACAACCGGTAGGTTTATTGAAGTGCAAGTGAATAGATGATTTGTCTTTTGATCCACTAGTTCAAGTAAAAAACAAAAAAGATTTTACTCAATAGATTAGAATAACCTTTATAGCTGACATGAAGCATTGAAAGGAAGAGAACATCAACAATACAATTTAACTTGTAAAGTCCATGTGTGTCGAAAATGTGGACCAGGAATCGATGAATGTGGTTAGAGAGTTTTATTTGGATTACCAATCAATCCAGTCAAGATGCAAGCCATTTTCAGGTTCAGTAAACACATTAGCACAATAGGCAACGTAAAATATTTCAGTTGGTTGAGACGCAGTACAATACGATGCAGAGGGACCGATTCCGATACCGGGTCGGACAGCTATCCGTAGCCTTACCATGCGACCGTCACGTACCCGTAGCCGGTCCGTCCTGTAGAGTAAGTGCGATGCGCATAACTGCCAAAAACACGACCGACACGTAGGCTGTGATTCAAGCTCCATTCCCCGTCCGAGCCGTAACTCCTAACGCTGAACCGAGTCGCCCGGAAGCAGTATCTATAGCAGTTTCCGGCATGACAAGTACGATGCGTACTTCCTACGCGCCAGACAGGTCGCCACGTACGGGACGTCACAGCATCCGGAAAACAAGCATATCAGCTACGATTCACGCCACAACTCAATACACGGCTACGAGACGAACCAGCTTGCAGCGAGTACGAGACAGAACAACAAGCAGCGTGTACGACACGAACACCATGAATCCCATCACGCAGGTCATACCAGTACTCTACATCTATGACCGGATCAGGAACCGACGCCGAAGGCGCAGGCAGTAAGTCAGACACCTACCACATAAACAAACGACACGTACCCGCAAAATGGCACACACACACACAGGGAATCCACATCCTGGCCACTAACAACAGCCCACCATAGGGGTTGCATGGCCAGAACCACTAACACCCCCACCCATAGGGGACCTGCTGCCCATCACTACTGCCACCCCCAGCCATAGGGCTTATGTTGCCCATCACTACTGCCACCCCCAGCCATAGGGGTTATGTTGCCCATCACTACTGCCACCCCCAGCCATAGGGGACCTGTTGCCCATCACTACTGCCACCCCCACACATAGGGACTATGTTTCCCATCACTACTGCCACCCCCAGCCATAGGGCTTATGTTGCCCATCACTACTGCTACCCCCAGCCATAGGGATTATGTTGCCCATCACTACTGCCACCACACCCATAGGGGACCTGTTGCCCATCACTACTGCCACCCCAGCCATAGGGCTTATGTTGCCCATCACTACTGCCACCCCTAGCCATAGGGCTTATGTTGCCCATCACTACTGCCACCCCCAGCCATAGGGGACCTGTTGCCCAACACTACTGCCACCCCCACCCATAGGGACTATGTTGCCCATCACTACTGCCACCCCCAGCCATAGGGCTCATGTTGCCCATCACCCCTGCCACCCACACCCATAGGGGACCTGTTGCCCATCACTACTGCCACCCCCACCCATAGGGACTATGTTGCCCATCACTACTGCCACCCCAGCCATAGGGACTATGTTGCCCATCACTACTGCCACTCCTAGCCATAGGGCTTATGTTGCCCATCACTACTGCCACCCCCAGCCATAGGGGACCTGTTGCCCATCACTACTGCCACCCCACCCATAGAGACTATAATGCCCATTACTACTGCCACCCCCAGCCATATGGCTTATCTTGCCCATCACTACTGCCACCCCCAGCCATAGGGGACCTGTTGCCCATCACTACTGCCACCCCCACCCATAGGGACTATGTTGCCCATCATAACTGCCACCCACAGCCATAGGGCTTATGTTGCCCATCACCCCTGCCACCCCCAGCCATAGGATGGATGATGCGCCACACATCCAGCATACTCCAACATCAGGTATGTCAGCAAAATACATCAATCAATCAATCAAGAAATTTGTATAGCGCGCTACTTACCCGGAGGGTCTCAAGGCGCTTGGGGGGGGGAGGTCTGCTACTGCTCGAACAGCCAGGTCTTGAGTTGCTTCCTGAAGGAGAGGTGGTCTTGGGTCAGACGAAGGTGGATGGGGAGGGAGTTCCACGTCTTGGCTGCCAGGTAGGAGAAGGATCTTCCTCCCATGGTGGCTTTTCGGATGCGTGGAACGGCGGCGAGGGCGCGGCTGGTCGATCGTAGCTGACGGGTGGGAGTGTAGAAGGTCAGGCGGTTGTTGAGGTACCTGGGGCCCAGGTCATGGAGGGCCTTGTGTGCGTGGGTGAGGAGTCGGAACGTGATTCTCTTGCTGACGGGGAGCCAGTGGAGGTCTCTCAGGTGTCCGGAGATGTGGCTGTGTCGGGGGATGTCCAGGATGAGTCGTGCGGAGGCGTTCTGGATGCGTTGGAGTCTTTTCTGAAGTTTGGTTGTGGTTCCGGTGTAGAGGGTGTTCCCGTAGTCCAGTCGGCTGGTGACGAGGGCCTGGGTGACCGTCTTCCTAGTTTCGGTGGGGATCCAACGGAAGATCTTACGGAGCATGCGTAGGATGTTGAAACATGATGATGAGATGGCGTTGACTTGTCTGGTCATCGAGAGTGAGGAGTCCAGGATGAATCCCAGGTTGCGTGCATGGTCCGTTGGTTTGGGTGCGCTGCCAAGGGCCGGGGGCCACCATGAGTAGTCCCATGCAGAGGGTGAAGATCCGAGGATGAGGACTTCCGTCTTGTCTGAGTTCAGTTTCAGGCGGCTGTTCATCATCCATTCGGCTACGTCTTTCATCCCTTCGTGTAGGTTGGTTCTGGCGGTGGCTGGGTCGTTGGTGAGGGAGAGGATCAGCTGGGTGTCGTCGGCGTAGGAGATGATGTTGAGGTTGTGTTGGCATGCGATGGCCGCGAGGGGGCTCATGTAGACGTTGAAGAGGGTGGGGCTGAGTGATGATCCTTGTGGTACGCCGCAGATGACTTCGGTGGCCTCGGATCTGAACGGGGGGAGGCGGACTCTCTGGGTTCTTCCTGCGAGGAACGAGATGATCCATTCTAGAGCCTTCTCTTGGATTCCGATGTTGCTGAGGCGCTGCACTAGGGTGCGGTGGCAGACAGTGTCGAACGCTGCGGAGAGGTCCAGGAGGATGAGGGCCGCTGTTTCCCCGTTGTCGAGCAGGGCTCGGATGTCGTCAGTGGCTGCGATGAGGGCGGTCTCGGTGCTGTTGTTGGCTCGGAAGCCGGACTGCGAGTGGTCGAGGGATCCGTTTGTCTCGAGGACTGCGGCGAGCTGTCTGTTGACGGTCTTCTCAATGACTTTGGCAGGAAACGGGAGGAGCGAGATGGGGCGGTAGTTCTTGAGGTCGGTGGGGTCTGCTGATGGCTTCTTTAGGAGGGCGCTGAGTTCGGCATGCTTCCAGCTCTCTGGGAAGGTGGCGGTGTTGAAGGAGCAGTTGATGATGTCCCGGAGTTGGGGTGCGATGACGGAGTCTGCCTTGTTGAAGACGTGGTGGGGGCATGGGTCGGTTGGTGATCCGGAGTGGACGGTGTTCATCGTGTGGATGGTGTCTTTGGTGCTGACTGGGGTCCAGGTGCGGAGGGTGGTGGTGGGGGGCGTTGGTTCGGTGGTTGGGTGTGTGGTCTGTGCGCTGAAGCTGTTGTGTATGTCGGCGATCTTGCTGTGGAAGAACGAGGCGAGCGAGTCGCAGAGTTCTTGCGAGGGGGTGATGTCGTTGGTTCCGGCGCTGGGGTTGGAGAGCTCTTTGACGATGCTGAAGAGTTCCTTGCTGTTGTGTGCATTGTTGTCTAGTCGTTCCTTGAATGCTGTCTTCTTGGTGGTGTGGATCAGCTGGTGGTGTTTGTGGGTGGCGTGCTTGAGGGCAGTCATGTTGTCTGTAGTCGGGTCTTTGCGCCAGGCTTTCTCGAGGGTACGGCAGTTCTTCTTGGAGTTCTTGAGATCGTCATTGAACCAGGAGACTTTCTTGATGCCGGGTCTGCTGGGATGGTTTTTCAGGGGTGCCAGGTCGTTGGCGCAGTTGGTGATCCACTGTGTGAGGTTGTTGGCTGCCTGGTTGGGGTTCGTTGAGCTGGCGGGAGGATTCTGGTTCAGGGATGTGGTGAGCTGGTTGGTGGTGATCTTGTTCCAGCTCCTGCGGGGAACCTGTTGCGGGTAGTGGTGAGTCGTGGTCCTTCTGAAGCTGAAGTGGACGCAGCTGTGGTCTGTCCAGTGGAGTCCGGTGGAGTAGCCGAAGGAGACGTACTTGCTGGAGGAGAAGACTGGGTCAAGTGTGTGGCGGGCGTAGTGGGTGGGGGTGTTCACCAGTTGCTTGAGTCCAAGGTTGGCGAGGTTGTCCAGCAGGGTGGTGGTGTTGTTGTCGTTGTTGTTCTCCAGGTGGAAGTTGAGGTCCCCTAGGAGGATGTAGTCAGCGGAGGAGAGGGCGTGTGGGCTAATGAAGTCTGCGATGTCTTCGCTGAATTGCGTGCGAGGTCCTGGGGGTCTGTAGATGAGGGTGCCTCTGAGGGTGGTCTTGGGGTCGGTGTGGATCTGGAAGTGAAGATGTTCGGCGACTGTGAGGGTGTCCTCGGAGCTGGTCGTGATGCGGATGGTGTTCTTGTGGACGATGGCGATGCCTCCTCCTGTCTGGTTGACGCGGTCCCTCCGGGTGATCTTGTATCCGTCCGGGATGGCGATGGCGATGTCGGGCGCAGAGGAGGCGTTCATCCAGGTTTCCGCGAGGAAGGCGACGTCTGGAGATGTGGTGTCGAGGAGGTTCCAGAGTTCCATGGCGTGCCTGTGGACTGAGCGGGTGTTGAGCAGGATGCAGTTCAGGTGGTTGCTGCTGGTGCTCGGCTTGGCGGGTGTGGGTGCGGTGCGGGTCCAGATGCAGGGGAACTTGCAGGATTGGCAGGTGAAGGGTCCATGGGTGCGTCTCGGGGTGGCTCGGTAGCAGCCGGGGGTCCGGCCCGTGTTGAGTGCGTTGAGGGTGGCGGCGTCGCAAGTCTGGCGGGTGGGGTGGCTTCTGCGGGGGCTAGGGGTTCTGGTGCTGGGCGCGGTCCAGGCGTGGACAGGCGCAGACGGGCTTGCCTTTGGCGCGCCTTCGGCACACAATCGGCACGCCCGCTGCGCGCGTCCGCTGCACGGTCGCTCCGGGGGCGTCATAAGAGGGGAGGAGGGGTCAGCTGGGAGGCGGGAGGGAAGAATCCAATGGGTGTGGGGGGGCGGGGCCGCACGGGAGGCAGCGGCGGGAAAAACGGGGCTGAGGAGCCCAGCGGACGAACCCCTCACTCGGGGGTACAGGAGAGAGAATGGGGCGGGCAGGCACACGGGCACTCAGGCAGTCCAGGCGGGGGTACAGAAAAAAGAAAATGGGGCAGGCAGGCACACGGGGGCACTCAGTCCAGGCGCAGGCAGTCCAGGCGGCGCTCGAGCAGGGTAGGAGAGCGCCGATCTGGAGGGAGGAGCAGGAGGCAAGAAGACTGGCGGGCTGAGCAGCAGCGGTGGGGAAGTGACCTACCCGAGTGTTAGGGTCGCTGTCTCTGCCGCACTGCGGACACCTTAAGAGGGGAGGAGGGGTCAGCTGGGAGGCGCGAGGGAAGAATCCAATGGGTGTGGGGGGTCCCCCTAACATCATGACAACAGTGTGTAGTCTGTGACAAATGCCCACAACAGTGATTATGACTTCGAACATACAATGTAGCTAACAACACATGTATGACCAACACATGAGTGTGACATACACAAGGCAAGCATCACTATAGCACTGTGGCAATGTAAAAAGAACACCCCCTCACTGTGTAGAACAGAAGTTAAGTGGGGGCTTCCAAAATGCAGCAGATGTTGAGCATTGTGGTGATGGGGACTAAACCTCCCCTCATCACAGTGACCAAAAGGTAAGTGTCATCATGGTCAAAGCTGCAAATAACAAACAGCATGTATGATCCCTGCTCCCAACACATTAAACACTTCTGGGGCAAACTAGTGGTTGTGTCCCATTCCCACAGAGATGTGGTGAGGCTAACAGTGCTGTGAAAACATAACACACTCTCAGTCATGTGCAGACAAGCACCACACATGGGGGATGACAATGCATACAGTGTACAATGACACAAGAGCAGAAGTTACCATCACCAAGCATGCACACATCTCGAAAATAGACACACTAATCAAAACAACATTTGTAGACTGTAGGTGTCAGCTCACAAACTCACATTCCATGCCAGCAATGGCACCTAACAACCAGGATGAATGTGCACAATGATGTGATATGACTCACAGGGACAGCAGGCAAAATCACAGAAACAGCATCCAGACAAAGGCCCACAACAGCAATACCAATGCACTGGTGCAGATGAACAAACCCAAACAGGCAACCTCACACTGCACATTTAACACAGCATGTGTTTGTGTGTGGCACAGTATCCCCAGGCAACTACACAACACATGAGGGGGGCTGAACCACAGTGATATAGATGTGGACACAGTGCCATACAAAAGTAAACCATCATTGGGACACCCTCAGTGGGCAATCAGGCATTGGGAGATGAGAGGGAGCACAACAGACACATGTGACACAAGCTGGAATGAACACCAACTAACACAGCAAGAGACTGACACACAACAGCACTACCCCCAGGGACCAGACATTGGGGTGACACAAGCATGCATGACACCTCCACTGTGATGACAAAGGCAGATGTCGGACAAACTGGGAAACCCAGACATGTGTCCTGTGCCACAAACGTACATCACACATACACAAACACAAATTACTCAGCATGGCCCCTCATCCATGGACAAACGGGAGCTAGGGGACCATCCATGCAAACATTTACATCAGTCCAGCCTCAACACCACATACCCTGAACTGCAACAATGTGTATCTGTGAAGCCCACATGGACAGGTGACATTGCACATGCACCCATGACAAACACAGAAATGTTGGGAGGAACAAAGATGCACAGACACATCACACAAGGACAGTTTACAATCCTGGGGAATGACAGACATACTGCACAGTATGCGTTACATGGCCATGAACTCAAAGCTCATGTCACCTTCAGAATCCCTGCCACAGTCCCAGGACAATGCAGAAGCCAAGGAGAACCCCAAGGCACACATGCTGACACCTGCCAGCATCGCAGCCATGAACCCAACAAGTGGGAGCAGTCACACACACATACAAATGTCTTAATCACTGAAAGGTACCACCTAGGGACAACTACATGATTTAACAAATAAACAGGTGACTTGGGGAACCCTAATTGTGTCCCATCTGTGTCTGACAACATCATCACCACTCAAAACTGACAAATCCAAATGATGATAAACCAATTAACAGTAGTGTGTCATGCACCCACACTTCTGGTGGCCCATTGGAAAAGTAGTGGGATGAACTCAGTACCACTCAGCAAGCATCAACAACAGGAACATATCAAGGGAACACTGTCTGTGTATGAACAGGGATGTGGACACACTCACATGCTCATACAACACACACCATGGGCCCAGGCCATGACACTGGACAACACACTTACTTGAGGGGACCCAACTCCTGTGGAAGCCCAGCTGTGCCAAACATATTCACCGCACGTCTCACTCATGTCTGCAGAACACTTGTTCAGTCAGCCATCAGTTACCACACAATGAAGGCTCTGGTCACAGCAGCCTGGGTATGGGAGTCTCCCCTAAGTCATCTGCACATACCCAAAACATATGTCTAGCAAGTTGCACAGAGGACCCAGTTGCTCCTATACCAATGATGCCCACACCTGTAGGTCCAGTGTTGATGAGCACAAAGTCTGTGGAAGTGACACATTGGACAATGGGAAGCACATCATGTGTGCAGGGGTGCAAGCCAGAGATGTGACCATGCAAATGAAATGTCCACAGAGATGTCCACAAATAGTTAATCCTGACACACCCACGTAGCTGCAAAGCATGACATGGATACCCACCATAATAGGATACATATCTCATGGACCACAGGGAGTACCTCACAGCAACACATCAGTATTCAACATTGGAAACCAAGCATAACAGGTGCAATGGCATGTTAAACATCATCAACATAATGTACAGCTAAATCTAGCTCACAGGGATAAAGAAAAAAGCTTTTTTCAGCATATTAAAAGTTAAACGTCTGTTCAAACAAAAGGCCAAAGGCCAGTCCATGTCCAAATGCCAAGGAGTGAAGTAGAGTGACAACTGTCACACCTTGCTTTCCTGCACTGCTAAGTACAGGGGTCATCGCCTCGGAGGGGCATACATGGGGGCAGGCCAGGCACCGCAGGGACAGGATCAGGGCGCAGCAGAAGGAGGCAGTGAAGAGGTGGTGGATGCAGTCGAGACACTTGCAACTGCAGTGGAGCTGACTGAAGTGGTGGGTACTGTCTAGGCCTGGGCGGTAAATTCCGTTCCGTTCGCGGAATTTGCGTAATTTCGCGTTCCGCGGAGTGCGCGAAATTACCCAAAAATCTGTGTTCCGCGACTTCGCGAAATTTTTTGCTTGTTCGCGTTCTCAATATGCGTGTTTGCGAGATATTTCACCCCGAGCACGCAAACAGCGATCGCGAACAGGAAAAAAGTATCGCGAACAAGCAATTCCGCGTGTTCGCGGAATTTCTGCGTGTTCGCGGAGATTTTTTACTGTTTCGCGGAGATTTGCGTAACGCGATTACGCAAATTCCGCCCACCCCTAAATAAAATCCAAAATAAAAAGAAATGTTCATAAGAAACCAGACTAAAAGATTGGTCTTTCCGAATTGAGGATTGTTACTCAATTAGCAGAAACTATTGAATTGAAGTGCAGTACTGGCATTTTTTTGTTGACTCTTGTATTGGCGCAGCCTTACTGCGTTGGAGCCAGAACCCCTATTGTTGCCACTTATTATAGCGGGTATCCACCCGCGAGGTTCTCAAAACCGCTGTTTAAGCATTGAACATTTAAACAGGTGTTCTCAGGTTCACTGTCGGATTTTTCCTCCAGTTAGAACCCCCCCCTCCCCACTCTTTTTTCTTCTTTTTTGATTCTTCTTTGATTGTTCATTTATGTTCTACTAGTGTATGATTGGAGTACGTGTATGTGTGAATGATTGCATTTGGGGCCCCTACCAAACGACTGTTGACTGACTCAACCTTTGGATTGCTAACTTAACATGTCAGAAGAACAAACCTTTGCATACAGCGAAGATCATATAAAAAATCTTCTCAATAACCCTCCTTCTTTTGGTTCCGCTACTCTCAGCAGCACCGCACAAACAAACAACGAATCGGAAAAACTTATTCGGTTAAAGAAAAAACAAATTCGGACGGATTTACATGGTCACTATCTTCTCCAACACCTCAGGTCAGGCACAATACCTACAGGCTTGATTGTCAAAAACATACCCGTGATCTTTACGGAAGATAACATCTACAAAAAAGGCTTCAGTTACATTGAAACCAAATGTAGCAGAGACCTCATGGTCTTAACCATTGAAACCGCACAAAGGTTATCCATAGCTCAATTGGAAGAAATCGAAAAATTGGAAACGGAAATTAAAGCAAACCCCTTGATTCAAGACTCTAAGATTCTTCTTGAAAAAGTTGATAAGGAAATCCTGGAATTCAAGGATTATACTGTACAACAAAAAGAAAACAATTTTGATAGAGACAAACTGAATTTTTCTTTTGAAAAGGCCTATCCTTATCTGCAACAGGATTTTTATTCTCGCCCAGAAGCGAGACGCTTCTTATCGGACAACCAAGGTCGATCAAGAACAAAATATCTAACCTTCTCGGACACATCATCGTCAGGAGGAAGCGACTCTGAACCAGGCACATATAGACCCCAATTTAATCGACGTGGAGGATACCAACAGCAGCAATATCAACAAAATTTTCAGCAAAATAAACAACAACAACAACAACAGCCTTTTTTAGATCAAGGCCAACAGAAAGCTCGCGGAAAGACAAGATACAACCAGCCATGGGAGATGTCCACGAGGAGACAAAATTACAAAAACTAGGTACCTCATCAGTTATCAACCTCTCCAACAAAGTTCTTTCCTCGTCGGAAGTAAGTGTATTGGAAAAGGGACTCTCTTTTGTCCCTGCAAAACCTCCAGACTTTGTTAGACTCAAACTGGAATTCATTGAGTTCTGCAGGAAGATCCGTCTGATTGCATTTTTTTCAGGTAAAGAAATAATGTCGCAAGCAGAAACCACGGGTCTAAAGAGGAAATCAACCTTTTGTCCACCAGCTTTTAAAATACCTAAAGAAGTGATATACTTTGAGAAAACTGTGTTGTCAGCTATTGCCTCAGAAGAAAAAAAGAACAAATCTTTTACCAAACATAACTTGTCTAAAAAGGAAAAAGATGCACTTTTTTCTCTCAGAAATGATGAGAATATTATAGTCAAGCAAGCCGACAAAGGCGGTTCGATTGTTATTTGGGGTACCAACGAATATATAGCGGAAGCCAATCGACAGCTACTTGACATAGAATGCTATCGGAAAATACGATCAGATCCAACGACTGAATTTCAGAGAGAACTTGAAAAAATTCTACAGAATGGGTTTGAACAAGGTTTTTTGGGCAAACAAGAATTCAATTATCTAGTCAACAAACACCCAAGAACACCATTGTTCTATGTACTTCCGAAGGTACATAAGAATGCCAAATCACCACCAGGCCGCCCCATAATATCTGGGTGCGATTCACTTTTTGAACCCATCTCCAAGTTTATTGACTTCTTCCTTAAACCTTTCACATTGACAGTACAATCTTTCTTGAGAGACACCTCAGATTTTCTGTGTAAATTACAACAATTACCATTTACCGAAGGACAGGATTTACTAGTAAGCATGGATATAGTTTCACTATATACCCAAATTCCCCAAGATCAGGCCTTGGAAGTGGTGGAAATCTTCTTGGATAAAAGAGATCGTCCAGCAAGAATTCCTACGGACTTCATTTTGGAATTGGCTAGAATGGCTTTAACTAAAAACTACTTTAAATTCCATGAGGACTTCTTTCTCCAAATAAAGGGAGTAGCCATGGGCTGTCCCTTTGCCCCGGAGCTGGCTATACTCTTTATGAGTGTATATGAGGACAGATACGTACACAATAACAACCCCTTCTCACAATGGATAGGGGGCTGGGTCCGTTTCATTGACGACATTTTTTTCACATGGTCCGGCACAATGGAACAATTAACTGACTTTCATGGATGGCTCAACAGTCGCACAATGGACATCAAATTCAGTATCCAGTCATCACCCACAAGACTTTCCTTTCTAGATGTGGAAGTTTATTGCACAGATGGACAGTTGGTGACCACCCTCTTCAGAAAAGAGACTGACCGCAACAAATCCTTGCATTTCTCAAGTAACCACCCGCGCAGTCTGAAAGAAAATTTACCAATAGGCCAATTTCTCCGTATACGTCGAAATTGTTCATTTAAAGACGAGTATATGTACCATGCAAACTTGCTCATGGAGAGACTTTTAGACCGGGGATATCCATCTAAATTGGTTAAACAAGCAATCAAACGCGCGTGGTGGACACCACGAGAAGAACTCCTGAGAAAGAAAGAAAGAAAAGAAAAAACTCGAGCGCACAGTATGTGTCACTACCTTTGGGGCATCATCTAACTTTCTCAAAAAGGTCATGCACCAGAATTGGCATCTAATAAAGGATATTGACATACAGTTGAACGCCAAACCACTCTTCGCCTTCAAAAAAGATAAGAGCATTGCGAACCAAATCATTAGGGCAGCCGTCCCTGTCAAGAAGACCCCCACAATACGTGAATTTGTCAATTTACCTCCTGTTACAGGACATAAGAAGTGCGGAACATGCATGTGTTGTAATTCCACAATTGAGGGGAATGTATTCCAACATGAAGGAATCTCATGGAAACACAACACCTTTACGAATTGTAAATCAAAAAACTTGATCTACGCCATCCTATGTCCATGCCCCAAATTGTACATAGGGAAAACAAATCAGGAAATCAGACAGAGAATCTCCCAACATAAATCAAGAATAAAGAAAAAAATCACCACAGCACCCCTTGTACAACATTGGATTGACGAGTCACACGGAGATCTTGACTTCAGATGGACCGTCATTTCGAAGTTAGAGCATGACCAGAGGGGCGGAGATCTAGAGACCAAACTAAAGCAACGAGAAGCAATGCTGATCCTAAAATTCAACTCGGCCACTCAGGGCTTGAACGAAATGTCGGAACTTTATAACTTATGAACATAGTGGTTTTTTCTCTCTCCCTCCATTTTACATCTACTGTGGCAAGAATTCATGGATACATTGGACAGCAATGACACATTCCACCACTAGACAATCGATCTACAATGCACTTACACGGGTTGCTAAGTAACAGCTGTCAAGTTTTTTTAAAAAAACCTCCAGACCTACGGAATCGGCATATCCTGCCACCAAAAACGGACTAAACCACACTTTTACATACCCCTAAACAAATATTGCAATCAGCACAACATGTTCAAAACTTAAAACTACGATTCCCAGAAGCATTAGCAGCAGGCTCCAATCACTTATACAACCGGGTCAACCGGGATAATCACAAACGCGCCTCAGTGATGGACGTGGACGCGTATGGAGGAGACTTGAGAAACTAATACCGGTAAGATTTCCTTAGCGCGCAGCCGAAAAGCTTCAACCCATCCGTGCACTTGGAATGCCGCCTGACGAAATCTGTCATTTAACACGAGCATAGACACACCATTGAATTACAGAACGCAGAAGTGCCTAAGTGAATTCTACATTCTTCCTAAATGAACGCTACCGAACGCCAAACCACTCCATTTATTGGCACACCCTCACCTAGAAATCAGGCTTGCTGCGTGCTAACAAACTTAAGAGCTCGATTACACCCGCCCCACTAAGCCGGTCATTTTAAATATGAGCATCTGCGTGCCTTTTTTCGCCAAAGTAAATAGGACATTTCTTCTTTTCTTCATTACAGAATTGTTTGAAGAAACTGACAACAAGTAACTGACCACGCGGTCATACCGCATCTCTATGTAAGTACCGAGATTAACGAACTTCATCATTGTTTCCCTTTTACTGGCTAACCAACACTAATTATGCCCATTGAATTCTTAACATTACAGCTACACGATTAGACACTTTGTTGGGAGACCGACCACTGAATCATAAATACAGGTATGATCTGAGAGTGTGCGTGATTGATTGAAGTCGAGTGTTGTGAGTATGACTGACAGAATGTTTTTATTATTTTTTCTGTAGATTGAATCTTCACGGTCCTGATGAGAATCCCTGCTACATAAGGGATTCGAAACGCGTCGACCCCTGTTCTCTTTACCTCCGTTCTCTCAAATAGACCAATCTCCCCAGGATTACAACTTAAAAATTGAATTATTTGATGGTCTATTATATGAAAATATGAACAAACAAATCTTGTACTAATCACTAGTATCCGCACCTGTTCTCAAAAAACTTTATTTAACACAGGGCGTTTACACTTGTTTCTGAACAGGCTATATTTGTTAATGTTTCGTCAATTTGTCCAGTCTTGTATGTTCATGTCTCTAAGTGCACTGAATGTTGTCCTTTGAATGTTTAATGTGTCCACTAAATATTTTGCAAAGTGATATACATTATATGTGAGTTGTGACATTTTTTGATGTCTTTGTACATATTGGATGTTTTTGTATATACCTTTCAAGTCTCTATTTGTTGTGAAATAATTTTTGTTTAAAGAAGGTCCAACAAAAAAATAGAAAAAAACTTTAGGAATAAAATCCAAAATAAAAAGAAATGTTCATAAGAAACCAGACTAAAAGATTGGTCTTTCCGAATTGAGGATTGTTACTCAATTAGCAGAAACTATTGAATTGAAGTGCAGTACTGGCATTTTTTTGTTGACTCTTGTATTGGCGCAGCCTTACTGCGTTGGAGCCAGAACCCCTATTGTTGCCACTTATTATAGCGGGTATCCACCCGCGAGGTTCTCAAAACCGCTGTTTAAGCATTGAACATTTAAACAGGTGTTCTCAGGTTCACTGTCGGATTTTTCCTCCAGTTAGAACCCCCCCCCCTCCCCACTCTTTTTTCTTCTTTTTTGATTCTTCTTTGATTGTTCATTTATGTTCTACTAGTGTATGATTGGAGTACGTGTATGTGTGAATGATTGCATTTGGGGCCCCTACCAAACGACTGTTGACTGACTCAACCTTTGGATTGCTAACTTAACATGTCAGAAGAACAAACCTTTGCATACAGCGAAGATCATATAAAAAATCTTCTCAATAACCCTCCTTCTTTTGGTTCCGCTACTCTCAGCAGCACCGCACAAACAAACAACGAATCGGACAAACTTATTCGGTTAAAGAAAAAACTAATTCGGACGGATTTACATGGTCACTATCTTCTCCAACACCTCAGGTCAGGCACAATACCTACAGGCTTGATTGTCAAAAACATACCCGTGATCTTTACGGAAGATAACATCTACAAAAAAGGCTTCAGTTACATTGAAACCAAATGTAGCAGAGACCTCATGGTCTTAACCATTGAAACCGCACAAAGGTTATCCATAGCTCAATTGGAAGAAATCGAAAAATTGGAAACGGAAATTAAAGCAAACCCCTTGATTCAAGACTCTAAGATTCTTCTTGAAAAAGTTGATAAGGAAATCCTGGAATTCAAGGATTATACTGTACAACAAAAAGAAAACAATTTTGATAGAGACAAACGGAATTTTTCTTTTAAAAAGGCCTATCCTTATCTGCAACAGGATTTTTATTCTCGCCCAGAAGCGAGACGCTTCTTATCGGACAACCAAGGTCGATCAAGAACAAAATATCTAACCTTCTCGGACACATCATCGTCAGGAGGAAGTGACTCTGAACCAGGCACATATAGACCCCAATTTAATCGACGTGGAGGATACCAACAGCAGCAATATCAACAAAATTTTCAGCAAAATAAACAACAACAACAACAACAGCCTTTTTTAGATCAAGGCCAACAGAAAGCTCGCGGAAAGACAAGATACAACCAGCCATGGGAGATGTCCACGAGGAGACAAAATTACAAAAACTAGGTACCTCATCAGTTATCAACCTCTCCAACAAAGTTCTTTCCTCGTCGGAAGTAAGTGTATTGGAAAAGGGACTCTCTTTTGTCCCTGCAAAACCTCCAGACTTTGTTAGACTCAAACTGGAATTCATTGAGTTCTGCAGGAAGATCCGTCTGATTGCATTTTTTTCAGGTAAAGAAATAATGTCGCAAGCAGAAACCACGGGTCTAAAGAGGAAATCAACCTTTTGTCCACCAGCTTTTAAAATACCTAAAGAAGTGATATACTTTGAGAAAACTGTGTTGTCAGCTATTGCCTCAGAAGAAAAAAAGAACAAATCTTTTACCAAACATAACTTGTCTAAAAAGGAAAAAGATGCACTTTTTTCTCTCAGAAATGATGAGAATATTATAGTCAAGCAAGCCGACAAAGGCGGTTCGATTGTTATTTGGAGTACCAACGAATATATAGCGGAAGCCAATCGACAGCTACTTGACATAGAATGCTATCGGAAAATACGATCAGATCCAACGACTGAATTTCAGAGAGAACTTGAAAAAATTCTACAGAATGGGTTTGAACAAGGTTTTTTGGGCAAACAAGAATTCAATTATCTAGTCAACAAACACCCAAGAACACCATTGTTCTATGTACTTCCGAAGGTACATAAGAATGCCAAATCACCACCAGGCCGCCCCATAATATCTGGGTGCGATTCACTTTTTGAACCCATCTCCAAGTTTATTGACTTCTTCCTTAAACCTTTCACATTGACAGTACAATCTTTCTTGAGAGACACCTCAGATTTTCTGTGTAAATTACAACAATTACCATTTACCGAAGGACAGGATTTACTAGTAAGCATGGATATAGTTTCACTATATACCCAAATTCCCCAAGATCAGGCCTTGGAAGTGGTGGAAATCTTCTTGGATAAAAGAGATCGTCCAGCAAGAATTCCTACGGACTTCATTTTGGAATTGGCTAGAATGGCTTTAACTAAAAACTACTTTAAATTCCATGAGGACTTCTTTCTCCAAATAAAGGGAGTAGCCATGGGCTGTCCCTTTGCCCCGGAGCTGGCTATACTCTTTATGAGTGTATATGAGGACAGATACGTACACAATAACAACCCCTTCTCACAATGGATAGGGGGCTGGGTCCGTTTCATTGACGACATTTTTTTCACATGGTCCGGCACAATGGAACAATTAACTGACTTTCATGGATGGCTCAACAGTCGCACAATGGACATCAAATTCAGTATCCAGTCATCACCCACAAGACTTTCCTTTCTAGATGTGGAAGTTTATTGCACAGATGGACAGTTGGTGACCACCCTCTTCAGAAAAGAGACTGACCGCAACAAATCCTTGCATTTCTCAAGTAACCACCCGCGCAGTCTGAAAGAAAATTTACCAATAGGCCAATTTCTCCGTATACGTCGAAATTGTTCATTTAAAGACGAGTATATGTACCATGCAAACTTGCTCATGGAGAGACTTTTAGACCGGGGATATCCATCTAAATTGGTTAAACAAGCAATCAAACGCGCGTGGTGGACACCACGAGAAGAACTCCTGAGAAAGAAAGAAAAGAAAAAACTCGAGCGCACAGTATGTGTCACTACCTTTGGGGCATCATCTAACTTTCTCAAAAAGGTCATCCACCAGAATTGGCATCTAATAAAGGATATTGACATACAGTTGAACGCCAAACCACTCTTCGCCTTCAAAAAAGATAAGAGCATTGCGAACCAAATCATTAGGGCAGCCGTCCCTGTCAAGAAGACCCCCACAATATGTGAATTTGTCAATTTACCTCCTGTTACAGGACATAAGAAGTGCGGAACATGCATGTGTTGTAATTCCACAATTGAGGGGAATGTATTCCAACATGAAGGAATCTCATGGAAACACAACACCTTTACGAATTGTAAATCAAAAAACTTGATCTACGCCATCCTATGTCCATGCCCCAAATTGTACATAGGGAAAACAAATCAGGAAATCAGACAGAGAATCTCTCAACATAAATCAAGAATAAAGAAAAAAATCACCACAGCACCCCTTGTACAACATTGGATTGACGAGTCACACGGAGATCTTGACTTCAGATGGACCGTCATTTCGAAGTTAGAGCATGACCAGAGGGGCGGAGATCTAGAGACCAAACTAAAGCAACGAGAAGCAATGCTGATCCTAAAATTCAACTCGGCCACTCAGGGCTTGAACGAAATGTCGGAACTTTATAACTTATGAACATAGTGGTTTTTTCTCTCTCCCTCCATTTTACATCTACTGTGGCAAGAATTCATGGATACATTGGACAGCAATGACACATTCCACCACTAGACAATCGATCTACAATGCACTTACACGGGTTGCTAAGTAACAGCTGTCAAGTTTTTTTTAAAAAACCTCCAGACCTACGGAATCGGCATATCCTGCCACCAAAAACGGACTAAACCACACTTTTACATACCCCTAAACAAATATTGCAATCAGCACAACATGTTCAAAACTTAAAACTACGATTCCCAGAAGCATTAGCAGCAGGCTCCAATCACTTATACAACCGGGTCAACCGGGATAATCACAAACGCGCCTCAGTGATGGACGTGGACGCGTATGGAGGAGACTTGAGAAACTAATACCGGTAAGATTTCCTTAGCGCGCAGCCGAAAAGCTTCAACCCATCCGTGCACTTGGAATGCCGCCTGACGAAATCTGTCATTTAACACGAGCATAGACACACCATTGAATTACAGAACGCAGAAGTGCCTAAGTGAATTCTACATTCTTCCTAAATGAACGCTACCGAACGCCAAACCACTCCATTTATTGGCACACCCTCACCTAGAAATCAGGCTTGCTGCGTGCTAACAAACTTAAGAGCTCGATTACACCCGCCCCACTAAGCCGGTCATTTTAAATATGAGCATCTGCGTGCCTTTTTTCGCCAAAGTAAATAGGACATTTCTTCTTTTCTTCATTACAGAATTGTTTGAAGAAACTGACAACAAGTAACTGACCACGTGGTCATACCGCATCTCTATGTAAGTACCGAGATTAACGAACTTCATCATTGTTTCCCTTTTACTGGCTAACCAACACTAATTATGCCCATTGAATTCTTAACATTACAGCTACACGATTAGACACTTTGTTGGGAGACCGACCACTGAATCATAAATACAGGTATGATCTGAGAGTGTGCGTGATTGATTGAAGTCGAGTGTTGTGAGTATGACTGACAGAATGTTTTTATTATTTTTTCTGTAGATTGAATCTTCACGGTCCTGATGAGAATCCCTGCTACATAAGGGATTCGAAACGCGTCGACCCCTGTTCTCTTTACCTCCGTTCTCTCAAATAGACCAATCTCCCCAGGATTACAACTTAAAAATTGAATTATTTGATGGTCTATTATATGAAAATATGAACAAACAAATCTTGTACTAATCACTAGTATCCGCACCTGTTCTCAAAAAACTTTATTTAACACAGGGCGTTTACACTTGTTTCTGAACAGGCTATATTTGTTAATGTTTCGTCAATTTGTCCAGTCTTGTATGTTCATGTCTCTAAGTGCACTGAATGTTGTCCTTTGAATGTTTAATGTGTCCACTAAATATTTTGCAAAGTGATATACATTATATGTGAGTTGTGACATTTTTTGATGTCTTTGTACATATTGGATGTTTTTGTATATACCTTTCAAGTCTCTATTTGTTGTGAAATAATTTTTGTTTAAAGAAGGTCCAACAAAAAAATAGAAAAAAACTTTAGGAATAAAATCCAAAATAAAAAGAAATGTTCATAAGAAACCAGACTAAAAGATTGGTCTTTCCGAATTGAGGATTGTTACTCAATTAGCAGAAACTATTGAATTGAAGTGCAGTACTGGCATTTTTTTGTTGACTCTTGTATTGGCGCAGCCTTACTGCGTTGGAGCCAGAACCCCTATTGTTGCCACTTATTATAGCGGGTATCCACCCGCGAGGTTCTCAAAACCGCTGTTTAAGCATTGAACATTTAAACAGGTGTTCTCAGGTTCACTGTCGGATTTTTCCTCCAGTTAGAACCCCCCCCCTCCCCACTCTTTTTTCTTCTTTTTTGATTCTTCTTTGATTGTTCATTTATGTTCTACTAGTGTATGATTGGAGTACGTGTATGTGTGAATGATTGCATTTGGGGCCCCTACCAAACGACTGTTGACTGACTCAACCTTTGGATTGCTAACTTAACATGTCAGAAGAACAAACCTTTGCATACAGCGAAGATCATATAAAAAATCTTCTCAATAACCCTCCTTCTTTTGGTTCCGCTACTCTCAGCAGCACCGCACAAACAAACAACGAATCGGACAAACTTATTCGGTTAAAGAAAAAACAAATTCGGACGGATTTACATGGTCACTATCTTCTCCAACACCTCAGGTCAGGCACAATACCTACAGGCTTGATTGTCAAAAACATACCCGTGATCTTTACGGAAGATAACATCTACAAAAAAGGCTTCAGTTACATTGAAACCAAATGTAGCAGAGACCTCATGGTCTTAACCATTGAAACCGCACAAAGGTTATCCATAGCTCAATTGGAAGAAATCGAAAAATTGGAAACGGAAATTAAAGCAAACCCCTTGATTCAAGACTCTAAGATTCTTCTTGAAAAAGTTGATAAGGAAATCCTGGAATTCAAGGATTATACTGTACAACAAAAAGAAAACAATTTTGATAGAGACAAACGGAATTTTTCTTTTAAAAAGGCCTATCCTTATCTGCAACAGGATTTTTATTCTCGCCCAGAAGCGAGACGCTTCTTATCGGACAACCAAGGTCGATCAAGAACAAAATATCTAACCTTCTCGGACACATCATCGTCAGGAGGAAGCGACTCTGAACCAGGCACATATAGACCCCAATTTAATCGACGTGGAGGATACCAACAGCAGCAATATCAACAAAATTTTCAGCAAAATAAACAACAACAACAACAACAGCCTTTTTTAGATCAAGGCCAACAGAAAGCTCGCGGAAAGACAAGATACAACCAGCCATGGGAGATGTCCACGAGGAGACAAAATTACAAAAACTAGGTACCTCATCAGTTATCAACCTCTCCAACAAAGTTCTTTCCTCGTCGGAAGTAAGTGTATTGGAAAAGGGACTCTCTTTTGTCCCTGCAAAACCTCCAGACTTTGTTAGACTCAAACTGGAATTCATTGAGTTCTGCAGGAAGATCCGTCTGATTGCATTTTTTTCAGGTAAAGAAATAATGTCGCAAGCAGAAACCACGGGTCTAAAGAGGAAATCAACCTTTTGTCCACCAGCTTTTAAAATACCTAAAGAAGTGATATACTTTGAGAAAACTGTGTTGTCAGCTATTGCCTCAGAAGAAAAAAAGAACAAATCTTTTACCAAACATAACTTGTCTAAAAAGGAAAAAGATGCACTTTTTTCTCTCAGAAATGATGAGAATATTATGGTCAAGCAAGCCGACAAAGGCGGTTCGATTGTTATTTGGGGTACCAACGAATATATAGCGGAAGCCAATCGACAGCTACTTGACATAGAATGCTATCGGAAAATACGATCAGATCCAACGACTGAATTTCAGAGAGAACTTGAAAAAATTCTACAGAATGGGTTTGAACAAGGTTTTTTGGGCAAACAAGAATTCAATTATCTAGTCAACAAACACCCAAGAACACCATTGTTCTATGTACTTCCGAAGGTACATAAGAATGCCAAATCACCACCAGGCCGCCCCATAATATCTGGGTGCGATTCACTTTTTGAACCCATCTCCAAGTTTATTGACTTCTTCCTTAAACCTTTCACATTGACAGTACAATCTTTCTTGAGAGACACCTCAGATTTTCTGTGTAAATTACAACAATTACCATTTACCGAAGGACAGGATTTACTAGTAAGCATGGATATAGTTTCACTATATACCCAAATTCCCCAAGATCAGGCCTTGGAAGTGGTGGAAATCTTCTTGGATAAAAGAGATCGTCCAGCAAGAATTCCTACGGACTTCATTTTGAAATTGGCTAGAATGGCTTTAACTAAAAACTACTTTAAATTCCATGAGGACTTCTTTCTCCAAATAAAGGGAGTAGCCATGGGCTGTCCCTTTGCCCCGGAGCTGGCTATACTCTTTATGAGTGTATATGAGGACAGATACGTACACAATAACAACCCCTTCTCACAATGGATAGGGGGCTGGGTCCGTTTCATTGACGACATTTTTTTCACATGGTCCGGCACAATGAAACAATTAACTGACTTTCATGGATGGCTCAACAGTCGCACAATGGACATCAAATTCAGTATCCAGTCATCACCCACAAGACTTTCCTTTCTAGATGTGGAAGTTTATTGCACAGATGGACAGTTGGTGACCACCCTCTTCAGAAAAGAGACTGACCGCAACAAATCCTTGCATTTCTCAAGTAACCACCCGCGCAGTCTGAAAGAAAATTTACCAATAGGCCAATTTCTCCGTATACGTCGAAATTGTTCATTTAAAGACGAGTATATGTACCATGCAAACTTGCTCATGGAGAGACTTTTAGACCGGGGATATCCATCTAAATTGGTTAAACAAGCAATCAAACGCGCGTGGTGGACACCACGAGAAGAACTCCTGAGAAAGAAAGAAAAGAAAAAACTCGAGCGCACAGTATGTGTCACTACCTTTGGGGCATCATCTAACTTTCTCAAAAAGGTCATCCACCAGAATTGGCATCTAATAAAGGATATTGACATACAGTTGAACGCCAAACCACTCTTCGCCTTCAAAAAAGATAAGAGCATTGCGAACCAAATCATTAGGGCAGCCGTCCCTGTCAAGAAGACCCCCACAATACGTGAATTTGTCAATTTACCTCCTGTTACAGGACATAAGAAGTGCGGAACATGCATGTGTTGTAATTCCACAATTGAGGGGAATGTATTCCAACATGAAGGAATCTCATGGAAACACAACACCTTTACGAATTGTAAATCAAAAAACTTGATCTACGCCATCCTATGTCCATGCCCCAAATTGTACATAGGGAAAACAAATCAGGAAATCAGACAGAGAATCTCTCAACATAAATCAAGAATAAAGAAAAAAATCACCACAGCACCCCTTGTACAACATTGGATTGACGAGTCACACGGAGATCTTGACTTCAGATGGACCGTCATTTCGAAGTTAGAGCATGACCAGAGGGGCGGAGATCTAGAGACCAAACTAAAGCAACGAGAAGCAATGCTGATCCTAAAATTCAACTCGGCCACTCAGGGCTTGAACGAAATGTCGGAACTTTATAACTTATGAACATAGTGGTTTTTTCTCTCTCCCTCCATTTTACATCTACTGTGGCAAGAATTAATGGATACATTGGACAGCAATGACACATTCCACCACTAGACAATCGATCTACAATGCACTTACACGGGTTGCTAAGTAACAGCTGTCAAGTTTTTTTAAAAAAACCTCCAGACCTACGGAATCGGCATATCCTGCCACCAAAAACGGACTAAACCACACTTTTACATACCCCTAAACAAATATTGCAATCAGCACAACATGTTCAAAACTTAAAACTACGATTCCCAGAAGCATTAGCAGCAGGCTCCAATCACTTATACAACCGGGTCAACCGGGATAATCACAAACGCGCCTCAGTGATGGACGTGGACGCGTATGGAGGAGACTTGAGAAACTAATACCGGTAAGATTTCCTTAGCGTGCAGCCGAAAAGCTTCAACCCATCCGTGCACTTGGAATGCCGCCTGACGAAATCTGTCATTTAACACAAGCATAGACACACCATTGAATTACAGAACGCAGAAGTGCCTAAGTGAATTCTACATTCTTCCTAAATGAACGCTACCGAACGCCAAACCACTCCATTTATTGGCACACCCTCACCTAGAAATCAGGCTTGCTGCGTGCTAACAAACTTAAGAGCTCGATTACACCCGCCCCACTAAGCCGGTCATTTTAAATATGAGCATCTGCGTGCCTTTTTTCGCCAAAGTAAATAGGACATTTCTTCTTTTCTTCATTACAGAATTGTTTGAAGAAACTGACAACAAGTAACTGACCACGCGGTCATACCGCATCTCTATGTAAGTACCGAGATTAACGAACTTCATCATTGTTTCCCTTTTACTGGCTAACCAACACTAATTATGCCCATTGAATTCTTAACATTACAGCTACACGATTAGACACTTTGTTGGGAGACCGACCACTGAATCATAAATACAGGTATGATCTGAGAGTGTGCGTGATTGATTGAAGTCGAGTGTTGTGAGTATGACTGACAGAATGTTTTTATTATTTTTTCTGTAGATTGAATCTTCACGGTCCTGATGAGAATCCCTGCTACATAAGGGATTCGAAACGCGTCGACCCCTGTTCTCTTTACCTCCGTTCTCTCAAATAGACCAATCTCCCCAGGATTACAACTTAAAAATTGAATTATTTGATGGTCTATTATATGAAAATATGAACAAACAAATCTTGTACTAATCACTAGTATCCGCACCTGTTCTCAAAAAACTTTATTTAACACAGGGCGTTTACACTTGTTTCTGAACAGGCTATATTTGTTAATGTTTCGTCAATTTGTCCAGTCTTGTATGTTCATTTCTCTAAGTGCACTGAATGTTGTCCTTTGAATGTTTAATGTGTCCACTAAATATTTTGCAAAGTGATATACATTATATGTGAGTTGTGACATTTTTTGATGTCTTTGTACATATTGGATGTTTTTGTATATACCTTTCAAGTCTCTATTTGTTGTGAAATAATTTTTGTTTAAAGAAGGTCCAACAAAAAAATAGAAAAAAACTTTAGGAATAAAATCCAAAATAAAAAGAAATGTTCATAAGAAACCAGACTAAAAGATTGGTCTTTCCGAATTGAGGATTGTTACTCAATTAGCAGAAACTATTGAATTGAAGTGCAGTACTGGCATTTTTTTGTTGACAGATGCCAGCTCAGCATGCCTGGCTTGTCCGTGTGTACTGACTGTTTCTCATTGTGTGTGTTTGTCAATGTTGTATTCCGCACTCCTACAAAACTCAGCTACTTGTTCATTTTTGTGTGTGTAGGTGACTCCGGATACCCCAACATGCCGTGGTTGCTGACACCCCTCAGGACCCTGTGACACCAGCCGAGCTGCGCTACAATGAGGCACATGGTCGGAGTAGGAGGGTGATTGAGCGGACATTCAGCCCACCTGAAAAGCCGCTTTCGCTGCCTGGGCAAGACCGGAGGGGCCCTCCCATATGAGCCTGCAAAGGTGTGCAAAATAATCCTTGTCTGCTGTATGCTACACAACATGGTGGCACGGAAGGAGGTGCCTCTCATCCAGGATGATGATGACCAACGTCCAGCACCTGTGGAGGATCCCGGCCTGGGCCAAGATGGCAGTGATGATGAAGATGATGGTGACGTCCGCTCACAGCTCATCAACAACTTCTTCACCTGAATGTGAGTTTTCAGGGGTTTTATGTGAATGTATGGAGGTAGCCTGGAATGTGTTGTGCCAGCTCTGTTGCTGTCTGAGTGTGTCTGTGTGCCACTTGACTGGATGCGTGCTGTGATGTGTCCATTCAGGTGGTGTGTACTCCACAATAGGGTAGTACTGCTAACTAGTGTTTGTGTAGGTGTCTTGCAACATGTTTTGTGCATGTGTATTGCATTTCTCTCCTGTTCTTCTGTGCTTTTGACTGTATCTTGTCTGTCCTTCCCAGGGTACTTTGCCTGTTGCGTGGTCAACACTGACCCCCAACACCCAGAAGCCAACACCAGTGTGGAAGTTGACAATTCCCATCAACTGTTGTACCACACATCCCTGAACTTCCATTCTCCAACACATTGGGAGCGTGTGTCCAGTGTTACGTAGAATTACCGTGCAACTAGTGTGGAATAAACGTGATGCTGATGTGTAATGAACCTGTGATACGCTTTGTTATGGGCTTTGTCTTTCTTCCCACATCTGAGTGACATCTGCTTACCTCACCTGTGGACTTGTTACCACTGACTGGGGTTGGTGTTGTGTCTGTGCATGCCAATGCGTTTCAGGTCAACATCATTGTGTGTGATGAGTCACATGGCCATGGTGAGTAAGTTTTGTGTTGCCATTGTGGTGTATCTCCCTCACATGTGTCACATCCCCATGACTCACCTTACGTTGGTCACATTGTTGCAGTATTTGGCATGCACTGTGTTGTGTAGCAGATCGACATCTCCCTGAACATGACAAGTTAGAATCACAACAGAGGCAAGTATGGTGTACTGTTGAGTTTATTTACAAACATGTGTGAGGGAAGTGCACAGGATGGTGGGTGCTGTTCAGTGGTTTGGGAATCCAAAGTTCACATTGGAGTTGGAAGTGCTCGTAGATGAAATGCCCAGAGCAAAGTCCCCAGTCATCTGATACATTGGCCCAACATGAACCCTCCATGTCTTGTGGGCGAGTTGTGTGCGATTAGACAAGGTGAACGGGTTGCGCACAAAGAACATTGTCCAGAACACGTTTAGAGGCCCTAGGGAATGTGCTGGGACATCTGCCTCTCACATGTCCTTCTTCGGGTGACCCCTCTTCTTCCGGGGGGGAGTTCTCATGTGCAGACCTCTGCGGTGCAGGGGACTCTCCTCCAGAGTCCTCCTCCCTCCCTGTGGTGCTGGCAGATGGTGTTGCGACAGATGTTGTGGGCACACAGGGGGGTGTGGACAGGTTGGTGTTGATCTGGCGGAGGCATTGTAGTATGTCACGATGGACCGCAGTAATGTCATCCCACTTGGCCTCCATGCGGGCATGGTGGGTGACCTGCTCGTGTTGCATGTCCTTGAGGATCCCCACTACCTGGCCAAATCCTCTGGTGCTATCCTGGTACGCATCTAAGATGCGTGCCAGGTGGGGGTCATCATGCAGTCCAGACCCCTCTGCAAGGCGCGCCCTGTGCCTCCCACCCCTCCCAGCACCCCTCTCCACACTGGCAGGACCAGCGACGAGATGCACAGGTGACACTGGGACCCCTTGGGTGGTGTTCCTGGTGGTGTTTGCTGTACCTTCCGGGGGGTCCTGTGTCCCTGTGCTGTGGGTGTTGATTGGCCTTGGTCTGTCCGTGTTGGCAGGTGTGCCCAGTCAGTGTCCAGATTCTGGAGGCATGGGTACAGGGGGGACAGATGTTGATGCTGCTGGTGCTGCATGATGGCTCACACCAGAGGGGCCAGGTTGGCCGTCATCATCCGAAGAGGACAGTGAGAGAGTCAGACCAGAGAGCTCAGTGTCCACCAGAGTCTGGGACTGGGTATCCTCATCATTTGGTGCTGGGTGCCCAGCACCACCTGTGTTTGGAAAAGACACACAATGTGATTAATGTTTCTACATGCATAGTTGGTTCACACACATCACATTTTCTACTTTTCGAACAGATGCCTGCCTGTACACTGCTTTTTCCCAGCTTGTCACGGAGAGAGTTTGATATTGTTGGTGGCCATTTCCCAGCATGGCCTTGTGCTCCCCACGACAGAGCCCAGTGTCAGACATCTTGTCAGTCCCTTCCCACTCCCTGTGAGGCGAGTATGGTTCAGTTTGATCTTGCTGGGCCATGTGGGTGGGTGTAGGTTGTCTGTGACTGTGAGTCCCATCATACTCTGGGCTACACCCCCCTTCCCAGCACGCCCATACTTCCTCCCTCTTGACTCTGCTTCCCTGTGAGGGGGTGTGACAGCAATGGCAAGATGGCTGACTGTGAAATCCTGGTGTTTGTTTGGCTACAAGTCCAAAGTGAGCCCTTGTGCTTCACACAGCAGCACCCAGTACGGGGTATATTTTGCTGATATTTCAATGAGGTGTGTGTCAATGCATTGTACCCGGTGAGTTGTGTGGAGTTTGTGTTGAGGGGGGTGTCTCCCCATGCTGATAAGTATGGTCAGGGATGTCAGTCCTCCTTACCATCATGAAACGTGCTTCCATTGTAGGGCGTGCAAGTTGTCTTTCAGGATGTCAGTCAGTGGTGCCCTGCTTCTGATTTGCACACAAGCCCCAGCAGGGCCTTGTGGTCCCCACAGCAGGAGCCAGTGTCAGCCATCTTGTCAGTCATTTTCCACTCCCTGTGATGTGGGTATGTTTCCGAGAGGTCTTGATGGGCCAATCAGGAGGGGGAGCATTATCTGTGACTACAGGCCCCATCATGCTTTTGGCTACACTCACTTCACCTGCATCCCCACTATTCCTTCCTGACAGTCAGCTGCACTGTGAGGTGGTGTATTGTGGTGTCACACTGTCTGGCTGGGTGTATTCGGCTTAGTGACACTGGCTTGCTGTATTTGTTTGTAGGTTGGTGCATGTCATGACACAGTCCTCAGTCACTATGAGATGGCAGGTATTGTGTTTGTGTGACTGGCATACACATCTTGGGTTGATTATCTATTGTTTATTGTAGCTTTGCTTGGGGTGCATGGTTTCACTGCCCCCTTGCCACACAATCTTGGGTATGTTGTTTGTGTACTCACCAGTCTCTGGGATGTCTGTTAGGCCATGGACGTTCACTGGTGGTAGGATGTCCCGCACCTTCTCCTCCCAGGTCCTGAAGTAGACTGGTTTGGCAGGAGGGCCACCGCCGGTGCGCTGACTCAAGGCGTGATCTTTTTCGATGAGTTTCTTGACCCTCCTGTGCACATCATACCATCTGTTCTGGATATTGTCTTTTGTGCGCAACGTTGGTGCTTGTGCGTTCACCTTGTCCACAATCCTCGCCCACATCTTTGTTTTCTGTGAGATGGGGGTCCTTTGAACCAATGTACCAAACAAATGTGGCTCTACTCTGATGATCTCTTCTACCAGCACTTCTAACTCACTATCTGTGAACTTTGGATTCCTCTTTGGAGGCATAGTGATGGGTGGTGGTGGTGGGGATGTGTGTGTGGGAGTACAAGTGATGGTGGTTTGGTGTTGGTTTTGCTGTGTGTATGTGTGTGTGCTTTTGTATGAGGTGCTGATGGTGTGTGAGTTGTGTGATGTGTGAGTTGTGAGTGTGTCTGTGGTTGCTGTGTACTCGTGTTTGCTGCTGGCTGTGTCTCCTGTTTGCAAGGGATGATGGTAGTGATTGTAGTCCTTTATATAGTTGTAGTTGTGGGTGTGTCTTTGTCCAATTCATTTTTTTAGGGTATTTATTTGCTTAGTCATTGCTTGTTTGGTCCTTTTTTTGTGTTTTTTCCTTTGTGTTTTGTAGGCATGAAGGAGACGTTCATGTGACGGAAACGGACGCTGCTGTTGTCTTGTGCGGACTTCTCCACCTCGTTCACGCTGCCTGTCTTCTGTGTTTGGTAGGCGTCGTTCGCAGCGGTCTCTATTGCTTGTGTGCTGGGATGTCTGTGCGTGTCGGTCATGCAGCTTGGTCTCCGTGCGAGTCGGTCTAGTATTACACGCATTGCATTGTACTGCGCTAATCGTACATCGCGGGTACAGGTCGGTCGGGTTGATTCCGTGTATGGCTGACACTGGTTCCTGCTGTGGGGAGCACAAGGCCCTGCTAGGGCATGTGTGTAAATCAGAAGCAGGACACCACTGACTGACATCCTGAAAGATAATTTGCACGCCCTACAATGGAAGCACGTGTCATGATGGGAAGGAGGACTGACAGCCCTGACCATACTAATCAGCATGGGGAGACACCCCCCAACACAAACTCCACACAACTCACTGGGTACAATGCATTGACACACACCTCATTGAAATATCAGCAAAAGATACCCCGTACTGGGTGCTGCTGTGTGAAGCAGAGGGGCTCACTTGGGACTTGTAGCCAAACAAACACCAGGATTTCACAGTCGGCCGTCTTGCCATTGCTGTCACACCCCCCTCACAGGGAAGCAGAGTCAAGAGGGAGGAAGCATGGGCATGCTGGGAAGGGGGGTGTAGCCAAGAGTATGATGGGACTCGCAGTCACAGACAACCTACACCCACCCACATGGCCCTGCAAAATCAACCTGAAACATACTCGCCTCACAGGGAGTGGGAAGGGACCGACGAGATGTCTGACACTGGGCTCTGTTGGCAAATGGCCAACAACAAGATCAAACTCTGTCTGTGACAAGCTGGGAAAAAGCAGTGTACAGGCAGGCATCTGTTTGAAAAGTAGAAAATGTCATGTTTGTGAACCAACGATGCATGTAGAAACATAAATCACATTGTGTGTCTCTTCCAAACACAGGTCGTGCTGGGCACCCAGTGACAAATGATGAGGATACCCAGTCCCAGACTCTTTTGGACACTGAGCTCTCTGGTCTGACTCTCTCACTGTCCTCTTCAGATGACGACGGCCAACCTGGCCCCTCCGGTGTGAGCCATCATGCAGCACCAGCAGCAGCAACATCGCCCCCCCCTGTACCCACGCCTCCACCATCTGGACACCGACAGGGCACCCCCGCCAACACGGACAGACCAAGGACAATCAACACCCACAGCACAGGGACACAGGACCCCTCGGAAGCTACAGCCAACACCACCAGCAACGCCACCCAAGGGGTCCCAGGGTCACCTGTGCGTACCGCCGCTGGTCCTGCCCGTGTGGAGAGGGGTGCTGGGAGGGGTGGGAGGAACAGAGCATGCCTTGCAGAGGGGTCTGGACTGCATGATGACCTCCAACTGGCACGCATCATAGATGCGTACCAGGATAGCACCTGAGGATTTGGCCAGGTAGTGGGGATCCTCAAGGACATGCAACAGGAGCAGGTCGCCCACCATGCCCGCATGGAGGCAAAGTGGGATGCCCTTACTGCGGTGCATCGGGAAATACTACAATGCCTCTGCCAGATCAACACCAACCTGTCCCCACCCCCCTGTGTGCCCACAACATCTGTCGTAACACCATCTGCCAGCGTCACAGGGAGGGAGGAGGACTCTGGCGGAGAGTCCCCTGCACCGCAGAGGCCTGCTCATGAGGATCCCCCCCCCCCGGAAGAAGAGGGGTCGTCCGAAGAAGGACATGTGAGAGGCAGATGTCCCAGCACATCCCTTAGGGCCTCTAAACCCGTTCTGGACAATGTTCTTTGTGCGCAACCCGTTCACCTTGTCCAATCGCACACTACTCGCCCACATGACATGGAGGGTTCAAGTTGGGCCAATGTAGCAGACGACTGTGGACTTTACTCTGGACATTTCATCTACCAGCACTTCCAACTCCAATGTGAACTTTGGATTCCCAAACCACTGTACAGCACCCACCATCCTGTGCACCTCACTCACACATGTTTGTAAATAAACTCACCAGTACACCATACTTGCCTCTGTTGTGATTCAAACTTGTCATGTTTAGGGCGAACTCGATCTGCTACACAACACAGTGCATGCCAAATACTGCAACAATGTGACCAACGTACTGTCAGTCATGGGGATGTGACACATGTGAGGGAGACACACCACTATGGCAACACAAAACATACTCACCATGGCCATGTTACTCATCACACACAATGATGTTGACCTGAAACACATTGGCATGCACAGACACAACACCAAGCACAGTCAGTGGTAACAAGTCCACAGGTGAGGTAGGCAGATGTCACTCAGATGTGGGAAGACAGACAACGCACATAACAAAGTGTAGCACAGGTTCATTACACATCAGCAACACGTTTATTCCACAATAGTTGCACGGTAATTCTACGTAACAGTGGACACACACTCACAATGTGTTGGAGAATGGAAGTCCAGGGAAGTGTGGTACATCAGTTGATGGGAATTGTCAACTTCCACACTGGTGTTGGCTTCTGGGTGTTGGGGGTCAGTGTTGAATACACAACAGGCAAAGGACCCTGGGAAGGACAGACAAGATACAGTCAAAAGCATAGACAAACGGGAGAGAAATGCAAAACACATGCACAAAACATGTTGCAAAACACCTACACAAACACTAGTTAGCAGTAGTACCCTATTGTGGAGTACACACCACCTGAATGGACACATCACAGCACGCATCCAGTCAACTGGCACACAGACACACTCAGACAGCAACAGAGCTGGCTCAACACATTCCTGGCTACCTCCATACATTCACATAACAACCCTGGAAACTCACATTCAGGTGAAGAAGTTGTTGATGAGCTGTGAGCGGACGTCACCATCATCTTCATCATCACTGGCATCTTGGCCTAGGCCGGGATCCTCCACAGGTGCCGGACGTTGGTCGTCGTCATCCTCATCGTGGATGAGAGGCACCTCCTTCCGCACCGCCATGTTGTGTTGCATGCAGCAGACCAGTATTATTTTGCACACCTTTGCAGGCTCATATGGGAGGGCCCCTCCGGTCTTGTCCAGGCAGCGAAAGCGGCTTTTCAGGAGGCCGAATGTCCGCTCAATCACCCTCCTACTCCGACCATGTGCCTCATTGTAGCGCTGGTGTCACAGGGTTCCTGAGGGGTGTCAGCAACCACGGAATGTTGGGGTATCCGGAGTCACCTACACACACAAAAATGAACAAGTAGATGAGTTTTGTAGGAGTGCGGAATACAACACTGACAAACACACACAATGAGAAACAGTTAGTACACACCGACAAGCCGGCACGCTGAGCTGGCATCTGTGACATCAGCGTTGCAATGTGACTACTCCTCATAATGTTGGCATCGTGCGCCGAACCAGGGAACCGTGCACACACATGTGTGATCAACATGTCAGCAAGACAGACCACCAGAGCATTGATCGAATGGTAGTGCTTCCTGTTACGGTATGCCTGCTCATGTGCCTGTGGTGGTATCAGGGCAACATGTGTCCCATCAATGGATCCAATGACGTTCGGCATCCTCCCCAGTGTATAAAAGGCATCCTTAATTTCAGGGAGTTCATCTTGGCTCGGGAACTTGATATACAGGTCGAGGAATTGCAACATCCCCTCCAAGACATCGCGTAGCACCCGACTAAACATCGTTAGCGACATACCACCAGCAGTAGCCACAGTGTACTGGAAGGTACCAGTAGCAAAGAAGTGCAGGGTTGCCATCACCTTCACCTCTGGGGTCAGTGCTGTAGGGTATGTCCGGCCAGGTAGCAGATGTGGCGCCAACTGCTCTGCCAACTCCTCAATCGGTGGCCTGGTGAAGCGGTACCGTCTGATGCTGTTGCGTTCCTGCATGGTTGCAATGTCTGGGAATGGACGATGGACAGCTGGTGCCCTGCAATACAGAGATGCACAAAGGAAGATTGTCAGTACATCCCCCCATGTGGCCATGACCACGATCACTATCACATACTTGTTCATGACATTACACAATGTACTGAGGTGTGTGCTGTTGGGCATGGACACATATGTCACCTACAAGACCACCACCTCACATCTCAATTCCACATGTCCACATGAGTGCCATGTAGTGCAATGGGCTAATCATCTGGCTGTGTCACCCGACCTATGTGCTGCTGCAACGTTCAAAAAACCCACCCCAGTGACTAATGAGGACTCATGTCTCCCAGGCATCACAGAACTTTGCCATGCAGAAACCCAGGCTCCCTGTATTGCCACATCAACACAGCAATGGAAATGGCGTAGCACGTACACACCACAAGGCAAGCGTAAGTCCCACAGGTAGTGGCCACTGTTGTTCATGCCGGACCTACACGTACGTCTCTTAGACACACACCCCATCAAGGTTGATGCATATACCACATGGATGTGGAGACTGTCACCCATTGGTAACATGTGATCAGACACATCTGAGACACAACATGCGCTCAGACTGTGGGTGCACATCAGTATTGGGGCTACAGGTCTCACTGTGACGTACATGCCATCACCCCCAGGATTCAGGGTGTATGTGACATGCCCCAAACATATCCAACCTGACACTGTGGCCTTCACTCATGCCAATTACTGTCCAATTGCACATCACAGTGCTAATGTGCACAACACACAAAGGACTCTCCCCCCATGTACAAAAAAACTGCTGTGGCCCCCTCAAACACCCAGGGATTGCAGCCTCACATGCCATGGGACACTCTGTGGCCAATGCTATAGTGTGGCAGGTGTGTGCAGGTGTCCATGGCCAGTACATGTGTGTTGCATCCGTCTAATAGTCACACTAATGCGGTCCGACGCGGGTGACAATGCGTACGCATTGCACGGGTCATGTTCGAGCCGTGCGTACGCCTTGTGAATGAATCCAATGAGGTCCGACGCAGGTGACAATGCGTACGCATTGCACGGGTCATGTCCAAACCATGCGTACGCCTTGTCATTGAATCCAATGAGGTCTGACGCGGGTGACAATGCGTACGCATTGCACGGGCCATGTCCGAGTCGTGCGTACGCCTTGTCATTGAACCCAATGAGGTCCGACGCGGGTGACTATCATGCATACACGCCGGACAGGCATGGTCCTAGACAGGCGTATGCCTTGGCCATTGAATCGTATGGAGACGGGTGCATGTGTACATTCAAAATACGCGTTGTACAGTCAGTTGAACGAGCCGGGCGCAACCATTGGCTCAGGACTGTCATGGAGACGGATGCAGATTCAAAACTTGTACGAGTTTTGCACTGGAAATTCAGTTGGATGCCTACAACAATGTTGCAATTTCAAGTGTTCCATGAAGGTGAAGATTTGAACGATGCGGATGGCGTGTACGAGTCGTACTTTTGAATGGATTGGCCAGATTCATAGAATGCAACCGTGTTGGACCTATCACTTTGGACACAGGGCACAGAGTCTGCCTCTGCAACACAGATATAAGGCTGGCTGGCCCCCAGGGGGCTCACTTGCCTGCACTACATGCTACTGGACCACATCCCTGGTACCACTGCTGCTGTCTATGCATCCTCTGGCTCCTGCTATGGCACGTACACTGGAGAGTGCCCCAGCCTTCACTGAGGATGAGAACCAGGCCCTGCTGGACGGGCTCCTTCCAGAGTACAGAAAGCTCTATGGGACACCAGGGGAGCAGGTGAGTGTGCTGTCCACTGCCTTCCTAATTATGCATGTTGTCTGACTAGCAGTACTAGCAGTGTGTACAGCAGTGACAAGCATTCTCACTGACTACTTTCATCCCCCAAAGTGTGTAGGTACATGTACTGAATATTTTTCCTGCTGCTAAAGTGCATTTTTCTCAGTTTAAACTATCCAGGCATTGTTAACATGTCAGACATGCATGTGAGTTTTAATTCCCCAGGGTTGCACTACCTGTGTAATTAATTTCCCTTTGTGATGATGACATGTATATCTAATTGTGTGCTGCACAAATCTGGGGCATGTGTGTTAGTGTACTTCTCACTTTGTCCTCCTCACAGGTTGATGCCCACCAGAAGCAGGAGATCTGGCTGACCATCGCCAGGGCTGTTCGTTCTGTGGGGGTCTACAAGCGCCGCAACCGCAACTGCCAGAAGAGGTGGCAGGACCTTCAGGGCTGGACCCGGAGGATAGCTAGAGTCCAGCTGAAGCTGTCACCTCCACGCAGGAGGGGCGGACACCGGACCCTGACTCCCCACATGCTCCGGATACTGGCAGTGGTCTTCCCGGACCTGGATAGGCAGCTGAAGGCCAGACAGCAGCAGGAAGGGGGTAAGTCCATGCCTGATCTGTGTACTATGTCTGACATGCAAATAGCAGTCTTTTGTCCGGGTCACACTTCCACATTACGTAGGTCTTGTAGTCCCAAAATCAGGTCCCTCATCTGTGTGATGCACCCTCATCATCTGTTCCACAGTTGTGGCCCCTACAGTCTTTTGCTTGTGTCACTAGGGCACTGTGTCCCTGCAGTCAGCTATGTATCAGGTACCATTCAACATCAGTTCCCGTGACTCTGTTGTGTGTTTCATGGGTGGGTCAATTGTTTACACAATGACTGAGATCTGACATGTGAACTGTGTGTGCCCTTGAGATGTGTACCGATTGCTGGTCTGACTCGCAACATGTTTCTGGGGTATTCAATACAAAACCATGCAGCAGGGTACTCCAATTTGTGGGCATTCAGAAACACTCTGTAATCCCACTCCTGTGTGTGAAATTGCAGGTTGTGCTTTGTGACATGTGCCCTCAGGTGTGTGCCTCTGTGTCATTAGGGTGTGTCTTGTTGCTATGTACAACTGGGGTGTCCATGATTCAGAGGGTCAGCATGACATCTGCAATGTGACTGTGGGAGACAAGACCTGTGTGACATATAGGTGTGTGATCATCTGACAGCGCACAATGGTGTATGCAACTCTGTCCCTCATGCAGCTGGGTTAAATACATGGCAGACTGTGATGTGTTAATGTACATGGATTTGTGTTTGCTGAGACTCATATGTCTGATTTTCATGATGTGGGGTCTTCTGGGTCCTGGATATGTTGTTTGCATGGGATGGGCAAGTGCGCCGGTCATCTGGAGAGTCAGATTTGCCCCTGAGCTAGGATTGTGAGTCAGTGCATATTGTTGTTGTCTGGATGCCCTGCCCCTGTGACAGGAGACAGTGTTGACTGACTTTCAGGGCATCCCAGTGCCATGGCATTGAACTTGCTATGAGTGAGCCTGCGTTGTGTTCAAGTGTGCACAATGCACCCCATTGTGGCCTTACCCATCAGGACATGAGTACATCATAGTGTGTGTTGCTGGCATGCATCCCAAGCATGTGAAATGAGTCTCTGCCCATCCCTTCATCCGGACACCTGTGCTGAGTCAGTCGCAAGAGATGTGCTGTGGGTCTAGTGACATACTCCTACATGTTCACTTGCATGTACAACTAATGTGTGGGCGGTGCATGTTGGCACATTGGGGTATTAGCATCCAACATGCAACGGCCATATGTGTGCAAGTCAAGGAGGGATATGTGTGCCATGGGTGATGTTGAAAATGACAATTGGCTTATTCTAAACAGTGTTGGCACTTTGAGCTGTGTTCAGCTGATGATGCCAGGGCTTGCCCTGTGATGTGATGTACTCACTGTGGTGTGTGCAGTCGGTGCAGGTGATTGATGTTGTTCTCTTACTTCCTATTCCTATCCAGATACATCCACGGCCACAGGAGGGGACAGCTCCACGGACCAGAAGGAGCCACAGAGCCTTACAGGGACAGAAGGAGAGGAGTCAAGTGGACCCAGTGGCACGGAGGGCGATTTGAGCCACACAGAGGGGTCGTCCGCACCATCCCCCCCCAGCTGAAAGCCACAGCAGCTCTGAGGATGACTCCCCTGTGGAGGCGGGTGTCAGCAGCCACCAAATCCCAGCTAGTGAGGCTATCTCCGCCACCGCCACCACCACCACCACCACCCCCCTCCCATCGGCTCCCATCCCAGAGGTCCCTGTGGGCTCCCTTGTTCGTGAGCATGTCTCCTTTGTGCCAGGCACCGCACCCCCTGCCCCTGTGTCGCCTGCTGCCCTGAGTGAGGAGTCTGTGGACTTAGACAGATGCATGTAGGGCAGACGTCGATGCTGAAGGTCCTCCATGCCCACACAGGTCTGTTGACACAATTGGTGTCATTCATGGATGGCATTTCCTCGGGCATGTCTGCCCTACAGAGGACCAACCAGTCCGTGGCCTCCTCCCTGATGGCAGCAGTGTCCCTCCTCCAACAGTCCCACACCCCTCCTACCCCTGCACCACCCAAGATTCCTAGCACACTACCTGTCCAACACACAGAAGCCCCCAAACCAAGGGCTAGACTTGCACACAAGCAAGTGCAGGGGACTGATTACACACTCACAGGGGCTGGTTTGCTGACACACACACAGTCATCCACAACCACTCCACAGTCCTCCGAGACCTCACCCTCCCAGCCCCTTTCCCTTGCCTCACCTGCAACCCCATCCCCCCAGAAGCTCTTCCTCTGTGACCTTGGCCTCTTCCCCACCGACCCAGCAGATCCTGATTACAAGGGGAAGAGTAAGTCCCCAAACACAGAAGGGAGTGCCCCTCACACCCAGACAACCTCCCCCAGGCGCAGTCAGACCGAGACGCCCACCCGCAAGTCCCCCTGGCGTACGAAGAGCAAGACCCCCTGCCAGCACGCAACTCCAAGGCAAAGTCTCTGTCCTCCATCCCCCAGGCCACCACTCCAGAGGTTCCCCCGCCAATCCCTGCCCTGGGTTCCCCCACACACAGATACACCATCCCCAAAATGCTAAGGCCATCCCCCCTGGCACTTGCTCCTCCACGCCTGGTCAGACAGTTGGTGCCTCTGATGTGGGGACCGTGTCCCCACCCCCTGCCCTGCAGACCTCACCTGTCCCCCATTCCGCTCCCATGGATGTAGCCACTGCTTTAGAGTCCACGCCCACCCCGTATGACTTGGGCACTGCAGTGGTGAGCCAATCCACTCCATCTGACCTGCCCACTGGAGTTGTGCCGGCACCCACCCCATCTGACTTGTGCCCCACAGTTGTGACAGCAACCACCACTTCAGTCATCTCCACTGCAGTTGCAAGTGTCTCACCTGCATCCCCCAACTCTTCACTGCCTCCTTCTGCTGTGGCCTGATCGAGTCCCTGCGGTGCCTGGCCTGCCCCCATGGATGCCCCTCCGAGGGGATGACCCCGGTCCTTAGCAGTGCAGGCAAGCAAGGTGTGACAGTTGTCACTCTAGTTCACTCCTTGGCAATTTGACATGGACTGGCCATTGGCCTTTTGGTTGCACAGACGTTTCGAATATCACATACTGAATTTGTCACTCTAGTTCACTCCTTGCCATTTGGACATGGACTGGCCATTGGCCTATTGTTGGAACAGATGTTTCACTTTTCATATGCTGAATATAGCTTTTTACTTTGTCCTTGTGAACTAGATTTATCTGTACATCATGTTGAGGTTGTTTTAGATGCCCTTGCACCTGTTATGCTTGGTTTACAATGTTGCATACTGATGTGTTGATGTGAGGTACTCCCTGTAGTCCATGAGATATGTATCCGATTCTGGTGGGTATCCTTTGCAGCTACCTGGGCGTGTCTGGATCAACTATTTGTGTACATCTCTCTGTGAGCATTTAATTGCCATGGTCACATCTGTGGCTTGCACCCCTGCACATATGATGTGCTTCCCATTGTCCAAATTGTCACTTCCACATACTTCGTGCTCATCACTAGGCCTGGGCAAAAATTTCGTTCCGTTCGCGGAAATTGCGATAATTTGACATTTTTGCGTTCCGCGGAGAGCGCGAAAATGTCAAAAATTCCGGTTTCCGCAGCTTGGCGATAATTTGTTTCTTGCTCGCGCTGTAAAATGATACATTCTCGCGCGCGCGCGATCGCCTTACCTGAATCCCTGCGTTCGCCGACAAGTTTTCTTGATCCGGTCGCGTTCTCCATGAGATGTTGTATTGTTTTTAGCCATTTGCGCTGTCTCGCGACAGTTCGCGCCCGCAGTGACGTCATGCGTCGCGCGATCACGTCTTTCTTCTCGCGATCATGCACCGCGAGAACAACTCAAAACAAGATGGCCGCGCCCGCAAGCAACCACATGGGTAAGTTGGCGACCCGCAACCATGCAGAAAATCTCGCGAACATGCCGGAAAAAAACTTCCGCATCTTCGCGATATTTCTGCTTGTTTGCGATAATTTTAAACATTCTCGCGATAATTTGCGAAGGTTAATTCCGCAAATTCCGCCCACCCCTACTCATCACTACTGGCCCTACAGGTGTGGGCATCATTGTAATAGGAAAAACTGGGTCCTCTGTGCAACTTGCTAGACATATGTTTGGGGTATGTTCAGCTGACTTAGGGGTGACTCCCGTACCCAGGCTGTTGTGACCAGAGCCTTCATTGTGTGGTAACTGATGGCTGACTGACCAAGTGTTCTGCAGACATGAGTGGGACTTGCGGTGAATATGTTTGGCACAGCTGTGCTCCCACAGGAGTTGTGTCCCCTCAAGTTAGTGTGTTGTCCAGTGACATGGCCTGGGCCCATGGTGTGTGTTATATGTGCATGTGTGTGTGTCCACATCCCTGTTCATACACAGACAGTGTTCCCTTGATATGTTCCTGTTGTTGATGCTTGCTGAGTGGTACTGGGTTAATCCCACTACTTTTCCAATGGGCTACCAGATGTGTGGGTGCATGACTCACTACTGTTAATTGGTGTATCATCATTGTGATTTGTCAGTTCTGAGTGTTGATGATGTTGTCAGACACAGATGGGACACAGTGAGGGTTCCTCGAGGCACTTGTTTGTTCGCAATATCATGTAGTTGTCCCTAGGTGGTAGTTTTCAGTGATTGAGACATTTGTATGTGTGTGTGACTGCTCCCACTTGTCGGGTTCACGGCAGTGATGCTGGCAGGTGTCAGCATGGGTGCCTTGTGTTCCTCCTTGGCATCTGCATAGTCCTGGGACTGTGGCAGGGATTGTGAAGGTCACATGAGCTTTGAGGTCATGGCCATGTACCGCATACTGTGCAGTGTGTCTGTCATTCCCCAGGGTTGTAAACAGTCCTTCTGTGATGTGTGTGTGCACCTTAGTTCCTGCCAACATTCCTGTGTTTGTCATGTGGGCATGTGCAATGTCACCTGTCCATGTGGGCTTCACAGATACACATTGTTGCAGTTCAGGTGTGTGTTGATGGTGGACTGATGTGAATGTTTGCATGGATGGTCCCCTAGCTCCCGTTTGTCCATGGATGAGGGGCCATGCTGAGTGATTTACGTTTGTGGCACAGGACACATGTCTGGGTTTCCTAGTTTGCACGACATCTGCCTTTGTCATCACAGTGGAGTTGTAATGCATGCTTGTGTCACCCCAATGTCTGGTCCCTGGGGATTGTGCTGTTGTGTTTCAGTCTCTTGCTGTGTTAGTTGGTGTTCATTCCAGCTAGTGTCACATGTGTCTGTTGTGCTTCTTCTCATCTCCCAATGCCTGATTGCCCACTGACGGTGTCCCAATGATGGTTTACTTTTGTATGGCACTGTGTCCACATCTGTGTCATTGTGGTTCAGCCCCTCTCATATGTTGTGTAGTTGCCTGGGGATACTGTGACACACACACACACATGTTGTGTCCGGTGTGCAGTGTGAGTTTGCCTGTTTGTGTTTGTGCATCTGCACCAGTGCATTGGTATTGCTGTTGTGGGCCTATGTCTGGATGCTGTTTCTGTGATTTTGCATGATGTCCCTGTGAGTCATTTCACATCATTGTGCACATTCATCCTGGTTGTTGGGTGCCATTGCTGGCATGGAATGTGATTTAGTGAGCTGACACCTACAGTCTACACATGCTGTTTTGATTGGTGTGTCTATTTTCGAGATGTGTGCATGCTTGGTGATGGTCACTTCTGCTGTTGTGTCATTGTACCCTGTGTGCATTGTCAGCCCCCATGTGTGGTGCTTGTCTGCACATGGCCAAGAGTGTTATGTTTTCACAGCACTGTTTGCCTCACCACATCTCTGTGTGTATGGGGCACAACCACTAGTTTGCCCCAGAAGTGTTTGATGTGTTGGGATCAGGGATCATACATGCTGTTTGTTTTTTGCAGCTTTGACCATGATGACACTTACCTTTTGGTCACTGTGTTGAGGGGGGTTTGGTCCCCATCACCACAATGCTCCACATCTGCTGCATTTTGTGAGCCCCCACTTGACTTCTGTTCTACACAGTGAGGGGTTGTTCTTTTTACATTACCACAGTGCTATGGTGATGCTTGCCTTGTGTATGTCACACTCATGTGTTGGTCACACATGTGCTGTTACTTACATTGTATGCTCGTAGCCATATTCATTGTTGTGGGCATTTGTCACAGACTACACACTGTTGTCATGATGTCATAGGGGATGTATTTTGGGGACATACCTGATGTTTGCGTATGCTGGATGTGTTGCGCATCACCCATCCTATGCCTGGGGGTGGCAGGGGTGCTGTGCAACAGGTCCCCTGTGAGTGGGGGTGGCAGGGGTGATGGGCAACAGGTCCACTATGGGTGGGGGTGGCAGTGGTGATGGGCAACATAAGCCCTGTGACTGGGGGTGGCAGGGGTAATGGGCAACAGGTCCCCTGTGAGTGGGGGTGACAGGGGTGATGGGCAACATAAGCCCTGTGAGTGGGGGTGGCAGGGGTGCTGTGCAACAGGTCTCCTGTGAGTGGGGGTGGCAGGGGTGATGGGCAACAGGTCCACTATGGGTGGGGGTGGCAGTGGTGATGGGCAACATAAGCCCTGTGACTGGGGGTGGCAGGGGTAATGGGCAACAGGTCCCCTGTGAGTGGGGGTGACAGAGGTGATGGGCAACAGGTCCACTTTGGGTGGGGGTGGCAGGGGTGATGGGCAACAGAAGCCCTATGAGTGGGGGTGACAGGGGTAATGGGCAACAAGTCCCCTGTGAGTGGGGGTGGCAGGGGTGATGGGCAACATAAGCCCTGTGAGTGGGGGTGGCAGAGGTAATGGGCAACAGGTCCCCTGTGAGTCGGGGTGGCAGGGGTGATGGGGAACAGGTCCACTATGGGTGTGGGTGGCAGGAGTGATTGGCAACATAAGCCCTGTGAGTGGGGGTGGCAGGGGTGATGGGAAACATAAGCCCTGTGAGTGGGGGTGGCAGGGGTGATGGGTACCAGGTCCCCTGTGAGTGGGGATGGCAGGGGTGATGGGCAACAGGTCCCCTGTGAGTGGGGGTGGCAGGGGTGATGGGCAACTGGCCCCCTATGGGTGGGGTGTTAGTGGTGCTGGCCATGCAACCCCTATGGTGGGCTGTTGTTAGTGGCCAGGATATGTATTCCCCTGTGTGTGTGTGCCATTTTGCGGGTACGTGTCGTTTGTTTATGTGGTAGGTGTCTGACCATGATGACACTTACCTTTTGGTCACTGTGTTGAGGGGGGTTTGGTCCCCATCACCACAATGCTCCACATCTGCTGCATTTTGTGAGCCCCCACTTGACTTCTGTTCTACACAGTGAGGGGTTGTTCTTTTTACATTACCACAGTGCTATGGTGATGCTTGCCTTGTGTATGTCACACTCATGTGTTGGTCACACATGTGCTGTTACTTACATTGTATGCTCGTAGCCATATTCATTGTTGTGGGCATTTGTCACAGACTACACACTGTTGTCATGATGTCATAGGGGATGTATTTTGGGGACATACCTGATGTTTGCGTATGCTGGATGTGTTGCGCATCACCCATCCTATGCCTGGGGGTGGCAGGGGTGCTGTGCAACAGGTCCCCTGTGAGTGGGGGTGGCAGGGGTGATGGGCAACAGGTCCACTATGGGTGGGGGTGGCAGTGGTGATGGGCAACATAAGCCCTGTGACTGGGGGTGGCAGGGGTAATGGGCAACAGGTCCCCTGTGAGTGGGGGTGACAGGGGTGATGGGCAACATAAGCCCTGTGAGTGGGGGTGGCAGGGGTGCTGTGCAACAGGTCTCCTGTGAGTGGGGGTGGCAGGGGTGATGGGCAACAGGTCCACTATGGGTGGGGGTGGCAGTGGTGATGGGCAACATAAGCCCTGTGACTGGGGGTGGCAGGGGTAATGGGCAACAGGTCCCCTGTGAGTGGGGGTGACAGAGGTGATGGGCAACAGGTCCACTTTGGGTGGGGGTGGCAGGGGTGATGGGCAACAGAAGCCCTATGAGTGGGGGTGACAGGGGTAATGGGCAACAAGTCCCCTGTGAGTGGGGGTGGCAGGGGTGATGGGCAACATAAGCCCTGTGAGTGGGGGTGGCAGAGGTAATGGGCAACAGGTCCCCTGTGAGTCGGGGTGGCAGGGGTGATGGGGAACAGGTCCACTATGGGTGTGGGTGGCAGGAGTGATTGGCAACATAAGCCCTGTGAGTGGGGGTGGCAGGGGTGATGGGAAACATAAGCCCTGTGAGTGGGGGTGGCAGGGGTGATGGGTACCAGGTCCCCTGTGAGTGGGGATGGCAGGGGTGATGGGCAACAGGTCCCCTGTGAGTGGGGGTGGCAGGGGTGATGGGCAACTGGCCCCCTATGGGTGGGGTGTTAGTGGTGCTGGCCATGCAACCCCTATGGTGGGCTGTTGTTAGTGGCCAGGATATGTATTCCCCTGTGTGTGTGTGCCATTTTGCGGGTACGTGTCGTTTGTTTATGTGGTAGGTGTCTGACCATGATGACACTTACCTTTTGGTCACTGTGTTGAGGGGGGTTTGGTCCCCATCACCACAATGCTCCACATCTGCTGCATTTTGTGAGCCCCCACTTGACTTCTGTTCTACACAGTGAGGGGTTGTTCTTTTTACATTACCACAGTGCTATGGTGATGCTTGCCTTGTGTATGTCACACTCATGTGTTGGTCACACATGTGCTGTTACTTACATTGTATGCTCGTAGCCATATTCATTGTTGTGGGCATTTGTCACAGACTACACACTGTTGTCATGATGTCATAGGGGATGTATTTTGGGGACATACCTGATGTTTGCGTATGCTGGATGTGTTGCGCATCACCCATCCTATGCCTGGGGGTGGCAGGGGTGCTGTGCAACAGGTCCCCTGTGAGTGGGGGTGGCAGGGGTGATGGGCAACAGGTCCACTATGGGTGGGGGTGGCAGTGGTGATGGGCAACATAAGCCCTGTGACTGGGGGTGGCAGGGGTAATGGGCAACAGGTCCCCTGTGAGTGGGGGTGACAGGGGTGATGGGCAACATAAGCCCTGTGAGTGGGGGTGGCAGGGGTAATGGGCAACAGGTCCCCTGTGAGTGGGGGTGGCAGGGGTGATGGGCAACAGGTCCACTTTGGGTGGGGGTGGCAGGGGTGATGGGCAACAGAAGCCCTATGAGTGGGGGTGGCAGGGGTAATGGGCAACAGGTCCCCTGTGAGTGGGGGTGGCAGGGGTGATGGGCAACATAAGCCCTGTGAGTGGGGGTGGCAGAGGTAATGGGCAACAGGTCCCCTGTGAGTCGGGGTGGCAGGGGTGATGGGCAACAGGTCCACTATGGGTGTGGGTGGCAGGAGTGATGGGCAACATAAGCCCTGTGAGTGGGGGTGGCAGGGGTGATGGGAAACATAAGCCCTGTGAGTGGGGGTGGCAGGGGTGATGGGTACCAGGTCCCCTGTGAGTGGGGATGGCAGGGGTGATGGGCAACAGGTCCCCTGTGAGTGGGGGTGGCAGGGGTGATGGGCAACTGGCCCCCTATGGGTGGGGTGTTAGTGGTGCTGGCCATGCAACCCCTATGGTGGGCTGTTGTTAGTGGCCAGGATATGTATTTCCCTGTGTGTGTGTGCCATTTTGCGGGTACGTGTCGTTTGTTTATGTGGTAGGTGTCTGACTTACCGCCTGCTCCGTCGACGTCAGTTCCTGATCCGGTCATAGATGTAGAGTACTGGTATGACCTGCGCGATGGGATTCATGATGTGTTCGTGTCGTACACGCTGCTTGTTGCTCCGTCTCGTACCCGCTGCAAGATGTTCCGTCTCGTAGCCGTGGATTGATTTGTGGCGCAAATCGTAGCTGATATGCTTGTTTTCCAGATGCTGTGACGTGCCGTACATGACAACCCCTGCGGCACGTAGGAAGTACGCATCGTACTTGTCATGCCGGAAACTGCTGTGGATACTGCTTCCGGGCGACACGGTTCCTCTTTGGGAGTTGCGGCTCGGACGGAGAATGGTGCTTGATTCACTGCCTACGGGTCAGTCGTTTTTTTGGCAGTTATGCGCATCGTACTTACTCTACAGGACGGACCTGCTCCGTGTACGTGTCGGTCACAGGGTAAGGCTACGGATAGCTGTCCAACCTGCCATCGGAATCGGCCCCTTAACCTTAAGAACTACCCAGAGTGCTCTGCTTCTTCTTTTCTTGCATATTTATTTTATTTATGCAGCACTCTAAGCCTGAAAGGGCACTCTGTGCCTGAATGGGTATTGTTTTGAGTTTCAACATGAAAAGTGTTTTTTCTTTTGCTAATAACTTGGGTGTCATATGATGAATGTTCAAAACATTTTCAAAACTAGTTTGCCATTCACTTCAGCTGCTGTTTTGAAAGTGTTGGGGTGATTCATCAAGCTGGTGCTGAGAAAAAGCAGAGGTCCCATAACCCATTTTCCCCATTCAGTATTCAGGATTTTAGACATGACTACAGCCCAAATCGCTGAACAGAATACAGCAAATTTGGCAGAAAGCTAGGTCGTTGTTTAGAAAGAGTGTTTTTTGTAATTTGGTGTAAATCTGTTCACTAGTTTTGGTGTTATTAAAGAAAAAACATTTATGTATATCTAGAGATGCAGATCCAATGCTGTGGATCCACGTGCCACCAGCAATGCAGTCATTGGCTGCAACCACTTCAACCAGTAAGTAGTGGCAGCCATCTTGGGACTCGAACTTAGCTGAGTCCCAAGAAAAAAGTAAGAAAACAGCACAAGAGGGCAGGGTTGGAATACCCTGGACTCCTGGGACCAACAATTTATTTTTTCAAATATTGCCACAAGTTTGCAGAGGATCCAGGACTTCATGGCAATAATAAAAGAAAAATCAAGTGTGGTCTCCACTGCTTGTGTTTTTAATAAGACCCCTGGGTGGGCCAGGTACCCGTAGTTCATTGATATATATTCAGGGGGGAGATGAAATTCATGACACCCTCTAACCCCAGGCCAATTTCTGCCTTTGGGGACCGAACCCCGTAGGCCAGGCAATATTGAGAAGAGGGAGGGTGGCCGAAAGGCCCCCTCCCCAGGCCAATATCACTCCCATGGATCCCATCCCCCAGGGTCTGGACTTATGAAAAAGTGGGAGGAGGCACACACCCCTCCTACCTGACCAATTTCATTCCCAGCGACCCCATCCCCTGGGGCTCAGCCGTAGTGAAAAAGGAAAGGGGGTACGCAACCCCGGGATCCCATCCCTGTAGCCTGGCTAGATATGCAATGGGGAGAAGGGCTGCACCTCCTCGCTCCCTGAGCTAATAATGGCCCCATACTCCAGGGCCGTCTCATGTTATGTCCAGGGTTGCCCACCCCCAAGGTATATTGGATTCCCTGCTTGCACTCGTGAGGGCAGGGAAAGATATGTTTGCTATTGCTTGGCGGGATAAATTTCAAACCTCTTGCCACGCTGGAACAATCTCTAACGGCCTGATTACGAGTTTAGTGGTCTATCGGACTGCCAAACTCGCAGTGGCATGGAGGAAACAGGCGCACTGGCAGTCAGAACGCCACATTACAAGTGCAGCAGTCCCACCACCACAGGACCTCTGCAACTGCCGGGATCTGTGAAGCCTCGGCTGTGGCAGTCTGGCCCAGCAATATGCTGGGCAGTACCACTGCACAAGCATTTTATGAGTTATGAGGTGAACCCGATCAGTAACACGGGGGCAGGGAGCTAATTAAAGGTTATGATGTGAGCCCGTAATGAAAACTGCGGCAGTAAGGAATCTAAGAGGGCCCTACAGTGCCCACTGTTGCCTCTGGGCCAGGAGATGCATGCAGGGGGGCACATGGTGCACCCCCCTATCTGCATGCATCCCCTGTTCCGGCACGGCATGGACTTCACAGTCCATGCCATGCAGGAATGTGCTTTGGCACTTCCATTGCATTGCACAGCCGTGGGACCACCAAAGCACCCCCCACCAGACAAATAGTTAACTCGCAATCTGGCAGGTGGCGTGCAGATGAGTTTGGCATGTGGGAGCAGGGCAGTGGCATGGCAGACCGCTCCCACACCACCATACTCTTAATCAGGCCCTAAGCCCTCTTCCGGAAGACTTTTCATCTTTTTTCTTGCCTTCACTGAAGTGTGCAGGAAAACAGATAAAAAGATTGCTCCCGCCTGCAGGCAGAAGCATTTGTACCTGTTCCCTGTGCACGAGAACAATGCTGGCTCCCGCTGGAGGCGGGAGGACCGGCTGGCAATGTGGAGGCCGTGGTACTCCCCTCAAAGCTCCTAATTACAGTGCTGTGGGTGCTATGGGTGGGCACCAGGGCACTCACTCTTTGTTGTTCCAGCCCAAGAGTATGGGGTCCCCAGGGTGGAAATGGGCCCAGCGAGGGGAAGCTGCATGCCCCCTCTCCCTTAGAAAATGGTCAGGACGCAGGAGGTGGGTTCCTCAGGCCTGAAATCAGCCCAGGCAAGGGCGCTACGTGCCCTACTGTCCCTTAAATATACTAGTGGGTATAGGATCCCAGGGGCTAAAATCAACCCTGGGAGTGGGCCATGTTCCCCCTTCCCATTAAATATGGTGCTAGGCCCCAGAGGATGGGGTACCCGGGGCCAAAGGTAGCCCGGAGAGGAGCCCATGGGTAGGCTGTCTTTAGGGGTTGGCCACAGGCAGACCACGTGGAAAACCCCCCACTGCGCACTGCCAAAGACCATGTGCAGAAGTGTGTTGGCAGTATGTGGTAGGTTGGCCATGTGCAGAATGGCGCAGAATGGCGTTGGCAGTATGTGGGAGGGGTGACGGATGGCTCGCCATCCCATCCTTTGGGCCCGGCAGGTACCCTTTCCTGCAGGGCCAGGCACACTTTGTGGGTAAAGGGGATACGTGCCCCCATTCCCAGGGTGATTATGGCCCCGGGACCCCAAATGTTTTAAAAAGCTCACAGTCAATGGATAATCTCTTCAATGATGTCATTAGTGATGGCATCAGTGATGTCATCAGTGATGTCACTGACCATGTCATTAGTGATGTAACATGTGAGGTCATCAGCCGGGCATGGTGGCTCAGTGGACTAATGCTTCCACTGCAGGGGCCTGTGTTCGACCTCATGGTCACAGGTTCAAATCCCAGCGGGTCCACTCAGCCTTTCATCAATCTGAGGTCGATAAAATGTGTACCATTGATTTGGGTAACAATAAACATCTGTTATTCACCGCCAAGATACCTACGGGTGAAAGTGCGCTTTACAAATGCACATGTTATGTTATTAGCAGTGCATTGCGGGGGCATGAGTTATAGTTAGCTTAGTTGACTATAACTGCTGATTTCACTGGGTTTATACGAGTGAAACCTCAGCCTAACTATAACATCCCAGTAACCTTTGGTTTCTACCATAAATTTCTCTGTTTCTTTTTAGTTCCATTTCCTACCTATAACGTCCCTGAAAACTTTGCTTTTTTTCAGTGAATTTCTAAGGCTTTTTGAATGCTAAGTCCTACCTATAACGTCCCTGTAACCTTTCGTTTTTTCTGCATATATATATATATATATATATCGCGAAGCACTCCTTCAAAGTCGCACCTTCTCACTGTTAGCACTGAATAGAGCACGGACCACTGGATTCATAAAAATACCGCTTCGTTTATTTGATCTCACAAACACATAGCGGCAGCCATTGCATTTTCGTCCCTCCCAGGGGACTTGATCGCATGACGCGCATCAACCATTGGCCTTTCATTTTTAAAGGTTACACTTTTTTTTCCTTTCTTTCTCTCTTTTTTTACTGATGTTCTCAGTTTTTTTCTTTTTAACCACGTGATTGCAAATTTAAAGTGCCCAGTGCTTGTCACAACAACCAACATCATAAAAAAAAGATAAAAACATACAATTCAATGACCAAATGACATCTAGTTCATACTGGCTTGTTATTTGCAGTAAGGTTCATTGTTAAATGTATATATATGCATATACATAAAAAAAAAAATATATATATATATATATATATATATATATATATATATATATATATAAATAAATACCCATGTATGCATAAAAAATCTCACCCCCAATGGGTTATCAGTTATTGCAATCAATATAAATATTCATTATTTAAATATCTAAAACGTATAAATATATAAATATATAAATTAATAAATAAATACATACATGAATAAGAAAATAATAGGATAAATCCGTTCTGGTGGTTCCTACAAACCATTGAATTTGTTCTTAAAAGATTATTATTAGATTGCCTGATCATTTTTTTGAAACCTGAGGTGATTCTTAAAAAGCCTGGACATGTTTGGTCTGTCACTTTCATCATCAAATCTCATGTCTTATAATTTATTGTGGGATGAATCCCTGTTTTTTATTAATGTCACAAAGGACATAGCTGGTTGTGCAAATAACTATGTGCAAAAAATAGTGCTTAACAAAGTGCTTAAAAAAAGCGAATAGTGCCTAATAAATAGATAGATAAAAATGGTGATAAAAAATTCATAGGAGGGTATTTTTTTCTCTTTCTCTCATGTACAGTATAAATACTTAATGCAGATTAGATAGCTATGTTTAGCGAGCTAACAACAATTAAAGCATTGAAAATTCAATTTGATTAATTTTTGTAATTTCTAAATATTGTTGATGTTAATGAAATTTACTGGAAGGATTGTTTCTATGGAGTAGACTAATGGTTATTGTCTGGAAAGACTGGCATGTAACTCCTCTGAGCTATTTAATCCGTTGGGATGCATGGTAGCGAGATTTAAAATATAATTCATTTCCAATAGCCGGAGGGTCTTCACCCTGTCTCCTCCTCTTTTATTTCTAGGGACACAATCTATGAGGAAATATTTAAGATCCTTTGGATTATTGTTATGCCGCTCATTGAAATGGCGAGTCACTGGGGAGGCAGGATCATTGTTTTTAATCGCGCGTATGTGCTGGAGTACCCGCTTGTGCCCTTGTAAAATTGTACTTCCAATATATCTAAGTTTACATGGGCACTCCAGCACATACACCACATGATCCGTTTTGCAGTTTAAAGCTTTTTTGATTTGTCTGTTCAGGCTACCATAGGGGGTTGAATAACTGATTGTTGACACCCCATGCTGGCAGGCCTTGCATGATTTGCATTTGTGAAACCCCAATCTTTGATTTAACCAAGTTGTATTAACTGGAGGGCCACAGGGATCATTTTCAACTAAGGTGTCTTTCATTGAGACGTTCCTCCTATAGGTAATGGAGGGCCGTTTAGGGACTGTCATGCCTATGACTGGATCCTGTCTTATGAGATACCAGTTCTTGTTGATAATGTTTCGTACTGCTGCTTCCTGACGGTTATATTCCAGAATAAATCTGAAACTGTTTGGAGTTTCAGTATGCATAAGCTTATTGGGCTTCTGTTTCAATAGAGCATCCCTTTGTTTAAGGTTGCTTTTAGTAAGGGCTGTCGCTAGACATTTATTACTGTAACCTCTTTTCTTGAATCTAGCTAAACATTCCAATTGAGCAGTTTCTAGATCTTTACTGTCACTGCATATTCGCTTTATGTAAAGTAGCTCGCCATAAGGTATACTTTGTATTAGGTGTTTTGGGTGCGAGCTGCTTGCATGCAAAATTGCATTTCCTGCTGTTGGTTTTCTGTGCAAATTGGTCTCAAGCTTACCCTGATTGATGTAAACTTCAACATCCAAAAACCCTATGTTGTTTTGGCTAATGTTCGCAGTGAAACTCAAATTCAAATCATTGGTATTGATTGTATCAATGAACATGACCGCTTCATCCTTTGAACCATGCCAGACCAAGAACAAATCATCAATGAATCTCCACCAGCATTTAACATGATTGGCCATAACATCAGAATGGTTCTCCATGAGAACCAGCTCCTCCCACCAGCCCATGTGTAAACATGCATAGCTGGGAGAGAAGCTGGCTCCCATGGCTACTCCTCGTGATTGCTGATACAAAGTGTTTTGGAACATGAATATATTGTTTGTTAAACATATTTCAACCATGTTAATCAACATTCTGGTATGGTCAGCATAGTGTGGCCCCCTTCTAGATAGATAACATTGTAAAGCTCTTAATCCATCCATATGTTTGATGGATGTGTAAAGTGAGGCCACATCGAGTGTAATTAAAAGGTAATCATCTTGCCAGGGGAAATTAATCATTTTGGCCAAAAAATCCCCCGTGTCTTTGATATAGGAGGCCAGTTTGTGAACATGTTCCTGTAGAAAGAAGTCTATGTATATTGAAGTGTTCTCAAACATACTGTTTCTGGCTGATATAATCGGCCTGCCGGGCGGGTTTATTTCATCTTTATGTACTTTTGGAATAAAGTACATAATTGGAATCGTTGGATTTGCATTCCATAAAAATTTATATTCGTCTGTGGTTATTAGACCGATGTCTCGCCAACTCATAAGTTTCAATTTATATGTTGAGTAAACCACATTGACAGTCATTTTATTGCTGTTACAGTAACATGATTTATCATTGAGTTGACACATTGCCTCTTTTACATAGTCATCTCTCTTCCAAAGTACCACATTGTATCCCTTATCAGCATTTCTGATTACTATAGCCTTGTCATTTTTTAGTCTTGTCATCAGTTGGTGGTATTGAAGCTCTTTTTTTTATTTTTTATGGACTTATTTTTTGTTTTGTATATACTCCTATTCAGATTTTTTAAGTCAAAGATAAGTTGTTCCTGAAAAATGTCAATTGTATCCTTGATCATAAGTGGATAAAACGTAGAGGGTGGCTTGAATGGTGTTTGACACTGCTTGGTTTGTGTTAATAGTGAGTCCTCATCATTGCCTTGACTTCCATGATCGCCTTCAGGAATAAGATCATATGAGATCTCCACCATGTTGTGTGATTCTTTATCATTTATAGCCTTAGTGCGCTCTTCGTGTATTGATTGAATATTGCTGGCTGCACTTGTGTCAATATTATCTAATTTGGAAGGTTTTGCGTGCGCATGGAATTTTTGAAGCTTTAATTTTCTTACGCTTTTATATACATCCACTCGTGATTTTGCATAATTAAATGAACTTTCGGGGTAGAAGGACAGACCCAAGGCCAGAAGTTGTTTTTCTGCAGCATTTAGCACAAAGTCTGTTAGATTGATGACAGTTTTGTCATTGATTGCATCCGCATTCATAGGTCTTATTTTTTCCAAAATTTCTTCTGCTGCCGTTTTGGTTGCTTTTTGTTTATTCCTTCTTCTGTTTGCCTTCCTTCTCTCCCTCCGTTTTCTGTTTCGTTTCGATGTGGATTCACTTGCTGTTTTCTTGGCCTGAGCGATTGGGGGCGCTGCCTGCAAAAAAAATCCACTTCCTGGGTTAGGGAGTGTCTGCGAGCTGCTGGGGGTTTCGCTTTTCTGCGGGCTTCAACTTCCGACCCGCTTTCCACCGCCGAGCTTCCATCTGATGCAGAGGTCAATTCCTGTTCCTTGAACCAAGTTTTGTGTCGTACATGTTATATCTGCTTTTAGAGCGTCACATTTTTTTGCAAATGTGAATATCTTTCCATATTCGTAATCACACCGATCCCGGTGGAATTTAAAGGCTTTGCGCTCCCTTATGATGTCTTCCTCTTTTTTTAAACGTTTTTTCATGTCCATTTTCCGTTTTTCGATTTCGTCCTGTTGTTCCATTGTCTCAAGGTCTTTATTTAGTTTATCAATTTCATCAGCCAACTTTATACAATCTTTTTCAGCATATTTGACCAAAATAAACAGTAATTTACACGATGATTCCAAGTTTGCTTCGGCCCATTCCCGCATCATCTCGCGGTCGGGCGCTTCATAACTTGGGGCGATAAGTATCCTTAGACCGCGGGGAACTCTCCCCACGTCTATATACCTTTGTAATGACTTCGCCTCCCACCAGCGTTTTTGCTCAGTTCTCATAAGCTTTTCCAATTGTTTGCATTTTTCATTTATGCCAGCATTTTTGGTCATTACTGATGGTTTCTGGGAAATTGAGTCCTTTGTCAGCACACTGTCGTCGCTAAACATAGCTGCGCTGCTTCCTCCCTTTCTCTAAGCGCGTCAGCTGCAATGGTTGCGTTAGTGAGCTTGATCTATTTGTTGAAATAATGCGGTAGTTCGTAATTTCACGCCTCGTTGGAGAAATCTCCTGTCACTAAACTGTAGCTTAGCCGTTACTTTCAAACTTTGAATCACTCTATGCCCAACTCGGAGTATTAATCACAGGGCTCAAACTGCAACCCTCAACACCGGTACTGCGTAAGCCGCGTCCTCCGACGCGTCCCTCGCTTACCTGCGTGAATGCGGGATGTCCGATTTCTGCTCCTGTAGCGCTCACTCCGTTGGGGGGCTGATTTGCCGGTGTTCCTTACGGATTCTAAGCAACGCACGTTGCCGGGCGATGGCTCCTTTGTAGCAGGTTAGTCCAATTGACAGAGGGATCCGTGTTGAAGGCAGGAGGAGTCCAAACCTGCCTTTGTATATCGGGAAGCACTCCTTCAAAGTCGCACCTTATCACTGGTAACACTGAATAGAGCACGGACCACAGGATTCATAAAAATACCACTTCGTTTATTTGATCTTCTCACAAACACATAGCGGCAGCAGCCAGTAGGTAATTATAGTTAGGACCTAGTTTCCATAGGAAACTAATTCTTTGTTTTCCCAATAATTTTGGTGCCGGTTGACGAACCTTCGCAAAATTTTCAAAACTTATGGCCCGTTCTGGTCAGCTCCTATCCTGATTCGCCAAGCGTGGTCCGAGAAAAAAGGGGGGTCCCAAAACGTGTTTTCTCAATGTTATTTCCCATAGGAAACTTTAGACACGGCTACAGCCCGAACTGCTGAACAGAATTACACCAAATTTGGCAAAAATGTAGCCCTTGGTTCAGAAAGAACTCTTTTTGGTGTAAATTGTGTAAATCCGTTCAGTAGTTCCTGAGAAATTCAAGAAAAAGAGGTCAAAAAATCAATTTCCCATAGGAAACTTTAGATACGGCTACAGCTTGAACTGCTGAACGGATTTATACCACATTTGGCAAAAAGGCAGTGCTTGGTTCAGAAAGCATTTTTTTCTTAAATGGTGAAAATCCGTTCAGTAGTTACTGAGAATATCAAAAAATTAAAGTTTTGATATCTAAGGCCGGGGTGGATCCGCGCAACCTGCCGATCATGAGCTGCATTCTAATTGGCTGTCAACACTCCAAACCAGGAAGTGTTGGCAGCCATCTTGTGCCTCGGTAGAACCGAAGCACAAGAAAACAGTAAAACAAACGCGCAAAACAAGAAAAGGGGGCAGGGTAGAAACACCCCCTAGGCCTGCTCAGGGCCCCAAAACATTTTTTTAATAAAACAAATCAGCGGAATTCGTGCTGGGTGCGTGAATCTGGCTGAGAAAATTTTAAAAACCGACGCGCGGGCTCCCGCGCTTCCTTATTATTTAGCCCCTGGGTGGGCCAGGTCCTGGGGGCAGTGAACAAAATGTTTGTGGCGCCCCAATCCCCCCCACACTGCCCCGCGGACTGCCACCTCCCCGGGGCATGATTGAATAGATGCGGGGGCACGAAGCCCCCCCAGGGACCACCACCCCAGGGCTAATTTTAAGATGTGTGGGGGGCCTCATAGGCCCCCAAGCCCCAGGGACCGCCACCCCCTGGGGCTTTTATTTATTATTTGCGGGAGGCACACAGTCCCCCCACTGCCCACTACCTCCAGTAAGCACCACTGCGCTGCATTGGCCACGCCCTTTTTTACACCTCTATGCAACGCAGCTCTGTGGCGCTTACTGGAGGTACCTGGTTGGCTAGTTGGACCCCAGGGACCATCAGGATTCAAGGGGACTTTATCTCCCAACTTAAAACGGCCACAGGGCGAGTTTGCACACATGCCACCTCAGGCCCCCCCCCCCCATCACCACTGTGCAAACACGTCCCGTAGCGCGTTTTAAGAGGTAGTTTTAATCCCCCTGCCCTATTATGTACTAGGGCCTTACAGAGGAGGTTATGCTAATCACAGGGGTAACCCAACGCACAGTGTTCCCTAGTGTATGTAGGTGTTTTCACTGTATTCTATGTGTCTTTTAGCATAGCACTGGCTCTAGGCCTGGTTACAGAAAGTGACTTGCGAGATGCACACCAACGTCCTCTGAAATTGTACTGAAACTTAACATGTTACACTTTGTAGGCGTGCATGCCAGGTGAGCGCTCTGCCCAATTGCGCCGCAATATGAACCAAACACTCAGGACCTTATTTAGGTTCCAAAACCGGCAGCACAGCCACATAACTCAATGAGTCCAATCAATTAAATCTTGTTATCCTTATTCTTCCTGTACTCCTTATTTTAATCCATTGCTTTTTTCTGCCATTTTTTTCGTTATCTTCAATTCATTTTACTCATTTTAGTTCAATAGGAGATGGATCACACAAACAGAAGAGGCAAGGTGATTTCCAAATGTCACGTATTTTATTAAATTACCCAATGCATTTCGGGACGGATCCCTTCGTCAGGGATATTCAAAATGCAAAAAAACCTTTTGCAACGGTCCCCTTATTTAAACAAAAACGCTTTTCAAGTACCTTGCATAGTACTGCCTAACTGCGCTTACCGTGACATATGTAGTTGATCCTTCAAGATGCTTTTTATCTTGAAGGATCAACTACATATGTCACGGTAAGCGCAGTTAGGCAGTATTATGTAAGGGACTTGAAAAGCGTTTTTGTTTAAATAAGGGAAGAGGTGCTAGTTGAGTGTAGGTGGCCTACTGAGAGAACAGGGGAAGGTAACCAGGATGTGGGAGGTTTTGTGAGGGGACCGTTGCAAAAGGTTTTTTTAATAATTGTTGTGATTTTAGTATGTTTGTTGATGAACTGAGCACGAACTATGGATACAATGATTATACAGAACACATTAAGTGTATTGCAGAGGTTGATGCGTTACAACGATGTTAATATATATACATTTTTGCATTTTAGATACCCCTGACGAAGGGATCCGTCCCGAATGCATTGGGTAATTTAAGAAAATACGTGACATTTGGAAATCACCTTGCCTCCTGTGTTTGTGTGATCCATCTCCTATTGAACTAAAATGAGTAAAATGAATGGAAGATAACGAAAAAAATGGCAGAAAAAAGCAAAGGATTACTATAAGGAGTACAGGAAGAATAAGGATAACAAGATTTAATTGATTGGACTCATTGAGTTATGTGACTGTGCTGCCGGTTTTGGAACCTAAATAGGGTCCTGAGTGTTTGGTTCTAGGACTTGAAATATTTATCTTCACTTTTAAACCGCTCCACCAGGATGGCGGCTTTGAGGAAATCGCTAAGCTTAGTGTGCAGAAACCTGCACACTTTTCACAAAGCGCACTACGTGAAGACCCAGAAGGGTTCTAACCACTTGCTGTGCTTTATCAATAATTTCAAAGAAAATTCATAACATTCGTCAAAAATATTCGGTAGTTTTTCAATGTCATCAGTATAAACATTTTAATGTCTTTGCATGAATCAATGTTACTTCACATCCTTCAGACATATATGTATACAAAATTCAAAGTTGCATAAACAGCTTCATTCATGTGCTTCGCTTCTTATGCTGCCCAATGCATTTCGGGTTTAAGGAAACTCTCCTCAGGGGAACAATTTGTAGAAAATTAAGCTTTTATCGGCCACCTGCCAGAACAGATAAATTAATAAAGCTTATTGAGAGGCCTTTGCTCTATATATGCGGTAGGCCTTCTACCCTGTCTTTACTGCACATAACGTCACGACGCAGCTCATGCAGCAGTTTGAGGAAGCAGGGTGCAGGAGAGCATCACACGTGCACGGAAAAAGAATACGGCGTCTCGAATTCAAGGAACGAAAGTATACTGGAAAGGTGTGGCAGCAAAACAGCCCAAAGGCTGCTGATGCCTAAATCAGAGATTACGAAAATGCCTGCTGCCTAAGAAAGGACATGCCTGGTGTGGAAACTGCATGTAACCTGGGGGCATATCAACAAGGGCTTTATCTCTGCTTTTTTGGCTTTAAAAGCCAAACAAAGAGAGATAAAACTAGCGCCCTATCAACAACAGGGTGCTAACATGCAAATTTGTATGTTAGCACCCATTTACTCTACGCTTCCCCTTGCATCTCTAATGAGATGCAAAGGGGGCGATCCAGAGTAAAATAATAGGAGAAATGTCGCTAAGCAACATTTCTCCTATTATCAAGAATGTAGCTAACCCTGTTAGAGACAAAAAAAGCAGCGCTAACCGCGGTTAACGCTGCTTTTTTACTGGTATTTTTCTGACTTAGCCATGATGTCCTATGGAAGGAGGATATCATGGCTAAGTTTGCCTGTCCCTATCAACAAGGTAACGTGAGATTATCGCTGGGTTTCCAGCGATAATCTCACGTTAGCCTGTTTGCGTGAGGATTTTTATCGCTATTGAGATAGGCGTTGCTAATAGCACGCTATCTCAGCGATAAAAATTCACGCTAGCCGGCGATAATTATCCTAGCGCTAAGTGCGCTTAGAGATAATTATCGCCGGTTGTTGTTGATATGCCCCATAGGATCTTTCCTCTCTGTTCACATCATCTACCGCAGCGTGATAAGTTTGGAGAGTGCATGTTACACTCAACTAACACAAGAAAACATATGGAGCTCCCATCTCTGTCGGTCTTTACATATCACTCTGTCCCCACTCTCGAAGCCCCCACAGACCTCTTGGATGTCTTTTCTCTTCTTCTGGTCTGACGGTGTCCCTCTGAGAAGCTTGCCTAGAAATGATTCCGTTCTTCCTGTCTGTGTGTGTGTGTTTTATGTGACACAAAACAACAGATGCTGTCTGTCGTGTGTGTAGCGGTCACTAGTGCAGCAGGTGCAAAAACACCAGGACACAGGCCTGAGGGGTGCACCGCACACCAATTATGGTTGTGCACTACTAAACTCATGGTGACACTAATTTCCATGCATTCAGTTTGGAATGTAACACCACTAGTCTGTGTGCATTGCACATTAAGTTTAATAATATACAAATTATAGGGTTCCCTTATTTCTCTAGTTTTTACCTCCATTCAGGGCCTTCCATTTTTATTTAATTTTTCTGATGCTTTCATGTAGCACAAATTCGACCCGAAGGTGTTGATGTACTTTACATGTGCACCACTTACATTACACAGGGACACTTTCATTTTTTGTTGTTTTTTGTTTATTGAGAGATTAAGTGACAGGATGTTGAGTAGACAGAGAGATTCGAACTACGCTGCTGTATGGCATGCTAAGTGGCACAATATACACCTTCCATAAAGCGGGATGTGCCTGGCCCCCTTCCACCTCACAGCTCTAGTGGTGCTGTGAATTCTCACAGATTGACCTGGGCCAATAAAGCATGGCTCGGTACACCTGTGCAAATACCACACCGGCACGCTCCAATGTGTACTGGGGCTTTGCACAGCTGCTCCACCTGCATGTATATTGACATCTCCTGCACTGTCATGCATGAGGATATCACCTGCACTGGCATGCATAAATGCCCTTCTTGTACCAGTGTATTTTCACCCCCCCGTGCTTGTCTGCACGCAACAGCTCATTATTAATGATATAGACAAAACCTATTGCATTTACTGCCGCCGCTTCTGCTTTTGTGGATGCAGGCGTGTCGGCCAGAGAGACGGAGGCAGCGAGTAGTTGTCTGACGGGTTGGTGGAAGTTCAGTCTGTGGTTGAGGTAGGCTGGTCCTTTGTTGTGCAGGGCCTTGTAAGCGTGGGTCAGCAGTTTGAACTGGCACCTTTTTTAGGTCTCGCCTGACCAGCGCTTTAGCGCTGTCTGGCGAGACTTATAGTAAGCGCGTTTTGGAAGTGCAAACAGTGGCTTTGCAGGCCTCCAACTACAGTGCATGTGACCCGTCCGGGCGCGCGCACCATTTGGAGTCCTGCAACCACTTGTTTGCTTTCACTTTAGCCGTGATTCATCGCACCATTTGGCAGCCTGCGTGCCCGCCCCCACTCCCCCTCCCACTCCGTCAGCTTCAGTGCGCGCTTGTTCTATCCGGCTGCTTTGAAAAAGACTGGTAACAACATCGGTTCAACGAGCCGCTGAAGGCGTTAAAGATGGTGGCATTTTGAGCCACAGCCAGTGCCACTGCAACTTTGTGATTCTGTGGCAACTGCGTTTTCTGCTTAATTTTGAATTCACTTCATTTGCTACATAACCGATCATCTGAAGCATAATCAGCCGATTTTAACATAATGTGTCTAGATCAAATGGATCAAAAGTTACTAAAAACGCAGCAACACGAACTGCTGCACAGTCCTTCTCAAAAGATTGACTGGTCACCTTTCAGTGGCTTATTGGCGTATTTGAATGTGGAACTGCTACTAACGAAGTGGAACGTTTGCCCAGACATTGCTAGCGTGTAAAAATGAAATGGAATTTTTTTTAAATACGATCTCAAAATATGCTGCATTAAGCCTCATAATGTTACCTTGTCTCATTTGGTCATCCCCTCCCGCATAATGCTGGTGGTCATTGTCTGTGTAGTTGTACTAAGTGTGTCAAACCAGCATGAGCCGTGTACTTTGGGGGCAAGCAGTTGTTCCTTCTAACATAATGTAGGTAGGGTGAGCAAGAGCTGGTATCCCGCGAGGGACTGCCACCCTGAACGTGAGTCATAGTAGATCAATTTCCTGAACTATATCTATCAATTCGGACACCGTTTGACGCCGTGTTCATGCTTGTGAAATATATTTCCGCGAGATGTGATGTTCTAATGGCTTTCCAATTATCCATTTAACCCTGACGTGGGCAAAAGGGAGCGGAACATCTCACATGTGGGTGGCTGTGTGGTGAGAAGGCTGTAAGCTGAGGAGTCGGCGCCGCACCCTGGTGATCTGCAGCATACTGCCGCGTGGCGTGACCTGTTCACACTTTAAGCGCTCAGTATTTACACTTGAAAGAAGACTTCAAGGGAGGAATGGAAGGACGGTATGGCACTGTGGCTGACCCGAAGAAAGATGCCTGTGACCACTACATTGGACCCCAAGCCTCAGTGCCGCTACCTACCAGTGAGTCCCTCCCCATGCTAATTGGGAGAGTTTGCCAAGGAGAGGGACTGGGGCAGCTTGCGCTCTGACGCACTGCGGCTTTAACAATTCGGTGTACACACTGCGCACATAGAAGGCGTCCACTTCCGTGGAAGGGATTGAGAAATACCCCGTGTTGACTGTCATTTCGTCCAGCCATGGTTTCTTGTATGTTATAAGCTCGATTTGTAGAGTGTGCTTAGTTTAATCACGGACTGTAACCCCAAAGCTGTGTTTTTTATGCCCGATACACCTGCACATAGGCACGCCTTGCTCTCTTCATATATAAAAGACATGCGGATAGAACATTGTTTACTGTCCGTGCCAGGCAGACACCCGAACTGACCGCCCTGCATTTGTTATCACGTGCTTGGTGCAACTGGACGGTCCGTAAGCAGTTGCCGACACAAACAGGAAGCCGCGCACTTCTGTTTGCAATATTGTCTGCGGGGCTTCTACCGTTATACGGTGTTCTTTCTATACGCAGCGTTTTCATTACATCGAAACGCATAGCAGTGAGAATTTCAGACGTGACGGGAAAAGTTCTAGAACTTCACCCAGGGCACAAGTCCTAAACAAGCATTTGCAATGCAATAGGTCTCGCATTTACTCAAGTTTAAGCTATTGGCATTGTAAATGACAATGCCCTTTATCTATGTTTTTAAAAACGAAAACAAAAATAAAAGGCATTGTTGTTTGCAATGTGAATAGCTCAAACTCGCGTAAATGCGAGACCTATTGCATTGCAAATGCTTGTTGGACGGGGAGCCAGTGGAGCGCTCTGAGGTGGTGGGTGGTGTAGGCTCTTCTTGGCATATTGAGGATGAACCTGGCTGCAGCGTTTTGGATGGTTGGCAGTCTGCTCAGTACTTTCAAATCAAAGAGATAGGGAATTGTAAAGATGCAGACTAACATTAGAATATCTAGTGCAATAATAAACTCACCAACATGCAGCTAGATTTTTGTTGCAAACAGATATTAGAATCAGTTCAGTACAAGTAGTTTTTTTTAAAACAGTCAGATTTCACAGACACAGGCAGAGAGATTCTAATTATCCTATAATTACCTAATGTGTGGAAAAAACATCTTTTACTGTAAATATATCTTTTCTGTTAATCACTGCTCATTTAAAAAAACAGAGCAAAAGTAGGAAAAGCCAGGTTTCGTTTTCCTTTTTTATTTTTAAAGTAGAGCTTCAATTATGCCTTGTGAGCTGCCTTTCCCTCATCACTGACTCTTACAGAAGGCATTGTAATGTCACAACTCAACTTTAAGAACTTTTTACAGTTGGGCGGCTACGTCAGTTCTTTATTACAGGTGACTAGGGGCGTCCCAATTCGCCTGTAATGAGGACATTAGATTCAGGCCTTTATACATGGATTGCAGGCTCCCATATATTATATAAGTTTAATAAAATCAAAAGGTCTTGGCTAACGCCAGATCTAAAGATTTACATATTAGAATTGGGAAAGTGAAGGGCAAGTGACTGGAGCCCAATCTCCTATGTGTGGGCCAGCTTTGCGGTAAACGTGCAAAAGGGTGCGGTTGCGTTTGATAGAAAGAACAACGGTGGCCGGCTCAGATAAGCGCGGTGCGGCGGGGCAGGTGGCGGTAGGGGGAAGGCCATCAGACGACGGAAAAGGTATTTATTTATTTATTTAATTATACCTATTCAGTTGTCTGCTGACTTCCCCCACCTCCCAACCGGCCTCGCGCCACCACCCGCCGCCCTACCGCATTTACCTGTGCCGGGCGCTGCTGAAAACGAATGAGTTAAAACTGCCTATTTTCCCCATTAGTATCAAAAATCTTGTGCTGACGTGGTTGATGGTCTCTGATGTCTGGTCTTCATAATGCCAGTGATGTTATAAGGTTACAGGAAATGGTTCTTCAGGGTGTCAATGAACATCTGGAAGCAGCTGCCTGGGGACTGAGTGAGTAGCATGTTGCTCCTGTAGGGGGCACGTTCATGCTTGTCCACTGTTCATTATAGCATGCTTGCGACTTGAATACACGTCTCTTCCTGCCTTTAGTGAGCTTTGGTAAACATCACATGTACTTGTAAAGTGCGCAATATCTCTTGGACATTTTGGCGCCCAGACGTGTGGTTTTCAGGTCAATGGTACTTATTTTAGAAACCTGTAAGGATGAAAGGCTGAGTGAATCTGCAAGATCAAAGGCAGTGGCCATGACGACCAAAGCAGATTGATGGAGTGGATGCATCAGTTTACTGAGCCACCAGACCAAGTTTACCTGCAGCTACAAAGCCGCTACATAACACCCAGGTGTAACTACTACCAGAATGCAAAACCCCTGCGCTGCTTTTAAAAATCCGGCGCTGACTGTATGCTGATGAGCTAATCAGCGCTCACCAAAGAAGACCTCAGGCAGAATCGGAATCTTTCGGCAGAATATTGCAAAACACAGACTAATTAAATTGAAAAAAAAGACCGAACTCTTGGTCCCTGAGACAAAAACCGAAAGCAGTTGAAACAAATCTTGCAGAATAGTAAACAGATACAACCAAGCCGGCCTGAGGCTCCCAGCATCAATGTGAAATCTTTAAATTGGCTGTAAACTGCTAGAAGAAAAGGCACTCAGTGAATTCTAAAACATCAAAAAACAACTCGCACACATTAATCCAGCTATAAACTCTGTGACAGTATTATTTCACCAATCCCATTTTATGGAAGTGGAATCAGGGGTCTAGTAGTAAGCTGTGGGCAAGAAGTAAAAGTGTCCTAGGGAACACATGCTTCTGTAGATCTACTAACACACTATACAGCTCCAGCAGAGAGGTTTAGAGCAAGAAGCAAAGAGTTTTAGGGGCCTATTATGATGGCGTGCGGATCACCATCGCCCGACCGCCATATTACCATGGCGGGGGTACGGCGGCGGACAGAAAGACCGCCCGCTGCTTTTCCGCTGGCAGGCAATCGTCACGATTGCTTGCCAGGCGGAAAAGGCCCACAATATGGTGGCGGTGCTTTGCAGGCACCGCCATCCATATTATGATGTGTGCGGTGGGCATGCCTTTCCATGGTGGAGACTCCGCCATGGAAAGGCATGTGGAGATTGACTTTGGGGGCCCGTTGGGAGCCCCCGACGGGAGGTGGGGGGTGGGTGGATGCACGGAGGGGTACCTGTTGTAACCCCCTTCATTGCCATACACAAGGTGGCAGGCACCGCGCGGTGCCTGTCACGTTGTGAATTGCAATGCACGACATGCACCTTTTAAACCAAACAACCAGTGTATAATAGGGTCTAAGGGAAAATCTTTAACGACCTGCCACAGTTCTATTCCCCAAAATTTACAATATCAAAAACTAAAAGAAACTGGGGGTCTTACAACAAATAAATGTATATATCCACAAGTGCCAAGGCTACAGGGGACAGGAGTACAGAAACAGAAGACAGAACGCAAAAGACAGAATATTATAAGGAGTAAGGGACCCTTGAGCAGAGCTTGGATACCCATCAATTGTCTATGTGATCAATCTTATCATCTGGTCATCCACCCAAGCGAATGATATGTCTCTTGATCATAGAGACTATCTTCTAAGGAAAGCTCTCTCGTTCGGATCAGCAAAGGAGCACCAGATAGTCAAGAGAAAAAAGATCATATATATTCAATTGATGATCAATTAAAGGGTTTGTGCAGTGCATACAGAAGTGAGTGCAGTGTTTAAAATAGAGTTGTGAGGAAAAATACTGTTTAACCCCTTCGACGCGCATGACGGAGCGGTTCCGTCATGCACATTGGTTGCGCTGTGCGCATGACGGAACCGCTCCGTCATGGCCCCGCCCGCGCACAGAACCTTCAGCGTGGCGCGGAAATCCGCCCCGCGCTGAAGGGGTTAATTAGAAAAAAGACCTAACACCCTAAATAAAACCAAACAACAGTGCAATAAGCAGTGTTAACAAATAACTACTATTTATCAAGGTCGACATGTTTCAGCCATACGGGAGAGATTTTTGCCCACGGCTTTCTTCAGGACCTAAGTTGTCAAATCTTTGCTACTGCATTAGTGTATCAAAAAAGAAAAGAAAAATGAATAAATGTGCACATGTCACTATTAAACGGCTTCTGGGTAAGGAAACATTGGGGGATCCACGCAAGCCATACCTCCCTGGAATCCCCCGGGTGTCTAGTTTTCAGAAATGTATGGGTTTGGTAGGTTTCCCTAGGTGGCTGCCGAGCACCGGGCCAAAAACCCAAGTGACCCCCCTTGCAAAACCAGGTCGTTTTGAGGTAGGCAATTTTCATGTCGCCTCAATACGTTTAGGGCCCTTGCCTGTCGTGGGTACTTGGGCCTCCCACACGAGTGAGGCACCGTTTTTATTGGGAGACCCGTGGGAATGCTGGGTGGTAGGAAATTTGTGTCAGCACGGTGATGCCACAACTTTCCCACACAAAAATGTGTGTTAAAGGTGATTTTTTTCAGCTAAATTTGAGGTTTGCAGGGCATTCTGGGTAAGGAAATGTTGGGGGATCCACACAAGCCATACCTCCCTGGAATCCCCCGGGTGTCTAGTTTTCAGAAATGTGTGGGTTTGGTAGGTTTCCCTAGGTGGCCGCCGAGCACCGGGCCAAAAACCCAAGTGACCCCCCCTTGCAAAACCAGGTCGTTTTGAGATAGGCAATTTTCATGTCGCCTCACTACGTTGTGGGCCCTTGCCTGTCGCGGGTACTTGGGCCTCCCACACGAGTGAGGCACCGCTTTTATAGGGAGACCCGGGGGAACGCTGGGTGGTAGGAAATTTGTGTCAGCCCGGTGATGCCACAACTTTCCCACACAAAAATGTGTGAAAAATGTGATTTTGTTCAGCTAAATTTGAGGTTTGCAGGGCATTCTGGGTAAGGAAACGTTGGGGGATCCACGCAAGCCATACCTCCCTGGAACCCCCCGGGCGTCCAGTTTTCAGAAATGTGTGGGTTTGGTAGGTTTCCCTAGGTGCCGGCAGAGCTAGGGTTAAAAAACTACAGCTAGGCACTTTGCCAAAAAAGGGTACTTTTTTCACTGCGAAATTGAGGCGTGTCCACGATGCGTTATGCGCCGTTTCCTGTCGCGGGCACTAGGCCGACCCACACAAGTGAGGTACCATTTTTCTCTGAAGACTTTGGGGAACTTGGGGTGGGTGAAAATTTGTGGATCCACGCAGATTCCAGAACTTTCCACCACAGAAATGTGGGTAAAATGTGTTTTTTTGGCAATTGTTTAGGTTTGCAAGGGATTCTGGGTAGCAGAACCTGGTGAGAGCCAGTCAAGTCACCCCATCCTGGATTCCCCTGGGTGTCTAGTTTTCAAAAATGTATAGGTTTGCTAGATTTCCCTAGGTGCCGGCAGAGCTATGGTTCAAAAACTACAGCTAGGCACTTTGCCAAAAAAGGGTCATTTTTCACAGCGAAATTGAGGTGTGTCCACGTTGCGTTTTGCACTGTTTCCTGTCGCGGGCACTAGGCCGACCAACACAAGTGAGGTACCATTTTTCTCGGAAGACTTTGGGGAACACTGGGTGGGTGGAAATTTGTGGATCCACGCAGATTCCAGAACTTTCCACCAGAGAAATGTGAGGAAAAAGTGTTTTTTTGGGAAATTTTTCAGGTTTGCAAGGGATTCTGGGTAACAGAACCTGGTGGGAGGCAGTCAAGTCACCCCATCCTGGATTCCCCTGGGTGTCTAGTTTAAAAAAATGTATAGGTTTGCTAGGTTTCCCTAGGTGCCGGCAGAGCTACAGTTCAAAAACTATAGCTAGGCACTTTGCCAAAAAAGGGTCATTTTTCACAGCAAAATTGAGGTGTGTCCACGTTGCGTTTTGCGCCATTTCCTGTCGCGGGCACTAGGCCGACCCACACAAGTGAGGAACCATTTTTCTCGGAAGACTTTGGGGAACGCGGGGTGGGTGGAAATTTGTGGATCCACGCAGATTCCAGAATTTTCCACCAGAGAAATGTGGAGAAAATTTGTTTTTTTGGGCAATTCTTTAGGTTTACAAAGGATTCTGGGTAACAGAACCTGGTGGGAGGCATTCAAGTCACCCCATCCTGGATTCCCCTGGGTGTCTAGTTTTCAAAAATGTATAGGTTTGCTAGGTTTCCCTAGGTGCCGGCAGAGCTAAGGTTAAAAAACTACAGCTAGGCACTTTGCTAAAAAAAGGGTAATTTTGCATTGTGAAAATGTGGTGTGTTCACGTTGGGTTTTGAGCCATTTCCTGTCATGGGCACTATGCCTACCCCTACAAGTGAGGTACCATTTTTATTGGGAGACTTAGGGTAATTCAGATGTGTAAAGGAACTGTTATTACCTATTGACTTTCGATGCATTTCTGCCTTCCAAATGAAAGACATTGTGAAAAAAAGAAGTAATTCTAAAAAATTACTGATAATTCTCATGCTAGTATGAGTATTCCCAATTTCGGAAATGTGCAAATATCTACTGTTTTTAAACTCTATATTTTGTTCCCATTTCAGAAATACATAGGTGTCTTTCATACCGATTTTTCCATGTACACATTTTTACAGAATAATTACTATATACCCGGTACATAATAAAAAACCATTGCAAGTTGCTGCTCTGTTTTTGGCTCTGGGTTTGTCGGGTTTTTGATGAACCTACAAGTCCTATATATCCCCACAACCAGTAATGTCCAGCGGATGTAACGGTATATTGCTTTCAAAGAGCTGTCATAATTAGAAGAAGTTACAGGAGAAAACGTTGACACAAAAGGCTTTTTTTTTCAACACATTTTCAATTTATCCTATATTTAACTGTTAGTTTCTATAAAGAAACCTTGATGGATCTACACAAATGACCCCTTGCTGAATTCAGAATTTTGTCTTCTTCTCTAAAATGTATAGCTTTCCAGGATCCATTATTGCTTTTGTACCCATTTCTACCATTAACTGGAGGGAGGTCGAAAGCACAAAAAAGAGCAAAAATAGGCTATGTCCCAGAAAAATGCCAAAACTGTGTAAAAAATGTTGGGTTTCTGACAAAAGTCTGGTATCCCCTAAAAGCTGGGAAAATGGTGATTTCAGCCCCACAACCCCTTTTTTGATAACATTTGCAGGGAAAAACCCAGATGCTTTCATTTGCAGCCCGTTTTTCCAATTTTTCCAAAAAAAACCTGAATTTTGCTGTATTTTGGCTCATTTCTGTGACCCCTCCAGGGAAATCCACAAACCCTGAGTACCTTCAGAATCCCCATGATGTTGGAAGAAAAGGACGCAAATTTGGCGTGGATGCCTTATGTGGTCAAAAAGTTACAGGGGCCTCAGCGCGCACTACCCCAAATAGCCAAAAAAGGGCGTGGCACAGGAGGGGGAAAAGGCCTGGCAGCGAAGGGGTTAAAGACCCCCTTCCTGCCCCACAGTCACCCTCTTATTTAAAGCGCTGACTGAATATAGGTGATTCATTTTATAGCCCACAAACCGTTTTGCATCTAAACGCTAGAAATAAATCAAATGACTGCACGATTGCAGTGTCCCCAAAATCCTTAAGCCGTCACTGGTCTTTATGTGTAGTGTCTTAATCTGGGGAAGGGTGCAGGTTGGTGTCTCTCTATATGGCGCACATAACTTTCAGAGTAGAACAGTAGCTAACTGAGTACATTTTGTACATTGACTTCACCCTGAACTTTCATCCTTCAGAGAAAAGGGCTTGGCACAGGAGGGGGAAAAGGCCTGGCAGCGAAGGGGTTAAGGGCTCCATAAATAGATTGAAGAGGGTTGGTTATAAGGAGGAACCCTGAGGGACTCCCAGGGTGACTGGCATGGTAGTGGACATTGATTGGTTAATCTTGATTCTTCGAGTTCAGTTGTCTAAGAAAGAACACGTACGAGTCTATATAAATGCCTGCATGAACTCTGTACTAGTGTTATGGAATTTTATGATTTTGAAAAGGATATATGAGGAGGATATTTGACTCTGAAAAGGATGTCAGTATTTCTGTTAGTGTGTGTGATTCTATAAACAAAATGTTTGATTTTGTGCAGAAGCTTTGGAACACTATGAAGTATATCTGATCTGCAAAGGGTGGCACTGCTTGTGGTAAGGGTGGCTTGTACACTTAGCAAAATGACTAATTTCCCTTATACTTGTGATGGTAGTGGCAATTGAAGGTTAGAAACAAAGATTGTATTCTCACTTACAGTGATTTATGAAATGTTTTGTTATGGATGGTCATTTCACTCCTTCTAACTATGGACTATCTTGTAAGCACCATTTTATTCTGTAATTATGGTTTTCTGATGGCTTACAATGTGGGGAGCACATATTACAGTATAAGGCACTTGGGGATATGTCGTTTTAGACAACTGTAAATTCAGGATGTAATCCCTAAAATGTTCCTTTGTTAATTTATTATTCCAGCCCTGAGGAAGTCGTAGGGTGACTCACCCAAAGACGGAACATGTGTTGGCTGGTGTTAGTGGTGGTAACCAATTAAAGACAAGATTGGATGAATCTGAAGACTGCTGGAGTATTTTCTTTTGGACTATAAATACGCATGTGCTCAGAGCTGTGTTTCTTTTTATGGTCATTTACTGATGCAGGTTGACATCCCTACTCTTTGGAGCACTGCATTGATTGTTCACTTATTAATAATTATGGATACTTAGGGGCTCATTATAATGGCGGGCGGACCTGAGTCCGCCCGCCATCGTTGCGGTGTTTGGGACTGGCTGCCAGTCATGTGGTGGTCCCACCACACATATTGCAATGCCTCCACCAGTATGGCGGGCGCAGCCCGGGCTTTAAACATTGCGGACGGTGCTGCTGGCTGCAGCACCGTTCGCAATTTGAAAATGGCATGCACTGCATTTCCCAGCACTACATGGCAGGCACCACGCGGTGCCTGCCACTTAGTGCTGTGAAATATAGGGGGTATCATGGGTACCCCCCCAGTGAACAGCTACCTCCACCCAACACAAGTGGGGCCTGCTACGGGCCCCCAAATCCGTTTCCGCCTGTCTTCTTGTGGTGGGATGACTACCGCGAAAAGACAGGCGGAAAGGGATATCCCAATCCCTTTCAGGCACTGCCGCAATGCTGGCCTATGTTTTGGTTCCGCAAAGGTGGACAGAAAAGGACCGCCATGCGTTACTGTGGTGGAGGGTCTTTGTGGCTTCCACGCTTCCCTGTGGATTACCCCCGCCATCATAATCTGGTGGGGGGAAATTGCTGACAGATGGCAGAGGGCCTGCCACCACACGGCTGGTGGTGGCAGTGCCTCCGCCATCGTAATGAGCCCCTTAGTTCCAGTGCGCCTTACTTCCCTTATTCACCCATATCCTTTTGATTAATTGCACACATATATGATTTAGAATATTGCTTCATAAAATTAATTACTCATAATGGGAAAAATATCAATGACCAAGAGTATGTATCTACGACTTACAATACAAGTAGGTATTGATCACCTATAATTAAGAGTATATATCCATGACAATAAAACCTCATTTTGAACATTAATTGCAAATTACGAAAGTAAAGTACGCATGACTACCATACTAATTTATGACCTAAAATACCTGTTCAGGGAGTTTTTCACCCTAGGCTAATGACAATATTACATATCTATGACTTTCCATACATGCTCATGGCATCAATCACCTTTATGGAAAATTAAATACACATTATAGAAGTATATATCCATGACAGGAAATGCAGACTTATGAGAATAAAAGGCAATCATCAACGAAAAGTACCCATAACCAAAACTACACAGACATGATTGATCATGCCGTCTTATGACCAATGACAGTTAGCAATGGTTACTCACTGTCCTTCGTGAGTAAAAATCCTCAACCAATCAAAGACACAGATGTTTTTAATTTATTTTATTTTTCAATCTGTATACTTGTATCGTAATGTAGCATTTATATAGAGCTTACTATCCCCATGTGGGTTGCTGAAGTGCCTGCCAGCACGGAGAGCATACTATGTTTTTGCAGGGTGGTTTTGAGCTTAGGTGGGAAGTGTTTTTGTGTTATGCATGAGTGACCACAGAAGTGCACTTATCTTCTTCTGTCACAGAAGCCAAAGTCAGATGAGTACTGTCAATCAGCTCAATAGTCTAGCTAAGCAAAGCTGGAAAAAGAGTGTGTAGGTCTAGCTTGATAGCACAGCTGTATGCAGATCTTCTGTTACCAATACTTTGCATGGCTTGGCCAGAGCAAGGCCCTGGCAAGACGCATTCTTGCTGAGTTTCGCCGGGGACCTGCATGGTGCCATGGGGGCTTTTTCAGCGTATTGGAGGTGACTGTGAGGCACACCAAGCTTGTCAGCTGTATAGAGGCTGTTAAGGTTGCTGCAAACTGAGAGAGGAGCACTGACGGAGCCGCTGCTGAAGACTCACAGAAGAAACAAAAGGGCTCCCACCACCAGAGAATAAAAGCCGTATTGACTTGATGGGCCTTAAAAGAGAATTCATGCAGACCATTGACAAGCTTGTGAGTGGTGCCCACACTACATCCCGAACTGGTAGGATTGCTGCTGTAACTGCAGTAGATATGGTATGGTTGCCCGTCCCCCTCCAGGATTGTGAGGGGCGCACTGGGCATGTTGGATAGAGGAAAGATGCAGAAAGGTACTCACTGATTGGTGAGAAAAGACCATGCCACCTACCTGGTGAGTGAATGTCCACTGTCGACGATTCAATGCTGAAGTTGAGGAGGTGAGAGTAAATGAGCCAATGGAGATGGATTGGGTAACCTTAGCTGTAACCACGTAAACAGCAAAACAGTCATTGGAGCAACACCTCAGCCCTCTACTGGGTTTTAGATGCACATCTAAGGACTTTGTTTGGACTTCATACACTTTTGCTGATTGTATGCATGCATTAAGTTATATTTAAATAATAATCTTTGCCAGAAATTGCTTAGTTTAAAAAGAAAGGTCCAGGGCCAATTGTTATCTGTACTACTTGATACCCAGGTCCAAGGACATTGATTGGGTTACCCTATTACTTCATAATGGGTTTGGGCTGAGGGCACAGGAATGGCAAACCCATGGGGATGTTTGGATCTGGGACCAGTTAGGGGTGCTAGCCTCCTCTAAATACCCTCCTCTTGGTGTTTCCCTGGCTTTCACTGTGGACAACCCTCTTCCCTTGCCACCACACATCCCGGGGCTTGGGTGGCAGAAGAAACTCCTGTGACACCCAGGAAGCATTCAGAGTGCTCTAAGAAGCTTTGAAGGTTGGGTGACAGGGTTAGCCCAGATAACTAGAGGACTTGAGCCGACCCCCCAAATGAGGAGCACAGTGAGCCACCAATGGATGGGGTTGGAGTTTGATGGGCCCCTCCCCGCAACCTTCATCATCTTACACTACGGCAGCCGGCAAGCAAAGAATGCATAAAGCACCCTACCTAACAGACTTGATGCAACATTGAAGGAAAGAAATGATTGGTAGAATGGAACCCTTTCCCACTCAGGAAAAGCAGACTGTGGCTCAACGCTGGACATGCTAGTGGTGTATGCACCGGCCACCAGGGAAGAGTTCAAAACCAAAATGTCTACTTTGTGACAGAAGTTGGTGAAATCAATACTGGAGTTGTATGTGTATTTGCAGTGAGCTGAGACGTGACTAAATCAAGTGTATACTTTTACTGTGGAGCAAGCTTAAGAAGCAAGACATTTTTGCAGAGAGAGGGGAGCACTGCAAGCCCAACACACCATGATCCTTCAGAAACTTGAAAATGGAGAAAACAGGTCTCAGAGCAATAACATCAGGATGGAGGTTGTTAACCTGGAGGCTCCCCAGTGCAGATATTGAACAACACATTAAAGAACTGAGACTGCAGATACAGTGCTCGACCACACACACTAAGTTTACTCTCCCTACCAAATCTCTCAAAAGCTACCCCCCTGGCATGCTGACGAGAGTGCATTTCTACAGAGTGATTAAGCGTATTAAGGCAAAATCAAGAACACTGAGGTGACTTTGGTTCCCTTTTTCAAGGCATATCCTCAGCAACCCTAGCAAGGCGTGAAAAGTTCAGTAGAATCATTTAAATATTGTGCCAAAAATCTTTTTTCTACATATGGGAACACCTGCTTTAATTGTCTTTCCCAAATAAGGGAAAACACATATTGTTCACTGTTCTAAAAAAAGCCCGAAAGATACTGGAAATCCAAGCTCTGTACAACCATGGGTGACACCGATGGTGGATCAGATTAACCCAAATGATCACAGCCATGGGAGATGCCCTGTCCCCTAGGGCTTGAAGAGAAGTGTGAAGACACAACAGAGACAGAGACGCATGCCTGGCAGCCTCAGAGGATGACTGAATTGCTAGTTTCGGTACTACAGCTTTAAGTCATTTCTGCCTGACAAACTCCATGCTCTTCCATTTCATGAACATATGTAGGCACCCTTTGGTCTACCTAAGTGCATCTCCTTGCCCCTTAAAACCTTTTCCTTCATTTGCATACCCCACCATTTACATGAAGATAGTACAGAGATAGCCCCTTTGATGTGCAGACCAGGGCCCCATAGCCATATTACCCGAATGCTGCCCCTCCACTCTTGGGGTGTCATTTGAATTCTTTTACCAACTTCATTACCGGCTCTTATGTTATGCATTGTATTATGCTGTTCTTATGTTGCTCACTGCTCATAAGTTAGTTCTAACATTGTGCTGGGAAGGGCTTGGGAGGCAACGGGGTACAGAGACTGCAGATTTCCCTATTAGAGTTAATGAGCTCAAATGAAAATGTCTGATTATGTTAGACAGTGAGAGGAGTGATGTTGCACTGGGGAGTTTCAAAGGCAATGAATCAGCAAATTGTGCATGCACAAACTTTTTAATGGCTGATATTAAAATAATTGTACTAAGGCTTAAATTCCATGATTAAGAAGCGAGCAACATTAAAACGGCTTCATGACAAAAAATATGATGTAACATAATGACAGTAAACTTGTCTTCTTAGACAGGACACACCTCTATCTCAAATCATATTGGTTTCCTCTTCAATGCCATTCTCACACAAGAAATAAAAAAGGGCTCAGCAATACTGCTGAAAAGGGATTTGGCATTTCCACTAGACACCATCTTACAGGGCTAAACAGGTAGAAAGATAAGGATTAAAGGCAGTGAACAGAAAAGAAAGGTCACTATATTTTCAATATATGGTCCTACCAAGAATAGGAGGGCCTTTTACTAATCTCTATTACCCTGAATTGAGGCCTTTTCTCAATAGTGGGAGGAGATTTCCATGCTAATCTCAATAAAACACTGGGCTAGTTGATTCCAAGACAGGGTGCCCACAGAAATAGTATCCCGGGATTCAACACATCGTATCCAGGGACTCATGGAGTTGTGGCGCTTACAGCATGGACACAAGAGCTAAGGTGGTCTTGAGGAGTGAGCTGATTTTGCACACAGCCACATTTCATAGACCAACAATATAAAGGTGACTACCTTCCTCAAACATTTTGGTCCCTGTGTAAGGCCCGGGGGAAGTTAAACTGAAGACCGCTCATGGTACTATGGTGTCACATACATCTGACATATTTAAGATGTTCTCATAATTCTATACAGAATTATATAATAGGCAATAATTGGACCTGCACACACAGGATCTATATTTATTGCAACACAACCCTCCAGTCATATATCATGAAACCCTTCAAGACCTAGAAACAGCCACCACTCCACCAGAGGACATTCAGTGGATGACTTGGAATAAAGCACCAGTCCTCAATGACTTCCCCTTGTTGTTTTACAAGGCATTTCTAAAAAGTTTACAGGGGTATCTTGGTGCCACTTCAAGATGGCCATGGTCTGAGGAGCTCTGCATTAGTCACAGGAACTAATCGGCCTGACTTCTCTCATAGTGGCACAAAACACCACTGCCTGGCAGGACGAACAATGGGAAACTCTTCTCATACAGGTACATTTTACAACTGTCGGCAATTCGCTTTTTTCCTCAAATAGAGAGGCCACATTAATGGAGGTGTTGTAACCGCCACTTTAGAACTCGTTTTCAGTCCATCACCTCATAATTAGCCAGCCTTTCAATTCAATGTTGTGCAGTCCTCCTCGATGTTCTCTATTTCAAAATTTCACTGGGATTTTAAAATGCATTTCAACTAAAATAAAGCAAAGTTTCTCTTGTCTACTTTATGACTTTATTCATTCCTTATCTCATTATTTTTCCAGATCAATAATTACAGTGTCCATCTGTGCTTTTTCTGCAATATACATACTGGCAATTCATTTTCTGTACTGGAAAACAATATGGAAAGCAGTTGTCAAGAGTCAACGTTGTCACCCACTTTAGTGGAAATGTCATAGCTGTTCCTACAATGTCTTACAAACAAAACTTGAGTACCTCTCAAGCTACTAAACAAGTTAAAACGGACCCTCTGTCTCCCAGCAAACTGCCCAATGTTATCTCAATGGAACTCTTGCTTCAAGAAATCCGAGGTCTTAATCCTTACATGGAAGAGACTATTATTAAACTTTAAATTTTGAATGATAATTGGCCCCTTATGGATAACAGGGTAACTCATGTAGGGCAAAGTGCTACTGACCTTGAACACAATATGCAGACTTTTATCAATCTAAAATCTGAAGTATCTCAACTAGGAAAACATGCTGAAGACTTAGAATAACGGAGCAGATGAAAAAAACCTTTGAGTTTATGGTCAGGTGGAGGGGGTGGAAGGCATTGCCCCTATTTCATTCTTTTCATCGTTTCTCCTTAGAATCTTAAACCTTCCACCCTCCCCACTATTAGACATACAACAAGAGCACAGCTGTGGTCATTCTATATGCCACTCTTCGTCATCATAAAACCCGAGAGGAGTCATCATTCACTTCTGTGAATATGTTGAACTTGTTCAAGTTATCAAGGCAGCTAAAGCCAAGGGGCATATTTCTTTGTCTGGTTCGCAATTATTCTTTACACAGGATTTCAGAGAGGCTACAGCAGACAGGAGGAAAACATTTCTGGGAATTAAACCAGCTCTTTGTTGCTTGAATGCAAGATATGGGCTTTAATATCCCTGTTTGTTTAAAGTGACGTATAAAAATAAAATTACGGCTTATTACAACATTTCATTTTTAATTGTGGAGGAGAAGAGATGGACACCTCAAGGTATTCAAATTAAATGTCATTATTTATGTAACTTATTCATGTTTCCCTTTCCTCAATATATAATCTGTTTTATAGTTAACCTTTTCTTCTTACCATTTCATTTCAGATACTGTTTGATATGCGCCCTCAGGGCTGTGTCACTAATGTTTTATGTGGTGTAATTCTCCCCTTACCGACTGTGTTTAGGTTCCAGTCACGTCATCTCCCATATGAAGTGTCACCGCCCTCAATTTTTTGTGTGTTTCATGGGGATGTTCTTTTTATCATCTTGTCTTTTATGTTTTCTGTCTCTATCCTTTCTCTTTCCTTTGTCTCTCCTTATCTCTATTTTTCTTTGTTTCTTATCTTTATTCCTCCTTACTTGTTTTAAAGCTTTTTGGATTTTTCCTTCTACATTCAATTGCTTTGTTACTTTGATACTTTTACATTCTTTTCGTTTGTCATTCAATTTCAGTTAAAATTGATTGTTATAATATGTAGTTTGCCATACATACCTGGATATTTAGACATTACTACTCAGTGCACACTTTACACATACTTTGTATATATTTTCTTTTGTTTTGTTTTACTGTTCACTTTACTGCTATTTGTATTACTTATATGCATGCTGATTACATATACTAAGTTAATTTTGTTGCATTTGTTAAGTTTAACTTATACTGTTATTTTTGACTCAAGCTGTAATTACATGGAATGGTAAGGGTTTTGGTTCCCCCATTAAACTATGAAGGGTTTTTACACATTTTGCCAAGTTGAATGCAGATGTTGCTTTGTTACAAGAATTGAATGTGGTTGACAAAGTAGTTAGAAAGCATTTTTCTCAATTGGCTAGGGGATTTTTTTTCTTCATTCGGGATGGGCAAACGTAATGGAGTTGTTGTCCTGTGCAAAAAACTTTAGAAGTTAAGTTGTTATCACAAGAAATGGGCACAGAAGGTCAATGGCTCCGTTTACACATCACCATTAATAAAATATTAATAACAATTTTCAATGTTTATGCACCCATACATTTAGATAAATCCTTCTGGCCCACATTACAAACAAACTGATGTCTACTACACATGAATATTTAATTTTTGGATGGATTGTAATCTTGTATTTGACCCACTTTTGTATCGCTCTTCTAAAACTAATTTTATCCCTTCTTCCATGCATAAACAATTCTCTACAACCATCATTCAGAGAGCCCTTTATACTTATGGAGACTTAGTAATCTCTGTTTACAAGACTATACTTTCTTTTCCCCTGTCCCCTGTCCCTTGCCCTTGATTATTTGTTTGTTTCCTAAATGTTATCGCAACATATTTTGCATGCAGATATTGGGGCCATCTTAAGTTCAGATCACGCCCCAGTTACTTTGGATTTAGAGTTATTTCCTATTACTCCGAAGGTTAATCATTGGCATTTTAAAACCTCTCTTTTATTAGACACTAATGTTAATCTGTGTTTTAAAGATTTTATTCATGAATACTTCATTTTAAATGAATCACCAGAAGATTCTTTCCAAATCATTTGGGACACTTTTAAAGCTGCTTTACAAGACTTTATTTTAACATATGTCTCTAATAAAAAGAAAATAACTGCATTATGAAAAATATCAAATACCTAGAACAATCATATTTTACATCCCAATCTAAGTCATGTTTAGATGAATTTGTTAACGCTAAATTTCAATTTAATATAATTTCTACAGAGAATGCCTCTTCTTACCCCCTCATATAAAGTGCTAAATATTATGAAGGGCAAAAAAGCAGGCAAACGTCTAGCAAATTATCAGAAAGTAAGGAAAGAACTGGTTAAAATGGAAACAATTTTACATGATGGTACAATCCCAGTAACTAAGGATAATGATATGTTAGCACAATTCTCAAATTATACAAAAACGTATTTACCCCAGACACTCATCCATCTCACATTGATATTGATAAATACTTATCCTCTATTGAAAAGGAATTCTACTCAAACACAGATTTTTCTTCTCTTGATGCTCATTATCTCTCTTCAGGATATTCACAATATAATTAGTTCTATTAAAAAAGGTATGGCTCCTGGGCCAGATGGATTCCCCATTGAATTTGACATTCATTATTCAAAAGTATTAATCCCCAAACTACGCAGACTTTCAATTTTTTTTACAACTAAATCAGCCTCTGGTACATTTCAGGTCGCTTTAATCTGCCTTATCTCCAAAGAGGGAAAGGGCCATAAATTATGCAAAAATTATTGATGAATACTCCTGAGTTTTGCGAAAATTCTTGCTCTTCATTTAGATCTCTTACTGTCCACTTTAATTAGTACAGAGCAGTCTGGCTTTATTAAAGGTAGACGTCTTTCAGATAATACTAGAAATGTCTTCAATATTTTAGGCAAATCTAAAACAAACTAAAAAATCATTAGCAGCTATATCTCTGGGTGCCGAAAATGCTTTTGACCATGTTGACTGGAATTGTCTTTTTTCTATGCTTTCTTGGGTCTGATTTGGACAAAAATGTCTTCGCCTAACTTCTAAGTTCATTTTATTCTTGTACTGGAACCTTTCTGATCTCGCATCCAACAAAATACAGGTAATAAAAGGTTTTAAATTTGTAGGTAGGCACGTTAAATATTTGGTATGCAGATGATATTCTTCTATACCTGCCATCCCCTGATACTTCCCTGCAACCTTTCTTAGATATGGTTTCCGTTTTTGCAAAACTCTCGGGATATAAACTTAATGCTGACAAAATTAAAATGATTCCACTTAATAAATGGTATTTTGAATACAAATTTGTTTCTTCAATTTTTCTTTGGATCCCAACAAAAATAAAATATTTAGGTTGCTTGTTCACTAGTTCTGTGAAAGACACTGTATCCATAAATGTCACTACTATTTTCTAACCTTAAGAAACTTATGACACAATGGAATCCTTTGTTCCGTTCATGGTGGGGTAGACTGGAATCTATAAAAATTATGCTAGTCCCCATAATATTTTTAGCTCTCAACAATACCCATCAACATTCCGTATTACATTTTGCCACAATTAATTATATCTTAACTGCTTTTTTATGGAATAATAAAAAACCATGTGTATCTCTTATCAAGATTCAATGTAGTAAAGAGGAAGGGCAGTAAACTTCTCACATGTTTACTCTTATCATACTGCTTTCTTTCTAAAACACTCGGCCCACTTCTATCATCACGATTACTCACATTAATGCCCCCAGTGGACTGACTTAGAATTCTCTTTTATCCACCCATTTTCTTTTTCTGAATTGTTATCTTTCGCTCATCATTTCGCAAACATGTCCCTACCCATTCCCAAAAACACCTGTAGGATATTACAACCCATTTTCATTTCTAATCTTTATAGTTTAGACCAATTTCTTCAGTCCTCTATCTGGGACAATAATCTCATTAAAATTCATAGTAGGTCTATATTAGGCCTGGGCGGAGTTTGCAGAGTTCTACTCTGCAGAACTCCGCGAAGTGCTAGAAAAACTATGACGATCTCCGCAGAGTTCAGCAAGTGGCAGAGTCTTTTAAGTCACAGTGACCTCTGACCCTGCTCGCAGGCAGGTTGCTCCCCATGCTGCTTCACGGCTCTGCCAGTCTTGCCTGCCTCACCGCCTGCACCCGCATTGTTGCATTTTTAACCTGTTGTTTCCCTGCTTAACTTGTCTCTCTCTTGTGCCTAATTATTGTTTTTTCCTTCTGTTCCCATATTGTTTCCTCTGTGCCTAATCTCTGCTCCTCGCCTGTTCTTCCCGCCACCCGTTTCTCCCGCCGCTGCACCCTTGTGGCCCACCCCCCTGCAATCCCATTCGCCACCCCGCTCCCGCCTCCCAGCTGCTCCTCCCTCCCACATCCCCTCATATGGAGGGCGCGCAGCGGTGAAAGGAGCGACCTCTGACCCTGCTCTCAGGCAGGTCGCTCCCCACGCTGCTGTATGGCTCTGCCAGTCTTGCCTGCCTTGCCGCCCGCACCTGCATTGTTGTACTTTTTAACCTGTTGTTTCCCTGCTTAACTTGTCTCTCTCTTGTGCCTAATTATTTTTTTTTTGCTTCTGTTCCCATATTGTTTCCATCAGTGCCTAATCTCAGCTCCTCGCCTGTTCTTCCCGCCGCCCATTTTTCCCGCCGCTGCACCCCTGTGGCCCCGCCCCCCTGCAATCCCATTCGCCACCCCGCTCCTGCCTCCCAGCTGCTCCTCCCTCATTCCTTCATATGGAGGCCGCGCAGCAGCCATGCCGATGGTGCGCAGAAGGCACGCCTAAGGCAAGCCCCTCTGCGCCCGTCCGTGCCTGGACCGTGCCCAGCGCCAGGACCCCTGGTCCCCGCAAACGCCACAACACCAGCATCCACTATGACTCCAGCACCCTCCATGCGCTCAAAACCGGATGATCACACACCTGCTTTCTCGCCGCCCCGAAGTGCACCCAAGGACCCTTCTCCTGCCGGAACTGCAGCTTCACCAGCATCCGGCCCGCCAACCCACCTACCAAAGAATCCAACTTCCTCAGATGCATCCTGCTCAAAACCCGCTCTGCCCGCAAGCACGCCGTCGAACTCTGGGACCTACTCGACACCAAAGCCCCAGACGTCGCAATCCTGACAGAGACCTGGCTGAACCCCTCCTCGGCATAGCCATCCTGGAAGGCTACAAGATCACCCACAAGGACCGCAGCAACAGAATAGGAGGAATTGCATCATCCACAGGAACACTCTCAAAATCTCGACATACACCGACGACACCCTCAGCTCCGCCGAATACCTGCACTTCCAGAGCCACACCAACCCCAACACCACCCTCAGAGGTACCCTCATCTACAGACCGCCCGGACCCCCACCGCAGTTCAGCGACTCCATCGCCGACTTCATCAGGACACAAGCCCTCGCCTCCACGGACTACATCCCCCTCAGGGACCTAAACTTCCACCTTGAGAACAACAACGACTCCAACTCTTCCACCCTGATCGCCAACCTCGGACTCAGATAACTCGTCACATCACCCACCCACTCCGCCGGCCACACGCTTGACCCCATCTTCTCAGCAAGCTCCCACATCTTCTTCAACCGCACCACCAAACTCCACTGGACCGACCACTGCTGCATCCACTTCACCTTCCGGAAACCCTCCACGCACCACCGCACCCTACAGATGCCTCGCCGCCGCTGGAGCAAAGTCACCGAAGACCAGCTAACCACCACCCTCGTCCAGAGCCAACCCGCAGACCCGACCGACCCGACGCCGCAGCTCGCAACCTCAGACAGTGGATCAACGACTGCGCCAACACCCTCGCCCCGCTCAAGAAGCCCTCCAACACCCACACCAGCAAGAAAGCCAGCTGGTTCACCGAACACCTCCAGGCCTCCAAGCAAACCTGCCGAAAACTAGAAAAAAAACTGAATGCGGGAATAAACACCGGAAAGCTACACAGCCCACAAGAACGCCACCCGCAGACATCACCACCTCATCAGATCTGCCAAAAAGGACCTCCTTCAAAGACCGCCTAGACAATAATGCACACAACAGCAAAGAGCTCTTCAACATCGTGAAGGAACTCTCCAACCCCAGCTCCAACACCAACGACATCCCACCTTCACAAGACCAGTGCGACTCACTGGCCACCTTCTTCCATCACAAGATCGCAGACATCCACGACAGCTTCGACGCCGTCACCACCCCGGCAACCGCTGAGACTCCCGCTCCCAAGACCACCACCCGCACCAACTGCCTGCTCTCCTGGACCAACATCAACGATGACGACACCATCAAGATCATGAACACCATCCACACCACATCTTCAGCAAAGCCAGGAGCACCATCGCACCCCATCTCTGGAAAACCATAAACATCTCCTTCGAGACAGCAACCTTCCCGGAGAGCTGGAAGCACGCAGAGATCAACTCCTTACTCAAGAAACCCAAGGCGGACCCCAAGGACCTCAAGAACTTCCGACCCATCTCCCTGCTCCCATTCCCGGTGAAGGTAATCAAAAAGGCCGTCAACAAACAGCTGACCAGCTTCCTCGAGGAGAATAGCATCCTGGACCCGTCCCAGTCCGGGTTCCGCAGCAACCACACCACCGAAACTGCCGTCACCGCCGCCACCGATGACATCAGGACCCTGCTTGACAACGGAGAAACCACGGCCCTCATCCTCCTGGACCTGTCAGCTGCCTTCGACGCGGTCTGCCACCGCACACTACGAACACGCCTCTACGATTCCGAAATCCAAGAGAAGGCCCTGGACTGGACCACCTCCTTCCTCTCCGGCAGAACACAGAGCGTCTGCCTCCCCCCCTTCTGCTCCAAAGCCACCGGGATCATCTGCGGCATATAATCCAAGGCTCATCCCTCAGCCCAACGTTGTTCAACATCTACATGGCACCACTCGCCCACGTCGCACGATGGCACTACCTCAACATCATCTCCTACGCCAATGACACCCAGCTGATCCTGTCCCTCACCAAAGACCCCCACACCGCCAAAACCAACCTCCATGAAGGAATGACTGCCGTCGCCGACTGGATGAGAAACAGCTGACTGACGCTGAACTCGGACAAAACGGAGGTCCTCATCCTCGGATCCACCCCCTCGGCCTGGAACGACTCCTGGTGGCTGACTGCACTAGGAGCACCCCCTACACCCACCGACCACACACGCAACCTAGGGGTCATCCTCGACTTCACCCTTTCCATTACGGAACAGGTCTACGCCGTCTCCTCCTGCTTCAACACCCTGCGCATGCTTTGCAGGATCTTCAAGTGGATCCCCACCAAAACAAGAAGGACGGTCACCCAGGCCCTCGTCAGCAGTAGACTGGACTACGGAAATGCACTCTACGCAAGAGCCCTGGCCAAACTCCTGAAACAGCTCAAACGCATCCAGAACGACTCCGCACACCTGTTCCTCGACATCCCTTGCCGCAGTCACATCACACCCCACCTGAGAGACCTGCACTGGCTCCCTATCAACAAGAGGATAACCTTCAAACTCCTCACCCACGCACACAAGGCACTCCACAACACCGGACCAGCGTACCTCAACAGCTGACTCAGCCTCTACACCCCCACCCGCCAGCTCCGCTCTGCAGACTGCACCCTCGCCACCGTCCCCCGCATCCGAAGAGTGACCGCCGGCGGCACATCATTCTCCCACCTCGCCGCCAAGACATGGAACACCCTCCCCGTCCACCTGCGGCAGACCGAAGACCATCTAACCTTCAGGAGACTTCTCAAGACCTAGCTCTTCGAACAGTAGCAGCTTCCCCCCTAGCGCCTTGAGACACTCACGGGTATGTAGTGCGCTTTATAAATGTTATGATTGATTGATTGATTGATTGACACTGCTTTCACTGATTTTTAGAGCCGGGAGTAGTTTATCCCGCGTTGTAAAATCAGCACAAACTGCACTACGTGTCGCACCAGAGGGCACTCCTGCTTTCTGCTGGTCGAGTAGACATTCTACGCAATGAGCAGCTTTCTCGGCGTGAGCAGCAGATTTCTCAACGCAAGCAGTCGCGACCTGCTGCAACAGCTCTCTTTGAGAAATCCTGCCAGGAAGAGGTCTAGCTGTGACTTTTTCTTACAAGCACTTAACATTAGCGAGCAAATCAAGTGAAAAAATTCCTCTCTGTGTCACTTCGTGCAGTTTTTCAGAACTTTCACATCCTCGCAGAGTGGGAAAAACTGTGCGAACTCCGCTAGAGGAGTGGATTTCTTTGCCCACCTCTAGTCTATATTTTGGAGATCCTGGCGAGAAAAAGGTTTGTTATGGACTCACAGGTTAATATGCAACCAGTCAGTGAGCCCCTTCTTTCAAGCCAAAATAATATTTAATTTTCCTAATTCATATCAATCCAAATATCAACATTTAAGCCCCAGTGCTTTTCAGTTCTTATAACTCCCTCTCCTCTACCACTTCTCCAACATCTATAACCTCACCTCATCCAAACATTAGTACCAACCCTCCCATCTACCTCCAAAACATATACTCAGCTTACTTCCTTAATCCTTACCTCAACCCAGACAGAAAACTTTGCTGGATTTGCAATGAAAAGCAGATTTACAAACTTCCTTCTCTATCACATAATGGAATAAAATGACAATGCAAATGTGCAAATCTTCATGTGCTGGTAATACTACCCAAAAATTATCCTTCATATACAACAGACTAATGTTTACATCAGATACATTATATAAGTTTAATTCCAGTACAACGTCAGCATGTTGGACTTGTCACCTCTCAAATGTAACATAAATAAAAATATATGTTATTTGAATGCCCTCAAACATACACATTTTGGCTTCAAGTCTTACACAAATCAACTGAATTTTTCATACACATGTCCCGTTTTCCTTTATAAATGTATTTTTAGGAAGCCTTTCTGTAGTGCGGAAAGATTGTGTGATGTCAATGTGCAAATTGTAGATTTATTAACTACTGTAGCATTTCAACAACTAACAAAAAATTTGAAAAATGCTCCTAACATCTCCTTTCAAGCATGGTGGTACAGCTTTGGCTACATGCTTAGATTATATAGATACTTAGAGGTCCATTAGGATGGCGGGCGGAAAAGCACCCCGACAGCCATGGAAGCGGAAAACATCCGCCCGCCGGCACTGTGTGAAAACCGACAGCCAAATCAGGATCAACCGCCCAAAAAATCGCGGCGTAAAAACACCAACCCGCCGCAAGTATAGCGGAGACACCGCACCGGAAATTAGGATAACCCTGACGGTCCCGCGGTACGTACCGCTGTCTCTGACCGCCACGGTCGCACAATGGGATGAATGGAAGAGCCAGCGGAAGAGCAGAAGCACAGCCACCGCGGTGGATGATCCACAAAAAAAATGGCGGACAAAGCCAAAACCCCACAAGAAGGCCAAAAGGTGCACACAGAAAACTAGCCATGTCCCCCAAATACACAAAGCACACCCCAATGACACAACCACATGGCAAAACGAAAAATACAAATCCCAGGACAACACACCTGTCAGCAACACCCCAATTGGACACACCCACATAGCTGAGTATAAAACCAGCTCCTTCCCTGACCACAATCCCTTGCAATACTCCAGGAGAGAAGGGACACATACCCCAGCTGACAGGAGAGGCAAAGGACACAACATCACTAGCCACACCACACACAGCACCACCACCACCTCCACACCAGCACAACTAACCCCCTGAACAAAACACACCATACACAGCACAACCACAACCACCACTCACACTCCTGCACCCACAAACACTTTGCACACCACACACTATGGCCACACAGAAAATGCCCAAATTCACTGAGAGTGAGTTGAAGGTCATGGTAGATGAGATTGTCAGAGTGGAACCACAGCTTTTTGGTACCCTGGTCCAACAGACACCATTAGCCACAAGGACACAAATGTGGGCAAGGAAAGTCCAAAAGGACCATGCAGTAGGGACCACCCCAAGATCAAACAAGCATTGGCATTGCCAATAGGTCTCGGCTTTGGGGCCTTATAAGTATTTAGTTATGCAGCACAATATCCTTCGTGCAACATCAACTGTTACATGGCTAAACACTTACAAGGTCCCAAACGCGAGACCTATTGGCTATGCCAATGCTTGTTGTTCCTCCTGCGGACTCTGCAGGCCCTTGAAAGGCACTCCTGCCCCCCACCCTCCACTGGATGGTGCGAACACATGTAGCTGGTGTCTTCTAACTCATCAGCTCTCGCAGGATACTAGGACTGCGGTCACGGTTTCACATCCTAAGCCAACTTTGCGGACTTTCACAATTGCAGAAATGTAAACCCCAAAAAAGTAACCATTTCAAGAGCTACTCCGCCTGCCATTCTCTTATACACATGCGTCTGCAGAAACTACATTCTTACACATCTGGTTTGCTTACTGTGCTTTTACAAAACAACACATTCATTTCTGTATGCTCTAACAACTGTGTCACCAAATTATACATACAGTAACTAGCAGGGATTAAAACGTTCTCACTCTAGCCTAGCGGGCTAAGGCATCTGTTGCAGCAGGTCATGAGTTTTACACGCCGAAGATGCAGCTCAGCCTTTCCTCCTTCCCAGGGAGGTAAACAAATTACTTTCAAGGCTGCAACTTTACCTAATGTTAATTACAGCGCTGCAGAGAGAGGCACAAGGAAGTGCTGATTACAGCGTTCTGTTGCCATTTGGCACGTCTGTCAGGGCCATAAAAATAGTGTAACGATAAATAAAATAACATCCGGCCGCAAACTCTGCCCTGAGCAGAGCATTACAAGAGCACAGTTTTTTTTTTTTTTTAGAAGTGTGGTAGCAATGGTCAAACGTTACACAGCAGGCAATGAACATAAAACTCTCAGCACAAACGGAAGCCCCGAATAAATATATAACAAGTCAGAGTGATACTTATCTCTGAATGTGGAATATAATGCGGGAGGGGGAGCAGGAGCTCCGCCAGGATACAGGCAAAGGAACGTCTGCTTCCCTCACTCCAAAGAGGCGTGGAGGAGGGGGAGGGAGTGGGGAATGAGAGGAGGGAGAGCGAGTGAAGGGAGAGGGGGGGTTGTGGGGAGAGAGAACAGAAAAACGGCAAGGTGAGAGAACGCAAAGGGGGGATATGGGAGAAGAAAAGACGAGGTAGAAGAGAGACAGGCTAGAGTGCTGAAAACTGGAGAAAAGGAGTGAGGATATAAGAAGAAAGTAAAGATGAAAGGTGAGGGGAGAAAGGTAATATTTCTAAGGGGAAGAGGAGAGGACGAAATCTAATATGGAGAAAGGAAACACAATAAATTAAAATAATAGAGAAAATATACAAGAAAAAGGTTGGAGAAAGAGTGCTGGTGACAGAAGGAATAAACGACAGAAGGAAGAAAAGAGGGATGGAAACAGAAACAAAGATGTATAAAACAGAAATTAAAGGGAATTGAAAAAAAGGAGTCGTCAAAGAGAAAGGCCAAGAAGAAAGAAAATGGCGAAGACAGGAGGATAAGAGGCAAAGAGTAGTCCGCGCGGCCGTGAATGTGATCACGATCGCAATCAAGCGCAGCGAGCGATTTGCTTAATGAGCATGACGAGGAAAGCCATATAGTGCCTTTGCTCGTAAGCGCGCGCCCGCGCACATGCATGCAAGCTGTAGGCCGGCCATGGTAGCATTTTTTTAAGCCCTTACTAAAAGTCTCGCCAGACCAGCGTATGTGCTGGGTCAGGCGAGACCTAAAAAGGAGATCATGAATTGGTGGCATGATCTGAAGAGGATGGTCAAGGAGAGGAGGAGCAAGAACCGTGAGCTGGCTCAGAGGACTGGCGCTGGCCCTCCCATTCCACCAAAACCATTCACACAATGGGAGGAGAAGGTGCTTGCCATACTGCATCCAGAGAGTCTCACAGAAGTAGCCGGGGGAGTGGAGGCTGGTAAGTACAAACAAATGACTACCGCCACTCTGCTATGTACTTGCTTGCACAACTAAAAATCTACACCACCTAGGACACATACCATCCATCTGCACCACACACTCATAAACACATGGCTCACAGATCCAACATTGACCCACTCCCATCCACCCCAAACGTAGCTACCAACATAACCATGGGGGCATGTGTACAGGCAGACAGCACTACAACTCCCACCAGGCCCCCTGTCCCACAGCATCAGCAAGATGGATCGCTCTCCCACCCCACCCCACCCCACCCCACCCAGAAGCATGTGTCAGCCATTACACAACCCACATCAAACTCACAGGTAGGTAGCCATCTTCCCTGGGAGGGTGTCTGGGGTTTGGGGGGTCTGCACCACTACTCCCACCATGCCCCCTGTCCCACAGTCTAGCAAGATGGATCCCTCCCCCCACCCAGAAGCATGTGTCAGCCATTACACAACCCACATCAAACTCACAGGTAGGTAGCCATCTTTCCTGGGAGAGTGTCTGGGGGTGGGGGGCCTGCACCACTACTCCCACCATGCCCCCATCCCACAGCCTAGCAAGATGTATCCCTCCCACCACCCCACCCAGAAGCATGAGTCAGCCATTACACAACCCACATCAAACTCACAGGTAGGTAGCCATCTTCCCTGGGAGGGTGTCTGGGGTGGGGGGCCTGCACCACTACTCCCAACATCCCCTCTGTCCCACACCTGAGCAGGATGGAGCACTCCCCCACCCAGAAGCAGTTGGCAGCCATTGCAGTATGCTAAACAAACTTACAGGTAAGTAGCCAGTACGTGCACCCACGTATTTTTCACAAATTAAATGGTGCCAAATGACAACAAAAGCCCGATCATTGCACAAAGAGGCATACCTTCCTCATTGCCAAGCACAGTATGCACACAGGTAAGCTAAGGAAACTGTCACAGCTACCAAAGTGTGACACACCAATGCACAAGTAGAAGAAAGTCAGGGCACAATCATGCACAGCAACTAGTTACATGTGCATCACCATGGGGCAAGTGCAACAAGGACCATTCGAAAGATATGAAAGCATGTGTGGTGGCACAAATCAAGATATGCACTTGACAGGACAAAGGGATGCAGGAGATGACAACAGCCAGTCCATGGCCAGATATGACGTCTGCCAGATCAGACAAATAAACAATGAGTACTCAATTAAACACATGTTGTGCCAGGCCCTAGATGGCAACAAGTCCCGTAAACCTTAATTGTGCATGGGTTGCATGTTTTGCCTTGACACCTCACACCATGGACAACTAAAGCCTGTACCACTGCATCATGTCAGGAAGCACAGTAGTGCACATAGTCAACAATGTGATGATATGTCAATTGTGCAGTGCACAAAACGAGAATGACACACAGCTAACACAAAGCTTGCCGGGTGCACTGCAATGACCATTTCACATCTGACCCACAGGTGACCAAGAACTCACTGTAGACAACACCAGCTACCTGCAGAGCCAGTCTCCACCCCTGGTACATGGACTCTCGGATGTTGACTCCCAGGATTCCATGGACGATGAGCTCGAGGCCGGCCCATCTGGTGTGCCAGGGAGCAACAGGTCCCAGGACCCCATCGTCCCCCCACCACATAAGTGCCAACATCAACCTCACAGCAGACCCCTGCTGTCACAGCCTGTGCGGCCACCGCCACCACCACCAGTGCTGCCTGCAACACCCTCCCTGTCCCAGAGGATGACCAGCACACACCCCCAATGGAGGAGGGCAGGGAGAGGATGCGGGGGCCCACAGTGGTGAGGCAACAGGTCCGTGGCAGCAGGGCCGTGGCAGCAGGGCAGGTGGGAGGGGCAGGGTCACCCAGGGACACCAGGAGGCTGGGACCCCCTCCCTGAACACATCACGAGTCCTGGGCGCATACGAATAGGCCCAGGGAAGAACGGGCCGGTTGGACAAACTGTTGCATGAGCTCATCCTGCTGATGAGGTCCATCAACACACACATGGGACAAATCGTGGACCTCTTGGGCCAGCAAGTGGCAGTACTGAGGGACATGCATGCGCCACAGACAACACCTCCACCTCCCTCTGGTGGGCCGCACGGTGACAGTTCACCATCCTCCTCTGCGCCCACAGAGAAGGGTGAGTCTTCAGATCCCACAGGCCCTGCAGCAGGGCCCCCTCCTGCCAAACGACGAAGGGGCCGTCCCAAGAAGACCCTGAGAGTATCTGGAGGTCAAGCACCTGCCAGACGCCAGTCACTGCAACCCTCTCCACCACTGCACTGACCTTTTGGACTGTCCTTCCCCACACTGCCTTATGAATGGCATCTGTCTGTTGGACTGGGTCACCACAGCAATGTGGTGACTACTCGATTATCTCATCTACCACAACTGTCAACTCACTACTCCACCCCACCCCAAAATGGAAATGTACACCCCCCTCGCATCTCACCATTGTAAATAAAATATCCTCACACACATGTTGTCGTGTCTGCTCCGTCAGGATGTACAGTCTCCAACATGATCACAATGTACCATGAGCGTGGGCTGTATGTAGGCAAGGAGAAGTCGAAGGCACCTAGGGAAACACAACAGAACAACTGTCACTGGTCTGGGTGTGGCATCACAGACATCACACAACCCCTACCATCAGGATAACCCAACATGCACATGTCACAATGGCCAACAAGTGTCAACATACACGTCCTGTTGATGTTCCCAAATGACATGTCCCAGAAACATTTCCAACCACCACTGAGTCTACAACTGGCTGATGCTACAATTCTCACATGCCCCTTCACGACAACAGCAATATCATCAGACAATGGGTATGTTGCACATTGACACCCACCATCAAGTGAAGCAGCGGGTGATGAGCTGTTCACACAGGTCAACACCTTCCTCCTCTCCACTGTCCTCAGCACTGGACACTGCTTGGTTTGCAGGCTGGGGCCTTGGGTCCTCACCATCATCCAGGAGCAGGGGAATCTCTTTGCGATTGGCTAGATGCAGCATGCCACTACAAGCTGACACACCTTCCTGGGCGAGAATGCCAGTGCACCTCCGGTCTTGTCCAGGCAGCAGAAACGTGACTTGGGCAGGCCAAAAGTACGTTCCACCACACGACGTGTCCTCCCATGGACCTCATTGTAGCGGACTTCAGCCGGGGACCTGGGATTTCGCAGTGGGCTCAGCAACCAGGGACGGTTGGGCTATGCAGAGTCACCTAGGTATGACAAACACAAATAGTCATTGCAACGTCGCAGAGGCTCAGGGCAGCAGGTCACACACACAGCACGCCACACGACTAGGCGTACTCACCCACAATCCATGCACTCTTGGGAAGAAGATTAGCCATCAGCTGGGGCACTATGCTATTCCACAGGATGTATGAGTCATGGGCCAAGCCTGGGAATTTGGCACACATTTGCGAGATGGTCATATCTGCCAGGCACACCACCTGCACATTGATGGAGTGGTAATGCTTGCGATTGCGGTAAATGTGCTCACTTGCCTGTGATGGCACAAGACTGACATGGGTGCAATCAATGGCCCCAACCACATTGGGGATGTGTTCAAGGGGATACAAGTCTCCCTTCACAGCTGGCAATTCAGCACCCGTGGATGTATCTGTCCTTGTATAGCATCATGGCGAACAGTGCATCACGCAGCACCATGCTGAACATGTTGGCACTGTGCACTGTTGATGTTTGACAGATGGCCATTGCCACACATGTAGTTTGACTGATGCAGTATGTGCCTGGGAGTGTGGGGTAGTCTCATGCACTGCCTGACATGCTGTCTCCAGTGGGAGGGTGTGTGTACCCCATGCCACAGCTTTCCCTCCCTGCAAATTGTATGTATGAGTGGCCTGTGTTGTGTTGTCAGCCATAAAGTGACACAGAAGGTTGTTCATGCTGTAGTCAGGACAGTGATTGCTTTGCTGGATGGCTGTGTGTGCCCCTGTAGTCCATCTCAGTGTGAGCCCAGCTGGCCTGCACAGTCCCCGCCTACAAAGACAAGGACACCTCACATAACTTTCAGAGTATGACGTCAGTCTTTTCACATTGCACTCCAGCTATGGGCCATGTCAGCACTGTATTTTGCACACAACTGCCCTTGTGAATGGCATTTTGTATTTGCACGATTATGTCCCTCAATGTGACCACCATGACACATTCATCTATTCACAGGATAGGGACATTGATTGCTCCGCAGTCTTGGACACAGTGAGTCCACCCCCAAACACAGGTTGACATCTGATGTATGTGTTGCTCAAGCCAACTATGGACTGGAGTTGTGGGCAGGCTACATCGGTGTTTCAGTGCTGGCATCCTGCATGTGCGTGAGATGTGCAGGGACTGTGTTCCCCCTCACACCTGCATGCTTTAACAGCAGCTTTTCCCATGCTGGTGTCCCATGTGAACTGTACTATAGTCTCTGATTGCCAATTTTGTTGAATATGTGATGATTTTGTATCTTGCTGCTATACTAATAGATGTTGGTACATGACACTGTGTCACGGATCATATCCCCCTCTTGTCTCCCATGCCTGCAGCTCAAGGTACACCAGCTTAAGGCCGTGTGGAGGGCCATTGCAGCGAAGGTGCGAGCTCTGGGGTCTCAAACCCACGGCGCACCCACTGCCACAAGAGATGGGACGACATCAGCTGGCTGGCAAAGAATGTGGCGCAGATGACCTTGGGGCTGCTTCCTCGCACTGAGCGTCTGGCACGGCGCATGACACCACTAATGGGGCGCATCTTGGCAGTGACACAGCCTGAGCTGGATGCATGTTTGAAGGAGCATCAGCAGCAAGCCAGGGGTGAGCATTTGGGGAGTCTGACTTTGGCTGGGAGTGGCTGCATGTGTACAGAGCCTGTGTCAGCGCTGGCCTATGTGTTGTTGGTAGTTTGATGCTGTGGCATGTAAGTGGCTGCTGGCCTGGGTGCCTGTGGCATGCTTTTGCCCTACCGGTACTTACAAAGGTGATTTGGATGCTGTACCTTCACATTACATTCTGAGTTGCGCTCTTCTGGTTTCTTCTGCATTGGTGTAGTCTTGGGAATCCCATGGGAGGGGACGGCAGTGTGTCTGTCTGTCCATTGCATGCACCCATATTGGTGAGGCCTACACATCTTACAGCAATGTGCAGCATTATATTGTCCCCAAGGTGCGACATGGTGGGTGGCATGGGCTAATGTCCATTGTGGACTGTCATGTTGTAGTCTGGGTCTGTGTTGTCCCCTCCTGTGCCATCCAGTTCTGTCATTGGCAACAAGTAGTGTGCCCCCATCATGTCCCTAGGTGTGCTCAGAACTAGTTGTGTATCTGTTTGAACAGAGCCATAAGCAGGGTGTTGTGCTGTGTGGTCATCACATGGCTCACTCAAGCCTGGGTTTCCAGTTTCCACGCACTGCTTGAGTCTATGTAGTTAGTTGGCACCATGTGATTGCACAGGGTGGTGTGCAACATGTAGATTTGGTCAACTTTTGTCATGCATTGCTGGCATATGTTTGTTCTGTTGCTGCCACTGACCTGACCCTACATCTCTCTCTCTCATGCAGCATCACCTGTGGTTACGGAAGGACAGGACACGGACACCAGTGGGGGTGAAACTAGCACCATAGCTGCCCAGGAGCCCAGTGACATGGATGTCACCAGCGCCTCAGAGGGGGACCGGAGTCTGCTGGAGGAGTCCCAGCCTGAGACGCAAAGCACCACATCATCCGATGCTAGTGGGGATGCATCCATGTTGGAGAGCACAGGGAACGGGGACTCTGCATCGACTTCCACCACACAGCGGCCATTGCCCACCCTCCCAGCCACTTCCTCTGGTGCTGCCTGTGTCCGCCTCAGTAAGAGGGGAAGAGTGTCCTTCACCCATGGCACCGCTGCCCCTGTCCCCCCTGCTGCCATCAGTGCTGAGTCTGTGGACCTTTTGCGCCAGCTGTGTGTAGGCCAGACAGCTCTCCTCAATGCCTTCATTTACCACGACAAGAAATTGGCCCAGGTGGTTGCTTTCATGGAGGGCATACATTCCGATGTGGGTGGGCTGCATTGGTTAGTCCAGGCTTTGTCATCAACAGTGACGTCTGCCCTGCAACAGGCACATACTCACAGTCCAGCTCCAGTCCCTTTGTTCACCCCCCTGGCAGTGGCCACATCTGACGATAGTGACCACGGTCCACATACATCAAAGTCACGATACGAAGCACACAGCAACCCAAGCGGTCCCGGCCGCAGACCCCATCCCCACAGAAGACCAAAGCCACCCCAGAGCGCAGGGAGTAAAGCCCGTCAGGCGACAACAGTGGACAAAAAGACAAGCAGCAGACCTCAGACACACATGCCTCAGTGGCATCCCCATCCAAGGACTCTCCTGCACCTAAAGCAAAGCACAAAGATAATCGTACTTTGTCTGTGCCCACCAAGGAGGTGGTGAATGCCAAGGGTACACCTAGGAAGGGCTCCAAGGCAGAATCACCAACCACCTCGACTCCCATTCCAAGCCCAGTGAAGCAGGGGCCGGAGGGCACTGTAGTGGTAACTAAGGGTGGGCGTAGATCGCGAAGTAGCACTTCGCGAAGCTACGCAAAGTGCAGTTCGCACTACGCGAGCTTCGCGTAGCACTTCGCGAACTGCGTAGTAACATGTTCGCACTGTGCAAGATGTTGTTTTCAATGATTGCACAGTGCGGACAAGCAACCGGCACTGTGCAACCATTGAAAATGGCATCTTGCACAGTGCGAGCTGTAGTTTTCTGCTGCTCGAGGAGATTTTTACTCGAGCGGCAGCTTTCTCAACGCGAACTGGTAGTTTCTCATCGCGAGCGGTCGTGAGCATACGCGACCCCTCGCAATGAGAAACCTGACCTCCTCGCGTTGGGAATCTCGCCGGGAGGTTTATTTTCCTTGTTCGCGATCGCCAACTTGATTTTGCTGATCGCGAACAAGGAAAAAGTCTCGCCGGAATGTCATTTTGCTTGCTCGCGGTCGCCAACTTGACGGTGAGGACCGCGAGCAAGCAAAAAATGACCGCAGCACTACGCAAGACTACGCTACGCGTGTTCGCACTGTGCTACATGCAATTCGCGTAGTGCGGAGTAGCGCGAACTTCGCAAACTTCGCGAGTGTAGCGTAGTGCTTTGCCCAGGCCTAGTGGTAACACCCAGTAAACAGGGGAAGGGGGGACAGAGGCGAAGCCAGGCAAAGCGTTCCGCTGGGTCTAGCACATCACCAGAGGGGCTACCAGCGCCTGCACCTGCTGCAGCAGTGGTGGTGAGTGTGCCTGTTGTGCCCACACCACTTCCCATTGATCCAAAGTCAGGCAAGCCATTTAGGATCCCCAAGAAGTAGAAGGGCACCCCTCCACAATCTCCCAGCCACGCCGTGTCTCCCGTCTGCATGACTCTACCTCCACGTGCCACTACACCACCTGGTCCAAGCAGCCCGCCAGCTTGCCAATCCACCGATAGCTCTGCCTCAGCTGTTCTGCTCTCTCCCCGGTCAAGTGCCCCACCAGTCCCCGAGACACACCCAGCTCCCAGTCCTCCTGACAGCCAAGTCTGAGTGTTAGTCACCCTCACACACCTGTCTCTCACACAGGTGGGTCTGTACTGCACATTGTTGCCCCCTGACTGTGTTGCTAAGCATGGAAAGGTACAGTTGTCCACATTCCCTGTGCAGCTTCTCATGGACTCAGCCTGCACTTTGTCCTGGCCACTGGCCTTGTCGTTCACTGCTGTGTGCCCCCTACCTGTGCAGCTTCTCATGGACCCAGTCTGCACCCAGGACTGGCAACTGGCCTCGTTGCTCTTTGCTGTGTTGAACTCTTCCCTGTGCAGCTTCTCGTGGACTCAGTCTGCACTTTGTCCTGGACACTGGTCTTGTCGTTCACTGCTGTGTACCCCCTGCCTGTGCAGCTTCTCATGGACTCAGCCTGCACTTTGTCCTGGCCACTGGCCTTGTCGTTCACTGCTGTGTGCCCCCTACCTGTGCAGCTTCTCATGGACCCAGTCTGCACCCTGGACTGGCAACTGGCCTCGTTGCTCTTTGCTGTGTTGAACTCTTCCCTGTGCAGCTTCTCGTGGACTCAGTCTGCACTTTGTCCTGGACACTGGTCTTGTCGTTCACTGCTGTGTACCCCCTGCCTGTGCAGCTTCTCATGGACTCAGTCTGAACTTTGTCCTGGCCACTGGCCTTGTCATTCACTGCTGTGTGCCCCCTGCCTGTGCAGCTTCTCATGGACTCAGTCTGCACCCTGGACTGGCCACTGGCCCTGTTGCTCTTTGCTGTGTTGAACTCTTCCCTGTGCAGCTTTTCATGGACTCGGTCTGCACTTTGTCCTGGCCACTGGCCTTGTCGTTCACGGCTGTGTGCCCCCTGCCTGTGCAGCTTCTCATGGACATGCTCTGCATCTTGTACCTTGCTCATCTCTTCTCATGGTACCGATCTGTGCAATATGTGAATAAAGACAGTTTCTCCTGTTGTCTATTTTGTCAGTGTCCTTAATGAATAAAGTTATTTTGCTGTGTGTAAATGGTTTACTGTGCCACATGGTCTGTGTGGCACCTTAACATGGACCCAACGGCCCTCAGCGCCTAGAGACCCTAACGGGTGATTGTTCGCGCTTTACAAAATGTGGATTATAATGTTTGGGCTCACTTACTCTCTTTGTTTTAGGGGTGACAGGATCTTCATTTCTGTGGTGGTAATGGTGTCCATTCCGAATGGTTATCAGTAGTCATTTACTTGATTAGTTCATGTTGGCTCTATTGTACACATGTCGGGGGAGTCACTGCCAGCACAGAGTGGGTTTCTGCACACAGTATTGCAGGCAGGCTGTCCAGGGTCATCATGTATGTTCTTCCTTTATGTGTGCCCAGTGGTGTATGTGTGTGGGCATCTTGTGATGGCCAGTCATCCTAGTCCCATGGTTTACTTTCCATTTGGGGGAACAACCTTTACAACGCAACTTTTACAACGCACTACCATTACAACGCATTTTTTACAACGCATAATCCATTACAACGCATGATATTACAACGCATGACACTACAACGCATTTTTAAAAACTACCTTTACAACGCATTCCATTACAACGCATACTACCATTACAACACATACCATTACAACGCATAATATTACACTATACTATCCAACACTTACCCTACTGATGCACCCCCTGGAGTTAGAATAGTAATTTTTACCCCTATACTATCCAACACTTTCCCTACTGTTGCACCCCCTGGAGTTAGAATAGTAATTTTTACCCCTACACTATCCAACACTTACCCTACTGTTGCACCCCCTGGAGTTAGAATAGTAATTTTTACCCCTATACTATCTAATACTTACCTTAAATGTAATTTAATATTATGCGTTGTAATGGTATGCGTTGTAAAGGTAGTATGCGTTGTAATGGTAGTGCGTTGTAAAGGTATTTTTTAAAAATGCGTTGTAGTGTCATGCGTTGTAATGTCATGCGTTGTAATGGATTATGCGTTGTAAAAAATGCGTTGTAAGTGCATGCGTTGTAATAGTGTGCGTTGTAACGTCATACATCCTCCATTTGTGCTCTTGGATGGCCAGGTAGTGTGCAGTGTGAAGGGGGTGAGTTTGTGGGGAGTGTTGATGTGTACATGCCTCTGCAATGTCAACTACACACATGTCACCTACGAGTTGTGTGCCTGTTGTTTTGATTGTTCGTCCCTGTGCATGTAGTTGTATGCCCATGTGTGAGTTGTATGTTGTGCACTGTGCAGTGTGTTGGTGTGTCCTTGCAGTTCTGTCTGACTCCTCCTACTTGTTGTTTTTGTTACTTGTGAATATGCAGGGAGTGTTACTGGCAAGTCAGTGTTGTATTTTGTTGCATATCCATGTGTCTTGTTGCTGTTTGTTGGGGACTGTGTAGACCTGCCGCTCCACACTGCCATTGTGGTTGTGTTTTCTCATGCCTTGCTGTCACATGGTGCCTTCTTGCCTCCAGTGTGGCATGTTGTGTGTGTTGTCATGCCATCCCCTATCTGTGCTTCAGCTGCCTACCCATTGTGGGTCTGCACTCCCTCTCTTTGTGTTTCGTACACTCCTGCCATGTCCCCTACTGACATGTAGTACACTTCACTTTGGTGTGAGCTGTCCCTTGGTTTATGTGTATGTGGCTCCCCATTACTTAATTTGTGCCACTGTACTTTGTGGTGCAGTTCTTTGCCCAGGGTCAATGTGTCACTCAGGGCATTTCCCCAATTGGTCATGTGTGATGTTCTGGTACTGTTTGTCAGTCAAATTGCTTGTCTCCCCCGTGTCTGTGTTAAAAACTAAAACGGCGATATGATTAAGCATTCACTAAAGACATGAATTCTCTCTAGTTAAAACATGTTTCCTGTCTTATGTTGACTAATGTCTGGACTCCATTTTGTATTGTCATGTCTCCACGTGCTTTGCACGAGAAGAGTCCTATCTTTTCCCTAGTTGCTCTTGTAATCTGCCCAGTAACAGTCTATAAATAGCTCCTTTGTCCGTCTGGCGCATGTCCAGACTTGACCACATCTGTTATCAGTTAGTCCTTGTTTGACCATGTTTTCGCGGGCTCAGGAAATTGTTAACTCCGCCCACATATTGATCCTGTATCGAAAATGTCCATAAATGGTAATGAATTCTGCTCTATGTTGTATCCACCCACTTATGAGCCCCTCTGTTGTGTATAAAAGGGGACCACGTACGCAAGTTCTTTGTGCTACTCTATGCTATACTGAAGAGTGTTGTGTAGGTTGTAGGACCACACTTAAGGGTTAATAAACTTTGTCTTTGTATTTGCAGCTTCCGTGCCAACTTCCTTCTAGCTTTCGTTACAGGAGAGCGAACCCTTGTATTTTGCGGGCCTAGCTGGGGCCTGTACTCATCAATTGGCGCCCGTCACGTGGGGCTCATCGGCGACTCGGATGCTCGAAGGACTGGTCGTGACGAAGGTGAGGAATTTGGCCAGGGATGTGATCACTGCCAGCGGCGTTTTAGTCCTGGCATCCCGAGGTTTTCTTCCTTCCCTTCCGAACTGACCTTCTGGGTGGCGCCGGTCCTCGACTGAGACCTCTTCTGTCGGTCTGCCACGACAGCCGTTTGGGCGAATTTTGGAACTTGGCAGTTGGAATCTGGACACTCTTGATTGGTAAGAACCGTTGTACGGTACTTGCTCGGAGTTTTGAAGCCTGGGTTGGCTATTTGAGTTTGATTTGTGATGACCGGTCATATTTTGTATTGATTATTGTGAGAATATATGCGTTGCAACACATATAGGCAGGTAATGTGGAGATATTTCTCCGGAGTTGTTTAAATCTGAACGGCGCAAAGTTTAAGTGCCATTTTTTTGATAATACTGCATATTTTGCATTATTTGTGAGCATGCCTGCTTTTAGCGCACTCCGTAAGTGGTGCTGCTGCTTTGGAAACCGGTTAAATCTCGAGGAATCTGCTCCAGCCCCCCCCAGAGGGGACTCCTAATAGGGATATGTATGTGAAGCATGGTCTTTCCTCTATAATGTACAGCACAGTATGGAGGAAATACACCAAAAAGGATCCTGAGTTACGATGGCCTTTGTATGGATCGTTTGATATGCGTAAGATTGAGTATGTGGAACAGTGTATGTGTAAACGGCGTGCTCGCCAAGACATGTTTGAATGTGTACGGTTATGGGTGAAGGAAGTGCGTGAGCGAGAGAAACGTGAGAAAGCGCTGTTTGATAAAGAGCAACGGAAAAATGATCATGTGAGAGCGCAGGAAGCGAAGCGTCGGGAGGAAAGAGAACTGGCGGAGAGACAAGAGAAAGAGCGTAGGTAGCAAGTTTCGGGTCAATATGCTGTCCGCCAGCCACTTTATCCTGTCCTTACTAATCTTGAAGATGATTTTTATTTATTAGATCGCTCTCCGCCCCCCTATGTTGGCGCGTCCGCCCCAAGATCACAGGATTCTGGATCGGTTTCGGATAAGGTAGACACGCGGTCCATGTTATCAGTTGAGCGTATGGGTGAGCTTCGGAAAATTTCTCTGCGCGTGCTTAAAGGAAAGCTACCCCTTGCTGAATTGTTGGAATCTTTGGAAAGTTGGCAGGATAGAGAGAAGCTGTATTTTGCTGCAACTCTTTCTGATGAAGTGATTACTGCCTTTCGGAAATATTCAGATGTTTTTGAGCCTGATGATGTAGTAGCAGATTCTAAAGCATTACGTAACGGTGTTTTTTCTCCCTCTGAGGTACCCGATGCGGTCCGACGGCTGTTTGCATTGCGGGATGCGGTGAGTGAACTTAAAGAGAGAGCGCGCCTACAGGCAGCGGAGAAGGAGCGATCGGATTCACATATCGGCGGCGGCCAACCGTCTACTTCCCATTCAGATAAGAGCGAACTAGTGCATGCTAAACCGATGCGAGAGGCGGCACCTTTGTATGTTCCTCCTAAAGGAGCGGGAAACAGTTCAGATATATCTTCCCCCGATGCTAGGGGATATTTTGTGTATAATTGGGTTTATACTCCCTGGCACAGGGCTGATGTTATGGCATTAAAGAATGCATTGCCTGACCCCCGCAAGAATCCAGCGGCCTTTTACGAAGAGGTCGAAAGGGCCTTGAATTCTTGTACTATGACTTTAGCGGATATAGATTTGTTCTTTGGGCTCATTTTACCACCGGATATGTGGAGATCTGTGCGGAAGGTGGATGATGTTACCGCTTTTAAGGCTAGGTGGTCTGAGATTGAGGATGAGAATAGGGAGAGAAAACCCGCGCAAAAACCACCACGGATTATTTTAGACCTTCCTGCCGCTATCTTGACTAAGTTGAAGACAATTATTCCCCCTAAAAAGATTGACTGGAATATGTTAGCATCATGCAAACAGAAGGTTGATGAATCAGTTTCAGACTTCTTTACGCGCTTTGAGGAAACATTTCATGATTTCAGTGGTCAGTCACTTACGGATGATACGGGTCGACATCTTTTTGTCGATAAATATGTGGCGAATTTATTACCAGGAATAGCAGCTCGATTGAAAGCAAGTGAAAGTTCTTGGTCCACCTCGTCTCCGGCATCCCTCCTGACTATGGCTCAGTATTATGAGCGCCAGGAACAAGAAGCGAAGGGGAATGAGGAGAAGAAATCGAAAGATTTGAAAACTAAGGTGATGTTAGCACAAGTATATGGTCCGCCTCGTCGGGGTGTCGAAAGAGGTAGAGGAGGATTCTATGGTCCCCCTTCGGGTTGGTCAGATGTTAATAGAAATCAATGTGCGTATTGTAAACAGGCGGGTCATTGGGCCAGAGATTGTCCGGTATTATATGCATCTCGTCAGGGACGTGGTCAGGGACGACCGAGAGGTAGAGGGGGTTTTTCGAATTTTAGAGGGCACTCTAATGATCGTGCTCGATTTGACCCTAACGTGCAGCAACGGGATAGACCTAATGTATTTGATCGACAACATCAGTATCAAATGTCTGGGAACGACCGTTCTGGGTACCATGATTCGCAGCATGCGTAGGATTGCGTTGGATGGGGGTTGGAATAAGTTGAAGTGCCGGTTGATCAGAAGGGTCCTTATGTTTCAGCAAATGTTTTGGGTTCTACTGATCGGTTCCTAGTTGATACAGGAGCTACTCGTAGTGCGCTGTCCAAACAATTGGTTCCGAGGGCTCCCCCATCTGGCTTAATGGTTACATCGGTAGGGTTTGATGGTACACTCTCTCGAAGCCCTCTTTCCCGACCCCTTGCATTCCATGTTGACCACTTTTCTGCACTCTGTCCGTTTTTGCTTGCCCCGAACACGCCTGACAACATTATGGGTCTTGATATGCTCAAGCACTTCAGAGCAACGATCCGCTGCTCCCCTACCGGAGTACGTGTGATCTTAAACGATAATCACCCCATGACAGAACGGATGTGTGCGGTTGCAGAGGATACTGTCTTAGCTTCCCTCCCTCGTACTTTGTGGGCTACTTCGGAAACTGATGTGGGACAGATGGTGATTCCGCCTGTCCACATTAGTGTACAGGAGGGTGCGGTGTTACCGCGCCTCCCTCAGTATCGTATTTCCCAGGAGGGGGAGGAGGCCCTTATACAGATTGTGCAGGATTTGATTAAGATGGGAGTAGTGGAGGAAGTTCCCTACAACGTCTGCAACAGTCCTATTTTACCCATTTTGAAGAAAGATACCGATTCTAGGGTTTATCGTTTTATCATTGACTTAAGGGAAGTGAATAAGATAGTGATACCTCAGTATCCAGTGGTTTCTGATATCACGACGTTACTTACTCTGGTCCCACCAACGGCGACCACGTTTTCAGTTATCGATTTAAAAAATGCTTTCTTTTCGATTCCTATTCATCCTGATAGCCGGTACCTCTTCGGCTCTACTTTGAATAATAGGTCTTATAGATTTTGTAGAGTCCCTCAGGGTTATACAGAGAGTCCTAGTATTTACAGTCAAGCATTGAAAAGACAATTGGATTCCTTTGTTCTGCCTGATGGTGTAGCCCTTATACAATATGTCGACGACATCTTGTTGGCGGCCGACACTCCTGAGCTGTGTGAGAAGTGTACGTTATCCTTGCTTTCCTTTTTGGCGTCTCACAATCACAAAGTGTCGAGGAAGAAATTGCAATTCTGTAGTCCAAAGGTGACTTATTTGGGTCACCTTTTGTCTAAGAAGGGGCGTGCACTCACACCAGATCGTATTCAAGCAATTTTGGACACGCCAGTACCTTCCACACAGAAGGATGTGCGTGCATTTTTGGGCCTTGCTTCTTTCTGTAGGCAATGGATATTGGGGTTTTCACACATAGCTAAACAGTTGTTAGCCCTTTTGACAAAAGACACACCGATGCCTCTTCCCTGGTCAAATGAGTGTGAACTTGCTTTTCAGCAATTACGACAAGCCCTTTGTTCAGCACCAGTGTTAGGTACCCCTGATTATACGAAGCCCTTTTCACTGTACGTGCATGAGAAAGATGGATGTGCATTATCAGTTTTAGTGCAGATGCACGGCGACAAGCAGCGCCCTTGTGCATATTTTTCGGCTGTACTTGATCCTGTTGCCCGAGCATTGCCTGGTTGTTTTCACTCGGTTGCGGCGACAGCTGTGTCAATACGCCAAAGTAAGGGAATTGTGTTATCTCACAAACTGTTGGTATTAGTTCCCCATGCTGTTGATGCCCTGCTTAATCAGACAAAGACGCAGATTTTGACCAGTGCTCGTTTAACGGGATATGAGTTGACGCTTATATTACGTTAAAGAGATGTGCAACGTTAAATCCAGCCACATTGTTGCCGTTCCCGGAAACTCAGTCTGAAGCACGGAAAGCACATGATTGTATTCTTGTGACTGAGGAACAGACAAAGGGTCGTATTGATCTCCAGGATACGCCCTTTACAGATGTAGATGGAGAACTATGGGTGGACGGATCATGCCTGAAGCTACCAGATGGTACGACTTCAGCAGCGTATGCAATTACCACATTACAAACAATAGTGGAGACTGCATGCATACCACAGAAATCAGCTCAAGCAGCGGAACTGATAGCATTAACACGAGCATGTGAGCTCAGTGCAGGATTGTGTGTGAATGTTTATACGGATAGCCGCTATGCCTTCGGAGTAGCGCACGATTTTGGCCTACTCTGGAAGGAGAGAGGGTTTCTAACGTCACATGGAGCACAGATAATGTACGGGGAGTTAGTTCACAACCTTTTGACTGCATTAACATATCCAAAGAAGATTGCTATAGTTAAATGTAGAGCCCATAAGAAGGTGGTTGATAAAGTTGGAGAAGGGAATGCCTTAGCAGACCGGGTGGCACGAGAGACTGCGATGCAGCCTGGCTCTACTGCAATGTATGTTGTAAAGTCGCAGGCAGAAAGATGGCACGATGCTAGGAGAGAAGTGCTGGAGATACAGAGGACCGCTTCCGATAAGGAACGGGAGCAGTGGTCCAATGATGGAGAATTAGATGACGAAGGGTGTTGGAGAAGTAAGCAGATGGATAAATGGAAGTTACCCACAGCCTTCGTACAACCTATGGTTCAGATGGCACATGGACTAGCGCATGTCGGAGCTTCCGCAATTGTCAAATTACTCACACGAGTTTGGGAGCATCCGGAGATCGCTAGTACGGCAAAGAGGGTAGTGCAGACCTGCATGATTTGCCTGAGGTATAACCCAGGAAAGGGTACACGAACTCCAGCAGGAGGATTTGCAACACCTACTGCACCCTTTGAGGTTTTGCAGATGGATTACATTCAGCTTGAGCGCTGTAACAATCTGAAGTATGTTCTAGTAGTGGTTTGTGCCTTCAGTAAATGGGTTGAGGCATACCCTACGAAAGACAATACTGCAATGACTACAGCCAAGATGCTATTGAAGGAGTTCTTCCCTCAATATGGTGTTTGTAGATTGTTGTGGAGTGATAACGGACCTCATTTTATAGCAGACGTTATCAAGTATGTCCTGAAAGGCCTAGGCATTACTCAGAAGTTCCATGCAGTGTTTCACCCTCAGTCTGCGGGATTGGTTGAGAAATATAACGGTACTTTGAAGCTTAAGATCGCTAAGATCCAAGCTTCGACTTCTTTGACTTGGCCAGACGCTTTACCGCTGGCATTATTGTCAATTAGATCGATACCGCATTCTCGGACCGGTCTCACACCTTACGAGATCGTGTTCGGACGCCCAATGAATATTTGGGGTCCACCAAAACCGAAGTCAGTGCATGATGTACCTTGTGTAATGATGAATGATTATCTGGCACAGTTAACGGATAATTTGGTTTCTATTCATCAAAGGTTCGAGAGGCGCTCCCTGATCGGTCCACAGGTGAAGGTCATAATCTCCGACCTGGCGCTCAGGTTATGATTAAGGTGTTCGAAAGGACGAACAGTCTGGAGCCGAGATGGGTTGGTCCTGAGCAAGTCCTGCTCGCAACGAGGACAGCTGTGCGAGTTTCCAATCGGAAGAACTGGATCCACTCTTTGCACTGTCGTAAAGTGCCGCCTGGATTGGTGGAGCCTGCCGTGTTGACCGACCATCGAGAAATCCTGACTGCGGAGAAAGGCCGTGCTGTGGAACCGGATGACACTGAGGAGCTCTTCCCGGACCAAGCGATTCCTGGAGGAAGAAGATATCACCTCAGACCGAGGAAGTGATTTTTTTGTATCCAAAGACGTTGTCAGAACGGCCCTTAGGTTAGTGAAACGGAGAGCCAATGAGGCAAGGGGGGGGGGGATCAGCCCTGCATTAGTGTAGTGACACCCGTCTTGGCCCGCTGGTGAAGAAATCAACGGCTGCCTAAGGGGAAGAGTTCTGACAACCTTTTAGTTTCAGGAAGATATTGACTTCTTATTACAAAATGGAGAAGAAAAAGATTCTTTGTGCGACAAGCTTTATTATCATTGTGGCTATTGTTGGTATAACCACATGGTTTGTTGAGGATGTGACGCCTGCCCGTGAGTTGCTTGTTTTGACCACTCCTGTGCCTGAGGAGCACTACTTTTATACCCTTCCGTATCAAGAATTGAAGCATCTGCAGTCTTATTTGAATAACACTTTCATCCAGATGTTGCATCATACCCATGTTGCTACAAATGCTACGAACTGTTGGATATGTGGTATGATGCCAGCTCATCAGAAGAAAGGAGGAACGCCGTTTATACCTCTTCCTTTCTCTCATAATGGCTCCTGTAGAGCATGGTACACTTTGCTTTTTGCCACACGGAAACCTACAGTGGGACGATTACTTTTCAGACTTAATAGGGAATGTCATCAGGATAAAGAAGGCTATCCACAAGCCAATGGGACGATATGGGAGTGGGAAGAATATCGACCAGACAATGAATCGATCCCCTACATCTTCACGAACACTAGAGATACTGCTGGGAATGAACACTTTGTGATTCAAGTGGCACAAGCTCAAGCGGATCTGTGTGTTCAGAGTGTGGGTTATATTCCTGTTGGTGTTAGCGACTGTATTATTGTTTTAAACATCGACGGATTAAATAATAGTACTTTCTTAGCCTCCCATAATACATATTTTGTATGTGGGAATAAGGGTTATTATCGTTTACCAGCCGGGTGGTCCGGAGTATGTTATGTAGCATTCTTATTACCTCCTGTATTCTTAGCACCTGCATCCTATCATAAAGATTTGAAGTTGTTGAATAATGTGACTGTAAATAGGTATAAATGTACTCTATCTATTGATGATGTTGATCAAACTGATACTAGCTTACAGCAGTATATTGATTTTAACTTAGGATTGTTTTTCTTTGTTGGAGCTGCCCTAAATAGTAGGAAGGTTCGTAGATTAACAAGAGTTGTAGAGGCTGTGACGAATCAAACCGCTGCTGCTCTTGGGAATCTTACGGAAGAATTACAAATTACTAGAATCGTTGCATTACAAAATCGTATGGTATTAGATGTTATGTTAGCTGACAGAGGTGGAGCATGTAAAATTATCGGAAGTAGTTGCTGTGTGTTCATTGCTGACCATACGCCATCAGTTTACAATGCTTTTAATAAATTGCATAAAATCGCAGCTGAGATTCATACAGAAAATGGCACTTGGACCTTTTCTGGATGGTTTTGGACATTGATCACTACATGGGGATGGAAGGTTTTAACTGGTCTCTGTATTATTGTAGCAATTCTGTTTTCCTGCTGCATCTGTGTTCAGTGTGGCCCTTTACTCTGTTCTCTATGTGTGTCATTTTGTATACCTGATAAGAAAGCTATTGCCAATGTTACCTATCAGAAACATTTAACCAAAGAGGTGGAAGAGATGATGAAAATTGACATATATGATGATTATCCTAATAAGCCGAATGTCTTCAGTAAATGCTGAAAGGGTCGTCTGTTGAAAACTAAAACGGCGATATGATTAAGCATTCACTAAAGACATGAATTCTCTCTAGTTAAAACATGTTTCCTGTCTTATGTTGACTAATGTCTGGACTCCATTTTGTATTGTCATGTCTCCACGTGCTTTGCACGAGAAGAGTCCTATCTTTTCGCTAGTTGCTCTTGTAATCTGCCCAGTAACAGTCTATAAATAGCTCCTTTGTCCGTCTGGCGCATGTCCAGACTTGACCACATCTGTTATCAGTTAGTCCTTGTTTGACCATGTTTTCGCGGGCTCAGGAAATTGTTAACTCCGCCCACATATTGATCCTGTATCGAAAATGTCCATAAATGGTAATGAATTCTGCTCTATGTTGTATCCACCCACTTATGAGCCTCTCTGTTGTGTATAAAAGGGGACCACGTACGCAAGTTCTTTGTGCTACTCTATGCAATACTGAAGAGTGTTGTGTAGGTTGTAGGACCACCCTTAAGGTTTAATAAACTTTGTCTTTGTATTTGCAGCTTCCGTGCCAACTTCCTTCTAGCTTTCGTTACAGGAGAGCGAACCCTTGTATTTTTCGGGCCTAGCTGGGGCCTGTACTCATCACTTGCATTCTTTTTTGTGCCCGTTTTCTTGCCTTCTGTTCCCCTCGTTGCCCCTTCATTCTGTGCTCTCTTTTGCCTTCTGTTCCCCTCATTGCCCCTTCATTCTGTGCCCTCTTTTGCCTTCTGTTCCCCCTCGCTGCCAGTGATTTGTGCCCGGTTGCCTTCGGTGCCCTCTCCGTTCGCACTGCCTGGTCCCCTGCGTCCCCCGGCCCCCTCACTGCCCATTCACTGCCCCTGCCTCCCGCCTCCCACCTCCCACCTCCCACCCACCTCCCCATATATGGCGCCCGCTGCGCAGTGAGGAGAGCGACCCTTGACCTTGTTAGGTAGGTCGCTCCCTCACCACACAGCTCCACCTGTGTGTCCTGACCCTGCCCCAGCTGCCGCTGCTGTAGAAGTAGAGGCCCTCCTCCACCCGCAGACTACCACCTGCGCCTCATCCCTGGTGGCCAGTGGTAGGCCTTAGGTTTGTATCACTGTCGCTGACTGTCTGTCTTTCCCTGTACTGCCCATACTGTCTTCTGGTGTCTGTGACAGCTGTTGCCTGTCTCCCCCCTGTGCCTGCATTCTTTTCTGTGGCCGTTTTCTTGCCTTCTGTTCCCCTCGTTGCCCCTGATTTGTGCCCTGTTGCCTTCGGTGCCCTCGCAGCTCCCATTCCCGCTGCTGCGTACCCTGCGGCCCTGCCCCCTCACTGCCCATTGGCTGCCCCTGCCTCCTGCCTCCCGCCTCCCAGCTGCTCCTCCCTCCCACTTCCCCATATATGGCACCCGCACGGCTGGCACGCCGAAGGCGCGCCTAAGGCAAGCCCGTCTGCGCCCGTCCGCGCCCGGACCGTGCTGAGCGCCAGAACCCCTGTTCCCCGCACCCACCACGACGACCACCGCCGCTACGATGCCAGCACACTCCACGCTCTCAACCCCTGACGGACCCACACCTGCTTCAAGGCCGCCCGAAACGCACACACGGTCTCTTCACCTGCCGGAACTGCAGCTACACAAGCCTCAGAGCCGCCGAACAACCCGCCAAGAAAGACCTCAACCACCTCCGATGCATCCGACTGAACACCCGCTCCGCACGCAAACACGCCGTCGAGCTCTGGGACCTGCTCGACACATCCTCCCCAGACGTCGCCTTCCTGACAAAGACTTGGATGAATGACTCCTCCGCACCCGACATCGCCATAGCCATCCCAGACAGCTACAAGATCACCCGCAGAAACCGCACCAACGGAGTCGGAGGAGGAATCGCCATTTCCCACAAGAACAGCATCAGGGTCTTGACCAGCACCGACGTCACTCTCAGCACCACCGAACACATGCATTTCCAGATCCACACAGACCCCAACTCCACCCTCAGAGGCACCCTCGTTTACAGACCCCCCGGACCCGACCCCAGTTCGGCGACTCCCTCGCTATTAGCATTCAGGAAGCAGATCAAGACTTGGCTTTTTAACCAATAGACCTCCCACCTCCAGCCCAACCTCTTCATCAGCACCCACGCCCGACTACATCCTCCTCGGAGACCTGAACTTTCACCTTGAGAACAACAACGACAGCAACTCGACAACCCTGATCGATAACCTCGCCAACCTCGGACTGAGGCAACTCGTCACAACGCCTACCCACTCCGGCGGCTACACGCCCAACCCCGTCTTCTCCGCAAGTCCCACGTCTCCTTCAGCCACACCACCGAACTCCTCTGGACCGACCACCGCTGCATCCACTTCACCTTCCAGAAACCCACCACACACCACCGCACCCAACAGATCCCTCGCCGCTGCTGGAGAAAAATCACCGAAGACCAACCACATGCAGACCGCGCTCTCAGCCCACCCACCGAACCCTCCAACACTGATGACGCTGCCCACAGCCTCAGATGCTTGATCGGCGACTGCACCAACACCCTCACCCCACTGAAGAAACCCCCCCCACAGAGACACCAGCAAGAGGGCCAGCTGGTTCACCCCAGAACTCCTAGCCTCCAAGCGAGCCTGCCGGAAACTAGAGAAGAAATGGCACATCGAACAGATTCCGGACAGCCACGCAGCCCACAGGGACACCACCCGCAACCACCATTACCTCATCAGGACTGCCAAAAGGACCTCCTTCAAAGATCGCCTCGACAACAACGCACACAATAGTAAGGGGCTCTTCAACATCGTGCAGGAACTCTCCAACCCCAGCGACATCCCGCAGTCGCAAGCCCTGTGCGACTCCCTCGCCACTTTTTTCCACCGCAAGATAGCAGACATCCACGACAGCTTCAACACCCAGACAGCCCCAACAGACAGCAACACAACAGACTCTCCGCACTCCATCGACCATGACCCCCTGCTAGCCTGGGTCAGCGTGAGCATCGATGACACCATCAAGACCATGAGCACAATCCACTCCGGGTCCCCATCAGACCCATTTCCGCACCACATCTTCAACAAAGCCAGCAGCTCCATCGCACCCCACCTGCGTAACGTCATCAATCTCTCCCTCGAGACCGTGACCTTCCCAGAGAGCTGGAAACATGCTGAGATCAACGCCCTACTCAAAAAACCCAAGGCAGACCCTAGAGACCTCAAAAACTTCCGGCCCATCTCTCTGCTCCCATTCCCAGCCAAGGTCATCGAGAAGATCGTCAACAGACAGCTAACCCGATACCTCAAAGATAACAGAATCCTGGACCCTTCCTAGTCAGGGTTCCACAGCAACCACAGCATCGAGACCGCCCTCATCGCCACCACCGACGACATCAGGACCCTGCTGGACAACGGTGAGACCGCTGCCCTCATCCTCCTGGACCTCTCCGCCACCTTCGACACCGTCTGCCACCGCACACTACGTGCACGCCTCCACGCCGTAGGGATCCGAGACAAAGCTCTGGAATGGACCACCTCCTTCCTCTCCGGCAGAACCCAGAGCATCCACCTCCCCCCATTCCGATCCGAAGCCTCCGAGATCATCTGCGGCATACCCCAGGGAACTTCCCTCAGCCCGACACTGTTCAACATTTACATGGCCCCGCTCGCACACTTCGCCCGACAGCATGACCTCAACATAATCTCCTACGCCGACGACCCTCAACTGATTCTCTCCCTCACAAAGGACCCCATCACCGCCAAAGCCAACCTCCACGAAGGAATAAAGGCCGTCGCCGACTGGATGAAGATCAGCCGACTGAAGCTGAACACGGACAAAACTGAGGTCCTCGTCCTCGGCTCCAACCCTTCAGCCTGGGATGACTCCTGGTGGGCGACAGTACTGGGAGCAACCCCGACACCCAACGACCACGCACGCAACCTGGGAATCATCCTCAACTCAACGCTCTCCATAACCAAGCAAGTCAACGCCGTCTCCTCCTCCTGCTTCAACACCCTCTGCATGCTCCACAAGATCTACAGGTGGATCCCGACAGATACAAGAAGAACAGTCACCCAGGCCCTCGTCAGCAGCAGACTCGACTACGGAAATGCCCTCTAGGTGGGAGCCCCGACCAAGCTCATCAAACGACTGCAACGCATCCAAAACGCCTCAGCACGACTGATCCTTGACGTACCAGGCCACGGCCACATCACCCCCCACCTGAGAAACCTGCACTGGCTGCCCGTCAACAAGAGGATATCCTTCAAGCTCCTCATCCACGCACACAAGGCACTACACAAGACCGGCCCAGCCTACCTCAACAGACGACTTTTCTTCTACATCCCTAACCGCCAGCTCCGCCCTACCGACCTCACACTCGCCACCGTCCTGCGCATCCGAAGAACAACCACCGGCGAGAGATCTTTCTCCCACCTCGCTGCCAAGACCTGGAACACCCTCCCACTGAGCCTACGACAGACCCAAGACCTGCTGACCTTCAGGAGGCTACTCAAGACCTAGCTGTTTGATCAATAGCTGCCCCCCCGCCTCCCAGCGCCTTGAGACCCTCACGATTATGTAGTGTGCTCTACAAATGTTTGATTGATTGATTGATTGATTGATGTTTGCTCCTATGCAGTTCAACTGTGTGTGCTGCCCAGTCCTCTGGTCAAGTTGTTTCCACCTTTGTGTCCCAGACAACATCTGTTGGGTGTTGTGTTGGATGTATGTGTGTTGTTTGTGTTTTTGCTTCACTTCCTGGGTGTGCTGTTTTCTTTGTGCTGTGCTGTATGGTGTTGTGTGGGTTGTTGTTCTGTCACTGATGTCTGCGTGTGTCTGGTTTGCTTGGTGTGCACACACAGCTTGTTGTGCTGTGTGTATGTTGCCTTGTGATTGCCTGGTGTGCATCACCTGATGTCCTGCTGCGTTTGCTCTGTGATTGTCCTGCCTGTGCATCTGTTGTTTGTTTGCTGTGGCTGTGTTGTTCTGTGATGGTGTACTTCTTGTGTGTGTTGTGGTATGTTGTCTGTGCATTGTTCCTGAGTGAGGAGGTTGTGCACTCCTGTTGTGCCTGTGCTCCCATTGCCTTTCCCCAGTTTAGCTGCACAGGGCATATCTGTTGTTGTGGCTCTGTGTGTGTTTCTGTTGGGCTATGTGTTTGTCTATTGTATTTGTTTCCACATTTGTGGTGGCATCCCTGTGTGGGTGTGTGTGTGATGTTTGTGGCTGAGTCCAGGGTTTGTGGTTGTTTGTGTGTATATTGACTGTCAAGTATTGCCAGCCTTCAGTGTGTTTGGCACTGGTGTGTGCTGCTGGTGTGAGTATGTGTGTAGATTCTTACTGGTGTTTGACAGTCCTGAGGTGTGTAGATGGCCCCTGTGTGTAGTGCTGCTGGTGTACTCCTGTGAAGTAGTTGTATGGATGTGTGGCTGTTCACAGTTTGACTTCTGGGCCTTCCTTTCATCCTTGTGCATATACATGGTTTGCCTTGCTGTCTCCCAGTGTTGTTGCACTGAGCTGTCTGTGGTTTGTGTTCACTGACTGTGCCAGCCATGTGTGCTTTGATGGTGTGAGGGTGTTGTGCTCTGTTCCTTGTGTTGATGTGATCTATGCATGCTTGTTGTGTGTCTCCATGACCTTCCATTTGTGTGCAGGCCCCTTTGGTTTCCCTATTTGTTGTGGTCCATTGCTGTTGGCATGTGGGGTATGTATGTGTGTGTGTGTCAGTCTGAGGTATGTATGTGTGACTGTGCAGGCTGTGTGTCCATTTGGATGTTAATTCCTTGTATGTGTTCATGTGTTGCTTGTCCTCATTGCTATTTCCCTGAGTGTGGGGTTTTGTGTGTTTCCCTGGCCCTGTGCTACTGTGCTGTGTGTGATGTGTTCCTGTGCAGCCACTCCTGCAGTGTGTGTCTCCATGATTGTTTGTTGTGTGGTGCAGGGTATTTGTTGCCCTGGCTTGTTGTTGTGCATGGGGTGCACAGGAGGGGCACATGGCATGTGCCTTCATGGGGTGTGCTAGTGTGTGGTGGGAGGGGGTGTGACCCTGTGGTCTTTGTGCCCTGCCCATGCCTGGCACTGGCCCTGCCTTCTGCATTGTGCGCATGTATTTGCTTGTGTTCGCCGCTGCGGTGAAGTGACCGGGACATTGACGCATGGTGGCGGTAGCTGTTTGTCCAGGATCCAGCAGGGTGACTTTGTGGCAGGTGAGTGATGTGTGGGTGCCCTTGTGGATGTGTCCCTGTCCCACCTAGGGTGTCTGATGTGCATTTGGACCCTTTGTCAGGCCGTGTGTTGGGTGTTGTGTTGTTGCGTACCTAAGGCGGCATCAGGGGCGGTCCATGTGTTCCTGGTGATGTAGCAGGTACAGCACCAGAAAGACGTGTAGAGCTGGGTCCATGGCGGTCATGACCCGGACTCTGATTTTGCGCTCCGCTGTCGAGCTTCTTCCGTGTCTGATTGGGCGGTGTCTCCGTTGTGGTGCGTCTGCTTGCTTGAGTCATCCTAATTTGTGGAGCAGGGCGGACGTCATTCCTCACGGCGGTGGGTCTCCATTGGCTCCCACCGCCACGGTGGCGGGGGTACTTTGATGGCGGTGCGCGTCGCACCGCAGCAGTTGGGAATTGGCCTATGTTTGTCAATACTAATATGGCGGGCATGATGTTCGCTGCTGGCAGGCGGAAAAAGGCATTTTTCTGCACCGCCAGCGCCGCGGTGGTGCCACTGCCCTACATCTTAATGGACCCCTAAATTACTCCAATATCCTTAGCCATCAAGAGAGAGATTATTTGGTCACCAGCTACTGCTCTGTTTAATTCCTCCACTCCAGTGACTAATTTACATTGACCTATTACTGAAGAAGACTCAAAACCCCCTTACCTTTCCTTGTACTTGATTTCATATTAAGCGTCATTATAGGTTTTTACTTACTGTGCTGTTATATTTTTTACCCAATGTTGTACATTTTTCAACTTACACCACTCAGTTTTCTCTACGGCATAAGGAATGTTCTTTTTATTTTTCACCTCTTCTTTTTTTTCTTTCACTCTCCCTTGTTTCTTTTTGATCTGTAAATTTCATATTTAGTTATGTTACTTGCACATAACTCATTATAGTTAACTTATGATCATTGCATCCTTATTATGAATGTTAATACTATTTTACCTGTATTATCTATATTTCAATTAAGTTTATTTTTAAAAGTTAAGTTGTTCAACTTCATGGAGAAGTCATGAAGAGTTATGGACATCATGCTTGATGCCATGATCACAATCTTCCTGAAATCAGGGAAATATCCCCTGCGTTGCGGATCTTATCAACTGATTTCTCTTCTCAACAATGACTTAAAGACTTGTAGTGAGCTTTAAAAAGAAAGTCCAGCAAGGGGGGTAGATTGTAATTATATAGCGTGTTGAATCATGTGTCAAGGTTAAACCTGATCTGGTCAAAGATGATCTTCCCCTTCCAGTAAGGGTTTGTCCGAGGACGTCATGCTCACATAACACAAGGCTAGTAATGAATCTCATCAACACAGTCACTAAAAATAGAACCCTGGTGGTCCTTCTCTCGCCTGATGCAGTGAAGTTCTCCAATTGGGTGGGTTGACGATTTATTCAAAAGGTCCTTTCTCAAATGTCATATCTTCCTTCATTATTCCAAAATATGTAAATGCAGCAGCTAGAATAAAAATCAGAGGGGATTTGCCGCATCGCACTCATGAGGAGTACAACACAGGGATTTCCTCTGTCCCCTCTAATAGGTGCCCTGGCTATGGAACCCTTGATTCATAGAATCATAAATAATCAAGCTATACATGGCATAAGTGTCAAAGGTAAAATGTTCAAATTTGTGCTTTTGACTGACAGCATTTTGTGCTTCTTGACTGACCCAGCCAAGTCCCTCTCAGCCCTTAAAGAAGAACTAGAAACTTTCTCTAGAATTTTAGGGTCTCATATAAACTATACAAAATCCTCTGCGATAGGAGTGGCGGATCCAAACCAGAATATGAAGCAATGCCTCCAAAATGAAGATTTCATACACAGAGGGGCCCTTACATTATCTGGGAATATGGTTACCGACATGATACTACACCTATATAATTACAATCTACCCCATTGCTGGACATTCCTTTTATAGATATCTGTTGCCTAGGCGGTCTGGGCCTGTCCTGGATTAGCTGGATTAGCTGAATCAACAGCATCAAGATGAACGTCCTCCTCATTTACTATATGTGGCACATCCTCTTCCCCCGGCCATTCCTAAACAGACCTTGAAAGAGCAATAATCTCATCTCTTCTTCATATGGGAGGGTAAATCCTTTATTGTTTTTAAAGCTATTTTTTTAAATAAAGCAAGACGAAAGGAGGCCTCGAACAATATATCGGGCCGCTCAGATTTGTCAGACCTCAGAATGGATGCAACAACTGCAGATACAAGCTTGGCTGATGGTTGAAGAAGTGCTCTCTCCTATCCCATTACAACATTTGCTGTGGCTTCCCTCATATCATAGACCACATAAAGATGCGCTCTTGTACACCATAAATATACTATTAAACCACTACACAATCCAGATTTCCCATGAGGCCAACATGACTCACTGTTCTTAAACCCTGAGGGTTCTAGTCCACACAGGCTATACAATTGTTTTGAAAATGGAACCCTGAAATCCATAGAGTAATGTGGAGCCTTCTATCAAATACAGTTAAGAGACAAGTTCAAGCTAACACAGGCCTTACACTGGGCGGGCACTCAGGGTGGACGTGAGGTGACCACTGTAGAGTCAATATTCGACCAGGCCTCTTACTGAAACCGCATTTCCCTCTTATATCAGGCTTAAGCTAGAGACTATGAACCAGTATGAAATAATTATGTGATGCAATGAGGATATGAACATGCAGTGGACTTAGATAAGGAAGAACAGATGGCTATGAGGCTAAGGATGGCATCAGCTTCCATTTGCACCAAATATGGAGAGTGCCTTCATTGTAGTTCTCAGGTGGTTCCTGACTCTGGTCAGACTTAAGGCCATGTTTGGGGCCACCAATATGTGTTTAAGAGATTGCCAACTGAGAGGCACAATAGCCCATATCTGGTAGTCTCGCCAAGGTGCTCAGTCCTACTGGGCGTCTTTGTTGATTTCATAAAATAACAGGAGTCGTCCTCCCGCTTCATCCAGTTGGGATTCAGCTGGGCCACTCAGGAGAAGCCATGATTTATCCCATGCACTCCCTTATGGGGTGACTCATCGTGCAATTTGTTTCAGTAGGTAGGCCTATGAAGGACAAATATTTGGCACATTTACATGAATTGCAAATTGACTGCACTACTAGCAGATAAAATGTTCCCATTTGAAAGGAAATGGAACTTATTAAAGACTTATATAAAGCCTTAGATTGTGAGTTGGAGAATTTTGCGACATGTCTCCCTTCTGGTGAGAAAATGTCAGTATCACAGAATACGAGGCCCTTCGGAAGTAGATACCACGGAGCCCGAAGAAACGTCAGAGGCCCAATAAAGTAAACAACATTTATGGTTCATAAACTCGAATTCTCCTGAGCTATAGTCTTGCCATTTTTACTTCCTCCCAAAATTATGAACAGATTCTTGTGACTTCCCATTCCCCTTCTGTGTCCTCCTTCAGGCCTCTTCTTTTTGCTGGACCCCTTTGTAATGCATCAATGTGGGAAGATTTGTATTGTCTAGTTATGTGACTTAAAACTGTAAAAATTAAGGGGCATGTGTACAACGGAATGACGGAGCGTGGTGTTAAGCAAAACTTGCCAATGCCGCACTCCACCATTCTGAAAACCCAGGGCTGCACCGTATTTACAAAGATACAGTGCACCCCCTGCGTTTCCTCTAGCGCTTGCGCTAGGTTAAGCTACCTAGTGCCAACACAGGCACCCTTGCACTAGGGTGCCTGCATTGAGGGAATTCATGGCGCTTTGCGGTTTCTATGTGTGCTGCACAATGAAGCACACATAGAAACAGCAAAAACGAGTAGAAATCAAGCAATTCTCCTCATTACACCATGTCAAGACCAGATTTTCCTGGTCTTAATTTTGGCACTGAACCATATTTATGCCAACCTTGTAAATAGGGGGTAGCGTCAAAATCAATGGTTTTTGCTGCAGAATGCCCACCACAGCACCCATTGCCCACCCCTTTCACGCTATGTATAGCGTGAAAGGGTGCCTTATTTACAAGGCAGCATTAAGCCACATTAAGTGGCTTAACGCCCCCTTGTAAATAAGGCGAAACCCCTATTGCCACAGGAACGTCATAAAAAGTGACGTTCTTGTGGCTATAGGGGCTTGTAAATATGCCCCTAAGTGTGAAAAAAAATATATACACTGCATGAGCATTGACTCCACCAAGAGGAATATTTTCTCTCACCTCCTGCTATTGGCTGTTTTGTGTATCTTTCCGCCTTCCAGGAAGTGCGGCTATTGAAATGCACATGGGACTGTTTTACATCTGAAATTATACTCCATCACCACATTGTTGGCACCATTCAAATCTCTAGTCTATTTCTTTTATGAATTTCATGTAGAAAACATTCATTTTTAGGTCTGGATTTTCCAAGACCTTTTGATCTTACTGAAATTATTTGTATAGCAGACTTATAGATACTTTCAGCCTGCCCTCTTCATCCTTCAGTCCGTTATTGTGTCATCACATTTTTCTTCCGGCCACTACAGCATACAGCATGGGGCTGAGTGTCAGACTGCTGCATCCACTGCTTTACTTCATTGTCGTCATGGCTTTTCTTTCTTTCTCCCTTTAAAAGGTGCATATCCACACACAAAGTATTTCCCTTAATTGCCATTGACTGTTATGGTAATGTGTGCTTTATGAAACCAAAGAAAATGTGTTTTTGTTTTTTCGAGTGAGGAGGACCCTGCCGCTTGCTCAACAACAAAGGGGCCAATTCCGATCCGGGTCGGAAGGGTACCGAACGGGATCCGGCAGGAAAAACTACACGCCGTACGCGTGTTTTCCGCCCGACTCGTACAGTTGTACAAGCGAGCAAGTACGATGCAAGCTACATGAAATTCACCGACCGACTCGTTTCCGGGTCCGAACCGCTCCGTACGTCTCGGTTGGAAGCTAACCGTGGCGTGCAATGGATGTGATTCACGACTGAGCCAGTACGATGCACGCGTCAGACAGCCTGTGCGAGCTGGAGTGTCCGGCTCGCAAATCGTCCAGGTGGTTGCCTTTGGGGTCCGCGTCGGACCCCCTGTCACCCGCAGCCCTACGACTCGGGCACAGGGGAGACCCATGTGTCTCCCCAACACAGGCATGTATGGTGCGGATGGCACCGACGCGTACTCACTGTTGGGGGAGCAACGTACCCATTCAGTCAATGGGAGCCCATGTACGCGTCGTACGACCGCCTCCCATTGAGTTCTATGGGAGTCCGACCGAACCGAGTCCGACAGCATACGGCCGCATCGTACTCGCTCGGTCGGACTGCAGGACTCCGGCTCGGTCGGAAAACACTCCGGATCCGGCTCGTCAGAGTGCTTTCCGACCCGGATCGGAATCGGCCCCAAAGTGTTTAAAAACCGTGACAAAGCAAAATAAATTTTGACAAATCCAAAAGACTGGCACCAATAGTAGAGCTATTGGCTTTTTCTGCTCCTTTTTTCCCCCCAGCATTGACAAAGCCCATAAGGCTTTATTAATGAGCTTAACAGCATCAAGCGCGTGCAGTGCATGTAAACAGCATTGACTTTCAAGACAAATGTTTAAGAAACTCAGATGAAAGATACTTTTAAAATGATTCCATCACGACCTTTCGTACTGCTTTCCCAATCAGATTTCTTGAACGAATGCTACAGACTGATGGACTAAAAGGAAACGCGTTTGTCCTTTTTCCAGTCATGTGTGAGTCTCCAGTTTCGCCTGACCCACAGATTGTGCCCATTTTGAATTTATTTTTCCAGTTTCTGAGATGCTCCCCAAAGCGACGGGAGTGCTTCCTCTGTGCAGTGGTTGAGATGCGCTGGAGTTAAGGAGTTTAAGCTAGTGGCACCACACAGACGCGGAGGTACCCTCAGGAATTGCCCACAGCCAGCCGCGCCACGCGCGAGTTCCCCAAACGGATGCCAGTTCAGATGCTGGTAATTAATTAGGACGCAGAATGGAAAACATCTCTCCCTCCCCATTTCAATTACCTCGAAACATCCTCTCGTGGGGAAGAGATACCAATCAAGGGGAATGAAGTAATCTGTCTCTGATAATAAGAGCGCGCTCCTTCCGAGAGCGCGAGGAACTTCCTCTCCGTGCCGACTGCTAAACAGGACCGTGGCCTAATGTACCATGCGGAAGAACACTGTGTAGCTCCCTCCCCGCGCTCTTTTCGGAAAGCCTTTCAAATACTAAAAATAACCCCACGCGTCTCTTTTCATCTTCCTGCTCGGGGGCGCGCGCGCGCTCCCTGGCGCTCCCTCATCATTCTCTCCTTATTCAACACAAATTGGGAGTGAGAAGGCTTTTATCGGATATGGGGACGGGACAATTGGGGCAGCACCCGCAGCCCCATGGTTTGTGGGGGGATCAGAGCTATATTAGTGCTGGTCCTGGGGTGTTTATGGGCATGGGGTTATCAGACTTATTTCATATATTTTTGTTTGCGTGCTCAAGCAAAGGTTTCTTTCTCTTTTGACTTTTCTCTGCACACCTCCTGGTTCTACGGCAAGCAGAGGAGTTGTCCAAGCGCAAACTCATTAATATATTCAGTGCATCAAATTGGAACAAATAAGTGCAGGTACTCATTAAAATGAGCTAGAGGTGTATTGAGTGGGCGGGGCTAGGGGCGGGACTAAGGGCAAGACATGATGATACTGAGCGACTTCTATAATAGTTGCAGCACACACCAAAACACATGATAAATGTGTTTATATAAACAAAGCAGGTTAACTCATTACACAAAAGGAAAGATAAATGCGATAATAGGTTAACATTTCCTTTTTTTGGCAATAGTTGCACATTCATAATGCCATACTGTTAATTGCTGTTTTTTGGCACAATACTATATATTTTTGAGCACATAAGAAGGAAGAAACTGAAAATACACCCACTTGGAACCAAAGCTCTTATGGCACCTAGCAAATGAAGTAAATAATCATGACCCTCCCCAGAAGATATCTCTTGTCTCTTCCATCGATCTATCCATTTATCCTTTCATCCTACCAATTACCTGTTGATGTCCACCATTTAACCTTTACAGGCTGTCGTCTATTCAGTCTTTGATCCATCATTCAGTTTTTCCCCATTCTGTCTGTCCACCCTTCATATCCAAACCTATCCATCCATCTATCTTTAAACCTATCCAAACATCTTTTCACTCATCCATCTCTTTAACCACCCGTTCACTTGTCCATCAGTCCTTTCGCTCATCTATCCATCAATCCTTTCACTCCTTTAAACCATCCACCCTTTCATTCCATCCACCCTTCCATCCATCCTCCCTCCCTTTCATTCATCTATCCAATCTTTCACTTATCCACCCATCATCCGCCCCTTTATCCAATCATCCACCCATCCATCCATTCATCCATCTATACATCCACCCTTGCTCACTCATCCATCCACTCACTCACTCACTCACACACCAATCCTTCCTTTTATGTTATTTATGAACCTTTGTCGCTAAGCAGACATGTACACACAAAGTGCCAACCATTTTCTTTAAAATAGCTCCTGAGAGTGTCTTGATTCTCTCTCTTGCTTTTTTCTTACATAAAACAGGCTTACAAATGCAGGCACACACACAAACATAAGCAGACACACAAAAGCATTGGGTATGTTAAAAGCCATGCTATACTCTTTACCTACCATGACTTTTTTAATTGCCACTGCCAAGGGACTGCCATGATTCCTGTGTTTGCACAAATGCACGTGATAGTGTGAATGTGATTGACAGCACAGGGTCTGAATGGACCCTGCTCTGTCAAGCACAGCGTGATGGTGAGCACCCAGACATAATTCAAATGAGGCCTGCTGAGTAGCCCAGCTGGGACTCAGATCGGGGCTACACAAGCGGCGCCTTGGCTGCCAGACACGTTCCACTCCTGCTCATTAGCACCCTCAGCCAATGAGCATACCTTTTCATGAGTACCAGTACTCTCCTCGGCAGTAGAGAAGTGCCGGTACTCAGAGTGATAAATCTAAGAAGTGCCGGTACTCAGTACCGGTGAGTACCGGCCCATTTAAAGCGTGCATATATTTCCTTCTTGCGCTTGACACCAGACAGAGAGCGGTGTAGTCCCTTCCCGACTTTGGTTGTCCCCGCTGGACCCCTCTTTCTTAGTAAGTAGGTTAGCAAAGGTACTGCATGCAATAACAAAGCATTTCAAATTAAAGAACGACACACAATGATCTACGTTTTAAGGTTTACTTAAACATTCAAAATACAGAAATGCACAAACTGGGCAATCAAAGTTAAATCAGTAGATGTTCGATTTAATAGGTAAGACAGCTAAAGTCAGTAGAATTCTGGTCCATGACTATCAGACTCACCTTCAGAGAGTGGGAAAGAGTTTCTTCCAAACACAGAGAAATCTCTCCCTTTTGTAGGGCTTTAGACAAAAGCTTAATAAATGTACTGCATTTATGCATTAGCACATCGTTCCCACGCTCACAACCAATAGACATGAATAATAAGTTTGAGGATTCTCTCACTATTCTAAGGCATAGAGGCCTAGTGTTCACAGCATCTGCTCGCGATACATGGAATGTTGCATAGTATGTTATCCAGGCTGGAACAGTTTGTATTTGTGAAACTGCGCTCTCCTTAAGTAGTCACAGAAACATTTCTCAGCATGTGAAAGTCTATGAGTCTTTATCACTACACAGAACAAAAACAAGCATTTGCATAGCCAATAGGTCTCGCCTTTGGGACCTTATAAGTGTTTAACCATGCAACAGTTGCATAACTAAACACTTATAAGGTCCCAAAAGCGAGACCTATTGGCTATGCCAATGCTTGTTTTAACTGCTGCAATCTATTGAAGCATCACGGAGAACATCAAAGCGGCCGCGAAAGTGACCGCGATCAAACATCAAAGCGGCCGCAAAAGAGAAAGTAATCGCGGTAAAGCGCGACGCGCGCGCCCGCGCACATGCACTGTAGGTCTAGGCTGGCCTGGTAGCACTTTTTGGAGCCCTCTCAAAATGTCTCGCCAAACCAGCGCATGCGCTGGGTCAGGCGAGACCTAAAAAGCAGCTAGAGTCACGTGTTTTTAAGGGTGGGCGTAGTTCGCGAAGTAGCACTTCGCGAAGCTACGCAAAGTGAAGTTCGCACTACGCGAGCTACGCGTAGCACTTCGCGAACTGCGAAGTAACATGTTCGCACTGTGCAAGATGTTGTTTTCAATGATTGCACAGTGCGGACAAGCAACCGGCACTGTGCAATCATTGAAAATGGCATCTTGCACAGTGCGAGCTGTAGTTTTCTGCTGCTCGAGTAGATTTTTACTCGAGCTGCAGCTTTCTCAACGCGAACTGGTAGTTTCTCATCGCGAGCGGTCGCGAGCATACGCGACCCCTCGCAATGAGAAACCTGACCTTCTCGCGTTGGGAATCTCGCCGGGAGGTTTATTTTCCATGCTCGCGATCGCGAACAAGGAAAAAGTCTCGCCAGGATGTCATTTTGCTTGCTCGCGGTCGCCAACTTGACGTTGAGGACCGCGAGCAAGCAAAAAATGACCGCAGCACTACGCAACACTACGCTGCGCGTGTTCGCACTGTGCTACGTGCAGTTCGCGTAGTGCGAAGTAGCGCGAACTTCGCAAACTACGCGAGCGTAGCGTAGTGCTTCGCCCAGGCCTAGTGTTAAACTGCAGCGTCGCAGTGAAATAGACAACAAGGCCTAGATAGCCCTTACTGTTGCTAAAGGTCTACCTTCTTAGACACTATGCATTACATGTCAACAAAACTACTCTCACAGACCTTTAGTGACAGATGTATCATTGCATTGCATTGCATAGTGTTGCAAGGGCAATCAAATACTTAAGTCAGATTTACCAAGCAACGTAAGGTCATCTTGCGTGGACCTGTGTGGCATGGTAAATCTGGACTAACGCAAGGTGGCACTAGAACCTGCCTTGTGTTATTCTGTTCTTGCAAGGCATTCCCAGTTTTACAAAGACTGGTATACCTGGGAATGCATCAAAATTCTATGCCTTCCCACGGGAGGCGCAATGAGGAGAAATATCTTTATTTCTCCTCATTGTTTCCTCTTTCTAACTCTGCTGCAATTTGCAGAACACTTAGAAAGAGAAAAGAAAACATCTAAAGATTGATTTTTTTCTGGAAGGTGTTCCCTTCCTGCACATAAAGAAGCCTGCCAGAAACGACGGCAACCATGCACCATGGCGCAAGGGTGACTGTGTTGGAGCAAAGCAGCAGATTGTGTTCCAGCAAAGGCAGAGAAGAAGAATGCATCGTAAATTGATAGATATGGATCATTCCTGCTCTTTCCCTTTCACGCATGGCAACACACCAAGCTGTCTTGCTGCGTTGCATGAAATATTAATAAATCAGGCCCATAGTAGTTTGTTGCAGGGCTGAGTAGCGAGTGTACAAATTGTTGCTTTTTTAGCCATTAATTGGATTTCACTTGTCTAGGTAGCAATTTCTTTGAATGGTGAAACGGCTGTCTGCAGATGTGGGGTTGTCCGAGGTAAGTATGAAAGTGGCTGGTAGGTCTGACTTGATAGGTAGTTCTGAACTGATGGGTAGGTCTGACCTAGCATGTCAGTGGCACATCAAAAGAAGGCTACCGCAGGAGCGCAAAGCCCTGGTTATTAGTCGGCTTTGAGCAGCATAGGTGTAGGTAGCTCGGCTAACCTGCCTTCAAGCTCTGCAAGACAGCCAGGTACAGACAAGAGGACAACCTTGCCTGCTCTTCTAGGTAGTGGGAAGAGAACCTGTAAGATACATATGAAAAGTGGAATTGTCCACAGCACCATTTAGCTGTTACAAGCTGCATGTTGTTATTGTCTCTTCAGGTGTGGTGCTTCGGGGTTCCAAAGGTAGCATGAGCTTGTGGCAGAGCACGCTGCAGTCTGTGTGTAGGAAGGTAGTGCTATATGCAGTGCATCATGCAGGAGGGGAATGGTTGGAGCTGATGTATATGTAGGGAGAGCTGGAGACTGGAGGAGAGCTGGAAGAAAATAAAAGGTGTTGGAGTTGGGGTAGAGCAGTATGAGGTAGGTGGGCAATTCGAGCAAGAAAGTTGCCAAGGTTACCAAACTTAATACAGGGATGTGAAGGCAAAGGAAGTTGGTAGTGATGTCGTGGAACATAGTGAAGTGGTCATAAAGAAGGAAATGAGTGTGGCTGTGTTTAGCCGATTAAAAATAGTGAGAGGAATGAGAAAGGTCTACTATACATGACCAGAGATAGAAAAGGGACTGTGCAGTGGTATTTTGGTTACTGAACAGGGAAGAGAGCCCAAGGAAGGTTCAAGAGACGAGGTACATGAGTTGACCAGGTGGCCGAGAGTGAAGGTTACAATAACAAAACTGGACATTCCCTCTTTTGATTTATGCTAGATTGTACTGTGACCAATATCTTATGTGGTGCACCTCTCTTTACACATACATGAATATCATTAGAAAGGTACAAGCTCAGGTAGGACTGGTGTAGGACAGACGGAATAACCAGCTCATTGTATGGATGGGTGAAGGTCAAGAGGTGCAGTAGGAATTGCTTCATATGGATACCGGGGTACAGTGGATGGCACCTATATGACCAGCCCCATCATGAAGATGGCCTGCCTTTCCACTGGCTTCATCACCACTGCTTTATTAGCTGTTTCTGTGCTGCTCTACCCAGTGAGAGGTGTGGATCATTGGCAGAGAAACTTTGCAGCAGAGGTAGGTAGGTGGGTCTTCCAATCTGAGCCATTATTCTAAGGTAGCATATACATGTTGTGCTGATAATGTCCAATAAGGCAAAAAGAACTATTGATGGACAGAATGCAGAACAATGTCATACATTCACCCCAGTACAGAGATCTGGGCCTAAATCCATTGTTTGTTTGCTCACCATGCCATTCTGTTTGGACCCAGCCATATGCAAATCAGTCTTGACCCTGTGCCCCATGGGAACAGTCCAACCCGAACTGCCAGGCCAGGTCCTCCCTGGACTGGAAACAAGCATCCTAGGACCGGTTTCGGGGTTTACCCCTCTTCAGATAGGATAGCTTGATTCCAGTGGCATGGAGAGCACAGGGCTCACGTCTGAGCATACCGTCCCACTCGGGGTGACAAATGCAAGAAGAACTATTGATGGACAGAATGCAGAACAATGTCATACATTCACCCCAGTACAGAGATCTGGGCCTAAATCCATCGTTTTTTTGCTCCCCATGCCATTCCAGTTTGGACCCAGCCATATGCAAGCCTGGTTTTGCTTGTGTTCATCTTCAGGGGGGTGAGGCTTGGCAGTCTTGAGTTGGACTGTTCCTATTGAAGAGAGGCCATGGCTGATTTACACATGGTTACTCCCTGTCTGGAGGGGCACAGTAAGCAAAATCACGATGGACTGGAGTGAGGCTCAGAATACTTCTGAGGATCTGAGATTAATATCACTTTTGATTCTTTCAGGATATACATCATGACACGAGTGCTCAAAGTTCAGGGTTCCCACAGGTCAGACTTTCAGCCACCTTGATGATGGCGATATTGGATATCAGAGATGGAGGGGGACGGGGGGGGCAGGGGGTGTGGGAGGGAGAGCGGGTGGTGGACAGGGGGAGTTATGGTAAAATGCCCATACTCCAATTAGGTTGGGGGCCTTGGAGCAGGGGCTGTGTTTTTACGCATGTAAAAAGGTGGAGGGAAGCATCGCAGAGGATTATTTTCAATTTGGTTTTCCTCTGATTTCAGGGTTTTTTCGGTTCAAAGATGGCTGAAAAATGACTTTTTTCTGAAACGAATTAAAAGTCACGAGCACAAAATTGTTGAAAGAGGTTTTGAGGCATTTGGTTGGTCTTGGTTGACCTCATTGTATCAACACCGTGGTACTGACGAAAAAAGCTAAATTGGAATTTAAGAGGAATTATGAATAATTCATAATTTGTGGTGGTTGAAATGCCGTTGTGAATCGGGCCTGTAGCATTTCACAGCGAGTGATCTTGGACACATGAGCCTGGAGTGGATGGGCTGCAGCAACGTACCAACCAGGAGAAGTTTCACGAGGGACTGGCCTAGGAAGGTTAATGTAAACAGAAATATTGAAGGACATATTGAGGTATTTGTTGGCTATACTAGTGAAGGCTTCCATGTTTGTCCTTTCGCTGCACATGTTGGCTTCAATGCCAACCTCCCTCACTAAAAGTAGTCTCAGTGGGTCATGCCATACTTCACTTTCTGGAATTTAGTGAATTATTACAGTACATCTGCCCGTTTTGGTGCACCGTTTTGGCAAAGGAGATGCTGTTAATGTGCATGATTTTGCCATTGGTGTGATGACTCGCCCAGCCTTGTAGCCTTCGCTTTCCGCTGGTAGGTATTGTTAGGAGTTCATTGCAGAATCTAATTATCCGCCACCGAACACTGGTCTGAAAGAGGCTGCGGGAAATGTGCTTAAGCTATACCTGCATTCGACCCAGAGCTGTGATAACCTGTGAGAACCATAGCATGGTTTCTTCACACTTACAGGGGCGAGGCCAGGAATCCTTATATTTGAGCCAAATGTATTTATCGTGAATACATTAAAATGAGTACTAATCATAACTTTAATAATGTACAGAATAAGTTCATTTATAATATGTTCAAACTACGAGGGGCCACGGGCAAGTCTGTGCTGGAGTGCTAAGTCGTTTAATAAATGAATGAGAAGAAGTAAGAAGAGGAAAAAAAAACGGTACCCTCTAAGAAGTTTAAAGAAATAGCCAGTGGACAAACGTCTGATGATAATTAGGTCATTAACTTTTCTACACATGAACCTACTGAAGAGGAGCAAAGTGTCCTTAGTAAGGGTATAACTTTCTGCCCAGGGACCCATTTTGCTCTAGTGCACCGGCCTCCAACCTATTCTGTAGGAAGAGTTACTTGTGTTCAATGGAAATCTTCCCGAGCTACTATTATTATTAGAGATGCAGTAGTATCTACATTTGACAAGATTATATTAGTGGCCACCATATGCAAAATTCAATCAATCAATCAAGGCATTTATATTGCGCACTACTCACCCGGAAGGGTCTCAAGGCGCTAGGGGAAGGGGGTCTGCTACTGCTCGAACAGCCAGGTCTTGAGCTGTTTTCTGAAGGCGAGGTGGTCCTGGGTCAGCCGAAGGTGGATGGGCAGAGAGTTCCATGTCTTAGCCGCAAGGTAGGAGAAGGATCTTCCTCCAGAGGTGGCTCTCTGGATGCGAGGGACGGCGGCGAGGGCGAGGCGTGCGGATCGTAGCTGGCGAGTGGGCGCGTAGAAGGCGAGGCGGTTGTTGAGGTATCTTGGGCCCATGTCGTGGAGAGATTTGTGTGCGTGGGTGAGGAGTCTGAACGTGATCCTCTTGTTGACAGGGAGCCAGTGGAGGTCTCTCAGGTGGCTCGAGATGTGGCTGCGTCGGGGGACGTCTAGGATGAGTCGGGCGGAGGCGTTCTGGATGCGCTGAAGTCTGTTCTGAAGCTTGGCTGTTGTTCCGGCGTAGAGGGTGTTTCCGTAGTCTAGTCTGCTGGTGACGAGGGCCTGGGTGACCGTCTTCCTGGTCTCGGTCGGGATCCATCGGAAGATCTTGCGGAGCATGCGGAGGGTGTGGAAGCAGGATGAGGAGACGGCGTTGACTTGTCTGGTCATCGATAGGGAAGAGTCCAGGATGAAGCCCAGGTTGCGTGCGTGGTCCGTTGGCTTTGGTGCGGTGCCTAGGGCTGGGGGCCACCAGGAGTCGTCCCATGCGGAGGGTGATGGTCCAAGGATGAGGACTTCTGTCTTGTCCGTGTTCAGTTTCAGGCGGCTCAGGTTCATCCACTCGGCGACGTCTTTAATCCCTTCGTGCAGGTTAGTCCTGGCGTTGTCAGAGTCCCTGGTGAGTGAGAGGATCAGCTGGTTGTCATCGGCGTAGGAGATGAGGTTGAGGTTGTGTGGGCGTGCGATGGCCGCGAGGGGTTTCATGTAGACGTTGAAGAGGGTGGGGCTGAGTGACGATCCTTGCGGGACGCCGCAGATGACTTCGGTGGCCTCAGATCGGAACGGAGGGAGGCGTACTCTCTGTGTTCTGCCAGCGAGGTACGAGGTGATCCATTCCAGGGCCTTCCCTTGGATACCTGTGTTGTTGAGGCGTTGGACTAGGGTGCGGTGGCAGACAGTGTCAAATGCTGCGGAGAGGTCCAGGAGGATGAGGGCCGTAGTTTCCCCGTTGTCGAGTAGAGCCCGGATGTCGTCAGTGGCTGCGATGAGGGCGGTCTCAGTGCTGTGGTTGGCTCTGAAGCCGGATTGCGATGGGTCGAGGGATCCGTTCGTCTCGAGGAAGGTGGACAGTTGCTTGTTGGCGATCTTCTCGGCGACTTTGGCAGGGAAAGGAAGGAGCGAGATAGGGCGGAAATTCTTGAGGTCGGTTGCGTCCGCTGTTGGTTTCTTCAGCAGTGCGCTGAGCTCGGCGTGCTTCCAGCTCTCCGGGAAGGTGGCTGTGTCGAAGGAGATGTTGATGATGTCTCTGAGGTGGGGTGCGATGGTGGAGGCTGCTTTGTTGAAGACCTGGTGGGGGCACGGGTCCGTTGGAGAGCCGGAGTGGATGGTGTTCATCATGCGGGCAGTGTCCTGAAGGACTGGGTTATTCTTAAGACCCAGCGGTGCCAGGGAACAACACCTGAAACCTTCGTGGGTTACCTGTTCTGGCGTAACAAACACAGAGACACGGGACACTTCCAGCGACGTCAGAGATCAGCGTTTATTTACTGCAGGGATACAGAGGTCACAAGAAGTACACAACGTGTAGGTTCTCGGAGACTGCTTCAAATTCGTAGAAGTGGATCGCTCCTTTTATACAGGTTTTTGCCATAGCACAGTATGGCGAACAAAGGTTACAACTCAGTTCCCACAATAAACTTCAAAAGGGTCGTGTTCATGTTTCAGGAGGCCGGAACATAATTACAACAGTCTTGCCGGTTCTCAACTGTAAAAACATATTCCCTCCGCAATAAACACATTTCATCCTAACCATAAACACATTAAGAGGAAGGACGAAAAACAGATGAAAGGATAGGACAAGAATACACAACGGGTTAGAAAAGAGTGTCAGGGGCAATAAAGGAAACTCGATAGAAGGGTCAAAGACCTCGTGTCTAATGTATGCGTGGCTGAAACAATAGACCGGAGCGGCAAGATGAGCCTTGAGCGGGGCCATCTGCCTTACTCGTGTCATTTCCCCCATCGTAAAAGTCACCTCAAAGAAACACGTGTCCTTCGTGCAAGCTTGAAAGTCCCAGGGTCACGAAGCGGACAAAAACCCGTTCGCTGGCTACCTGAGGGCAAGAAACAAAATGGATGCCGTATCTAAAATGGAACCCGAGGGTTCGGATGAACAAACCCAAAAATGAGACGAACCATACGTGGCTGCATAGCGAAACTACGTACACCCACTATACTCGTCATTTGCGGTTCGGGGATACCAGACTCATCCATATTCGTCATTACTCAAAAAGTGCCGTCTCGTCTCATACGGAACCTCAGACGCTCCTTTTGCCCTCATGTAGGCAAGCACTAGTCAAGATCGGAATCTATATCAATATTCATCAGATCGTTCAGCTGCTGCTGGAACATCATCCTATTCATCAACGTCTCCTTGGTAACAGATGGCCGCCTTATACACGTCGCAGCACATAAGCCACATAAGGCAGGACCACACTGTACACAAAGACAACACGTGAACAGAATCGTTACAACAGCCCCTACGATCATTAGAATCTTCCAACCCCAGGTTGACATCAGGCCCCAAAACCATCCCAGGAGCGTCCAATTACCTTCGTCCACGTGTATGGACTCGGAAATCTTGTGCAACTTCGAGATGGCTTGGTAAACAGTTGGAGCATTGTCAGGAATAAAAATGCAACAACTCGAGTGGATAATTTTACACACACCCCCTCTATCTGCAAGAACAACGTCTAGAACCATACGGTTCTGCAACGTCATGAGTCTATCCGCCTGTAGTTCAGCTGTTAGATTACCAAGGGCATTTGCAGTAATATTAGCAGTCGACTCTACCACACGGGTCAACTGTCTTAGGTTCCTACTATTAACCATAGGTCCCCAAAACGGCAAGAAACCCTTAAAGAAATCTCCTGCTTCTTGACCAGCAGTGTCCTCTTTGCTAATAACGCCTCTCACGACTCTAGTTTTGTGATAGTCCGAAGCAACTGTGAAAGTCGGCGGTAAAAGATTCGCAATATAACAGGTACCCGAAAAGTCACGGGGTAACCATGTATACGCGCGTTCATAACATACAAAATAGGTGCCCTTAGCAGTCAGAAAAACAGGGGAGGAGAGCATCGGTAGGACATACGTATCAGTGCAAGCACTGTTCCCAAGTTGTGCTCTTGGATTTCGACCCAAACCTTTCAAGCAGAAATTACCAAGGTGCGGTACAATCCATATTGGGGACGAGCTCTTAAGCTGTCTATCACCCACTGACGTACTATACTCAGTCTCACTCAGATCCTTATAGGCCTGCACTTCTTCATCTGGGATGAGTGATGCATCAAAGATATCTCTATCCAGATCTGCTATGGCTATCACCAAAGGCTTGTGGTACGGCCCAGGACCAAAATTGACAGACCGTGGCTCTCGACTGGGGTAGGAATCTAGTGCACTACGGAACATAGTTTGGAATGCTCGAGCTGAACCCTGGGAGCTGTATGGAAGGACAAAATACGGAATACCCCTATCCATGGTGTGTGGCATTAACCCACATACCCAACAATTGGTAGTATTCACCACCAACTGATGCTGATGTAGAAGTTGAACAAAGGAATTATTCATGAATTCCGCGCGCCTAACCTGCTCATGTTGAGGCAAAGGATGAAAGGAATGTGGGGAGACAGTGGTGAGGGAACTTAGGTTAGGAGAAAAGGTAGGCGAAACAGAAGGCAAGAACAACGGCACTCCGAAATACACTCCACCCACCAATAACATAGATAAGGCCAGAAACAGTAGAAACACCTGAAACAAAAAACATTTTGTTCGTACAACCCTCCATAATTCTGATCTCTGTGCCAACACCCTTTCTTCTTCCAACAGCTTAGAGAATGCCATCCTCTACAAACGGTCCGTGACTTACTTGACGCACTTCGTTCTGAGTAGCAATTATCAATCCCCAGGAGTTCCCAGAGATCGACAAAAGTAACCAACCTAGCGTCAGAAACCTGCTAAACAGAAAGGAGTACCCGCACGGCCCTACGGTGACCCGGATGGCGAGGTTTCCACGACAAATTTATTACAAGTCTCTTAGCAGTGGAAAAGCACAAACAACTCAAAAAGAAAGGATGTAATCGTTCATAATATTCGTAACGTCAAAAACCACTGTACTGTTACTTTTTATTAGTCCTTGAACGAAGAAAGTATCGACTTCTTCCAGGTCGAGTTTGCTCTACAAACAATTGTTCAGCTGACGCAACAGTGTTCGATGAAGTGGACAACGAGTCAGACCTTGGGTTCTCTACTACTGATGACTCCACATGTGGATCTGGCAGTGACGAATCCTCCTCCACAAGTTGAGCATCACTAAATGGCACAAAGTGCAAAGGAGTCTCAGTTTCTGAGGCCGAAATCCCAGTCCTCACCCAACCGTCAGTTGGTAAGGGGATCGGTACCTTCTTTGTGTGGCTGGCATGCACCCAGTTTTTCCGACCCTCCAGTCGGACCGCTGTCCTCGTCGTCAATAAGACTTGATAGGGTCCGACGAATCTTGGCTCCAAGTTACGCTTTCGACCAAAGTTTCGGGTAACCACCCAGTCTCCTGGCCGGAGCTGGTGTCCAGGACCCTCTGTCTGCGCCGGTAGAGCTTCAAGGACCTGTTGATGGATTAACCGTAGTTTAGTGGTCAAATCATGCAAGTAATCAATTAACATTGGATACTCAAGACTATCAAAAGCCCTAGGCCTCGGGACTCCCCAAATATTCGCAGGGCGACCGAACACAATCTCATATGGGCTAAGCCCTACTCGAGAGTGTACGGTTGCTCTGGTCGATAGGAGAGCCAGAGGCAAGGCATCAGGCCATGACAGACCAGTCGTAGCTTGAACCTTAGCGAGTTTCAGCTTCAGGGTACCATTGTACCCTTCAACCAAACCCGCTGCCTGAGGATGATTAGCACTGTGGAATTTCTGTCGAATTCCCAGGCCCTTACACACACTCTGCATTACACTTCCCACAAACTCACTCCCATTATCCGACCATACAATCCGGGGCATTCCGTACCGAGGAAAGTATTCCTTCAGCAGGATTTTTGCTGTGGACAGGGCAGTGTTATCCTTAAGAGGATAGGCCTCAATCCATCTGGAGAACGCGCAAACCACAACCAAAACATACTTCAGGTTATTGCATCTCTCCATATGGATAAAGTCCAACTGGATAACCTCAAAGGGACAAGCAGGAGGAGCAAAATGACCAGGAGGAGTGGGGGTGCCTTTTCCGGGATTATGCATCAAACACACCATACAATTCTTAACCACTCTTTCGGCACATTTAGCAATACCCTCATTCCTCCACACAGGAGACAAGAACTTACATATTCCTTTCGCACTAATATGTGACAACCCATGAGCCATCGTCACAACAGCTAATACATATGCATCTGGTAACATCCACCTCTGAGATTCCGTCAGGTCAACCCAACATCCATGCATATCCAATTTCCCTGTACTTTCTTTCCACTTTGTCTTTTCAGCTTCAGTAGCTTCGTTCTGAATTGCTTTCACACTCTCAACGGTATTTTCACACATACCAGTCTCCGTCGGCCACCTTACTGAACTCGTAACATACATTCAAGTCGCAATATTCTTAGCCGTTTCCTTAGCGATTTCATCCGCAAATGCATTACCACGACCAACATCATCCGTCACTTTTCGATGTGCACTGCATTTAACAATCGCCACTTGTTTAGGCAACGTCAGTGCATCCAAAAGATCATTCACGAGATGCCCGTGTTGGATCTTCGTACCATGCGATGTCATAAATCCTCTTTCTCTCCACAATCTTCCAAAGTTATGCGCAACACCAAATGCATACTGACTGTCAGTAAACACATTCACTCGCTTTCCCTTCGACAGAACACACGCTCTTGTCAATGCAATTAACTCTGCCGCTTGCGCGGAATTCTGATTCAATCTCGCAGTTTCCACCACCGTGCTCAACGTCACCACAGCATACGCAGTCGTCACATCGCCATTCGGCAATTTGAAGCAAGAACCATCCACATACAAAGTACCATCGGGATCTGCCAAAGGAGTGTTTTTCAGGTCCACACGACCTTTTGTTTCTTCTTCAGTCCGTAAATAACAATCATGTGGCAGCACATCATCTGATTCCATATTAATCGGCAACAATGTCGCCGGATTCAGTACATTACAACGTTTGATCTGTATATGACTTGCCAAAAGGGTCAGCTCGTACCCAGACAACCTTGCACTCGTCAGATGTTGAGTCTTTGTCCGATTCAAGAGCGTATCAACTGCATGCGGAACCATTACTATGAGCATATTATCCATAACAAGACCTGCGGACTGTCGAATAGACGCCGCTGCTGCCGCTGTCGCCCTCAAGCAACTCGGCAACGCTCTAGCTACCGGGTCTAAGGTCGAGGAAAAATATGCACACGGACGCTGCTTATCGCCAAATTGTTGCGTTAAAACACTCAACGCACAACCGTCCCTCTCATGGACGTACAATGTGAATGGCTTGCTGTAATCAGGAGTACCTAACACAGGAGCCGAACACAACGCATCACGTAGTTCAGAAAAACTTTTCTGACATTCCTCCGTCCAAGGCAAAGGAGTCGAAACGTCCTTGCACGTGAGGGCTACCAATGGCTTCGCTAACAGTGAAAAGTTCGGAATCCACTGTCTGCAGTATGACGTGATACCTAGAAAGGCACGCACATCTCTCTGAGTTGTTGGCACAGTCATTCGAGCAATTGCTGCAATTCGTTCAGGGGTCAACCTTCTTCCCGCCTTTGACAATAAGTGACCGAGATAGGTAACTTCTTGACAACAATATTGCAGCTTGGAAGGTGACACTTTATGATGTAAAGCACAGAGATGCTGTAACAGAGACACCGTAGCGGCTTTACAGAGCTGTTCAGTGTCAGCAGCGACCAATAGATCATCAACATACTGAATCAAGGCTGCACCAGCCGGTAACACAAACGCATCAAGTTGACTCTTAAGAGCTTGGCTGTAAATTGATGGACTCTCACAGTAGCCCTGTGGTGCGCGCTTGAATCTGAAGCTGCGACCACCTAATGAGAAACCGAACAAATCTCTGCTTTCCTCAGCAATCGGAATGCTAAAGAACACATTCTTCAGATCGATCACCGAGAACCATGATGCAGTGGCTGGAATCAGAGTCAGTAAAGCTGTAATGTCTGGAACCACAGGAAACTGCGGAACAACGACTTTATTCACCTCCCGTAAGTCGATAACTAGACGGTACACAGGAGGTTTGGAGGGATCCGTTCGTTTCAGAATAGGCAACACGGGACTATTGCACACATTACCCCGTGTCTCCTCAATAACATCTTTACCGATCAGATCGTAAATGATCGCTAACAATGCCCTTTCACCATCAAGGGAAATACGATACTGAGGTATACGTGGCAAACGCGCACCAACTTTCAGTTGGACAACATAAGGTGGTATATCCAACAGGCCCACGTCATTGGGACCTGTCGCCCACAAGGAGTCCGGAAGAGCTTTCAATGCCGCCGGGAGCTTGTCGATCGATAAATACATAGGGGAAATCACGCTCTTACCCAACGTAAGCTCCACACCCGTAGGAGAACAGTACAAAGTCGCATGTAACCTTTTCAACAAATCTAAGCCCAAAAGATTCTCACCACAACCAGTAGTCAAAATCAAGGGAGCTTCTAGCTCATGAGACCCAATTGTAAGGGGCAAAGGACTAGAAACTGGATTGCTAACGGGGCGCCAGAGAATCCAACGGAAACATTCGTTAAGCCAGACAAAGGCGCGCCAGGGAGTTTCGAATGCATGATGGAACTTTTTGCTGCACCAGTGTCCAACAGAAAAGGCTCAACGACGCCCAAAGTGGCTACTGCAACATAAGGCCCTCTCTGATCAACCGGAACTGATACTTCTCCCTTCCTTTGTCCATGGCTGTCCTAGTAGATACTGTCCGTATCAACATCACACTCAACATAGCAATCATCCACATGATACTGTGCAGACCGACCGGACGATGGTTCGCGCCGATCGAAACAATTGTGCGAGTCCGAAGACGTGGCAAAGCGGTCGGCCTGAGTCTGGGTAACTCCGCGACCTCTACCACGGGAAGCCTGTTGAGGACCACTACGTCCTCCTCGAGCCGACACACCATTGGTCCGATCACGGAGAACCGGACAATCGAACTTCAGATGGCCCTCCCCACGACAATATGCGCATTGATTATATCCCAGCACAAAGCGAGGTGCGGGCGAAACATTTCGCGTCTGCGATCTGGAGAACTGTGGTTGTGATCTGTTTAGCTGCTGTGTATCACTAAAATTCGAACGCGGAGGATAGGCTTGCTGCAATAAGACCTTAGTTTTAAGATCCTTCGTTTTCTTATCTGCGCGCTCACTTTCCTCCTTTTCTCTATTTTCGTAATATTGGGCCGTGGCCAATATTTGGGCAGTGGTAGAAACAGCCCACGAACTCTCAGAATTCTTCAACTTGTTGCTAAGGTCGGGCAACAAGTTCGATACAAACTTATCAACGAACAGCCGCTGACCACCCTCAGAACCCATGTCCTGACCGCTATGATCAACAAACGCTTCCTCAAATCTCGTAAAGAAATCAGAAACACTTTCCTCCCTCTTTTGTTTGCACGCTGATAATTTGTCCCAATTGACGCGCATCGCTGGCATAAGTGTTTTCATGAGGGTAATTATCCTCTGAGGCAAAGCCACAATAATCTGTTCAGGTTTAGCCCCACCGACCTGCCGGGCATCTGCCGCTGTAAGGGCAGCCCAGTCACCGCCTAGCTCGGCTACGTGATTCTCGTGACGAATTTTCGCCCAAATCGGCTGAGGCACCACATTGCCAAACAACATGTCAATATCGGCTAGGTTCATGACAGTAGCATCCACCAATTGGGACAGCTCCTTGTAATAACCCGCAGGATTCTTACGGGGATCAGGCAAGGATTGTTTCACTTGTAAAACTTCCGATCGTTTCCAAGGGAGGTGTATCCACACTCTCTGGAAATGGCCTGGGACAGGAGGGTTAGCAGCCTGATCACCTGGCATCCATACCGGGGGAACTTCCCGCATGGGATATTGACCAGGTTGTGCCATCCATTCCGCAGTCGCGTCCTTAAACAACGCACGAGGTTGCACCGTACATCGAAAGGATAACAAACGTTCTAGGGCCTCTCGAACTTTGTCACCCACAATTACACCCGTGGCAAACCGAAACTGCAGCTCGGAAACCTCAGGTGGTATATCATCAGCTGTATCATCGTCCCACTCCTCTTTCAATGACTTACACAATTCTTCGAACACAAATCGTTGCGTGGGCACATTAAACTGGGAAAACGTTTCAAACACTACACGTGGGGTGTATTTAACAGGGTTACGAATCCATCTACGTGCCGTTTTCACCAACGATTCACGTTCTCTACCATCAGGAAGCTGACTGCGTCTTTGAGCGACATCTGAAAGAGTCGAGCCAAGTATCGGCCCAAAAAGCGGAGAATAAAGAGAAGCTACAGCAGTCATGAGACGACTACGAACAGAAGGAGAAGAGGAAGAAGATGCAGGCGTAGCAACAATAGGGGTGGAAACAGTGGAAGTAGACGCAGCAGCAGGAACAACAGGAATGACAGGCTGAGGAGGGACTTGGAAAGGCGCAGTAGGGAGAGAAGCCGGGACAAGAGGACGTACGATCTGTGGCCCAAGGGGATTCGGGAGTACGGGAGGAACGGCGGGCTGACCAGCAGCCGCCAAAACAGCGGGTTGAGGAAGAGGTGGACGAACGGGACCCATAACATCGGGAGCATAGGGAGGTGGTGATTTCATCAGATAAGACAAGAGCGAATCCTCCACCGCTTCTTCACCTGTCTTGTCAATATTAGAAGGTAGCACCGGATAACATTTATCCACTGCCATATGATGAAGCCGAGCACTAACTTCCTGCTCTTTCTCATCTTTGTCTAACTGATATTGTTCTGCATTGCGCATCACCGTGATAACACCTTCTCTTTTATTTTTCTTATTCTGTTTGATTTCTTTCTGCTTGGCCTCTTTCCGCCATAACCGGAAGGAATCAAACATGGCCGGCCTAGCCTTCTTCTTAAATAATTTAGCTTCCAAATTATCTAAAACGGTAGTCTCGAAACTACCATGAGATGGCCAACTAAGGACGCCATCATTTTTAGTGTAGCGAACCCAATATTCATTATATACAATAGGACCCACGCCATGACGACTATAGAGCTCGTAAATTGGAGTTCCAACCGGAGGTATCGGACATGAATCCTCCAGCCGGGAATCCATGCGGCAACATTTGAGAAACCCAAACAAAGTACTACGGCCAGGCATCGTGCACACTAACCAAGTATACAAACTTCAAGGGCTATCGAGTTACGATGTCCTCGCAAAAATTGCAAGACCCTCGGTTTTTGGCAATTGCAATCGTCAAATAAAAACCCAACAACTAAGAACCACGAATGCTATGGAACCATGCAAACAACAAAGCAACACTGGGAGCGACCCACAAATACTTAACTGAGAGAACAATGGCGTCACCAGGAAGGCCCGTCTATCGTCTCGCCGTACAAAGGACTACGCCAGGCGCCAAAACAGGTCGACAGTCAGGGCATCGGTCCGTCGCAGCCGTCAGGAGGCGGGGATCTTCGCGGGAAGAGGCGTCGGGCCACTTATTTCGACAACTGGATCGATGAAGCGGGGTGCACCTTCCCTCGGCGATTTCACACGAAGTTCCTCACGATCGTCGGGCTTTGGACCGGTACCGTTGATGTCGCCCGACGTTGGGCGCCAACTGAAGGACTGGGTTATTCTTAAGACCCAGCGGTGCCAGGGAACAACACCTGAAACCTTCGTGGGTTACCTGTTCTGGCGTAACAAACACAGAGACATGGGACACTTCCAGCGACGTCAGAGATCAGCGTTTATTTACTGCAGGGATACAGAGGTCACAAGAAGTACACAACGTGTAGGTTCTCGGAGACTGCTTCAAATTCGTAGAAGTGGATCGCTCCTTTTATACAGGTTTTTGCCATAGCACAGTATGGCGAACAAAGGTTACAACTCAGTTCCCACAATAAACTTCAAAAGGGTCGTGTTCATGTTTCAGGAGGCCGGAACATAATTACAACAGTCTTGCCGGTTCTCAACTGTAAAAACATATTCCCTCCGCAATAAACACATTTCATCCTAACCATAAACACATTAAGAGGAAGGACGAAAAACAGATGAAAGGATAGGACAAGAATACACAACGGGTTAGAAAAGAGTGTCAGGGGCAATAAAGGAAACTCGATAGAAGGGTCAAAGACCTTGTGTCTAATGTATGCGTGGCTGAAACAATAGACCGGAGCGGCAAGATGAGCCTTGAGCGGGGCCATCTGCCTTACTCGTGTCATTTCCCCCATCGTAAAAGTCACCTCAAAGAAACACGTGTCCTTCGTGCAAGCTTGAAAGTCCCAGGGTCACGAAGCGGACAAAAACCCGTTCGCTGGCTACCTGAGGGCAAGAAACAAAATGGATGCCGTATCTAAAATGGAACCCGAGGGTTCGGATGAACAAACCCAAAAATGAGACGAACCATACGTGGCTGCATAGCGAAACTACGTACACCCACTATACTCGTCATTTGCGGTTCGGGGATACCAGACTCATCCATATTCGTCATTACTCAAAAAGTGCCGTCTCGTCTCATACGGAACCTCAGTCCTCGGGAGTCACCTTGGTCCAAGTCTGGAGAGTGACGGTGGTGTGCGGAGGTTCTACCGATGGGTGCGGGGGCGGAGTCCCGAAACTATCGTGGATATCGGCAATCTTGCGGTGGAAGTACGAGGCGAGGGAGTCGCAGAGGTCCTGTGAAGGGGCGATGTCGTTCCTTTCGGTGCTGGGGATGGAGAACTCCTTGACGATGCTGAAGAGCTCCTTGCTGTCATGGGCGTTGTTGTCCAGTCGTTCCTTCAGGGATTTCTTCTTGGTGATGCGGATGAGCTGGTGATGTCTGCGAGTTGCGATTTTGAGGGCGGTCATGTTGTTGGCGGACTTGTCGCGGAGCCAGGCCTTCTCGAGTGTGCGGCAGGCCTTCTTGGAGACCCTGAGGTCGTCGGTGAACCAGGGGGCCTTCTTGCTTCTGGGCTTGGTGGGTGGGTTCTTCAGTGGGGCGAGGTCGTCGGCACAGGTGGTCAGCCACTGCGAGAAGTTGCGGGCTGCTGTGTTGGGGTCCGTTGTGCTGACAGGTGGGTTCAGGCTGAGGGAGGAGGTAAGCTGGTCGGCCGTGATCTTGCTCCAGTTTCTGTGGGGGACCTGCTTCGGGTGGTGGTGGGTCGTGTTCTTCCTGAAGCTGAAGTGGACACAGCTGTGGTCGGTCCAATGAAGTCCGGTGGAGTGGCTGAAGGAGATGTGTGTGCTGGACGAGAAGATCGGGTCGAGCGTGTGGCCGGCGTAGTGCGTGGGGGTGTTGACCAGTTGCTTCAGTCCGAGGTTAGCGAGGTTGTCCAGCAGGGCGGTGGTGTTGCGGTCGTTGTTGTTCTCCAGGTGGAAGTTGAGGTCCCCGAGGAGGATGTAGTCGGTGGAGGGGAGGGCGTGTGGGCTGATGAAGTCCGTGATGTCATCGCAGAACTGTGTGCGCGGTCCCAGGGGTCTGTAGATGAGGGTGCCTCTGAGGGTGGTCTTTGGGTCGGTGTGGATCTGGAAGTGCAGGTACTTGGTGGCGTTGAATGCGTCGATGGAGTCAGTCGAGATGCGAATGGTGTCTTTGTGTACGATGGCGATCCCTCCTCCGGTCTGGTTGACGCGATCCCTCCTGATGATCTTGTAGCCGTCCGGGATGGCTATGGCGATGTCGGGGGCTGAGGAGGCGTTCATCCAGGTTTCCGTTAGGAAGGCGACGTCAGGAGCAGCGGTGTCGATGAGGTTCCAGAGTTCCACGGCGTGTCGGTGGACGGAGCGGGTGTTGATCAGGATGCACTTGAGGTGGTTGCTGATGTCCGTTCTGAAGGGTGCAGTGCAGGTTCGTAGGCAGGAGAAGTTGCAGGCTCGGCAGACGAAGGGTCCATGGGTGCGTCGCGGTGATGCTTGATAGCATCCGGGGGTTCGGCCGGCGTTGAGTGTGATGAGTGTTGCGGCAGCGTAGGTTCTGCGGGGGGGGTGGTGGACGCGGGGGCCAGGGGGTCTGGCGCTGGGCGTGGGCCAGGCGCGGACGGGCTTACCTTTGGCGCACCTTCGGCGCTCAGTCGGCGTGCCCGCTGCGCGCGTCCGCTGCGCGGTCGCTGAGGGGGCGTCATAAGTAAGGAGCTGGGAGGGAGGGTCAGCCGGGAGGCGGGAGGCGGGGGGACCAATGGGCTGCAGGGGGAGGCGGGCCTGGGGTCAGCGTCGGCAGGAAGGAGGAGCGGACCAGGGGCAGCGGCGGAAAATGGCGCGAAAAGGAGGTGGTGGCGGCGGCGGCACCTACCAGGAGCGAGGGCAGCGGAGGTGAAGCGGAAGGTGAGGGCAGCGAGCGTTAGGCGTCAGGAGGTAGGCAGCAGGCTGCGAGCGTAAGGCGTCAGGAGGTAGGCAGCAGGCAGCGAGCGTAAGGCGTCAGGAGGTGGGCAGTAGGCAGCGAGCGTTAGGCGTCAGGAGGCAGGCAGGAGGCGGTAGGCAGCGGCGGCAACAGGAGGCGTCCAGGAGCGGCAGGCAGCAGGGGTGAGGAGCGACTGGCTGTGGGGGCACAGGGGGTCACACTGACCAGCCCGCCTCGGCTCCTTTAAGTAAGGAGCCGGGAGGGAGGGTCAGCCGGGAGGCGGGGGGACCAATGGGCTGCAGGGGGAGGCGGGCCTGGGGTCAGCGTCAGCAGGAAGGAGGAGCGGACCAGGGGCAGCGGCGGAAAATGGCGCGAAAAGGAGGTGGTGGCGGCGGCGGCACCTACCAGGAGCGAGGGCAGCGGAGGTGAAGCGGAAGGTGAGGGCAGCGAGCGTTAGGCGTCAGGAGGTAGGCAGCAGGCTGCGAGCGTAAGGCGTCAGGAGGTAGGCAGCAGGCAGCGAGCGTAAGGCGTCAGGAGGTGGGCAGCAGGCAGCGAGCGTTAGGCGTCAGGAGGCAGGCAGGAGGCGGTAGGCAGCGGCGGCAACAGGAGGCGTCCAGGAGCGGCAGGCAGCAGGGGTGAGGAGCGACCAGCTGTGGGGGCACTACCAGTGATCACCTCTGTGCTTCAGGGACGGTTGCCAGCAGTAATGTGAAACAAACTTTGTCAATGTGGAATGCCTCTACATTGGTATTATCTAGCAGCCAGAGCTTAAGTCCCCCTGGCACCAAGTTAATAATATTAGTACATAGCACATGAACGCATGGCAGACTCCAGGATTGACAATTGGACAAATTTCTTTCCGAGTCAACCACTAAGAGCTCACTACGGAATATCACTTGTCAATTACAGGAAGCCAGAACCAAAGGAAGTGTGAGGTAGAAGCTAAGGGGCTCATGAATGAGAGGGTTGCATCATGTTTGCACCACACAATGTGGTACATGCATGACACAAACTTGAAAGTCAGATTTTTAAAGCCATGCAAAACCACTTTGCTTGGTTCTCAGTGGCTTAACAAATCTGGAGTGATGCACAACTGCGCAAATCACTGTGTTGCTTTGCTCTGCCCTGGGTAGGTGTTCCATGGGCATTGCGTGGGTGTTTCCACGCAGCTCCCATGAATTTTGACGTACCCCCAGATTTACAAAAATGTGTAAACCTGGGGATGCACCAAAAACATACACCTTCACGGGAAATGTCTCTATTTCTCCTTGTTTCTTTCTCTTTCTATGTGTGCTGCATTCAGTAGCACACATAGAAAGTGGAATATGCCTCAAAGTATTGTTTTTGGGCAGAAGGGTACCCCTTCCTGCACAAAACGATCCTGCATGCAACACAAGCACCTTTGCACCATAGTGTACAGTGCACTGCATGTGCCCAGGGCCTGTAAATCAAATGCTACTAGTGGGACTTTAAAGCAAACACAGTCACAGATCTGGGTTGAATCTATCATTGTTCTTTAGATCACTTCGCCACCCCAGTTCAGACCCAACTATAAGTAGATATTTTAGTGACCAGGTATAGAAAGCAGCAATAGGAGCTCTGCACAGAGTGTTGGGGATTGGTAGGAAAAAGGAGAAAATAGCTTGATCGGTGCTTCTAAGAAAGGAAGGGTCGGTTACGTAAACAACACTTATACGCCCCTCATAGGAGTGGGGCAGTCAAATACAAATAATCCAATCCGAGCACACTAGCAAAGTCCAAAGTCAATAATGTTGTAAACAGAAAAACAGTGCAAGTGTCCACATTAATCCCGAATCAATAGTTCGGGTCACATGAAATCCAAGGTCGCAGTTTTCAAATGTAAGACTGGTAATCTTTTTTTCATGCAGCTAATGTTCAATCCAACACATAAGTGGAACATGTAGTCAGCATACATTAATTCAGCACAGCAAATAACATGGTTCAGCCAACACATGTTTCGTCGATCAGTAATTAATACCTTGACTTCTTCAGGGCTGTTAAGTGGTCCAATCAGAATACAGAGTGTAATCCATCCATGTAACCGCCTCCGTGTGGATAATACTATAACGTAGTATTGATATATTTTAGAGTCAAAGTAGAATAATACAAAGCGTATTCCTCGTGTGTCTATGGCATTGACCCCCCAATCAGCCAGGCTAGCTTGAATCCAGGGGCAAAGTACGAGAGGGACCCACGTCTGGGCATGCAAAACTGGGGTGGCGAAGTAAACTAAAGAACGGTAATGGATTCAACCCAGATCTGTGACTGGGGGTGAGTGTCTGAAAAATGTCAGCGCTCCGTCCATCAACTCCTTGTGTTTGCTTTGTTCGCCCTAAGTTGGCAGGGTATGCCCAAACATGAGTCCCTTGCTCCCTTTGCCACTGGATTCAAGCTAGCCTGGCTGATGAGGGGTGTTACCCTGAAACAAGTCCCAGGATGCTTGTTTACGGTCCAGGAAAGACCTGGCTTGGCAGTTCGGTCTGGGCTGTTCTCATGAGGAATAGGGTCAAGACTGATTTGCATGTGGGGGGTCTGAATTGGGGTGGCGAAGTGAGCTAAAGAACAATGATGGATTCAACCCTGATCTGTGACTGGGAGTGAGTGTCTGAAAAGTTTCAGCGCTCCGTCCATCATCTCCTTGTGTTTGCTTTGTTGGCACTAGTGAGCCTGCAGCACTGGCTGGAGTAGCCCTTCAAACCTGTCTCAGGCCTGCCACTGCAGAGCCTGTGTGTGCAGTTTTAACTTCCATCTCGACCTGGCAAGTCTATCTACGTGCCAGGCCCAAACCTTCCTTTTTATTACATGTAAAGCACCTCTAAGGTAGGCCCTAGGTAGCTCCATGGTCGGGGTGCAATGCATTTAAAAGGTAGGACATGTGCTTTTAAGTTTCACGTGTCCTGGTAGTGAAAAACTGCTAAATTCTTGTTTCACTACAGCAAGGCCTATCTCTACCATAGGTTAACTTTGGAGCTGCCTTGTAACATTTTACAAGTGTACCTTCCAATTGGGAGGAGATAGAAAATTGGATTTTGGTGTCCCTTTTAGTGAATATGTTTTTTAAATTGCAGGTCTGATAATGCCACTTTTAAAAAGTTAGCATTTTCTTACTTTAACTATTCTGTGTCTCTGCCTGTCCCTAGAATACATGTCAGGGTGGGATGACAGCTGGACTTTGTGAATTCACTTTAGACAGTCACACACAAAGGAAGCTGAAGTGTGCCCTGCATATCCTGATTGCCCATCACCAGGCTGATGGGGCTTCCCGAGCTGGAGGGAGGAGTTGACACTTGCACCAAAATTGGGCTGTGCCTGTCCTCACACAAAGAGTTGCATACCCCCTGTAATGTGTCTGGAGCCAGGGCCGGGATGGGCAGGGTATTGTGCATTACAAAGACATTTCTTTGAAGTCTCCCTACTTCAAAAAGACTAAAATGGGTATAAGAACTGGACCTCTGAAACCATATACTCAGAACACTTCTGGAATGCGGAGGAAATCCTGCCAGGAAGAAGAGCAGTTGTGCTGTCAGGATGGAATGCCACTTTGCTGCTTGGTTTGGTGTGTTGGCCTGAGGCTTGCTGCTTCTTGCCTGGAAGCGTGAGGGCTGGACCTTACTCTCTACATCCTGCTTTCTGAGGTTGTCAAAGGGCTTGATTGAGTTTGCCTCCTGTTGCTGAAGTCTCAGGGACATCAAAGAATTAATCTGCAGCTTTCTACCAGCACCTGGGCTTCTCAGCTGTGAGTCCTGACCAGTCAAGTGGTGCCGAAACCAGTCCTGGGTCCTTGGATGTGGATTTGGTACTGCAACTAAGAAATCGACGCATCGACCCAAAGTGTCATTTCAGAATCTGTGCATCCCTGTGAAATCGATGGATCTACGGTGCAGGCCCCGAAGATATGGACACCTCTCAGCAAGTGCACGACGCAACGACTTTGACTTTCATTGCAGCCCTGACTTTGCTGCAGTACCTCTGAAGAACCGCTGTTATGTGAGGTTCGAACACCACACCACGACACCTGTGGTACACTGTCCAGACTCTGACGTATCCCGCTCCCTGTGTGGCTTTCAACCGATGCATTGCCTTTAGCCCTTTGGTTCGACTTCGAAACTGAGGAATCGATGCACCACACTCTTCACATCAATGCATCCTTGAATCTGCGTCACCTTCAGGATCTGAGGTCTCGCACCCACAATTGATGCATCACCTCCTCTGTGCAAAGTCTATGGTGGCTAAACTTCAATGACCCTACACCGCCTTTAGGAATCAACGCATCACCTGCATCCCGATGCCTCTACTCCTTTGTGCAACACGTCGTCCTTGGTTTCCGACACATCCAATTACTGTAAGTGGGTCTGCGTGACTCCTGTATCCAGCCAGCGCTCCTTTGTGGTTGGACTGAACTGTTGGATTTGTCCCGGTCAAGCGTGGCCAGATAGCCCCAGTTGGAGCTATAGACTTCTAAGCACAGCATTTTTGTTTAAACTTTAAAAATTCATATCTTGCCTTGTGTATATTGGAGTTTTGTCATTTTGGTTTTGTTTTACTAAGATAAATATTGGCTATGTTCTAATCTGGTGTGCATTACCTGTGTGGGATTTTCACAGTGTTACTCTACACTACCAGAGGGTGAGCACAGGTAAACTTTTAGTGTGTACTACACTTACCTTACCCTGGCTAGAGTGAGGATATCCCGATTAGGACAGGGTGCATACCTCTGCCAACTAGTGACCACATTTCTAACCTAAGGACACTGGAGATTTCTATGGATTTTGGGAAAGGTAAGGTGGAAAGAGAAGTTTCGATTAGTAACAATAGATGTAGTGTCACTTTATACATTGATTGGACATGGTGTCAAATGTAGAGCCTGCACCTATTTTTTGAAGGAATGCAACATGAAGAAATTGAAGCACATGAGAATGCTCATGGAAATAATTAATATCTGCCTCACTAGCAATATTTTTATGCTCAACCATGACATATACAAACAAGAGTGCCACAAAGCCTGGGGCGTTTTTTTTCATACAGCTATGCAAATCTCACCATGGGGTGGTGTGAAAAAAAGCTATAGCAAAGGGTGAGCAATATGGGAAATTACTGGAGAATATACTATAGACCAGATACATTGACGATCCATTTATTGCTTGGAGTAGATCAGAAATGGATTTCAAGGATTATTTTGCAGCAATCAATGACATTTAAGGTTTACATGCTCAATCAGCAAAGAAAAAGGGAACGTTTTGGAAATGAGTGTTTTATAATGAGTAGTGAGATAATATTACACTTTCTAACTATAACAACACTTTAGCCTTTGGCCCGTGATCTAGGCCATGCTTTTCCGAAATGCTTTGGGTATGTTTGCTGTCAAATATACAGCTTATTGTCTCTGCAACAGGAGTGTTTTTATATATATTTATGTATGTATATGTATATATGTGTGTGTGTGTGTGTGCGTGCATGTGTGTGTGTGTGTGTGTGTGTGTGCCAGAGGCTTAAATCTGACCTCTTTATTTGTGTCGGGTGGGAGAACTGGGATTCTTGACATAAGCTGTGTTTTCCCACAGAATGCCCAATTTAAGTCTATATTGGATTAATTACATCTAAAGCTGTCTGCAGACAAGAGCTGAAAGGGACACTATATATCGCCTGCAATCAAGTGTGAGGTTTTTTTTATTAGGGGACTTACTTTCGTTTGTTTTTTTTAATCATCCCGGAACGAACAGACTTATTTTTGACACTTTGTGAGAAGACTTGCCAGACCTTATGGCAGGACTTCACAACCCCCATACGAACAAGAGCCCCCCCAGCACGAGTCGTTTTGTTCATTTTGTGTATCGTTATGTTAGAGTCTTTCACTCGTCAGGTCCTGGAATGAAAACTGTTTGTATTACTAGTTTCAAGCAAGCTGTATCCTTAATCTCCTTTAAATTTAGCTGAAAGGATCAATATTGAGCTAATGATTGTTTTCCTAGATTTAGCATTTTTCTAAATAATCTTGTAGTATTTGGCACTAATCTTCTCACCTATTGTATATGGTGTGGCAGTAATCGACTTTCCAGTGCTTTTTAGTGTCCAAAACAATACTTTGTTTAAATTGTTTGCCTCTTGAGTCCTGCTAGAGAAAAAATATGTTTATTTTCTGTGGCTGCGGCTTTCTACTAACTCCTCAAACCTTTAAGTTCATTTGTGGTAACCTCAGTTCTTTTGCCATTCACTGTCCATCTTTTTGATTAAGAGGCATTCTTGTTGACAAAGAATCTAGCCGCCATATTGTAGTTGGTCACTGCTTCCACAAGTAAGCTATTTGGTGGACCCTCAAGTGATTCTATGTTAGTCTGACAGATTTATGTTTGTTAAATTTCCAGGTTATTGTAAGTTTCTGGGTACTTTCTTCTGGACCACAGAGAGAGGATGGAGTTTTGAGTTCAGTAGTAGGCCCAATTATGATCAACAACTGGACGTCAGCATTCACTGCTCATGCAATTAGTATAAATGTTTGCTGTTTAAATACATAGATGTCATTAGGGAAGTGGCTTGGATATACTGTGGATAGGACGGCCAGGATGGTGAAGACCGGGCAGTGGTGTGTGGATATGTTGATATGGACTTGGATCTGTAACGGATGGCACTCAGAAAGCCTGTATCGGCTGCTTATACTGACTGACGCTACGGGCCTCATTTACTATATTTTGACTCAAAGCAGCAGAACAAGCTTTCCTCCAGCGCTGCCGTGAGTCAAAATAAAAGGGCAGGAATGCACGATATTTACAAGATACGGTGCATTCCTGCCCTTCTCCCCTGCCCAGGCAGACAAACAGCCGCAGTGCGCCAAGGCAGACACCCTTGCGCCAAAATGCAAGGATGTCTGCAAAAACGAGGAGAAAAAAACGTATTTCAGCTCTTTGCGCTACTCCTACGCCTCCCCTGGGAAGGCATAGGATTCTGAAACATTCCTGGGTTCACGACACTTTGAAAATCTGGGAATGTCAGGTTCCGTGGGTGTTGCGTGGGAACACCCACAGCAACACCCATGGAACGCCTTTTTCACACTGAAAAATGTGTGAAAGGAGCCCATATTTACAAGGCCATGAAAAGTCAAGCAGAGTGACTTTACGTGGACTTGTAAATGTGAGCAGGAACACTGCGCCACCGTTGCGTCTAAAAAAGTGATGCAATGGGCTTGTAAATGAGGCAATACATTTCTAAAGAGCCCACTACCCACCAGGATCTCTTGGTGCTACTCATAATGATAAAGCCTGCTAGCTAAACAAACTAGCCTTCAGTTGTTTCTTGAAGCCCACGAGTGAGGTTGCCTGTGTTAACTGAAGCAGAAGATGATCCCAGGGAAGGGAGGCTGGCCAGAAGAGGCATGAAAGCTCCATGTGAACAGCCCGAACTAGGGGACTGCAGTGTTTCCATTTAGAGGCTATATAACTAGATGCCAGTTGATTAAGCTGTTATATGCCGGGCAGCCAATCTTAAATTGGCTATAGATGGCTATAGATGGCTATAGATGGTGATGCGTACCAAGTGAAGAGATCAGTGACTGGCCAGTGAATGATCTTGTCTGCTCAGGCCAAAATTGGTTCTGTCGGCTGCATATTTGGTTGTTTGCAACGAATCGATTAGCCTGAAGACAAGCAGACAATACATTGCAGTAGTCCAACCCTGCATTTATAATGGTTTATGCCCCCATGCCACCTTCCTGACTGAGAGGGGAATTGGAATGGGTATGATTGTTATTAGTGCAGAAAGCAGCTCCTAACAACTGCACTCATTTGTGGAGCTGGAGAAGCATATATGTCAAATGTTACACCAAGAGCATCATTAGGATGGCGGGCGGACTTTGTCCGCCTGCCATCCTGATGTAAAAAGGGAATGCCCACCATAAGTGCGGCGGTCCCGTGGGGGTGATTAAGATGCGCCCACCACACTGGCGGGCGCATCCTGCATTTTTAACATTGCTGCGGGCGGTGCTTTCAGTATCACCCGCCGCAATGCCAAAAATGCATGTTGTGCATATGTATGCACAACATGGCAGGCACCACGCGGTGCCTGCCATGTTGTGCATGCACATGCAGGGGGGGTACCATAGGTACCCCCATGTGCCCTCCCCACCCCCCAAAATCCTGGGGGCCCGCAACGGGCCCCCAACTTGAAAATCCACATGCCTTTCCGTGGCAGCAACGGTGCCACGGAAAGGCTGCCTGGTTGCCGCCACGGAATGGCTGCCTCCCGCCTGCATCCTGATATGGATGACGGTGTCTAGCAGACACCGCCACCATATTAAACCCTTTTCTGCCCGGTCGACTTGTCGACCGGGCGGAAAAGCGGCGAACGGCCTTCTCGTCCGCTGCGGTACCCCCGCCATGCTAATATGGCGGGGGGGAAATGGGTGTACGGCTTTGAGAACTCTGAAAAATGCTAAGTCCAAGAGAATTCAACGTACAGCTTGTTATTGTCAGCATAGGACTGCACACGTACCCGTAGTAGCTTAAAAAAGGTCAAAGCAGGGTCGAAGATAGATATTGAAAAGTACTAGGGACACTGGAGACCCCAGCTGTAGTCAAAAGTTCAAATGCTCTGTTCAGAAAGAAAAGATCCTAGTTCAGCTGGTTGGGAACTATCTGTGAGATAAGCCACGGTGGCCAAGTGCCATCAAGAGGCAGCGACCCCTGTTGTTAAAGGCTGGAGACAGGTCCTACAAAGCCACAAATTAATGCCACACACTGATTAACAAAGTCCAGAATCTTGTCGACAATTTTAATAGGGCATCTTGGTCCCATTTTGAGGTCCGAAGCCTGCCTTTATGCACAAAAGCTGAGAGTGATCAAAATTCCAAATGGCTAGCAGTGCTCAATTTGAGCCAGTGGTTACCGGTGGGTCCCATAGACACTCATTTGTGCAGACCGGCACTTGGTTTACCTCATCAGACATTTACATAGAGAAAGAGAAGGAAAAACACACACAGGGGAAAGAAGGAGGAGAAGCAAGATGGAACAACCAGTACAACAGGAGAAAGCAGGAAACAGCGAGAGTGAGATAAGGTCAAGGGAGTGTCTGTTATTGGATTAAAGAGACATGCGGTAGATTCAAGACAATGTAGCCTTAGTATTTGGCATGCTAACATTTAATAGCACCAGCCAAGTGCTTCTGAGCAGAGCGTTGGAAAACAGACATTAATTCTTTTACAAATTAAACACTGTTGGCTAAGATTGGGAGATTGGTCATAGGCAGATAATTAGATGGTTCTGATGGAGGAAAGTAAAAAAAATTCAGAAGAAGTATCAATATTCTTTATTTCCACTTTGTTGGAACGGAAAAGTCCTCTGCATGGTAATGGACGTGCACACCTGCCTTGAATGGTCCAATTGTACTGATGCCTGGATCCCCAATGCTGATTTTTGTTATCAAGGGCCAACATGGATCAAGCGTGTGCGCCATGACATAGGGCAGTTTCTTAAATTTTGGATTTGTTGGACTAGAAGAGGCATGCACATCGCTATCCTCTTAGTGGTATAAGGCTACTGCCTTTACCAGGAGTTAGTACACAACAAGAGAAGGGTACCTGGTTATCTATTTAACTGCTATTTATTTTATGCGGAGAAAAAACAATGACCATTAGGTTCATCTGTTCTTGCCATGTGATTTACATTTTTTTCATGGCATTTCTAAACATGTTTATGAAGGACATTCAAATCATGCCTGAGAAGCGATCCAATTCAACATACAAAATTTTGCGGTTTGGATACATCAACCATGTGAATATAAATAAAACCAAAACAGTGCAATAATTTCACACAAACAATATAAATTAGACAAAGTGCACAAAATTACACCAGCATAACATGTTCATTGAAAAGGTCCCCTTATTTGCCTCTCAATAGGCGTTTTTTGTGGAGGAACCTAGCCACATGGGAAATGTCTCTCCACTCCTGCGAGGTGCATAATAAATTCACCCTTAGTATGGAGCATGGGATTTGGTAGTTGCCCTATGTGGCAGACAAAGTGAAAAAGGCTGACGCGTTTCTAATCCCTGAGGTGAATCACGGGATTGTCATCAGGGCGTTGAGGCACGGTGTAACCTGAAGTTCATGGTGCTGCTGCAGAGACGGTGAAAATAGCTTTAGGCTTTCTAAACAGGACTTTTAGACCAAAAGAAGGCCGCAGAAAATTAAACATTGAGGCAACAAGACGCCTCTGACAAGTAAAAAGAAGCTTATGAATGGTGACATATAACTAAAAAGTGACGGCCTCGTGTAGGTTGAAGGATGGTCCATGTAAATATTTTCTGCGGCCTTCTTTTGGTCTAAAAGTCCTGTTTAGAAAGCCTAAAGCTATTTTCACCGTCTCTGCAGCAGCTCCATGAACTTCAGGTTACACCGTGCCTCAACGCACTGATGACAATCCTGTGATTCACCGCAGGGATTAGAAACGCGTCAGCCTTTTTCACTTTGTCTGCCACATAGGGCAACTACCAAATCCTATGTTCCATACTAAGGGTGTACAATTTATTATGCACCTCGCAGGAGTGGAGAGACATTTCCCGTGTGGCCTAAGTTCCTCCACAAAAAAACGCCTATTGAGAGGCAAATAAGGGGACCTTTTAAATGAACATGTTATGCTGGTGTACTTTTGTGCACTTTGTCTAATTTATATTGTTTGTGTGAAATTATTGCACTGTTTTGGTTTTATTTATATTCACATGGTTAATGTATCCAAACCGCAAAATTTTGTATGTTGAATTGGATCGCTTCTCAGGCATGATTTGAATGTCCTTCATAAACATGTTTAGAAATGCCATGAAAAAAAAGTAAATCACATGGCAAGAACAGATGAACCTAATGGTCATTGTTTTTTCTCTGCATAAAATAAATAGCGGTTAAATAGATAACCAGGTACCCTTCTCTTGTTGTGTACTATTGAATATTCCTCTATACCTGGTTCGCTAAGGACGAAAACCCCCTCATTGCATACATTTACCAGGAGTTAAGCAGCACAAATGTGGTGGCGGCCATGTAGTGATGATCAGTACAAAAGGAGTGAACAGGTCTTATTTAACCTGTCTCTGAAGTGAGGCCTTCAAACTCACTCATTCAGGGTTCTGCTGCTGTGTGCTTAACTCACTCCTTGGCTTGGCCTACATTGTGTTGCTGTGAAGTGCTGTGTAGCGAATGAGTGGTCTATTTGCACTAGGTGTATGTGCGCCTGGAAAGGGTACACTACAGGGATAATGCAGTACTGGGCAGTGAGTGCTTGGTACATACATGTGAAAGATGTATGTGTGCCTGTGAGTTGTACAATGCATGAAGGATGTAGTGCTACATGTACAGACATGCTAAATGTATGTGCTAGGCATATGTGTGCCTGTCAGTGGTACAGTACATGAAGGATACAGTGCTGTGCTATGTGTGTATTAAATGCATGTACTGTGTGCCTGTGTATTGCACAATGCCTGACATATTATGGGTTCCATTTTGGGAGACTCAGGCCTGCATGGTGAAAGATGAGGAGGTAGAGGATACCCCCAGACAGATTTGTGTATTGCTGCATTCCTGAAAGCTGGATGGGACATACTGGAGAAGGGAGAGCCAGGCTCCCCCCGCCCCCGGGGTTCATTTCAAATGGTGCTTGTGTGAGGAAGATCGCAGAGCACAGCTCTCATGGGCCATTGCTGTGAAGCCACCTGAACCAGCCACTGCCACTCTGGTGCCTACAGAGGGGACGCACTCAGGAATGCTCAATGCACCGATCCTGCAGGTGGGGGTAAGATTGAATTCAGGTGAAATTTGCCAAAGGGAGCGTGCCTGCTATATAGTGCATTGGCACTGGAACACCTTTGACTTTACCATAGAGAGGGAGTGGACTCTGGAGACTCGGACTACTAATGGGCCTGACTCTGGGTAATGCCTAAAGCGAATGGAGAATAACCATGTTTACTAGAGCGCAGATGGAGTAGAACACAGGGAACTGCCTTTGAAACAATAGAGCCCTGATCTCAGGGGGGGCTGTGTTGTTGTGTGTTAATGTAGTATTTATCTTTATGTTGATGGTGTTAAAATAAAAATACTTCTCTTATTCCATAAAAGTGAGCATTTGATTGGACAGTAATTAATTTACTGCTGCTACAGCGTATATTTTGAGTTGTAAGCTTGTGTTCGCTCCCTGTATTTACCTTTCCCTTAGGGAGCCTTGGACTGCTTGGACCACACCAACCCTAAGAGTCAAGTGCTGAACGGGCACTTGGCCCAGTTGCCCGGAATCCATAGTATGCCAGGCCCCAGGACATCAGGAAGAAAAGACCTCAGCAGCCACGGCTGGGCCCAGGAAACCATGCTTGCCCCGTGGCCCTCTGAAAGGGCTTTGTCACGCTGCCTAGGGAGATTAATACAGGGGCAGTTGATAGGGCTAAAGCAGGAGCCAGGTTCCTTCAGGAGTCAGACTGGGGCAGGATCCTTGACAGACTCTAGATTTATGGTTTTTAGAAGGTTAAGTATTCTGCCAGAAGTGGGAAATCGGAGGGAAAATCTTTCTAGAATGATAACAGTCTTCTTTGTGGCCCTGGGGAGTTCCTTTCCACACCCTACCAGCCTATCAATCACTGGTAAGGTGTTACAGATATTGGTAATATTACCGATAAGATAAGAGTTTCGTCTGTTACATAATTCTGCCTTGGGAATCACCTCATCTATGGAGCGACTTAACACTTTTCTGAGGTAGAGTTTACTAAGTTAAAAAAAGACTGGTAGAATGTTTTGGAGCAGTTTGAATAATAGACTACCATTAAATCCTTTTGGCGCCAAAATGTTTTTGTGTGGCTTGGTATTGTGTCCTAAAGATCGGGCATTTGTATTATGGCATTTAGATTGTGGTTCTTCTGCTACAGCTCTTTTGAGTGGTACACCAAGGTGTGTTGTGTCTTTGAATGGTGAAGTGCACGAGGGGATTTGCACCTGGCACAGTCACTGAGGACTCCCTAGGGGCTGTGTGCGTCCTGGCATGACCACGGGAAGGTTCTTAACCAAGGCTGTGCCTTAAATGTAGTCCTTGGACATTCACAGCCGGAACTGCACCTCAGCTCACGTGACATGGTGGATGAGGATTCGAAGGCACGACTGTGACTCGCCAGCGCGCTCACACACGATGGTCGGGACTATGTTTCACTTAGCAAGGTCACTGAGGACTTTTAGGCTGAGATGTGTCTCCCATGGGTGAGCAGGACTATGTCTCACCTGGAAGGGCCACTGGGGATTCCTAGGCAAGGCTGCGTATCACCCGGCACGGTTCCTGGGGATTCTCAGACAAGGCTGGATCTCACCTGTCATGTTCGCTCAGGTTCCTGGAGGCTGTTTCTTACCCAGCATGGCCGCCCAGGGTCCTCTACCAGGCGGGGCTGTGTCTGACTTGACAGAGTCCCTGAGGTCCTTCGTCCTCTCATTAGAATTCTGTGCAGACCTTAGAATTCCTGCCACGCGGAGAGACACGAGTACAGAGCGTGACTGCCTGTGAAATATGCTTCCCTATTTCCCGCCTTCATCTTTCATGCTTTGATTCAGCCGCGCCGTACAGGTCCCACGGGATGTTGTCAACAAGACCATGAATAAAACTCCTATCCTCACATGCAGCCCCTCTGCGCCCCGCTCCTCATTTGTCCCCCCACAAGAGGGGGCTGCGCGTCAGGCCGTGGCGGGACGATAAGTATTTCATGTCGCAAGAAGAATTGGCCCCGTGCAGTGCTCCCGCGTGAGTCAGTCAGCAGGCTCTCACCGTGGGAAGAGATCCGCCACAGGTAAAACTCGCGCCGCACAACTCCCTCTGCAGATTGCTGACCTCAGAGCGCGTGCGCGCGCACTCCAGCGGCACAGGCAGCGCCACCGAAGGCCTGCACACCTTGGGGTGAATTGTGCGCTGATTGATGTTAAAAACCTGTTGTAAACCTTCTGAACCGGTTATATTTGTTTAATATTGTCTGTATTGTTAACACATTTTTCTTGTGCCCAAGAAACCGGTGCTGCAGTGTGTTCATGTGCGTGCCAGCAATCATAGACACTTTCTCAGAGTGACGTAGCAAGGTTACAGTGGCCCCTAACCCAAGCCCGGCAAATGGACCCCCTTCATTAACACCCCAGTGTCTCGCCCGCTCAAGCCATTCCTCAAACTCCCTGAAATAATGTGCCTCTCCACCTTCACCTCACCTGCGCACACAACCTGCTGCGCTCCCTCATCCCTGCTCTGCTGATTTGGGAGACAACGCCAAACCTATGGGAAGAGACAGCTCGCCTGATAGCATGGCTCTTGAGTGGATTAAACACTGTCATTATAGTTTTATAAATGGAAATTACTTTGCTGCAAAGTATGTGCTCTTAACTGTTAAAGCCCCTGCTAATGGCCAGTGTATTCATGGTTTTATGCCCACACGCAGCAGCAGTTTGCACCAAGGCAATTTAAGTATCGGCTAGATTAGTTCACTTCTCTCTTAAGACGATTGAATAATGCGCCCGTATATTGCACCCATACATTGTCTCTATCTCCAATGTGTCAGTAACATATAGAAATAATAGGATTCGAAGTAGAGGTTATTTTGCTGATAAATATTGAGATTTTTTCTTTATAAATTCGACCAATACATGTACCTGTCATTTTACACGGTATGCAAAGCAATGCATGTTTCTTTTATAATCACAATCTGTTTTATTGCCAGGTTGGGGGTACTTTTCTTTTTCATGGTCCCTTGCTTGGAGTCTGAATGCGCTCTTGCAAGACAGCTCGAAAGGGTTATCTGCAGAGATCCAGGCAAACCCCCGGCTCATTTTCAAAACAAAAACAGCAAAACATTGGGCCCGATTGAGACTTTGACGGCTCAGTATATACCATCACTATGGCGGAGTACGTCACTCCCGCAATGGTAAGGATAGTCCGCCTGCCAAATTTAGAGATGTTCGCCAGCCCTGGGGGTATCACTTATTATCGATAGAAACGTCATCACAGCTGCTCTCGTGAATGCATTGAACGTTTGATGGAAAGCTCCATGAACATGACGGCTGCATGTCAAACTTTCAACCTCTTGTTTTACTTTTAAACACAATATCCGAACACGGGATTTTGTTTTTGCAAATAAAAAAAAAACAATGACCCCCTTCCCATGGGCGTGTCCCACCATGGTATGGGGCTGATTTTTCGTTTTCAGTGCCCCTTGCCTGGCGATGATGGATGGTGAAAACTTGCCATTTGTCCACCCACTGCAAATAGGGCGGGTGGACAAATGGCGAAACCTCCCATGGCCATTACTCTGTCGGCCTCCGATGGCCATTACTCTGTCGGGGCATTGGAGGCAGAGGCGCAACTAAAGCAAAATTTCAGGGGCGGGGGGGAGGGGCTAAGAAAAAATTGGGGGGGGGGGGTCTAATTCTTCCAGCAATAGGCAGAGTTGAAATGCGGGGGCTCTAAGAAGGGGTGAAAAAACAACAAAGCCTCATTGACAAGTAAATGTTTTTTTAAAGACCTGTGAAGTACTGGGTGCGGCTGTGTGTGTGCCCGGGAAGTTGTCTCAGCACGGGCTACCACACACGAGGGGGTGGGGCTGAAGCCTTTTGAGCCCAATGGGCGTTGCACGCCGGATTGGAGGAGTATGTGTGTTGTAGACAGAGTAGGCTACACTATTGACATACTGATGGTCCGACAGACGTTGTGATGGAGTACCTTCTCTGCCAAATTTCTAAATCAGGACCATTTTTTCTCAGAATCTGTTTGCACACTTTTTCAGTTTGTGTGTGTCCAATGCTGCTGTTTAAACATAGTTTCTGTCAATTGTACTATGCCATCTCACAAAGCAAATCTCATTACAACCTTGTAACTTTTGAGTTTTATAGCAAATATAAATACAGATATTATTAGACAAAAGCACAGATGCACCACAATTTAAAGCATAGGGGAGAGAAAGATATAGAATTCATTTCCCACATCAGAGTTCTTCAAAAAATAATTTCTTTTTCTTCCAAATATATGTTGACTTTTTCTTTCATTTAAAAAGGAACAGAGCCATAAATGTGGTTGTTCTCAACAGCACAGCCGACGCGTTTCGTCCTTGAAGCGGACTTCTTCAGGGCTTTTTGTCAGTCACTGTTCTAGACAATCTTATTCGGAGCTTTATGAGTCTATCCAGATCTGTTGTCTGTGCGTAATATCCTCTTCCTAGATATGTTATAAAACGAATTTCATTTGTCTGGTATTACCAAAATAGTCTATATAGACGATAACGGTTGACGAGCACACCTTCTGTGCTCGTCAACCGTTATCGTCTGAATGCTCGGGCGATCTATACAGCATCATACTGGCTGTGAAGACTGAACCTTGTCAGAATATATAAGATCACGGATGAAGTGACATGATCGCTTCTGGACTGCCACTATTTTGGTAATACCAGACAAATGCAATTCGTTTTATAACATATCTAGGAAGAGGATATTACGCACAGACAACAGATCTGGATAGACTCATAAAGCTCCGAATAAGATTGTCTAGAACAGTGACTCACAAAAAGCCCTGAAGAAGTCCGCTTCAAGGACGAAACGCGTCGGCTGTGCTGTTGAGAACAACCACATTTATGGCTCTGTTCCTTTTTAAATGAAAGAAAAAGTCAACATATATTTGGAATAAAAAGAAATTATTTTTTGAAGAACTCTGATGTGGGAAATGAATTCTATATCTTTCTCTCCCCTATGCTTTAAATTGTGGTGCATCTGTGCTTTTGTCTAATAATCTGTTAGGTCCCATGTGTGGACTTGCATTGTTACAGTGGGTGTTATTCAGTATGCACACAAATCCCTAGTTAATATATAGGGCAACGGATAAAGGAGGGATAGCAGGTTAGGTGCTGCTATAATAGAGGGCTCCACTGTTAGACGTGTTTCCACAAAATAAATACAGATATTGTTCAGATAGCATTCCACATTACTTCAAAGACCACCCGCAAGCTATCATTTGCACACACTGGCAACCGTTTATCATTGTCGCACTTTTCATCTCCAAAACTGTTGTTTGCACAGCAATTGCAAATTTGATGGTCTCTCATAATGAGGCACATTGAATTAACTATAATTTTTATGTATTATCACTCCCCTCTCATTTTCATTATGAATTTTAACACACACTGGTTTGGCATCAGCAACCAAACATAATTAATGCACATAAATCTTCATGCACTCCAGTTTGCTTGAAAAACCTGTGTGAATTAAAGTTTTACTTCTTGGAGAAATGTATCACTGGACGTCTCATGAATACCAATTTTATGCACCTGATAATTTTCTTTAAAAAAATAGGTGGGACATTATTCAGCTCAAGCATTAATCCCAAATTTCGTTGATCAATCAATCAAAGAATTTGTAAAGCGTGCTACTTACCCGTGAGCGTCTCAAGGCGCTGAGGGGAGGGGGGGGGGGGGGGATGCCGCTACTGCTCGAAGAGCCAGGTCTTGAGGAGTCTTCTGAAGGTGAGTAGGTCTTGGGTCTGCCGTAGGTGGGTCGGGAGGGTGTTCCAGGTCTTGGCGGCGAGGTAGGAGAAAGATCTGCCACCGGAGGTCTTTCGTTGGATGCGGGGGACAGCGGTGAGGGCGAGGCTGGCGGAGCGGAGCTGGCGGGCGGGGGTGTAGAAGCTGAGTCTGCTGTTCAGGTAGGCCGGTCCGGCGTTGTGGAGTGCTTTGTGTGCGTGGGTGAGGAGCTTGAAGGTGATCCTCTTGTTGATGGGGAGCCAGTGTAGGTCTCTCAGGTGTGGGGTGATGTGGCTGCGGCGGGGAACGTTGAGGATCAATCGGGCGGAGGCGTTTTGGATGCGTTGTAGTCGACGCAGGTGTTTGGCTGCAATGCCTGAGAAGAGTGCGTTGCCGTAGTCCAGCCTGCTGCTGACGACGGCCTGTGTCACTGTTCTTCTGGTTTCGGTCGGGATCCACTTGTAGATCCTGCGAAGCATGTGGAGGGTGTTGTAGCAGGAGGAGGAGACGGCGATGACCTGCTTCGACATGGAGAGGGAGGAGTCGAGGATGAATCCTAGGTTGCGTGCGTGGTCGGTTGGTGTCGGTGCTGTTCCCAGTGTGGTCGGCCACCAAGAGTCGTCCCAGGCTGAGGGGATGGGTCCGAGGATGAGGACCTCCGTCTTGTCCGAGTTCAGCTTCAGACGGCTGCTCCTCATCCAGTCGGCGACGGCCTTCATTCCCTCGTGGAGGTTGGTTTTGGTGGTGTGCGGGTCCTTGGTGAGAGAGAGGATAAGCTGGGTGTCGTCGGCGTAGGAGATGATGTTGAGGTCGTGCTGTCGGGCCACTTGTGCGAGGGGGGTCATGTATACATTGAACAGCGTCGGGCTGAGGGATGAGCCCTGGGGGACGCCGCAGATGATGTTGGTGGCTTCGGATCAGAAGGGTGGGAGGCGGACGCTCTGGGTTCTGCCAGAGAGGAAGGACGTGGTCCAGTCGAGGGCCTTCTCTTGGATTCCGGCTTCTTGGAGACGTGTCTTTAGAGTGCGGTGGCAGACCATGTCGAAGGCGGCTGACTGGTCTAGGAGGATGAGGGCTGATGTTTCGCCGTTGTCTAGTTGGCGCCTGATGTCGTCTGTGGCGGCGATGAGGGCTGTCTCGGTGCTGTGGTTTCGTCTGAATCCGGACTGGGACAGGTTAGGATGTTGTTGTCTTCGAGGTGGCGGGTCAGTTGCATGTTGACCATTTTCTCGATGACCTTCGCCGGGACCGGGAGTAGGGAGATGGGCCGGAAGTTCTTGAGGTCCTTGGGGTCCGCCTTGGGCTTCTTGAGGAGGGCGTTAATTTCGGCGTGCTTCCAGCTGTCCGGGAACGTCGCTGTTTCGAAAGATATGTTGATGGGGTGCGATGGCTGCGTTTGCTTTTTTGTATACATGGTGTGGGCACGGGTCTGACGGAGATCCTGAGTGGACGGAGTTCACGACCTTGCGTGTCTCGTCGTCGCTGGCGTTGGCCCAGGAGGTCAGGCGGATGGTGTGGGGGGTGTTCGCAGGGTGGGTGGAGTCCGGTGTAGTTGTGGCGGTCATGGTGTAGAAGCTGTCGTGGATGTCAGCGATCTTGCGGTGGAAGAAGGTGGCCAGTGAGTTGCACAGTTCTTGAGAGGGCGGGACGTCATTGGTGTTGGTGCTGGGGTTGGATAGTTCCTTCACAATGCTGAAGAGCTCTTTGCTGTCGTGTGATTTGTTATCCAGGCGGTCTTTGAAGGAGGATCTCTTGGCTAATCTGATGAGGTGGTGATGTCTGCGGGTGGCATCCTTGCGGGCTGAGTGGTTGTCCGGTGTGCGTTCGTGGAGCCATTTTTTTCTCCAGTTGTTAAATGGTAGCGGCAGTTTCAGTCGATAACCTTCCAAGTATTTGCCCGGCGATAATCGCCTCTCATACCACTCGATAATTTACCAATAAAAGAGGCAGGCGCCGGAGACTGGAAGGCAGGAAACAAGGTTTTATTCCGTCGGAGCAGAACACATCAGATCAGACAGCAAGGTATCGTCACGAGGTGCTCTAACTGCATCTCTGAGACCTGGTCTCTTATACACTGGTTTATTGCTTTATTACACATAGTACATTCTTGAGATTCTTTTGAAGTACGGGGGAATATCCCCTGGAGCCCCGGTTCAGATCCGATCCCACACATAGATACAGTAGAAGTTCCCACCCTACCCGCAGTGGGAGATGGCTATCGCGCAGCAGGGAATTCCGCTAATTCCCGGGGTGTGTGCAACTGGCCGGGTCTCAGGGGGTAGGGGCTTTGATCTACTGTAATCCCTTTGATGTGGGGTGTTTCCCTTACAGTAGGGGCAGTAAACTGCATCCGCAGGGCTAGGTGATGGCCTGGGACCAGTTCAGACAATGGGGCGCAGAGGAAGGGGGTTTATCAAAGGAGAGGCATGACCATGTATGGGTTGTCGGTTGGAAGTGGTTCCGTAGCAGGGTCGCGCAGAGGGAGAGGGTTTATGGCCTGTATGAGAGAGCGGGGGTGGCCGGCGCGCGGGGGATGCTTGCAGCGCCAGGGGAAAGCGCTGGCGGTCGAGGGTGAGCGGGGAGAGAGAGTGGGGTGCCTAAAATGGCGGCCGTGCATTCGCTGTGCGTGGCGCTGGGGAGAGGCAAGATGGCGCAGATGATGTTCAGTTTGCACGCTAAATTTCCACAGTCCTCCCTTTTAACATATCTCGCCAGCTTGCCTAGTTTGGATCTATCCCCATAATACCCCGTACCTCCACCTCGTTCAGAGCTTTCATCCGCTCGGTTTCAAAGTCCAAAGTCTTAGGGCAGATGCAGTTCATAAAAAACGAACATAAAGGTGGCAGACACTGAATCCCCAAGCAACATCCACATAGTGTCACAATTGGTATCAGGATAAATGAAAACAGCCTCCATCCCCAACCTTTAATAGTGTCCCAAAACCAACTCCCCAGCGACCATTCTTCTTGTTCTTGATGGACCTCTGCGGACAGTCTGTGGAGGTGTTCAATTGCTTTGTAGACTGAGGGTGAGTTATCCGGTACGTAGGTACAACAGCTGGACCCAATGATGCGGCATGCTCCTCCACGATCTGCTAGAACCACGTCTAGAACAAGGCGGTTCTGGAGAGCCACCAGGCGGACGGCCTGAAGCTCAGCGGTGTTGTTGGCGAGGGCGCCAGCTGTAATGTTCATTGCCGTTTCGACTGCCTGGGTTAAGTGGCGGATGGCACGGCTGTTTGCCATTGGACCCCAGAGAGGAACAAGGCCTTTGACTGCGTCCATGAACTGTGCTCCGGTGGAGTCGGCCTGAACAATGTCTTTGGCCCGTTTCTGTCGGTGATGGTTTGCTGGAGCCACATACGTCGGAGGAAGGACAAAGGCGATGTAGCAGGTGCCTCCCCAACCTTTCGGAAGCCAGGTGTAGGCCTTAGTACCGCAGATGAAGTACATATTCGGGGAGGCAACAAAGGAGGGTGGGTCAACTGAGTCCAATGTTCGGGTGATGAGGCAGGAGCTGTGGCCCACCAGTTGTGCCCCCAGGCCTTCGAGGCATACAGACCCAGTGATGTTGATGACGGACAGGGCCACTGTTAGGGTGGCGGCCGTTCGTTTCCGGAGGTAAGAGAAGGTGGGTCTGGCTGGATTGTTGAACACTTGCATTTCAACTCGTTCTTTGGCAGGGATGTCCATGTGAAAGGAAGTGTTCGATCTCAGAGGGCAGAAGAGGGCAGAAGTTCTTCCAGTTTTGTTCAGCCAGAACCCATGGTAGAAGTGTGACATGGTTCTGCCGGAAGTGGCATTGTCCTTGTAGCTTTCTTGCAGGAGGATTAGCCAGGCGAGGCAGGAGCCATGGACAGAAAAAGGTGAAGGGATGAAAGGGATAGAGTGTCCAGTGGCATGTGGTAGCAGTCCACAGATCCAGCAATTAGTGGCGTTGGTAGCAAGATTGTGTTGGTGGAGCAACTGTACAAAGGAGTTATTCCAGAACTCCTTACGCCTTTCTCGGAGTTGGGGTGAAAGCGAGATCAGATGATGTTCTTTCGTGGTGGTAGGTTGAATGGTGGCCAGTAATGTCTTATGAGCGGGTGTGCTCTCCTCCATGATCCAGAAGGCGACCATGAGGAGAAGGCAAAAGAGAAGGGTAATGAAAAGTGCAATAGTCTTTAAGCTGTGCATTCGGTCAGTCTTTGGGTTTCTGTAGTGGATCTTCGGACGTCCGGTTGCTTCCATCATCTTCATGTTGGGCGCTTCCATCACCTTCAAGAGACTCGGTAGCGGGCAGAACCACGGACTTTGTTTGGTTTCTCTCCTGGTGGCCTTTGGGGTGACTAGGCTACCGCTTTGAGATTTTCACTTAGCTTGTGGTCGGCTTAGCCGAAGTTCTCTCCTTTCGTCGCAAGTTATACCCTTCTTTGGATGGCACAGTGGGATCAGGATATCTTACTAACTCGAGTGTCTCTGTATCTGGGCAGCGGCTCAGGGATGGTCGATCTTTGTCCAGGAGTTCTTCTTGGGCGGTGATGCTGTCCGTGGTTGTCAGGGTCGGTGATACCTTCTTGCAGTGGTGTGCATGCAGCCAATTGCGTTTCCCCTCCACTCGAAGAGCTGTTCGGGTGGTGATCAGGACTTGCAGGGGACCCGTCCACCGGGGCTCCAGACTCTTGGTGCGTTGGAAGTTACGCACTAAGACGAAGTCGCCGGGTTGGATGTCGTGTCCCGGGCCCCTGGAAACATCGGGAATGGCGTGCAGCACCTGCTGATGGATAACAGACAACGTCTTAGTTAGGTTATACAAATAGTCAGACATGAGGACGTCCGGGACGTCGTGGATGGACGATGGTTTTGGTGCAGTCCAAAGGTTCATGGGCCGCCCGAAGACGACCTCGTAGGGGGTTAAGTGGTGTTTGGTGGGGGTGGAACGCATTGATAGCAATGCTAGCGGGAGAGCGTCTGGCCATCTTAGCCCTGTGGTGGCGACTATTTTTGCTATCTTAAGCTTCAATGTGGCATTGTGTCGCTCAACCAAGCCTGCAGATTGGGGATGGAAGACCGCGTGGAACTTCTGTTTTACACCCAACCCTTTTAAGATGAGTTGGATAACTTCGGCTACGAAGTGGGGGCCATTGTCGCTCCACAAAATTCGACAAAGGCCGTATCGGGGGAAGAATTCCTTCAGTAGTACTTTTGCAGTAGTCATAGCGGTGTTGTCGTGGGTTGGGTAGGCTTCCACCCACTTGCTGAAGGCACACACAACGACAAGTACATACTTTAAACCTCGGCACCTTTCTAGCTGGACGTAGTCCATTTGTAGGACTTCAAAGGGGTGATTGGGGACCCCAAACCCTCTCCGGGGCACAGCAGTTCCTTTCCCAGGGTTGTGTTGGAGGCATACTAGGCATTGTTGGACCAGTCGTTTGGCTGAGTCTGGTATTCTGTCGTTGTGCCAGACTTTGGAGATGAGTTCGATCATGGGGGCAGACCCTATGTGTGCGGGGGAGTGTGCCATGGTCAGCATGGGGATCAAGTATGAGTCGGGTAGCAACCATTTGTTCGAGTCTTTAGTTCGCCAACAACCGTCATCGTCCTTCAATCCTACCCGGGCCCATTCAGTTAATTCGTGTGGTGTGCTGGCTAATTGGATATCCCTAATCGTTTCCCTAGCATCCTTCCAATTCTCAGTTTGTGACCTGGTCACGTACATGCGGGTCGTGGACCTATTCTCGGCTGTGGTTCGGGCAGTAATGTCAGCTAGTGCATTTCCCTGTCCTATAATGTCTGTCACCTTCTTGTGTGCCTGGCATTTGATCACAGCCAGCCGTGTGGGGAGGAGGACTGCTTCGGTCAGGGCAGAGACTAGATCTCCATGCAGGATGGGTGTGCCATGCGAGGTCAAGAATCCCCTCTCTTTCCATAAGAGCCCAAAGTGGTGAACTACCCCGAAGGCATACTGACTGTCTGTGTAAATGTTTGCGGTTGTCCCTGCTGCCAGGATGCAGGCTCGTGTGAGGGCAATTAGTTCAGCCGCCTGTGCGGATCGCTGGGTGATGCGGGCTGTCTCAACAACGGTTCGGGCCGTGGTGACTGCATAGGCAGCTGAGGTGGTGCCATCGGGGAGCTTGATACATGAGCCATCCACCCACAGTTCTCCGTCAGGGTTCGGGAAGGCAGTATCCCGGAGGTCAACCCTACTCTTGGTCTGTTCGTCGGTGAGGGTTACACAGTCATGTATAGGGGACGCATTGGGGTCAGTGTCAGGGAGAGGTAGTAGAGTGGCTGGATTCAGAGTGGTGCATCGTTTCAATGTGATGTGGGGTGCAAGCAGAGTCAGTTCGTACCCAGTCAGTCGTGCGCTAGTCAGGTGTTGAGTTTTGGTTTGGTTCAGGAGGGTATCAACAGCATGGGGCACCAATACAGTGAGGGGGTTCGAGAGCACGATCCCCTCACTTTGTCGGATAGAGACAGCAGCGGCGGCTACTGCTCGAAGGCAGGCGGGCAAGGCTCTGGCTACGGGGTCGAGAGTGGCAGAGAAGTAGGCACAAGGGCGTTGTTTAGGGCCTATGGACTGGGTTAGGACAGACAATGCGCATCCCTCCCTTTCGTGGGTGTAAAGGGAGAAAGGTTTAGTGTAGTCTGGGGTTCCTAGGACTGGGGCTGAGCAGAGGGCGTCTCGTAATTCCTTGAAGGAGGATTGGCATTCGGGTGTCCAGGGGAGGGGGAAGGGGGTATCTTTAGCCAGCAGGGAAAGCAGAGGTTTTACGATAAGACTGAAATTTGGCAACCACTGACGACAAAAGGAGGTGAGGCCCACTAGGGACCGCACTTGCTTCTGAGTTTTGGGAACAGGGGTTTCTAGGATGGTTTGAATTCGGTCAGGGGTAAGTTTCCTCCCATCTTTGGATAGTAGGTGGCCTAGATACGTTACTTGGGGCTGGCAGAATTGCAATTTCTTTCTGGAGACCTTGTGACCGTTCTCCGCAAGGAAGCGGAGGAGGTGAATGGTGGCCGTGACGGCAAGAGGGGTGGTGTCGGCCGCCAAAAGAATGTCATCGACGTACTGTATCAATGCCACTCCATCGGGTAGTTGGACTGCATCTAGTTGCCTCTTGAGGGCTTGGCTGTAAATACTGGGACTCTCAGTGTAGCCTTGGGGTGCCCTACAGAATCTGTACGAACGGGCTTTTAAGGTGAAGCCGAACAGGTAGCGGCTGTCTGGGTGGATGGGGATGGAAAAGAATGCGTTCTTGAGGTCAATAACAGTAAAGATGGTGGCGGTGGATGGAATCAGGGTGAGGATGGTGGTGATGTCTGAGACTACGGGGTACTGGGGTATGACTACTTTGTTAACCTCTCGCAAGTCAACAATGAAACGGTAGGCTTTCTCATCCCCCTCGCCTTGCTTCTTTACAATGGGTAGGATAGGGCTGTTGCAAACATTACTCACTACTTCTTCTACCACCCCTGCCTCAACCAGGGACTCGATGATTTCCACCAATGCCTTCTCGCCTTCGGGGGATATCCGATACTGAGGAAGCTTTGGGAGCACTGCGTCCGGTCGGACGGTTATGTGTACCGGGTCGATCACCATGCGCCCTACATCTGAGTCGGTTTTAGCCCATAGATGTGAAGGTAATGTGTCGAGCAGGGACATATCAGCATCGGTTATAGAGAGCATACGCCGAGTGTGACAGGGTCTGAACAGATCTGGGTTATCGTGTAGGATGACTCGAACTCCGTCTGGGGAGCATCTGATAGTGGCTCGAAAATGTTTTAGCAAATCAAGTCCCATAATAGCATCGGGGGTGTTGGAGGAGAGCAGAAAGGTCGTGTCAGTGGTGTTATCTTCCAAGTCAAAGGGGATTGGTGCTGATAAGGGGTTAGTGGAGGGCGTTCCGTCAAAGCCTATTGAGGTTACGTGTGAGCCAGACAAGGGTGCCCTAGGAATCAGTCGTTTAGATAACGCACTACGTGTCGCCCCAGTATCTACCAGGAATGGAGATTTTGTGCCCAAGACCTTAGCGGTGACGTAAGGACCTTGCTGGTCAACACGGAGTTCGACTGGATCCCTCCCTTGCCCCTGGCGGTCCTATGCGAAGTCATGAGTGCTTTCATAGTCGGACTGCTGACACTGGTTTTGTCGGGGGCGATCAAAGGTGTTTGGTCTGCCTGGCCTGTCGTTGATGGTGTTGTTCGTGTGCCCTCGTCCCTGTTCTCTATTTCTGGGGTCATATGTTGCGTCTCTGGGGCCCCTATTCTTGTTCATTTCCAGAAGGACCGGGCACTGGGATTTCCAGTGTCCGAACCCTCTACAGAACGCACATTGATTTCCATCTAAGTCCCTCCGTCCGTTGTAGGGTGTAGGTGCATGGTCTCTAGGGGGTAGCTTTCTAGGGGCGGTTGGTTGGTAGTTCTCCTTCGGGGGTTCCCTTCCTATTGTCACCCCTTGCAATTGTGCTATCATCACCCTCTCCTTTAATTCCTTTTTCTTCTTCTCTGACGCCCTATCGTTCTCATTTTTCTGGTTTTCGTAGTATTGGGCCATCTGGAGAATTGCTGCGGGTTTGGAGGCTGCCCAACTACTCTCGCTGGTCTGTAGTTTCTGGGAAACTTCTGGCGACAGACCCTTTACATAATTCTGGACAAAGAGGTGGTGTCCGGTTGCGGTGGTCATGTCTTGGCCACTGTAGTCGGAAAACACAGTCTCGAATCGGGAGAAGTATTCAGACACGTCTTCCTGGGGTTTCTGGCGGCAAGCCGTCACTATCGACCAGTCTACCTTTCTTTCAGGGATTAGAGTCTTCAGCTTTTGTACAATCTTATCTGGGAGCTCTAGGATGGCTTTCGGGGGTTTCTGTCCTGGTTCTCGCTGTTTATCTATGGTATCGAGTTGTACCCAGGTATATCCGAACGGCTCAGCGTGGTCAACTTTCCGGATTTGTTTCCACACATCAGCCGGCAGACATAGCCCAAAGAACAAGTCGATATCTGCTAACGTCATTATCGTTGAGCCTAAGGCTGTACCTAATTCAGTGTAGAAGGCAGTCGGGTTCTTTCTCAAGTCGGGTAGGGTCTTTCTAAAGGTCAAAATATCTTGCCGGTCCCACGGCTGGTAGACCCAGTTATATACAACCCTTCCCTTCGCATCTTGGTGGTTGATGTCGTCGTGTGTTCCCTGACCCCGTGGGGGGACCCAGTAGGGGGCCGCTTCTTTAATGGGCATCATGGCATCGGCCCTTCCTCCCTGGGGTTTAGTTGCTATGGGGGTTTCTGTTTTGGTTGTTTGTCCATGTTCTTTAAGGTGTCGGTAGACCTCGAGTGTACGAGTGAAGAGGTTCGCTACATCGCCCTCTCTTTCTTCTCCGATGTCTACCTTTCTATATAGGGCCGCTAAGCCTTCGGGACCTTTATCGTGGTACCTATCCTCATATGCATTCAGGGCGTGATAACAGAGCCGTACGACAAAGTGTCGTCTGCGGTTGTCGGCATACGATTTATACACGTCCGTTATATACTCCTCACTTTCTTTTCGCTCCACCAGCGTCCCTACTATCTTGTCAATTCCTGCTCGTTCATCTTTAGTTAATCGATTCATTCTGGTGGAATCGTTCTTTCTCATCTCATGGTCATCTAGCGTTATAGCCGACGTTGGGTTCAGTACAAGAGGCTCAGCCGGCGCGGAGGCCGTGAGGGCCGAGGCCCCTGTACTGCTTTCGTTCGTGTTCGGGGGTTGTGGGTGTTGCATTACTGATTGGGAGGGTGCATACGGAGGGGGCATGTAAATGGTCGGGGGACCTAACAGTAATTCGTCATTCGTTTGCTGCTTGGAGGACAACACAGGGTAGAGCAAAGAAGGGGTCCTAACAGCGTACTGGCCTGAGGTTTCGGGCTCCTGTCCTAGTTTAGTTTCCCTTCTCTCTTTTATGTCTTCTTCTAACTTTTTAGCGGCAAGGTGAGCTGCCTTTCGTAATTCCTTTTCTGCTTTTACTTCTTCCCTCTTTTTCCGTTGCGTCGCTTCTTTGCGCCACATGCCAATACTGTCAAGCATAGTAGGCGTCGTCTTATTGCTACGCAGAGCTACTTCTAGCGCTTCTATCTTGCGGTCGTCGAAGGATCCCATCAGTGGCCACTGACTTTCGGGCTCCTTCTTGGTATATTTATGCCACAGCTTGCTATAAGCCACGGCGACTAGTCCATATTTAGTGAACATGTCCTTATTAGGGGTGCCTTCCAGTGGAGCCGGGTGGTTCACCTCTAATAAGCGGTCCGGGCAGAACCAACTACCAATCAGTGGGGAGAAGATAGGCATGACGGGTTTCAACGGGGACAAAAGTCAGCACTACCTATCTTTTCACTGCTTGCAAAGACTAGACAGAATATCTCTATTCCTCGTTATTTGTAAGCAGAGAATACCTCCAAAGAACCAATATCGAACAACTAGTGTTCGGACAATCAATCAATCAATCAATGGGGAGATAAAGATAGGCACGACGGGTTTCAATGGGGACAAAAGTCTGCGTTACCTACCCTTCACTATTTGCAAAGACTAGACAGAATATTCCTATTCTACGTTATTTGCAAACAGAGAATATCTCAAAAAGCACTATTCTTCAAAACAATCAATGTTCGGACAATCAATCAATGGGGAGATAAAGATAGGCACGACGGGTTTCAATGGGGACAAAAGTCTGCGTTACCTACCCTTCACTATCTGCAAAGGGAGAGAGAGAGAGTATTTCTACTCCTCCCCGTTTGTAGACAGCGAATATCTCAAAAAGAACAATCAATGAGCAATACTAGTATTCAAACAATCAATCAATTATTTCGCACTTTTGTCGTGTTTCACGACCTTACCCGGACCGCATGGACAGTTTCTCGTCTTCCGCCTCCAGCGCCCGATCGTCCTCTATTCTCCGTATTTGCCGCGGCACTCCTGATGGTTCCCAGTCAGGACCGTAGATCACTCGAGAGAGGTCTGCTCGGAACCAGTGAAGTTCGGATGATCGGCTGCCAGACGAGGGTCTATTGGGCAGGAGCTCTCCCGATCGTTGCAGTCGTTCACTCTGTCGTCGGGACCTCTCCCACTGGATCCACGTGTCGCTGATGGGCCCCACGTTTGGGACGCCAATTGTTAAATGGTAGCGGCAGTTTCAGTCGATAACCTTCCAAGTATTTGCCCGGCGATAATCGCCTCTCATACCACTCGATAATTTACCAATAAAAGAGGCAGGCGCCGGAGACTGGAAGGCAGGAAACAAGGTTTTATTCCGTCGGAGCAGAACACATCAGATCAGACAGCAAGGTATCGTCACGAGGTGCTCTAACTGCATCTCTGAGACCTGGTCTCTTATACACTGGTTTATTGCTTTATTACACATAGTACATTCTTGAGATTCTTTTGAAGTACGGGGGAATATCCCCTGGAGCCCCGGTTCAGATCCGATCCCACACATAGATACAGTAGAAGTTCCCACCCTACCCGCAGTGGGAGATGGCTATCGCGCAGCAGGGAATTCCGCTAATTCCCGGGGTGTGTGCAACTGGCCGGGTCTCAGGGGGTAGGGGCTTTGATCTACTGTAATCCCTTTGATGTGGGGTGTTTCCCTTACAGTAGGGGCAGTAAACTGCATCCGCAGGGCTAGGTGATGGCCTGGGACCAGTTCAGACAATGGGGCGCAGAGGAAGGGGGTTTATCAAAGGAGAGGCATGACCATGTATGGGTTGTCGGTTGGAAGTGGTTCCGTAGCAGGGTCGCGCAGAGGGAGAGGGTTTATGGCCTGTATGAGAGAGCGGGGGTGGCCGGCGCGCGGGGGATGCTTGCAGCGCCAGGGGAAAGCGCTGGCGGTCGAGGGTGAGCGGGGAGAGAGAGTGGGGTGCCTAAAATGGCGGCCGTGCATTCGCTGTGCGTGGCGCTGGGGAGAGGCAAGATGGCGCAGATGATGTTCAGTTTGCACGCTAAATTTCCACACAGTTTCCGGCATGCGTGTTTGGAGTTCTGGAGCTCGGTGGTGAACCAGGTGGCTTTCTTGCTGGTGTGACTGTTGGAGGGTTTCTTGAGCGGTGCGAGGGTGTTGGCGCAGTCGTTTATCCATTGTCTGAGGTTGCGTGCGGCGGCGTCTGGGTCGGTGGGTCGGTTCTGGGCGAGAGTGGTGGTCAGCTGATCTTCGGTGACTTTGCTCCAGCAGCAGCGGGGCGTCAGTTGGGTGCGGTGGTGCGTGGTTGGTTTTTTGAAGGTGAAATGGATGCAGTGGTGGTCGGTCCAGTGGAGCTCGGTGGTGTGGTGGTAGGTGATGTGGGTGCTAGTGGAGAAGATGGGGTCCAGTGTGTGTCCGGCGGCGTGGGTGGGTGCAGTGACGAGTTGTCTGAGGCCGATGTTAGCGAGGTTGTCGATCAGGGTGGCAGAGTTGGCGTTGTTGTTGTTCTTGAGGTGGAAGTTCAGGGCCCCGGGGAGGATGTAATCCGTGGAGGCGAGTGCGTGGGTATCTGGCGAGGTCGGCAATGGAGTCGCTGAACTGTGCCCGGGGTCCGGGGGGGTCTGTAGATGAGTGTTCCTCTGAGGGTGGTGTTGGGGTCAGTGTGGATCCGGAAGTGCAGGTGTTCGGCGGTGTTGAGGGTGTCGTCCGCGTGGGTGGAGACCTTGAGGGTGGACTTGTGGGTGATGGCTATTCCTCCTCCTATTCCGTTGGCGCGATCCCTGCGGGTGATCTTGTAGCCATCTGGGATGGCTATGGCGATGTCGGGTGCCGAGGAGTCGTTCCACCAGGTCTTGGTCAGGAAGGTAACATCTGGGGCGGATGTGTCGAGCAGGTCCCAGAGCTCGACGGCGTGTTTGCATGAGGAGCGGGTGTTGAGGAGTATGCAGCGAAAGTGGTCGGGTCCGGTCCTAGGAGGTTTGGTGGCTCTGTCGCAGGTGAAGCTGCAGGTGTGGCAGGAGAAAGGTCCGTGGGTGCGTTTCGGGGCAGCCTGGAAGCAGCGGTGGTCTCGGCCAGCGTTGATAGCGTGGAGGGTGCTGGCGTCTTAGCGGAGTCTGGTGGCGTGGCGGTTGCGGGGTCCAGGGGTTCTGGCGCTGGGCGCGGTCCAGGCGCAGACGGGCTCAGACGGGCTTGCCTCTGGTGTGCCTCTGCCGCGCAGCGGCCGCCATTTAAGGTGAGGTGAGAGGGAGGAGCAGCTGGGAGGCGGGAGCGGGGCGGCGAGTAGCCTGGGAGCGGGACACAGAAGGCAAAAGGGGGCGGGGCCACAGGGGAGCAGCGGCGGGAGCGTGGACAGCGGCAAGGGGTAGAGAAGTCAAGAAGGGGGAAGACTGGAAACAGGGGCACAAGAGGCACAAAAGAAATAAGGAAATAATACAGTTACAGTACAGTACAATTACTAAACACAACAATTGCGTCAGAAGACACGAACCAGCGGAGCTACAGCAGCGGCGAACTTATGAGGCAGGAGGCAGCAGGGGGGAAGGCACGAGCACAACTGGTGGAGCTGTGCGGCGTGGGGAGCGACCTGGCCTGCGAGCAGGGTCAGGGGTCGCTCTCACCGCTGCGCAGCGGCCGCCATTTAAGGCGAGGTGGGAGGGAGGAGCAGCTGGGAGGCGGGAGCGGGACACAGAAGGCAAAAGGGGGCGGGGCCTCAGGGGAGCAGCTTTGAGAGCGGGGACAGGGGCGAGGGGTACAGAAGTCAAGAAGGGGGGAAGACTGGAAACAGGGGCACAAGAAGAACAAAAGAAATAAGGAAATAATACAGTTACAGTACAGTACAATTACTAAACACAACAATTGCTGCAGAAGACATGAAGCAGCAGTCGATGGAACCAGTTAAAAATATCTCCCTTTTATGACACATACATTTTAGCATTGGCATATCTCTGTTTGAACTCTACCAAAACCACAAAATCTCCATGCAGTTTGATAGGCCTCAAGGCCACAAGCTCACGAATACAGTGTCATTGACATTGCTTTTTCAAAATAAAAAATATAAAACCCAAAAAAGGATGATTTGATTTGAATTTTACAAAGCGCAAGAATGACCCATAGGCATCAAGGGGCTGTAGTCACGACCATCTGAAATTGAACAGTGTCAGTCAAACCAGATTCATTCAATTAAAAGCTGCCTAGATGATATAGGGCAAGGTCTTAAGTGCCTTTTCTAAAAGGCAAATGATCAGTAATCAGAGTCAGAGACTGAGGAAGTGAGTTCCAAAGTCAGGCGGCAGCGACTGAGAAAGCTCTGTCCCCCCATCTCTTCCTCTGGACCTTGGGTACGATGACCAAATTGCGGTTGAAAGAGCAGAGGTTTCTACCTGGGATGTACAGATAAAACAAATTTTTAATAATATCGAGTTTTAGCAATTTTACTTTCTCTTTGACTTTGTCATTATGAAAGTTCTTTTAGACAATTGTAATGTTCACCCCAGAATTGAATAACACTTTAGTTTTCTCACCATTCACTCATGTATCCTCAACTGGATTGTTACGTTCAGTATTGTCAACTTACAAGGCAATTTGCCCACACTCAAAATCAGTCTCTTTCTCTTTGTCATTTTCATATACTTTTTTCCCCATTGCACACACTTGTAAAATGCTCTTTCTTTTAACAAAAAATGCATGCTGCCCTATGTGCAGGACACATTTTGTAATTAGCCTAATGGCCTGTCTTCCCACACCTATGACACTTTTCTCGGCATTCATTCCTTTTCTGTGTTTCAAAATAATAATTTTTTTCCTGTTCTTTTACCACTTTAATAACCACAAGAACTTCATCATCTCTAGCCTTTTCCTTTTTTATTACCTATACACACTTAATAGAGTGCTCAATTTTCTTAGCCACCAATAAGTCAGACTTGGAACATCCTTTTGTCAAATTTCTTTATGCACTTTCTCAATGTTTCAGTCTAGCAGGATCTGATCTCTAATTCTTTCTGCCAACAGACCTGCAAATTTACAAGCGGAAGCTAATTTCCTTAAATCCATTATATAGTTTTCTACTCACTCCCCTTCCTTTTAATTCTGTTTGCCAAAGTGATACCTTTCTAATCTAGAGCTGTCTTTAGGAAGACAGTGTTTATGTATCTTTCTTATACAGATTTCATTCTCATTAATATCTACTGCATCTGTAACATCCAGTAAGTAATCAAAGGCTTCTTGACCTTCAGAGACTAAGCAATGCAATGATGGAGCTGTATTCCCCTCTGAGCTCAGAGATGCCATTTAATGGGGGGTACCCCAGGCATGTGAAAGACAACTGGAGCAGCAGTTATGCTTTGCGTTTCACAGTTATGTCAACACCCCTTAAAATCCCTTGCAATGCCTGTTCACAACAACATTGCATTGCAAACGCTGTGTAAAACAATTATTGCAATGCAGTTCTGACAAATGACAGTAAATAAAGACCTACAAAAGTGACACCACGCAGCCGCACCCGAGAAGTGTGCTTGAGATCTCTCTGGAAAGGAAAAGTTATTGGTAACAAACAAAACAGAAGCAAATTTTCTAACTTGTAGAGATTGTTTTTTTGTATCTGTTTTTTTAAATATGCCCGGTCTTGCTAGTCAGTTTCTCCTGGTTATTCTCATCCAATTTCCAGGCATCGCCAAAGATGACTCAACAATCAGTGCCAACATCCTTACAAAACCATTAAAGGGGGCTTGTCTAGTTGATTTTGTACATCCACATAACCAGCCCACCGGGAAACCTTGTCTCCTCACAGTTTTATTCTGTACTGCACATCACAAGGAAGAACCGCTGGAGCAGGGGAACTCTTCAGGGGTGCATCATCCAAAAGCAGGGAGAGCATGTGAGAGAGCAGCTTGTGAGTGAAGACGCTCCGAGGGGCGTACTGGACGCACGGTCTTATCCCACTAGCAGGTGCTCATGTGTGACTTTTGCACACCGAACCCCCCCCTGAGTCTTTTCTGCAGCTGCTTGGCCTCACTAGTCTTCCCTCACTTAACGAATTTGCTGCATGAGCTTACCCTCCAGGGTTTCAAGGTCACACATCCATGAATACAGAATTATCGTCATTGCTTTTTCAAAATCAAAATATAAAACCCCCAAAATGCTGATTTGATTTGACTTTAATTTGATAAAGTGCGACATTTACCCATAGGTATCAAGGGCTGTAGTCACGACCATCAGAAATTGAACAGTGTCAGTCAAACCAGACTCATTCTAGGAAAAGATGCCTAGATGGTATAGAGTCAGGTCTTACATTTCTTTCAAAAAGTTAAATGCTCAGTAATCAACTTCAGAAACTGAGGAAGCGAGTTCCAAAGTCTGACCGGAGCGACTGAAAAGGCTCTGTCCTACCATCTCTCCCTCCTGACTCTGGGTACGATGACCAAATTACGGTTGATAGAGCAAAGGACATTCTAAGGTGGAGGGCCTTATGAACACTACAGATGGGTTTAAACATAATGCGGAGCAAATGCAGTGGATGTGGATATACCCCTGAGAAATCACTCTCAACTACAGCAGCACAGTCCATACACACATACAGGAAGACCTTCGAAAAAGCATACGCGGAAGAAGTAACCACTTCTTTCCTATTAAACTTATCACTCAGCGCCAGGTCCCGTTCACCAACAAAAAAAATCAGCATACCCTTTTAAACGTAAATCAAGAGTTCAAGTATCCCTTCACTCCTGTTTCCAGCATCAACAAAATAAATACAGGCTAGATAGAGTTCATCCTACTGAGATGAGGTTGAACTGAGCCAGGTATCTCACAAGTACGAGGACGCAATTGAGCTTTACGGTATTGGGACCTTTCCTCAGTATCTTATCCTCATTTCCATTGTGACAAAGTGCCTTAGTGCCTTTGAAGTGCAGTCAAAAGTAGTAGTTTAGAAACAGGGGTAATTTATTTTCCACAAGAAAGGTCCCTTCCAGCTACTCCAACTGCGTTCCAGTCCATTCCATGCTGACCTAATAACATTCCAAACCACAAGGATCTCCATGTCACTAGTACATGTACCCATAAATCACAGACACCCATGTTGAGTAATAATTCTCAGGAACCAGGATGATTTGAAAGGTTTATTCCAGAATAATAAGACATCGACAGAGGTCTCCACCTTCAGTCCTTCTCCTGGCGCACCACATGCAGAATACGCAGGTTGCCAGGTAAAACGACTCAAGGATGGAACATATAATCAAATACAAACAACAAGTAATTAACTGATATCAATCCTCGCTCTGAAACACGAGGTATGCAACCTATTAAACATTCCTCGCACAAAGGCACGAGGAGTACAAACTTACTTAAAGGAAACACAACACATCTTCCCCCTCAATAAAAATGTACAAAAACAATTCAGTTAGATTGATCATCACAAACATAGTCATCTAGCCATTTAGGTTTAGTGCGAGTGCGAACACAACGATCATTAACATCATCAACATTTTCAAAAATGACATCAGTAGTAACCGCTGTTGCACCATCAATATTAGTATCAGTAGTATCTTTAGTAGTATCAGAATTAGCTGAAGTATCAGTGACCTCAGTTGTATCAGCAGTAATACCAGTATCAACCACTGTTCCAGAGGTTCCAGCACTAACACCAGCAGTAATACCAGTATCAACCACTGTTCCAGAGGTTCCAGCACTAACACCAGCAGTAATACCAGTATCAACCACTGTTCCAGAGGTTCCAGCACGAACACCAGCAGTAATACCAGTATCAACCACTGTTCCAGAGGTTCCAGCACGAACACCAGCAGTAATACCAGTATCAACCACTTTTCCAGAGGTTCCAGCACTAACACCAGCAGTAATACCAGTATCAACCACTGTTCCAGAGGTTCCAACACTAACACCAGCAGTAATACCAGTATCAACCACTGTTCCAGAGGTTCCAGCACTAACACTAGCATCAGCCATGCTGCTCCTCACAAAGGAAGATTCAACAGCAGAGCTACCGCCAGTGCCAGCAATAGAGGACTCCTCAGTGGACTGAGTTAAATTGGTATTATCATAAGAATCAGTGCGAATGAGATCATCATCAATAATAAAATATTGAGAAGCTTTTCTTGACAAAACAGGACTATCCATTTTGTTGTACAAATGAATATCACAATGCATTTCAAATTCCATACTTTTCCATCGTTTAGTTGCACAGCATTGCGAAAAACTTTAATAACCTTTAAAGGGTCAGAATACACACTCTCACCTTTGTTTACCTTCCAAGGTTTCTTAACTTTAACCCAAGTACCAACATTAACGTCACATGTTTTGACATTATGTTTAAGGTCATACACCTTCTTGTTTTTTAAGTATTTGTTCTCAATTCTAGACCTTAGGACATCCATCGAAACACAAGGTTTGTGAACATCAAAAATCCATCCTGGATTATATTTGGTACGAACAGTTCTCCCTCTCATGACTTCAAAAGGTGATACACCTAAAACATCATGTGGAGTGGTTCTATACATACAGACAGTTTTAAATAATTGCATCTCCCAATCACAATTGTTGCTGATAGCAGATTGTATGGCATTCTTTAAAACCCTATTAAAGCGTTCGATCATGCCATTTCCACTTGGGTTGTATAAATATGTAGTGCAATGCCTTATACCAACTTTATCAAAATACTCTTTAGCAATTTTTGACGTAAATTGGACACCATTGTCACTAACTAGTAGTGCAGGGAGTCCTTCGCCAATGAAATCGCAGTCAATAAACCTAATGACTTCTTCAGAATTCACCTTATCAACAATTTGTATAACTGGCCACTTTGAGAAAAGATCAATAATTGCTAACACATATTTGTTCTGAGAACCGATGGGCCCCATTATGTCAATGGCCACAGTGTGCCATGGTGATCTAGGAATTATGGGATCTGCCATGGGGGGTTTAAGGGTAACAAGAGTTTTATCTGAATTGGCACACCAGACACAATTTCTTATAGATCTTTCAATGGATATGTCCATTCCCGGCCACCAATACCATTGTTTTATTCTCTGCTTGGTTTTCACGATACCACCATGACCCTCATGACACATTTTAATTATACTCTGTCTGAATTGTGAAGGAGGGATGACTCTTTCTCCTCTCATGATATTTCCATGTGAAATAGAAAGTTCATCACGAACTTCCCATAATTGCCTAAGTTCCTCTGGTAAACTATTTTTGGATGGCCATCCATTAGTAATGAAAATAAATATTTTCTGTAACAGATTATCTTCTTTATAAGACTTTTTCCATGCACTTTTGTCAATATTAGGTAAACCCTGATCATGTACCAAAGCAACTTGAATATTCTCCCATTCATGGTCTGAACTGTCTAAGAGATTAGTAGGCATAAGTGACAAAAGATCTGCCACAACGTTCTCCTTACCAGGGACGTAAACAATGTTATATATGTAGTCTTGCAATCTTAATGACATCCTAGCAATTCTGGAAGAAGCTTTGAATAAACCCTCCATGGTCAAGAGTTTTACTAATGATTTATGATCTGTGTGAAGAACATTTGGCTTACCCCATACAAAAGCTCTGAAATGTTCAAGAGCCCAGATGCAAGCTAAAGTCTATTTTTCCATCACTGAGAATTTCTCTTCAGTGGGTGATAAAGCACGAGAAGCATAAGCAATGATGAATTCCTTTCCTTCTTGATTGATTTGGGAAAGCAATTCACCCAACCCTTTATTGCTTGCATCTACAGTGATAAAATTCTCTGGGTCAAAAGCACTTAAGGCAGGTGCATCAGAAATAGCTCTCTAAGGGGCATATTAACAAGCCAGGCGATAAAATTATCGCCGCTTTAGCGGCAGAAAACTGCCGCTAAAGCGGCGATAATGGGCTTGATAACATGCTCTATGGAATTCCAATTGAAACCCATGTTAAATGTGAAGGATGTCTAACATGGGCTTCAATTGGAATTCCATAGAGCATATTATCAAGCCCATTATCGCCGCTTGAGCGGCAGTTTTCTGCCGCTAAAGCGGCGATAATTTTATCGCCTGGCTTGTTAATATGCCCCTTAATTTCTTCAAATTCTTTATCACATTCCACAGTCCAGTTGAATTTGTTTTTGTTGTTTAACAATTGACAAATACTGAAAATCCTACTTGAGAAATTTTGCACAAATTTGGAGTAGAACTCTACCAGACCAATGAATGAACGTACTTCATCCTTATTCTTTGGATGAGGAGCATTTAACACAGAATCAACTAAAGCTGGTTTCGTAGAGACACCTTCTCCACTGATGACATGTCCTAAATATGTTATAGATTTTTCAGCAAATTTACATTTCGTGAGTTAAATAGTTAACCTTTTTGTTGCAGAATGCTCAAAACCTCCTTGAGCATACAATCATGTTCCTGTCTGTCTTTCCCAAAAACTAAAATGTCATCTTGGAAACACCGTACATTATCATATTTGTTAAAAAGTTGATGCATCAATCTTTGAAAGATCGCGTCAGCAGAGGCAAGGCCAAAAGGTAACCTTTTATATTGAAAACACCCTGAAGGAGTCATGAATGCAGTTAAATGTTTACTGTTACTATTGAGAGGGATTTGATGATAAGCTGCGGATAGATCTATTGTAGAAAACCAATTAGCATCTTTAATTAAACTGAGCATCGCTCAGATTTTAGGCAGAGGGAACTTATCCACGACTATATTATTATTTAAATACCTCAAGTCAATACAAAGTCTCAATTTACCATTACTGCGTCGTGCGACCACAATTGGAGAAATCCTCCGTGATGATTCAATGGGTTCTATTATGTCAGCTGTAACCAATTTCTCAAGTTCTAGTTCAACTTCCTTCCGCAATAAAATAGGTATTTGCCTAACCTTGTGAACTTTAGGACATGCATCTGGTTTCAAAATTATTTGGTGTTTAAAGTCAATAATTTTGCCAATATCCTTACTAAACACTTTGGGAAACACATTTAAAATATCTTTCACAAGCCTGTATTGTCATCCAATAACATGACAGGGTCATCACTATTAGGATTAAGTATTATACCAAAATTTCCTTGATCTTTCCAACCAAGTACTGAAGGGCCTTTTTTGAGACATATAGCTTACCGTACGACTCGCTCCCTTTGAATCTAAACAAAAGAGAGCGGTAACCAACCATATCAATTTTTTCTCCTGAAAAACCTTCTGGATGAATATCAGGAGGAAGTAACTCATGTCCTAATTTATCCACAAATGTACTTACCCAAACTTCTTCATTAACTATGGTGTAAGGGGATCCAGAATCCGCATAAACTTGAAAATTAACACCACCTATAGATATTAAACACAATGGTTTCTTTTTGTTATCCCTTTTCTTATCGATAATGTTTAGTAAAAATAGTTCTCTAGACTCTTAATCACAGCTACCAGAATTTGCAGTGTCTGTGATTATATGAGAAGAAAGCTTTTTAACCAATTGTTCCTCATCATCAAAACTTGTTACATCACCATCAACACATTTCACTTTCCCATACTTTTTTCTGTGACAAACTTTAGCGAAATGGCCAATAATATTACAATTCGAACATCTTTGTTTTAGAGCAGGGCAAAATTTGCTAGAAGCTAAATGTGAACTACTGTCACAGTGATTCCACTTAAAATGTTCATACTTTTTGAAGGAATCATATTTCAAAGATTTAGAAATAAACTTTCTGTTCTTGTCGCTAGACTTGTCTTTAATTTTACTTATGGTAACCTCAGTTTTTTCTTGCACTTTAGTATCACTTTTAAGCACTTTTGCACTGCGGCTGGATAATTCTGCTTTCCTTACAAGATCCCAATTTGTCTTTCAAATCTGCATCACCATTGATCCATAAGCGATCCTGAATGGATAGATCCCTAGTGTGCATAACAACTTGGTCTCTCATAAATTGATCTTATAGATGTTCAAATTTGCAGTCATCAGCAATGAGTCTGAGAGCAGAAGCATAATCATCAATAGCTTCATTAGGTTCGTGCTTTCTATGAAAATATTTGTGTCTAGTTATTCCAATACAAACTTTGGGTGCAAAATGGTTGTCAAAGTCCTTTAAAATTGCCAGAAATTCGTTAGTGTCTCCACTTATTACTCCTTTTTGCATGCGATCATAGGCTTTTAACCCTCCAGGGCCGATCAAATATAAGAAAAGGGTTTTTTTCCTATCTGCAGACATTTTGTTGTCTTCATCAACAGCTTTGATAAAGTTTAAAAAAATAAGCTTTCCATTCCAACCATTTCATGCTAGGAGTGGCCCCTGTTGGCCAGAAGGGTTGAGGAGTTTGAATGGTAAAACTTTGTTGTGTAGCCATAACGGAGTATTATCAAATTATTGCCAAAGTACAATAAAATAAAAACAAATAAAATAAGGGTATTATATTAAAACAATAAAATGTACAGTAACCGGTAAGAAATGGTGCAGTAGAAGCAATCCGGAGAAAAGAAATTACAATATTAGCAATACCTTCCAAAATATCAAGATGGCGTCACGTAAATGCCCTGGTACGTGGCCTTTGATGACGCACAAGGAGAAACTGATGAAAAAAACGTACGATGCGTGTCAGCGCACCCTAACGATGCGTGTCAGCACACCGTAAAATCCACAGAGAGCAGTTGGATTCCGACGTTCAAAATAAACTTGCGCTGGTCGCTGGTGCAAGTGGTAATGATTTGAAAAAAAAATGCTACGACTTTGAAGAAAAGTAAGTATTCACACAAATCTTTTCTTTTAGTAGAAATTCCAGCGTTACCAAAATAATCATTTAGAAAAGTTGACGAGGAGAAATTAATCCTTAAAGGTTGAAAATCCTTGAAAATTTGCAAAAATAGATTTTTATAAAAAATTGTGGGTCCTTGATGTCGATGTCTTGAACAAATCGTCGCCAAATTTGTTGAGTAATAATTCTCAGGAACCAGGATGATTTAAAAGGTTTATTCCAGAATAATAAGACATCGACAGAGCTCTCCACCTTTAGTCCTTCTCCTGGCGAACCGCATGCAGAATACGCAGGTTGCCAGGTAAAACGACTCAAGAATGGAACATATAATCAAATACAAACAACAAGTAATTAACTGATAACAATCCTCGCTCTGAGACACGAGGTATGCAACCTATTAAACAGTCCTCGCGCAAAGGCACAAGGAGTACAAACTTACTTAAAGGAAACACAACAACCCACCTTCACAAAAAACAGTTTGACCTCCATTGACTCAATGGTATCACTCACCCGCCACCATAGCTAACTTTCCACTCCACCATGGAGACTTTGGTTGAGGGGTAAATACTGGCCTGGGCCAAAATTCCGTTCCGCTCGCGGAAATTGCGATAATTTGGCATTTTCGCGTTCCGCGGAAAGCGCGAAAATGCCAACATTTCTGCAATCCGCATCCTAGCGGTAATTTGTTTCTTGCTCGTGCTGTAAAAAAATACATTCTCGCGTGCGCGCGATTGCCTTACCTGAATCCTCGCGTTCGCCGACAAGTTTTCCCGACCCGGCCGCGTTCTCCACGAGATGTTGGATTGTTGGTAGCCATTTTGCGCTGTCTCATGACAGTTCGCGCCCGCATTAATGGCATTTGTCGCGCGATCACGTCATTTGTCGTGCGATCACGTTGTCTTCATCAACAGCTTTGATAAAGTTTAAAAAAATAAGCTTTCCATTCCAACCATTTCATGCTAGGAGTGGCCCCTGTTGGCCAGAAGGGTTGAGGAGTTTGAATGGTAAAACTTTGTTGTGTAGCCATAACGGAGTATTATCAAATTATTGCCAAAGTACAATAAAATAAAAACAAATAAAATAAGGGTATTATATTAAAACAATAAAATGTACAGTAACCGGTAAGAAATGGTGCAGTAGAAGCAATCCGGAGAAAAGAAATTACAATATTAGCAATACCTTCCAAAATATCAAGATGGCGTCACGTAAATGCCCTGGTACGTGGCCTTTGATGACGCACAAGGAGAAACTGATGAAAAAAACGTACGATGCGTGTCAGCGCACCCTAACGATGCGTGTCAGCACACCGTAAAATCCACAGAGAGCAGTTGGATTCCGACGTTCAAAATAAACTTGCGCTGGTCGCTGGTGCAAGTGGTAATGATTTGAAAAAAAAATGCTACGACTTTGAAGAAAAGTAAGTATTCACACAAATCTTTTCTTTTAGTAGAAATTCCAGCGTTACCAAAATAATCATTTAGAAAAGTTGACGAGGAGAAATTAATCCTTAAAGGTTGAAAATCCTTGAAAATTTGCAAAAATAGATTTTTATAAAAAATTGTGGGTCCTTGATGTCGATGTCTTGAACAAATCGTCGCCAAATTTGTTGAGTAATAATTCTCAGGAACCAGGATGATTTAAAAGGTTTATTCCAGAATAATAAGACATCGACAGAGCTCTCCACCTTTAGTCCTTCTCCTGGCGAACCGCATGCAGAATACGCAGGTTGCCAGGTAAAACGACTCAAGAATGGAACATATAATCAAATACAAACAACAAGTAATTAACTGATAACAATCCTCGCTCTGAGACACGAGGTATGCAACCTATTAAACAGTCCTCGCGCAAAGGCACAAGGAGTACAAACTTACTTAAAGGAAACACAACAACCCACCTTCACAAAAAACAGTTTGACCTCCATTGACTCAATGGTATCACTCACCCGCCACCATAGCTAACTTTCCACTCCACCATGGAGACTTTGGTTGAGGGGTAAATACTGGCCTGGGCCAAAATTCCGTTCCGCTCGCGGAAATTGCGATAATTTGGCATTTTCGCGTTCCGCGGAAAGCGCGAAAATGCCAACATTTCTGCAATCCGCATCCTAGCGGTAATTTGTTTCTTGCTCGTGCTGTAAAAAAATACATTCTCGCGTGCGCGCGATTGCCTTACCTGAATCCTCGCGTTCGCCGACAAGTTTTCCCGACCCGGCCGCGTTCTCCACGAGATGTTGGATTGTTGGTAGCCATTTTGCGCTGTCTCATGACAGTTCGCGCCCGCATTAATGGCATTTGTCGCGCGATCACGTCATTTGTCGTGCGATCACGTCTTTCTTCTCGTGATCATGCAACGCGAAAGTATGAGAAGATTGAGATCTCGAACACGTCATTCTCCACCGCGAGCGAGAGCGTGAGGACGCGGGCACGTCTAATGGAACGCGAAAAGGAGAAAGAGACCCCGAACACGTCATATCCAACGCGACAGGGAGCGAGAGAAGGCGATCAAGTCATTTTAGACACACCATCGACATCCGGCGGAAATAATGTGAAGCTCGAGAACTCGTACATGTAACATTTTCAATTTGGAGAAGAATATCAGCTCTAGCAGCATGAAACCTTCTGCAAATGATGATTTTGGATGAAAACAACTCCTCAGATTGACATTTGGCTCTCCTTTTTTGTGCAAGGAGTCCTTTTTTAAAAAGGTGGGGAGAGGAAGTGCCACAGAATCTCCAACTTCCTGTTCCTGTCCAGCAGGCTCCTCCCAGTGCTTTGTCCATCTCCTGCTCATGCTGCCTTTGGATTTTGAGCTGGAAAGATCACTCTTTTTGTCTGCTGCATCATTGCAATTGGATTTGAGGATTTTTTATTTGGATATTTTACAAGTAAGTGGTTGTTGTGTCTGTTTGATTGGGGGCATTGCAGTTGTTGTAACTACAATTTATTTTTGGTAACTATCATCATTCCTTTTTTAAAAAATGTTGTGGATAGTAGTAGTCAGTAGTAGGCCCGAGCTAGTCATGGCCTCATGGGTGTGTGCATGATGAAGCAACTGTTCCTTTGGTGTTTTTTGAATGTATTTCATTTTCAAGCATCATTTAGGGCCTGGATGGCATTGGAATTAGTTGGGAAATGTGTTTTTTTGGGGTGGGCTTTCTGATGTTGTTGGGCCTGGCCATGTGGCTGGTGGCCATTTTGAAGCCTAGGCCTGCAAGTTTGCCTGGCCTTGTCTGCCAACAGGCCTGCTTTCATCCAGTAGGATCAGAGCAGGTAGCCACAGCTTTATTAATCAAGTTTTTTCTGTGTGGTCTGTTGAATTTAGACATAATTTAGGGCATGGATAGCATTGGATTGAGTTGGGGAAGTGTGTTTTTTTGGTGTGGGCTTTCTGATGTTGTTGGGCCTGGCCATGTGGCTGGTGGCCATTTTGAAGCCTAGGCCTGCAAGCTTGCCTGGCCTTGTCTGCCAACAGGCCTGTTTTCATCCAGTAGGATCAGAGCATGTAGCCACAGCTTTATTAATCAAGTGTTTTCTGTGTGGTCTGTTGAATTTAGACATCATTTAGGGCATGGATGACATTGGATTGAGTTGGGGAAGTGTTTTTTTTGGGGGGTGGCCTTTCTGATGTTGTTGGGTCTGGCCATGTGGCTGGTGGCAATTTTGAAGCCTAGGCCTGCAAGCTTGCCTGGTCTTGTCTGCCAACAGGCCTGCTTTCATCCAGTAGGATCAGAGCAGGTAGCCACAGCTTTATTAATCAAGTGTTTTCTGTGTGGTCTGTTGAATGTAGACATCATTTAGGGCATGGATGACATTGGATTGAGTTGGGGAAGTGTGTTTTTTTGGGGTGGGCTTTCTGATGTTGTTAGGCCTGGCCATGTGGCTGGTGGCCATTTTGAATGCTAGGCCTGCAAGCTTGCCTGGCCTTGTCTGCCAACAGGCCTGCTTTCATCCAGTAGGATCAGAGCAGGTAGCCACAGCTTTATTAATCAAGTGTTTTCTGTGTGGGCTGTTGAATTTAGACATCATTTAGGGCATGGATGGCATTGGATTGAGTTGGGGAAGTATGTTTTTTTGGGGTGGGCTTTCTGATGTTGTTGGGCCTGGCCATGTGGCTGGTGGCCATTTTGAAGCCTAGGCCTGCAAGCTTGCCTGGCCTTGTCTGCCAACAGGCCTGCTTTCATACAGTAGGATCAGAGCAGGTAGCCACAGCTTTATTAATCAAGTGTTTTCTGTGTGGTCTGTTGAATTTAGACATCATTTAGGGCATGGATGGCATTGGATTGAGTTGGGGAAGTATGTTTTTTTGGGGTGGGCTTTCTGATGTTGGGCCTGGCCATGTGGCTGGTGGCCATTTTGAAGCCTAGGCCTGCAAGCTTGCCTGGCCTTGTCTGCCAACAGGCCTGCTTTCATACAGTAGGATCAGAGCAGGTAGCCACAGCTTTATTAATCAAGTGTTTTCTGTGTGGTCTGTTGAATTTAGACATCATTTAGGGCATGGATGGCATTGGATTGAGTTGGGGAAGTGTGTTTTTTTGGGGTGGGCTTTCTGATGTTGTTGGACCTGGCCATGTGGCTGGTGGCCATTTTGAAGCCTAGGCCTGCAAGCTTGCCTGGCCTTGTCTGCCAACAGGCCTGCTTTCATCCAGTAGGATCAGAGCAGGTAGCCACAGCTTTATTAATCAAGTGTTTTCTGTGTGGTCTGTTGAATGTAGACATCATTTAGGGCATGGATGACATTGGATTGAGTTGGGGAAGTGTTTTTTTTTGGGGTGGGCTTTCTGATGTTGTTGGGCCTGGCCATGTGGCTAGTGGCCATTTTGAATGCTAGGCCTGCAAGCTTGCCTGGCCTTGTCTGCCAACAGGCCTGCTTTCATCCAGTAGGATCAGGGCAGGTAGCCACAGCTTTATTAATCAAGTGTTTTCTGTGTGGGCTGTTGAATTTAGACATCATTTAGGGCATGGATGGCATTGGATTGAGTTGGGGAAGTATGTTTTTTTGGGGTGGGCTTTCTGATGTTGTTGGGCCTGGCCATGTGGCTGGTGGCCATTTTGAAGCCTAGGCCTGCAAGCTTGCCTGGCCTTGTCTGCCAACAGGCCTGCTTTCATACAGTAGGATCAGAGCAGGTAGCCACAGCTTTATTAATCAAGTGTTTTCTGTGTGGTCTGTTGAATTTAGACATCATTTAGGGCATGGATGGCATTGGATTGAGTTGGGGAAGTGTGTTTTTTTGGGGTGGGCTTTCTGATTTTGGTTGTCTTAAAAACATGCTTTTGCTGTGTGTGTCTGGTGTGTGTAGGTGTGCAATGCATGCACCCTGCAGACCTTTTTGGGGCCTATGAATGTTCGTATTTGCATTTTGTTGCATTAAAAAGGCAAAGCAGTGTGCTTAACCATGCATCCTTTACCTGGCTTTTATAGGCCTTTTGTCAGCTCCTGGTGTTTCCCAGGCCCCCTGCTTGTTTGTGATTTGTGAGTGTCCACGTGGCTGGTGGCCTTTTTTTGTGTTGGGAGTTATTAGTGTCCTGCTTTTGCCATATAGGCCTGCATGTTTTTCCTATTGGCTTACTGCTTCCATCCATCCACCCCTTTTGCCAGCAGCAGCTCCATGGATGCTGAGATGCTCAAATAATTTAATGGCAAATAGGGTCCACCCCACTTCCATTACATTTTTATTTTGGTGGTTCTTATTAACTTTCCTATCCTTCCTGAGAGTGTAGTGTGTGACTGTACACAGTAGTATAACATAGCCCTTGTTAAAAAAAAGTCATAAATGGCTAGACTATATTTTTTGTTTGCACTAGTACAGTAGTAAGTAACTGAACCACAACAACAAATGCAACATTTCACTGATGTTCTTCTCCTGGCTTATTTGCTTTTAGGTGCACAAAAAGCCAGAGGAGGAGGTGTCATCAGCATCACCCGGCTACCCGTTGTACTTTCAGCCAGACAGAAGTCCTGCTGCGCATCACGTCCACGTGTGACAGAACTTGTTGTGCATCTGCATCCTGCCTGACATCTGAAGAAGATGGGCCCAAAGAAAGGTACCAGGTCCAGTACCAAGAAAGTTGCCGGTGAGAAGAAGACACAGAAAAAGGAAGTGCCATTAACCACGACTGGTGGTGTGCCGGCCAATGTTTTTTTTGGCACCAAAAAAGTTACGCCTGCAGCAGCGTTGTCCGGGAACCAAGCTGGGAGCAGCACCTCAGCACCAGCGGTCCAACCCCACCAACCTAGGCCCTAGGGCTTTAGTGTCGCAGAGGTAGCCAGTCTACTAACGAGCAGCGATGTTGAAGAAATGTCATTATCGCGAAGTAGTACACAATCAACGCAGGCGCAAACTCAGCTGATAAGTGTGCAGCCGCAACAAGAACAGCAGCAGCCACAACAAGAATAGCAGCAGCCGCATCAAGAACAGCAGCAGCCGCAACAAGAACAGCAGCGGCCGCAACAAGAACAGCAGCAACAAGAACAGCAGCAGCCGCAACAAGAACAGCTGCAGCCGCAACAGCCCACCATAGTAGTTGTTGCTCCTGACGTAGGGGCATTTCAGGAAATCGAGCTTCCTGCAAACAAAGTGGAGCAAAGTCAAACCACTGTTTCAGAAGATCTATTGTCTTCCAGACCACCAGCAAGGAAAAGGAGGCTTAGTTCATCATCTTCTTCTTCAAGCCCCGCTTCTGATGATCGTGATGCCACTTGGCACCCACCAGCTCAGTCTGAGAGTGATATACGCCACAAGACAATGCTTCTGAAAAGGAAGTGCCAGAAAAACTTAGAGTTATGGAGGTAAATGTAGAATAGGGGGGTTATGTTGATGAAGATGAGCCAGTCATCACGCACATTACTCCCGCCCCAAAGGGATTGGAGTCCAACATTCTCACCCTATCCAGAAAGGCTGCCACTGAGCGGGATGTAGCATGGATATCACCAACACAGGTTACACCACCACTACCTCCAGCTGCCATATATTCCAAGGCCCGGCAGGGACCTACATCCAGCTCAACCATCTCAGTAGGTAGTGGTAGTAAAAGTCACAGTCTAGGTGCACAGTGTCACATTTCAAGCACACCCTCCAGTTCATCTGGTATTGAAAGTGGCACATCCAGCAGTGCCACAAAGTTCTCCTCCTCAGTTTGGGACTTCTTTTCTGTTAGCACCAAGGAGGAGAACGTTGCTATATGCTCAATTTGTCGGCAAGGTGTTCGGTGGGGTAAGCTTGGTACAAACTATGGTACAGGAGGCCAAGCAAGTCATCTCAGAATACACCACACTATCGTGTGGGAGAATCACCTACTTCAGTTAAAAGAAAGTAGAAAAACTCAACCCATTGAAGTTGGTCGGGAAGAATCAGGGAGCGATATTATTGCGGTGGAAGGTGAAGAAGAGGGAGGCATTTCTAGCCCTGTCCCCAGTAGTGCAGTGGTACCTCCCACATCCTCCTCAGTAACATCTGAGTGGCACCGCAGTAAGAGCCATATTCAGAGTCAGGCTGAGACACCAAGGCGACCGCAATGAGACAAGCTGTGTCGTTGAGCCTATGCGGGTTAATGAAAACAGCACCACAAAGGAAAGTAATCCAGCCTACCATTGAGAGCATGCTTAGGTTGGAGGGGCAGTTCCAACGCAACCACCCAACGGCACGGTTGTACAATGCGAAGCTGGCTAAAATGTTAGCGCTGGACCTTCTTCCTTTTTCATTTGTGGAAGGGGTGGGTTTCCTTGAATTTGTGTCAGCCATCTGCCCTAAATGGAAGGTTCCCAGCCGGTCCTATTTCGCAAGAATTGCTGTTCCGGCACTACAACATGATGTTCTGGAATTGGTTGGGCAAGCTTTGCAGCAGAGTGCTGTTCACAATATCCACCTGACAACAGACATGTGGACCAGTTGCCAAGCCACAGATAACATGTGCATCACTGCACACTGGGTCTCTTTTGTGGGGGTTAGAGATAAGCTATCTGCACGAGGTGCTGTTGACACAGCTGCGATTTTTAAAGGTACGCGGAAACATGCAAATGTATCCATGTTCGCCATGGAGAAATCTCATACGGCTGAAAACATTTTTGACGAGTTTCGCAGCAAGGTTTTGGAATGGCTGCGGCCAAGAGGGCTTAGTATTGGTTTTGTTGCCACAGACAATGGCAGTAATGTAGTTAAGGCCATGGAACTTGGTTCCTATTTCAGGGTTCCGTGGTTGGCGCACTGCATAAACATTATAGTTCAAGACTTTCTGAAAAAAGAACCCATAGTCAGCAACTTACTGGCCATCTGCCGAAGAATATGCACTCATTTCAGCCATTCTTTTAAAGCTCGGAAGCAGCTGAGGCTGATCCAACGTGAAAATAGGATGCCAGTCAAGGCACTCATCCAGGAGGTGGCAACACGTTGGAACTCAACGTATTACATGCTTGATCGTCTGTATGAGCAGTACAGGTCACTCCATGAATATGTCTGGAAAAGAAGAGGGAATGCTACTGTTAAAGGCATGAACCTTGAGATGGAGCAATGGAGCCTAATAAAATGCCTGACTGAGATGATTTGTCCTTTTGAGGTCTTCACAAGTGAAGTCAGCAAGAAGGACTGTACAATGGGCCAAGCTATTAGGCCTGGGCCAAAAATCCGTTCCGTTCGCGGAAATTGCGATATTTTGGCATTTTCGCGTTCCGCGGAAAGTGCGAAAATGTCAAAATTTCCGCATTCCGCAGCCTAGCGATAATTTTTTTCTTGCTCGCGCTGTAAAACAATACATTCTCGCGCGCGCGCGATCGCCTTACCTGAATCCCTGCGTTCTCCGACAAGTTTTCTTGACCCGGTCGCGTTCTCCACGAGATGTTGAATTTTGGTAGCCATTTGCCATTTTGCGCTGTCTCGCGAGAGTTCGCGGCCGCATTCAAGTCATTTTTCACACGATCACGTCATTTGTCGCGCGATCACGTCTTTCTTCTCGCGATCATGCACCGCGCGAGTATGAGAAGATTGAGATCTCGAACATGTCATTCTACATCGCGAGCCAGAGAATGAGGACACGGGCACATGAAATCGAACGCGAATAGGAGAAAGAGACCGCGAACACGTCATATCCAACGCGACAGGGACAAAGAAGAGAACGCGATCATATCGTTTTCGACACGCCGGCGGAAGTAATGTGAAGCTGGAGAACTCAACAACGTAAAATTTACAATTTGGAGAGGAATATCGGCTCTAGCAGCATGAAACCATCTGCAAATACTGATTTTGGATGAAAAGAACTCCTTACATTCACATTTGGCTTTCCTTTTTTGTGCAAGGAGTCATTTTTTTTTTACATGGTGGAGAGAGGGAGGAAGTGACACAGATTCTCCAACTTCCTGTTCCTGTCCAGCAGGCTCCTCCCAGTGCTTTGTCCATCTCCTGCTCATTCTGCCTTTGGATTTGGAGCTGGAAAGATCACTCTTTTTGTCTGCTGCATCATTGCAATTGGATTTCAGGATTTTTTATTTGGATATTTTACAAGTAAGTGGTTGTTGTGTTTGATTGTGGGCATTGCAGTTGTTGTGTACCTACAATTTATTTTTGATAATTAATTATCATCATTCCTTTTTTTTTTTTTTAAATTTTTTTTAATTTTGTGGGTTGTAGTAGTAGGCCCGAGCTAGCCATGGGCATGGCCTCATGGGTGTGTGTGTGCATGATGAAGCAACTGTTCCTTTTGTTTTTTGAATATATTACATTTTCAATCACATTTAGGGCATGGATGGCATTGGATTGAGTTGGGGAAGTGTGTTTTTTGGGGTGGCCTTGCTGATGTTGTTGGGCCTGGACATGTGGCTGGTGGCCATTTTGAGGCCTAGGCCTGCAAGCTTGCCTGGCCTTGTCTGCCAGCAGGCCTGCTTTCATCCACTGCTACCAGAGCAGGTAGCCACAGCTTTAGTAATCTACTGTTTTCTGTTTGCTCTGTTGAATTTAGACATCATTTAGGGAAGTGTGTTTTTTGGGGTGGCCTTGCTGATGTTGTTGGGCCTGGCCATGTGGCTGGTGGCCATTTTGAGGCCTAGGCCTGCAAGCTTGCCTGGCCTTGTCTGCCAACAGTCCTGCTTTCATCCACTGCTACCAGAGCAGGTAGCCACAGCTTTAGTAATCTACTGTTTTCTGTTTGCTCTGTTGAATTTAGACATCATTTAGGGCATGGATGGCATTGGATTGAGTTGGGGAAGTGTGTTTTTTGGGGTGGCCTTGCTGATGTTGTTGGGCCTGGCCATGTGGCTGGTGGCCATTTTGAGGCCTAGGCCTGCAAGCTTGCCTGGCCTTGTCTGCCAACAGGCCTGCTTTCATCCACTGCTACCAGAGCAGGTAGCCACAGCTTTAGTAATCTACTGTTTTCTGTGTGCTCTGTTGAATTTAGGCATCATTTTGGGCATGGATGGCATTGGATTGAGTTGGGGAAGTGTGTTTTTTGGGGTGGCCTTGCTGATGTTGTTGGGCCTGGCCATGTGGGTGGTGGCCATTTTGAGGCCTAGGCCTGCAAGCTTGCCTGGCCTTGTCTGCCAACAGGCCTGCTTTCATCCACTGCTACCAGAGCAGGTAGCCACAGCTTTAGTAATCTACTGTTTTCTGTTTGCTCTGTTGAATTTAGACATCATTTAGGGCATGGATGGCATTGGATTGAGTTGGGGAAGTGTGTTTTTTGGGGTGGCCTTGCTGATGTTGTTGGGCCTGGCCATGTGGCTGGTGGCCATTTTGAGGCCTAGGCCTGCAAGCTTGCCTGGCCTTGTCTGCCAACAGGCCTGCTTTCATCCACTGCTACCAGAGCAGGTAGACACAGCTTTAGTAATCTACTCTTTTCTGTTTGCTCTGTTGAATTTAGACATCATTTAGGGCATGGATGGCATTGGATTGAGTTGGGGAAGTGTGTTTTTTGGGGTGGCCTTGCTGATGTTGTTGGGCCTGGCCATGTGGCTGGTGGCCATTTTGAGGCCTAGGCCTGCAAGCTTGCCTGGCCTTGTCTGCCAACAGGCCTGCTTTCATCCACTGCTACCAGAGCAGGTAGCCACAGCTTTAGTAATCTACTGTTTTCTGTTTGCTCTGTTGAATTTAGACATCATTTAGGGCATGGATGGCATTGGATTGAGTTGGGGAAGTGTGTTTTTTGGGGTGGCCTTGCTGATGTTGTTGGGCCTGGCCATGTGGCTGGTGGCCATTTTGAGGCCTAGGCCTGCAAGCTTGCCTGGCCTTGTCTTCCAACAGGCCTGCTTTCATCCACTGCTACCAGAGCAGGTAGCCACAGCTTTAGTAATCTACTGTTTTCTGTTTGCTCTGTTGAATTTAGACATCATTTAGGGCATGGATGGCATTGGATTGAGTTGGGGAAGTGTGTTTTTTGGGGTGGCCTTGCTGATGTTGTTGGGCCTGGCCATGTGGCTGGTGGCCATTTTGAGGCCTAGGCCTGCAAGCTTGCCTGGCCTTGTCTGCCAACAGGCCTGCTTTCATCCACTGCTACCAGAGCAGGTAGCCACAGCTTTAGTAATCTACTGTTTTCTGTGTGCTCTGTTGAATTTAGGCATCATTTTGGGCATGGATGGCATTGGATTGAGTTGGGGAAGTGTGTTTTTTGGGGTGGCCTTGCTGATGTTGTTGGGCCTGGCCATGTGGCTGGTGGCCATTTTGAGGCCTAGGCCTGCAAGCTTGCCTGGCCTTGTCTGCCAGCAGGCCTGCTTTCATCCACTGCTACCAGAGCAGGTAGCCACAGCTTTAGTAATCTACTGTTTTCGGTTTGCTCTGTTGAATTTAGACATCATTTAGGGCATGGATGGCATTGGATTGAGTTGGGGAAGTGTGTTTTTTGGGGTGGCCTTGCTGATGTTGTTGGGCCTGGCCATGTGGCTGGTGGCCATTTTGAGGCTTAGGCCTGCAAGCTTGCCTGGCCTTGTCTGCCAGCAGGCCTGCTTTCATCCACTGCTACCAGAGCAGGTAGCCACAGCTTTATTGATCAAGTGTTTTCTATGTGATCTGTTGAATTTTTAGACATCACCTTCCTGAGAGTGTAGTGTGTCTGTACACAGTACTAGTAGTATAACATAGCTCTAGTTAAAAAAAATTCATAAATGGCTAGACTATCTTTTGTTTGCACTAGTACAGTACTAAGTAACTGAACCACAAAAATAAATGCAACATTTCACTGATGTTCTTCTCCTGTCTTCTTTGCTTTTAGGTGCACAAAAGACAGAGTAGGAGGTGTCATCGGCATCACCTGGCTACCCGTTGTACTGCCAGCCAGACAGAAGTCCTGCTGCGCATCACGCCCACGTGTGACCAGAACTTGTTGTGCATCTGCCTCCTGCCTGACGTCGGAATAAGATGGCCCCAAAGAAAGGTACCAGGTCCAGTACCAAGAAAGTTGCTGGTGAGAAGAAGGAACAGAAAAAGGAAGTGCCATTAACCACGACTGGTGGTGTGCCGGCCAAGGTTTTTTTTGGCACCAAAGCGTTGTCCGGGAACCAAGCTGGGAGCAGCACAGCGGTCCAGCAACCCCACCAACCTAGGCCCAAGGGCTTTACTGTCGCAGAGGTAGCCAGTCTACTAACGGGCAGCGATGTTGAAGAAATGTCATTACCGCAAAGTAGTACACAATCAAGTTCAACGCAGGTGCAAACTCAGCAGATCAGTGTGCAGCCGCCGCAACAAGAACAGCAGCAGCAGCCGCCGCAACAAGAACAGCAGCAGCAGCCGCCGCAACAAGAACAGCAGCAGCAGCCGCCGCAACAAGAACAGCAGCAGCAGCCGCCGCAACAAGAACAGCAGCAGCAGCCGCCGCAACAAGAACAGCAGCAGCAGCCGCCGCAACCAGAACAGCAGCAGCAGCCGCCGCAACCAGAACAGCAGCAGCCGCCGCAACCAGAACAGCAGCAGCCGCCACAACAGCCCACCATAGTAGTTGTTGCTCCTGACGTAGGGGCATTTCAGGAAATCGAGCTTCCTGCAGACAAAGCGGAGCGAAGTCAAACCACTGTTTCAGAACATCTATTGTCTTCCAGACCACCAGCAAGGAAAAGGAGGCTTAGTCCATCATCTTCTTCTTCAAGCCCCGCTTCTGATGATCGTGATGACACTTGGGTCCCACCAGCTCGGTCTGAGAGTGAAGTACGCCACAAGACATTGCTTCTGAAAAGGAAGGTCCCAGAAAAACTTAGAGTTATGGAGGTAGATGTAGAAGAGGGGGGTGATGATGTTGATGAAGACGAGCCAGTCATCACGCACATTACTCCCGCCCCAAAGGGATTGGAGACCGACATTCTAACCCTATCCAGAAAGGCTGCTACTGAGCGGGATGTAGCACGGATCTCACCAACACAGGTTACACCACCACTACCTCCAGCTGCCATATTTTCCAAGGCCCGGCAGGGACCTACATCCAGCTCAACCACCTCAGTAGGAAGTGGTAGTAAAAGTCACAGTGTAGGTGGACAGGGTCACATATTTTCAAGCACCCCCTCAAGTTCATCTGGTGTTGAAAGTGGCACATCCAGCAGTGCCAGAAAGTTCTCCTCCCCAGTTTGGGACTTCTTTTCTGTTAGCGCCAAGGAGGAGAACGTTGCTATATGCGCAATTTGTCGGCAAGGTGTTCGGCGTGGTAAGCTTGGTACAAACTATGGTACCGGAGGACAAGCAAGTCATCTCAGAATACACCACACTATTGTGTGGGAGGATCACCTACTTAAGTTAAAAGAAAGTAGGAAAACTAAACCCTTTGAAGTTGGTCAGGAATCAGGGAGCGATATTATTGTGGTGGCAGGTGAAGAACAGGGAGGCATTTCTAGCCCTGTCTCCAGTAGTGCAGTCACTGCAGTGGTAATGCCCACATCCTCCTCAGTAACATCAGAGTGGCACCGCAGTAAGAGCCATACTCAGAGTGTGGGTGAGACACCAAGGTGACCGGCGAGTACCTCAATGAGACAATCTGTGTCGTTGAGCCTTAGTGGGTTAATGGCACCACTAAGGAAAGTAAGCCAGCCTACCATTGACAGCATGTTTAGGTTGGAGGGGCAGTTCCAACGCAACCACCCAACGGCACGATTGTACAATGCGAAGCTGGCTAAAATGTTAGCGCTGGACCTTCTTCCTTTTTCATTTGTGGAAGGGGTGGGTTTCCTTGAATTTGTGTCTGCCATCTGCCCGAAATGGAAAGTTCCAAGCCGGTCCTATTTCGCAAGAATTGCTGTTCCGGCACTACATCATGATGTGCTGGAATTGGTTGGACAAGCTTTGCAGAAGAGTGCTGTGCACAATATCCACCTGACAACAGACATGTGGACCAGTTGCCAAGCCACAGATTACATGTGTATCACTGCACACTGGATCTCTTTTGTGGGGGTTAAAGATCAACTATCTGCACGAGGTGTTGTTGACACAGCTGCGATTTTTGAAGGTACTCGGAAACATGCAACTGTAGCCATGTTCGCCATGGAGAAATCTCATACGGCTGAAAACATTTTAGAAGAGTATCGCACCAAGGTTTTGGAATGGCTGCAGCCCAGAGGGCTTGGTATTGGTTTTGTTGCCACAGACAATGGCAGTAATGTACTTAAGGCCATGGAACTTGGTTCCTATTTCAGGGTTCCGTGTTTGGCACACTGCATAAACATTATAGTGCAAGACTTTCTGAAAAAAGAACCCATAGTAAGCAATTTACTGTCCATCTGCCGAAGAATATGCACTCATTTCAGCCATTCTTTTAAAGCTCGGAAGCAGCTGAGGATCCTCCAACGTGAGCGTAGGGTGCCAGTCAAGGCACTCATCCAGGAGGTGGCAACATGTTGGAACTCAACGTATTACATGCTTGATCGTCTGTACGAACAGCACAGGTCACTCAATGATTATGTCTGGTACAGAAGCAGTGATGCTAGTGTTAAAGGCATGACCCTTCAGAGGGAGCAATGGACCCTAATTCAATGCCTGACTGAGATGCTGTCTCCTTTTGAGGTCTTCACACGTGAAGTCAGCAAGGAGGACTGTACAATGGGCCAAGCTATCCCATTGTTGCAAATGCTAGAGCATGAGCTGAATAATGTGTCTGAATCCTACAAAGGTGTAGAGGACAGAAGGCAAGCCCATGACTTGGTGGAGAGCTTATCCAGGCGCTTATCAGAAAATGTAAGGATACAAAATACAATTTTGTCACAAGAACATTACATTTGTGCCACAATTCTGGATCCACGTGCAAAATTAGGACTATTCCGTTCTTTTTCCGACACTGATGTTGCCCGCTACAAAAGTTGTATAGCTGAAGCAGCCATCAAGTTTGAAAACGAAGGGCTGCTAATTAAAAGCCCGCCACATCAACCCACAACAAGTACTGATACTGAAGCAGGCCATGCAGAATCAAGTGCAACTTCGTCGGCTGAGGGCAGTGCGGTTGGCTCACAATCGCAACACTCACCATCACCATTGACTACAAAAACAATAACTGGATCATTCGGACGAGTACAATCATTATCAGATTGGTATGTAAAGATGGGCCTTAAGCACAGTGCTGATGCACAGAAAAAACAGCACAAAAGCTTACCAGCAGCAACCCTGAACATTGAGCGGATGGTCCAGGCCTATCTGGACGACCCAACAGAGGTGTACGTTGATCAAAACCCAGTGCAGTATTGGCATAGGAAAAGGTCTGAATGGCCACAGCTCAGCAGGCTGGCGATAAGCTATCTGGCTTGCCCTGTCGCAAGTGTCTCTTCCGAACGTGTTTTCAGTGCTGCAGGTTCCATTGTAACCTTGAGAAGGACCAGTCTATCTCCCAAAAACGTGGAGAGGTTAACAATGATCAAAATGAATCAGCACTTCATACCACCGAATTACACAATGCATGAATCAACAGAGGAAGATGAGGACAGCGGCTCAGGTGACGGAAGTATTGTGTCAGATGATTACCTACTACTGGAAGATCTCCCAGAGTTTGAGGACGAGCTATACTTCCCTGACAATTAGGCTCGCACTTACTGTCTTCCTCCCTTTTTTCCCCCTTTGTGTCTGTTGTTCCGGTTATAAACTTGTGAATCGCAACCAATGCATTATCACCGTCTTCTAATCTTCTAATTTAAGATACAAGTTTCAGGTGTCTGCCATTTGACACTACAGTCCTCAGAATCCAGCTCCTCCGCTCAATCATACTGCATCTCCTGGTCAATTCCATTTCCCTCATGAATGATGATTGGATGATGGTAACAACAAATTCAAACTTTCCTCGTCCTTCCAAAACAAGTGGACCATGAATCTGATGACTTCTATAGCTATCCTCCTTCAGAGCCGAGAGAGACTGGCCATTAACTGAAAATAAGATGCAACAGGTAATGATTGATGCCATGCATTGTCCGCAGAAAAGCAGACTGAGTGATGTAGATTTTGTTGTGTGTGTTGCGCATGAATGAATTGATGTAATTGTGCACTGCCACTAATCAACATTCTACAGAACACACTAATTTTCCTCTTCTGGCAAACAAGAAATGTGTACTTCTCCTGCATCTTGGTGATACATTGCTTTTAATTCAATACAGGAAGGGGACTCACTCAATCTGCGCAATGCAAATGACTGTGACTTAACAGCACCGTCCATCATGATGATGGCGAAAGAGACGGCCTGCAGCGTTAACGAGATGAGATGCAACAGGTAATGATTGATGCCATGCATTGGCCGCAGAATAGCAGACTGAATGATGTAGATTTTGTGGTGTGTTGCGCATGAATTGATGTAATTGTGCACTGCCACTAATCAACTTTCTACAGAACACACTAGTAATTACTAATTTTCCTCTTCAGGCAAACAAGAAATGTGTACTTCTCCTGCATCTTGGTGATACATTGCTTTTAATTCAATACAGGGAGGGGACTCACTCAATCTGCGCAATGCAAATGACTGTGACTTAACAGCACCGTCCGTCATGATGATGGCGAAAGAGACGGCCCGTTAACTTAAGATGAGAAGGAACAGGTAATAAATGATGATAATTAATGGCATGCATTGGACACCTGACTCTGAGCTATTGGTCTTTGTGTTTGCGTTGTTTGTTGTGCACAAAGTGATGTCAAAGTGTACTAGTGGTAATCTATCTTTCTGTACACAATAAAGAATGACTCAAGTCAGTAATATTTATATTTCTACTCTTGTTGTGTTATAAAAATTACACTTGTACTGCAGGCCGATCTTCAGTCAGTAGAAGTATCAGAGCTGATGATGAAGTCAGGAAGATGTTTCATGAGTGGCATAAAACGGAAAAGCCTAAAGGTAAACACGTGAACAACAACCACAGCACACCCAAATGTCTGTGTAGAAGTTGAATAGAGTGTAGCGGTGGGATGACTGCAGTGCATTGATTTTACTAACTTTAACTGTAAAATGCTATGTCTGGAATGGATAATGTGCTTTGCGTTTGTCCAACTCTTTGAGAGAAAAAAAAAAAGGACTCTAAAGTGTTAACGTAGGATGTGCTAATGGTAAGCACTGTGGGCCTGATCTCTCCTGTTACTGTTGAAGGTCTATGCTGGAAACAGACTACAGTAGAGATGATGCATATGCATACATGCCACCTCGGAAAGTGTTCTTGTTGCACTACACCATCACTTGTGCATTTGTTTTCACTTTCTTTCTGAATATCCCCTTTGGTTTTCAATCTAAAATTACAGGCCGGGCCTTGTCCAAAACTTTGTAAAACATTACAATGCATATTAATTACCTTACCAATCAATCACCTTTTTATTCCAGTCGGGCAGTGGCGAGTGGTGAGGCGACACACCCAAGATTGATGGACGAGAGGAGCAAGAGGAATGCCGAGATGCAAAAAACCAGTCCACATTTTTGACCAGGATAAGACAGTAACAGTATCCACTTTTCACTTCTTTTAAATAATTTGATTAATATCTTGTATACATTCTTTACAACAGTGTGTTCTTGGAGTTGTTATTATCAATCATCATTACGTTTGCTCTGTGTTTACGATTCTTCACTACCAATATTTAAAATTTCTATTTGCTATCTGTTAAAGTATTAAGGCCGGAACAGAACAAGAAATAGAAGTGTATGTAATCCGGGTCTCATCATGCATGCATTTCCTTTTTTATACCTTAACATATGGAATGGATATGGTATGGTAGTCTTCAATGATTGTCGTTTGTTTGTCTATGTATGCATACTGTTTTTCTATGTCAAACCTTTCCCAAAATCCCCCTTCCCATCCAATCAACGGACCCTAACCCTCTTCCCCCGGGCTGTGTGACTTATTGTCGAGGTGTAACTAAATTAAATGTACACCAATACTTAATCACACACTTGCTGGGGCGGATGTGGTGAAAGCAACACTACTTCAATTTCAATGCAGAGCGATGATCTTCTTCTGCTTGCCCACCCATGAGTAGGATATTTCACAGGTTATTTTATTTAACAAAGGAACATATACCTCAGCATGAATTGCCGGCATTGATTGGATTTGTTTGTTGTCATTCCTCATATACAGCACTAACTGTTAGACTGTAGGCATAGCCAAGTCGACAAAACTATAGTTTGTAACTCTGTCTAGTAGGCTATCCTCATAATAACCAGCATTCAGTTTTTTGGTCAAATATTTGAGCATATAATTGTTGCTCGGTAAATTCTGTGATGTACTTCATTCAACTACTCCTCTAACAGTCTCTCAAAGGCGATTGACTATCTCCTTTTCTTTTTTTGGAAATGCTGCCACCCTGCCAGTGTATACTACTACTACTATACTACCACCACCACCCCAATCATGGCATGTATGAAAAAGGAAACCATCTTCACCATGCAGCCAGTGCTGTGCCACAGTTGGACATAAACATCAAGCACCGGTAAGAGAGAAGTTTGGGGGAGGCAGAATCAATAATGGACATGTTGTGAATGATGTCAGTTTCAAACACCACTCCAAGGAATGCATAGTAGGACCAGTCAATGAGTGAGGTGTGTCGCATCTATCTGTTTGTGTCTTATACAGTCAGCAAATTATTGAAATCAAACACACGCTATGGGCGGCCATGCACCAGCAAAGAAACAGTGTGATGTAAAACAGTTACCCCACCTACAAAACATTAACAACATTGCATGTAACATAGAAAAATATATTTAATTGACCCTAACAAATAAACTAAACCCACAAAAGCTAACCCACCCACCTCCCTAACCCCAACGACTGTCCATAGAAATAGAGAACGCCCAAACGAGTGAAGAACGAACAGGAATTAAAAAAGGGGCAGTGACAGGGACTAACTGGTGGGGCGGGACTGGAGGAGGACACGAATCTGGTCCTCTAAATGGGCGACGCGGCGTCTAAGGCCGCGGCAGTTGCAGCCACAGTGGGGGGGGGCACCGGAGATGGCACGGTGGCGGCGGGCAGCTGCCCGGCGGTGGCGCCGTACCGCTGGAGGGCGGTGGCTGGGGCCCGGGGCAATGGAGGAGCCTTCAGTAGCTGCAGCAGCCTCCTCCTCCTCCTCGGCTAGGACCACCAGCCGCCGGTATTCCTGCTGGATTGCCTCCAGCTTCCGGCGCCGTGCCTTGGCGGCCAACTCCTTACGGTTGACTTTCTGAGTTGCTGTGTATCAAAAAGAAAAAAACAAGACAATTGTAAAATATAGTCTTAATAAAACAGTAGGACAAGGTAATTATTTATACACATAGTGGCATGGTAGAGTAGCACTATAAAATAAAGCACAGTAGTACATAACATTTTAAATGTCGCCCGTCCTTCTTCCTTCCACCTGTCTTACACTTTTTAGTTGAACAGTGCACCAGGTGCTCTTCTCCATAAAACTTTCAAAGCGGAGTTGAAATCAGATAGATGAGGACATTGGTTACTCAATACTCCGGCTCCTAGTCCTATACCAATTAAAGGGAATTCTAGTCTTCTAGTTCACTCTTCAAACGTCCCCAAGAACTCATACTTACTTACGACATCGGATAGCGGGCGGACTTTGTCCGCCCGCCATCCGACTGCTAAAAAGGGTGGGGGTCCCGTGGGGACAATTAATTAGGATGATGCGCCCGGCACAGTGGCGGGCGCACCCTGTTATTTTAAATTTAAATTCTGGTTGGCTTTGCTGAAAGCAATGCTAAAATGTTGTGCTGCTTTTCCAAGCACAACATGACGGGCCTCGCACGGGCTTTGAAAGTCGGGGGGGTACCATAGCATCGGTAGGTACCCTCCATGGGGGCCCCCAAGCATACTCTGCAATGTGTGCATGCCTTTCCGTGGCGGACGGTAATGCCGCCACGCAAAGGCATTCCAAAATGCAGATTATATGGCTGCCGGTGTGGTGAGAGAGACACCACCGCCATATTGAACCCTTTTACGCCTAGACATGTCTGAATATTTTCTACAGGGATGGCGGGAGGTTTGCCCCTGCTGTGACGGCAGTGAATTCCAGCCAGCCCGGTGGGGGCAATACGCCCACCATCCTAATGGGGCCCTAATTCACAACTGTACAGTATACATATACATACAGTACATCTTTGCAGTGAGTGTGCTGTCAAGTTCAACAATAGTTAAAGATTATGAATCTAACTTACCACCGCCTGCCACTGGTGCTGCCACTCCCCCTCCGTTGCTATCTGCAACTGCCGCATCCTCGCCCTCTGTGTCGCCTTCGCTGGCCCCAGCAATGGTGGTCGGTAGTGCGCCTAGAAAACATTACACATTTATTAGGCAACATATACACCTCCCCCCTATTGATCAGTAGCAAGGTTGAAAAATGAGTTAATACTAACATAAATCACTAGTACAAATCAGGTAGTAGTAGAGTAGACACTAAGTTATATGATCATTGTAGCATTTGCTTGATTAGCCCTAGCCATGCACATGTGACGTTACCTTTACCTTGCAGCTTCTTAAGACACCTTTGAGCCCACATGACCTGCCTCACACTGCTACTGTCTAGTCTACGCGCTGCGTACAGGCGGTCAACAAACATTAACAAGCCACTTTTTTAGGAAGAACTGGTGTACTGCTGTTACTGTTAGTCCATATTGCTTATCCATAGATGCTACACTTTTTGGCACGGCTGAGAAATGCTTGCAAGTTGCAATATACTAACGCACACCATTTCTTTTTTCGCATTACAGACGCAAGATTCGCTTCTACGAACCAGAGCTTCTGAACGATGCACCAACTACCAGTACTAGGTTCTTCTGAGGTGAGGGGTCCCTTCACTCACATCTTCATTTATAAATGTATATAAACTAAATTGCTATGGGATGGTGGTGCTGCCTTCCACCACTTCAGTTATCATGATTTAATTCCCAACTGTATAAGTGTAACAATGTATATTGTTTTAATGTTATTGATTTGCCGGTTGGTGCTGCTAAGAAAACAGTGTACAGACCTTCTCAAATTGAAATAAACATTTTAAACTTACATAGACTTTGTGGTATTTGGTGTGGAGTGGACTAACTTACACGAGTGAGCAAATTAAAGTAAGGGTGTGCATGTGAATTGCTTCCACGACAGAGGTTGGGTGTGTTAATGTTCTGGGTTGTCTACTTGTTGGTTATCTTGGGGGGAGGGTTCCGAGACCTAATAGGTATGACAAGACAGTACTATAGTCAAGCAGTGGAATTGTGGTGGGTGCGGAATTTCTGATTGAGGTGTGCAAGGAAGGTCCAACCTACCATCACCAACATCCTATTTTCTGGTGCAAATGTATGTGCAAGATCCCTACAACAGTTGTATGTCCTATAGGGTATCATATCAAAATATTAAGAAATCTGGTAGGGCTGTTGCTGTGAATTTTCAAAGCCTAAACATCAACAAGAGTAAAAAGTAGTACAAGACAACGACCCAACGGATTGTACGAGCTACTGGTGAATATGAGTTTTATATTACAACCTTTCACAAAGAGTGGCACTGGCCAACTGGGCAAGACTAGCTACTACAGTACAGACAGACAGACTGATAGTATGTAGTAGTACTCAGTCATCATAGCGGAGGCAGGGATAAGCTTTTTGAAACCGTACAGATCGAAGGATAATTGGTGGTAAAAAAATAGCATTTGGAAACACACTTTAGTTCGGGAGAAATGGGGCAGTAAAAGTTATGGAATAAGAAATATTATTAAAAACAAGAAGACTTACTGGGGCCAGCAGAGGAGCCCTCAGCGGTGTCCTCCTGGTGGTGTTCCTGTACCGCCGACTGCCCAGTCCCTGCCCGTCTGCCCCTGGGTGCTGATGAACAGGAAAGATATAAGAAAGAGACAAACATTGATGGATGGTGTCAACTTAAGCAAATACAATATTTTTCAACAACGGTCAAAAAACACATATGTAAACAATTGCAATAACTACATTGACCGATCTCATCTGGTCAACATGTAATATCGGGGGATTCACAGTTCGACTACTTAAGTTACTATTTATCAACAGTAATCCATTCTTCCATTCTGATTCCAGAAAACTAAGTTACAAGTAAGCCTAAGTATTAGTACAACGTACCACCCAACCTAGCCCACCTATTCCAGGCATGCCAATTGTACATTAAGTATGCATTTCCACTGTATTCCTCAACAATGTGTATGATCCAATCATGGAGGACACATGAACATGACTACATTTTTTGTATACACCAAATTTTGGTTTGATTTATGCTGATCTGCTACTGCTAAGTAACTGCAAAGCCTACCTCCACTCATTGAACAAACTAGAAAGGTTCTAAAGACTGGCGTACTAGCAGCACGTCACGTAACTGAGTGAGGGGGGCATCACGCATACCACTAACCAATTAGAAGCTCATACAAAGTACCTAAACCTATGTATCAATCCGCCCCTATCTATTAGTGACAGGACAAAGTAAGGAGTGGACGTGAGTCACTGTAGCATTACGTAACTTAATTTCTCTAAAATAAACTCGTAAAGAATCACGCTAAGCAAGCGCAAACGCAAAGCTGCAAACAAGTAAGATTAGTAGTAGCGCAGAAGAGCACCTGTGTCATAATCACAGAAGACTTTTAAACGTTATTAACCTGGAATGTATTGCAAGCAGCAACATTCTAGCTGGTTGGAAGGAAAAAAAGATATTCGCAATATATAACATAGAGCAGAAGAACAGACACAAAGTTGTAATAATTAAATAGGTACTCACCAAGCCCCGGGACCTCCACTCCTAGCAGGTCCAGCAGGTCCTGCTCACGGTCCAGGATGTCGGACCACCGGTGCGTCAGCTGTGCCTGGGTGCGCCGGACCCCAGAGATGCGCGACACTGCCCGGCGTACCTTCCCCCACCGCTGCCGACGCTCCCGGAGGCCGTACCCGGACCCAGGCCTGCCACCTGCTGCCAGGGTTGAGGGGAGGTGGCGCTGCACAAAGAAAATTAGTGCAGCCAACTCCGCCTCCCCAAATAAGGCCCGTGCATGCACCCCTTGTGGGCGCTGCCTTCCGCAAGGAAGGCGGTCGCGGCTCTGGCTGCGCCGGCGAACAGCCCTGCCCTTGGACATGGTTCTGGGGACGGGGCGGGAAAGAAAAGGTAAAATAAATAAAGGAGTAAAGGAAATAAATAGAGGGCAATACAAAGAGAAAAAGTAGCTAAAAAACAAAAAAAAAGTACACAAAAACCAGAAATATAGAGGCAGGAAAATAGTTAGAGAAATAATAAGTAATAAAGATCCAAAAAAAGTGGCTATAAACAAAGGATTGAAAAGATTTAGGGAGGATTGAAAATCAGGCCCCAGAACCATGCAATAGAGTGGAAAACAAGATGGCCGTGCCCGTTGCGACCACGTGCGCAAGTTCGCGCGATATTTTCTCCCTGAGCAAGCAAAAAGCAACGCGATCAAGTAAAAGCGATCGTGAACAGGAAATATCGACCGCGAACATGCATTGCGCGACCCGGAACAGGAAGTAAACAACGCCAGAGGGCGGGACAAGTGAAAACAAGATGGCCGCGCCCGTGAGCGACCGCATGGGTAAGTTGGCGACCCGCGAACACGCAAAAAATACCGCGAACAGGCGGCAAAAAAACTTCCGCATCTTCGCGATATTTCCGGCGTGTTTGCGGAGATTTTCTGCATTCTCGCGATAATTTGCGGAAGTTAATTCCGCAAATTCCGCCCACCCCTACAAGCTATGCCATTATTGCAAATGCTAGAGCATCAGCTGAAGAAGGTGTCTGAATCATACAAATGTGTAGAGGACAAAAGGAAAGCCTATGACTTGGTGGAGAGCTTAGCCCGTCGCTTAGCTGAAAATGCAAGGATACAAAATGAAATTTTGTCACAAGAACATTACATTTGTGCCACAATTCTGGATCCACGTGCAAAATTTGAACTGAAGACATTCTTTGCTTTTTCTTTGCTTTTTCAGAGATTGATGTTGCCCGCTACAAAACTTGTATAGCTGAAGCAGCTGAAGCAGCCAGTAAGTTGGAAAACGAACGGCTGCTAATTAAAAGCCCGCAAGATCAACCCACAAGAAGTACTGCAGCAGGGCATGTAGGATCAAGTGCAACTTCGTCGGCTGAGGGCAGTGCATTTGGATCACAACACTCACCATCACTATCGACAACAGCAACAATAACTGGATCATTAGGCCCAGTACAATCGTTAGACGATTGGTATGTACAGCTAGGCATTAATAAGCACAGTGCTGATGCACAGAGAGAAGAGCCCAAAAGCTTACCAGCAGCACCCCTGAACATTGAGCGGATGGTCCAGGCCTATCTGGACGACCCAACAGAGGTGTACATTGATCATAACCCATTGCAGTATTGGTATAGGAAAAGGTCTGAATGGCCACTGCTCAGCAGGCTGGCAATAAGCTATCTGGCTTGCCCTGTCGCAAGTGTTTCTTCCAAACGTGTTTTCAGTGCTGCTGGTTCCATTGTAACATTGAGAAGGGCCAGTCTCTCGCCCAAAAACGTGGAGAGGTTAACAATGATCAAAATGAATCAGCACTTCATACCACCGAATTACACAATACATGAAGCAATGGAGGAAGATGAGGACAGCGGCTCAGGTGACAGAAGTAGTGTGTCACATGATTACCTACTACTGGCTGCCCCCCAGAGTTTGAGGACGAGCTATACTTCCCTGACAATTAGGCTTGCACTTACTGTCTTCTTCTCTTTTTTCCCCCTTTATTTGTGTGTCTGTCGTTCCGGTTACAAACTTGTGAATCACAACAAATCCATTACCACCGTCTTCTACTCTTCTTATTTAATATACAAGTTTCAGGTGTCTTCAATTTGACAGTACAGTCCTCCGAATCCAGCTCCTCCGCTCCATCATACTGAATCTCCCACCCAAATCCATTGCCCTCATGAATGATGATTGAATGAAATAGAAGAACAAATTCAAACTTTCCTAGTCCCGCCAAAAGAAGTGGAGCATGAATCAGATGACTACTATAGCTATCCTCCTTTCAGAGCCGAGAGAGACTGCCCATTAACTGAAAATAAGATGGAACAGGTAATGATTGATGCCATGCATTGGACGCAGAGTCGCAGACTGAATGATTTTGTTGTGTTTGTTGTGCATGAAGTTATGTAATTGTGCACTAATCATCTTTCTACAGTACACACTAAACTTAACTCAAGGTGAATTTTCCCCTTCTTGCAAATAAGAAATGTGTACTTCTCCTGCAGCTTGGTGATACATTGCTTTTAATTCAATACAGGAAGGGGACTCACTCAATCTGCGCAATGAGTATGATTGACACAACAGCACCGTCCATGATGATGATGGCAAAATAGACGGCCCGTTAACTTAAGATGAGAAGGAACAGGTAATGACAATTAATGGCATGCATTGGACACCTGACTCTGAGCAATTGGTGTTTGTGTTTTCATTGTTTGTTTGTTGTGCACAAAGTGAAGTCAAAGTGTACTAGTAATCTATCTTTCTGTACACACTAAAGACTGACTCAACTCAGTAATATTTCTACTCTTGTTGTGTAATAACAATTTTACTTCTACTCCAGGCCGATCTTCACAGTCAGTCAGTACAAGTATCGTAGATGATGATTGATGGAATAATAACAAGTCAGGAGGACGTTTCATGAGTGGCATAAAACTTAAAAGCCTAAAGGTATACACGTCAACAATAACCACAGCAGACCCAAATGTCTGTGTAGAAGTGGAATAGAGTGTAGCGGTAGGATGACTGCGGTGCATTGTTTTACTAACTTAAACTGTAAAATGCTATGTTTGGAATGGATAATGTGCTTTGCCTTTGACCAACTCTTTAAAAAAAAAAAAAAGTACTCTACAGTCTAAACGTAGGATGTGCTACTGCTAAGCAACGTGCCGTCAGGCCTGTCACTGTGGGCCTGCTTTTTCCTGTTATTGTTGAAGGTCAATGCTGGAAACAGACTAGAGTAGAGATGATGCATACATGCCACCTCGGAAAGTGTCCTTTTTGAACTACACCATAACTTGTGCATTTGTTTCAACTGTGTTTCTCAATATCCCCCTTTTTTTCCATCTACAATTACAGGCCGGGCCTTGCCCTATACTTGGGAAAACATTACAATGCACACTTACCTTACCAATAAATCGACTTTTTTTTCCAGCCGGGCAGTGGCGAGTGGCGACACACCCAAGATTGATGGACAAGAGGACCAAGAGGAATGCCGAGATGCAAATCCAGTCCACATTTTTTACCAGGATAACACAGTAACAGTATCAACTTTTATCTTCTTTTAACCCCTTCGGTGCTCATGACGGAACGGTTCCGTCATGAGCCACGGTTGAGCTGTGCTCATGACGGAACCGTTCCGTCATGACCACGCCCGCGCAAGATTCCGTCAGCACAGCGGCGGAATCTGCGCAGCATGGAAGGGGTTAAATAATTTGAATCATTTTTTTGTGTACAATCTTTACAACAGTGTGTTCTTGTTGTTGTTATTATCATCATTAGGTTTGCTCTCTGTTTACGATTCTTCCCTACCAATATTTAAAATTTCTATTTGCTATCTGTAAAAGTATTAAGGCCGGAACAACAGAACAAGAAGTGTATGTAATCCGGGTCTCATCATCATGCATGCTTTTCCTTTTTCTCCCTTAACATATGGATATGGTAGTCTTCAAAGATTGTCGTTTGTTTGTCCATGCATACTGTTTTTCAATGTCAAACCTTTCCCAAAACCCCCTTCCCATCCATTCAACAAACCCTAACCCTCTTCCCCCGGGCTGTGTGACTTATTGCCGAGGTGTGACTAAATTAAATGTACACTAATACTTAATCACACGCTTGCTGGGGCGGATGTGGCGAAAGCAACAGTACTTCAATTTCAAGGCAGAGCGATGATCTTCTTCTGCTTGCCCACCCATGAGTAGGATATTTTAGACGTTATTTTATTTAACAAAGGAACATATACCTCAGCATTAATTGCCGGCATTGATTGGATTTGTTTGTTGTCATTCCTCATACACAGCACTAACTGTAAGGCTGTAGGCCTAGTCAAGTGACTTGACACAACTATAGTTTGTAACTCTGTCTAGTAGGCTATCCCAACCACCATTATGTTTTGTTGTAAAATATTTTAGCATATTATTGTTGCTCGGTAAGTTCTGTACTGTACTTCATTCTAGTACTCCTCTAACAGTCTCTCAAAGGCGATTGACTGTCTCCTTTTCTTTTTTTGCAAATGCTGCTGCCCTGCCAGTGTCTACTACTACTACTATACTACCACCACCACCCCAATCATGGCATGTTAGAAAAAGGAAACCATCTTCACCATGCAGCCATTGCTGTGCCTAAGTTAAACATCATATTTATACAGAACAAGGGAACCCAATAGGTAGTTGAGGACCTTGGGTAATTGTTAATTTTAAGCAAACAGTGGTCCTCAATTTAAGGAATGAGGGGGATGAATATAGCACAGAATCGGAACTATATTTAGGAATGTCCAGCCGGACATCCAATTTAATTCTTCAATGAAAAAGATAACAATAATAAACAGCAAAACAAAGGTGGGACACAGTCCTGTATCCGTTGGGGGAAGAAAACAAATACAAAGCAGACAAACATTACAGGCAAGGCAAGCGAAGCTTAATTACGAAATCCAATGTTATAAGCTTTTTTTCTACAGACAGTGCACTTTTTTCCATAATAGACTAATGTGCATGCTGTCTAGATTGGGGTCGACGACGTTTCGATCCTATTACAAGGATACTAGGATCATCATCAGGACGAGACAATGAACAAGCCTGGTGTTTAGAGAAATTGCCAGGGACTGTCGGCGTGGTCATGTGCCGGAATAAAAATCAGGTCTGGAGGTGCCAAGAGGTCTGGAGATGCTGGCGTGTGCGGCTAAGACCGCAACAATGACTCGTTCATTGTCAACTGAGGACGCCACTTGATTACGTGTAATTCCACGGATTCCTCTTACCCGCAATTCTATTATGATTGCGTGTCTACCCTGGATTCGCAGATTGTTCACTTTGACCACGGACCGGAGCTAGAAATCCCCTTTGCCCGTCTACATATTTTAACAGCCATTGTTGCGGTCTATCCGGCTGGACATTCCTAAATATAGTTCCGATTCTGTGCTATATTCATCCCCCTCATTCCTTAAATTGAGGACCACTGTTTGCTTAAAATTAAGTTAAACATCAAGCACAGGTAAGAGAGAAGTTTGGGGGAGGCAGAATTAATAACGGACATGTTTTCAATGAATTCAATTTCACACACCCCTTTGAGTCCAGATAAAGAATGCATAGACTAGAGGAGAGACTGAAAGTACTAGTAGGACAAGTCAATCAGTGAGGGGTGTCGCATCTATCTGTTTGTGTCTTACACAGTCAGCCAATTATTTAAATCAATCACTGGCTATGGGCAGCCCTGCACCAGCTAGGAAACAGTGTGATGTAAAACAGTAACCCCACCTACAAAACATTAACAACATTGCATGTAACGTAGAAAAATATATTTCATTTACCCTAACAAAAATAACCCACAAAAGCTGACCCACCCCCCTCCCTAACCCCAACCAATGTCCGTAGGAAGGTCCAGGAGAAAATAGTAGTCCGAAAAGCAAAAACCCAACGCCCAAACCAGTTCCCACACACCGAAACAAGAATTAAAAAAGGGGCAGAAGACAGGGACTAAGGTGTGGGGCGGGACTGAAGGAGGACACGCATCTGCTCCTCTAAACGGGCGACGCGGCGTCTGAGGGCGCGGCAGTTGCAGCCACAGTGGGGGAGGCACCAGAGATGGCATTGCGGTGGCGGCGGGCAGCCGCCAGACGGTGGTGCCGTGCCGCTGGAGGGCGGTGGCTGGGGCCTGGGGCACTGGAGGAGGCTTCAAGTGCTGCTGCAGTCTCCTCCTCCTCCTCTGCCAAGACCACCAGCTGCCGGTATTCACGCTGGATTGCCTCCAGCTTCCGGCGCCGTGCCTTGGGGGCCAACTCCTTACGATTGAGTTTAGGAGTAGCTGTGTATCAAAAAGAAAAAAACAAGACAATTGTAAAATATACTCTTAGAAAAACAGTTCTAAGAGCAACATTATAGCTGGTTGGAAGAAAAAAAAGATATTCGCAATATATAACACAGAGCAGAAGAACAGACACAAAGTAGTAATAATTAAATAGTTACTCACCAAGCCCCGGGACCTCCACTCCTAGCAGGTCCAGCAGGTCCTGCTCACGGTCCAGGATGTCGGACCACCGGTGCGTCAACTGCGTCTGGGTGCGCCGGACCCCAGAGCAGCACAACACTGCCCGGCGCACCTTCCCCCACCGCTGCCGATGCTCCCGGAGGTCGTACCCAGACCCAGGCCTGCAACCTGCTGCCAGGGTTGAGGGGAGGTGGCGCTGCACAAAGAAAATGAGTGCAGCCAACTCCACCTCCCCAAATAAGGCCCGTGCCTGCACCCCTTGTGGGCGCCGCCTTCCGCAAGGAATGCGGTCGCGGCTCTGGCTGCGACGGCGAGCCCTACTACCCTTTGACATGGTTCTGGGACGGGGCGGGAAAGAAAAGGTAATAAAATTAAAGAAGTAAAGGAAATAAATAGCAGGCAATAGAAAGAGAGAAGAAGTAGCTAAAAAAAAAAAAGTAGACAAATACCAAAAATATAGAAGCAGGAAAATAGTTAGAGAAATAATAAATAAGAAAGATAAAAAAAAAGTGGCTTTAAACAAAGGATTGAAAAGATGCAGGGAGGATTCAAAATCAGGCCCCAGAACCATGCAATAGAGTGAAAAACAAGATGGCCGCGCCCATTGCGACCACGTGCGCAAGTTCGCGCGATATTTTCTCCCCGAGCAAGCAAAAAGCAACGCGATCAAGTAAAAGCGTTCGCGAACAGGAAATATCTACCGCGACCGGGCACGAACATGCATTGCGCAACCCAGAGCAGGAAGTAAGCATCGAGAGAGGGCAGGACAAGTGAAAACAAGATGGCCGCTCCCGTGAGCAACTGCATGGGTAAGTTGGCGAGCCGCGATCACGCAAAAAATACCGCGAACAGGCGGGAAAAAAACTTCTGCGTCTTCGCAATATTTCCAGCGTGTTTGCGGAGATTTTAAACATTTTCTTCGATAGTTTGCGAAAGTGAATTTCGAAATTCCGCCCAACCCTACGCACAGAAGATTTTATTACAAGGCCGGAAGCTCCTGTGATGCTTTACAATTCCGGATTTTATTCAAAGCAGTCAAGTGAACCTAGCTACTTTTCCAAGGTAACAAAGGGAAACCAGCTATATTATCACATCATAGAGAGTCAACCAATCAAGAGACAAGTACAGTAATACTAGTCTTGATTGTGAGCAACAATCTCTCTTTTCCTGCTGTTCGCAGTCAAGTTACATAATCTTCACAATTCTTTAAATTATCACTGTTCTTTATCTTATACCAGATTTTGTTTAGTTTAATGCTTATTTGCTTCCCTTACATTCTTTTCAAATTGAATTGCTTTGTTCAAATGTTATCCGTTCATTTGTTACTTGCCTGTTTGTCTCCAAAGGTGCCCAGTTGCTCTCTGGTGCGCTCTAACAGTTGTGCTTACAGCCTTCTTGGTGTTTTGTAATCCTCACAATTAGTTTCAGCTAAATGAGACAGATTTGCTGCAAGAATATTGTTATATTTTGGAACATAGACTATGATGGAAAAATTGCCAGGCAGATTATTTGTCTCGTCTTTCTGTAGATGGTGTTTGGTGGATGGGCATGCCATGCTTTCGAAGGAGAGTGAGGAGAGTGTGGCATCTGTGAGTGATGCTGTGTTTTGGGGTGATGGTGCTGTCAGGATTGAGGAGTGGGAAAAGGAAATGAAAACATGTTCCATGCTACAGGAAGTTTAACACCTCATTCTGTTCGGAGAGGGGAGTAGAAGGTAGAGTACAGTTTTACCTTCTGTGAGATCATTTGTTTAGATTTTGGATGAACTGACAGTAAGTGGAGAAATGTTGGTGATGAGGGGGTGAATGGTTTGTTCTGCCCATGGATTTACATCCCAGATTAATCACATTAGCCCAGGAAGGGTATTTGGGACACACTCATACCAAGAAACACCTCAAGCTGGAGTTATGGTGTTCTGGTATGGATGATCAAGTCACTAGCTGGGTTGAGAACTGTATGGTGTGTAAGGATGCAGAGAAGAGATTAGAAGTAGAGGTACATTCAGAGATGGTACACATCAGTGTAAGTAAGTAAGTAAGTTTATTATGCATACTTAAATAAAACCAGTGCAAACATTTTACAAAAATGTTTGTTCATTATACTCATCATTTTAAAAAGCGTGCAGTACAAAACCCAGAGTAATTGTCCAGCAGCATTCTTTTCCCTGATGCAGGGCAGCATGATCCTTGGCGTCCTAATGACCTCCTACTTGTTGTCTGTGTGGTTGATCGCCGGTTTTAGTGAGTTTAACAGTCTGTGCTCGGTCATCGCAAGGAACTTAACATATCTGCAGTTCAGTTTCGTGTTTGCAGGGTTCATGCAGGCAAGCACTGCTTGCCTTCTAGTGCTAGTCCCTAACTGCTTGAACTGGTCCTTTAGGAGGTGTTGGCGGGCTAGCCGAAGCTCTTCACAGAGGCAAGTCAAGTGCAGAATATTGCCCTTTTCTTGATTACAGAGCGGACAGGCTTCTTGGCCTTTGCTCCTGAGCCATGGTGGAAGATGCTCTCTACTCGGCAAAACCCCTAATCTGAGTTTCAAAAACCGCAGTTTTATGGCCTTGGGATAGCCCTGACTGAAGTATGATTGTGGTGTCAGGGTTTTGATTGAGTTTAAGGTCATCCATGCGTGGTTTCTTTTTGTGAATGCGGCCTTGTCCTCTAATAAGGAAAGAGATTTTACGTTTTTCCAAACCAGTTTTTTAAACGTGTTATGCCCAAGTTGCATATCCCAAGTCGCAGATTGGTTGGTGACCCCCAGGGCTGCCTTCAAGTAAGATCTTGCTTGAGATTCGTCCCTGCTTTGGATGTCTTGCCATAGCAGCGAATTTAGGGTGTTAGCCGTGGCCGAGCGGAGTTTGTGGCAGCAGATGATGTAGGCTCCCTGTCTGGCAAGTTCTTGTTTTAGCAAACCAAACTCCAGCCTTATTTGGGCGGGCGAAGTGTAGTGCGGGAGCGAAAACATTATTCTGTAGGCTTTTGTTTGGGTTGTGTCCAGGTTCTTAGAGTCTCTTCCTCGTAGTGCCTCACTGCTATAGCAGATGGAAGGGAGTAGTTTAGCCTGAATAACCTTCAAGTAAGGAGTCAAAATTGGCCCGTCAGATGGTTGGCTAAGTTTTTCAATGAGACGGCAATGCAGATCCCTCTCTTTTTTGTTTCTTGTTTGTGCAGTGCAAATGTGCCATCTCTGTCGAAGATGACTCCAAGGTATTTGTACTCTGACACTGGCTCTATTTTTTGGCCACCTAGGGCCCATGGCTTCTGATGTTTGTTCTTGGTGTTGATTGACATGGTTCGGGTCTTACTCAAGTTTATTTTTAGATTGTTTTCCGTTGCGTAGCTATGCATTTGCATCAGAAGCTGCTGGAGGCCGATATAGGTGTGGCTGAATAGGACGACATCATCCGCGTACAGAAGATTACTCAGAGATTTTCCTCCCAGCCTCGGGGAATGGGAGTTGCATGTTTTGAGTAGACTTGGTAGGTCAGCCATGTACAGATTAAACAATATTGGGGCAAGCACACACCCTTGCATGAGGCCTTTGGTGGTACAAACCTTAGATGACAAGTGTGTGCCACCTCCTAGCTTCACTTGCACCCAAGTGTCAGAGTGGAGGAGCTTCAGCATGTTGAGCGTCGGCTGTGGTATGCCCCATTGCGCCAATTTCCTCCAAAGTCTGCCTCTCTCGATGTTGTCAAATGCTGCACTGAAGTCGATGTAGCACAGGTGCAGCGGAAGTTTTTTAGTTTTTGCAGCATCTATGATTAGGGAGATAGCCAGAATGTTGGTTGATGTTCCTGTGTTTTTCCGGAAACCGGTCTAGTTCAGTGGAATAATCTGGTTTGCTTCCGCCCATTGCACAATCTCTTCTAGTATAGTTCCCGCAAAGTATTTTGCCTCATTATCAAGGAGGGCTACTAGGTGATAGTTGTTAGGGTCCATTTTGTTGCCTTTTTTGTATATAGGGACGATCGTCAACCCTCTCCAAGATTCTGGGATTCTATTTAGAAGTCTGACTTCCGAGAATATCGGTTGCAGAATGGTTGCCCATTCTGTGTTTTTTTCCTTAAATAGGGCTGGCGGGATGCCATTGGGTCCTGGCGCGCCTTCTTTCCTGCCCTTACAAATCTGGCTTTTTATTACAGCTATTTGTTGAGCGGCTGATGGCTCCAAGTAGTTTTTAGTTTGGCCTTGCTCTCTCTTGATCAGAGATCCCAGCGTTGGCGTAGTGGAGTCTGCCTCTATGTTGTTGCCTCTTTGTACTCCTGTGTGTTCCAGATGGTCATTTAAGTGGCTGTAGAGGTAGTTGATCCATGACTCTTTCACGATATGCGATCCTAGGTCTTTATGTTGTGGATGCAAGATCCTGTTCATTGATTGCCAGAAACGGGCACTATTGCTGCTTTTAGTGTCATATAGTAATTTTGCCCATGCCTCGTTTTTAGCATCTTTTTTTATGGTCCATTTTATGCGATTGAACTCAGCCCTTTGTTTTCTCAGCTGTGCTCGAAGATGTACATTATTGGGGACTGATCTTAGCTTCCGTAAGGTCAAGATGACTGTTCTTTTGTGTGACCTTACTTGAGCTCTCGGACCTTTTTTTCAGTTGCTTTTGCTATTTTCTTTATGGAGGTTACTTTTTAGGGCGTTCTTAGTTGCCAGTTCTTTTAGCAAAAATCCTGTGTATTGCTCCCAGTGGGAGATGTGCCCTGCAGCATCTGGTTTGTGTGTGTTGTATATGAGGAGGGCAGTTTCAGCCAAGGTGGTTGAGTTAGTTGGCGTGCATTTGATCCTTTTCAGGTTGATCGAATAGATCTCCCCTAGCATATTGTCTGGCTTAATTGCAGTATGCGTCTTAGATGTCAGATGGCATTCCTGGGGACGGTGGTCACTTTCACCCTTGTCCCCCATTCTGAACCCCCGGATATGTGGAAATATTGCCAGACTGGCAAAAGTGTAATCCAGAATAGAGCTAGCAGTTTGTGAGTAGAAAGTTTCTACTGGAGGAGAGTCAGTCGGAAATCTTCCATTTAAGGCCCGAAGATTTTGATGTTCTAGATCTTTAAGTAAGCGTTATTTTGATTTTTTCTACTATGTAGCGGGGAGCTTTGTGGTGGAATGGTGTAGATTTTATTGAGGGCTAAAGCCTCTTCTTCTGCTGATGAACCAAGTAAGTTTTGGTTGAAGTCCCCTGTCAAGAGGAAGAGAGGCTTTTCCATCTGAGTGACATACTCCGTCAATTGGTTGCAGATTGTGTTAGAGTCTTTGGCTCTGTGTTTGGGGTGAACGTATGCGTTGACAAGGCATATCTCTTCTTCTTTATTGCCTAGCTGTATTTTTATCTTCACTGTTAACGTTGTGGATGTGGATGAGTCCACGAGGACTGCCGAAGGTATTGTTGTGGTGGATATGTATGTAGCCAAGCCTCCAGATTGGTGACCGAATCTGTTAGTTCTGACCGCTGCTGTAGAATAGCAAGTGAAGCCCGTGATATGTTGTGTGGTTGTAAGCCAGGTTTCTTGCAGCATTATTATATTGAATAAAGAGATGTATTTTTGAAAATCCGGGTCGTCCATTTTTGAGTTTAGGCCATTTATGTTCCAAGAACAGTTGGTAGCCTTCCCTTTTTCTCATCACTAATTTGTTGGTAGCGTCAAGCCTCTTCAGGACATGTGAAGATCGTGCGAGATAGTATTTCTCTTGTCAGTGCTCGGTTTTGATATGATACTCCCCTTGCACAAGCTACTGTACGTCCCCGGGGGCTGTGTGTGTGTTTATTTGGCGGACTTCCTCGTGGGGACTTAGTGACGGTGAGAGTCCGAGACTGATAGTCCTTTGATGCTGTGCCCCGCCGGCTCGTTTTGAGTGCCGGCTCAAATCCGGCTGTCTCCTTCGGCCTGTCGATTGGTCAGGGGCTGATCTCTCTTGTTTTGGGCGAACTTCCCAAGGCGCCTCTAAGGACGCTAATAGTATTTGCCTGTTGTGTCTCTGATTCTGGTCTTGTCCTCCTCTGAAGTGGTGAGGGGTAGGCTGGTCTTTGTAAAATGACTAGCTTGATGCTCCATATCTTAAATTGCGCTGCTTCTGCTGCAATTAAGTCGGCGACTTTGCTAGAGCACCAGGTAGTCTTGGTTGCCTCTGAGGAGTTTGAGTTTGTAGCGGGTAGGAATTCGACCGAGATCAAGTCCTTAGTGCTTATCCCCCCCAGGTTGGGGATTCATTCCATAAGTTTAAGAATGTTGCCATGATTTAGCGTGTCATGCTGCCCTTGTGACGTATATTCTGGATAGAAAACCAAGGTCTCTGTTGATTGCTTTTTGTTTCCTTCCTCCTGGCGAGCTGGTGAACCTTGGCCTGGGTGCGCTACGTGAAGTGCCAGGTTAGTGCCTTTGCCTGGCATATTGGCCATGAATGTTATTACTTTGGTTGGGATTGTTTGCTTTGATATTATTCCTATTTCAGATGGCCAATTTGCTTGTGAGTGCTCTGGTTGGATTGGAGCAGAGTGGGTGGTCATGATTGGTGTGGCTCTCCTTTGGACTTCATGGTTTGAGCTTAGCGTTGAGCCAGTTGGTCTTTCTCTGGCCCCCTCTTCAGAGTTTAGCCTGAGTGGATGCTTACTTGCCGTTATTATTGATGTATGTTGTTTAATTGTCGCCACAGGTATTTCCCTCTGGAGAGGAGGTTCCTTGTTTGGCGATGTTAATTCTCCTGCTTGATCGTCGGAGGGCCTTGTTTCGTTGTTCTTGGCGCCGCTTGGCTGTATGAGCTGTTTGGTCATTACTGCTACATCTCTATGTGCATCTGTTTGTTCTGTTTGATCTCTTGCTGATGGACCTTGTGCATCTGTTTGTTCCGTTTGGTCACTATCCGTTGGACCTTGGGGCCTTTGCCCCTGTTGCTTAGGCCGGCTATCGTTTGCTTTTTTCTGCTGTCGAGTAGGGTCAGTGGGCGCATGGGCTACCCCTTCTGTGGTAAGGGCATTGTTTGTGCTAGCCGAAGATTTTTCCTCTGTGGCAAAGAAGATGGGAAAGTAATTTGTCGTGGATAATTCGGATGTTTGCTTACGCCCTTTTCTTTTTTGTTGCCGCCTTTGTTTTGCGTTAAGTTTTGGGGGTTGGGCCGGTCCCCTTTGAGATATCTCCTTGTTTGCGGGATCAGAATGTTCAGTTGGCTCTGATCCAGATACTTTGCACCTGGAGGCTCCCTCTTCAGATTTAGTTGGGCCCGTTTCCTGTGTTGCGTTCCCTCTGTGTAGATTCCTCAGATCTCCAATTAGATCGGTTAGCATTGAGGGTAGTGTGGCTAGTTTATCGACAGCTTGGCTGCAATTGCAGCTCAGGTAGGTACTAGTTTGTGCTCTCCTGATCAGGTTGTTCAAATTGCCCAGCTTGTCATCGATGCCGGCTGTAAAAACTGCCAGTGTATTGAGAAGGGTGAGTTGTAGCTCCATTTTCTCTGATTGGTATTGCAGGGCATCTACAGCTAGCTGGATTGTATTTAGCAATGAGCCCCAAGTTCCAGTATTCTGTTCTTTTACCCGCTCTGTCTCCTTAGGGGTGTTACCAAGATTATTGGTGTTTTTGACTGCCGGAGATGGATCGAGGGATTGGGGCTCTTTATGGTCTGGTATGTAGGTTGCTAGTATCTCTTCCCATTCTTATGTGTTGAAATAAGGCCCTGTTGCCTTGCCTTCCACATCCTGGCTAGAGTTATGGGGACTAACTGTCTCCGTACCAGTGGAGCTTGTTGCAAGACCGTAGGTTTCCCGATCTGTGTGTAGAGGAGCACATCCGGCCCTTGGGTGCGACTTGATGGGTGTGCTTTGACTGTAGCTCATAGTTTGTGTGCCCAGCGCCAAGCTGGGCACTCTTTCCTCGGGTACTGCCGATGACGATGTCTGTGTGGCAGCCTCTGAATCCCTTACTATTGGGCACCTGTCTGAACCGTCAGCTGGTTTTAGTGCTGAAGTAGGTTTCACATTGGCTTTGTGCTCATCTAGGGGGGGTAGCGTGTCACCTCCCTGGCTGCATTTAACCTTGTCATCTGGGTCCTCTGCGTGAACGGGTGGGAGTTCCTGCTTGGGGGTTGAGTCGTGTGACTTTCCTCTTGCATTTGAGGTCTCCAGAGAAGTGCAGTGGTTCGTGTGCTTTGAGATACTGCACTGATGCGAGTCTGTCGTTAAATTTCCTGAAAACAAGGGGCTTGCCGCCTCAAGCTTTGATGGTGACGAACACGTTGGTTTTAGGACAGAGGGGAGCAGTGGGGTTTGCAAACCGTGCAGGTGTCTGTTGCTGGAGAAGATGGCAGAGCCGGCGTCTTTTAGAAATTCGAACTTCGTGTATATTTTAGGTTGGTAAAGCTTTTTCGCAGTTTGTGGCTCATTTGTGAAGGCATCTGGGAGCAAGGTCATTGGTAATTCCTGCTCTGTTATAGTGTTGTTCCCCCCCGGTGTCTGCTCCGCCTGCTCTGTGAAAGAGAGATTCGACTCTGTGCAGGTGGATGAGTTTGGGCTCGTTTTCTTTTCATTGTATCCCTTTCCTTTCCTTGTCCTTGCCTTTGGTTTTGCACTTGGCTTGGGTTTGGGCTTAGACTCAGGAGGCCCCCTGGCCTTCCCCGACCTCATAGTGCTGGTAAACGTAGGGCTTTTTCTCCCCTCCCTGGCTCTCTGGCTATTTGGTTCACTTGTTCTCTGGCTGGTGTTGGGGGCCTGGGGCGGGCGTCACCTTACTCCCTCGCTCCAAGGGGAGTGGGCTGACTCACAGGAGCAGGCAAGCTGTGTTGGTCTGGGCTGAGCTTGCAGGTCCGTGAACAGATCAGTGGGCCCGATGCCAGAAAGGGTGAGGTGAGGTGAAGTAGGGTGAGGGATGCCAGAGGAGGTGAGGGTGATAGAGCAGTTTTAGGGACCCCCCCCTGCTCCAGAGCCTCTGCGGCTGTCGGTATCTTGAATGTCAGTGAGCGGGTGGTGGCTGAAGGTATTGCTGAAGGTATTGCATGCACGAGGAGCCTGCTGCGAGCGGAGCACACGGCGGGGGCCGAAGGTCAGTCGGACCTAGTCGGACTGCCTGTCAGACAACCCCCCGGGCTCTTACTTCGCAGCTGCCTCTATCGGCAGCTGCGCTCGCGCCTCCCGCGTCCTCCCCCAGAAGGCTTGCGCCTTACCGATAGCTGGGGGCCCGGGGCTACCAGGGTGCGTGATCTCACCTCCCTATCGCTGGCAGACTGACGATGGTGAAGTGGTGTTATGCTGGCAGAACTGGAGGTCCGGATCGCGGAGAGAGGGCTCAGGAGAACACCACCGGCAGAAAACGGCAGTAAGCGGCTCCTCCTCGCTCCTCTCACTCCTCTCACTCCTCTCACTCCTCTCGCTCCTCGCTGCTCGCCTGCTTGCTTTTCAGTGATGCATGTAGGCATTGTCACACTCTGTGTTTAGATTTTATTGGACCTATGAATGGACTCAAGAGTGAGGTGAAGTGTGCTTTGGTGGTTGTGGATGTCAACACCAGGTGGCTATTGGTGAAGTTTGTGTAGAAAACTTCAACTAGATCGACTGTTGATTTGTTAAAATAGATAATTTTATTGATGAAGGTGTTATAACAGATATGGTTCTCAGTTGGTAGCCCATGTGATGCAAGCTTTTTAAGGTACTTGTTAAATTCAACACAATTGTACCTCTCTACACAACCCACGAGATAATAAGTCGGTCAAGCGCCGATTCAGTTGGCTGTGGCTAATGGTATGGATGTTGAGAAGATGGTGTTGGACGTGGTATGGGCATTTCGAACAACTGAACATGATACCACTCATATATCTCTATTTGAGATGATTCGTGGTAGGGTTCTAGGCATCAAGTTGATTCCAACATGGATGAAAGAGTTGGTGTTACATGGTGGGAGGAAGGTCAGGTGTATCTGGAGCCATTCGGGGTACATCAGGAAGTGTGGTTTGGGCAAGGTAAAATCTGTCAAGGTTGGTTGTGGACTCACTAAGGGCCACAATTACAATATTTTGACAGACGGCAGCACAGCAAAATGTCCTGCTGCCCTGCCATGTGTCAAAATTAAAGGGCAGGATTGCACAATATCTACAAGTCTTTTCCTTGTAGCTGGCGCACAATGGTATGTCATGTGCCAACTCAGGCACTCTTGCACCAAGGCGCAAGGGTGTCTACATTGTAGGGGTGATTGTTTTTGTGCGGGAAGGGCCACCTTCCTGCACAAAAACAATCATGAGAGATATTTTCCTCTTTCTGCAGCACTCATAGAAAAAGGGAAAACAAGGATAAATAAAGGTATTTCTCCTCATTGCGCCTCGCTTATGCCTTCCCTGGAGAGGCGTAGAAATCTGACGCATTCCCAGGCTTATGAAAGCTTGCCAATTTGGGAATGCATCAGATTCCATAGATGGTGCATGGTAACACCCACAGTAACACCCATGGAACGCCCCTTTCATGCAGAGTAATGTGTGAAAGGGGGTCCTTATATACAAGGCCATAAAAAGCCATGCAGGGTTGCATTCCGTGGACTTGTAAATGAGGGCAGGCACACTGCGCGGCAAGTGCATCAAAAAAAGTGACGTACAAGCGGCGCAATGGGCTTCCAAATAAGCCCCTAATTTAGTGGGTCTTTCAAGGTTAAAGATTTGCATAAATATTTGTTGTTCTTGAGAATGGGAGAGTTGGAATGAATATTAGAAGAGTTGCAGTGTATCAAAGGGGTAGTGAGTGTCGGGAGCTAAAGGAGAAGGAGTGTAGCAGCTTCATGTTGATGTCTGACAATTAATTCTATTCTCTGTCTAATTCTTGGGTAGAGGAGATTCCAGAGCATGTTAAGTAAGCCTGGGCAAAGCACTACGCTACACTCGCTTAGTTTGCGAAGTTCGCGCTACTTCGCACTACGTGAATTGCATGTAGCACAGTGCGAACACGCGTAGCGTAGTGTTGCGTAGTGCTGCGGTCATTTTTTGCTTGCTCGCGGTCCTCAACGTCAAGTTGGCAACCGCGAGCAAGCAAAATGACATCCCGGCGAGACTTTTTCCTTGTTCGCGATCAGCAACATCAAGTTGGCGATCGCGAGCATGGAAAATAAACCTCCTGGCGAGATTCCCAACGCGAGGAGGTCAGATTTCTCATTGCGAGTGGTCGCGTATGGTCGCGACCGCTCGCGATGAGAAACTACCAGTTCGCGTTGAGAAAGCTGCCGCTCGAGTAAAAATCTACTCGAGCAGCAGAAAACTACAGCTCGCACTGTGCAAGATGCCATTTTCAATGATTGCACAGTGCCGGTTGCTTGTCCGCACTGTGCAATCATTGAAAACGACATCTGGCACAGTGTGAACAAGGTACTACGCAGTTCGCGAAGTGCTACACGTAGCTCGCGTAGTGCGAACTGCACTTTGCGTTCGCAAAGTGCTACTTCGCGAACTACGCCCAGGGTTAATGTTAAGTGAAAATTCAAATGGTGTAAGGGCAAGAAACAGTGGCGGCTCCTCCGCTAAGGTGGAGGAGCGTCATTTTTCATTGGGGTTTGGAGCTGGAAGGATAGCTCTCCTTGTCTGCTGCCTATGTACCATTGGATTTAAGAACAAGTAAGCTGAAAAGCTGGTATCTAAGGGTATTGTTTGTTTGATTGATTGAGGGCATGCACAAGGATTTATTTGTTCTTTTATTCAATGTTTAAACTGTATTGTTGTCTGTGGCCTCCGGTTTCAGTAGGGGCCCAGGTATTTTTTTGCATCTAATTTTTCATCTTTTGTAAAAGAAAAATGTTGCACAGTTTAGTACATTTTCCCATGTTTTTTAATACATTTGCAATACTCATTTAATTCACTACATGGCCTGGTCTGCAAATGAGCCTTACAGCCAGTAGTCCAAGTATTAGTCATGGGTGCATGAAACAACTGTTTCTGTGTTTTTTTTAATGAAAGAAACATCATTAAGGCCATGGGTGGCTTTGGATTAAATTACAAAATGTGTTTTTCGGGGTTATTTCACGTTTTTTCCCCCTGCAAACAGTGTATAGGTGAGGTAATTATATTTGATGCCTTTGGAAGATGTGCGTTTTTGGCATTGCTGAGTTAATGCTGTTTTTTCTGTGTCATCATGCCTCCTTTGTCTAGCCAGTGGCCAATGACCATTATCTGTATAGTCAGTGCCCATAGGCCTGTATGTGTTCTTTGTTTTCCATGCCTCCTACTTGTTGTTGTTTGACCATGTAGCTGGTGGCCATTTTGTGTAGGCAGCCAGTGCGCTTTTGATATAGGCATGCATGTGTTCTTTGTTTTGGTCATGCCTTCATGCTGGTTGTTGTCGTAACCATGTGGCCGGCCACCATTCTGCATAGGCAGCCAATCTGCTTTTGCCATAGGCCTACATCTGTTCTTTGTTGTGGCCATGCCTCCTTTTTGGTTGTTGTTGTGACCACGTGGCTGGCAGCCATTTTGTCAAGGCAGACAGTGTGCTTTGTCTTCTTTGTTCCCCATGCTTTCTTGCTCAGTGTTGTCGACCATGTGGCACTGACTGACAGCCTTTGTTCGCGTCCAGCCAGTACGCCTTTGCCATAGTCTTGCATGGAAAGATGAGATATCAGTTTAATATTATGATTGAGGATAATTTCTCATATTGTTAATCAAAAAAATATATATGTAATTTTAATTTTAAAAATTGTAATGTTACATTTTTTAATAATTTGTTTTTAAAATTTGAATTTTAAGGGGCAGATTTATGAGGGACTTGCGCCCCTTTTATGCCGCCGTTGCGTCACTTTTGTGACGCAGCGGCGGCGTAAACCCTGCGCCACGTTGCGCCCCATTTACATCATGACGCATCTATGGAGATGCGTCACGGTGTAAAGCCCTGCGCCACGTGAAACCTGCGTAAGGTTTCACGTGGGCGTTTTGACACAGGGAGGGGGCGTTCCGTCACAGGAACGCCCCTGAAAAGTGACTCAGTGAAATCTATAAGATTTCACTGAGTCACTTTCCCAACGCTGATGCGTCAAAACCCTGCACCTGCTTCGTAAGGCTTGACGCACCATGTTAGGGATAGGGTAGGTTCGAACAGTGCTGGAGTTGTGTCGCGCTTGCGACGCAACTTCAGCACTGCGCCAACCTTATGCCAGCAGATGCGTCATGTATCTGCTTGACCTTGCGCCACGATGCACCGCATTGTAAATGTGGCGCATCTGCGGTGGCGCAAGGGCAAACTTGCGTGACGCATCTTCCCTGGTGCATCCATGCTGATTTGCAGGGATGCGCCAGGGAACATAAATCTGCCCCTAAATGTTTTTAATTGACTTTTTAGAAAGAAAATGTCATCTTAATTTTTTTTCAATTTGTGTTATTGTAAATTGTTTTTTTTCTGTTCTCCATGGCTGATCCATCCTTCCATCCACCATACGTGCACAGCCTTACAACAGCATTCAGTGTTTTAGATATATGATTCAATTTGCTCCTGTACACCCTGGCTGAGGTGCACTTTAGACTCTAGCATCATTCATTGTGTAATGATGATGATGATGATTATATTCCATTCCCCCTGGACCCCGTTGCCTGCCATTAGGCACACCCTAGCCACCATTTTTTAAAAGATTACTATTCCATTTACCCATTTAGTTTCCTGAGTGCCACAGGTGTCTCCTTTAAAAGACTGGAATTTATGGTATGGTGGTGTGGTATGACTTTAAAGTGGTTACCTAAGTTAACAAAAAAACACACTCATATTGCCTTTGTCTGTACTAATTCAAACTGCACAGCATGCTGCTTTTCACACTTAGGGGCAGATTCGGAAGTCATTCGAAAGTGCTCCAAATCGGTTTCGGGTTTGCCGAATCCGATCCAGAGACTTTGTTTCCGGCCGACTCGTTCCCAGTTCCGAACGACTAAATACAATACCTTGAAACCGTTAGGGCTGACTGATCGGTTCCGTAAGGCATTCAGACAGGATAAGCCTTTCTGGAGCCGATTTGTATAGCTCTATGGACTTGGTTTCTGAACGAGCAAGTATGATGACCGATTCGGACAGCCTCTAAAATTCAGTTTGCCATGAATGAAACGGCTGCCAGAAACAGTCTTTGGGGGCCCGTAGTAAGCCCCCTTCACCTGAGGCCCTCTGAATCAGGCCCGTAGGGGTACCTATAGGTCCCCTCTACCCAACAATGCACAGTGTGGCAGGCACCATGGAGTGCCTGCCACAGGGTTCACAATTTTCCCCAGCCACTCCTTTCGTGAATGGGAGCCTGTGCTCTCGTTCGGAACACAGGCTTCCACTGAAGTCAATGGGAGTCCAACAGAATCATATCTGGATGCCGACAATTGCATTGTACTCGCTCGTTCGGACCCCCCAGATCCGAGTCATATGGAAAGCATTCCGGACCTGATTCGATGGGTATGCTTTCTGAACGAGATCGGAATTGGGCCCTAAATGTTTTTCTTGCTTGTTTGCTTTTAGGTGTACAAGAGAAGAGACATCATAAGGCCTATGCAGTCACACATCAGTTCTCCAATCACTTCCACTTGTGCAGCTTGGTGCAACTGCCACCTGAGAGCTTTAAGATGGTTCCAAAGAAAGTTGATGCCAAGAAAGTGGTCAGTAAGAAGAGGCAGCTTTCCACCCATGGGGTGTTGGTCGAAACCTTTTTTGACAATGTGTGCCTGCTGCACCAGCCTCTGCGGAGTTTTTCAGCCATTCTTTCAAAGCCTGGAAGCAGTTAAGTATTATTCAGCATAATAATGGAGCACCAGTTAAAGCATGTGACACTGGAGGTGCTAACATATTGGCACTCAACCTATTATATATTGCAATGTCTCTTTGAGCAGTACCAAAAGATCAATGACTATGTCATTCTAAGAGGAGGGGATGCAGTTGGGAAATCCTTAACTGTGGATGCGGTCAAATGGGGCCTAGTCAAATGACTTGCACAGCTGCTACTCCCTTTTGATGTGTTCACACGGGAAGTTAGCAAGAAGGACAGTAGGATAGGGCAAGCTATCTTGTTGCATTTGCTACAGGATCAGGTGAAGAAGGTGTCTGAAAGGTTCACCCCGCTAGTGTGAATGAAAACACAGAAGAGCATGCCATGGTTGAGAGCTTTATCCTTTGCTTGGCTTGTAATATAAGGCTGCAACATGATATCATCGGGTCCAAAGAGTACATCTGTGCCACACTACCTGATCCACGGTACAAACAATTCTGCCCACTTTCATTACTTTTTCAGAAGTAGATGTTCTACAATACAAGAAGTGGATTGTAGAGCAAGCCAGAGATCTGGAAGAAGAATGACGGGAACTTAGAGTCCCATCCCACAATTCTAGGGTGTCACCTTCAACTTCCAGAGAGGTCAGTCTTGTCTCACAGCAGCCAACAATACCATCAACTAGAACCCCAGCAACAACAGCAACAGAAGGACCGTACCCAACCTCTGCATTGTATTGAGTTCAATCCGCAGGTCTTAAGCCCGATGCAGAGGCAATTTTAAAAGAGGTTGAGCAAGTGGCAGCACCAGTGACCATCCACAGGATGGTCCAGGAATATCTGGATGATCCAAAAGAGGTCTATGTGGATCGAAATCCATTGATGTGTTGGTATGGAAAGATGCGCCTCAGTAGGCTGGCAATAAAGTATCTGGCTTGTCCTCTAGCCAGTGTGTCTACTGAGAATGTGTTTAGTGCAGCTGGTGTGGCTGTTACAGTGAGAAGGACCAGTTTCTCGCCTTAAAACATGGAGAGATTGACGATGATCAAAATTAACCAACATGTCATACCACACAATTATACTGCTCCTGAAACAGCAATGGAGGAGGAGGAAAATGAATGGTCAGAATCAAGTGTGTTAGGTGACCAACTTCTGGATGAACCACCTGAGTGTTAGGATGGACTCTACTTCCCAGACTAAGTATGCCAGTGCCTCCATAGAACTTTTTAATTATTTCTCATTGAGCTTCTATCTTTGCAAAAAAAATAGAGACAGTGGAACATTATTATTTTTGTGTCAGCTTTGCAGCCCCACCATTTTTTTATCACTTATATTGCTGGAATGCAGTTTGACCAGTGTGCATTGAAGAAGCCTCCACAGTTCCTTCATGACATCAGAGACAATGCCTGCCCCCTTGCATGTCTATTTCCCATAACTTTTTGTATCACTTAGCACTAGGAAGGCTGCCCAGAAGGATGTGGATTTACAAGAGTGTCATAACCAATTCCAATGTGTTGCCAATGTCAAAGATGAATACCTAAACCACCCGTGCTTGAACTGGAAGAGGTAACCACAGCTATTGCAAATGTGAGTGAGTTATTGTGTGAGTGAGTGATGATGGTTGATGATTCATGTGGTAGCCGACATTGAGGGAGGGTGTTGAACTGTAATGTGGGAACTTGCTTGAGATGATTGATTTGCAATGTTTGGTGACTGAGTGATGGGCGATCACTTTTTACCTGAAGGTGATTCACCTTTACAAACTTAGGGGCTGGTTAGCATGGCCCCGGGAAATGGGACCGCCCGCTATGCATGCGGTGGTCCCATATGTGCAATTTGGATGTGCCCTCTACACAGGCGGGCGCATCCCGCATTTCTAACATTGTGGCGGGCGGTGCTGCCAGCAGCACCCGCTGCAGGGTTAGAAATGCAAGTTGTGCATTTGAATGCACAACGTGACAGGCACCATGCGGTGCCTGCCACGTTGTTCATGCAAATGCAGGGGGTACAATAGGTACCCCATATGTGCACCCCCCACCCACTACCACGTTGTTCATGCAAATGCAGGGGGTACCATAGGTACCCCATATGTGCACCCCCCACCCCCTCAACGCCCTGGGGGCCCACAATGGGCCCCCAACAGCAAGGACCGCTTGCCTTTCCATGGCGGCAATGTCGCCATGAAAAGGCGAAAGACCGCCTGCTACATAATATGGACGGCGGTGTCTTCCAGACACCACCTCCATGTTATGGGCTTTTTCCGCCCGGTCGATGAGTCGACCGGCAGAAAACCGACGGACGGTCTTTCCGTCCGCCAGGGTCCCCACTGCCATCGTAATATGGAGGGGGGAAATGGGTGGTGGGCAGTGGATTATGGCGGGCGGATCGCCACTGCCATGCGGGCGGTGGCGATCCGCCCGCTATTGTAATCGACCCCTTATTTAGTGAAAATGAATTAACCTGTACAGTCCACTCCTATGATCCTTCTGTTTTTTTGTCATCATCTAGGATGGCTGCCCCAGTCAGTCGTTTGATTTACAAGACTGCCAAATTCCACTCTGTTGCTTGCATCAAAGTAGAGATAGGGTACCTACCACTGTGCTTGGATTGGAACAGGTAACCATTGCACCAATGAGTGAGCTGATTATTGAGTAATTGTGAGTGATGTTTGACGATTCATGTGGTGGCAGCCAGTAGGGAAGGGTGTTGAACTGTAATGTGGGAACTTGCTTGAGAGATGGTCTATAATTTTTTCCCTGATGTTGATTGGCCCTTTCACAGTTAGCCAGATTTACGTGTTGGGTCCTCTCCTTTTTTCTGTTTTTTCAGAGAACAGGCACATTAGTTAACAAGCAAAAATCTATGCAAAATATATAGAACTCAGCTGTGTGGAATGGAGAGAGGTGTGTTTATTCGTGAAATACTGCTATGTGTGTGTGTGCATTGCATATGTTGCAAAAGTAAAACTACGAGTCCCCCTCTTAATTTTATTCGCTGAGTTTTCTTGATACACTGCTCATGTAGCTTACCTTCGTACTGTTCTTCTCCTTGACTCTAAAATGCACTGTTTGTTCCACAATCCGCAGGACTTCTAGTCTCCTTCACAAACAATAGGCGAAAGCTGAGCTTCACACTCCTGTTTACCTACCGGACCAGTCCAGACAGGCACCCAAGAGCAATGGCCATTCCTGTGGAGAATGCAGATGCATCACCTAATTTTTCAATACAGTATCATTTTTCATTTAACAATAATATTTGGAGAACTGGGTGGGTCAGTTCACTCCCATCCTAGAAGACAGAACATTTAGATATCTGATAACTTGGGTCTCGGGGCAGAAGAACTGTTTGCAATGCATTTAACTGTACTCTGTCATACTCATTGCTTCATTTCTTTCCACAACAGATTGATGATGAATGATGTGCTGCTGCTGGAGCGGGTTATGCAAAATTTTGTATACCAACCCCATTTTGCATGTCAATTTATTAATTAGATTAATTAATTAATTATAATCGTACTAATGGTTTGGAGTGATGTGGAAATAACTAATTAACCTTATTTATGACCGAAATACACGTGGGATTTGCATCTGCATGGCCTAATTTATTACGTAAACTAAATTTTGTTCGCATACTAATGATAGATAATTAGAACATTGCATGATATACGTTGCTTTGGTGATGTAATTGTGATTTGTTCTTTATTTAGTAAGTATAAACCGCATTGAGTGTAGCTTTTGGCTAGATAAATACACACACATATGGGTATTAGCGAGGGAATAACATTTAATTAGTCATTTCTATGTATTAATTACGTTTTTGTGTTTCTTTGCTTAAGTTGACCATTTTGGCCTGCCGAAAGATGGCTGATTTTGGTGCCTAACCCGACTGCCAACGCTGAACAAGGCTTGGGTGAAGTGCGCCTGCGCTGACAACAGATACACAGTGGCCTGGACCTGACCCCAGATGAACATGTACCATTCAAGGAAAGTCTGGGACGTCGTCCAAGTATTCCGAACAAAGACTGTTGTGTGAACCGGAACTGACAAGGGTCATAACCCAAAAGACACTTTCGTGAGAAACCAATAGGATGATCCCTGATCGTCCAATCAGCGAACTCGGATGCCCAAACTTTGATACATTTTAACATTGATTTTACTATCAATTATGGTAGAAAAGAGAGGTGATTAGATCGATTCGATGTCGCTCCTTCGATTCCTGATGATATGCTGACGGAGAGGACAGTGACACTGCAGGACAGCTGTTAGGCTGAATCTTTGACGGACTGAATTAATGCCCAAACTCGTGATGAACTGAATCTGCTAAAATTGATGGGCATAGATTTGCGAGACTGCAAAACTTGACATAGAGGACGACTTTAGCCAGAATAGGTAAATATGAATGACAGCTTGATCAAATGAATGATTTAATCTGCAATATTAATATAAATTTGGATTTGAACATCTACAGAAATGAGTTGGGTTGTTTATTCATTGAAATGTGTTAATGAAAAGGTTAATTAGAGTATTAGAATTTCACTTAAAACTACAACTAACAGATCCGTCTCGGTTATGAGGGTAATACAGGGCCTAATGAGTATAAGAAGGGTTTGCAGGTTTGTTGCTCATTAGGGTAGAAGTGGTATCTTCCTCCCTCATTATCCAGCGCTTGGAAGGATAATCGCCTCTCGCACGGACTAATGGTGAGTGTGTGTTGGTGTTATGGGCCCCACCAGCGAATGTATGAATAGTGTGCGTGTGTGAGATATTTTAGTCCGTGGCAGTAGGGAGGGATTTTGCACTCCGCGCTGCATCAGTTTTTCTGTTAGCAGTATGATGGTTTGTTATTGATTGGTTTAGTGATTATTGCTTGTACATTGCTTATTGATTTTGGTTATTGATTGGTATTGATTTATGTACTAACACTCTATGTTGAGTTACGTTGAGTTTAATGTTGTTTGCACGGCCTCTGGGATGTAGGAAGTCCGAAGTTTGTAACGGTTCCGTAGTAGAGCAGAGGTAAGCGCTGCTCTCGGGAAAGACGGAATTGTTGTTGCCCTGTAGATACACAGGGGAAACGTGTGACAAGTGAAGTTGCACGGCGCATTGTCTGGGTTCAATTCGGTGACATCGTCGTGTGTTGCCATTAGAGACATTTTCTGTGTGAGAGAAGTGTGTATGATAGCGAAGGTTACCTGTGAAGTTCTGGTCTTAGGTACCAGGGATCCATCTGGCATTCTGATAACGCTTATCACTGGAAAGGTAATAGGTACACTCTGAGCTGGTTAGAAGGACAAAGGAGAGGTAAGCGCTGCTTTGTTAACGTATGTCATAATTCTGTAGTAGGACAGACTGTTCGCTGTTCTCGGGAAAGACAGGATTCTGTGTGAATATACTACATTTTTCTTGTGTGAAAGAGTGTGAAAGTAAAGGCATTTGGGTTGATTGCGAAACTCTAGGTTTATTTCTCAGGAGCATTGGGTCTCCAACTATGTGTCTTAAATACTGGAGAAACAATTAGCTAATGCTTGTTAGAAGGGTGAAGTGGAGGGATGTGCTACTTTATCAACGGAAGTAATGATTCCGTAGTAGGGCAGAGGTAAGCGCTGCTCTTGGGAAAGACAGAATTCTCGTGAGAAAGGTCTTTTTGCTGTTCTTTGGTTAGCGAAGCGGACAATGGAGAGGTTTCTATGTTGTTACTACGAGAAGTGTAGAAATTGAAACAAAAACTTACTGAGTGGATTTGTAAAGGAGGGGTAGACAGAAGCAGGCGCAGGAGCTGCAGCAGCGGCTGCTGACGTCAGAACGACCGCGCTGGGATTGGACAGTCGGTCGGAACTGTGAAACGCCCAGGATTGGTGCGTTAGTGTATGCCACGCTAGGATTGGAGAAGAAACGGGTGACGTAGACGCTCCTTATTGGTGCGTTAGTGTGAGTCGCGCTAGGATTCGAGGACTGTGACAGTGACGTGGACGCTCTGAATAGTTGCGTTAGTGTGAAGTCGCGCTGTGATTGGATAAGATTAGCGGTACAGTTGTAAAGAGGGACTAGCGTTGCACGAAAGACAAGAAAATGTATTACGACCCACTAGAGAAGGAGAAGAAAACCTGGTTAGGAAGAATCAAGAAGTGGTTTAAGAAAGACAAACCAGTTAAGACTTGGAAAGGACAGTTACTTCCTCCACCGAAAACCCCTGCATCCTTTATTATTGCAAAATATGGGTATCATACTTGTATTTGGTTAGATAACTGGGTGTGATACACCAAGGAGGACGGAGTATTGGCTTTTCCAGAGCATGGTTCATTTAATTTGGCGGTTTTAAGAAATTTACGGGGAAAAATGATAAATTTGGAACCAAGACCTAGACCGACACAGTTTGAGGCTTTGACGGAATGGGAAGACGAAATGCATGAACGAGAGAGACAAAGAAGTGGTAGAGGATATAGGTATTGGTTTGGAAGACCATACAACCACGAAACACATAGTGATCGAATGAAAAGATGGCGAGATGCGAGCATGACTGAGGGTGTGTTCCCTGTAAGGACTGTAGGAGAGAATGAAGGTCGAAAGTGTGGAGAAAAGAGACATAACTTGGAGTCGAGAGGGTATGGAGTGAATGAGTCTGAGGATGATGTTCTTGATGATATGTTTTATAAAAATCCACCACCGTATCGATCAGGACCAGAAAGGTTAACTCCAAGTGCCCCAATGAGAGAAACAATGCGAATTATAAAATCGGAACCAGAATCCCTAAGTTTGAGTAAAAACAGTGGTACCAGGGAAGTAGAGAAGAGATCAGAAGGAAGAACAGATGGAGAAAATTCTGTAGAATTAGCGAAAACATCCCTGGAATTAACTGAGAAAATAAGAGAATTGACCAAGAATCTAGAAGCTGTAACTGTTCCAGTAACGATAGGTCCAGTAATGCCTATTTTTGAAAAACAGAAGGACAGTGAGCATTGTTTGACAGTCCCTTACAGAAATAGTAATCCTGTAGAACAACCAAGAGTGAGTCAGAATGAGAATCCATGGAGGCAAACTATGAGTGTAACGGAACCAAATTTTACAAATAATCCATTTGTAGATCAGAATTGTGCAGAAAGACGTATGACAATGATAGAGACAGTGTCAGAAACACAAAAAGATTTTGGACACGGAGGTGTAGAAAAACCAGTAGGACCATCAACAGACGAGCTAAGTGAATGGTTGAGAAGCTTGCAGAGGAAAGACAAAGAATCCCAATCAATTGATTTGGCCAAGTTACGAATGGTATTGGAAGAATTAATCGTAGGGACTATCCCAACAGAAAAATTGAAAACATATCAGGATGAAGAATTATTATTTCTGTGCAAAAGTGCAACCTGGAGAGCGAAAAACTTACATGAAAGGTTAGAAGAAGTGGCAAATGAAATGGGTATTGATATTGAAAAGGTAAAAGCCTTACAGAAACCATATAGAGTAGAATTCACTGAAAAGGATATTGAAAATATGAACACCACAGGACGAATAGGTCAAATTAAGGACATAATCATTTTGCTGAGAAAATGGGGAGATGTGGATAAATGGAGAAGCAGGTGGCATAGAAAACGCGATGATGCCTCAGATAAGACATTTTCAGCCTTTCCTGTAAGAGAAAAAGAGAAGGTAGTGACAGAGTGCCCTATGAGAGAGATTCCAGGAGGAGGATATGTACATGTCCCATGGACGAGACAGGATATTTTTTCATTTACGAATGACTTCCCTCGACTACGCGAAAAGCCCGTTGAGTGGTACAGACAGGTAGACAGATTTGTGAAATTTTCTAAAGTACTATGGATTGATTTGAATAGTTTGTTTGACATAATAGTACCAGCAGATCTATGGTCAGAGTGCAAATTGATGATAAATTGGCCGACCAAGGAATATCCTAGGGATCCTAAAACAGGAGCACCAGACCCCGAGGTAATGAAGAAATATGAGCAGGTTAGGGTATTTTTGGAAAATAAAGTGCCCCCTAAAGAAACAGACTGGGTAAAAATTGATCGAACACACCAGGAAAGTAAAAAGTCAGTACATGCATACTATGAGAGGCTAATACAGTTTAGCGGAGACGAGAATCTGAGTGAAAAGGATTTGAGCAATTTTGTATACAGATTTGTATATGGTTTACGACCAGAAATTGGTGATATGATTAAACAGCATACAGTAGATTGGCAAAACAAGAAAATAGATGAAGTATTGAGACATGCTAAATACTTCAGTGATGAAATTGAAGCAAAACAGCGAAAGTTAAAGGAGAAGGCAATGTGGGCACAGGTAAAGGTAGCGGAGAGACAGGAAGCAAAATTGGTGGAACAAGCAGGGACCAAGCCAAAATTTAATAATGGGAAGTACAAAGGGAACATTGAAGAAGCTAAAAAGAAATTTCCATGTCATAATTGTGGCAGGATAGGGCATTGGAAATCCGAGTGTAAATTTCCCCCGAGTACTAACAATGAAAATTCATCATTGAACCCACAGGTGCAGCATAAGGTGAGTGGTCAACTGCAGCAACAGCAGCAAGTTGTTCCCCCACAGAATCAGGTGCCAAAGCCGCCTTTTCCACAGAGCAGAAACACACAGAAGTATAGTAGTGAATCGGGATTCTACAATGAAGAACAGGTAAATAAGCTGCCACGCGCTAGCGCTGTCTCGCAGTATTGGCTGCAACGCGATGAGAGTGACGCAGAAGAGAGCTATTGATGGTGCCGAAGGGAGGAAGAAGAGTGCGTACTTGGCGCAACTCTAGAAGTAGACCAGACAGGACCTTTTGTAGATGGGAGGGTTAATGATGAAAATATTACTTTCCTAGTAGATACTGGTGCTACTCGATCAACTGTTAGATCAGCTGATGTTAAGAATCTTCCTCTCTCGGATGAAACGATCCAAGTAGTTGGTGTGTCCAACAGGCAAATTAAGACCTATCTTACAGAACCAGTGAATGTCAGCATAGGGAAATTTTCAGAAATGCACCGCTTTGTGGTGTGTGACACCAGTCCTGTGAATTTATTAGGTAGGGACCTGTTGTGCAAAATGAATTGCACTTTATTTTGTACTCCGGATGGAATAGCTCTTGAAACACCAGATGATGATGTATTGTATAAGATGACCCTAGCTAACAGAGAAAGTGAAGTTACTGAAACATATGCTGTATTCAACCCTGATGAATTACCAAAAGAACTGAGAAACTCTGTAAAGGCAGAGGTTTGGGATTTCACTGGGGAGGATGTAGGACTAATGAGAAATGTAGATCCAGTCAAAATAACTGTAAAAGAAGGAGTAACGTATCCAAATGTTCCACAGTATAGATTGACACCTGAAATAATTGAAGGTGTAACTCCTATAATAGAGAAAATGATCAGACAAGGAATCTTGAGAGAAATAATGAGTAGTCCATGTAATTCACCGATAATGGGACTGAAAAAGTCTAATGGGAAATTCAGGATAGTGCAAGATTTGAGAAAGGTGAACAAAATTGTGGTATCATGTTGTCCCATTGTACCAAATCCATCAGTGATTTTATATCAGATTCCCCATGATGCAGAATGGTACACAGTAATTGATCTGTGTCATGCTTTCTTTTCCATCCCATTGCACCATGACGGTCAGCAAATTTTTGCATTTCGTTTTGGTGAGCGTATTTTGGCATGGTGCCGAATTCCACAGGGGTATACAGAGAGCCCCTCAATATTCAATCAGTTGTTAAAGAGATCTTTGGAGAGTCTAGAAATGTCTGAAAGCTCTGTACTGGTACAGTATATTGACGACCTTTTGGTGGCGTCAAAAACACGTGAAGCCTGTGAGGCAGATACAATAGCCTTACTGAATCATTTGGCAGATGGAGGACTTAAAGTGTCACCAGCGAAACAACATATTTGCAAGAAGGAAGTGCAGTATCTGGGACACAACATTGAGAAAGGACTAAGGAAAATAACCATAGACAGAATCAGAATAATAAAAGGAATGAGGGCTCCCATGACTCAAAGAGAAGTGAGAATGTTTTTGGGAATGGGTGGATACTGTCGTCAGTGGATAAGGAACTTTTCCTTGATCGCAAAGCCTTTGGTGCGATTGACGAGAAGTGATATAAAAGATCCCAGTGAATTAAATAGAGAAGAATTGGCAGCATTTAGACAATTGAGAGATGGTTTGTGTGAAGCACCTGCATTAGGCATGCCTGACTATAAAAAAGAATTTGAGTTGTATTGCATTGACAGAAATGGATGTGCACTTTCGGTGTTGACCCAGAAACATGGTCAAATGAGAAGACCAGTTGCATATTTTTCATCAATGCTAGATCCAGTAGCTGTAGGTTTACCTGGATGTTTGAAAGCGGTGGCTGTAACATGTCGAAGTTTGGAGCAGAGTGAAGGAATTGTGATGGGATATCCATTGAAAGTGTTTGTACCTCATGATGTAGCGATCCTGTTGACAAGGAGTCATACTCAGTATATGACCCACAGTCGGCTGACTAAGTATGAGAAGGTCATATTGGGTGAAACTAATGTGAGTCTTGCGAGATGTGTGAATGTGAATCCCGCAACATTGTTGCCCGATGCTGAGATTGTGGAGGTAAGAGATGAAGTTGATCATGATTGTCTGGATGTACTTGATTTTTGTACCAAACCACGACCAGACATAAAAGATGTACCTTTGCCAGAAAGTGATTTTGTGATGTTCATTGATGGGTCATGTTTGAGAACGGATGAAGGAGTGCTAAGTGCAGTGTATGCAGTATGTACAGTCGCAGCAGTAATTGAAGCATCATATTTGAAAGGAGTGAAATCAGCCCAGGTAGCTGAACTTGTGGCTTTGACTAGAGCATGCAAGATTGGGAAGAGTGTGAGAGTGACTGTGATAACTGACAGCCAGTATGGCTTTGGGGTTGTCCACGACTTCGGCCAACTATGGCTACAAAGCGGTTTCCTGACTTCGAGTGGAACTCCCATTAAGAATGCAGAAGTAGTTGGAAAGTTGCTTGAGGCGATACAGCTGCCTAAACAATTGGCTGTTGTAAAATGTGCTGCACATAGTCAAGGTGGTGATTATATTCCCACTGGGAACAGGTATGCCAATGACATGGCACGGTATTGTGCACGAAATCAGAATTCGGTCAATCGGGCTAAAGAAAGAGAAATGCCTTCTTGCTCATTGATGTTCACTAACATTGTGAGAACTTGGGAAGAGGTAAAACAATTGCAGGATGAGGCAGGAAATGAGGAAATGAGACAGTGGGTAAAAGCATTATGTGCCCCAAGGGAAAAGGATCATGTGTGGGTCTATCGAGATGGAAGACCAGTTATGCCTGATAGCATGATGTCTACCATGGCACGGATGTATCATGGCCAGGGACATATTGGGAGAGATGCCATGATCAGGTCATTTAAGCAGACCTGGTACAATGCAAAATTCAGACTTGTGGCAGAAAGTCTTTGTCAGAGATGCTTAATATGTCAGCAGTACAATCCTGGAAGAAAGACAGTATTGAGTCTGGGAACAATAGGTCGAGAAGGAGGGCCTTTCACCAGGATGCAAGTAGATTTCATTTAGATGCCTCCCTGTAACAGACTGAGGTATGTTTTGGTAGTGGTCTGCCTATTCTCCAGGTGAGTAGAAGCATTCCCAACAAGAAGAAATGATAGGTTGGCAGTAGCCAAGCTACTGTTGAGAGAATTCATCCCCAGGTTCGGGTTCCCAGTGACAATTGAGTCAGACCGAGGAGGACATTTTCAATATGAGATTGTAGGATTAATTTGTGAAGCATTGAATGTACAACAAAAACTACTTTGTGCCTACCGACCAGAGGCTTCTGGTGTGGTTGAACAGATGAATGGTACTATCAAAAATAGAATAGGGATAATGTGTTTGGCCACAGGTATGAAATGGCCTGATGTCTTGCCTCTAGTACTAATGACAATAAGGTCAATTCCAGACAGAACTACAGGATTAAGTCCTCATAAAATAATCATGGGACGTGCAATGAGACATGTGTTTATACCAGTAAACAAGCTGATGACAATTTCTGATGACATGGTGTTGGAATACTGTAAAGGCCTGGCTGACGCAGTTCATTCTGTGTTTCATCAGGTTGGACCAGATGCCACCATACTTGAAAAGAAGCAAGCCCATGATCTGAGCCCAGGTGATTGGGTAAGGATAAAAGCCGGGAGCAGGGACATTTTAAAAATCGTATTGTGTGCTTTTACTTAACGTGATTTTAAAACTGCTATCCACCCTCACCTGAATCTTGGCAGCTCAGAACAGCGCCTCGCGCTGCAACGAACTCTTCCCTCAGGCGCCATTCACGAGGGCGAGGCGAGACACGCCCCCTCGGCTGGCCACGCCCCCCCGCCGCGAATACAAATAGCGCGCGCCAGCTCAGGCGCTGCATTGCTAATTGGCTCCTGAGGCGGAAAGCCGGGAGCAGGGACATTTTAAAAATCGTATTGTGTGCTTTTACTTAACGTGATTTTAAAACTGCTATCCACCCTCACCTGAATCTTGGCAGCTCAGAACAGTGCCTCGCGCTGCAACGAACTCTTCCCTCAGGCGCCATTCACGAGGGCGAGGCGAGACACGCCCCCTCGGCTGGCCACGCCCCCCCGCCGCGAATACAAATAGCGCGCGCCAGCTCAGGCGCTGCATTGCTAATTGGCTCCTGAGGCGGAAAGCCGGGAGCAGGGACATTTTAAAAATCGTATTGTGTGCTTTTACTTAACGTGATTTTAAAACTGCTATCCACCCTCACCTGAATCTTGGCAGCTCAGAACAGCGCCTCGCGCTGCAACGAACTCTTCCCTCAGGCGCCATTCACGAGGGCGAGGCGAGACACGCCCCCTCGGCTGGCCACGCCCCCCCGCCGCGAATACAAATAGCGCGCGCCAGCTCAGGCGCTGCATTGCTAATTGGCTCCTGAGGCGGAAAGCCGGGAGCAGGGACATTTTAAAAATCGTATTGTGTGCTTTTACTTAACGTGATTTTAAAACTGCTATCCACCCTCACCTGAATCTTGGCAGCTCAGAACAGCGCCTCGCGCTGCAACGAACTCTTCCCTCAGGCGCCATTCACGAGGGCGAGGCGAGACACGCCCCCTCGGCTGGCCACGCCCCCCCGCCGCGAATACAAATAGCGCGCGCCAGCTCAGGCGCTGCATTGCTAATTGGCTCCTGAGGCGGAAAGCCGGGAGCAGGGACATTTTAAAAATCGTATTGTGTGCTTTTACTTAACGTGATTTTAAAACTGCTATCCACCCTCACCTGAATCTTGGCAGCTCAGAACAGCGCCTCGCGCTGCAACGAACTCTTCCCTCAGGCGCCATTCACGAGGGCGAGGCGAGACACGCCCCCTCGGCTGGCCACGCCCCCCCGCCGCGAATACAAATAGCGCGCGCCAGCTCAGGCGCTGCATTGCTAATTGGCTCCTGAGGCGGAAAGCCGGGAGCAGGGACATTTTAAAAATCGTATTGTGTGCTTTTACTTAACGTGATTTTAAAACTGCTATCCACCCTCACCTGAATCTTGGCAGCTCAGAACAGCGCCTCGCGCTGCAACGAACTCTTCCCTCAGGCGCCATTCACGAGGGCGAGGCGAGACACGCCCCCTCGGCTGGCCACGCCCCCCCGCCGCGAATACAAATAGCGCGCGCCAGCTCAGGCGCTGCATTGCTAATTGGCTCCTGAGGCGGAAAGCCGGGAGCAGGGACATTTTAAAAATCGTATTGTGTGCTTTTACTTAACGTGATTTTAAAACTGCTATCCACCCTCACCTGAATCTTGGCAGCTCAGAACAGCGCCTCGCGCTGCAACGAACTCTTCCCTCAGGCGCCATTCACGAGGGCGAGGCGAGACACGCCCCCTCGGCTGGCCACGCCCCCCCGCCGCGAATACAAATAGCGCGCGCCAGCTCAGGCGCTGCATTGCTAATTGGCTCCTGAGGCGGAAAGCCGGGAGCAGGGACATTTTAAAAATCGTATTGTGTGCTTTTACTTAACGTGATTTTAAAACTGCTATCCACCCTCACCTGAATCTTGGCAGCTCAGAACAGCGCCTCGCGCTGCAACGAACTCTTCCCTCAGGCGCCATTCACGAGGGCGAGGCGAGACACGCCCCCTCGGCTGGCCACGCCCCCCCGCCGCGAATACAAATAGCGCGCGCCAGCTCAGGCGCTGCATTGCTAATTGGCTCCTGAGGCGGAAAGCCGGGAGCAGGGACATTTTAAAAATCGTATTGTGTGCTTTTACTTAACGTGATTTTAAAACTGCTATCCACCCTCACCTGAATCTTGGCAGCTCAGAACAGCGCCTCGCGCTGCAACGAACTCTTCCCTCAGGCGCCATTCACGAGGGCGAGGCGAGACACGCCCCCTCGGCTGGCCACGCCCCCCCGCCGCGAATACAAATAGCGCGCGCCAGCTCAGGCGCTGCATTGCTAATTGGCTCCTGAGGCGGAAAGCCGGGAGCAGGGACATTTTAAAAATCGTATTGTGTGCTTTTACTTAACGTGATTTTAAAACTGCTATCCACCCTCACCTGAATCTTGGCAGCTCAGAACAGCGCCTCGCGCTGCAACGAACTCTTCCCTCAGGCGCCATTCACGAGGGCGAGGCGAGACACGCCCCCTCGGCTGGCCACACCCCCCCCAACCTCCTCGCCCACTGGTATAAAGTATGTGTCTTGGGAGGAAGCGCAGCGGACGAGCGCAGCGGGCGCGACTTTTGCGCGCCGAAGGCGCGCCTAAGGCAAGCCCGTCTGCGCCCGTCCGCGACCGACCGGGACCAGGGGCCATACCCCCTGCCAGCCCCAGCACACCCGAGGTAACCATCATTCGCTATAACCGCACCGACCTACTGGCCCTACGTAAACCTATTGAAACATCAAATTGTATTCTAACCGGCCCAGGTCTATTCTACGGTCCCATCTCATGCCGTTCCTGTCACTGGACCAGCTTAGGTCAATCTCCAACGGATCCTCATATGACCCCCACCAACCCTCAGCATGAACTACAATGTTTATATTTTAATGCTAGATCACTACCCAAGCATGCACTTGACATATGGGATATCCTAACCTCTAAAACGCCAGATCTGGTCTTCGTCACCGAAACGTGGCTATCAGATGCCAGTGCCCCGGATCTAGCTAACGCTCTCCCCCCCAATTATAAAATAATAACACAAAACAGACAAAATAACAAAAAAGGAGGTGGAGTAGCCGTAATCTTTAGGGACCACCTAACTTGCCTAACGGATACAACTAATGCGGAGCCTGAGCATGAGCTATTACCATTTAGAATCCTCGCCGAGAATCATGTCATGCTAGCGGGTGCAGTCATCTATAATCCACCTGGACAACAAACTAACCTCAGTGCGAAACTAGTGAACCAAGTACTCCCTTTGTGCCTAAAACACAAACACTACATGATCATCGGAGATTTTAACGTCCACTACGAAAATTCCAATGCCCCTGGAGTCGCCCAGCTTAAATACGACATGGAAATCCTCCAACTGAAACAACTGATCGACAACCCTACTCATACAGCAGGGCACACCTTGGATCTCCTCTTTACAAACATCGAGCGGACCACTCTCAAGGAAATTCTCCCTCTGTCATGGTCTGATCACTTCATGCTTTCATTTCTACTTGAACTTCCTGGCAAACCCGTAAAAATCAAATACTCCCCCCTCACCTCCAACAGAGTCTGGAAACTAATCAAAGACTCCAATTTCCAAAATCATTTTCACGTGACAGATGTCTCCCTTCCAGATAACGAACCTACTGGGAATAACGCCATCCGGCTAGAAACCAGCATCCGCCAAACATTAGACAAAATTGCACCCCTGCGAGACGTCAGAAAAAAAACAACCATCAACGAAAAATGGTACACCCCCTCCCTCAAGAGCCTTAAAAGGGAATGCCAAAAGATGGAACACCAATGGAGACAAGCGAAAAACCCCACAACCAGAGTCAATTACACTGCCAAAAGGAAACAATACATCCTTGCCATCCGAGTGGCAAAAAAGGCATTTTTCGTGCAACGAATCAACGAAAACCACAACTCGGCAAAAGAGTTGTTTAAAATTGTGAAGGAGCTTAGCAATCCATCCTGCACCTCGCAAAACCTTACCCCCTCGACAGAAGCATGCGAACGGATAAGCTGCTTCTTTTCTGAAAAAATCAATAAAATTTACTCAACTTTTACTCTCCCCCAAACCGTCCCTCCTCATGATAATTCTGACGCAAGACCACCTACATCCGACAATGATAATGATCGCACAGACCTGGGTAACTCCCCTCGCTTATCCAACTTCCAACCGCTCTCTGAAAAGGAAGTACTAACAGTCCTTAGAGCAATAAAATCTGGCTCCCCCACAGACCCCTGTCCACACTTTGTATTCTCGGAAATTGCACCAACCTTATGCCCAATCATCACCAAACTTTTTAATCAATCCCTCACCTCTGCGTCTTTTCCAGACTGCTGGAAACACGCATCTGTAACCCCCCTCCTGAAAAAAGCTGGAGCCGATATTCTCAACCCAGAGAACTATAGGCCAATTTCACAACTCCCCTACCTCTCCAAAGCATTGGAGAAGATGGTTAACTCACAGTTATCCAAATATCTTGAGGACAACTTGCTTCTGGACCCTACCCAAACCGGCTTCAGATCCAACAATAGCACCGAGGCCACGCTGCTGGCAGTGTCGGACAGCGTCAGATGCATCACTGACCAAGGGGGTTCGGTGGCTCTGATACTGTTAGACCTGTCGGCAGCGTTCGACACTGTTTCACACAAATGCCTACTGAACATCCTCCGGTGCAAAGGTATACAAGGCACAGCGTTGCAATGGATCGAATCCTTCCTGTGCAACCGCACCCAGGCAGTGCACATGGGCCAATTCCATTCTGAACCCCGCCCCATCAGTTGCGGAGTCCCACAAGGGGCTTCCCTAAGCCCCACTCTCTTCAATGCCTATGTATCATCTCTGGCCGACATCGGGAGAAAGTGGGGCATCGGCATTTGCTCATATGCCGACGACACGCAGCTGATGGTGACCTTGGATGAAAGATCGGAGAAATTAGAAACAACTAAAAATAAACTCCACAGTTGCCTCTCCGAAATGGCCGACTGGATGCGTAATCACTGTCTTAAGCTCAACGCCGGAAAATCCGAAATTCTACTGTTCGGAGGAGCTAAACTATCATGGAATGATTCTTGGTGGCCACCGGCTCTAGGGACAGCCCCCGCCCCGAAACAACACGCCAGGAATCTGGGTGTCATGATGGATGACGCACTATCCATGAAGGACCACGTACGCACACTTTGGGGTAAGGGATTTGCAATCCTGAAACTCCTCGCCAAGATCTTCAAATGGATCCCACTGGACTGTCGTCGCACAATCACACAGGCCCTCCTAGTTAGCCGCCTGGATTACGGCAATGCTCTATTCGAAGGAATGAACGAGCAGTTGTTCTCTCGCCTCCAGGTCCTGCAAAACCAGGCTGCCAAGCTGGTATGTAACAAAGGCAAAAGGGACTCAGCATCGGCATGCTTAAAACAACTCCACTGGCTGCCGATGCGCCAGCGCGCCACATTCAAACTACTCTGTCATGCGCACAAAACCCTCCATAAAACAGGCCCTACTATCCTGCAAGGGAAAATTGAATTTTACATTCCAAACCGAAACTTAAGATCTACTAATTCAGCCCTAGCAAAACCCAGGCGTATCTACAAAACAAGAACAGGAGGACGAGCCTTCTCGCATTTGGCGGCCAAACGCTGGAATGAACTACCGGCGGATCTGAGACACACCACGAACCTCCTTGTATTCAGGCAAAAACTCAAAACTCATCTCTTCCCCAAATAATAAACCCCCGGTCCAAACCTCAGCAGCCCTTTCTCATTAAGCGCCTTGATATCCCTTGGGATGAATGCTGCGCTCTACAAATACCTCAAATAAAAAAAATAAAAAAAAAAATAAAAGTCCACAGAAGAAGAAATTGTCTGGTTCCAAGGTGGGGAAAACCACGACAAGTCATTTTGACCACGCCTACAGCTGTGAAGTGTGCTGGACTGAAAAACTGGATCCATGCCAGTCATACATTGAGAATTCCAAATCCGGTGGACAGCACAGGAAAAGAATGAATCAAGCACTGAATCAGATGACGAAGGGTCAAAGACACAAGGAAACTCTGAAAGGGGGGAAACAGAACAAAGATCAGCTTTAGTCCCCAGAAGTATCGCTCTGAGAAGAAGATTGCAGATTTCCGAATCTAGTGATTCTGGAAACTAGCAAGAAGCGCAGGGTTCCAAGAAGGAACACAGGAAGAAAAGGGGAAAGAGTACTGAAGACGCAACAAAAGAAATTCGTGAAAAGGAAGTACCAGATGAGAGACTAAGAGAAATTCCACCTGAAGTAACAAATCTAAGTGAACAAGGGACAGGTACAGAGAGAGAGGGACATATTTCTGCGGAAGACCCCCGAGGAGGTGTAGGGAACTGCAACATCGAGTTAGGTGAAGGGACAAGTAGCCAGCAGGAAGATTGCGTGCCGGAGACCCGAGGAGGGACAGAAGTAGGGAAAACAAAACAAGTGGTGGAAGAAGAAGTTGCTGAAAAGACAAAGCAAGTTGAGACAGAGTCTGAAGAGAGTGGAAATGAAATACCTGAAGGTCGAGTTCTAAGAAAGAGAGCTTGGAGGAATGAAAAGAATGACAAAGGAAGTAAAGTAAAAAGAGTTGCAAGAGATGATGTTTGGCCTAATAAAATAAAGAAACTGAGATACAGACTGACACGAGTGAATTCACTGAGAGCTGAACAGGTGAGTGAAGTGACAAGTCAAGAAAAATCAAAAGAAGACGAATTAACTGAAGAAAAAGAGAGTAGAAGAACAAGGAAACCTAACCAGAAGTATAAGTCACCAGAATGGATGTACGCGGCTCTGCCTGAACAGGGAGAAGAGGCAGATAGTCAAGGAAATCCAGAGGAGACTGTACTGAAAGTGGTTGAGGATGAAATAGAATCGGAAATCCTGAGAGTTCTCTTGTCCGACATTGGAGAAGAAGTAACGGAAGTTCAGGAAAATCCATATTTGGAAGACGAGAGGAGAGTGAAGAACGATGAGATGCCAAACTGAATAAGTTAAGAAAATTATTAATGAAGAAAACAAGATATTGAAGTAAAAATAGTGACTGGTAGAACCAAATAGGTGTTAGAACCTTAGGTTAGAAAAACTAGTTGTGAAGTAAAAGAGGTTAAGTCAAAAGACACGGTCCATTTTAACAAGATGGCTAACATAGAAAGTAGTAAAGGTAGATGTACATTCATGGAAAGATGGTGTAAAATGTGTTGTTGTTGTACAGGATTATTAATGCTTTTATGGAGCATCCTTGCTCTTGTCATTTCTTTTAAGGCTACTATAGATACATTAGAAGGACATAGTGAGAACAAAACTAATATAGGGAAAATTCCTAAGGTAGTTTCAACTAGAATAGATAAAAATTATTTGAAGAAAGACAGGTCAATAACAGATTTTTCTAATAATGTGTTTTCAAAATTATTGTATGAATATGTAAAGACAATGGACGTACGGGACTGCTACGTATATATGCAGTTACCTGCATCTGTTTCTGAGGGAGTGACATATCATCACCTTCCGGCAACGTATGGTATAACATGTAGTGTAATAGCTAGTTTGTTTTATGAGACAGGGAAATTAGAATATTATTTTTCAGATGTAGATAACATTTTTGCGCAAGTGCCTTCTTATAATAAATTGAACAAAGTAAAGCCTGCTAAGGTATTAGGTGAATTCTTTTTAGAAACTAAGGAACTAACATTAGAGTATATTTTTAGAAACAATTTAACATGCAGTCTGAAGAAGGAGGAAAAGACATTCCTAGACATGGTTGAGGAAAGGAGATTGAAAATGCAAAGAAAAGCAGCAGAAGGGAAAGTGGAGAAAACAATCTGGGATATAGAGAAAGAAAAACATTTGAAAGGAGAAGCTAATCCAACTATAGCTTTAGATTGGCCTCAGAAAGGGAAATTTTGCATTCGAAGGAATCAAACGGCGTATGATAATTACTTTCTAGGTAATAGTGAGTGCCATGATACATATCGAATCATGGGTGGATGGGGATTCAAAGGTGGAAGAGATCCAGTCTTTCCTGGATTATATTTTATTTGTGGGAACAGGGCATATTATCGTTTGCCAGACCATTGGTATGGCACATGTTACGTAGGCCTGGTCTTTCCAAAAATCTTTCATATGGATAGAGGAGAAGATGGTGTACATAGCTTAAGTAATCATTTAGCTAGAACCAAGAGAGAATCTTGGGCAGAAATTGTTGGTGATATTTTTCAGGCATTGATACCAGCAGTGGGAATAACTCTGAATGCAAACAAAATTAGAAAATTATCAACAGTAGTCGATCGCTTGTCAACAAGCACCGCTGGAGGATTTTTATTGGTTAACACTGAAATGGTTGCCATGCGTGCTATGGTAATGCAAAATCGACTTGCCCTTGATATATTATTGGCAAAAGAGGGTGGAGTCTGTGGAATGCTGAAAGTTCAACATTGTTGTACTTACATTCCTGACGAAAGCAAAGATCTGAAAACTTATATTAAGAATATTACTGAATTGCATGATGAACTTGCACCACTGGAGGTTGAAAGTGTTTGGGATAGAATTGGAAAGAAAATAGCTGCTATTAAGAATTTCTTAGTAAAAATAGGTAGTACACTTATAGGTAAAATATTGTTTCCATTAACATGTGTAATCTGCATAGTTTTAATGATAAGATTACGTTGTATGTGCTGTAAAAATAAGAAAGATAAGAAAAGAATAAAAGGAGAAAAATTAAAAAGAAAAGACAAGGATCAAAATAGAGATTTGGAAGAGATAACATTAGAAGAATGGAAGGAGAGTATGTATAAAACTGCAAAAAGAGATGAAATGGGTGAAAGTGAATTATGATTAAGAGCAAGAAAACATTTTAAAGATTCCGTAAAGACAGAACAAAATTTTGGGTGGTGTGGTGATAAAATCACCAAAGGGGGGATTGCTGGAGCGGGTTATGCAAAATTTTGTATACCCACCCCATTTTGCATGTCAATGTATTAATTAGATTAATTAACTAATTATAATCGTACTAATGGTTTGGAGTGATGTGGAAATAACTAATCAACCTCATTAATGACCGAAATACATGTGGGATTTGCATCTGCATGGCCTAATTAATTACATAAACTAAATTTTGTACGCATACTAATGATAGATAATTAGAACATTGCATGATATATCTCGCTTTGGTGATGTAATTGTGATTCGTGCTTTATTTAGTAAGTATAAACCGCATTGAGGTGCCGATTCGGATCCTGTAAAAAATTTCCCCAAACGAATCGTATCCGGGATTTTTACCGTACGAATCGTACAAGTAGCGTACAAACTGCCAAGTACGATTCGTATGGGAAAAAGTCCATACGAATCGCATTGGGAAAATATCCCCACACGTCCTCGGGTCGGAAAATGTGTCCGACACATCCTCGGACGATTTACACTACGAATTGGAAAAATGAAGTCCGACCGCGCAAGTACGATCCGTCCCGTCCTTCCAATTTTACAACCGTATGGAAAATACACCGTACGGACCGAACTGCAATAGCAACCATGGAGACATGCGCCCGCATACGCGCCAAACCCCCCCCAGACCCCGCGGATGTACGTGCCGTACCCCCACCCGTGTATGTACACCCGTGTATGTACGAGTCGAACCCCCACCCGTGTATGTACACCCGTGTATGTACGAGTCGTACCCCCACCCGTGTATGTACACCCGTGTATGTACGAGTCGAACCCCCACCCGTGTATGTACACCCATGTATGTACGAGTCGAACCCCCACCTGTGTATGTACACCCATGTATGTACGAGTCGTACCCCCACCCGTGTATGTACACCCGTGTATGTACGAGTTGAACCCCCACCTGTGTATGTACACCTGTGTATGTACGAGTCGTACCCCCACCCGTGTATGTACACCCATGTATGTACGAGTCGAACCCCCACCCGTGTATGTACACCCGTGTATGTACGAGTCGAACCCCCACCTGTGTATGTACACCCGTGTATGTACGAGTCGTACCCCCACCCGTGTATGTACGGTGCGTACCCCCAGAGCTACGCGCTGGGGGTACGCACCGTACATACACGGGTGGGGGTACGACTCGTACATACACGGGTGTACATACACGGGTGGGGGTTCGACTCATACATACATGGGTGTACATACACGGGTGGGGGTTCGACTCGTACATACACGGGTGGGGGTTCGACTCGTACATACACGGGTGTACATACACAGGTGGGGGTTCGACTCGTACATACACGGGTGTACATACATGGGTGGGGGTTTGACTCATACATACACGGGTGTACATACACGGGTGGGGGTTCGACTCGTACATACACGGGTGTACATACACGGGTGGGGGTTCGACTCGTACATACACGGGTGGGGGTTCGACTCGTACATACACGGGTGTACATACACAGGTGGGGGTTCGACTCGTACATACACGGGTGTACATACACGGGTGGGGGTTCGACTCGTACATACACGGGTGTACATACACGGGTGGGGGTTCGACTCGTACATACATGGGTGTACATACACGGGTGGGGGTTCGACTCGTACATACACGGGTGTACATACGCGGGTGGGGGTTCGACTCGTACATACACCGGTGTAAATACACGGGTGGGGGTTCGACTCGTACATACACAGGTGTGGGGGTACGGCATGTACATCCACGGGGTCTGGGGGGGTTCGGCGCGCACCGGGCCCCCAATTCCGCTCGCATCGCGCCGTACTTCGCTTTTCCGGCACTTTTTGGGTGCCGTAAAAATATTGCCGTCCGGACTGGTGTCGGTTCGAATCGTACTTCCTTGTTCGTGAAAAGGAGCCTGACTGCGTCCCGACGTCACGTCGGCGCTTTCCCGGATCACATTTGTATGTATATTTTCGTCGGTCGGTGTTTTTTACGATTCGTACGGAAATGGTGTTTCCGTGCGAATCGTACTTCCATGTTTGTAATGTTTTTTTACCGGGTAAGAGTCGGACGGCAAAAACCCTCCGACCGACGGTTTGTACCCGGTTTTTCCAGGATCGGAATCGGCACCTGAGTGTTGCTTTTGGCTAGATAAATACACACACATATGGGTATTAGTGAGGGAATAACATTTAATTAGTCATTTCTATGTATTAATTACGTTTTTGTGTTTCTTTGCTTAAGTTGACCATTTTGGCCTGCCGAAAGATGGCTGATTTTGGTGCCTAACCCGACTGCCAACGCTGAACAAGGCTTGGGTGAAGTGCGCCTGCGCTGACAACAGGTACACAGTGGCCTGGACCTGACCCCAGATGAACATGTACCTTTCAAGGACAGTCTGGGACGTCGTCCTAGTTCCGAACAAAGACTGTTGTGTGAACCGGAACTGACAAGGGTCATAACCCAAAAGACACTTTCGTGAGAAACCAAAAGGATGATCCCTGATCGTCCAATCAGCGAACTCGGATGCCCAAACTTTGATACATTTTAACATTGATTTTACTATAAATTATGGTAGAATAGAGAGGTGATTAGATCGATTCGATGTCGCTCCTTCGATTCCTGATGATATGCTGACGGAGAGGACGGTGACACTGCAGGACAGCTGTTAGCCTGAATCTTTGACGGACTCAATTAATGCCCAAACTCCTGATGAACTGAATCTGCTCAAATTGATGGGCATAGATTTGCGAGACTGCAAAATTTGACATAGAGGACGACTTTAGCCAGAATAGGTAAATATGAATGACAACTTGATCAAATGAATGATTTAATCTGCAATATTAATATACATTTGGATTTGAACATCTACAGAAATGAGTTGGGTTGTTTATTCATTGAAATGTGTTAATGAAAAGGTTAATTAGAGTATTAGAATTTCACTTAAAACTACAACTAACAGATCCGTCTCGGTTATGAGGGTAACACAGGGCCTAATGAGTATAAGAAGGGTTTGCAGGTTTGTTGCTCATTAGGGTAGGACAACACGGCCGGTCACCCACACGACGGATTGAAGCTCCGGTTCTCGGGATGTACTCGTCCTAGATAGAAGTGGCAATTACGGACTGTATTTGAAGAAGCCATATGTTTGGGTGGACACACACGACTTGTATTTCCTTCTAAGACCTACCGGGTCGGAATTATCACCGGTTCTAAGGTCTGACACACCTGCGACACGCATTGAAGCCCTGAAGAAGTCTGGGGTTTATGCCCTTTGACGAAACACGTGTTGGCTGGTTGGATCTCCTAAACCTAACATAAACAGCGAAACCGAACACAACCCTGTTTCCTGTGGTCCATTGCTTTAACAATTGTTTTGTTCTATAAGTGTTGTTGACATTTCATGCTAATACGCATTTTACACTCATAACGTGTGCACAATTGGTATTTTGTTTATATGAGTGGACCTTGGTCCACCATCTGAGGGTTTTAGGGGTATTTTTCCCTCTTCTGTGGCACCGTTACAGATTTACTCAGGCCCATTTACTTACGTGATCCCCAGTGCGCCCATTAGAGACCTGACATAGTAATAACACCCCCTGTTTGTTTCAATCTACAGAAATGAGTTGGGTTGTTTATTCATTGAAATGTGTTAATGAAAAGGTTAATTAGAGTATTAGAATTTCACTTAAAGCTACAACTAACAGATCTGTCTCGGTTATGAGGGTAATAGAGGGCCTAATGAGTATTAGAAGGGTTTGCAGGTTTGATGCTCATTAGGGTAGAAGTGGTATCTTCCTCCCTCATTATCCAGCGCTTGGAAGGATAATCGCCTCTCGCACGGACTAATGGTGAGTGTGTGTTGGTGTTATGGGCCCCACCAGCGAATGTATGAATTGTGTGCGTGTGTGAGATCTTTTAGTCCGTGGCAGTAGGGAGGGATTTTGCACTCCGCGCTGCATCACTGCCTGTTGCCCGGATGAATGTTTTCCTTGTGTAGTGTTTGTCTTTGTCAAATGTTTCCCCAAATCCCCTTTCCCATCCCTTCATCAAACCCCTAGGGCTGTGTGATTTATCGAGGTGTGACTTAATTTACACACTTGGGGGCCTATTAGGACCCGCCACCCTAGCGGTGCTGGGACTGGCTGTCAGTGGTGCGGCGGTCCCGCACCTGCAATTAGGATGCCACCGCCACCATGGCGGTGGCACCCTCCATTCCCATCAGTGTGGCAGGCGGTGCTCACAGCACAGCCCGCCACAATACTGGGAATGCACTGCATGCATTGTCATGCACAAGGTGTTCATGCACAAGGTACCTGCCACCATGTCCATGACAATGCATGTGCACCACCCACCCCCCCTACTCTGGGGGCCCGCAATGGTCCCCCGACAGCAAACCCCGCATGCCGATGCCACTGCCACGAAAAGGCACGTCTCCGCCTGCATCCAAATATGGATGGCGGTGTCATGCAGACACCACCACCATATTAAGAAACTTTTCCACCCGGTCGACTGGTCGATCAGTGGAAAACCGGCGGAGGGTCTTTCCGTCTGCCGGGGTCCCCCCCACCATACTAATATGGCAGGGATGAAATGGGTGGCGGGCGGGGAAGGATGTAGGGCGGATCGCCACTGCCATGCGGGCGGTGGCGATCTGCCCTACATCCTAATGGACCCCAAAGTGTACGGATGTGGTAAAAGCAACACCAACTCACTGCAGAATCTTCTAAGCAATACCTCAAACTGGCCCCATTGAAGTGCATAAAAATTAATCCATATTTTAGATATGGAACGAAGAACATCAGTCGTCAGCATCGTCATATAGGCCTTATATTGCATTACGTAACCATAAACATCGAGCATTAACGTGTCCACTCCAGACTTTGAGTCCATTGTTTATGACTCAAGAATTTCTAATGCTACTATTGGCTCCCCATAGCCAAAGTACTACATTGATATTTTTTGTTATTTTATCACTAACAAGAATTCTTGTTGTGTCATCATGTAGCAGTCTGGTATAAGTTCTTTGTAAAGCTCTGATATATAATCCACTAACTCAGTGTTTTTATTTCCATTTAGTTGCCAGAGATGGAAAATCCTTCTGATTAATCCTAAAGTTGGAGCTTACCTGGGTGAATGTGGGAACTTGCTTGTGAAGTTGTGATGTCTTCCCTGTTATTGCTTCATCTATATTCAGGTAAGACAACTATGGAGTGAAGTGAACTTGTTAAGTTTGTTAGTAAGTAAGTAACTAACTGCTACTACAAGTAATTCTTTATCTAGGTTGTTGTAGACAATTTAGATTATGGCAACATCCTCCCTATGGTTAAGATAGTTAGAGAGGTAAATCTATATAACTAAGCATTACACTCTCTCTTACAAGCACAGAAACAGGATGAATAAAAACTGAAAGGAGCAGTGCAAATTAAAAGTAAAAACTACCTTTTCATTCATAAATTTCGCTAAAAAATAGTTTTCCCTTAATTATTTTTACAAAGAAACCCACCCTCTCCACCCACACAACATACCCACCTCTCTCCCAAAACAAACTTACCCAAGCCCCGATGTTCCAAAATCTGAAATGTCCAAAGAAATCCGGTCCCCACTCCCTTCCCAAGTCACAATAAAGTTCCTCACGCCAAAACAAATTCTTTTTAAAAAAGGGCTAAAACAGGACATTCTGGATTTGGGTCTAGAGCTGGTACAGGCTCTGCTTCTTTGTGATGAGCCGGCTCTCAGTGATGTCCAGTGACTGCAGGATGCGCAGTAGCAATGTCCTGCTGTTGTCATTGTGGAAGGGCATGGCAGCAGTTGATGTCGGCCGGCAATGGGATGGCCGGGAGGCTGGAGGCTGAGGGAGACCGGATGCACTGGGACCCAGCTGAGAGGCATTTGTTTCCTCCTTCTCCTCCTCCTTTTCCAGGACCACCAGCCGCTGGTATTCTTTCTGGATACTCTCCAGCCTCTGTCATCACAGAAGGGCAGCTATCTCCTGCCTGTAGCATCCTACGGGTGGACCAGCAGGAGCAGCTATATTGAGAAAAACAAAAAGAAAATGGATACATTTTAAATAGTGCTCTGTACAAACAATTGTTTAAAATTACTGGGTGGCACAGTAGTAGTACATTGCTGGTCCCCTAGGGCCATTGGAATTTGATGTGATTATGATTAGGAGAGTCACAACAGCAATTTTGTTTTACTCACACATGCCTCGCATAAAAAACACTGACTGTATGTTTAATGAAAATGTTTAAGGCAGAATAACACAGGATTAAAAAAACGGTGATTTTTTTTTTTTTCTTCTAAAGGCTTTTTGAGTAATTATGGACAGAAACTTTGAGTGGAAAAATAAATTACTTCTCATTAATGAGTACGGTATATCCACTATGGAGTACAAGTTGTGTGTTGTGCTAAAATAATGGAGACATGCTCATTGCCCTCTCACCTCCATTCCCCCCTTTCTCAGGAATCATTTCTGGAGATCCTTCCCAAAGTGAAGTCGGGGTCTCCGGCGGATGTCTGCCCGGCACGTATTCTGCAGCAAATTTACTCCTGCTGTTCTGAACCCCCCATCGCCTTCCTCAACAGCTCCCTAGCACAGGGTGTAGTGCCCCCCGCGCTAAAAGCAGCTACTATAGTACCCATTTTGAAGAAACCTGGCGCGGACCCTTCCATCTCGGCCAACTATCGCCCCATCTCCTTGCTGCCCTTCTTGGGCAAGGTGATGGAACGCCACGTCACCGTGGTACTCAGCGCCCATATTGAGACCAATGGGGGACTGGCATCTCGCCAGGCCGGTTTCCGTCCCAGACATTCGACTGAATCGGTTGTGGTCTCAGTCCTAGACAACCTCAGAAAGGGTATGGATGATAACAAACACCAGGCACTGGTCCTCCTTGATTTGTCCGCCGCCTTTGACACGGTGGACCATACCATCTTACTGTCCCGTGTCAGGGCGGCTGGAATCGGGGGATCAGCCCTGGTTTGGCTCTCCTCCTTTCTGAGGGACCGCACCCAGGCAGTGCGGCTAGGCGTCTTCTCTGCCACTCCCCTCCCTGTCACTTGCGGCGTTCCCCAGGGATCCTCTCTTTCCCCCCTGCTTTTTAATCTCTATATCTTCCCTCTTATCTTCGCGCTTCAGCAGCTGGAGGTCACCGTGTACAACTACGCGGATGATCTCCAGCTCATCTTTGATCTGTCCTCCTCTCCCCTTTCTGTCTCTAATTTCCAGTCTACCATGACATTCATCAGGGACTGGATGAACCACAACCACCTTAAGCTGAACCCGGATAAAACCGAGTTGGTTCTCACCGGTGGTTCATCCAGCCCCTGGAACTCTCTTTTTTGGCCCCCCTCTCTTGGGCCCGCACCTTCCCCCTCAACCACGGTCAAAACACTGGGTGTCAAAATGAATAATCAGCTCACCCTTCACCCACAAATCAGCTCCGTGGTCTCCTCTTGTTTCCTCACTCTCCGCACCATCCGCTCTGTTTCCCGCTTCTTTTCCCCTCAGGCACTCAAGATCATCATGGCCGCCCTGGTGATATCAAAGCTGGATTATGCCAACGCCCTCTATCATGGCATTCCAGCTTACAGCCTGCGAAGACTTCAGTCGATCCAGAACCAGGCGGCCCGGCTGGTTTACGGCCTCCCACGCTATCACCATTCCACCCCCCTTCTCAGGGAGCTTCACTGGCTTCCCGTAAAAGAACGCTCCCTTTTTAAGACGGGCTGCATGGTCTTCCAGGCCCGCCAAGGCACTGCCCCCGACTTTATCTCTTCTTTAATAAAACCCTATGTTCCCACAAGAGAGCTCCGGTCTTCCTCTAAGTCCCTTCTTCAGATCCCCTGCTTCACACGTAAAAAGTGGGGTGGGGCCAACTTCTCCACCTTGGCTCCAACATTCTGGAACTCCCTTCCTGACCATCTCCGTTCTGCTACCCACTACCTCTCTTTTCGCAAAGATTTAAAAACCTTCCTCTTCAATCAGGCTTTCCCCGCTTAGCTCTTCATTCTTATCACTCTTGTCTTTTCCCTCAGTTGCCGATCCTGCCTACTAGCGCCAAGAAACCGCATGGTGTACGCTGCGCTTTAGAAATGTTTTAAATTAGAAATTAGAATTAATTGCTAGTCAGTGCATAGGGTATTTCGCAAATTGTCATGGTCGTACATCTGGCCCGTCATGTCATACACCTGACGTATGAAATGTGGATATTATCCTGACTGCCATAAGTATACATTTGGGAAAATGATGGACTGCACGTCAGGGAAAAGAATGGGCTATATAGATTGTATTTGGCACGTTGCCCACAGTGTATCCAATATGCCAAAGTTGACATCAGATCATGCACTTTCCCCTGCTTTACTCACTTGCCTAGCCCACACCATATATCATTTCCCAAACAATTCATTTGCTGGGCAGTAAGTAAGGAAAGGAAACTTGACTTACTCTACTGCAGGGTAGGGGATAGGGATTAGGCTGGTAGGGTAGAGCTTTTGATGTAGAATAGAGGGGTCACTACACTGATCATCGATTCGTCATCTTTGGATTACTCAGTCACTGTACTAGTCTACTGAAGTCGAAAGGAAAAAATCTGAACATGTGTAAAATGAATCTGTTATAGGAAACCATGAAATATTTTCTGGAATTACTTCACTTCCCATGGTTCTGAAATCAAATATGGCACATGGCATGAAGGAATTTTCCAATTTATTGGTAGGCTGGGATGGAAGAACTTGGGAAATAAAGGAGTGAAGTACTAAGAGGTGACATAGTGGCTGAAGGGAAACACACCTTGTGTGTTCAGATTGCAACACATTGAAAACTTTTTAAATGCTACATTAACTTAAGAAGGTGCAGATTGCACAGCCAATACTGTAGAATTGAACAATACTGCACTTCAGTCATAGGTGGAAAACTGCCATGGGCAGAGAGGGGGATGATAAATGATGGGTGGGACACATCTGTCTCACTTAACACATACAGTGAGTCAAGGGAATACAACAAAAAATAAAAAATACCCCCATTTTGAACCATAGTTTGATAACCCTACATAAACAAAGTAAGCAAAACCCAAATCCATAGAACATCGGAAGCAGACCTGGGCAAGCCTATAGCAGATAAAGAATGGGTGATACTGGTGGAGAGGGCGTGGAAGAGGACCAGATACACAAGGTTCCAATTGATCAACTTTTATGTACTACACAGAGCCTACCTTACCCTAGACAAGCTCAATAAATATTTCAATATGCAAACCGCAGCCTGCCCACGATGTCATAAAATAGGCGCTGATTTTGTTGCATAAGTTCTGGAGGAATATGACTCATTACAACGCGAGTCATTACATCGATTGGCATTACAACAACCGCGTTGTTACCGCGCAATGCCATTACTACGCAAGTCATTACATCTACTTGCAGTAGATGGCATGCTGACATTAGAAATGTATAATTTACTATTGCAACTCCAGCCTACGTAACAATAGGGAAGGTGTTGGAATAGTAAACCATACCATTCCTAATGTTAGCGAGCCATCTACTGCAAGTGGATGTAATGATTTGCGTAGTAATGGCTTTGCGTAGTAACAACGCGGTCGTTGTAATGACCGCTTTGTAATGGCATTGCAGTGTGATGACCACAATTTAAAGGTCGTCTCCCATTCTGGAGCTGCCCAAAAATAGGGGAATTCTGGGAGGAAGTACTCTTATCACTGGCGGAAGTGACTGAGAAAGAAATATGGAATACTCCGGAATACTGCCTGTTGCACTGGTTTCCCCACACTGCTAAAAACAAGGTATCAAGTAAGTTCCAAGACCTTGGGCTAGTTTTAGCTAAGAGAAACATTACCAGTCACTGGAAATCGAGAATTGGTCCTAGTTTCGCTAGGTGGAAAAATGAGTTCATTAAATGGGCTGAATATGAAACCATTGTCAGAATGAGAATAGCTAAAAGAACAGGAAGTGAGAAATCGTTGGAAGTAGCTAGAGCATGGACAGTTTTGCTTGAATTACTAAAAAATCCAAATGCTGTGGATGGAAGTGATCTAGAGGAAGGAGGCCAAGATGGGGCTGACTGAACTCCCTGAGTTGGAGCTACCGAGCTAAGTAACCCCATATTAGCTACACCCCCCGAGCCGGGGGTACAACCTTTGAGCATATGTTAGCGGCCCTCAAGGATAACAATAGATGACCCAGCAGTCGACTGGGCAGGTAACCGACTATAGAGACACACCTTGGGGGTACAGTTGGAATACGGTTTGGATGATATGTCTGAGACATCTGATTTACAGCGTGCAATACCACATGCAATTTTGATAATATGTTAACAATAAATGTTTCAGAATTAGGGTTATACCATTGACATTTGAGCACCTGAGCCAGGTGAAAGAATTAAAGGGAAGCATACTCTCCACAATGGCAGGGAAATACTAAGGGGGTCATTATTTTAGCGGGCGGATCGCCACAGCCCGTATGGCGTGACGATCCTCCCGCCAAAATCTACTGCCCGCATTACTTTTCCCCCCGTCACATTACGATGGCGGGTGGGACCCTGGCGGACGGGAAGACCATCCGCCGGTTTTCCGCCCGATTGCCTACCGGGCGGAAAAGCCCAGGAATATGGTGGTGGTGCCTTGCAGGCACCGCCATCCATATTATCATCATGGCGGAGAATGGCCTTTCCATGGCGGAGACTCTGCCATGGAAAGGCATGCGTTTTTTTCTTTGGGAGCCCGTTGCAGGCCCCCAGGGTGTTTGGGGGGTGGGGGTTGCACATGGGGGTTACCTATGGTACCCCCCTGCATTTGCATGCACAAGGTGGCAGGCACAAAATGCATTTTACACATTGTGGCGGGTGCTGCTTGCAGCACAGCCCGCCGCAATGTTTAAAATGCGGGATGCCACTTGCGGGACCGCCGCGACAATGGCGGGCAGTCCCGTTTCCCGCCATCGTAATAGGCCCGTAAGTTGTGAAAAGTACCTTAATATTGTTTGATTGTAATGTGTAATGGAAAATGCAATAAAATTCTTTTACAAAACAAAAAGTAAGCAAAGTTGGTGAGCATCATGCCTCTCTCAATGAGACGTTCTGCCTTGCTTATTCATCAATGCAATCCAAATGTTCGTTCATCCTTTCATTCTAATTCGCCCATAGCCACCATGATTAAGCTTTACTTTTCCCTCATCCAGTCTTTCACTCATATACTATTTTCCTTTCTTTTAACTTTGGTTCTTTCACGTTTCTCTCAAGCCATCAACGCTCATTATGTGAGCTTTTGGTGAGTTGCAGATAGAAGAAGCCATAATAACCTATTCGCCTATTGTTTCCCGTTCATAGAATTTGGCAGCTGCAAATAGGCGCCATCGGCTGACCGTCCAGAGGGACTACATAGTCATCCTGAGCGTATATCTGAATGTTTACTGCTATCTGCACCTCTCAACCGTCTTGCTCCAGCGTGTCAGGGCCTATCTGCAACTGCCAAATATATGAACGGGAATGAATAGGCGAACTGCTTGTCCTTTAGGAAACGGTTTCACACTTACATAGCTACCAAAACAGACAGGGTTATCTTTGGAGGTTGACTTACTGCCTGCCCATTAATTTGGAGACAAACCAATCGAATCAGATTAACCCCACCTAACCCATTTTTTGAAAAGTAATAGAATTAAAATTGGTCCTGATGAAGGTGGTCCTATTGGTGTTCCACCGAAATGTGCGTTAACCTATATTTTACAAAAGGGAATCCAGTCAGAGACACAAACAAGAGAAGAAACTGCTGGGACGTATCAGCACAACGTAGTCACACTATTGGTGTCTCCTTCCTGACTCACTGCATCCCATATATGTTTTGAATTGTCTTTCTATTATCTCTCAGTGTTGTATGTATGATAGTATGGATGAGCTAGTTGATAGGTATGATTGTAGGTCTGATGGGTGAGTGTGGGGTTATTCTTATTTTTTTCATTGTTTCCTCTGTATATGTATTGTATATTTGTTCATAATGAAATTGTTTTGTTTGTTCCATTTAGCCATGCTAGACTAATTGAGATATCAAGCCATTTATGAAGCAAAGCTCATGAAATGTATTGAAGTGTTGATATTATTGGATTGTCTTGTATGTTTGTTTTTTGTATGTTGTGCTAATTTATAATAATGAATTTCTGAAAAGGAGAAAATTTTTAAAAAAAATTAGAAATAATAAATACAGTTTTATGAACTCGTTCCGGTTAAGAAAATATTTTGGGGATATGTTAGATGCATGAGTCTTATTGGCCAGCCATATAAGTGATAGAGGTCGGTTTAGAGGTTTAAAGCTGCCTGGTGCACCACGCACACTGGCACACCCTCCCCCAGCGCAGCCGATGCTCCTGCAAGGGGTATCCGCTGACGGACCTGCCAGTTGCTACCAGCTTGGAGGAAGGTGGCGCTGTACAAAATTAGTGTTGCCACCACCTCTTTGATAAAGATCACCTGGGGCTGCACACCTGTCCGGCGGTGACACCCGCAAGGAAGATGATCATCTGCCATGGCGCTGGTTGGGGTAGAAAAGAAGACAAAGGAAGGGAAAGGAAAGAAAAAGTAAGGAAGTAAGGGGAAAAATAAACAAAATGCAAAAAGTCACAAAAAACACCAAACTTTTTTCCCAAAAACATAAAATACACAAACATAAAGACAAACACTAATATAGTGAATAAAAATGAGGGGTCTACAAGTTTTAAAGGAGGAGGATTAAAGAGATTGAAGAGGGATGACTGCGCAGTTCGCACATAATTTCGAACGCAAGGACCGTGTAATGCTGTTCATGTGCAATTAGCAATGCAGGGACGCAACACCTGTTGCACGTGGCAACGCGAGCAGGAACCCGTCAAATTCCGGCCCACACGAGGAACCCCACGTAGTGCCGTGAATATTTTTAGCCACTTAGTGGAGTTCCACATAGCAGAACTCTGCGAACTCTGATTCCAGTGATAGATTTATTAATAAATGTATCCAGAGGGCACCTTAGAGGTGCCCCCTGAAAACCTGCTAACTACTAGTGTGCTGGCTGACTGGTTCTGACCAGCCTGCCACCACAGATGAGTTTCTTATCCCCAGGGGTGAGAGCCCGCACTCTCATGAGGTCAGGAACAAAGCCTGCTCTGGCAGAGGGTGTTTTACACCTCCTCCAGCAGGATGACCTGTAAATTAGCATTCCAAGGCAGGGAGCTTCAAAGAGCCCATCACCTTTAGTATGCACATCTAGCTTCCCTCAGAAGTGTTGGAATAACACCCCCTTGACCAGGGCCCATTTGGCACCTGGACAGGTGGGAAAATTAGTAGTCAGAGAGGTGTGTTCACCCTCAAGCTAGTTCTACTTCTAAGGTGGGCTAACTAATGTGGACACGAAAATTAAAAGTCTGCCTTCTGGTGATGACAGAATTAGTAACTCTGGGAAAGGGTTATGCCCAATTCCCAGAGGATGTGGTCATATAGGGGACATAGTGACCCCTACACTCCCCGAAAGTCCCTAAATCTGGCACCCGGAAATGAGATCCTGCCAATCTGAAAGAAGAAGACGGACACTGAAGAGTTGCAAACGCAAGAACACAAGACCAGCAAGTGACGACATCAATCCTGCCAGCTTGCCTGCTGTCCTAACAATTGTGCTAAAGACGACTCAGCCTGCAACTGCTTGTGCCTCCAGAAACCTGCCAGCCTCCATCCAAGTCCAAGAAACTCCTGTGAAGTAGTGTGGTGCTCCTCTGCATTCTGCAGGCACCTCAGAGGAGCTTCGAGGATTCTGGACTGCTATAAACCCAACACCAGAAAGCACTACTGCACCCGTGCCCCTCAGTCCGAATTGAAGTAGGCCAGTGGTGCCAGCATGGTCCCCAGACCCTTCGGATCTGAAGCCCACCTTGGGTTTGCCAACTGTGGACTTCCTGACGCCACCTGCAGCCTCTTTGTGTAGGCTCCCTCTACCACCAGTGTTTTCAGTGACAAAAAGCCGATGCCTCAGGACACCTTTGCACCCAGCCACCCTGACCCAAGGAGAAGAAGACCAAAGGCTTCCCCATGTCCCAGCGCATTGTGAGACCGGAGCTCCCTTGTTGGTCTGCCAGACCGGCCCCCCTGTCCCAGCTGGCAGCCTCATTTCGACCGGAACGATCCCCATTGACTTCAATTGGGCACCCCACGCTGAATTGACCTCTGCACCTGGCAGCCCTAGGCCTCCCCAAGGTGACCTGTTGGTGCTGCCTTGGGCCCTGCCCCATACTCACTTTAAGTCCAGAAGTTTGGTCCTGTAAATTTCTGTAAAGTACCTGTGTGCAAAATATGCCTTTCCTCCATAGGATAACATTGCTTCAGAAATTGCACTGAGTGTTGACTTCTGAAAACTGTAAATATTTCTAACTCAAAACATACTTACCTAATTTCTATTTGTCTGGTGCTTTAATTTGTATAAAGATATGCGTTATTTTTATAAATTGGCATGGATCTGCTTATTGAATTGTGTGCATCATTTAATGACTGTGTGTTTGCAGCAGACGTCTAACACTCCTCTCAGATAAGCCTAAGGCTACTCGACCACACTATCCCCTAAGAGAGCATCTTGGGATTGTTGGAGCAAGCCCCTGTCCACTTATAAGTGATACCTGGATTCTTTGTACAGTATACCTCTTATTGATATACTATATTATAAGCCAGTGCGCTACATTGGTGGTGCAGCGGTGCAATACAAGACTTGACATTGCTGTACCATTCATTAATATTTCACTATAGAATCTAAAATTGTCCTTAGCAAAAAATATTTTTTGTCAATTTCGATTTTTTTCTAAATTGTTTAACCTAACTGTTAGGGCCTGGTGGTAAGGCCCCCTGTTCAAACTGGTTAGAATTTAAAAGCATTTTAGTTAGTTAGGCCCTTTTAGAAAGTCTACCTAGAATTTCCTTTAAATTTCTAAAAAAGTTCCAACCACTTTAAAACCATGACAGAGGTAGAAGGTCCTTCCCAGGAGCTTAGCCTGATGGTTTACAGGATTTGAGAGGGTTTGTCGAATGAGGAAACTCAGCCAGAAGCATTGGGGCTCTCTACTTTGGGAGCTGTTTTCAGGAAAGTGGAGGGGTAGGCTCTTGACACTGGATGAGGCAGATGCTGAGCCCTTTGACCTCCTGAAGGATACCCTGATTGAGTGCTTTGGACTCACCAGTGAGGAGTGGAGGAACAGGTTCAGGGAAACTAGTAAAACCTCTCAGTCAAAACGCCGGAAGGGCTGGTTAAAAGGTGACAAGGTGCAAGACTATGATGGGTTTTATAATCTTTTTATGAAAGAGCATCTGTTCAGTAACTGTGCTTCTGAAAAATTGCATCAGTACTTGGTGGACCTAGGCCTAGCATCTCCTCAAGAATTGGGAAAGAAGGTTGACCACTGGGTCAAGACTAGGGTAACCAAGACAACTCATGTTGGGGTGACCATAAGAAAGGGGTTACTAAGCCCCCAAAGGGAAAGAGGGTGAACAGTCTAAAGATAAAAACAAAGAGTCTTCTTAAGGCCCCCATAAACCTGTTTAGGAAAGTGGACCCCGAGACAATACATAGACCAAGGGTGGGTACCAGGGTAAGAACTGGGATCCTAAGAAGGCTTATACTTTAATTTCAAAGCAAATGGGCAACAAACTGGAGACCCTATCTGTCCCAAAACGAATTCCCCTAGTACACCTGCAGTTCCTAATGCAGTGGTAAGTCTCCAGATGGGATTCCAGGTATAGACTTACCATGCCAGAGAGCATGCTGGAGCAACTCTAGTCTCAGGGGGTAGGTAGGATGTAGCTGCCCTGGCTGTGTGGCCCAGAAACCTAGAGAAATAGAAACAACATCCACTTCTTAATGGTATTAGAGTTGAAGCACTGAGGGATACAGGTGCAAGTGTCACTATGGTGACTGAGAAACCGATAGCCCCAGGACAGTGTATGACTGGTGAGACATTGACAGTCCTCACTGCTGACAACCAGACTAAAGTCCAACCCATGGCAATAGTGTCCTTAAAATGGGGAGGGGTTACTGGCCAAATGAAGGTGGTGGTATACTCTGCAATTCTGATAGAGTGACTGACAGGAAATGATCTAGGGTCCTCAGCTTGGGGAGAGGCCGAAAGCAAAACCCATGCAGTAATGCTGGGTACACTTGAACAGGTCTATGTAAAAACAAGAGAACAATACAAAGCCCAGGGTGAAATAGAGGAGTTGGAACATGGAATAATGACCCAACCCACAAAGAGAAGAGGCAAGAAGTCAGGGAAACCAACTTCAAATCAGAGACAAACTCAGGGTGAAGACCTGCCAGCCTCTTGAGGGAACTCTTGACAGCCTGAGACAGCAAGCTGCTAACCAGTAAACAAAAAGATGTCAATTGCTTGCACAGAACCTATCGGTAGGAGGGAATCCTAGTCACTGAAGCCAGATACCCCAAACCTAGTGCCACTAGAAGAGTTGTGGTGCCTCAGCAGTATAGAGAGTTAGTAGCTCATTAAATAAATCCCCTTATCTGGACATCTTGGCAGAACAAAACTTGGAGTAGGTTAGTAACTCATGTGCTACCAGCCAAGCCAGTGGTAAGGCAGGTACCCACCCAAAGGCCCCCTTAATTACACTCCAGTGGTTGGGGTTCCCTTTCAAAGGATAGAGGTTGATGTCTGCCCCTGGACCCTCCAATAGCACCAGGGAACAGATTTATACAGGTGGGAGTGGATCATGCCACCAGGTACCCTGACTCTATTCCCCTTGAGACTGTCACGGCTCCTGCAGTTGTCAGGGTCCTCTTGAGTATCTTTACAAGAGTGGGCTTTCCTAAGGAAGTGCTGCCAGACAAAGGTAGTAACTTCATGTCCAGCTACCTAAAAGCCATGTAGAATGAATGTGGTATGACTTACAAGTTCACTACTCCATATTATCCTCAAAACAATGGTTTAGTTGAGAGATTCAACAAACCCATGAATGGCATGATTATGGAACTCCCTGAAAAACTTAGACTAAGATAGAATGTCCTTTGCCATGTCTGCTTTTTGCCTACAGAGAATTACCACAGAAGGGAGTAGGTTTTTCCCCTTAAACTTCTGTTTGGTCATGCTGTAAGGCGACCATTATGTCTAGTGAAGGAAGGCTGGGAGAGACCTCTCCAAGAGCCTAAACAAGACATAGACTATGTACCTGGCCTACGTTCAAGGATGCCTGAGTACATGGAGAAAGCATCTAGAAATCCTGAGGCCAGCCAGGAGCTCCAGGAGCTCCAGAAGCTCTGGGATGACTAAAATGCTGCACTGGTGGAGCTCTAACCAGGGTAGAATGTGTAGGTATTAGAGCCGGTGGCTCCCAGGGCACTTCAGGACAAATGGAATGGCCCTTACCCTATCCTTGAAAGGAAAGGCAAGGTCATCTACCTGGTTGAACTAGGCACTAACATGAATCCTCACAGGATCATCCATATGAACCGCATAAAACCTTTCCATGATAGGGCTGATGGGGCCATGCTGATGGTCTCTGATGAGGATCTGGAAGAAGAGAGTGAGCCTCACCCTGACCTCCTCTCCCATAGTCCTAACGATGGGTCAATTGATGGAGTGGTCTTTTCAGAATCCTCTCTGCCCAACAGCAAGCTGACTGCAGGTAAGTACTGGAGCAATATACTGTGCTCTTTTCCCTCACCCCTGGTCAGACTAGCTATTGCATATATGATGTGGACACTGATGACAGTAAACATGTAAAATTAAACTATACAGACAGTATGACCAAGTGAAGAAAAGCATCATGGCTGAAGTCAGCAAAATGCTGGAGTTAGGCGTGATTGAGCCCTCTGAAAGTTCCTGGGCCAGCTCAGTGGTCTTAGTCCCCAAACCTCATTCCAAGGGTAGTAAACCAGAGCTGAAGTGTTGTGTGGACTATTGGGATCTCAATGCTGTCACTAATATAGATGCATATCCTATCTCAATGGCAGACAAACGCATTCACAGGCTTGGGGCAGACAAGTTTCTCAGTACTTTTGATTTAGCATCAGGGTACCGGCAAATTGGTCTGGCCCCTGGAGCAAAAGAAAAATCACTATTCTTGACCACAGATGGACATTGCCAATTTACAGTAATGCCATTTGGTTTAAAGAATGTCCCTTCCACCTTCCAGAGGTTGGTGAACAAAGTCCTTGCTGGGATGGAGTCTTTTAGTTCTGCATATCTTGATGCTGTTGCTGTCTATAGCTCCACTTGGAAGGATCACCTGATCCACCTTGGAAAGGTCCTTGAGGCTCTGCAGAGTTCAGGCCTCACTATCAAGACAAGCAAGTGCCAGATAGGGCAGGGCTCAGTTGTATACTTGGGCCACCTTGTAGTTGGAGGCCAAGTACAACCCTTACAACCCAAGATCCAGACAATTGTGGAGTGGGTAGCACCAACCAACCAAACTCAAGTCAGGGAATTCCTTGGCTTGACTGGGTACTACAGGAGGTCTGTGAAGGGGTATATGACCATTGTGACACTCCTCAAATAATTGACCTCCAATAAAATGCCCAAAAAGGTAAACTTGACAGTGAGCTGTCAAAAGACTTTTTACAATCTGAAGGAAGCACTGTGCTCAGCACCCATTCTGAAAGATACAGATTATTCTAAGCAGTTCATAGTTAAGACAGATGCCTCTGAACATGGGATACGAGTGGTCCTATCCCAGACCAATAATGATGACCATGACCCGTCTGTTGCTTTCATGAGCAGGAGGTTGCTTCCCAGAGAGCAGCATTGGTGTGACATTGAGGGGGAAGCCATTTGGTGTGGTTCGGCCCCTGAAGAAGTTAAGACTATACTTGTTTGGTTCTCACTTCTTGGTTGAAACTGACCACAGCCTCTCAGTTGGCTGTTTCAAATGAAAGGTGAAAATCCCAAATGGTAGAGGTGGTCCATCTCTCTACAGGGTATGGACTTTCCAGGGCAACACTGACCTGGGAATGACCATGCCCCTACAGATGACCTTTCCAGGTTTGCCCACTTAGATAAAGAATACTCTCTTGGGAAAAGTTAGTCTCATTCTCTTTCTTTTCTGGGGCGGTGGGAGTTGTGTAGGAAATTGCTGTTTTTTTACATGGTCACTCCCACATTTTGCCTGGCATTCGATGCAATTTTGATAGAAAGTGAACTGGGTTCCTGTAATCCAGGTCCCCAGTGCCAGATCTCTTTCCATAAAACTGTACAATTGCTCCTCCAATTGGAAATATCTTTGGCACAGGTGTAAGTCTCTAGTAAATGATATCCCAGGTACCTAGGGCATGGCTACTTAAGAGGGTCCCTAAGGACTACCGCGTGTATTGTGCCACCCTAAGGGAATCCTCACCTAACTCATGCAGACTGCCATTGCAGTCTGTGTGTTTTGGTGAAGTAAAAAGTGAAAACACAGCACGGCACATATCCCTGTTGGTCATGCCTTCAGACACTGCACGCAGTATAGGTAAGTCACCCCTACAGTGGGTATTACAGTCCTAAGGCAGGGTGTGCTATTCTACATGTATGGACATATCTGCATGAGCAGATATGCCCCTCTGCTGTCCAGTTCAATTACTGCCAGTGACCAGGGAAGCCATTTTAAGTACATGTGTTGGACACTGGTAATATCCAGTTCCCCAGCTGTATGATGGCTTCACTGAAACCAAAGGTATCAAACATCTTGTACTATTAAACCCACACTGATTCCTGTGTTGGATTTATTAAGATATGGACCTGGAAGCCACCTTAGAGGTGCACCCTGAAAACCTACCAAATACTAGTGTGCTGTCTGACTGGTTCTTACCAGCCTGCCACCACTGACACATTTCTGACCCCCAGGGGTGAGAGCCTACACTCTCAGGAGGAAAGGAATGAAGCCTACTCCAGCAAAGGGTGTTTTACACCCCCTCCAGCAGGATGACCTGCAAATTATCATTCCAAGGCAGGAAGCTTCAAAGAGCCCATCGTCTTTGGTATGCAAATCTGGCTTACCTCAGAGGTGAAGGCATGCCATCTCCCTGACCAGGGCCCATTAGAGTGTCTGGACCAGCGAGAAAATTAGTAGCCAGAGAGGTGTGTTCACCCTCAGGCTAGTTCCACATCTAAGGTGGGCTACCTATTGTGGACATAACAATTAAAAGTCTGCCATCTTGATAATGGCTGAATTAGGAACTCTGGGACAGGGTTATGCCCACTTCCACAGGAAGTGGTCATATACGGGGTGTAGTGACCCCAGGGGGAAGCAACCCATTCTCTACTACCCCACACTCCCCTAAAGCCCTGTATGTAGTATTTAGGGGAGCCCCTGGCACCAATAAATCGGATCCTGCTGACCTGAAAGAAGAGGGAGAATGAAGAGTCGCAAAAACAGAAGACCAGCAACTAACTTGGCGCCAATCCTGCAGGTCTGTCTGTGTCCTCGAAAATTGCACCAAAGACGTCTCGTCCTGAAGCTGTCTGTGTCTCCAAAAGCCGGGGAGGACTGCCAGCCTTCGCCCAAGACCCAGGAACTCCTGTGGAGTAGCGGAGCTGCGCCCCTGTATCCTGGAGGTGCCCCAGAAGAGGTGCGAGGACTCCGGACTGCTGAAAACCCGACACCAGAAAGTACCACTGCACCCATGCCCCCTAGCCCAAGTTGAAGTGGGCCAACAGTGCCAGTGTGGTCCCCAGACTCTCCAGATCCAAAGCCTTCATTGAATTTGCCAACTGTGTACTTTCCAACACCGCCTGCAACCTCTTTGTGCAGGCCCCTTCTACTGCGAGTGTCTTGGGTGATAAAATCCTGTTGCCTCAGTACGCCTTTGCACCCAGCTGCCCTGGCCCAAGGCGAAGAGAAGAGAAACAAAAGTGTCCCCATGTCCCTGAGCATCGTGAGTGAGACCTGAGCCATTTTTCTTGGTTCAGCCGGACTGGTCCCCAAGTCCCAACTTGCAGCTCTTTTTACCGGACCGATCCCCATTAACTTCAAGGCACCCCAAGCTGTATTGCACCTCTGCACACGGCCGCCCCAATGCTGCCCAAGTGGACCTGTTGGTGCTGCCTTGGACCCTGTCCCATACTCACCTTAAGTCTGAAAGATTGGTCATGTAAGTTACTGTAAAGTACCTCTATGCAGTATATGTCTGTCCTCCATAGAATAACATTATTCCTTCAGAAATTACAGTTAGGGCCTCATTACGATGTCGGTCAGAAGGCATTCCAACTGATTTCTTGTCAGAATCGTTTCCAACCTACTTGGATTCAGGGAGTCCAACCGACCGATTATGATGTTTCCGAACACCGTTCGGTCAGACTTCCATTGACTTCAATGGGAGCCTGTGTTTCAACCAACAACACAGACTCCCATTGAAGACAGAGGTTGTTGCGGAATCCCTTGCACTCTGTGGCGGGCACCCCATGGTGGCTGCCACACTGTGCATGGTTGGAAAGAGGGGACCCATGGGTATACTCATGGGCCCCAACTGGAAGCCTCCTGGATGCTACAGGCCCGCAAAGTCAGTTTCTGAAAGCCGAGCCATGTCGGTCAAACTGAGTCAGAACGGCTGCCCGAATCCGACATCGTAATACGTGGTCCATAGACCTGCACGATTCGGCTCGGACCAACTCAGTTTCTCCGAATGCCGATTGGAACCGAGTCCGAAAGACCGAATGGTTAAATTGCATCATAATCGGTTGGTCGGAAATGTTTGCAAGTCGGTCGGAAACATGGGTTCCGGCACTGATTCTGACAAACTAAATGCCGTTCAGAGCCTTTCCGACCGACATCATTCATAATGAGGCCCTAAATGTTGACTTTTGTAAACTGTTAATATTTCTAACTCGAAACGTACACATTGGATTTATATGATTTTGGTGCCTTCATTTATATAAAGATATGTGTTATTTTCATAACTTGGTGTGGATCTCGTTATTGAGTTGTGCGCATCATTTATTGACTGTGTGTATGCAGAAGATGTCGAACACTCCGGTCTGATAAGCCTAAGACTACTAGACCACACTACCCCCTAAGAAAACACCTTGGGATTGCTAGAGCAATCCCCTCTACACTTAAAAGAGATACCTGGACTTTTATTCACAATATACCTCTTTTTAGTATAGTATTATAAAGAACCAAGGGGCATATTAGCAAGACCGGAGATACAATTATCGCCGTTTTAGCGGCAGAAAACTGCCGCTAAAACGGCGATAATGGGCTTGCTAATATGCGTTACAGAATTCCAATAGAAGCCCAGGTTAGATGCCCTGCACATCTAACCTGGGGTTCTATTGGAATTCTATAAAGCATATTAGCAAGCCGATTATCGCCATTTTAGCGGCGGTTTTCTGCCGCTAAAACGGCGATAATTTTATCGCCGGTCTTGCTAATATGCCCCCAGCTCCCTACAAACCACTAAGTTGACATTTCTTTGAGTTTCACCTTTGGGTGTGATCCATGCGCTATATCAAGTGGATATAACATAACACAATAATACATAACAATAGGTATTTATTCTATATATGAAAATGTGTTGATATTATACTAATATGAGTATATTACGGAGTAGTTTGGTGATTGAGCATGTAATATTGCTGATATCTCTGAACAATGAGAGAAAAAGATGCCTTTGTAAAACATTGTAAATATGTTCTTTACAGCCTTGGTAAAGTCTCGTAGTGAGGCTACGTTGGCTTGGCTACTACTGTTTGTTTTTAATGGTGCTTGTTAAGTTTTTTAATCTACTGCATTTAAGTCTCATTATTGGATATCACAAGATTGGATACGTTAGGTTCTCGAAAGGAACATTGGAACAACTTTATTTACCTCATCTAGAATGGACTAGACATTATATAGAACTTGATGAGTTCTTCCCTTTTGTGGGATTTTTTATGAGTGAATAAGAGGGTTGTAAGGTAGTTTGCACCTGGGGTTTAAGCACCTAGTTTATTTAGTCTTGAATCAATACACCTGTGCAGTGGTAATTCGACAGTATCTGCCAGTAAACTTCGAGTTTCGATCCGTTAAAGCTCTTGGGGGCATATTATCAAGCCAGGCGATAAAATTATCGCCGCTTTAGCGGCAGAAAACTGCCGCTAAAACGGCGATAATGGGCTTGATAATATGCTCTATGGAATTCCAATTGAAGCCCATGTTAGATGCGAAGGACATCTAACATGGGCTTCAATTGGAATTCCATAGAGCATATTATCAAGCCCATTATCGCCGTTTGAGCTGCAGTTTTATGCCGCTAAAGCGGCGATAATTTTATCGCCTGGCTTGATAATATGCCCCCAAGTGTCATCCATGATGACAATCCATTGGTCTTAGCAACCCATTTCCTTCGTATATACGACTCAACCATTGCATTAGGGAGATAAGGACCTGCTGATTTTCTAAATCAAGGAGGGGGTAAGCCTTTGCAGTGCAAGCGGCCATTTTGTGGAATTCTGTGCCTATTGAGCTACAAACACACCATAACATAACATGTATTTGTAAAGCGCGCGTTTACCCGTGGGCATCTTGGCAACTGAATAACATGCTTATTGTTACCCAACTCAAGTGAACACAAAGGGCCACAGACCTCTAAGGTATGGCCTAGTTCTCAAAACCGGGCTGTTTAGACAGTGACACCGAACCTGAATACACCTGAATAAGATAATTCAGAGGAAAAAGAGGTATATTCTCAGGTCAAACAGGATTACTTTAGAAGCAATCCCCGAGTCATTGGACGATCATCCAACTACTGTAGAAGTCATTTTCACATCATCAGACATCATCAAGCTCTTAAAGTCATCAGCACAGTTTAGAGACCTGAGCCTGATGATTTGAAGAGGACTTAAAAATGAGTATCTGATGACTTCACAAGATGTGATTAACCCTGACGATTTCAGGATGACTTGCAGATGATTATCTTATGACTCCACAAGGTGTGACTGTTCCTGATGATTTGAGAATGACTTGAAACTGAGTACCTGATTACTTCACAAGATGCATTGCTAATGGTGATTTTAGGATTGTTTCAAACTGACTGTCGGATTACTTGACTAGCACCAGAGTTTTCTAAATAAAAAGACTTGTTCCTGATAAATTTCAAGATGATTTGTTGATTGCTTCAGGGGCATGTCTAACATTTTAGTTTATTTATTTATTTTTAGAGACATCCAACCCTTTGGAAGATTTCAGAATCTCCTTTTTACTGCATAATGAACACCATTTACACATTACTGCATTTTCAAATCAGCAATTAATGCTACAGTGCACGCATTAGCGGAGACTTCAATACTAGAAGACCTGGGTGCTATACAGATTATAAAACCCAAATTCAGTTTATTTGCAAACAGTTGACTTTTATATATGCTAGCTCAAATTGTAAAGCCACCTGAATACACAGCTATCATTATTCCTTGGCGACCGCTGCAGGTTTTGTGCAATGCTCTCTCTGGTGCATGCCATTAAAGTCATTTTGTAAAGCATTTGCGCAACTGGTTTATGGACTTAATACAAAGGTGCATATTGGGAGTTGGGACTCCATAGCCCCCCTCAACAAAAACAACACCCACACCAAGAAAGCCAGATGGTTCACCACCGAACTTCGAGAGTCCAGACGCACCTGCCGCCACATCGAAAAGCCCTGGAGAAACACCAAATCCACAGAAACTCACAACAACTTCAGAGCCACTACCAACGCCCACCACCAACTCATCAGAAGAACTAAGAAAAAAGCGATTGAAGACAGAATCTCCACATACGCGCACAACAGCAAAGAACTCTTCAACATCATCAAGGAATTCGCCCAACCCACCAGCGAGCCTACTGACATCTCTCCCTCACAAGATCTCTGCAACAAACTCAGCACCTTCTTTCACCACAAAATCAAAAGCATCTATGACAACTTCGATGAAGACATCCAACACACGGAACCCCCACCAACCACCCCGACACCCTGAAGCCAACGATTGACAGCTGGACAGCCCTCACCACCGAAGACACACTGAAGACGATGAAGTCAATCCACTCCGGTGCCCCCACGGACCCCTGCCCCCACCACATTTTCAACAGAGCTGCCGACACCATCGCACCCATGCTCTGCCACACCATCAACCGCTCCCTGGCGACCGCCTCGTTCCCCCACGACTGGAAACATGCCGAGGTAAACCCCCTCCTGAAGAAACCCTCAGCTGACCCCACCGACCTCAAAAACTACAGACCCATCTCCCTGCTCCCGTTCCCTGCAAAAGTTATTGAGAAAGCCATCAACAGCCAACTCGCCACATTCATCGAAGAGCACAACATCCTCGACTCCTCCCAATCCGGCTTCAGGAAAAACCACAGTACGGAAACCGCCCTCCTCGCCGCAACAGACGACATCCGCACTCTACTGGACAAAGGAGAAACAGTAGCTCTCATCCTCCCCGACCTCTCAGCGGCATTCGACACAGTCTCCCACCGCACCCTAATACGCAGACTTCACGACGCAGGGATCCAGGAAAAGGCCCTCGACTGGGTCAGCTCCTTCCTCTGTGGCAGAACACAGTGAGTCAGACTCCCCTCTTTCCTCTCGGACCCTACACCAACCACCTGCGGAGTCCCTCAAGGGTCCTCCCTGAGCCCGACGCTATTCAACGTCTACATGGCTCCGCTCACCCCCATCATCAAAACCTACGGACTCAACATTGTGTCATAAGCAGACAACACCCAACTCATCCTCTCCCTATCCAACAAAGCCAACACCGCCAGACACAATTTTCGAGAAGGTATGAAAGACGTCACCAAATGGATGAAAAACAGCTGCCTACAACTAAACACCAACAAGACAGAAGTACTCATCATGGGCCCAAAGCCCGACGCCTATAACGACACCTGGTGGCCACCCGCCCTCGGAAACCCACCCACCCCCACGGACCTTGCACACAACCTGGGAATCATCCTGGACTCCGAGCTCAAAATGGACCACCAGATCAATGCAGTCTCGTCCTCCTGCTTCCACACCCTCCACCTCCTACGCAAGACCTTCAAATGGATCCCCCTTGAACACAGAAAGACCGTCACTCACGCCCTGGTCACCAGCAGACTTGTCTACGTCAACGCACTCTATGCCGGAATAAACAAAAACCTCACCCGCAAGCTACAAAACATCCAGAACGCCGCCGCAAGACTGGTCCTCAACCTGCCAAGGCACTGCAAAATCTCCCAGTACCCACGCACACTCCACTGGCTCCCCATCTAGGCAAGAGTCACCTTCAAGATGCTCACCCATGCACACAAGGCCCTCCACGATACCGGACCAGCATACCTGAACAGCAGACTCTTTTTGCAACATTAGGATAATCAAAGACTGGGGAAAAAAACAATGCTCTAGTTTATACCTTACAGTTTCCATTCAGCTCTTAGATGACAGTTAATACAGTTAATAGCTCTATGTTCTATGTTAGGATTTCAACTTTATAAACTGCAAGTAACAAAAGGATCTCTCTGACAAAAGCAGTAACCCACTGACCTATTTACATTACGTGCAGTTTGTGATCTGCATGGTGCATGTTCTCGGCAGAAGGCACATTAACCCTCTACGCTACCTTACCACGAGTCAAAACTTCCACTTGACAAAACTCCATCTCTCTCTGGGAAGAACATTAATCACCAGAATTATCATGGCATTTTTATTGTTGCTGAAAATTGCTGGAGGCCAGGATGGAGGCAGCAAGTGCTTTTAGAAACAAAATATATTTGCCCATAATCCTGTGAGTTTGCAATCCTGTTTATATGGGAATACTTCTCTGATTCCAGATATGCAGTTTGATGACTTCTCAGACTAAAAGGCTACAAGAATTCTAAATTCCAAACATCTGCACTGCTGCAGCAACTATGGATCACAATTGCCTCAGCAAGGATGCTATGGACCACAAGGAACTTCAGGCGTTTACAGTGGCTGCCGCCGCTGTCCTGTGCCTCCTTAGACATAAGCTGTTATATTTGTTTCCTGAGCTGATTTGGAAACGTGCTTCACTTATCCTGACCTTAGTGTTCCTGAAAGAGTAGAGCCCCCTTATAAAACCTGCCATGTATTCATTCAGCTGTTTAGGGTAGCGCCTCAATCTGAGATGTGAGGATTGTTTTAATTCAGCTGTTTAGTGTAGCGCCTCACTCTGAGATGTGAGGCTTGTCTTCAAGTGGTGCCCACACACTGAGCACCCCCCTATCTTCTTCCGATCCTGAAAGCATGAATGTTTGGGAGATCAGGTGTACCACGGCGAACAGAGGCGAGAGTGTAATACGCAGGGCAGCGTCACAACCATAAGCATATGTATTTCATCAGCACACTTTAGGGTCACACTTGGACTTTTTTGTTATAGTTATAATCATTATTGTAATTATTGCTGCTATTGTTATTATTTTTACTTTTATCTCTGACTAAGCCAGTGTTTCACCTGTGTATGTTAGGGGTCTCGCTGAGAACCTCTTTAACAGAGAGTAGCAACTATAGCACAAGGAGAAAGTGGAAAGGAGCTGGCCTATGTACTCCGTCAAGAGGTGAACTGAGTCCTAACCGTTGCCACTAGTCACCCAGAGTTCTCCCTGCAGCAGTGGTGCACCGACCAGGCTCCAAGTCTAGCTTTCTGGACAATGCTTCGTTTTACATTTTGGTGCTCTTAGTCTTTTAGATCTCTTTGAAGCATCTATAAAATAAAGCAATATTTATTTAGTTATTGTATAAACATTTTAAACAATTTATTTCTCTACGTCCCAAGGCTGCTCTTTGGAATAGAAAAATGTCAGAAAAAGACATCTACAGCAGAAGTGTTTTTAATTTTTTGGATCCATTTCATGGAGAAACAAATAAACGAAAAGAGGAAAGAGAGGGTAACAAACCGTTTCTTGAAGTCACGGTTTCCAGTAAGTGAGAAGAAGCAAGACAGAAAGAGAGGGAGGATGAGTGAGAAAGAGAGGGGGGCAGGTGTCCACGGCAGAGCAGAGGTCGACACTGACCTGATCTTCCCTGAGGTGGAAGGAAGAGACGTTGCCGTTCCTTCTCTGCCCGCCCATCCCTGGACGTGTGTTTAAAATAATAAAGATGGGGAACGGAATCAATCAAATTAAAGAAGTAGGGGCACCCGTGCCCATGCCGATCCCGCCCACTTCGACCACTGGTCCTGAGCCTTTGCACACTGATTCTGATGTGTACTTAGGCTGGCTGTTCAATTTTGGCGGTAAGGCGGGAGTTCCTGTGTGCGTGAATTGCCCCAGCCCCTCCAGCCTCAGAGTAGCACTACGGGCTACCTTTGGGCTCGTTTTGGTAGGATCCAGGCTACCATGTCGCAGCCGTCCCTGGCTGGACCGGAAGCGGAAGCCTTAGCCGAGCTATACTGGACCGTCGAGAGAGAAGAGTAACGTGTTTCTGCACCGGACTGTGTTTAGATGGATCAGCCTCAGAGGGAAAGAGAAACCATTGCTGCGGTTTGGTGGTATTTTTTGGGTGGGGTTGGGGGTGCGAGAGAGACCTGGGACTTGGAAGTGAGGTGGGTGCGATTTCCTGCCTCTCCTCCACTTTCGAGTGCTCTGCAAGTGCCGCGCTTTTGTTTGAAAGGGGGAGCCGGCATTTCTTTAACATGCGGCGCTTTAATACAATCCTTTATGTGGAGAGATGGAGGTAGGCTTCCGCTCCTCACTTAACTTTACGGAGTGTGGGGTTTTTCCAGAGATATGAGAATAGGATTCCGTAATTTGTGGGCTATGCTGCAGGGCATCAAATGTGGGACTTCAATTGAGGCAGTGTATCTGAGCTCGCCTCGCAACATCGACCCTTAAGGCACAGATAAATGACGTGCTTTATTTCCAAAAAGCATGAGCGATAGAGCATGAATGAATGGTAGAGAATGCCCCGATTACTTACCGGTAATCTTCATTACTCCGAGTTAGTCTTCCTCGCCACATGACTAACGAAGTGAGCTTCAGCTCCACAACAGAACCCTCCAAAGCAAAAGTGAGCCTCCCATGCCTCCCATCCCTTCCCAATATGGCCGACCTCTACCCCTATGACCACTACAAGAGGCGGGCCGGCCCATCCCCAAAGCCTGAAACTACCAAGCCAAACATGAAGCCGATAGCCAGACAGGGAGGGAGGGACGGGAACTCATGTGGCGAGGAAGACTAACTCGGAGTAATGAAGATTACCGGTAAGTAATCGGGGCATTACCTCCTCGTTAGTCATCCTCGCCACATGACTAACGAAGTGAGCACATACCCAAGCCAGATGGCTTCATGGCATGAAAACAAAACACCACCAAGGCGACAAAAGGGTAACAAAACACTTTAATCCAACGTGCAATGAAAACCACAGAAGAAACACAGTCCAACAAGGAGAAATCAAGGGGCGGCCGCACTCAGAACAGCCCCCGCAAAATCCCCAGGAGGAGAGCCACCCAGGACCACCCGGTAATGCTCCATGAACACGTGGGGGGAGGACCACGTAGCCGCCCGGCAAATCTCCTCAGTGGACACACCCTTAAACGAGGCCCAAGACACCGAGACCCCCCGGGTGGAACGCCCCTGGACAGACCCCGGAAGGTCAGACCCCTGGGAGTCGTAAGCCAGCAGGATAGCCTGCTCCAGCCAGCGACTGAGAGTAGAAACCGACGGTTTGTGCCCCGAACGCACCGGTCCAAAGGTCACAAACAAGCTGCCACACTGACAGAAAGAGGAGGTGCGATCCAAGTAAATTTCCACCGCACGGCGGACATCCAAACAGGACAGGGGAACACCCACCGAAGGGGAAAAGGAAGGTAAGGACAGCTCACAAGAGTGGTTAGCCAGGGAGGGAATCTTAGGCAGAAAGCGGGGATCATGGCGCAGGACCAGCCAGTCCGGCAGGACCCTCAAGAAGGGGGGAGACCGAAGAAAAGACCCCAGTTCACCCATGCGGCCAGCCGAGACAATGGCGACCAAGAAAACCACCTTGAAGGTGAGGAATTTCGGATCCACCGACTGAAGAGGCTCAAAGGGGGGACCCTGCAGAGCCCGCAGTACCAAGGGCAGGTCCCAAGGTGGAGAAAGGCAAACAGCACGAGGCCGCCGCAGAGCAAAGCTGTGCAGCAAGCGGGCCACCAAAGAATCCAGGAGGTCCAGGGCTGGACTGCGGAAGACCCGCAGCGCAGTCCACGGAGCCCTCAGAGTGGAGGTAGCCAACCCGAGGGAAAAACCCTCCGCCAAGAAATCCAGAACCCTCATGGGATCCACCGACACCGGGTCAGAACCCAGCAGGTGACGAGAATAGGACAACAAGGTCGAAGACCTCCGGGACCCCTGTAATAACGCAACCACCCCCGGGGAACACCCCTGGGCCAACAAGGTCACCCTCTCAACAGCCAAGCCTGCAGATGGAGCCGGCGCAACACCGCCCCGGGCAGAGGAGGGCCCCGCAAGGGGAACGGGTGATCTGGAATCAGCCAGCAAGACCGAATCACCAGTTCGCCCAGGAGAGGATACCAGGAATGGCGCACCCAACCGGGAACCACCAAGAGCACCAGGGTCCGGTCCAAACGGATCTTGCAAAGGACCCGAGGAATCAAGGAAAAAGGCGGGAAGGCATAAAGGAGACCCCGAGGCCACGGGAAGGACAGAGCATCCACCCTCCAGACCCCCAGGCACGGATGGAGAGCGCAGAAGCAGGGCAGGAGAGCATTGTCCGACTCCGCGAACAAGTCCACCAGGGGAAGGCCAAACAGGCCCACCAGAAGCCGAAAAACCGTAGGCGACAGGGAGAGGGCACTCAATGGCGTGAACACCCGACTGAGACGGTCCGCCACCACATTCTCCAACCCCGGAAGATAGACAGCTCTGAGAGACAAGACCGCACCCTCCGCCCAGGACAAAAGCTCCCGGGACAGCAACCACAGGGAGCGCACCCGGCAACCCCCCTGGTGGTTGATGTAACACCTCACCACCTGGTTGTCCGTCCGAACCAGAACATGATGACCCCGGAGAGAGGGAGCAAAGTCCCGGCAAGCCAGCAGGACCGCCATCAATTCGCGGTAGTTGGAGGAGCAGCAGGACAGTAGAGGACCCCATTGACCCTGAACCGACGAGGACCACAAGGTCGCCCCCCAGCCCAAGTGACTGGCATCGGTCGTGACCACCCGTGACGGGGAGACCAGAAAGGGAAGACCCTCCGAGAGATGGGACGCCACAAGCCACCAGCCCAGGTCGGACCTGATCTGGGGAGAAACCGGAACCGGGACCTCGTAGTCCTCCGAGCGGGGGTCCCAGAGAGACAGCAGGTGATTGACCAAGGGGTACAGATGAAGGCGAGCCCAGGAGAGAACATTGATGGTGGCAGACATTAACCCCTGAACCCTCAACCACAGACTCACAGGAGCAGACTCCCGCCCCAGAAGAGCCCCCAGATCCCGCCACAAGACATTGCGGCGATCGAGGGGCAAGAACACTTTCCCCTGAACCATGTCCAACCGGCCCCCAATGAAGATCAAGTCCTGGGAGGGAACGAGGTGGGACTTCCGCAGGTTGATCAGGAATCCGTGGGCAGAAAGGACCTCGCAGACCCTCTGGACGTGAAGCCTCCCCTTCGAAAAAGAAGAAGCAGAGTGTGATGATGTTCAGAACTGAATGTTCAAGTCATGATGCAATGGAGCTATGGTTAAGTCAGTGTTCTAATTTGAACCAGTATTGAGTGTGATGCTGAAGGTTGTTACATGTAGATTTGTATAAATAAAGATCCTGGAAACCTTTGGATTTTGGAGTAATTTACTACATATTGGCGACGAGCGGACTTGTGCAGGGAACAAGCAAGCAACCTTCATCCCTGGAACGACACTGATTTGGGAATCAGTGCTATTGGAATACTTTTTGCTGTTTTCTACAGCTGTAAGTTATGACTGGCAAGTGACTACTGCACTGAATAGCTAAAACACTGCACGCAACGTTGGATTACAATTTTATTGAAGATATTAGCGTGAGGTTATTTACATCGTATGAGAGAGAACTGAACTGAACTGAAAGCAAGTGTGCCGTCGTGTTCATGTTGAAATTTAAAAACAAATACGAGGCTTGATAACCACTCGCGGATTTGTTCTCATCGAATATGGAATGAGATTAAGGTTAAAGTTGTCGAAAACATTGTGTGATTCGTTGAGGGAAGCGAAACCCACGTCTTTTATTTGAGGAGATTGTGCTATTTTGCTCGTGAGAAACGAAGTGCAACGCAAGATATTTACACGCGTATAGCGTCCATAGTGTGTTTCAAAATTGAAGCTAAAGTTGTGTGAAACATTAATTTGGGTCATTGAAGCAACGGAAATGCGAAGCAAGTTGATGCGAGCCATGTTCGAATGTAAACACGGCGCATGGCGTTAGCTCGGCGATAACTGTGCGCGTGTTCATCTCAATACTGCCGATTGCTGAAAATACATCAATTTCACTTGCAAAATTCCACAAAATTACAATCCACATAACTTTAACGCAATCTTACCATCGTATCTTTGAAACACCGACTTAAACGTTGCGAGGGAGCGGTGAAGATTGAAAAAGACTTGCTGGGAGTGCGAGATTCAAGGAAACAGTAAAAGGACTAAAGGGAAGATACAAAATACAAGAGAAACAAAGAAAGGACGGTGAAGATTGAAAAAGACTTGCTGGGAGTGCGAGATTCAAGGAAACAGTAAAGGGACTAAAGGGAAGATACAAACTACAAGAGAAACAAAGAAAGGACTAACTTACAAAGCAAAGTGGAGAGGAATATAAAGAAGGGCTATCCGAGAGGGGTGAAAAGAGTTGGACATGTGTTCAAGTCAGAGGGTTTGAGTGATTATTTTGATTAGTTGTTTTAGTTGATTATTTTAATTAATTATTTTAGTTGATTATTTTAGTTAGTTATTTCAGCTAATTATTTTAATTATTCTGTGTTCATCATCGAATTTGGAAAAATGTCTGATGATTCCATGTCAGCTCCACCAAAATTTTTACCTGTGCCTGGTGAACCTGCTATCCCATGGAAAAGGTGGAAAAATATATTTTTCACTTATTTACTAGCCATTGGTGGCGATAAGTATGGGCCGGTTAGGAGGCAAGCTATATTATTGCATCATTTAGGCGTTGAGGGGAGGAGAATCTATGATGATTTGCCAGAAATTTCCTTGGGAATGGGGGATGGGCAACCGGTAAACATTTATGAAATGTCATTGCAGATGCTGGAAAAACATTTCATGCCAAAGATTAATGTTGTGTTTGAGAGACATAAGTTTTTTTCCAGAGGACAAAAATCTGATGAGGGCGTTGTGTCATATGTAGCAACTCTTCGGGGATTAGCTGTCACGTGTGAATTCCAAACATTGTGTGATTCGTTAATTAGAGATCAAATTGTCAGATGTACAAATAATAAGAGAGTTAAAGAAAAGTTATTATCTAAGAATCCCACTTTGGAAGAGGCCATCCAGATTGCTAGGAGCATGGAAGATACAGACCATTGGATTAAGGAGATAGATAAAGAAAAAAAAAATCCAGGAAGTTCATTAACGGTGATGGAAAAAGAAATATCTGCTGAAGTAAAGGATGTCAAGAAAGAGATTAACAAAACAACGTATAAGGGTTATGGGAGTGTACCGATAAGACCGGGAGAGAGGAGAGCAGTAATTTGCTACAGGTGTGGGTGTCCTGGGCATATAAGTTCGAGTTTTGCATGTGGAGCCAGAAATGCTACATGCAGGTCTTGTGGAAAAAGGGGTCATTTAGCTAAGGCATGCAGGTCCAAAGGGAGTATACCAGCTATAAGTGTAAAAGAGATAGCAAAGGAAGAAGAAGAAAGCAGTGGAGAGATATTTTTAACTGTTGATGGTGTTGAACTAGGTAAGAGCCAATTGATGGAAATAAATGTGAAAGATAATGTAGGAATAGTTTCTAAAGTCAGTAAAAATCCAATGAATTTAAAAATGGAAAGTACGGAGAAATTGGAAAAACCACATTGTGAGATTGCTGTGGGAAATGGAGTTGTGAAATTATTGGTGGATTCAGGGAGTTTATTTACCCTTATTTCTAAAGAAACTTTCTTAGGAAACTTAGGCGGAGAAATGAGTGAACTGACAACTCCTGATGTGAAGGCTGTTGGGTACGGAGGTTCTAAAATTAACATTGTAGGGATGCAGTGGACAAGCATTGTATTTGAGAAGAGAGGGGTTTATGGTAGAGTTTATATCACGGAGGAAGGATCCAATTTGCTTGGGTGGAGACACCAGAAGGATTTGAGCATAGTCCTGAATCCTAATGCGCCAGAACCAGTAATGACAGTGGAAAGTAATGAGGGAGATGAATCTCATAAAGATAATGCAAAGAGTGATTGGAGTGAAAGGATAATGGATAAGTACTCCAAGGTATTTACTGAAAATCTTGTATTGTTGAAGGGTTTTACGCACAAAATTGTTTTGAAGGGTAATGCAAAACCTGTGGTACATAAAGTAAGGTCGGTACCTTATATGATGAAAGAAGCTTTGCAGAAGGAATTGGAAAAATTATTGCAAGCCGAGGTAATTGAACCAATTGAGTCATCGGAGTGGTTATCTCCGATTGTCGTAGCTCCTAAAGAGGGAAATAATATTCGTTTGTGTATTGATTTACGAGACCTAAACAAAAACATCTGGGTAGACAGGCAACCCTTGCCCAATATTGGAGAAATGTTAAGTGTGATGGGTGGGGGAAGTGTTTTCAGTGTTCTGGATATGTCTTCGGCGTACCATCAGATAAATTTACATCCAGATTCACGACATCTAACCTCATTTGTGACACCATTAGGGGCATTTCGTTATCGGAGAATGCCATTTGGGCTGGCATCGGCCTCTGCGGTTTTTCAGAGGGTGATGCAGAATATATTTAAGGGTTTGGAGAGAGTGATGTGTTTCCAGGATGACATCTTGATAGTAGGTAGGTCATATAAAGAGCATGATGAGATTATGGAGGAGGTTTTACGTAGAGTTGATGAATGTGGGTTGACGATAAAGAAGGAAAAGTGTCAAGTCAGAGTGGGAATGGTTAATTATCTTGGACATCAAATATCAGCGGAAGGGATAAAACCTAAGAATAGTATTGTGAAAGCAGTCAAGGATGTACCGTCTCCCACCAATAAGGAACAATTGAAGTCGTTTCTGGGACTAGCAGAATATTGCTCAAAGTTTGTTCCTAGGTTCAGTGAGTTAGTGGAACCTATGAGACTTTTATTGAAAAAGGGAGTTATTTTTGACTGGAATTTGGATTGTGAAAGAGCATTTGGAGATTTTAAGTCTTGTCTTTCAGGTGCACCATCATCGGGGCATTTTGATCCTAAAAAGAAAACCATTTTGGTTAGTGATGCGAGTAATGTAGGGATTGGAGCTGTATTGCTGCAAGAGTGTGATGGTGATGAGAAAATTATAGGGTTTGCTTCCAGGAGATTGCAGGGAGCAGAGAGGAGTTACTCTACAATTGAAAAAGAAGCGCTTGCTTGTTGTTGGGGGATAGCGCACCATAGGTATTATCTGTGGGGCATCCCTTTTGTACTTAAGACAGACCACAAACCTCTAATCCACTTGTTCAAGGGTGGTCGGGGTTTAGATGGTAGTGTGACCCCTCGCATATCTAAGTGGTTGACATCGGTATTGGATTACAATTTTATTGTAGAGTATGTGCGGGGAAATAGAAATGTGTTGGCTGATTGTCTTTCCAGGATGCCAGTGGAAGAAGATTCTAGTATCTTAGGTGTGGTTGTGGAGGAAATGGTTGTAGTGGTTGATGGTGAATTTGCCATAAGCCAAGATGATTGGAAGGAAGTGGTGGAGATGGATGAGGAATATAAAGAATTGAAAGAAGTCATTGTTAATTGCTGGGTTGATTCTGGTGTGTTGCATAAGTACAAACAATATTTACAAGTCAAAGATGAATTGAGTCTGCAAGGTGATAGGATTTTGCGTAGAAGTAGGATTGTTCCTCCACATAGGTTGAGAGTGAAAATACTGAAAATTGTACATGAGGGACATCTAGGTAGAAGTTTGACCAAGCGGAGGTTGAGGGAGTCGTTTTGGTGGCCAGGAATGGACAAGGATGTGGAAGATCTGGTGAAGGAATGTTATGTGTGCAGTAATAGTGACAAGATGAAGGTCACAAGAAATCCTCCTTTGAAGTGCATGGAGCATCCAAAGAAACCATGGGAAAAAGTGGGGTTAGATATATTAGGCCCGGTTGACAAATTGGGTAGTAATAACCGGTACCTGGTGGTGTTGGTGGATTACCATAGTAAATGGTTCACTTGTAAATCCATGGGTGATGTGACTTCAAGAAGTGTAATAACATTTTTAAAGGAAGTTTTTTTTGAGGAAGGTGTGCCAAAGACGCTTGTAACTGACAATGGTGTCCAGTTGGTTTCATTGGAAATGAGTAATTATTTGAGTAGTATTGGAGTTTTCCATCACAAAGTTGCGTTGTTCCACCCTCAGGCGAATGGATTGGTGGAGAGAGTGAATCGAATGATTATGGAGTCTATTCAACTTTCCTTGGCAAATGGATTATCTTGGAAGGATGAGTTGCGGAGAATGATGTGGGGTCATAGGATTACTCCTCACACAGTGACTGGTGTTTCTCCTTTTGTTGCATTGAAGGGAAGGGAGCCTGGAACAAAAGAGTCCCTGATGTGGTTACAAGATAAAAAACAGATTTAGGTTGATAAGAAGGAATGAGATTAAGGGTTTTAGAAGGTCAAAAACGGAATAAAATGGAGTATGATCAAAGGAAGGCAGTTAAAGGTTTAGTCTTTAGTGAGGGTGATTGGGTGGTGGTAAGGAAGTTTGGATTTATAAAGAAAGGTGAAAGCAAATTTTCTCAACCATGTAAAATAATATCGGTGGAAGGTTCTGTGGCTCTTCTCGATGATGGAAAAAAAAGGAGTGTGGGAGATTTATGTAAGGTATCTCATTTATGAGATATTTAAGTTTATTTTGTATGTTGCATTATTTTGTTTGTTTTGTAAGGGGGGAGATATGTGATGATGTTCAGAACTGAATGTTCAAGTCATGATGCAATGGAGCTATGGTTAAGTCAGTGTTCTAATTTGAACCAGTATTGAGTGTGATGCTGAAGGTTGTTACATGTAGATTTGTATCAATAAAGATCCTGGAAACCTTTGGATTTTGGAGTAATTTACTACACAGAGATTAACCAGTCATCCAGGTAGGGAAAGACCCTGATACCCTCCCGATGAAGAATGCCCACCAAGGGCGCCAGAACCTTGGTGAATACCCTCGGGGCAGAAGACAAACCAAAAGGGAGTACCTGGAATTGGTAGTGGCAGGAACGCACGCAGAATCGGAGGAAGGGCTGAGAAGATAGGTGAACCGGCACATGGAGGTAGGCATCCAACAGGTCCAGAGAAGCCACCACCTCCCCCTGTACCAGCAGCGGCAGAATCTCCTGCAGAGAAAGCATTTTGAACTTAGCGTGAGGAATGAACGAATTCACCCGTTTTAAGTCCAAAACAGGCCGAAAATCCCCAGACACCTTCCTTACCAGGAACAGAATGGAGTAAACGCCGAGGCCCCGCTGAGATGGGGGAACAGGCCGGATGGCCCCCTTCACAAGCAGGTCCTGGATGCCAGCGAGCAAGGCCGCCCGTTTGACCGGAGAGGAAGGCAGCGGGGTAGCGCGGAAGGCGTCCGGAGGAGGAGAACTGAAGGAGATGGTGAGACCCTCCCTCACGATCCGAAGAACCCAAAGGTCTGTGACAGAGGACTCCCAAGCTTGAAGGAAGTGGCGGAGACGGCCGCCCACCGGGAGCCCACCTGGTGGGGCCAGAAGATAGTCAGGACTTGGGGGCAGAGGTGGAAGCAGCAGGCTGAGACCGGGATTTGGAGAAGAAGGGAGCGCCCCGGCCACGACCCCTACCTCGAAAGGGCGCACTCCCCCTGGGTGCGGAAAACGCCCTCTTGGGACCCGGAAAGCGGGCCCTGGATGATCGAAGGGGAGCCAGCAGCTTCCGATCCTCAGCCGACTTTTTGATCATGTCCTCCAGGGAAGACCCGAAAAGCTTCGGTCCGGAAACGGGAATCCTCATCAGCAAGGCTTTCTGGGCAGCCTCAGCCTTCCAGTTGCACAACCAAATCTGGCGCCTGGCCTGAATAGCAGCGCCCCCAGCAGCAGCAGAAGCCCCCAAGGTGTCGAAAGAAATGTCAGACAGGAGTCGAGTCTGCTGTTCCATAAGCGCCAGTGTAGGCACCACGTCCGCCCCCTGGTCCATCAGTTCCGCCAAGGACTGGAAATCCTTCAACAAGGACTGCACCGTGTAAGACAGGTAGGCAGAGGCACGAATTGAAAAATTGGCGGCCGAATAAGCCCGCTTGGCTGCGGCCTCCACCCGCCTGTCAACAGTGTCCGAGGGCGAGGCATCCTCGGAAATGATAGAACCCTGTGAGGAAAGCCCCGCCATCAGAGAGTCCACCTTGACAGAGGAAGGGTACTCCTTGGCAAAGTCCTGGATGGTATAGCGCTTCGCCAGGTACCTCGGGAAGGCCTGCTTGTCAACCTCCAACCATTCCCCCTCCAACACCCTTTTCACGGAGGAATGAAGAGGCAGAGACTCCGGCTCCTTACGCTGATACTGTAAGAAAAAATCCTCCGAAAGGTCCGATGCCGCCGGAAAGGCCAAGTTCTGCTTAATGTGAAGAAGAACATCCCGCAACTCCTGACCCTGCACATAGCGCCCCCGGAGATCCTCCTCCTCCCCCTCAGCGTCAGAAACTGAAGATGGATCCAAGCAAGGACGTTTTGGAGAGGAGGGACCTTGCCCCGAGCGCTGCGCAAAAGCAGCCGCCACCGCAGCCTGAATCATTTCCTGAATAGATTGCAGGGTGATCTCCTCAGGAGGAACTTGGATGGGAGAGTTCTTCCTAACCGGGACATCTGCACGTTCCATGACAAAATACAAGTAAGAACGCCAGTACAGCCAGTACACCAGGACAGCGAAACGAAAATGAAAACTCCCGCACCTAAGTAGCAGAGAAGAAGGCGGGAGAAAACACCTGGGAGAACCAGCGCGGGACAAGCCAAACCCCGCCCCCGGGACAGCGAGCCGTCCCCCGGGCAGGAAATTGACGAACAAACAGCGCGCATGAAGCCACGCCGCCACGTAGTCCCGTAACAGAAACGGCATGGGGAGACCCAAGCAGGAAGGACCAGAGCAGAAACTATGCCGAGACCAACTCCACCGTGCCCCTGAAACCAGAGAAAACACCCGGAAGGCAGGTAAGCCAGGCCCCCCAGCCGCCGCCCGCCACGGCACCCGGACGGGAAGGCGGGCGGCGGCGGCACATAGACACGGTCGCGCCCATATCACAGGCCGAAACCCCGCAGAGCCGCCACCTGCCCCCGCGCTGAAGCGGGAGGCGCAATGCCGCAAATCGCGGCTCGGGCCGAAATCAGCATGTGAAGCCCCCGCCCGAATCAGAGTCCGGCGGTAGGAAAAACATACGGACATCGCCGCACAGCCGCCGCCCGCACAGCAAGGAAAGGCGGCGGCGGAATCAACGGGAAACGAACCCGTATGCAAGAACATCGGGACGCGGAAAGCGGGACCCAAAAACCGCCTCAAGAAGGGGGGAGCATCAGCGAGCCCCTACACTTGAGAATGATACATAGAAAAAGTCCGCCCCCCCTGAAAAACCCACGGCTCGCTAAAGCAAAGCCTAACCGTCTCGAAGGCGAATAAACAAAACGCCTAGCAAACATACCGTGGGCCAAAAGCAGGGGGAAACAAACAGAGTCCAAGCCCCTAGGGTCCGCTAGAGCAGGACCTCCAACCCGAGACCCACGTACCTGCTACAGCAGGCACCACTTACCTGACGCGCTCTGGAGAGACGTGTGCAGAAATAAAAAAAAAACAGGCTTTGGGGATGGGCCGGCCCGCCTCTTGTAGTGGCCATAGGGGTAGAGGTCGGCCATATTGGGAAGGGATGGGAGGCATGGGAGGCTCACTTTTGCTTTGGAGGGTTCTGTTGTGGAGCTGAAGCTCACTTCGTTAGTTATGTGGCGAGGATGACTAACGAGGAGGTAATGAATTGTATCACCGTACCATCACTGGTGAGGTCTTACGGTCACAACTGCTGACTTTTAAACTGGGGCCCCGGGATGGAGTCCTAGCGTCGGATCCTGTGATTCAGGGCAAATCACTTAATAGCTGCAAACCAAGTTATGCTTGAGGTACTTACCCAGAAAAGTTGCAAAGATCGGATGAGCTGTTTTAGTTGCCTATTAAAACCTGCTGATTGGATGGCTCGTAACACGACAGCTTCTGAGGATTCTTTTCAAAGGGATTTCCGGGCTTTTGGCAGAATATGCCTCCCCACATAAAACCCCCGCAAAGCATGTAAAGAGCATTAATCAGCCTTTTAACATCTCCATTCCACAGCCGTTCGTCTGTCATTTGATGTATTTTACCTTATTAGTTCATTTGCTCAGGGAAAAAATATGAAAACGTCATAATTCTACCTGCCTATTTTTCCTTTCCTGGTGACGTTTTTATATTTTTCCCTGAGACAGTTGACTAATAAGGTAAAACATATTATGCATGGCAGAGAACCCTGTCACAGTGAATGAATCTCGATTGTGTGTCTGGCAGCAGAACGATGCAGTAGGTGAAGCCCAGTAATGATATAGGCCTGTCCTCCCTAAATGTTAATTTATTTCCATGCATACATATTATAAAACTGAGGCATATGCCCTTTCTCCATCTCCTGCACTATTTTTTAATCTTCCTTCCCATTTCACCATGCTCCTTTCCTATGTTCCAGTCTTTAGTGCTCTGTCCTGTGTGCGCTTTCTTTCAACTCTCCCCTCTGAAACTACTTTTCACCTTTGTTGCCTACTTTCCTTTCTCTCCTTTTTCACGCTTCATTCTTGGCGTCTGCTCTTTCCCTTTCATTCCCTTTCCACTTTTAATTCTCTTCATCCTCCCTTCTCGCACTCCAATTTCTGCTATTACCAGTTCTCTACACTCTTCTCATTCCTTCTGTACCCTTTCTGTCTTTGGCTACCGCTCTGATATCTTCTCCTTCCTACCTCTCCCATTTATCTGTGTTTAGGTGTTGCCGAAGCAGCGCTTGCACCGTCTCTGCGAGAAATTTTGTATTCTTAATATTGGCTTTGAACTACGTCTATTTTTAAGGACTTCCCTTATTACATGTGTTGTTACTTAGACAGCTTGTGGCACTATTTGTTCCTTTAAGCTAGAACATTCGAGACCAGTGCTCATAGCTTACCACCACTCTGCTTTACTCCAGTCACTTTGCTCTACACAACTCCACTCAACTGCACTCGGCACAATGCCACCCCACTCTACACAACTCCACTCTACACAACTCCACTCCACCACGCAGCACCAAATAATGCAGCGCCACCCACGCAACCCCACTCCTCTCCACACAATGCGCCTCTGCTCTATGCAACATTACTTCAACCAACTGCACTCCACACAATGCTTCACAACTGCACTCCACTCAGAGCCATACAGCTCTACTCTATACAACACCACTCAATACAACGCCAATCCATACAGCCACACCACGCAACATAATTACAATCCACAATACCATTCAACACTACATAATTCAACTCCACCTAATTACTCACTTCTCATTACCACATAAATCCACTCTATACCACATAAGAATCCACATAAAACACGCCACATAATTCCACTGAACATAATTTCACACTATACCACACTATTCAACTCCACACAAATCAATTCCACACCCAATAATTAAAAAAAAAAATGATTCCACCACAACACAACTCCACTACACACCACATATATCCAATTTAAAAGACATAATTCAACATCATACCCTAACTGACTAGGGTAGGCTTTAGTGCCCGCTTTGCAATTTTACACCATAGTGGGTCCTGCGCATCCCCATGCGATAATTACTTTGTATTTTAAAAAGCCCTTCGGTGGGCCCCCCAGGTTGAAGGCAGTCCACTCTCGCAAAATTGCACCACCCGGATTAGGGGCCACAGAGACTTCTGAACTGTGCTAAGTCTCCGGTTGGGGAATTCAGTTCAGCCACTGAAGGGCTTTTTAAAATACAAAGTAATTATCGCATGGGGATGCGCAGGACCCACTATGGTGTACAATTGCAAAGCGGGCACTAAAGCCTACTATAGGAAGACTACTAAAGACTCGAAGTACCAGCATGCAACACTGTGTAATCAAGTGCCGAATGACGGCAAAATAAAAGACGTGCTGCAAAGATGCCTTCTTTGATTTCCTGTGCCTCTCATGTATGCCTGTGAACAAGGAGCATCCTGGCTCCGAAACGCGTTAGGCAGAACTAATCTCCCCGAGGGAAGGGAAGACGCTGAGCAGTTACTGGGACTGAATTTCAAGTGCACTTCGAAGCGCTGGTCCTTTGAAGAAAAAAATATTATGCAGCAGTCCACTGTCGCGAAGTTGCACCACCCGGATTAGGGGCCACAGAGACTTCTGAACTGTGCTAAGTCTCCGGTTGGGGAATTCAGTCAGCTTCATCGTCGGAAGACCTTCACCCTGGGGGGCCCACTGAAGGGCTTTTTAAAATACAAAGTAATTATCGCATGGTGATGCGCAGGACCCACTATGGTGTTAAATTGCAAAGCGGGCACTAAAGCCTACTATAGGAAGACTACTAAAGACTCGAAGTACCAGCATGCAACACTGTGTAATCAAGTGCCGAATGACGGCGAAATAAAAGACGTGCTGCAAAGATGCCTTCTTTGATTTCCTGTGCCTCTCATGAATGCCTGTGAACAAGGAGCATCCTGGCTCCGAAACGCGTTAGGCAGAACTAATCTCCCAGAGGGAAGGGAAGCCGCTGAGCAGTTACTGGGACTGAATTTCGAGTGCACTTCGAAGCACTGGTCCTTTGAAGGAAAAAATAGTATGCGGCAGTCCACTGTCGCGAAGTTGCACCACCCGGATTAGGGGCCACAGAGACTTCTGAACTGTGCTAAGTCTCCGGTTGGGGAATTCAGTCAGCTTCATCGTCGGAAGACCTTCACCCTGGGGGGCCCACTGAAGGGCTTTTTAAAATACAAAGTAATTATCGCATGGGGATGCGCAGGACCCACTATGGTGTAAAATTGCAACGCGGGCACTAAAGCGTACTATAGGAAGACTACTAAAGACTCGAAGTACCAGAATGCAACACTGTGCAATCTAGTGCTGAATGACGGCGAAATAAAAGACGTGCTGCAAAGATGCCTTCTTTGATTTCCTGTGCCTCTCATGTATGCCTGTGAACAAGGAGCATCCTGGCTCCGAAACGCGTTAGGCAGAACTAATCTCCCCGAGGGAAGGGAAGCCGCTGAGCAGTTACTGGGACTGAATTTCAAGTGCACTTCGAAGCACTGGTCCTTTGAAGATTTTTATATATATATATATATATATATATATATATATATATATATATATATATATATATATATATATATGTATATATATATATATATATATATACATATATATATATATGTATATACATATGTATGTATATATTATCTACTGGCGGTCGCCAGTAGATAGTTATAGTTAGGACCGTGTTTCCATAGGAAATCTGAAAATTCTATTTTGAATAACTTTGGCGCCGGTTGACGGATCCTCGCGAAATTTTCAAAACTAATGGGGCGCTCAGCTCCTACCCTGGAAGTCTCTGAGTGATTCGTCAAGTGGGGGCTGAGAAAAAAGTGGGGTCCCAAAATGCGTTTTCCCCATACATTTTCCCATAGGACCTTTAGTCGAAGGTACAGCCCGAACGACTGAACAGAATTACTTGAAATTTGGCAAAGAGGTAGTCCTCAGGTCAGGGATGTGCCTTTTGCATATATGGTGTCAATCTGTTCAGTAGTTCCTGAGAAAATTGCAGTTAAAAGTACATAAATATCTATATGCGCGCACCGTGCCGTGCGCGAGCGTAATTCTGATTGGTGGTTAGATGTCAGTCAACATTCGAATTGGTCGAAATCAGAAAGTGTTGTCCGCCATTTGAGCCTATGTTATGCACCTTCGACCAGGGCCCTGCTTGCAGCATGGCTGAGAGCCCACGTCTTTGTTTGCCTGGTTCTGCAGAGTGGGCAGTGGCCCTTTTTTGTGAGCTTAGTTATTCACCTTATGGTAAAAGAAGTTGTATGTATAATTGCCAAAAACAATGAGAGGGGCTAACCTTAACAAATGCCACTGTAGCACTCAATTAGACCCCAAAAATATACATCCTAGTTAATACTAGGCAAAACACATATTTTCCTAGATGGGATGTAATATGAAAAATCTACACAAGTTGCTGGGTCAGATAAGAATATAGCGTCTCCTTAAGAAATCAGGAAACTAACTTACATCTATTTTCTCTTTATATCCAGCCCGTGTTAAATAAGGGAAACAAAAGAATAACAGTTATTCCACTCTCCGTGGATCATATAAATAAGATAAGTAACGATTAGGCCTGGGCTAAATTTCCGTTCCGCTCGCGGAAATTGCGATAATTTGACATTTTCGCGTTCCACGGAGAGTGCGAAAATGCCAAAAGTTCTGCATTCCGCAGCTTAGGGAAAATTTGCTTCTTGCTCGCGCTGTAAAATAATACATTCTCACGCGCGCGCGATCGCCTTACCTGAATCCCCGCATTCGCCGACAAGTTTTCCCGATCCGGTCGCGTTCTCCACGAGATGTTGGATTGTTGGTAGCCATTTGCGCTGTCTCGCGAAAGTTCGCGCCCGCAGTAATGTCATTGGTCGCGCGATCACGTCTTTCTTCTCGCGATCATGCACCGCGAGAAGAGTGAAAACAAGATGGCCGCGCCCGCGAGCAACCGCATGGGTAAGTTGGCGAGCCACGAACACGCAGAAAATACTGCGAACGGGCGGGAAAAAAACTTCCGCATCTTCGCGATATTTCCACGTGTTTGCGGAGATTTTTAAAATTTTCGCGATAATTTACGAAAGTCACTTTCGCAAATTCCGCCCACCCCTAGTAACGATGTCCTTCTAACCATATATAACATCATCATCCTACCATATACCTGATAGATGAGGATTCTTTGGTTAAATATATCTTTCTTCTCTAATTGTATTCTGTACAGGACGAGAGGCTGAAGAAACTCCGGCGTGAAGAAACAGAGCTACACAAGCAGGTACCTCTGGCGAGAGAACATGGATGCGGACAGGTACCCGGAAGAAGAGATCAACGACCTGTAAAAGGAAGACCCGCGTGTTGGAGCTGTAACATGTCAGAGACGTCCAATCAAGGTACCACGAATTCACGACTGCAGTACAACAGGACCCGAGCAGGTAATTCGACAACACCAAGGGAGTGCAGGAAATGCTAGGCAGATCTGTGACTGAACGCGAACCACGTTCTTGTCACGGACCGACCAATTTATCCGCACTTGACTCCACCCAGCTCCCTGTCTGCAATAGGAGCGGGCGTGACTGACAATGCCCCCACCTTGCTCTCCTTGAGCCTTGTTCTGTCTAATGCTGGGTGTTTAGGGCCTTGTTTTTTGTGAACCAGCTTTTATGTCATAGATTATGGCCATCTTCAGTATTACCTGTTTTAGTTGCTGAAAGGAGGATGTAGAATGGATCCTGGTTCAACGAATTTGAAATGCTTTGATAGTTATGGAACAGATAGATCACTGGTATTCTGGAAAGCTATCACTCTGCCCTGATAGTATTTCCAGAGGCATATTTGTATGAATGAGTGGTTAAGGGGCTTGGTGCCACAGTCGTGCAACTGTAAAGGGATAACATTGAATCAGTCAACTGTTAAATGCCGAACTTGTCACTTCCCCAAGCTGGAAAAGAACACACAGGATATCTCTGTCCTGTCTCAGGATGTCTTAGACGTCTGTTTCTGACCTGCACCATCACTTGGCCATGTGAAAGCCACTGAAACCGTGGCTGCGCATTGAGATTCAGGCTTACAAAAATGTTTGAACCCTGGTCAGTATGGTAATTTTTTAGACTGTTTTCCAAATAAGAATACTGTAGGTAGAGTTCAGGCTCAACATGGCTGCCTCCATGATGGTTTTGTAAATTAAATCTGGTATTGATTGCTTTCTGTTTGCAGAGGAAGCGTGACAGCGTCTGGTGAACAGCGGCGATTTCTTCACTTGGACAGGTGAGTCTTCTTTCTTAACCTCCTGCCTACCTCTTGATCAATGCCTTGCTCTCACCATTACCTCTTTGACCAAGTAACCTTAATGTTAAACTTATGATCCCTTGTAACCATATCTCATCGGGCACACTATATGAAATAAAAGGATTGGAACATTTTAAAGGCAGCCCAGTCCTATTAAAAACCCAAAATAGTGGTGTTAACATGATACTGATGTATGTTAATTTCTTTTTCCTCCAGACTCTATGAAGTATATGTGCAGGGATGAAGGCTGGCCATCACTGGACAACAGAACTATGAGAAGGAAGCTGGCTATAAAGATTTGCAATACTGGAAGAGGACTAAAGAAAACTCTGAAACTAAAAACAAACATTGAAGTTGCTGGCTTTCATTAAGTCTTTTTGTTGTTTTTGTAGTATTCTGGCATTTTTTCCCCTCTTGAAGAGGGTCCTGGACTTTCTTTATGTTCTCTTGTTCAGTATCCTGGCTCCTATGGGGCCAAAGGTGTGTTTTAGATCAATAAAATTTCATGTTAACGCATCCCCTGGTGCTTTTTCATTTAACTATTACTTTTTCCACTGGTCACCACATTAAACAGCTTCAGATAATGCTCTGTACCTCAAAGTAAGGCACGTCCCAGTGAGTCAGGAGTATGGGAGTAGCTGCACAAGTTGTTAATCTTATCTGAATGCAAAGTATAACGTTGTTGAAGACACTACTTTTTGTATGCCTATGGTATTTCTACAGCACAAAGCTAGCCAAAAGGAATGTTTCTGAGATTTATTTTGTACAGTGCCCGCATCTCACAGTAGAGTTTAAAAAGTAATCTTTCCAGAGTAGGAGAATATTGATCTTGTTATTGGGACCAGATTTATGGAAGTTTTGTTTTTGGTTTGCTTAAGTTTTATAATGCGGACTTGACGCAAAATCTTTTCAGGATTTATAAACCAGAGCAAATTGGTATTTGTTACAACACTCATCCACGATGGGAAACATTTTCAGGTTTTTCTAGGCATAGCATTTTTTGTTCTGCAAGGGGGCCCTTCCAGTACAAAACCAAAGCTAGACTCTTGCAGACACCTTTGCACCATAGTGCAAATGTGTGTGCATGGTGCTCGACTGCCTAATTGTGCAGTGTTGTAAGGGAGAGGGGTAGACATGGCACTTTCCTGCTCTCACCCTGTGATGCAACGCAGCAAATTTGGGTGATGAGCTGCGTTAAGTGACACTTTTATAAATCTAGGGCTTACTTTAGAACTCATGGAATTGCAAATAATTCATGGTATTGTATAAAGAAGGCATATTGCATTCAAGAGGCTTGTTTTTGACAGGAAGGTTCATTGAGGAGGTGATCCTTTAAATATTTCCCTACCAGCACATCCATATTCCTAAACTAATAGTGGGAACCTGCAAGGGAATACTGGCAGTCAGCTAATGTGCTTGTAACATGGAAATTTTAAGGTGTAATCCAGCCCGTAATTATTTATTAGTGATCCACAGCCACTCTGATTTATTCATTAAATCACCTGGGAGCTGTCTACACTTGGCCTGCCGTTGGCATAAAATCCTGCAAGAGTATTTCATAACCATTTTAAAGACCTTATGTAGTCATTGTCTAGTAATCCACGCTCATTCTGTAGTTGTACTAATATAATCCTAAATAATCCCATGCTAATTTTTGAGTTATCATTAAATCATCCTGAAGTAATCCACACTCATCCTGAAATTATCATGGAACCATTGGAACAACTTCCATCCTAAAGCGGTAATAGGATCATCCAGGAATAATCCATAATCATCCTTAAATTGTCTGGAGCCCATCCTGGAGTAATTCACACTCGTCCCAAAGTTGTCAATTAGTATTCGTGGAGTTGTAAAAGGTAATCACTCCCTGCCAGTGGAAGTCATCAGAACACCATCCTAGAGTAGTTTTTGTGATTACAGTAAGAGTTATCCCATTTAAATATTTCCCCCTATAGGCATAATTCAGGATGGTTTGGGATGACATCCCCAGATAATTGCAGGAATAGCCTGGCTGAAGTCATCGAATGACTTCAGAATGGCTCCAGGATGATCTTCCTTTTTGACCAGGGTTCGAAGTTCTTTTTCCTGAAGTGTGCAATAGTAGATTTGTCTCATGTCTTAATTGGATAGAACTGAGCTTCACAGAAGAGGGGCTTGCTCCTTGAAGTTATGACTGACATTTATTGTTTGTTGAATTCAATTTTGGCACGGGCACCAGTGCAGGTTCTGCAGATCCCATGGGCATCCCTGAGCGATACTTGGTAGTTCTGTTCTGAAGGTAATCTGATCATGTAGATCAAAGTGTACGTTTTGGATGTGCACTCCCCGTGGTAACAAAATGCTTTAAAATAAGTTTTGTTGTGTTTTGGTGATTACAGGATGATTACCCGCTTGACAGCTGCTGCTGTTAGTAAATTGAAATGAATTAAGCTCTGTAAAGGGCATTTTCAAAGTCTAGTATTGAAGAAGTAGTCCATTACATGAAAAGAGCCGAAAGATGAGTTTAAAGAAGATGGGTGTTTGTTGCCTAGTCGAGGTGGGAGTTGCTGCATGCCTGCTGTTGATTTATTCAAAATTCTTTGGGCCTGATTCACAGAACAAACTTAAGACAAAATCCTAAACTTAGTACCATTTTGGTATTCACAGAATGCACTTACTACTTCTGGTATTCACAGAATGAATTTACTACTTTTGCGATTCACAGGATAAACTTACTACTTTTGCTATTCACAGAATGGATTTACGACTACTAACTTTACGTCCGCACTCGGGCCGGAAATTCCGGCCCGGAGGCGGAGCTTCCGGCCTGGAGGCGGAGCTTCCGGCCCGGAGGCAGAGCTTCTGGCCCGGAGGCGGAGCTTCCGGCCCGGAGGTGGAGATTTTGGCCATGGCTAAATCTCCACCACTGGCCGGAATCCCCACCTCAGGCCCGGAAGCTCTGCCTCCGGCCCGGAAGCCCCGCCTCCGGCCCGGAAGCCCCGCCTCCGGGCCGGAAGCTCCGCCTCCGGGCCGGAATTTCCTGCCCGAGTGCGGACGTAAAGTTAGTAGTCGTAAATCCATTCTGTGAATTCCAAAAGTAGTAAGTTTATTCTGTGAATCGCAAAAGTAGTAAGTTCATTCTGTGAATACCAGAAGTAGAAAGTGCATTCTGTGAATACCAAAATGGTACTAAGTTTAGGATTTTGTCTTAAGTTTGTTCTGTGAATCGGGCCCTTTGTGCATGCTCTGTACAGCTTTTTGTGGTGCTGAATCTTTAGCCTTCCCATCCATTTTTATCAGCACAGTAACTCATAGGGAAAAACATAACAAACAGCACGAGGCAGCTAGTACAATCTTTTTCATTTTTCCATGTGAAAGAACAGATTTAACAGAATAAAGCCTCAGAGATTATTACATCGACTCAGTTGGATTTTCTGTATGAGAGGGAATGTAGCAGTTTTATGGAGCCACCCAGTGGCATTGGCAATTTACCACAAAACGCCTAAAAACTGCCTTTGATGGGTGGGGAGCACTCCAGAAGGTACCTTTCTATTCTACCTGGAGATCTGAAAATCTTCTGATTGTGGCAATAGCACTGCTGATCAGTTTAACAGATTTACCATCTTTCAGCCTATGGTACAATCAGACTGTAGAAAAAGAAAAAATGGCATCATGCCTTTTCCATCTATGCACCTAGCATCCATCAAGACCACCACAACACTTCTCCAATTCGGAAGAGCATTGAAGAGAATTGAAGACACATCTCCTTACAGAACAGTACATCATGATTCATGATGTAGTAACAGTCCACAAACCAGCCACTTATCAAACAAGTTCTGACTGTAAGTTCTCACCTTGCCTTTGAGACTAGGCAGTGCTCTGCTGTCTGCTGTCTTTGGCGACTTTGGGTGGTTTGCCCCATACAAGACTGACACATATGCAAAGATTTAAGAGATAACTGAGTCAAAAGAGAAGAGACAGTCTTGATAGCTAGGGAGTTTCCTTTACATCTGGGGTTCTGAAAAGGTAAGTAACAAAGAATTGTATTTTTACCTGTCAATTTCATCGTGAGTTTGTCATATGTGGGTTTGCTGTAAGGTATTTGAGATTTGTGTATACCGATTGTCACTGACAATTATGGGTTTATTGTGAGATATTATTCTGCTTTGGGCTGGTTGGTAGCACCAATAAGCATTCTTTCCTCTTTTAATGCCATTGCCTTCAGCGGGCGAGATTTATAACAAGCAACCTGGAAAATAAACATGCTGCTGTATCTTAAATCATAAATCATACATATCTCCAAGGAAACAATATCTAATGCCAGCAACAGAGTCTCTAAGAGCTTTTTTGGAAGTATGTGCTTCTACGAAGGCAGATTATCACATTTAAAATAAAGTAGACTGGAGAATATTTAATAAGAAAGTTTCACAAATATGTAAGTGGTTGTTTCTGGTTGCTATTTTTTTCAGATGTTTTTAGAGCTTGTTCTACAAGCATAATTGTCAATGTGTATCACCATAGATGTTCAGAATCTCACTCTTTGTTATAGGATGATCCACGGAGACGCGGCATACAATTACTTCACCCAAACTAAGGGGTCGATTAGGATGTAGGGTGGATCGCCACTGCCCGCATGGCAGTGGCAATGCGCCCTACATCCTTCCCAGCCCGCTACCCATTCCCCCCGCCATATTAGTACGGCGGGGGGACCACGGCGGACGGAAAGACCATCCGGCGGTTTTCTGCCGGTCGACCAGTCGACTGGGCGGAAAAGGGGCTATATATGGTGGCGGTGTCATGCCATATTAGCATGGGCAGCGGAGCATTGCTTTCCATGGCGGAGACCCCGCCATGGAAAGCCATGCGGAGTCTGCTTTCGGGGGGCCATTGAGGGCCCCCAGGGGTTTGGGGGGGTGGAGGGTGCACATGGGGCGTACCCATGGTACCCCCCTGCATTGTCATGGATATGGTGGCAGGCACCTCGCGGTGCCTGTCACCTTGTGCATGACAATGCACACAGTGCATTCTCAGCATTGTGACGGGCAGTGCTGGGAATGGAGGATGCCACCGCCATGGTGGCGGTGGCATCCTAATTGCAGGTGTGGGACCGCCGCACCACTGGCAGCCGGTCCAGGCACCGCTAGGTTGGCGGCCGGACTAAAGTCCGCCCGCCATCCTAATTAGTCCCTAACTATTCTTTCACTCCACTCTCCACCCCTTTCCCAACATACCCCAAAGGCAATGTGCAGCAAGGGTGTTAGGTGGCTGTTTGGGTTTGAGTGTATGCTGCCCAAGGGGTTTGGGCATATGTTCAACTTATAATATGATAACACATTTACAGAAATTCACTGACAAAGCCAAAGGTTAGAGCCATGTTATAGTTAGAATTAACATTTAAAAATAAAAAGCACTCACATTTGCCAATTGTAGTTTATAGAACTGACTATAAATTGTGCTCCCCGTCATGCAATGTTTATGACCTCAACTATTATATCACTAATGACATGTTAAATTACATAATTGATGACATCACTGGTGATACGATCCAATGATTGTGACAGTGTGCGCTGAAGGCTTTGTGAACAGAAAGTAATTCAGTAAGCTACACGTGTGAGCACTGTTCTATCATAAATCAAGGGGAAAAGAACATAACCTTTGACCCTAGGCAGGACACATAGCATATCTGTCACCGTATCTATATTTGGTGGATGTTGCCCTCTTTTTACTGATACTCGTCTGCTTGCAAACAAAATGTCTCCAAAGACTTTAATAGGGTCACCCACTTTTTAACTCCTGAACACCCTCTAAAAATGTGTTTGTTCTCTATTTACCTTCATGGTATCACCCTCTTAAACACTTCATATGACCCACCCAATTTCAAGTCAAGAGGTTGAACTATATGCACTTGTCACTGAAAAGACACCTTCTGTCAGGCTATTTGGAGAACCCCACGTAGTTTGGTAAAATACACTAAACATATTCTGGAGATGGGCACAATAACATACAACCTTGGAGCCATGCTTACAACGCCAGTGTAAGATAAACACCTTATAAATAGCCCCCCCCCTACATTTGACAGAATTTAGCAATCTGTAATGCCTCAAAACCTTTAGCAACGTTCTGGAAGTAAACATCCACACATTTTTCTCCAATTTTAAGCTAGAGGAAAACATAAAAATGATTAGGTTTTTCCAGGGATGTTTCAGCACCGGTAGAAAGTTTATCAGGTGAGCGGTTAACTTCCCTGGGGTGACTGCTTCACCTGACTCCTAATTTTCCCTTAATAACTTAAATTCTGATGGTATTTTCTTTCTGGCAGTTACATTTTGATGGGCCATTAACTGCTGCAAAAACAGCAAGGGGAATTATCTCCTGTCACATTATTTGAAAACTGTGTCACTTCTAATGATGCAAGATTTTCAAGCGGCATTTTTCCCACTGACAAAATGGATCTAATTGGCACTGCTTCTCCATCTCAGAAAGATTTGTTTGCTGTGCATCTTTTGTTTTGTATCTAGAGGCAACTCTTGTGTAGGCATTTATATTTTTTGCTGGCACAGAACAATATTGCTCCTGTGTACTGCGGCAGTGCTTGAAGTATTGGGATGCTGCAGTAGTACTTCTTCAGAACTGCAGTCAAACACATTAGGGTATATTCACAAGAATGTGTGATAACTACCGCAAGAGTAGCTTAACCCAACTCTCAACATCACAGCCTATCGCGGGAAAATTACGCCGTGCCAACCAAGTATTCACAACGCGGCGGTAGCATGCGATAGTCACCAGATAACGCATCAAATGTCAGTGTGAAAATCAACGCTACGCTGCCAAAATGCAAAACGAGAATGCAAAAAATCATGCGATGAGGCCAAACGCTGTACAAAAATCAGCGAAAACCAGCCACAGGCCTGCAAATCCCATGCGTCTGGCGGGAAAATGCAGTATAAAAGAAAGAAAAAAAAACACCAAAACCAATTCAAACTGCGTAGCACCATGAATGCACCCGGACCGAGTGCAGAGGACAAGCCGAACTCCACAAGCCGCACGAAGGGCCAGCCAGGAACCCTGTGTTCGGTGAAGGGCAAGGAGAGAAGGAAGAGGAAGACGGGGTTTAGTCCGCAGGAAGACCGGATCAGCGTCACGGAGGTGATAGAACACCATCAACAAATGGTCGGCACCTCCACTGCGGCACTGGCAACCCAAAAGGAAATATGGCAGGCCATCATCACCAACGTCAATACAGTCGGAGTGTCGAGGAGGTCACTGGAGGAAGTCAAGAGGCACTGGCATGAAGTGCACAGCCAAACCAAACAGAAAGTCGCCCCCAACAGGAAGGCAGCACCGGCGACTGGAGGTGGGAGTCCTGCGACTCAGGAGGAGCTGGATGAGCTGGAGGAAATGGTGGCCACAGTCAGCAGTGTGGAGATGGTGGCAGGATTTGGGGCCTGGACACAGCTAGATACGACCTGACTCAACAGCAACAGGGTGAGTAACGACCAGGGACTAGGGAGACGGGGGTAGATGGGCACAATGGCACACGTGCATAATTCTGTGTAGCACACTGCCCACCCACAATGATCGTGGAACATGTCCCTGATAGCCTTGGCACACTGCAGCACACATAGAAACACCAAGTCGGCCCCTGTCCACAATGTGCACAAAGGGGCCCCCCTCCCTATCAGCAATATCACAACCGACCCATGCACATGTGGTAAATCCAGCAAAGCAGCGGCTCTGTGACCCACACTGACTATGCAAGTAACACTGCATGCCCGATAGCATGGCAGCAGCCAAAAAACATGACAAGGCCCACGAATCGACATGGAGGTGGCCCAGTGCGGATCACATCCGTAAAGGAGCAGGTCACACTCTGACATATCCACGTGCACCCACAACCCATGCCATACAATACACGCAGCAGACGAACAATGCACCAGGCCACAAAATCTGACATATGACCCAAGTCAAAAACAATTCAGCCCTAGAAAAGCACACAATTCAAAGGTACCCCGCCTCAGAGGGAGAAGGCTACACGAAATCAGAGCTGCAGGGGCAACTCCCCCACAATGCAGCACACACACATAGCAATCACAGAACCTCAGCAATGACGGCAATGTGGTACAAAGTGCAACACCAACACCACAGGACAGGGCTCACAACAGGTTCCGCACTCACATCTGGCATTGCCTGACACTGTGTGATGATAATGTACGGGTACTACCTCACATCCATCATGTAGTCGAAAAACACACTGACTGCCATCAAATAGCCAGCTCCACCAAAACAGTCACAGTGTACACTGGCATGCAGTCTGAATGTAAACATCTGCTAATCTTCAACATACATGTGTAACTCAGTTAACCTGCATCTCCCCTTTACATTGCAGAGGGACAAATAACACCTCCTGCAGAGCACACCACACTTCCCATCACTAATGATGAAGAGGACAACCTGCACATATGTCAAGACACCCTCCAACGGATAATGGACAGCCTCCGCACCCTATCCCCCGGACCAGAGCAGGCCAGCTACCCCGAGGTAACCCCACCATACAGCAGGAAACACACACCACCACGGCTGTCTCCCAGGACCCCCAGATCAATACATGGAGTTCCAACAGCATTTGTGGGGCTACCAGGTGGAGTTGGCTGAACAGCTGCGGGTGGGTTTCGAGCTCATGGCAGCCAAACTTGATGCCATACGTGGGTGTCTGAGTCCCATCAGGGACCATGTACAGTTCCTATTGGACACCTCCTGTACACACCATGCTCCACCACAAGCCTTGGCTGACCTCGCTGGGGCCATTAATCGAATACAAGAACTGTCTGGTCAGACAGGCACCAGCGATGACAGCACAGAGTTGGCATGGATGCGGAGGTCAATGTAGACCATGGAGCAGATGCAGGCTGGAAGTATGGCTGCCACGTCTGGACACCAGCGAGTAGTAGCTGGGAACTTCAATGCCCTGCAGTTCATCATCTTGCCATTGCTGCCACTGAGCCTGTCCCAGCTGACTGAAGCGGGAACATCGACACACACAGCTCCGACCCCTGATGTGTCAGTGGCACACAGTGATGCTGTCCCATCACCTTCTCAGTCTGATGTGTCAGTGGCACACAGTGATGCAGCCATTACCCCGCCACAAACACCGGACACAGAACCCGTATCAGGGGAGTAAGATGGGGATGGTAATTACTGTGTGAGGAAGGAGGCAGTAGCATCCATCAATGCCAAATGGCCTGTTCCTGCCTGGTTCTGCCCTATGCATCATGCCCTGGGACAATACCTCCTACTTACTCCTGGCACACTCTGCGACGTTCACCCAGACCCCGACACGGACTGCCATATCTTCACTGCTGGACAATTACATAGCAATCCTGCTGCAGACTGTACTCCTCCTCTTCCTAATCACTTTTCAATCCCCAAATGACTCTGGTTGGCCCACCACTGGACTTCCATGTAAAGTGGGCTTGGATGGCCATGTACAGCTCCAGCTCCGTCAATCACCTGAATGTGAATAAAACATTCTAAATCACACACATGTGTCATGACTATGTTCACTCACGTATGGAAGTATGGCTGGGTGTAGGGACAATGATTGCACATGAAGGTACACCCTGGTAACTGACATCTACGCGCACGTGTATCCCTGAGATACATGGCCAATTGGATGACTGTGAAGGTGAGTACTAGCTATGTCCCCATTGCACATCAACAACAATCTCACAACCCCCCAACGTAGGCACACATCCATGTATTGAATAGGGCTGTGTGTACGAATGACCAAATCAGTAGCAGGCCAGGAGTGGTGTCCTACATCACATGTGACAACAGAACTTCACGTCGCATACCTACTCACACACATCTGTGTGGACACATTCTTTTATGATATATGACATTTCTCCACATGGTCAGAGGTTGGACACCATACTCACATTGCTGAAGTCACGTAAGTGTACAGGTCGGCGAGCACCTATCCCAAAACAATGTCTGGCTCACAGAGGTGGAGCTTGCAAAAGGGAGCCACCCCATTGCACATGCATCAGTCAGTTCCTCCCTGTGTAGGGACGATGCTCATTGTGGCACACGAGTGGACAATCTAATCAACACACATCACAGTTAGACACCAGTGGAGTGGCATAGACTTTATTGGCATGTGTGTGTCAGTACGGACGAGGCAACGGCCACAACAGGCAGGGACATGCTTAAGACACTTACACGCAGCATGGGTACATGTCGAGGTTCACAAAATGGTGGGGCAAAAATGGACAACAATCATCATGGATGGCAATGGTCTCAGCCCACCTTGCCTTGCTGGATGAGTCATGGTTTGTTTGGCATCTGCCCATTGCCCCGTGTGAGGAGGCACAACTCACTGCCCACGGGATCTGCATAGTGCTCTGCCACCGGAGTGCGCCGATTGTCTGCTCTGCTGACAGTGATCAGGTGAAAGGGTCTGACAGGTTCACATGTCGTGCTACATTGCCGTGTGTGTACTCTCCCCCCAGCAGTGTGTCCGAATTGGCAACGTTTCCAAATGACGCTGTGTTGCTCCGACCATGGACCTGCATCACTGTGCACAGGTGTGTGTACACACGCGTAGTTCCACGCACATGCATCCAGAGTCCTGTCGAAGGCAGACATGTCCTCTGTTGTGGTGGGATATGTGAGCATTCTCCACGATGCAACAAGTTGTTGGGACCTGTGCTGTGGGTGACAATCGGATGATGCTGCTGGAGGTACGTAGTTACTTGTCCATGTATTCTCGTGCAGCTTCATGTGCAATGTGTTCCAATAGTACGTCGTTGTTGTGTTCAAGGAACACCAGGGTGAGCCAATCTATTGACTGGTCCGGGCAGGAGTGCTCAGCCCACACCGTTTCACCAATCCGCAACACAGCCCAATAGGGGAGCGCCTCGATGTGGTCACTGCACACGAGGAATTGTGCAATCTCCCATGCACTATTGCCAATACATACGCAGTATGTCAAGGCATCCCATGCTCCTCTGTCTCAGTTACACTCCTGGTTGTGATCCAACAGGGGGCGAAGACACAAGTCATAGTCCAATTCATCTATGGTTGTGTTGGATAGGCAGACATCCATGGGACACTCAAATGTGCAGGTTCGACAGTGGAACCAGGGCTTGATGCAGGTGATGTAGGCAAGGCGGAAGCTCAGCCGGTAACTGATCCGCAGCACTGCAAGTGGCAGTGCGCCCAGTAAATGCAGCATACATGCATGGTACTGTTCCACGTGACGGGGGTTGTGCATGTGCCCGGGATGGCCTGCCAATTCGTTGGTGCATCTCGTTGAACTGGCACTCTTCTGAACTGCGGCAGTTGTGTGGAGGATATGCCACAGCTCTGAGCAATGATTCAGATGTGAGTGCAACGTTGGGGATAATGGGTTGCTGTTTCCGTTTCAAGGGCATCCCATGCGGGGGTACCTCAGGCAGGGGCTTCTGTGTGTGGGGTGTGGATAAGTCGGGATAGTTAATTTGCGCAATGTGTGGTGTGGGAGTCGTCCTCATCTGCCATAGCATCTCTCTCAGGGTGTTCCAGCAGCGTTCTGGACCAAGGTCAGAGGTGCAGCTGTCCTCCCGCCTTCTGCAATGGAACAACGGAGCTTTCATCTCTGAGGTTTGTCTGACTACTACTTGCGTTTTCGGAATGTGATGTGGCTATAGTGCTGAGATTGGGACAAGGCCTCACGCTCATAGTGTGCGGATGGCGATACACACACACATGTTGGCATGTGGAGCCAGGTGCCCGAGAGGCCTTGTGCTGCTTGTGCAATCTCACTCCATCTCTCTTCCTCGCTCTCTCCCTCGCTCTCTCCCTCTCTCTTTCCTTTGTTGGGCGCATGGCACACATTCTTCTCTTGGATTTTGTCTTCCAGGCTGTGTCCTACAGATTGTCCAGTGAGGACCCGCTAGGACTCATCCGAATGGTTGTTTTGGCTTTTGTTTGAATGGGGTTTTGTGTTGGTGACTGCATTGCTGTATGACTGATTCTTCATTTTCTGGCCACGCATGAATGTTGATTTTCCTGCTTGTGCGACATCAGGCAAAATATTTGTTTTGGGATTTCGTGGTGTTGGTGTGCAGTTTCTTTGTCCGGGATTGGTGGTGGGCAGGGGGGGGTTGTTGCGGGCCTGGGTGTGGTGTCGGTGGGTGTTGAGGCCTTCTTAGGTGTCCGTGCTGCATGTTCAGCTGCTCTGGGGCATCTGTTGTTCTTCATGTGTGGCTATGGGCTGTGCACCCTTGTCTGGTGCAGGTTGTGGCCCGACTTTGCACCAGGTCTGAGCAGGTGTTAATTTCCTGCTGCTAACGTGCCTTGTTGCCTGTTTTGTGTTCTTATCGCAGATCTGGCTGGTCGTTGAGAATGTTGTGGAGTGATGTTGTCGCTGCTTTTTGCTTGGGAACACCTACTCTGCATCTCCTTAGCAATAGTTGCCGGGGTCATCCGGGGCGATGTTTGTTGCGAATGCTAACGCCGGAAAAGTGGTTCTGTAGGCTGTTTGCACCGGCTTATGAATGGGGAGGTAAATTTATCACGACTTTGGCTGTTCTAAAGTGCTGTTAAATTGGAGATAGCTCCTTGAGAATATGGCCCATTGCGTGTTAGTCAACATAGTTGTAAAATTGTGTGTTAAAAACCTTCTTTGATTATTATGGTCAAACATTCCTTGAGGTGGGAACCACCTCAAATCCTCAAACTCGCTCCATTGATGTTATATAGAGATGGTGAGATATGGTTTTTGTGCTTGCACATAGCTATGTACATGGTGGAATTTTTGAGTATAATTAAAGATGCAGAGAGGTAAGTATTTTGGGAAAGATGGCTTGTAGGTGTACATCTGTTAAGAAATAGAATATATGTTTACATGGTGATATATGTTCAGTAAGGCTGATGAAAATGTCATGTATACGGTGAGGGTAGTGTTTTTCTTTAGACATGGTTTGCTTAAAATTGAGAAAGATTAATAGTGCAGAATGGCTTGAGAGTTCTTGTGCTAGCTTCATTTCAAGTGTAACTTTTGTTTGAGATATGCTGAATATATGTTTTAGAAGCAGAAAAAGTATTTGAGAAATGCTGTAGGTATGCCATTTGCAAAAGGTTTTGTGCTTTGAAAAATTTCAAAATGTTGTTTTCCGTTTTAGAAACTAACTGATGCATGTGCATGCTCTGTAACAAAGTAATGTATGTTTCTAGATAGCCATGTATGCAATCATTTATCAAGAGTGATACCTTGATTTCACTCGCATATAGCTCAGAAGTGACAACTGTTATGTATTTAACAGCAATGAAGATACTTTCTCAGTCAGTCAAGCAGTATTCAGGCACTCAAGCAATCACCCAGCCACTACTCAGGCAGTCATCAAATCAGTGATTCACTATCCATGGAGTTATTCAATTACCCAGAAACTACACGTACTCTTGCAATCTGGCAGTCAGAAATTAAGTAGTCATTGAACTATGCAGGCACTACCTATACATTCTTCTAATCATCTGGGTACTAACTATTGACTTCTGCAATTGACATTTGCGCAGAACCTATGCAGCCATCCAGTACCTATGCAGTCATCAGTGATTTCATTTGAGATGTCATCACTGATGTCACTGACCATATCATGAGTGGTGAGGTCATAAGCAGTGCATTGCGGGGGCACGAGTTATAGTTAGCTTTGCTAACTATAACTGCTTAATTTCTCTAAATTTGTACGAGTTAAATATCAGCCTAACTATAAAGTCCATGTAACCTTTGGTTTTTCAGTGAATATGTATATATTCACTGAAAAAGCAACGGTTACAGCAACATTATAGTTAGGTGATAAAAGGATTTGCGATGTTTAAAAAAAGCCTTGGAAATTCATTGAAAAAAACAAAGGTTAAAGTAACGTTATATTTAGGTGAATCTGTCAGTGAGTACATTACCTTTTTGAACTTAAAAACCCCCCAGAATTTTTACAAGTCATAGTTAGCAGAGCTGACTATACCTTGTGTCCAAATTATGCCCTGCTTATGACCTCACACATTACCACGTTCATGACATGTTCTATGACATAATTTATGACATTACTGATGACATCTCAAATTGCATCACCGATGGCATAATCTAATAACTGTACTAGTTTGTTTTAAAGATTTCATAGTGGCGGTTAACGACATATTACTTTTCTACCTTATTTTCTATGGCTTGCAGTCACGCCCTGCATATACTGCGCACAGGGACCAACCCGGAGGCATCCAACCCCATGCCACACACAGCTTTTGGTCATGTGTGGCACGGGTTAGCCGCAGGGCCTGTTTTTCAGCCAAGCCCTGCTTCCAACATCCCGGCAAGTATCCAACCCCAAGCTGTGCACAGCCTTTGGCCATGAGCAGCAGGGGTTGGCCAGAGGGATTGACCTGCAACCAGTTTCTGTTTCCAACCTCCCAGCAGGCTGTGGCGTGTGCAGTGTAAGGTTGGCCTTCGGGCCCCGGGGACCCCATCCGTAGCGGCCAAAACATATATATTGACGGTAAGGGACGTGCAGTCCACCCCTTCAAGCCTTAATAGACCCCAGGGCCAAATACAATAAAAAAAGAGAAACAGGGCCATGTGGCCTTCTTGGACCCCAGAGACCCCATCCCAAGGGCCAAAATTTACGGGGACGGGGGCATACAGCCTCCAACCCCAATCATTATTAGGCCCCTGGGACCTCATTCTCAAGGGCCAAATATAATAAAACAAGCATTTGCAATGCAATCAGTCTCGCCTTTGGGACCTTATATGTATTTAGCTATGCAGCACATTAGCTTGGGTGCTGAAACATCTACTGTTCTTTAACATGGAGGGAAAGTAAGCACCAAACTGAATGACACGCCGGGTATGGAAACATATGGAGAAAAATATTGCCTTTCAGCGGGAAATGGTATAGCCCAAAGCTCTGTTTTTAATATAAAATCAGGGCCTTCAGTGGTCATATCACTGAAAATACAAGATTTGAAAAAATATTGTCTGCGGGTGCTCGTGGAAGACAATTTCTGTGGACTGGAATCTAGAGAATGCTGGTATTTTACTGACCTCTGCTGGTCGTTTTCTATAAACCAAAAAAGGGCCAAAAGGCCTGCTGGGCTGGAGGGGGAGTCTGGAGGTGGCAAAATGGAAAAACTCTACTGTAGTCATAGAGAGGCCCAAATTGCTAGTGGAATTGAATTGTCTTATGGGAGCCGAATGGCCGATGGATAATGCTGTGGCTCTTCTCTCCTTGGAATGGTCCAATGCTGAATCCGTTGTTTTGCCAAAAAGTTCAGAGTCACATGGCATGTCCATTAAGGATGCCTGGACATCCTGGAGAGGCCCAGAGACCTCATTTAGGCATGCTGCAGTAGAGCCAAATTAGTACCCACTGCTTGCCCCAAGCAGACGGTCATGTCCAATCCAGAATGAATGACAAATTTTGCTGCATCACAACCATCCTGAATAGCCTGCATAAGGGATGCCTGAAGGTCGTCCAGAACAGCCTTTTAAACTTGTGCCACAGAATCCCAAAGGGCATGACAGTAGCAACCCAGATGATAGCTGGCATTCACAGATCTGAGAACTACATTGGTGGATGAAAAACTCTGTTTCCCAAATGTCTATATGTGTTTGGATTTGCGATCAGAAGGAGTAGTAAGAAAGCATTCTTATTAACTTTGCTAGTGGATGACAGCATCACTAAACTCTCTCGCATTGGGTGTTGAGTGAGAAAGGGTGGGTTGCCTGGTATAGGGCAATGGCGATGCAGAACCTCCCAGCTAACTGGTGGTCCTGAGGCAAGGTTTCGACCAAGTGACTTGAATAGTATGCATAAGGGCCTCATTAAATGGTAATAGTGGCTTTGTGGGAGGCTGAAACAGGTTGAATTACTTCCATAGTGGGTAGTTGTAAATCTAGAACTTCTGTTACCATTTGCATTATGACAGCAAAAGAGGTGCTTTCCTCAGTGGCAGGACCTAGGGGGGCAAAAGGCCCATATATGGGGTGGTATTCATCCCACTGACATCCTTAACTGCATCACTAGTTTTCTACCTCACTCTCTGAAGCACTGTCGTCCCCTCATCACAGTTATCATGTCTAAGTCAGTGCGAAAATAATATGTAAAGTTTAGTACCTTTCTGTGGTAATGGCAGAGTATCAGAATCCAAAGGGCTGCCCAAAGGCTGAGTACCAGCTGGAGCCAGATGCAATTCCAGTCAAGGTTGTGGTAGATTCTACTCGGAGTTGGATAGCACTGTAGGCTGCACATTCTCCTCCGGTGTTGATGGCATTGGCATCAATTTGTGAACAAAGAGTACCGAAGTATATGTAATAGTCCAGTATAAGTAGCTCATAATGTCAATGATGTTTGCAGATGTAAGAGTAAGTTAAAGTTGATTTTATTCTTCAAATTTCTCAAAAATTTCATGCTATGGTACAATATCATAATAAAAGGCAGCCGACATGTATTTCGTCACAAGGCAGTAAAAAGTTACATACAAAGATGTTCACATTGTTGTGAAAATTTGGGTGACAAGAAGGATATAAGAATGACTAACAAAGAAAAAGAGAGTTTATAAATGGAGACCCAGGATTATTGAGTCACCCATGGTACGACAAAAGAATGGAAAATGAAGACTGTGTGAAAAGTACAGTGCAGATGTGCACAAAGGTCAGAAAAGTTTAAAAAGTGCCTAAGTAATGTCTTTATCAAATGAAACAAGAGTACATTCCAAAACGTGCTCGATGTATTACATAGAGCCAAGGACAAAAGCGGTCCCCCACATTCACCCATAGTAATGCTCTTTATGTCTTAGTAGCAACAAAATACAGAGGGGCATATTATCAAGAACGGCGTTAAAATTATCGGCGCACGGCGATAATGGGCTTGATAATATGTACTTGAGAATTCCAATAGAAGCTCATGTTCACACCAGAACATGGGCTTCTATTGGAATTCTCCAGGGCATATTATCAAGCCCATTATCGCCGCTCTAGCGGCAGTTTCCTGCCGCTAAAGCAGCGATGATTTTAATGCCGTTCTTGATAATATGCCCCCTGAAGTTCTGTTCTAGATAGTGAGTTTGCACAACAAAGTATTCCCAATAACGTGAAGCTAAATCTGCAAAAAGACAACAAGTTATGTCTGGGAGGGTCACGCGTTACTATGCTAATTAGTATACTCCGACTCCCCAAAAAATCCATTATAATGGATGACGGCACAGGTATAATAAAACACAATCTCTTGAGTAAAAGATACGTCATTATGTATAAGATGTCATTAGAACTTATCATGCTGGCCAATAGAAGAAATACATCCCAACCTGTACTTATGCAACAACCGGATACAGTAGCTCCTCAGAAACCAATTCTGAAAACCAACCTTTGTAGAGGAAACTGTTGTGACATAGCACACACATGCATCTCCTCACCTATATATGTGAGGTTTTGCTGTGATGTATATATCACGAGTTACTCGTCGAAAAGCACAATGCCTAATGAGGCTGGCCACCACCTCAGTAAAACATATGTGTAGATACTTCGCAATATAGCACTCGCGTGATCCAGCCATAAATGCGCCTAAAACAAAATAGTGCATAACTTTGGTATATGTAGTTTCAAACAGTGTCGCAAAGCATATCCATGACATCAACCATTGTACCGAAATGCAAGGGCAGTCCTACCTTGTGCATGGTATCACTAATAGTGCAGAAATATGTCAATTACTTAATGCAGCCGTGAGGTGACTACAACAATATAGTGCAATATACAAAGTTAAAATCCATGTCCCAAAGTGTATTCCTATCCCCATGAACCTGTACAGAAGTGCAAGGGCAGTCCTACCTTTAGCGTAGTTTCGCTACCACCCCACATGTATGCTTGACATGGCGGCGCACGCTAGTCATCGCTCGCCTGGCCCATATGGCCTGGTACTGCCTAAGTCCCTTCTTGTACTATAAACCCCAGATATACCTCGGTTGAAAAAGGAACTCCCTACCTCATGCAAGCATTTCAAACCACACTCATTTTTGGATTAAGGGGAGTGTCCCCCTGGCCATCTTTATTACATACAAAAACATTAATTATTAATTTACATTGTTGCACTTTATGCAGAAAGTCCAGATACATTGATAGATACATAATATAATTTGGCTAACCTTAACATGTTCTAATACAAACTCAGTTCCTAACGTAATCTAACAATGCATATACTTTACTTTCAGCGTGTCCCCTCTAGAGCCTACGGCAAGGTCAATGACGGGCAGCCCCAGAGCTTGCTAACGGTACTACTGCACCGGAGGAGGCTTACGTAGGGGGTACAGCTTATCGGACGGATACTTTCCCCCGGGCCCCCCCTACGCCCAGCGCCTTAACCTCCATAGCGGGGGCGGCAGTTCTACATACTTGCGCCCTGATGCTCATGCACGTGTGTGGGTGGCCACAGGCCTACTGGAGAGAGTGACTCTCCTGGCCCCCGCACACCAACAGCCTACTGACCGGCTGTCACTGCCCCTGGGGTACATGATGCTGGCCGCTCAGGGCCAAATACTAGGCTTACCAATCATGACCTTACCGCCTGACCAAGGACACACTAAATACGACATTTATTGCACACAAAGTAGTAAACTGTTATTCATTGTTACTTTACTCAGTTTTTAGACATTAATTACATAATACATGACATTGCACTGAACTCCACAGTATACAAAAAAGTATGTAGACACACCTGTAAACAAAAACACAGCAAAATAATACCTAATATCTTTACACCACACATTACCTCTATTTTGTATTAAACACATACCCCCTACTACACCTTCCAAACGCTACCTGCCCTGGGGGATGGTGGGTGGGAAAACAAATCAAGGGGTCACTGGTGGCCCAGGTACCCCTTGGTGCAGCGGGAGAAAACAAGAGACTGCTCTTGCTGCCGCTGCCCCTTTTTAAAGGTTGCCAGGGGCAAGCCGGTCTAAACCTGCCTGCTCCACGTTGGCCAAACGCGTGAACCGGAAACACCTGAAGTGCTTCCGGTTCATGCCCCCGGCCAAATAACCCATTGGATGGTTCAGAGGTGGGGTAGGGCCACGTCATCAAGTGGCGCGCGACCCCCACCCCCCCTTTCCTCTTGGGGACTGGCCGGACCACCAAGTGGCGGCGCACGCCAGTCATCGCTCGCCTGGCCCACATGTATGCTTGACATCCAAAGCAGCCATGATACGCAGGAAAAATAATGATAGTGCCAAGCTCAAACTGTTGCTCTGATCCTTAACACCAAACTCTCTTCAGTACACAGTGCCAGTGCGCGCATTCAACCATACCTTAAAAGCCGTGTCTCTTTCGATGCAAAGTCAGGGGTGTACGCCGCGTTCACAATGCAGATAAATAATCACTGCCACAACAATGGAAAGAGTACTGGCGTATGCCTGTCATTCGTGGTGAGTGTCACCATATTGTGAAGGGGACATTTACTGAACATCTCTCTAATGAAAGTGAGACTATATATTCAAAGTGTATCAAATGTAAACACTATCTCATGCCAGTAAAAATAGTAACATCGTTTTAGAGCAAGCCTTTGCAATGCAATAGGACTCGCATTTACGCAAGACCTATTGCATTGCAAATGGGAGTGCGGATGGGGTGGGGGTCGGGGAGGAAAAAAAGCACCGACAGCGGGAGTGCGGGCAGGGGAGGGGGAAAAAAATAGAGCACTAAATACCATGGGCCTCATTTATGAAAAGTGACGCATCACTGCGTGAAAACAGTGATGCGTCACTTTTCACTGCGCCCTCCCTGCGACTCCAATGATGCATCATATTTACAGTATGACGCATCATGTCGCAAGGAGTCACAGATACGTCAGTATTTCTGACGTATCTGTAGGCGCAAAAGTGACGCATTGCTGGAGTGTGCCACAAAAGTGACGCAACTCCAGCAATGTGTCCTTTCACATGGGGCAAGCCCCATGTGAAAGGGCCTGCCTCAGTCTTACGCCTGCTGTGAGGCAGGCGCAAGATATTGACGCATTTGCACCCTAGAAGTGGCGCAGTGAAATCTCGTAGATTTCGCTGCGTTACTTCTACGATGCTGACTTACGTGGGAACGCCCACCCTGCATGCATTATACCTGACGCAGGTATAATGTAGCGCAGGGGTTTACAAAGTGACGCATCTACCTAGATGCGTCACTTTGTAAATATGGTGCAACAAGGTCCAGTTTTTACGCCGCTGATGCGTCACAAAAAGTGACGCACCAGCGGCGCAAAAGTGACGCAAGGACTCATAAATGAGCCCCCACATACCTTACAGTCTAACACTCGAAGTAAAGGGGCCAGTAGCCATGGTAGGATACATATGACGACATGGCATAATAAGGCGGGACTAAGAAGCCTCATAATCAATCAGAAGACATAATTTAAGAAAGACAATGACATGAGCCAATTAAAAACATGAGCTTACAGTGGGTGGAGCTTCCACAGAGCTTCCACTCCATACTAGATAACTGCATGCCTCGCAAAGCAAGCAGCGGTTGCACGCTGCCGTTATAGGCTCGACCTAAAAAAGGAGGAAGACAGTGCAGCGCCCTCTATAAGCCTTATTAGGCTCTGGGGTTCCCATCCCCTAGGGCCAAAGCAATAGGCCCCAGGGATTCCATTTACAAGGGCATTTTTTGTTTAAAAAGGGAGGGAGTGCTGCATAGCCCCACTGCCAGAGCTTTACCAGGCCCTGGGGACCCAATCCCCTGTAACCAAATCAAATTAAAAAGGGGAGGGTTTATGTGGCCCCCTCTTCCACAGCCTTCTTGGGCACCGGAGACCCCATCCCCTGGGGCCTAGTAATTATTAAAGGGAGGGATGCATGCAGCCCACCTCCCTGAGTCTAATTAGTGCCTGCGGACCCCATTCCCTGAGGCTGTACCTTTTTTTTAAAACAGCAAAATGTCGGTCGCCGCTTTATAAAATAAATATGAGAAGGGTGTCATCAGTAGGTTCCCTCCCCAACCCAATTATGGCCCAAGGGTCTCCTTAATCCCGGGTATATTTAAGGTGAAGGGGTGTATATCCCTCTTCCCAAGCTGTTTTTGGCCCCACAGACCCTATCCCCAGGAGCCCAAATTGTTCATTAAGGGGAGAGGGTGCTCGGCTCCCTCCCCAAGTTGTTTTTAGCCCCCGGGACACCATCCCCTGGGATCTATAATTTAATTTTTAAGGGGGCGGTATTTGACCACGTCCGGGAGCCATTATAAGCCTATTGGTGCCCATCTGGGACAGGAATGTGCATTAAAGGGTATCCTCCAGGGCTGTATTTTTTTTAGCCAATTTTGGCTCCAAGGACCCCATTCTCCAGGGATCACATGATTTAAAGGGGGGTGCCCCAGTTCCCACCTGGGGCACCCAACAAATAACATTTGGTGGGTGTCCAGGTGAGCCCCAGGGTCCCTGTGGGTGTAGGTGGCTCACCGCATGCTGTGGAAGCCAGCATGGCTCCCACCTGGAGTGAACAGCTATTTATGCTGCTCCCTCCGGGCATGAGCAATCTGTTGTTCTGCTGCTCTGCCCACATCAGTGCTAGCAGGGAAACAGAACACAAGTCTGCCCCCAGCTGGCGAGACCATTTTTAAAGCTCCTGCCCATTGGGAGCAGACTTAGGCCCATATTTATCACAGTGTTGCGTCACCCTTGCACCATATAGGGGCTTCAAGGGTGACGCAGTCAGATTTATCAAGCCACACAAGGCCACCTTGCGTGGCTCTGCATGGCTTGATAAATCTGGAGTAACGCAAGGCAGCAAAAATTGCTAGAGCGTGGGTATTCCCACACATCCACCCATGGATTTTGTCACATTCCCAGACTTACAATTTTTTGGTAGAACTGGGGATGAATCAAAATAATATACCTTCCTAGGGGACAACAAGGAGAAATATCTATTTCTCCTTGTCTGTTCCTCTTTCTATGTGTATTGCATTCTGCAGCTCACACAGAAAGAGGAAAATGTCTCTCAGGATTGGGTTTGTGCAATAAGGTCTCCATTCCTGCACAAAACAATCCTGCTTACAACACAGGCACCCTTGCACGATAGTGCAAGTGTACCTGTGTTGGCGTTAGGCAGCCAAAAGTGTGCCAGCACAAGGGAAGACAGGAATGTGCCATATGATATTAAGTACGAAGCATTTCTGCCCTTTTCCTCTCACGCAGCAACATGGCTTGCTGTGTTGCGCTGCATGAAAGTATGATAACTATTGCCCTTTGTGTGTGCTCCCATTTGGCAGTAGATTTAAAAATGCTGCCACCAGATGAGAGCAAACACACGTTTCCCTGCCCGCTCCAGTGCGGGCAGGTAAACCTCTGTGTCACGGGGGTGGACTCCCCAGGACAGAGTAAGTGAGCCAGCCTCAGGGTGGAGACCCCGGTGCTGTTAAAGACTCAGGGAGTGTGGCCGCATTCTCCCTCCCTTATTTTTAAAGTCATAGCCCTCGGGGATGTGGTACTCTGGGCCTTGTAAATGCTTGGGGAGGTAGGCCATGTGGCCCTCCAACCATTTAGAAATACTTTCGCCCTCAGGGGATGGGGCTCAATATGGCTAGGCGACGGGGCCTGTGCGCCCTTCTCCACTAAATAATTAAATTGGGCTCTGGGGGATGGGTTATCCAAGGCCGAAAATGGCTCGGTGGGGGAGGGGTGCACACATCCCTCCCCTCAAATAAAGAATACAGTCCAAGGCTGCCATTTTGTTTTTGATTTATTTTGCCGTGATTCCGCAGGAGTTCTGCAGGATTGTGGAAAAGTTTGACAAATGATTTCAATTTTGGCTCCAGGGCACCCTTGCCTGCCCCTCATATAATTTTAAAAAAATTGAGAACAGGGGACTAAGTCCCCGTGTCCTGTAATGACCGCCACCAACATTTTTCTGATGCTCAGTATGAGCGCACCTAATGTGGGTGACACATGTATGTTTGAAAGTGCCTGTTCCAAAATGTGTGAGAAAAGCAAAACCTTCTGTTCATAGTATTTGGGCATGTACCAATATTAAATAGGGGCGAGACACTGCTATAGACAAATGATATTTAGCAAGGACATTTATAAAGTGGGAATGTATATTTCCAAAACCTTGCTACGGATTTTGAGGCACTAGAGAATGTTCAATAATGTAGAATGAAGGGGTGTCCCACTTAGATTTGGTTTATCTCTCACTAAGGTTGTAAACATGGCTCTCAGGAACTCGTGTAGTCTATCTTGATAAAGTCTGGAGCTTTGTCCATATGGTCTAACCTAAGGTGTTTTTACAGTCTCAAATGTATACCTTTCAACCACTAGACTTAACATTGCAGATCACTTGAAGTATTTAAGTGGGTAATCCTATTAAGGTGAAAAGAACATTGGCCACAGCTTCAGCATTTTTAATTTCTTCATGTTTGCAAACGCTATAGGACAGTGTCATAATGATTGTATGATGCCATCAGTGATCTTGTCAATGAAGTAATTTGAGATATCATCAGTGATGTAATCTACGATGTAATTTAACATGTCCTGAGTGATGTAATATGTGAGGTTATAAGCAGTACACAGTGAGGGGCACCAGTTATTGTTATCTCAGTAACCTATACATGAAATATTTTACAATACTAGCTAGCACTCATGTGAAACTCAGCGCTCAATATCCGTACTCAAAGTATTAAACTGGTGCAACAGTTTGTGATCAGCTAATACAGTTCCCAATTCTGTCATTTTTACCACAGTATTAATACTCTAGTCAAGCAATTACTGTGCACCCATTAAAATAATAAAAACAGATTTCTTTTCAATGTGAAGCAAGTCCATAAGCACTTTCAGGAGACTTTTGATTATATTTAAAACCAAATCTATATTGTTCATATTTTTCAGGGAAACACAAGTCAAATTATAAATTCAAACAAATGTGGACAGCCACAGCCGATGAGTTTCATTCTAGTAGGAACTTTCTCAAGGCTGCAAATAAAGCAAACATATTTATATTTTACCGTGAGGAAAAGGTTTTAAATATTTTAAAAACATTCAAAATACAAAATTCTTCAACTGTAGCCAAACTTTGGAATAGAATAAGAAAAAGAATTAACCTATACCTACTTTTCAGTAACACCTACATTCTAGAATGGCTAGTATCTTTCAATTAGTACAGTAAGGGCCCGATTACGAAACTGCCCGTAAAGGCCACGACCTGTTGTGTTTGGGGGCCCCCTTTGGTGCACCCCTCTCGTTGGAGGCCGAGTGCCCGTGTTGATCCCTGCACCTTGTGTCGCCTGCCATGGGGTGCAGGGATGAGCTGCACCTCCTTTTCCTCAATGGGAGCTTGTGTCATGGACGGTTTACGGCGTAACAAGAGCTCCCAGGGTTCGGTCGGATTGAAATGACTTGGTCAGGACTGCCGACCGGGAGTCTGTCGGTCCCAGGACCAAGTCGGTGTCAAGCGGAAGCAATTCCACCCAACATCAAAATAAACCCCTTAGTTGTAATAATTTCAGATGCCACACATAATGACAGATGCGCTAAATCCAATTTTTACAAGTAACATTGGTGTTTGGACCGAATATTGAAAAAAAATATTGTTATTCAAAAATATTGTATCAAGAATATCAGGTCATCACAAATATAATTGACTGGAATATCAAAGGTAAAAAGATCATTTTTAGTGTTATTTTTAATATCGCTTTGAAAAATATCGTTGTTGAAAATATCATTGTATGTAATATCATTTGTAAATGTTAATCAGTGTGTAATGTATTTAGTGTGTTTGATTGTATGCTATTTTTAGTAAAACATTATTTTAATTATGAAAATGATGACGTTTTTATTTTTAGTTGTAATAATGTATATAATTAACTGGTGTATTTTTTCCCGAGCGGGATATTGAGTATTTATGGGATAAGGAGGAGAGAATTAAAAATTATATATTTAAAATTTAAAACATAAGGTCAATATATTTTAGATATGCAAATTAATTATTTATAATTTTTAATGTATTTTGTAATATCAATATTTTAATATATTTACATCTTATATTAATTAAAGTACATGTTAATGGTATGACATATTTTTTCAAATATATCATATGAAATATTAAAACATATGTATTTATTTTTAAATAATTAGAATATTTACAAGTATTTTATTCAAAATAAAATATTTAAAAAAATAAAACTGTGTCCATTTTTTTACTTGTTGAAAAATAATGTTTAAATGTAAGTTTTTAACAAAACTTTTTAAATATTTGAAATGTATTTACAAGATCAATATTTATTATTATTAATGTTGTGTTTTCTTTTTTTCTTTTATGAAGTTTATGACTGGTGATACATATTTAAAAAATTGTATTTGAGAATAGTAATTAAAATAGTAATGTTATATTTTAAAATATAAATATGAATATAAAAGTTTGTAGTTAAATTAGTATGTTTTTAAATAATATTCTAGTAAATTTTATACTACACAAAAAAGTGAGAATATGTAGTATTAATTGTCTTTGTATTTTTATTTTTAATATTTCTTATGTAAAATGTTTTATTTTGAAGTGGATATTGTAAATTTAAACTATTAGTGTCCGACACCTTCCCTCGATATGTTTATATTCGATTGAGAAGAGTAAATGTCAGCCCTTTAGTGTCCAAATACCTTCCCCAAATTGGTCTAGATTATAGTGAGAATAGCAAATAACCCCCTCTTTAGTGTCCAACACCTTCCCCAATATGGTTAGATTGGAGTGAGAATAGTAAATGTTCCCTCTTTATTGTCCAAGGATGGAAGTCCTGATTTTTGGTCCTTCGCCATTCTTCTGGTCTACTGCTTTGTGGCCATCTGAGTTGGGTCCACTCCCCACACCGATGAGATCTGCCAAGAATCTTTGAGTGATAATTAATGATAAACTCTCATACCATGACCAGGCGAATATAGTTACATCCGATGCCTGCCATACAGTGAGAATGATTCTACCGATTCTTCTGGTCTACTTACAGAAACCGGTAGTCACCTCTCTGGTACTAGCTAAAATAGACTACAGCAATGGGCTTTATTGAATGTCCATCAGACGTGCTCAACAAACTCCAGACTGTACAAAATGCGGCTACCAGGCTACATCTGAAAATTCTGACTTACCATTCTGTTTCTAAAGCTATCAGGAAGCTTCACTGGTTGCCTGTAAGGCAGAGGATACTCTTTAAATTGTTTTACATTGCTTAAAAGTGTTGCATGATCAAGGTTCCAATTTCTTAAAGAAGAGTTTTATCTGGTATGTTCCAGCCAGATCTTTACAATCAGAATCTTCCAAAAAGGTCCTAGTGCCCAGCGTCAAGCGCCCTACCTGGGTGGAAGAGGTTTTGTGCTTAATGAAACTAAAACCTGGAATGATCTTCCCCTCTTTTTAAAAGTGATGTCCTGTCTTCTGATCTTGAGGAAATCTCTGAAAACATGGTTGTTTTCCACCAATTAGGGATTCTTTGTGGGTCTTTTTGGTTTTCAGCTAGTGCCAAGTCACCTATAGGCATTCATTCGCTCTATAAGAATAAATAACATAACATCTTCCTCCGATATGGTTAGATTGGAGTGGGAATAGTAAATGTCACCCCTTTAGTGTCCAACACCTTCCTCAAATTGGTTTAGACTGGAGTGGGAATAGTAAATGTCATCCTGTTAGTGTCCAAAATCTTCCATAATATGGTAAGATTGGAGTTGGAATAGTAAATGTCCCCCTTTTAGTGTTAAATACCTTCCCCAATATGGTTAGATTGGAGTAGAAATAGAAAATGTTACCCTTTAGTGTCCAGCACCTTCTCCAATATGGTTAGTTTACAGCGGGAATAGTACATGCCACCCCTTTAATGTCCAACACCTTCCCGGAATTGGTATAGTTTGAAGTGGAAATAGTTAATGTAACTCTTTCTGTGTAGATTGGAGTAGAAATAGTAAATTTCACTCCGTTGGTGTCAAACACCTTCTCTGAAATAACAAAGATTGGAGTGGGAATAGTTAAACTCAACCCTTTAGTTTTTTAACACCTTCCCCCAAAATGGATAAATTAGAGTAGGAATAGTAAATGCCACCCCTTTAGTGTCTAACACTTTCCTCAAATTGGTTTTGTTTGGAGTGGGAATAGTAAAAGTAACCTCTTTAATGTCCAACAACTTCCCTAGATATGGTTAGTTTGGAGTGGGAATAGTAAATGTCACCCCATTAGTGTCCAACACTGTTAGACGAGGCATCCTTGGCCTGTTTTCCCCCTGACTTTTTGCCTTAAGACCTGTTTTTACTGACTTCACCTTTGCTGGCTTTAGGACTCTGGGCACTTTACCAGCTAGTGATAAAATGCATGTGCTCTCTGCTCTGAAGCTCTAAACATGCTTATTCATAATTGGCATATTTAATTTGCTTGTAAGTCCCTAGTAAAGGGCACTACATGTACCCAGGACCTGTAAATTAAATGCTACTAGTGGGCCTGCAGCACTGATTGTGCCACCCACTTCAGTATCCCTTTCAACATGTTTCAGGCTGCCATTGCAGAGACTGTGTGTGCAGTTCTAAACTGCCATGTCTACCTGGCAATTTAACCCTCTTGTCGAGCCCAAACGTTCCTTTTTAATACATATAAGTCACCCCTAAGGTAGGCCTGGACAATCCAAGGGCAGGGTGCAGTGTATTCAAAAAGTACAACATGTACTTTCAGGTCTCAATTGTCCTGGTAGTGAAAAAAACCTTACATTTGTGTTTCACTACTGCAAGGCCTATCACTCCTACAGGTTACTATTGAGATTACCTTATTTTATCTTATAAGTGTAATTTCCAATTTGGAAGAGATGGGAACACCACATTTGGGATCTCTGGAATAACCTATGGGGGAGTTAGATTTTAAATTGTAATCCTGAAAATGGCACATTTAGAAAGTTGGCATTTTCTTACTTTAGCCATTTGGTGCCTTCTGCCTATCTCAGCATGCACATGTATGTGGGTGACAGCTGGGCCGTCTGCTTTCTCTCCAGACAGCCAAACACAAAGTTATTTAGGTGTGACTGATGGACCATCCATATCCTGACGGGTCATCATGGAGTTGATACTGACACCTGAATAGGCTGTGTCCTACCCCAACACAAAGGGTTGCATACCCCAACACAAAGGGTTGCATACCCCCCAGTAGTGAATCTGAAGCCAGGATAGGAAGGGAAGGGACTCTGTGCACTTCAAAGGCCTCTATTTGAAGTCTCCCCCCACTTCAAAGGCACAACTGGGTATTAGTACTGGAACCCTGACACTATCAACTCAGTACACTTCCAGGAAATGCAGATACTCTACCAGGAAGAAGGACTGCTGTCCTGCTACATGGACTGCCACTCTGCTGAACTGCTACTCTGCTGGACTCCTGCTTTGCTGTACTGGGTTGCTGCTCTCTTGCCTGGGAGTGAGAAGGACAGGACCTTCATCTCTCCAACCCAGAACCAAAGTGACTCCAAAGGCTTGCTGGCTTGCCTCCTGATTGAAGTCTCAGGGAAACAAAGACTTCCAACTCACCTACTACAGCATCTGGACTCTTCTTTCTGTGAGTGCTGCCCTGCGAAGTGGTGCCAATCCAATCCTGGGCCCTTGGAAGTGGGTATAAAGTGCTGCTCCAGTAGAAACCCATGCATCGATCTCATTGCAAGGTTCTGAACTGGCGCATCGCCTTCGACAATGATGCATCGCAGCAGCTGCAAATATCTAGTGCAGCGCACCTGGATCAATTGCAAACCATCGCCGCTGCTGCGTGGATCGAGGACATCGCATTGCCGACAGCGTGGCACATAATCTCCATTCTTGACACATCTCCACCCTTGTGCGGCTCAGAGACAATGTATCGCCTACATCCGAATGATCGACGTTGAGGCATCGCCTCCTTTTCTCCTTGCATCTTGTCCTCGATATCGACGCAACCACAAACAATGGCACTTTTTAGTGAGCCAAGGCTGGTCCGTGTATCCGACCCTCGCTCCATCACAGTCAGCCTGAACCTTTTGATTTAGCCTGGTCTAGCGATGCCAGATAGCCCCGGTTTGTGCTTTATGCTTTTAAGTATTACATTTCAGTTTATTTGTTAAAAAGTCATAACTCTGGTTGCACTTATTGGATTTTTGCCATTTTGGTCTTATTTTAATCATAAAAATATTCTCTATTGTTCTAACATGGAGTCTTTCTGTGCTACTTTCACTGCGTTACTGTATGAAATGTTGTACAAATACTTTAAACATTACCTCATAAATTAGGACTTAACGACTTTCTGTATTAACAAAAGGCATTTAGGAGCAGTAACGTTAGCATTCCTAACTTTGCTACTCCTAAATGCCCTCTGTGAATACAGAAAGTCATAAAGTTAGGATTCTGTCTCAGATTACTTTTGTGAATGGGTCCCCCAGTTTCTAACATACACCTTCTTTCAATTGGAGTAGAAATAGTAAATGTAACTTCTTTAATGTCCAGCACCATTCCTAAATTATGTATAATGCAAACATGTCACACTCTTTCTGTTTTTGTTTCCAATTTGTTATTATTCTACAGTTTTACAATTTGTGTGTATATATATATATATTTTTCGAACAAATGGAGTGTTGACGAATCTGAAAAAATGTGCTTTATCTTGATTTTTCGATATAACATGACCGCTTTGTATCTAATATATGTCAAGGCACTAATGTATTATTATCTTCTTCCATTGTTTCTGCAGCTTGGGGGCTCATGGATAGACGATCTCACAACGAATAGTCACGGATATGATGTATTGGTTAAGTTCCTGGTATGCGCACATCCATCACTGGATAGACATGTACTGTATTGAGATAAGGGTACTATACCTTTATTTGCACCTATTAATATTATGATTTTGTAGATATAGACATATACCACGGAGCTGGGACACTTGACCTTGGTACTATACCTATATGCACTAACACCATAGCAATGAAGCAATTGCCTCTTGTTTATGTTAAACATCACATAGCGACACTCCCCCTCTGCAGAAATCTTATGCATTAACGATCATTCCATTATTATTTCATTGTGAAATGTTTCAGTAAATTCACGTTATTCCAGACTTTTATTTGCCGACCCTAATATTAACTGAATTATAATGTTATGGGTCATAAGACATTTGTTTGAATTATGTTTTCTTTCTCTGACTACTACAGTCTTTATGAAATAAACGACACTGCTAAACCTTGTAAAACCACCTTTTTTGTGACCAAGTCTGTCTTCACCTTTAATTAGAGCACGCCGCGACGTGCCTGATTCAAAACTGTGATATATACTTCCTGGTTCACAGGTGAGGTCATGTGACCAAGGCGCGAAACGCGTCTTCTGCCGCTGGTGTGAATAAACTTTACACTTTTCCAGCAAGACCGGTGTGGCTCGCCTTCTTTCCCAGTGGATGTGTGGAGAGAACTTCTGTGAAATATATATATATATATATATATATATATATATATATATATATATATATATATATATATACAAGACTGTAGCAGGGCCAGCTGCGAACACCAAATCCTTTCAAACAGCCTTACGCGTTTCGGGCTTTGATGACTGGGAATTCTGGTAAAAGTAGTCCTGCTGAAAATTACACCACAGTGGCCGTGTCGCTTGAATGCTTGAATGTTCCCAATAAAAAATACCAAGTGGCATGATTTAAATGTCCGCATTGGACGAGCTGCAAGTAGTCTTTTTCACCATAGTTACATCGGCTCCCTGGGTGGCTCGAATGTCTCTGGGACATACCTTTACCAGAATTCCCAGTCATCACATGACTCCCACAAGGGGCGGGACTTATTGAAATAAAATCTTAAAAACAGGTGAACTGCAACAGTGTCGTTTGGTGCTTCCCATTGCTTGTGAACAAGGGCGGCAAAGCCCGAAACGCGTAAGGCTGTTTGAAAGGATTTGGTGTTCGCGGCTGGCCCTGCTACAGTTTTCACCATTTGACTAAGCCAAACATCGGGGAGGCAGCTTCACAGTGGGCAACCTTTTTCTTGTGTGTATATATATATATATATATATATCTATAATGTCGAAGTTGACAAACAATCCAACAATGTTAATGTCAACGATGTCAGAGGACTATTAAGAAAACTGGAGAAATTACAAAAAAATGAACTCACAAAGTGGTGGGAAAGCAAATCTTTGGAAAAATATCGTGATGCGGAAAGGGTGCCTCGTGGATTGAGAGTAATGATCGCACCTTTCTATGAAAATCCACATCCTGAAATGCTTTCTGAATGGGCCACTAATAATCTTCAGGCATCCATGAACATGGTCCATATCCTTATTAAATACGCTGATATAGACAGAGACAGAATTCTTAAAGAGATTGATGAGCTAAACGCTATTCTTGACGCCAATGACCAAAAAAACGAGCTGACATAGTGAAGAAATTAAAACAACATGAGGACATTATCAAAGTACGGAAAGCTTTCAAATTCGCCAGAGATTGGGATGATTATTTGGCGGGAAGGGTATTTACCCTTTCTCGCAAATTTGACAACATGAAAAGGAAACCTTTAACTAGTCAGCTACCGCCTTCCCAGATAACTGAGGGTGCGGGTACCAACATAGCTCAGGAAGACTCTGATGTTAACTCTCTAACTAGTGGAGATTTGGACGATGGCTTGGGCACCACGTTTCTAACAAAGTGGCAACCAAACACACCTTAGGTGAGGAGCTTAATTTTTTAACCATGGACAGGCAGGCTACTCTCCGCCCCAGAAACCCCCAGAGCCAAATGAACGCAGCACCAGCAACGCCGGAGGGAAACGCGCAGGCAACGTCTCAAATCCATCAAACAAAGGAAGAGGGGGGAGGAGATGGAATCGTTAGACGTACAGGACAACACTATCATCAATCTAACAGACACTATACTTACTCAAGCTGAGAACCAACTTTCAGCTTTGGGTTTGTCTTTCTGTCCTGAGTCTAACTTCTCCTATAAACAGTCACACATCGATATTTACAAATTTATTCAGAAAATCAAGCTTAAGAAATTTTTCCATCTCAACAAATCAACCAATGTGGCTACTGTCACAAACACTACTCTTGACAATCTACAAGTTTGAGATCTGTATGTGCTCCAAACAATACATTCACTGGCGAAAGAGAACTCTGACTGTGAAATATCTGACACGGATTCTGAGTGTCTTGAAGGAATCAATACGGGCATGGCGGGTGCCAGTCCATTTTGTCCCCCTTCTTGCTTTTATCCAGTCATGCCTAAAGACTCTGTGGATGGTTTTAGTGAGATGGTCATTGAGGACTTGAAAAAACGTAATTTGTTTGTTAATTCACAAGGCTGTAAACACAATCATAGATTGAGAAGCTATTGGGCACTAATTAAAAAATTACGTGAAAAAAGTCAAATTGTGGTCATGGGTGCTGATAAGGGTGACAACATAGTCTTATGGACGAAAAGTGAGTATCTCCAAGAGGCTCAACATCATTTATCAGATATGAACTGCTATTGCAAAGTCGGCCGTGACTATTTAAGCCAGGTCAAAAACTCTGTAACCACTCATCTGTTACAGTGGAAAAGAATGGGTCTTTTATCAAAAAATGAATATCTTTTTCAAAATAATGACTTCCCTACGACTGCCACCTTATATTTTATTCCTAAAATTCACAAGGGTACCAATCCTATACATGGTAGACCCATTATATCTGCAAGGAATAATTTATTGGAAGCCATGTCTAAATATGTTGATTTTTTTCTTCAGCCCCACATGACCGCTCTGCCATCTTTTATAAAGGATACATGTGACTTCCTAAACAAGATACAAACAGTGGAATGGAAGTCTGGCTTTGTGTTAATCACGCTTGACATAGCCTCCTTATATACTAGCATTGTACACACTCAAGGTTTGGTAGCTGTCAAACATTTTCTTAATTCTCGTGCTATCAATCTACATGACCACAATTCTATGCTTCTTCAAATGATTGATCTCTGCCTAAATAACAATGTATTCCTATTTGACAAAACCCTATATCGACAACTGAGGGGGGTGGCTATGGGGGCTTGCTTTTCTCCAACCTATGCCTGCCTTTTGGTTGGTTGGTGGGAGGAGCATGTCCTCATGGCCACTGATAAGGAAGATTGGGATTCGCATATCCGCTATTATGGCAGATACATAGACGATATATTTATCGTTTGGGAAGGCACTGAACAGGAGGCGGCTTTGTTCATAACATCCATAAATGACAATGCTATGAATTTACAATTTACTGCCACCCTAAGTGCTCAGAGGGTGGAAATTTTGGATGTGGAGGTTTACATTTTGGAGAATCGGATAGAAACTAAACTTCACAGGAAGTCTACTGCGGGCAATTCCATATTACATGCCAGCAGCACCCATCCTCCTCATCTTATTCACAGCATACCATATGGTGAATTTCTCCGTCTACGGCGTATATGTAGCCGTGATTCGGATTTGGTATCCTGCCAAAAAGAATCGTTAAACCGTTTCTTAGCCCGGGGTTACAAACTGTCTAACTTGGAAAAAGCCCTAAACAAAGCCAATGCCTGTTCTCGTGAGACATGCCTCGTGACTAAACAACAGCAAATTATATCTAACATGGGTGATGTAACTAGAGATGAAACACAACCCATCAGACTTATCACCACATACTGTAGACAGGATAAAATCATTTGCAAGATAATTTACAAACATTGGCCTATCATCTTAACAGACATTACTCTAAAATTTCTATTGCCTGCACTACCAAACATTACTTTCAGGAGGGCTCCCTCAATGAGGGATGCGTTAATTAAATCCAGTTCTGAACTCACGTAAAAAACCACTTGGCTATCTCTTTCTGGCTTTTTCAAATGTTCGTCCTGTCGAGCATGCAAATTCGGAATTAATGTATCTGAGTATTGCACAGCTTTTTGTGACATCCCAGTCCCCATTAAAAACCACTTGACATGTCGAACGGACTTTTCAGTATATGTGCTTGAGTGCACTTGTCATCTCAAGTACATTGGCAGTACAAAATTGCCAGTTTTCAATCGCATATTACAACATCTGCGCGCGATTGTGAACTCGGATTCGATTTATCCAGTTGCTCGAAATTTTAAAGCCATTCACCCAAATAAAATCTGTGATTTGAAATATTTTGTTATTGGGGCAGTTCCCCCATCAATTAGTGGGGGGAACAGAGAAAGACAGTTACGTCAGTTGGAGTCTTCCTTCATTATTTTACTCGATACTAGAATGCCTAATGGATTAAACACCAGTGAAGATCTCCATAACTTTTTGTAATACTTTTCTATGACATGTCATCATCGATTTATTTGTTAGGCCTCTTCAATGCGCGATGATTCTGCAGTTTTTCACACTCTAGCAAATATGAATTACTCTGTGCTATCAAAGTTTTTCATGTGAATAATGATGTGACCACATTGGATTATATTTCTTGATGGTTCCCCCTTTGCTCGTTGACTGACCCTTTAAGAAAAATCTATTGCACTCTTTTGCACATTTTCATTGGCAGCTACCAATATAAGCATTAGCACTTTAATGAGCATTGTTTACAATGAACAGCTACATCTGGTTCCAGCCCCACCTCTTTTTATATGTGTTTTTTATTAATATTTATTGTGGTTTTTTATACACTTAACTATTTTGCACTAAAGTTTGGGGTATATCATTTAGGAGCATCATCACATTTGTTCATTAGCAGCCATTGTACAACAAATCATCTACATTCTAACTCATAAATTGTCTGAGTAGACCGTCAATGAAATTATTCTTATCATTTTGCAATTTTGCTACATATATTTATATAAACATTTGTGAATCGTCTTCTGCACCATTGGGCACTTGCCATCATTTTAGCTGTTGTCGTTATACGCAAAATGAATTCAATATATAAGAAAGTTTTATGATTTGATCCATCTTGAGTATTCTTTTGTAGATTCTCATAATTACAAGATGAGTTTTTATGTGTTTTTTAACATGTTTAATATCATGGCTAGCTTTTAAATAATTTTTGAGACTGCATTCTATCAGTCTGTTTTCCTTTGTGATTTCATGTTTCCATCACCTTTGTATGTCTCCTTTGTCTATTGTCACACTGTTACCAATTTGTCCTTCTGATTGGATGTACACAATTTAAAAAAGGTGGTCCGGCATCGGCGCGTCATGTGATCAAGATCGCGGAGGCGATCGAAAAGCGTCTGAGGCGGACACTTGTCTATATCAATACAGTGATTAAACAAGAAATATGGCACTTTGAGACCGTCTTTGTCTAATTTTTGTGAAACAACATGAGTGTGGTCCGTACCTGCTCTGTATTCCCTCCATGGCACTGGAGGGTCAGGACTTTGTTCTTATATATATATCTATATATATATATTTATATGAAAGCTCCAATTTTGCCCGCAGGCAGGACCGCACTCTCCAGCACTCGACCAGCGGGTAAGGTCAACAACTGTAATTCCATGTGATTTCAGTCCTTGTGTCAATGATCACAGCCTGACGCGTGTCTGGGCTTCTTGCCCTCATCAGAGGCTTGACATCCGGTTCGTGTGTATGGATACACCCACTTATATTCACAATTAACAGCCCTCAGATGGGCTACTCGAATGAGTGCAACGCGGTGATTTGTGGGGCTGGTAGTCCATTTTCCAGATGGTTGCACGATGATGATAACTACTGTCACTTTTAAGCCCTCAATGGGCCTGGGATTGCATGTTAGCCATAAATCCCTGCGTTGCTGGTCCACTTGCAGGACTCAGAAAATTCGAAGCTCCGTGGCCCCCAGTCCTCACGGGGTGGTGCGAGTCCTCGCGGCCGGGCAGCCGCGTACAATATGAAAGCATCAAGTTTGCCCGCAGGCAGGACCGCACTCTCCAGCACTCGACCAGCGGGTAAGGTCAACAACTGCAATTCCATGTGATTTCAGTCCTTGTGTCAATGATCACAGCCTGACGCGTTTCTGGGCTTCTCGCCCTCATCAGAGGCTTGACATCCGGTTCGTGCGTATGGATACACCCAATTATATTCACAATTAACAGCCCTCAGATGGGCTACTCGAATGAGTGCAACGCGGTGATTTGTGGGGCTGGTAGTCCATTTTCCAGATGGTTGCACGATGATGATAACTACTGTCACTTTTAAGCCCTCAATGGGCCTGGGATTGCAAGTGAGCCATAAATCCCTGCGTTGCTGGTCCACTTGCAGGACTCCGAAAATTCGAAGCTCCGTGGCCACCAGTCCTCACGGGGTGGTGCGAGTCCTCGCGGCCGGGCAGCCGCATACAATATGAAAGCTCCAAGTTTGCCCGCATGCAGGAACGCACTCTCCAGCACTCGACCAGGGGGTAAGGTCAACAACTGCAATTCCATGTGATTTCAGTCCTTCTGTCTAAGATCACAGCCTGATGCGTTTCTGAGCTTCTCGCCCTCATCAGAGGCTTGACATCCGGTTCATGCATATGGATACACCCACTTATATTCACAATTAACAGCCCTCAGATGAGCTACTCGAATGAGTGCAACGTGGTGATTTGTGGGGCTGGTAGTCCATATTCCAGATGGTTGCACGATGATGATAACTACTGTCACTTTTAAGCCCTCAATGGGCCTGGGATTGCATGTTAGCCATAAATCCCTGCGTTGCTGGTCCACTTGCAGGACTTCGAAAATTCGAAGCTCCGTGGCCCCCAGTCCTCACTGGGTGGTGCGAGTCCTCGCGGCCGGGCAGCCGCGTACAATATGAAATCTCCAAGTTTGCCCGCAGGCAGGACCACACTCTCCAGCACTCGACCAGCGGGTGAGGTCAACAACTGCAATTCCATGTGATTTCAGTCCTTGTGTCAATGATCACAGCCTGACGCGTTTCTGGGCTTCTCGCCCTCATCAGAGGCTTGACATCCGGTTCGTGCATATGGATACACCCACTTATATTCACAATTAACAGCCCTCAGATGGGCTACTCGAATGAGTGCAACGCGGTGATTTGTGGGGCTGGTAGTCCATTTTCCAGATGGTTGCACGATGATGATAACTACTGTCCCTTTTAAGCCCTCAATGGGCCTGGGATTGCATGTGAGCCATAAATCCCTGCGTTGCTGGTCCACTTGCAGGACTCCGAAAATTCGAAGCTCCGTGGCACCCAGTCCTCACGGGGTGGTGCGAGTCCTCGTGGCCGGGCAGCCGCGTACAATATGAAAGCTCCAAGTTTGCCCACAGGCAGGACCGCACCCTCCAGCACTCGACCAGCAGGTAAGGTCAACAACTGCAATTCCATGTGATTTCAGTCCTTGTGTCAATGATGAAAGCCTTACGCGTTTCTGGGCTTCTCGCCCTCATCAGAGGCTTGACATCCGGTTCGTGCGTGTGAATCCACCCACTTATATTCACAATTAACAGCCCTCAGATGGGCTACTCGAATGAGTGCAACGCGGTGATTTGTGCGGCTGGTAGTCCATTTTCCAGATGGTTGCACGATGATGATAACTACTGTCACTTTTAAGCCCTCAATGGGCCTGGGATTGCATGTTAGCCATAAATCCCTGCGTTGCTGGTCCACTTGCAGGACTCCGAAAATTCGAAGCTCCGTGGCCCCCAGTCCTCACGGGGGGGTGCGAGTCCTCGCGGCCGGGCAGCCGCGTACAATATGAACGCTCCAAGTTTGCCCGCAGGCAGGACCGCACTCTCCAGCACTCGACCAGCGGGTAAGGTCAACAACTGCAATTCCATGTGATTTCAGTCCTTGTGTCAATGATCACAGCCTGACGCGTGTCTGGGCTTCTTGCCCTCATCAGAGGCTTGACATCCGGTTCGTGTGTATGGATACACCCACTTATATTCACAATTAACAGCCCTCAGATGGGCTACTCGAATGAGTGCAACGCGGTGATTTGTGGGGCTGGTAGTCCATTTTCCAGATGGTTGCACGATGATGATAACTACTGTCACTTTTAAGCCCTCAATGGGCCTGGGATTGCATGTTAGCCATAAATCCCTGCGTTGCTGGTCCACTTGCAGGACTCCGAAAATTCGAAGCTCCGTGGCCCCCAGTCCTCACGGGGTGGTGCGAGTCCTCGCAGCCGGGAAGCCGCGTACAATATGAAAGCTCCAAGTTTGCCCGCAGGCAGGACCGCACTCTCCAGCACTCGAACAGCGGGTAAGGTCAACAACTGCAATACCATGTGATTTCAGTCCTTGTGTCAATGATCACAGCCTGACGCGTTTCTGGGCTTCTCGCCCTCATCAGAGGCTTGACATCCGGTTCGTGCGTATGGATACACCCACTTATATTCACAATTAACTGCCCTCAGATGGGCTACTCGAATGAGTGCAATGCGGTGATTTGTGGGGCTGGTAGTCCATTTTCCATATGGTTGCACGATGATGATAACTATTGTCACTTTTAAGCCCTCAATGGGCCTGGGATTGCATGTTAGCCATAAATCCCTGCGTTGCTGGTCCACTTGCAGGACTCTGAAAATTCGAAGCTCCGTGGCCCCCAGTCCTCACGGGGTGGTGCGAGTCCTCGCGGCCGGGCAGCCGCGTACAATATGAAAGCTCCAAGTTTGCCCGCAAGCAGGACCGCACTCTCCAGCACTCGACCAGCGGGTAAGGTCAACAACTGCAATTCCATGTGATTTCAGTTCTTGTGTCAATGATCACAGCCTGACGCGGTTATGGGCTTCTCGCCCTCATCAGAGGCTTGACATCCAGTTCGTGCGTATGGATACACCCACTTATATTCACAATTAACAGCCCTCAGATGGGCTACTCGAATGAGTGCAACGCGGTGATTTGTGGGGCTGGTAGTCCATTTTCCAGATGCTTGCACGATGATGATAACTACTGTCACTTTTAAGCCCTCAATGGGCCTGGGATTGCATGTTAGCCATAAATCCCTGCGTTGCTGGTCCACTTGCAGGACTCCAAAAATTCAAAGCTCCGTGTCCCCCAGTCCTCACGAGGTGGTGCGAGTCCTCGCGGCCGGGCAGCCGCGTAAAATATGAAAGCTCCAAGTTTGCCCGCAGGCAGGACCACACTCTCCAGCACTCGACCAGCGGGTAAGGTCAACAACTGTAATTCCATGTGATTTCAGTCCTTGTGTCAATGATCACGGCCTGACGCATTTCTGGGCTTCTCGCCCTCATCACAGGCTTGACATCCGGTTCGTGCGTATGGATACACCCACTTATATTCACAATTAACTGCCCTCAGATGGGCTACTCGAATGAGTGCAACGCGGTGATTTGTGGGGCTGGTAGTCCATTTTCCAGATGGTTGCACGATGATGATAACTACTGTCACTTTTAAGCCCTCAATGGGCCTGGGATTGCATGTTAGCCATAAATCCCTGCGTTGCTGGTCCACTTGCAGGACTCTGAAAATTCGAAGCTCCGTGGCCCCCAGTCCTCACGGGGTGGTGCGAGTCCTCGCGGCCGGGCAGCCGCGTACAATATGAAAGCTCCAAGTTTGCCCGCAAGCAGGACCGCACTCTCCAGCACTCGACCAGCGGGTAAGGTCAACAACTGCAATTCCATGTGATTTCAGTTCTTGTGTCAATGATCACAGCCTGACGCGGTTATGGGCTTCTCGCCCTCATCAGAGGCTTGACATCCAGTTCGTGCGTATGGATACACCCACTTATATTCACAATTAACAGCCCTCAGATGGGCTACTCGAATGAGTGCAACGCGGTGATTTGTGGGGCTGGTAGACCATTTTCCAGATGCTTGCACGATGATGATAACTACTGTCACTTTTAAGCCCTCAATGGGCCTGGGATTGCATGTTAGCCATAAATCCCTGCGTTGCTGGTCCACTTGCAGGACTCCAAAAATTCAAAGCTCCGTGTCCCCCAGTCCTCACGAGGTGGTGCGAGTCCTCGCGGCCGGGCAGCCGCGTACAATATGAAAGCTCCAAGTTTGCCCGCAGGCAGGACCGCACTCTCCAGCACTCGACCAGCGGGTAAGGTCAACAACTGTAATTCCATGTGATTTCAGTCCTTGTGTCAATGATCACAGCCTGACGCATTTCTGGGCTTCTCGCCCTCATCACAGGCTTGACATCCGGTTCGCGCGTATGGATACACCCACTTATATTCACAATTAACTGCCCTCAGATGGGCTACTCGAATGAGTGCAACGCGGTGATTTGTGGGGCTGGTAGTCCATTTTCCAGATGGTTGCACGATGATGATAACTACTGTCACTTTTAAGCCCTCAATGGGCCTGGGATTGCATGTTAGCCATAAATCCCTGCGTTGCTGGTCCACTTGCAGGACTCTGAAAATTCGAAGCTCCGTGGCCCCCAGTCCTCACGGGGTGGTGCGAGTCCTCGCGGCCGGGCAGCCGCGTACAATATGAAAGCTCCAAGTTTGCCCGCAAGCAGGACCGCACTCTCCAGCACTCGACCAGCGGGTAAGGACAACAACTGCAATTCTATGTGATTTCAGTTCTTGTGTCAATGATCACAGCCTGACGCTGTTATGGGCTTCTCGCCCTCATCAGAGGCTTGACATCCGGTTCGTGCGTATGGATACACCCACTTATATTCACAATTAACAGCCCTCAGATGGGCTACTCGAATGAGTGCAACGCGGTGATTTGTGGGGCTGGTAGTCCATTTTCCAGATGGTTGCACGATGATGATAACTACTGTCACTTTTAAGCCCTCAATGGGCCTGGGATTGCATGTTAGCCATAAATCCCTGCGTTGCTGGTCCACTTGCAGGACTCCGAAAATTCGAAGCTCCGTGGCCCCCAGTCCTCACGGGGTGGTGTGGGTCCGCGCGGCTGGGCAGCCGCGTACAATATGAAAGCTCCAAGTTTGCCCGCAGGCAGGACCGCACTCTCCAGCACTCGACCAGCGGGTAAGGTCAACAACTGTAATTCCATGTGATTTCAGTCCTTGTGTCAATGATCACAGCCTGACGCATTTCTGGGCTTCTCGCCCTCATCACAGGCTTGACATCCGGTTCGTGCGTATGGATACACCCACTTATATTCACAATTAACTGCCCTCAGATGGGCTACTCGAATGAGTGCAACGCGGTGATTTGTGGGGCTGGTAGTCCATTTTCCAGATGGTTGCACGATGATGATAACTACTGTCACTTTTAAGCCCTCAATGGGCCTGGGATTGCATGTTAGCCATAAATCCCTGCGTTGCTGGTCCACTTGCAGGACTCTGAAAATTCGAAGCTCCGTGGCCCCCAGTCCTCACGGGGTGGTGCGAGTCCTCGCGGCCGGGCAGCCGCGTACAATATGAAAGCTCCAAGTTTGCCCGCAAGCAGGACCGCACTCTCCAGCACTCGACCAGCGGGTAAGGTCAACAACTGCAATTCCATGTGATTTCAGTTCTTGTGTCAATGATCACAGCCTGACGCGGTTATGGGCTTCTCGCCCTCATCAGAGGCTTGACATCCGGTTCGTGCGTATGGATACACCCACTTATATTCACAATTAACAGCCCTCAGATGGGCTACTCGAATGAGTGCAACGCGGTGATTTGTGGGGCTGGTAGTCCATTTTCCAGATGGTTGCACGATGATGATAACTACTGTCACTTTTAAGCCCTCAATGGGCCTGGGATTGCATGTTAGCCATAAATCCCTGCTTTGCTGGTCCACTTGCAGGACTCCGAAAATTCGAAGCTCCGTGGCCCCCAGTCCTCACGGGGTGGTGTGGGTCCTCGCGGCTGGGCAGCCGCGTACAATATGAAAGCTCCAAGTTTGCCCGCAAGCAGGACCGCACTCTCCAGCACTCGACCAGCGGGTAAGGTCAACAACTGCAATTCCATGTGATTTCAGTTCTTGTGTCAATGATCACAGCCTGACGCGGTTATGGGCTTCTCGCCCTCATCAGAGGCTTGACATCCGGTTCGTGCGTATGGATACACCCACTTATATTCACAATTAACAGGCCTCAGATGGGCTACTCGAATGAGTGCAACGCGGTGATTTGTGGGGCTGGTAGTCCATTTTCCAGATGGTTGCACGATGATGATAACTACTGTCACTTTTAAGCCCTCAATGGGCCTGGGATTGCATGTTAGCCATAAATCCCTGCTTTGCTGGTCCACTTGCAGGACTCCGAAAATTCGAAGCTCCGTGGCCCCCAGTCCTCACGGGGTGGTGTGGGTCCTCGCGGCTGGGCAGCCGCGTACAATATGAAAGCTCCAAGTTTGCCCGCAGGCAGTACCGCACTCTCCAGCACTCGACCAGCGGGTAAGGTCAACAACTGCAATTCCATGTGATTTCAGTCCTTGTGTCAATGATCACAGCCTGATGCGTTTCTGGGCTTCTCGCCCTCATCAGAGGCTTGACATCTGGTTTGTGCGTATCGATTCACCCACTTATATTCACAATTAACAGCCCTCAGATGGGCTACTCGAATGAGTGCAACACGGTGATTTGTGGGGCTGGTAGTCCATTTTCCAGATGGTTGCACGATGATGATAACTACTGTCACTTTTAAGCCCTCAATGGGCCTGGGATTGCATGTTAGCCATAAATCCCTGCGTTGCTGGTCCACTTGCAGGACTCTGAAAATTCGAAGCTCCGTGGCCCCCAGTCCTCACGGGGTGGTGCGAGTCCTCGCGGCCGGGCAGCCGCGTACAATATGAAAGCTCCAAGTTTGCCCGCAAGCAGGACCGCACTCTCCAGCACTCGACCAGCGGGTAAGGTCAACAACTGCAATTCCATGGGATTTCAGTTCTTGTGTCAATGATCACAGCCTGACGCGGTTATGGGCTTCTCGCCCTCATCAGAGGCTTGACATCCGGTTCGTGCGTATGGATACACCCACTTAGATTCACAATTAACAGCCCTCAGAAGGGCTACTCGTATGAGTGCAACGCGGTGATTTGTGGGGCTGGTAGTCCATTTTCCAGATGGTTGCACGATGATGATAACTACTGTCACTTTTAAGCCCTCAATGGGCCTGGGATTGCATGTTAGCCATAAATCCCTGCGTTGCTGGTCCACTTGCAGGACTCCGAAAATTCGAAGCTCCGTGGCCCCCAGTCCTCACGGGGTGGTGTGAGTCCTCGCGGCTGGGCAGCCGCGTACAATATGAAAGCTCCAAGTTTGCCCGCAGGCAGGACCGCACTCTCCAGCACTCGACCAGCGGGTAAGGTCAACAACTGCAATTCCATGTGATTTCAGTCCTTGTGTCAATGATCACAGCCTGATGCGTTTCTTGGCTTCTCGCCCTCATCAGAGGCTTGACATCCGGTTCGTGCGTATCGATACACCCACTTATATTCACAATTAACAGCCCTCAGATGGGCTACTCGAATGAGTGCAACACGGTGATTTGTGGGGCTGGTAGTCCATTTTCCAGATGGTTGCACGATGATGATAACTACTGTCACTTTTAAGCCCTCAATGGGCCTGGGATTGCATGTTAGCCATAAATCCCTGCGTTGCTGGTCCACTTGCAGGACTCCGAAAATTCGAAGCTCCGTGGCCCCCAGTCCTCATGGGGTGGTGCGAGTCCTCGCGGCCGGGCAGCCGCGTACAATATGAAAGCTCCAAGTTTGCCCGCAGGCAGGACCGCACTCTCCAGCACTCAACCAGCGGGTAAGTTCAACAACTGCAATTCCATGTAATTTCAGTCCTTGTGTCAATGATCACAGCCTGACGCGTTTCTGGGCTTCTCGCCCTCATCAGAGGCTTGACATCCGGTTCGTGGAATTGCAGTTGTTGACCTTACCCGCTGGTCGAGTGCTGGAGAGTGCGGTCCTGCCTGCGGGCAAACTTGGAGCTTTCATATATATTTATATATATATATAGATATATATATACACTGAAAAAACCATAGGTTTCAGGGGCGTTATAGTTAGCTGGACTTTTCACTCGTACAAAACCATTGAAATTCCCCCGTTATAGTTAGTCATTTGAGATGTCATCAGTGATGTCATGAGTGATGTCACTGACCATGTCATGAGTGATATAATATGTGACGTCATCAGCAGTGCATTGCGGGTGCGCGAGTTATAGTTAGCTGAACTAACTATAACAGGGGAATTTCTAGGGTTTTGTACGAGGGAAATGTCCAGCTAACTATAACACCCCTGAAACCTATGGTTTTTTCAGTGAATTTCTAAGGTTTTTTGAATGCCAATTCCTAACTATAACGCCCCTGAAACCTTTGGTTTTTTCAGTGAATTTCAAAGGTTTTTTAAATGCCAATTCCTAACTATAACACCCCTGAAACCTATGGTTTTTTCAGTGAATTTCAAAGGTTTTTTAAATGCTAATTCCTATCTATAACTTATCTCTAAAGATATCATGAAAAGCATTCTTTTTTAAAAGTAGGGTGCAGATTAGTTTTGTGGAAAAGCATCTTTGTGATTGGTTAAGAAAAAGCAGTTTCAACGTGGAGTACATATCATAGGTTAATATTTGCTCAGCTCAACCACACCTGCTACTTGCATTTGGAAGGCACTGTTCGAACTTAAAACAATCGTCAAATTTGAACCTGCACGTGTCATTAAATGTTCAAGAAAAAGTTACAAAAAAATATCGTAAAGTTTTAAAAAATTGATGAACTTTTAACCTGCACGTATTGTAGAATGTTCTAGAAAGTGTGTTGATAGAATACGTTGCACTTCTGACTTCTAGGTGTTGTTGAATATTAAAAAAAGGTTCATATGGAAAATTAAAAAGAAACCAATAGAGAAGTTTTGAAACCTAAAAGAATCAAGGAACTATTCTAATTTATTCTTTACATGTATTTATGTGTGCAGCAACAAAACTATAGACACAACAGCACTAGGAAGAGGAAGAAGCAGAGAGTGGGGGGAGGGTGGGAGATGGGCAGAATGGCACACATGCACAATTAAGTACAACACACATATAGACTAACAATGGCCAAAATGAAACACACCAACAAGGAGCACAAGTCACACAACCCGCCAACATCACACCACTGAACGATCATAGAAGTGAAAACCATGCTGCATTCATACAGGATGTGTACAAAGGCCAGTCATTGGTGTTGTGGGATGTCTGCGACCGTGGTCATCATGGATGAGATGCCCAGCACGTGGCACATGGGCAAGTTCACTGTCTGTTACGTTGCCAAACAGCTGCTCCTCCCTCACACGAGCCCCCACACTTATGTACGGTGCGCTGTTGTATCTCGAACACTCGTACGGCACACCATTGTAATGCCTATTCGCGCATGTCCTGCTGCATTCCAACTACACCATCACAGTGCCGTTTGGAGGTGGTGCATGCCACTTTACAACATCGACTGCTGCGGCCCTTGTGGCAGGGCACACCACAACACAGAGACACACTTGCCGCACTTTCTGTACATGGACATGTCCGAGACACCCCATTCCCCTTGCCGAATAGGCACACCCCTGTGCTGACCTGTGTACCCCGGACCAACACATGCCGGTTGTACATGCAGGAGGATGCGTGCGTAGCTACATGTCCAGGCTCACTGCCAAAGCTGAGGTGACAGCACACTGTGATATTGCAGGGCTTGTGCCTATCATGCTAACACAATGACCACAGGAACACACTTGCTCAGATGCGGGTTTGGGGGGCATTGGCGGTCCTGAAGTTGTTGCGATGAGTCTTGTGGCCCTCATGGGTATCCCTGTATCATGATCATTGACTCTATGGCACCTGTGGGTGTTCTGGTGTGCCTCTTGGCTGTGTTCCCTTTCATGGTGCAGGTAGTTGTCCTGCTTAACACCAGCAGAAAGCAGGTGTAAAATCCCTGGTGCTAATGTGTCTTATCGCCGGAATTTATTTCGCATTGCAATTGGTGTGAAAGTTGTGATGTGATTTTTTTCGTGTGCAGAACAATATACGAACTGAGCAGTGTATCTCGTCAAGATCCAGCACCTGACGCACTATTCCCAATCAATATAAATACAATGAGATTTCTTAATAGATTTTGTTTGTACACTGTAAGTGCAGCCAATACCTCAGTGTAATTCAATACAGGATTTTAGTATTTAGAATAAATCGGAAAGGTGCACCTCGTGTCTTTTTGCACGGGAACGGCTACTCTCCATTTCATTATCATCACTTTAACGGAAGTAAAGTTGAGATAAATCTAACACACTATTCAGAAGTTGGTGCAAACTGCAGATATCACCAGTATTCCAGCTATAAGTGCCCCAAAATTTAACACCATGGTGGACTCCATCAAATAACAGTAATAAGAACAAGAAAGAGTCACACAGAAGTTAAGAGTACAACCAAAAACGTTATTAATTTTTTTTTCAAACTTTATTTTTTATAATAATAAATATATAAACAATAAACTATTTTCAAACTTCATTTTTTTATTAACATATATATGAACAATAAACTAATAAACAAAATGTAACAACAATAATACAAAACAACAAGGCGGAACACTCCTGTGGGAATCTTGGATGTCGATGACAGACCTGGAAAATCAGAAAGATTGTTAAAAAAAAACAACATGGTATTCTCAACAAAATACCACAAGAAACAAATCACAGATATATAAAATGCATACAGCTAACAACATTTTATAAGTTTCACTTACAAAAACTGTAAATATTGCCGCTTTAAAATATCTACTGAATATGAGGATTTTTTTTTGTAGAAGGCACCACGCCCACAACGTTTTTCTTCAGTGGTGAGGACATTTTTTACTGTTCCCAAGGGGCAAACAAAGACCAATGCCACCTTCATCACTCTCAAGATTTGCCAAAGAGTTCTGTTACGAGGGGATCCTAACAAAAAATACTCGTGCGGCACAGCAAGTATGATGAAACACCTAAGGACCCTTCATCCAAACAATCTTGCATGAGAAGAGTGCAAACAGATGAGAAACACTCCTGTTCTGTATCTGTAAAAAAGAATCACAAATAAATGTACATTAATAACTTTCAAATTTATACTATTCCATTACTGTACAAACACATTTTATATAAAAACTGACTAAGAAACTATAGCCCTGAACCACAAGTGTGACGATCGTTAAAACACTACATACATAGTGCATACTACTTTGAAGCAGTTCATGCCCTAAAGCCTACCTCACTAAAAGACTACATGCTAACTGACTAAATGATTACAGTACTATAAGGAGACACACTGGGTGAGTGACAGGGTGTTTGCCAGAAGAGTATGAATACTAACTAGGGAATTGAAGATGTGAAAGACAACTGTGTAGGTGATTAGAGGACTGCATCCATACTGCATAGGCATTTAAAGCAGTCCATGTGCTAAGGCCTGACTCACTGCATCACTACTTGGGTACTGACTGAATCATTAGAATACAGCAAGGTGAGTGCCTAGCTGAATTTATAAGTGCTAGGCTTTTCGCACAGGAAATGGATTAGTACTTGGTACTGAATGGGTCACTAGAGGAGTGCAAAGGCAGTGACAAGTGCTGGACAGTATGGATACTGACTAGGAAATTGAAAGTGTGAAAGACAAGTGTCTAGGTGGTTAGAAGACTGCATGCATAGGGGCTTGAAGCAGTCCATGTGCTAAGGCCTGGCCCAGTGTATGAATACTTAGGCACTGACTGAATGATTAGAGTACTGCAAAGATAGTATCTTGCTGAATTTATAAGTGTTTGGGTTTTAGCACAGTGAATGGATTAGTACATGGTGCTGAATGGGTCACTAGAGGACTGCAAAGGGAGTGACAGGGTATTTCCTGGAAGTGTATGGATACTGACTAGGGAATTGAAGGTGTGAAAGACAATTGTGTACGTGGTTAGAGGACTGCATGCATAGTGGATAAGGATTTGAAGCAGTCCATATACTAAGGCCTGGGTCACTGGATGAGTACTTGGGTACTGACTGAATGATTAGAGTACAGCAAGGAGAGTGCCTGGGTGAATTTATTAGGGTTTGGCGAAGTGAATGGATTAGTACATGATGCTGAATGGGTCACTAGAGGAGTGCAACGGCAGTGACAGAGTGTTTGCTGGAAGTGAACGGATACTGACTGGGGAATTGAAGGTGTGAAAGACAAGTGTGTAGATGGTTAGAGGACTGCATGCATAGTGGATAGGAGTTTGAAGAAGTCCATGTGCTAAGACCTGGCTCAGTGCTTAAATACTTAGGCAGTGACTGAATCATTAGAGTACTGGAAAGAGAGTGTCTTGGTGAATTTATAAGTGTTTGGGTTTTAGCAAAGTGAATGGATTAGTACATGCTGTTGAAAAGGTCTCTAGAGGACTGCAAAGGAAGTGACAGGATGTTTCCTGGAAGTGTATGGATACTGACTAGGGAATTGAAGGTGTAAAAGACAAGTGTATAGTATGTTAGAACACTACATGCATACTGCATAGACATTTGAAGCAATCTATTTGGTACTTAAAAACTGACTAAATAAACTACTTCTAGGACAGTGCTTAGGTAAAACTTATATATTTTCAGTTCTGCCACAGTGAACAGAATAGTACATGGTACTGCACCTTCGTGTCAAACCCTGACTCATTTTATCAATGGATAAGCAAAGACTGGCTTCTAATGCTACTAAAACCTGACAACATGACCGGTTAAACAGTTATCTGTCAGTAAATACACGATGTTACCAAATGCTTCTCTCACAGTGGTTCCCAAATGCACACAGACTCACAGTGTGATTCTAGACAATCAACACTATCCTAGGAGTTTACCAAGACTCATTCACTAGTCTAGAAGAGTTAATGGTACTTAACACAATCTATATATTCAAGTACAGCACATCAGTGTCAAAGCATGACTCATTTAATCAATGCATAAGCAAAGACTGGATTCTAATGCTACTAAAACTTCACAACATGACAGGTTTTAAAACAGTTATCTGTCAGCAAATACATGATGTTACCAAATGATTGTCTCACACTGATCCCAAATACACAATAACTCACAGTGTGATTCTAGACAAGCACCACTATCCCTAGGAGTTTACCAAAACTCATTCACTACAGTGCAAGTGGTAAGGGAACTCCATACAATCTACATATTTCACGACTGCAATTTACTGTCAATGCCTGACTCATTTAATGAAAGCATAAGCCATAACTGTCTTCTAATGCTACTAAAACGTGACAACATGACTGGTTTTAAAACAGCTATCTGTCAGCAAATACACGATGTTACCAAATGCTTCTCTCAGAATCCTTACCCAAATGCACACAGACTCACAGTGTGATTTTAGACAAGCAACACTATCCTAGGAGTTTACCAAAACTCATTCACTAGTCTGGAAGAGTTAATGGTACTGCACACAATCTACATATTTAAGTACAGCACATCAGTGTCAAAGCATGACTCATTTAATCAACGCATAAGCAAAGACTGGATTCTAAGGCTACTAAAACTTCACAACATGACAGGTTTTAAAACAGTTATCTGTCAGCAAATACATGATGTCACCAAATGCTTCTCTCACACTGATCCCAAATACACACTAACTCACAGTGTGATTCTAGACAAGCACCACTATCCCTAGGAGTTTACCAAAACTCATTCACTACAGTGCAAGTGGTAAGGGAACTGCACACAATCTACATATTTCAGGACTGCACTTTTCTGTCAAAGCCTGACTCATTTAATCAAATCATAAGCCATAACTGTCTTCTAATGCTACTAAAACTTCACAACATGACAAGTTAAAACAGTTATCTGTCAGCAAATACACGATGTTACCAAAAGCTTCTCTCACAGTGGTTCCCAAATGCACACAGACTCACTGTGCGATTCTAGACAAACAACACTATCCCTTGCACTATACCAAAACACATTTCTTCATCTAGAAGTAGTACTACATTTTACTATAGAAACATAACATAACTCATTTCACAAATTCATAAACAATGACTGGTTTCTAATTCTACCAAAATATAAAAACAGCACAGTTATCTGTCTACAAACACATGAAAAACACAAATGCTTATCACAGAATGGTTTCTCCATGCACACACATTGTAGAGAAAAAAAGTACTCCCTACACTTTAGCAGGAGAAATACATTAGTCTGATTAAAATCAAAATAGTCTACACACATCCCCTCACAATTAAATAACTCATCTTTCAAGTTCTTTTGTAGATTAAGAAGAATATCAATCACTCAAGTGTGCTTGACTTTTCAACATATCAGCTTATCATATATAATGTTCCTTACAATCTGTTTTTGTTAACCAATAAGAATCATACCTTTAAAAAACAGAAATATACACCCTACCTGTCAGTGTAGAAAGTAGTCATACAACCAATCATTTCTTGTCTTTTTTCAAAAAACATTGCTGTGGATCCGCGCACCCAACGCGTGAGAATCCGTGCACCCAACGCGTTAGGATGCGCGCACCGTGCGCGTATTTTGCCATTTTTTTAAAAAAAGGGGGGCCCCAGGGGGTCCTTCTGGGATCCCCTAAGCACCTCTAGAGGGTCAGAGTATTTCCACTCTGCCCCATTTATATGTTTTACACACTTATTCCCCTTGCTTCTTCAGCCTCGCTTCTACTGAGGCAGAAAATGGCCGCCAACAGTTCCTGGTTTCGAATGTAGAGAGACACTCGACAGCCAATTAGCATTCAGCGCGCGATCGGGAGGGTGCGCGCTCGGTTCGGGGAGGGTGCGCTTATGGTGCGGGTACGGTCCGCGGATCTTCCGCGGCCATAGATATCACTAACTTTTTTACCCTAATTTTCTCAGGAGCTACTGAACGGATTGACACCATATATGCAAAAGGCACGAGTCCGAACTGAGGACTTCCTCTTTGCCAAATTTGGTATCATTCCGTTCAGCGGTTCGGGCTGTAGCTGTGACAACAGATCCTATGGGAAATTGCATGTGGAAAACGCGTTTTGGGACCCCCTTTTTTCTCGGCCCCCGCTTGACGGATCACCGCAAAACTTTCAGGGTAGGAGCGGAGCGGAGCTTGCCAAAAGTTTGGAAAATTTTGCGAGGATTCATCAACCATCGCCAACGTTATTCCAGATAGAATGTTGCGGCTTTCCTATGGAAAATAGGTCCTAACTATAACTATCTACTGGCGACCGCCAGTAGATAATATATATATCACGTGCAAGGCCCCTCACACAACAGGAAGAACCGGGCCCACATACAGGATTGTACTAACCGGCAGATTTATTGGAAAAATGGCATGATGCATTTCAGAGCAATACCTTTCTCAAATGCCTTTCCAACCAAACAGTGCCGCCGGAATCCAATTATTTAAGATGCCTGCTTCGCTATGATAGGCTGAAGGACACGGTGTGCATGGCGGTGATTTGAGCATCCAGGTAAGTACATCCACCATGTGGGTGACGCTCTCCTTTCCACCACTCGCACCTTAGTCACAGACATCTCTCTGCTGGCCCCACAATCCATCACCCTGCAGCTTCCTGGCTCCTAAGGAAGTCCTGAAATGGAGTCAGCAGGTAGCAAAGCGGCGGCAAGGCAGCATGTCAAGTGCGTTGAATACACCAAAAAATGCCACTTTTCACTGCCTCACTACTTTTAGGGTGGGGCGCCCAGGTGCATAGTGGCCACACACCAAAATATCATGTCCAAGGCCCATCACACAACAGGAAGAACCGGGCACACACGCTGGATTGTACTAACCAGCAGATTTATTGGAAAAATGGCATGATGCATTTCGGAGCAATTCCTTTCTCAAATGCCTTTCCAACCAAACAGTGCCGCCGGAATCCAATTATTTAAGATGCCTGCTTCGCTATGATAGGCTGAAGGACACGGTGTGCATGGTGGTGATTCGAGCGTCCAGGTAAGTACATCCCCCATGTGGGTGGCGCTCTCCTTTCCACCACTCGCATCTTAGTCACAGACATCTTTCTGCTAGCCCCACAATCCACCCCCTGCTGCTTCCTGGCTCCTAAGAAAGTCCCAAAATGGAGTCAGCAAGTAGCAAAGTGGCGGCGAGGCAGCGTTTCCAGTCCGTTGAATACACCACAAAATGCCACTTTTCACTGCCTCACTACTTTTAGGGTGGGCGCCCAGGTGCATAGTGGCCACGCACAAAAATATCATGTCCAAGGCCCCTCACACAACAGGAAGAACTGGGCACACACGCAGAATTGTACTAACCAGCAGATTTATTAGAAAAATGGCATGATGCATAAAGGTAGTCCTGATGAAAATGACACCACAGTGGGCGTGTCGCTTGAATGATTGAATGTTCCCAATAAAAAATACCAAGTGGCATGATTTAAATGTCTGCATTGGACGAGCTGCAAGTAGTCTTTTTCACCATAGTTACATCGGCTCCCTAGGTGGCTCGAATGTCTCAGGGACCTACCTTTACCATAATTCCCAGTCATCACATGACTCCCACAAGGGGCGGGACTTTTTGAAATAAAATCTTAAAAACAGGTGAACTGCAACAGTGTCGTTTGGAACTTCCCATTGCCTGTGAACAAGGGCGGCAAAGCCTGAAATGCGTAAGGCTGTTGGAAAGGATTTGGTGTTCGCAGCTGGCCCTGCTACAGTTTTCACCATTTGACTAAGCCAAACATCGGGGAGGCAGCTTCACAGTGGGCACCCTTTTTCTTATATATATATATATTCACTTAAAAAACCATAGGTTTCACACATGTTATAGTTAGGTGGATATTTCACTCGTAAAAAAACAATGAAATTCCCCCGTTATAGTTACTTCAGATAACTCTAACTCGCGCGCCCGCAATCCTCTGCTCATAACGTCACATATTACATTACTCATGACATGGTCAGTGGCATCACTCTTGACATCACTGATGACATCATCCTTGTTATAGAGTGGCGGTCGCGCGAGTTATAGTTATCTGAAGTAACTATAACGGGAGAATTTCATTGGTTTTTTATGAGTGAAATATCCACCTAACTATAACATGTGTGAAACCTATGGTTTTTTAAGTGAATTTGCAAGGTTTTTTAAATGCTAATTCCTAACTATAACGTGTGTGAAACCTATGGTTTTTTCAGTGAATTTGTATGGTTTTTTTAAATGCTAAGTTATGTTATTTATTTTTTATATTTTTTTTTTCAATAAACTACGTATTAAAAATGTTGTTTTTTTCATGGTTTTTCACCGTGCGCGCACGATTTTTTTTACAAAAAATTTCAATGTTTTTTTCTGCCTTCGGGGTCCTTCAGGGACCCCCTGACAAAGGCTAGGGGGTCAGGAACTCTCTACCCTGCCCCCTTTTCACGTTCTCCACCTTCCTTTTCCACTCTCGCACTGAAAACAAACAAAATGGCGGCCGACACTTCCTGATTTCGACCGATTCGAACGTTGACTGACATGTAACAACCAATCAGAATTACGCTCACGCACGTTAGGGTGCGCGCACGGTGCGCGCACGGTGCGCGGCTATAGATATGTATGTGCTTTTAAATGCAATTTTCTCTGGAAATACTGAACAGATTGACTCCATATATGCAAAAGGCACTTCCCTGACCTGAGGACTACCTCTCTGCCAAATTTCAAGTAATTCTGTTCAGCCGTTCGGGCTGTACCTTCGACTAAAGGTCCTATGGGAAAATGCATGGGGAAAATGTGTTTTGGGACCCCCTTTTTTCTCAGCCCCCGCTTGACGAACCCCCCCGAGACTTTCAGGGTAGGAGCTGAGCGGAGTGCCCCATTAGTTTTGAAAATTTCCCGAAGATTCGTCAACCGGCGCCAAAGTTATTCAAAATAGAATTTTCAGATTTCCTAAAGAAACACGGTCCTAACTATACCTGATTATATATATATATATATATATATATATATATATATATATATATATATATATATATATATATATATATATATATCTCCTCCACCTCGCTTACCAAAACAACATAAGCACAAGCCACACCGGTTCCAAGTTTACTTCAATCCAATTTATTATCCGGGCACAAACAGACACGTTTTGAGCACAACAGCTCTTAGTCACATGACCACAGTTCGGAGTTCAGATTTTTTTATAGAATTTGCTTCACACACAACGCTCAACATAAAGAAAAGACTTTGGATTCAACCATCAGTTCATTATCAGAAAATACTAATATATACATTACATAGTGCAAGTATTACCAATAAGATTAAGGAAATTGAAATCAAAATGAATGACATTTTGTGCATGTATAACGTTAATGGCAACGAAAAAGATTCAATCATTTAATCATTCTCGCAAGTAAAACATTTCATTTTGTTTAGTGTTTATGTGCGATCATAATGTGATATATTAGGTCCGCAATTCATGTCAATAAGAAATAGTCTGTGTATAGAGTGTTGCAATTATCTTAGCGCTATTAATGCCCCATTAAGTAGCACCCACGTGTGATATGGTATATACTTGGAGAATCTGAGAGCAGTTCAAAAATCAGTTCGGTATCATTTGGTGAGTTGACCTTAACAATTTTTCAAGAAACATTCCATTGCCTATACACTATAAATTGCGGGTGTAGTACCCTCATTTATTTTGCAGAGAACCAAAGCTATTTGTTATGTAGTGATTTAAAAACACATTCCTTTAATGGGTATAGTACCCCCTCACTAAAAGATGTAGTAAGGACGAAATTACCAATATGCCACTAAATAAGGAGAGAGTGATTGTAGGAACAAACACCTGGTTCTCCCTGCTCATATTTTCTAACAGTTGTGAAGGCAACCTCAATTTCCAAGCAGGCACTCTGTAAAAGAGAGTAAGGAGACAAAAATACATTGTTTGTGAGTATAGAACTCATAAGTTTATACACAGACATCTCAGACCCCTATTCCCCACTCTCTGATTTAAGTGACCTTTGGATTCAGCTTCCCAGCTGTCTGAAATTGAGAGAAAACGAGGAATATCAAAATTACTATTTACTTCTTTTGCCACCCAATTGCATGCAAAATTTAAATTCAAACAAAGAAAAATACATAACGAAACTACAGAAAGGAAAAAATATACAGGTGATGGTTAAAACAACATTCCTACAACATCAAAACACATTTAACATGTAACTTCTACCAAACGCCTGTTCTTAAGAGGATTTATGGGAAACACTTGATCATAGATGCACATACATCTCCTTGTCATTATTCATTCCAAAAGGGAAAGACGCTACCAGCTTGCAGAATGACTCTAGACTCTGTTCTATGTAAGGCTTGGATCCGATTTCCACCCCTGGGGTTCTTGGGGATGGTGTCAAGTGCAAAATATTTAGCAGCAGTCCAATCGCTGTTGCCTGCCTGGCTGAAGTGTCTTGTTGTGCTATAACGAAGATCTTTATTGGTAATAGCTCGCCAGTGCTCCAAAATTATTTTCTTCACTGGGAAGGTAGTGGACCCAATGTACCACTTGTCACACGGGCATGTGATCACATAGACTGCAAAGTCAGTGCCGCAACTTATGTTCTTTCTTATGCGCTACTGTCTATTAGTTCTCTGGAGTGTGACTTCTCTCACATTAGCACAATTACTGCAGGCTTTACATTTGCCACATTTCTGGAATCCGTTACAGCAAACAAATGATGGACGGAATGCTGACAATGCAAACATCCTCCCCCAGTCAAAAGACCTGGGTTAAATCCATTGTTCTTTTTGCCCACTGCGCCACCCCAGTTTGGACCCAGCCATATCCAAATCAGTCTTGACTCTGTGCCCCATGGGAACAGTCCAGACCGAACTGCCAGGCCAGGTCCTCCCTGCACCGAAACAAGCATCCGGGGAACAGTTTCAGGGTATGTCACCCTTCTTCAGCCAGGCTAGCTTGAATCCAGTAGCACAGTGAGCAAGGGACCCACGTCTGGGCATACCCATCCCACTTAGGGTGAAAAGTGTTACAGCAAACAAATGATGGACGGAATGCTGACAATGCAAACATTCTCCCCCAGTCAAAAGATCTGGGTTAAATCCATCGTTCTTTTGCCCACTGCGCCACCCTAGTTTGGACCCAGCCATATGCAAATCAGTCTTGACTCTGTGCCCCATGGGAACAGTCCAGACTGAATGCCAGGCCAGGTGCTCCCTGGACCTGAAACAAGCATCCTGGGACCGGTTTCAGGGTACCTCCAGATCTCTCAAGCCAGGTAGTTTTGTGTTGTTCCATATGGGTCCTGACTAACATGTCTTTGATTGAGGGGCCCTTTCTATATGTTATAGATGGATGGTGTCCTAACCTGTCTTTAAGGATCGGGTCTTGTGTCAAAATGTTCCATTTCTTTCTGATTATATGACTAAATTGCGCTGATTGGGTGTTATATGTGGTTATCAGTCTTATGGGTGAATCTTTCCCTGTCCCTTTTGATTTGGGTGCCTTGTATAAGGCAACATTTTTCCTGGTAGCATCTGCTTTACTCTCACCCAATTTTGGCATTTTGAGGGGGTACCCTCTGTCAATAAATCTGTTCCTCATCTCTCTCTTATTACTTTGATAGTCTGTCTCAGAGCTGCAATTTCTCTTGGCTCTCAAGAACTTGTTAAAAGGGATGCTCCACCTGAAATTGGGGGGGTGTCAGCTGGCAGAATTCCAAACAGAATTCCCTGGTGTTGTTTTCCTGAAAAGATTAGTTTCCAATTTGTTCTCTTTGATGGTAAGTCTGATGTCAAAGAAGTCTACTGTGTTTTGACTGTGTTGCATGGTAAATTTTAAATTAACTGTATTTTCATTCAGCTCTTTCAAAAATTCAAGGAGTTTTTCTTCCCTCCCCTCCCACACAAAAAATAAATCATTGATGTATCTCAGCCAGATGTTTACCTTGTTGGTCCACACATATATTATATATACTTAAAATAAATAAATGAAAAAATATTACATTGAGTAAATTAAACATTTTTTTCTGTATTTTTTAAGAATAAATATTCAGGTAAATCATATTTATATACATTTGCATGTTATAAATTTATTGTCCATTGTTAACAATTTCTTAACATATATGAAAATTCACAACATATATTTTTAACATTATTTTCGCATGTGTTTTATTAGTATATATTGAACAAATGTATATATAATATACTATTATCTAATTTACACATTGCAAGTTTTTTATAATTTCTTATAGCATTTTTTGATGTTTTACATGTTGAGTACTTTTTTACAAATGTTATTTAATGTATTTTAAATAATATTTATCATTCATTTCTATGAGGAGATAATCTTTTATTTAGTTTCAATTAGCAGCCATTTTCTTTTACCACAACCATCTACTTTGCAAGCTATTTGTGTTATTCTTACTCCAGTATGCCGAACCAGGTCGCAGTAAGGTGCTGCTGTTCGTTGGAACAGGTAAGTCCTTTTTTAAGGAAGTGTGAAGGGTTTTGATAGTAGGAGGTATTTCAGAGGAATTTTTGAAAGTGAGTTATAGTGTTGCTTGTTGGTTTTTGGTATATTTAGATGTATTGCTGTTAGTATTTTCTTTTACACTGCTTTAATAATGTATTACTATGCTATCTTAAATTGTGTAGTGTCAGTAATAATTTGATGATTAACTGTTACGTATATGTACTTTTGGGACTGTAATGTGTTTTGCGGGTGGGTTTTATCAATTTCTTTTACAGTTTTTTATCAACACACACATTCATTGGAGTATCAAGAGGTTTATGTTTTTCATTTTGTTTTAAAGGAAATCAGTTTTGGTTTATAATTAGAAGTGGCCAATAGAGTTGACAGAGTTTGGGGCACTCGGAGTTATGCTTGTAACATGGAGTTCCGGCCGAACTCCTCCAACCGCCGTGTGGCTAAGTTTTTTCTCACACACAGCTCACCAGCTGGTGAGCGAGAATTGGCATCCCCTAGTGTGATTTTTGGGTGGCAGGAGGGCACCCGGCGAGATATTCCCATCGCAGGCAGTCGCAACTGCTTGCAGTGAGAAAGCTGCTGCTGGAGTAGAAAATCTACTAAAGATGCAGCAAAATCAACCCTAGCTGCAGCGCCCTCTGGCATGCCATATGGTACCACTTGCACTGATCTTACAGCGTGTAACGTGCTCATGGTGCTAAAAATCAGTGTGACTAGTGTAACGTGCTGATTTCAGCCAGTTCAAGAAACTGCAGAATCTCTCGAAGTTTTCATATACCTCCGTGGAATTCAGAAAAGTGAAACTCTGCGAGTTCCGCAAATTCTGCCTACCCCTATTTATAATAAACCAATGGTTTTTACATTGATTTCCTTTTTTCAGGTTTCCTGGAGCGGTTCTTTTTAAAAACAGGTATTTTTTATAGAACCGTGATACTTTGGATTAATTTGAGGGATTTCTTTAGAATTTGTGATATTTTTGCAATTTATGGGGGAGATTTCTTGATTTATTTATCTTATTTTAGATGGATTACAAATTTTTGCTATGTTGAGTCAGAGAAAGATGTGCGGCTGCAGAACAGTAAGCTTTAATTCTTTAAATTATTTTTTGGTGGGAAATGTGATATTACATTGTTTATATGAAATATGTGTGATTGTTTTGTGGAATTGTTTGGATTATGTGTTGGTAATATTTCATGTGATGGATTGAATTGTATTTTACCTATTTTGGCTGATGATAGTTACATTTTTTCAAAACAATTTACATATAATTTTATTATATCAGTCTTTATTAATATTATTATTTTACACAGTTGTTTGACTGAGCTAATACAATATATTATATATTATTTGAAAGAAAGAGGGCCTCTGCGACCACTACGATGACCAGGCACCTGAGGCCGAAACCACCTCCCTCCCCAGCAATTCCAGCCGGCCCACCGGCCCCTCCTGGATCCCAGTCACCACCGAGGACACCACCGCAACTATGAGAGGCATCCACTCAGGGGCCCCACGGACCCCTGATCACTGCACATCTACCACAGACCCACCACTGCCATCGCACCTGAACTACGATGCACCATCAACACTACCTTCAAGACCGGCACCTTTTCCGATGACTGGAAACGCGCAGAAGTCAGACCCCTGCTCAAGAAGTCGTCTGAAGACTCCACAGACCTGGAAAACAACTGTCCCATCTCCCTCCTCCCCTACGTGGCCAAACTCACAGCAAAGATCGTCAATGCCCAGCTAACAACATTCATCAAAGTAAACTCATCCTTGACCCCTCCCAATTCGGATTCCGAAGCAATCACAGCACCGAGACAGCCTTACTCGCCGTCACAGATGACATCCGCTCCCTCCTCGACCAGGGACACACCACGGCCCTGATCCTACTCAACCTCTCTGCAGCATACAACACCATCTCCCAGAGCACACTCATCGCCAGACTCCATGACGCTGGCATACAGGGAACCTCCCTCAAATGGATCCGCTCTTCCTCACCGGCAGAGCACAAAGAATCAGACTACCACCTTTCCTCTCCAAACCCACGGAAATCAACTGCGGACTGCCCCAAGGATTGTCGCTTAGCCCCACGCTCTTCAACATCTACATGGCCCAGCTCGCCGCCATCGTCAGACAGCACGGACTCAGCATAGTATCCTACGCCGGTGACACCCGGCTCATCCTCACCCTCACCAAGGATACTGTCACCACCAAACTCAACTTCCAGGAAGGAATGAAGGATGTCTCATCCTGGATGAGCAGCAGCTGCCTGAAGCTCAACTCAGAAACAGAGGTCCTCATTCTTGGACCCTCCCCTCCGCATGGGACAACACCTGGTGGCCCACCACCCTTGGCAGTCCCCCAACCCGACGGACCATGCCCAAAACCCCGGCATCGTACTCGACTCCTCCATCTCCATGATCCGACAGGTCAACGCCGTCACCTCCAGCTGCTTCAACACCCTCTGCATACTCCGAAAGACCTTCAAATGGATCTCCCAAGAATCAAGGAAGACCATCACACACGCACTCATTACCAGCAGACTGGACTACGAAAATTCCATCTATGTCGGGATCAACAAGTCTCTGCTCCACAAACTCCAGACCATACAGAACACCACAGCCAGAATTGTCCTCTCCATCCCTCGACACGAACACATCACCCAACACCTGCGCAGCCTCCACTGGCTCCCCATAGAGAAAAAAGGCACCTTCAAGATACTCAACCACACCTACAAATGCCTCTACAACACAAGACCCAAATACCTCGATCCACTGACCTCGGCCTCGCCAAAACCCTGAGGATCCGCAAAACCAGGACAGGAGGAAGGGCTTTCTCGTACATCGTGGCCAAGACCTGGAATGAACTCCCAATCGACATCAGACGTGCCCCCACCCTGAACATCTTCAGGAAGTCACTCAAGACCTGGCTCTTTAACTGAACGGAGCTGCAACCCTCCCAGCGCCTTAAGACCCTCACGGGTGAGTAGCGAGCTTACTATTCCCCTGATTGATTGATTGATTGATTGATTGATTGAAATTGATGGAGTAGCCAGACGCAGTCTGATCTATCTTTGGTAGCTCAGCGGGTTTTGTGGAACTGGCAGGTGCCTCTTTTCGAGACATATTCACATAGAAGTTGGTATTAGGCCGAATCGAAATCTGTGTGTCATTTGTAGTTTGATGTTGCTCAGTTTCAACAGGTACAAGTTGCATTCCAATTTTGGTAACTCTTTCACTTTGTGGAGTGAAGTCTTCAAAACATATTATTCTTTCCATTTGAACTTCCCGTATGTTTGCAAGAGGAGATTGGTGGCTACCGAGGATCCCAAGTGGCCTACTGTTCGGCCACATAACGTGGTTAGATCAGATCAATTGAGATGAATCTCTTTTCTTTGCAGCCAGCAAGAGGTGGAAGAAGTACTGTTCTTGTTCCTTCGACAGCCATGACAGGAGCCAACCAGAAGACAGCAATGCAGACTGATGACTGTCGACACCAGCTTTTCCATGTCATCCAGCACGAGCTGTAGCGCTGGGCCTCCAACTCCAGTCTGCATTGTTGCCTTCTGGTTGGCTGTAAGTTTCACCTTGGTCTTCCGTTTGATGTCATTCCATCTCCTCTTGACCTTGTCCATTGTCCTCTTGTGCTCTCCGACGGCATTCACCTTGTCCACGATGTCCTGCCATATTCCAGTTTTGGTGCCCAATGACACGTTGGAGGTGACGAACAGTTGTTGATGGCGTTCCATCACCTCCGTGACTATGATCCTGTTCGCCTGCGGACTGAACTTCGTCTTCCTCTTCTTGTCATTGCCCTTCACAGTCCCCAAGATCCTGGGCTGGTCGTCCGGGGTGCTTGTGGGGTTGCGCCCGTCCTCTGCGCCTGCTCCGGCTGCCTCCATGGTGCTTGGGTGTTGGTCAGTTTGTGTTTGGGTGTTTTTCCTACTTTTATGGTGATTTTTCCCACCTGCCAGGTGTGTGTTGCAGGCTTGGCGCTGCTTCTCATTGATTTCCTCATCACGCTTTGGCCCATTGCAGGTTTTTTTGTGTTGTGGTTTGTGTTTTTATCTCCATCGAGGTGGTTGTATCGCGGACATTGTCTGTGGTTTAGGCAGACTATCACATGGTACCACCTTGTTGTGAATTCCACGTTGACACAGGGTTATTTTCCTGTGATGGGCTGCGATGTTGAGAGTTGCATTTAGCTACTCTTGCGGTAGTTATCACACGTTCTTGTGAATATACTCCTGTGATTCTTGCTGAGAATAACCCAGGGCTATTCTTATACTCTTGGGGCAGTCTATAGAATTGGCGCTGAGTGCCTAGAGCCGAGAATTATGTCAAATATCTGCTTGCGGGTGCTATATTTTGGCAGCAGAAAGCATTCGAGATATCTAGTGTTGTTTTGTAGTTTTCTGCACAATGTTATTCACAAATGTTCATGTGCATGTGTTCAAATGCTTGTAATCTAAAACTAGATGATATGAATTGTCGGGTTTCATTACGGGACACATAAGCTTATTCATGGAAGAGGTGCCGTTTTCAATCACACCTTGGTACACAAGTTGATCTAAGTTCTCCCTGACTTGTCTCTTTGCGTCATGTTTTATTGGGTACTGCCTCTGTGGAGTAGAAGAAGTTTTTAATAGGATTTGATGGTGAGGTGACTCAGCATCCCACCTTACATGGTTGTGGTAAAGTGCTGGAGCTAGCTCTCACTCCCACCACTGCGTTTACGAAATTTTAAGTGACTCTGGAACGAGGTCGGAGAAAGCTAGTAAAACTACATATTGCCCCTTAAGGCACTCCATAACGAACTCGAGCAGCTAATTGCTATCAGCCAAAAGGATGTTGTATCTATATGTCAGGTTCTCCCAAAAGAGACCTTTCACTTTCCTGGGTATGACCCCCTCCATTTGGAGCGTAATTTCGTATAAACGATGTGTGACACCTACCCATGTATCCAGTGTCTTCACCGTGATATGTTCATTCAACGCTGCTGTCACCAGAAATTCCATCAGGTTCTGGCGTGCTATTGATACTTCTGCTGCGCTGTCTAGCATCATCAGAGCCCATTCCCCATTCCAAAAAAGAGCCCTTCCTGGGCAGTTCTTATTTTAATGCCAGCTACCTTCTTCTTTTTAAATTGATGTTTAGTTTTGGGTTTATCTTCTTGTTTGATAATGTAGTCTGTAGAGGGATGTGTCTCGTTGTTTAGCTTGACTCACTCTTCTGAACGATGTTCTGACCGTCCTTCCCTCTCTGAAAGGAATCAGAGGAACCTGTATAAGTATCTTGATACCTGTCAGGTTTTTCAATATTATCACGGTTTCTAATATTGTATCTTTTTTCAGCGAGCTCCTATTGAGGACACCCACAGTGTGATCATGATGCATTCTGTTTTTTATTCTTTTATTGTTTGTTAACCATTTCTTTTTAGAAAATCGGGTGCTTGCTTCGAGTTATCCTTTTCAGAATTACCCGCCACTGATTTCTCAGGTCTGGCTCCCAAGTTATCTCTACCTAGTGAAGCATAGGTTTCTTTAATAATCGGAGGTAGTTCTCGCTCCTGTTGCCCAGGAGTGAGTTTCCTCAGGCGTTGGCGAATAGCCACCGCTGTTGCCTTCCGTTTTATGTTATTTAACATAATTGCTGATACCTGGGCAAAATTGTCCCATCAGTTTCATCCTAAAGTCCAGGTCAGGTTCTGCCCCGTACATTTTCTGTATTTATTTTAATATAGCTGGTAAAACTGCTATTGAGGGGGTACCATTACGTTCTGGTATAAATGGCAGCAAAAGTTGTCCTCCAAGTTGTACAGTCCTCTATCGGGTGAGCCATACCCATTGGCAAGCAAAATACTGCTTCAAGCTATGTTATTTTCTGTGCTATCCAGAACAGAATTTGCTCCTGTTTTGTGAGCATTCTTCCCATAACTGCGTTCAGCGTTTGTGGGCTGATAGTTGGTGTAGTCAATTTAGGTTGACCAGCTTGAGCAATCCGCGCAGGTTTAATTGTAAGTGTTCACATTAAGACCTATGTAAGGTTTCTGTATAGTTTTACTACGTCTCTGTAAAGTATATGTAATTTTGATGCTGACAATGTATCAATGACAATGTCTGGATGCGGTGTGTAAGCAGCTAGGACGTGCCAGGTCACTTCTCTGCTGAGCGGACTGAGTCCTGAGACAGTGAGCCTGTGACCAATCACTAATCATCAGTCAGCAAGAGAACTTGGGGGACTCCCTGAATATCCTTTTTATGGGTACACACCGCTGGTGCTCAGATGACCAGATACTAATGGGGGGGTTGCCATAATCATTAACACTTTTTCCACTCCAAATACAGGGGGCTGAATTATGAGCAATCATAATGTTGATCAAAAATGGCAGCCAAGAGTCAGCTTGGGACAGATTACAGCTGCGCCTCCAGAAAGCGTTAAGTAGCTGAGATAGTTATTGTTCTGCTAGAAGTTTAATAGTATATCAGTGCATGTGGCCAATTGCCCGTTGGCAAACCGGCCTTGGGTGGGAAGTTGGGGGAATGTTACTATTATTTAATGCAATCTCTATTTCCTACTATGCAGAGCAGGGGTTGCAATTGAGCAATGTGGTGTACAGCGGGACAACTGTGGCGTGGGGGGATGGGAGTGTGGGTTGAGTAGCTGACTGGGGAGACGGCATGCTGAGGGGTATCTTCACTTTTCTGCCTTCAGGGATTAAATGGCTAACAATGAATGCACACTTTTAACCTGGAAGGTGCGGGGGCTAGCAGGATGTGTTAAAAGACATAACATATACCAATACTTGCGTACCCACAAGGTCTCAATTGCATTAATACAGGAGATGCACCTCACCACACAGACATGAGCCTCACTGCGCAAACGCTGGTGGGGCACTGTCATAGGCACCTCATACTCCGGATATGCAAGGGGCGTCCTTATATGGGTGGCGCCAGGCACACCTCTTCAGGTGGCACATACTTGAATTGACCTTCAGGGCCGATACGTGATGCTGGAGGGCCATCTAGATGGAACTTCGCTGGCACTAGTTACCCTGTATGCCCTGAACACTGGGCAGGCACAGTTCCTACAATCACTCACGCCATCCCTGTTGTCTGACCCTACAGCGCCGGCACTATGAGGGGGGACTACAATTGTACATATGATCTCGACCTGGACCGGTCACGCCTGCCCCTCCTGGGAGCGCAATCCATTCAGACTTCAAGACACCTCAGGGAATGCAGGGATTGCAGGGATGCAGCTGAAAGACGCATGGCGTAGTCAGCACCCTGAATCACTCACATACTCTAATTACTCCTCGCTGCATGATTTGCATACACGGACCGATGCAATATTTTGCTCAATGGAAGCCCTGACTAGTGACTAGTGTAACATAAAAGGAATACTTAGCGCAGGTGCTCTCAGACCATTAGCCATTGCAACGGCACCTATCTTGGAGCGCTTGCAGAGTTAGGATCCCGACCTGGCTTCTCCTTGTCGCTGCGCTTAGGGACATGGCGTTCTACTCTACCATGTCACAGTTGATCACTACATACTTCCAGGAGAATACGGGCACTGCCTCCAACAGAGGTGTAGAGTGGAACATGTTTAAAGTTATTAGGGGACATGCCATCAAAACGACATACTGCTCATGCATGGTACTGACGGCAGACTTACGCAGACAGGAGGCGGAGATCCAAAGATTTGAAAGCCTGGTGCCCACGGACCCTCTGGTGACTCCTCCGCTGGCCAAGGCGCGGCTAGCATATAAGGAGCCTTCGGACAGTCTATGTGCGCTTGACTACAAACACTATCTGACCCGACAACACACAGAAGGCAATAAAGCAGGCAAAATGTTAGCTTGGCTCTTGAAACCTGATGCCTCCCAACCTTTAATCACAGCGCTATATATAGTGAAGACGTGCTAGTAAACACTCAGGCGGCAATTAATGACTCATTTTATAAATATTAACCAACTTTGTACAGGGCGCCAGTAGCTGATAGCCTCCCCTGCATACAGCGCTTCTGAACACCAGTGCAGCTTTCGCAGGCACCAAAACCCCAACACGATTTGCTAGAGGAATCTATTACAGAGGACAAAATATCAGACGCCATTACGCAGTTAGCAGTGGGTAAGTCTCCGGGCACTGATGGCTGGCCATCAGAGTTCTACTCTACGTACTTTGAAAAACTTGTGCCCAAGTTACTGAACGTCTATCAGGACGCTTATGAAAGAGGAGAACTCCAAGCATCCTTGAGAGAAGCATTGTTAGTAGTACTGCCTAAACCGGGTAGAGACCCGCTGCAGATGGCGTCATATCGACCCCTGTCCTTATTAAATACTGACTATAAAATATTGGGAAGGTGTTGGCTGATAGGCTAATAGAAACGGCATCCCTTCTGATACATGAGAATTGGAACGGCTTTATCCCAGGGAGTAGTACCATATTGAACCTGCGGCGGCTGTTCAGGCTAATGGACTGGGCCTGTGCGGAGGCTGACAAACCCTGGTTGGCAGCCTTGGATATTGAAAAGGTATTGAATACACTAGGGTGGCAGTATCTGCTGGAAGTGCTGGGCAAATTTGGGATTGGGTCCAAATACTTGCGCTGTGTGTGTATACTATACACTAACCCGCAGGCACAAGTAAGAACAGGGCGCGACATATCCCCACAGTTTGTCATTGAGTGAGGCACCAGACAGGGCTGCCCCCTGCCGGCTATCCTATTTGTATTTGCTATGGATCCCTTAGCATGCAAACTGCGACAACGGGTGTTGGACTGGGGTATCCACGCATATAGGCAGTGGCATATAATCTCGCTATATCCGGATGATGCACTGGTCTACATCCAGGGAAGGGCACTGTACTGCAGGATCTGATGACGCTCCTGGATGCCCACACACAGGCCTCAGGCCTTCGGGTTAACTGACCTAAGTCAGTAGTTTTTCCCATGAAAGCGATCCCACCGGATCGGAGACAGGGCATGCCCAGAACCCCGCTGGAAAGGGCATTTGACACCTTTAAGTATCTGGGCATGCAGATCTACCACTCTAGCCCAGACGTCATAGACGGGAACCTGGGTAAGGCGGTATCCAGAGCACGTGCAACGCTGCCGTTCTGGCAAGGTAGCCCCTTGTCCCCTATGGGAAGAGTGGCCATTGCCAAAATGCTGCTTCTCCTGAGGATTCTCTACTTTTTTACTGCTTTCCCACACAGGCTGGCTCAGAGTATACTTAAGGAACAGGAGGTGCTTCTGGTGGCGCTCATATGGGGTGGCTCCAGGTCTCAAATGGCACTCCATAAACTGTACCTGCCACTCACAGATGGGGGACTGGGGTCACCAAACTATGAGTACTAACATGCTGCCGCACAGCTCCAGTGGCCAATGAGATGGTTGGAGAGTGCCCAGGTGACAGAGATGTCCAGCTAGGCAATGCCCTTAAGACTTACTGCCATAATAGAATGGCTATTGGGCTCCACTACTCCAATACAAAAAAAGCAGGGCAACCTGCTAATGACGCCAGCCAGGCTTAGCTGGCTAAGATACGTGATGCCTAAAAACCAAGCGTCACCATATGTTCCTATGATCACACTCGAGATTCTACATTTGCTTGTCATGACCGCCCGGAATTAGAGTCCTGGGCAGAGGTAGGACTGAATACCTGGGGCAACTTATTTGCGGATGCACAGCTGCAGAGCCTGGAAGAAAGAGGACTTCGGTATCACACAGGGTACTTTTATGCTTTATGCACTACTGGCGCGGCAATTCCACCAAACATGGGGGAACGTTGAGAGAATGGGACACATCACAGGTGCTGCAGACTTTGCTTACACATGGAAAGGGCAGACATGCAGTGACAGCGATATATAGCTCCCTAACGCCTGGTCCTAGTCCGCTATTGGCAAAGCTTCGTACGTATTGGGACTCCGAGTTGTCAGCCACCATGAATGATAAGCAGTGGGCGCAATGTATAGGGTATCCCAAACTTGGATCCACAAATGCTAGAGTGAAATATACGCAGTTTAATTCTTTACACCAAACATGCTTAACACCGCACAGACTGGCCTGCATGTATCCTACATCAGTCGATATATGCCCTCGCTGCTCAGGTACAGATGCAAAGTTCCTCCACATGGTCTGGACGTGCCCCTGCCTCGGGGCCTACTGGAGAGAGACCGCGGCGACATTAGGTGAAGCAACCAACACTATAATTCCAGCCCAAGGCCTACACTTCTTACTTGGCATCACTAAGCATACTGCAGTGCGAATAAACCTCAATAAATTCCTAGACCTGGCTTTGGTATTAACAAAACGAAGAATAGCCTTGTCTTTGCAATCAAGTGCAGCTCCCAATACGTGCATTTGGTTATTGGATCTCCTAAAGGCATTGGTGGTGGAGCACACAACTCCAACGCTGAAGGCACCCCAACAGACTAACCCCATGGAATGGCAGGAATACTTGTTGTTTGTGGAAGGCAAATTGAATGCACCTAGACCCACCCAAGGATGAATGGGTTTCCCATGTTGGGCACTAGCAATACCATGCTAACATATAGCAGTGCGCGAGATGTGCACCGATCCAGGCACGGCCAGGTTTAATGAGTCACGATCTCCGGCTCTCGCGAGCATGCAACAGGGTGCTGTGCACAATATCCCCCCCTTCTCTCTCTCCCCCCGCCATCCTCCTTCTCTTCACTGCTCCTGCTGTCCTTCAAAAAGTACACACAGAAGCAGTCACCATAACTCATATATGACCCAAATCACATAGTACATGTGGGTTATCTGAGATTGAATTGTTTGTGTTCATTGTGAATTGGTTGGTGTGAAAGTGTAGAGGTAACCAAAAAAAGGGAAAGTCAGTTGTTTTATTTGCTGATTAGAAAGTGGACAACATACATACACATGTACCAAAGGTTAGATATGGGTTTCTTTATTTTAATGTCACCAACATGCAGAGTAGCCTGGTTCCCCACCAAACATCAAATGTGTAAATGTCACTGTATTGTTTTGGATGATAAAGCTGGCAGATTGTATTATGCTTAACCTGCGAAAACACGAATAAAGACAATAAAAAAGAAATATCCTGTGTACCTCTGCCATTTGTGTATTCACCACCTGGGTTCAGAGTGACAGGACCAGAGATGTGCATTCACACTAGACAGACACAAGGGGAGTTGAGGTGTGCCTTGCCTTTCCTGGGTGACTCAGCCAAGCTGAATAGACCTGGCTGCATTTAGAGTAGTAGGAGGAGTTGTCATTTGCACCTGAATAGACCGTGGCTGCCTTCGACAAAGCTGTTTTCCCTCCTGGAGTGAACATGGTCTAAACCAGGCAGAACTTTTTGCCAACTTCAAAGGGAAATGTTGTATAAATACTAGAGCTCTGACCCTAGAACTTTAGAACTCTTTTGGATCATGCAAGAAGAAGAGTTGGAGAAGCAGTGAGGAGAGACTACTACTTTGCTGCATGCTTTGCAGTGTTGGCCTGGGGTGGCTGCCTGTCTTGGCAGGGAAAGTACTGGACTGGGTTTCCCTCATCCTATTTGCCTTAGTTTCTCCGAGGGCTTGATGTAGAGCTTTCCACCTGTTCAAAAAGTCTCAGGAACAGCAAAGACTACAAGTTCATTTGCTACTAGCACTGGGAACTGTGTGTTTTGTGCTGCAACTGAAGAAACAGCAAGCCGACGCCATCAACGAAGCCACTGCCGGCTCCGTGACCAGAAAACACCACAGAGGGCACTGCCTCACGTCGCACCGCAACCCTGGTCTCACCAGCGATGTCGCTGCTCGCACCCTGACCTGTGGGCACCGCCTATCCTTCAGAGTGCTGCCCTGGTATACCTGATGACACCACAACACCATGTCTGCTGCCTGCACCTTGACCTGTCGATACCACCTGTAGAGAACACGGAGCACAGTCCCACTTCGCACCGCAGCCCTGGTCTCACCGACAGTGCCGCTCCAAGCTGACATCTACACTGCTGCCTGCATGTGGTTTGAGGGTACCGCTCGTAAGTAACACAACGCCCCATCCCACACTGCAGCCTTGGCTCACCGACATTGGCGCCGTCGACTCCGGTTCGTCCGCCAACAACATCACTTCAACGACGACGCTGCCTGCACCACGACCTGCTAGCACAGCAATGAGCACTGCCCCACTTCCCACCACAGCCCTGGTCTCCTGGACACACTCACCAAGCCGCTGCCTGCACTGCCACTGGAGGGCACTGTACGCCGCACCGCTGCACTTCACTCTGCAGACCCGACACCAGTGCACCCAACATCAACCGCACGGAGTTTGACCAGCAACGCGTGTACCTTCAAGGGCCTCACGACTCCTGCCCTGACCTCCAGGATTGTCGAATGCCGGCACTGGCTTCCCAGAGCGCACCATGAGGTCCCCAACACCCTGCATTTCTAAAGGTACTGTTTTGCAGGTCTCCCCAATAATGCAGCTGGCACGCAATGTAGCAGTCAGCCAGAACTGTTTGATTTGTTTATTCACGACACCGTGATTGCCCCAGATGGAGCTATCGACTTCAACAAACTGTTTTTAAAGTCTATTTCTGCTTCTTGAGTATTTTTGTGTTTACATTTCAATGAACTTTGTGCATAATACAATGAACACGTAATTTAGCATGATTCAGCAGTTGATAGTATACATTGCAACAACAGTATAGCTCAGCAACCCGATGAGCAATGCAGATAGTGGCTATGTGGGCATAAACGAGGCATGCAAGCATATATGAGTACAGTATCACAGGGTATGGGCCTATATCTAGAGTAGCATAGCTGCTGTAAGTGGTCTCTCAGGGTAGTGTATGTTGAGAGTTTTCGTTTGGGGGGCTAATATGTTTGTCAGGGTCATCCAGACGGTGAAGATATGCCACCAGGGGGGCCCAAATATCAAGCGGGCGGCTCGCAAGGGGCAAGAGGTTCCAGTACTCGGTCAGATGTGTTTGGCATTGTGCTGCATCAGCAAGTCACTCCTTTGTCAATGGTGCTGGTTTACGACCCCAATGCATTGCCACCCTTCTCTTTGTCAACAGTGGCAAAATCGGCACCAATCGGTGACTGGCATTGATGATTGTCTTAAAATATCCTAATAAGCACGTGAGCGGTTCTGGCGTGATGTAGTCTAGGGTGATGGCACTAGTAATCTTACACACTGCTCGCCATAAGTCAGCCACTTTTTGACATGTCTAGGCTTGGTTTATGAACGTGGTGTCTGGCACAGAGCATCTCACACAGTGTGCATCGGTAGCTAGGCCCATTTTGTAGAGGGCCGAAGGGGTGCGGTATAATCTGTGTCAAAATTTGAGATGTATCTGTCTCAGTCTGTGGTAGGGGAAGAGTCTTTCGGTCTCCTTGCAGCAGTATTGCCACTGGTCCTCAGTCAGCCCAGTGGCCAGGTTTGCCACCCAGGCAACACGGGCACGTTCAGTGTTTGTGCTAGTGCTAGTGTAAGCGAATAGAGCCTAGTGATAAGTTTGCTGGGCAATGTGGTTATGTGAGTATACTCAAGTGCCTTGTTGACCGGTGGGGCATGAAGGAAGTTCTTGTTCATGCTTCTGCAGGATGCCCGCCTTTGATAGTAGAGTAGGTTTCAGCTGTACGTGTGGTGGAGAGAAACTGGCCATCTGGGTAGAGGTCTGCATCGGTGCATATGCCCAGTGATGCAGAGTGGTGTGCCTTCCCTTTGTTGTGTAGTGGAGGAAAGGAGGGGTTTTTTGGTAGCTTCATTGATGGCGTGTATAGTGTGTCAGTGGCAGTCTGTTTGCGGATACCCTCCCATGCCCAGTGCACGCACTCCACTGTATTGATTTCAGCTCTGGGCGCTTTATTTGACAATAATAGCACCGTATGGCACGGCCATGGGGTAGCCTGGTCTGTTTATGCCGCCAAGTGTGGCTGGAAGAGTAGTGGGTGCAGTCAGAAGTGCAGGAAGCTGGCCTGGGCACAATAAGCGTATAATTTAAGGTCCGGGTCCCCCAACCCGCAGACTGTGAAGGGTGGTATCGGAGTTTCATAGGCAACACATAGGTGCCTGCCAGCCCACGCAAGCGTGACTATGTCTGACTGCAGCTGCTTAAAAAATTGCACCGTGAAGGGGAGCAGAAAAAGATATAAGAATTTCGGCAAGACCACCATTTTCACTATCGTGATTCGACCTGCCAGAGAGAAGGGAAGTTTATTCCATGTTGGGATTTTAGTTTCGAGCCATTCTATCGCCCGGCCATATTTTGCATTCCAGAGTTTATCCAGGTCCCTGCTCAGCCATACACCGAGGTACCTGGTTGGTTCAGTGGCCCATTTGAACAGAAACTCAGTTGGGTGGGGGAGTGTCGCGTCAGTGAGGGGGAATACGGTAGATTTGCTCCCGTTTATTTGCACGCCTGAGTGGCCACCAAATCGGATTACCTCCCTCGACATGGGCGTGAGGTTTTTGAGTGGTTCACGGATATATATTGTGATGTCGTCCACATTCATAAAAATAACTAGGCTGCGGGTTGAGAATCTAATACCAAGTTCCGTGTGGTGTTGGCATAGGCAGGCCACCATCGGTTCTATCACGAATAGCATCGGAGAGAGCGGGTAGCCCTGCCGTGTGCCTGTGGTGATCGCTTTGGGGTTGGTCATCTGTTTATTGATTTTAATATATGCCAAGGGTAGTGTGTATAATAAATAGGTTTTTTGGATGAACTGCAAGCTAAAACCCAGACGGCCAAGGACCAAAAAAAGAAACGGCCACTCCGGAGAGTCGAATGCCTTGGTGGCATCCAGAAGAGCCTCCACCACAGGCAGCAAGGCGTTAATTAGGTGCAGTACAGAGAAAATCGTACACAAATACCATACTGATCGGGTTGTATAATTAGAGGCATGAGCGGCAGGAGACGATTTGCTAATAGTTTAGCAAATATTTTATGATCAGTGTTAATTAATGAGATGTCTAGTTTTAGCATGAGTGTGATTAGTGCCTGCCAGAGAGTAGGGGGGAGATGGTCCAGTGTGACAGACTAACTATACATCTCAGCAAGGTAGGGAATCAGAATGGGCGCATACTCTTTATAAAATGCAGGGGTAAGTCCGTCTGATCCCAGCGCCTTGTCGCCCGGGAGGGCGGCAATAACATGAGCAATTTCTTCTGTCGTAAATGGGGCATCCAGGTATTCTCGATGTCCAGGGTCGAGCCAGAACAACTCAATGGAATCGAAGTACTGCAGTAGAGTGTCCTGGAGGTATGTTTCCCTGCCATGTATAATTGAGGGTAGAAGGAAGGGATAGTAGCTGCTATTTCAGCAGGGGACATGATCCTCGCGCTGCTATCATCGAGCAGTTCAGTCACACATGTAGAGACGTGGGGCATTCTCAGCAGGTTAGCTAGTGTTTTACCATGGCAATTGCCTTCCCCATTTTGACGGGCCCTGCCAAGGCGGCTCATCTCACGTTCCGCCGCAGTTTAAAATTCATGTAGCTTTGCTCTGATGTCTGCCAATGTGGCAGGGGTGGGGCTGGTGTTGTACAACCGGTCCAGTACTTTGATTTCCAATTCTAGCCTCTCCAGAGAGCAGCGGACAGCCAGAAATACTCCTGACTGCTTGACAATGCAAACGTCACAGATGATTACTTTAAACGTCTCCCACAAGTTGAAGGGGAGTCGACCAACCCATTGTTTAATTAAAAGAATTCTATTATGGAACTACTCAGTTCTTCTTTAAAAAAGAGTCTCTTAGAGCAAAGGGGGGTAATCTCCATGAGAACATGCCCAGCAAGATTTGCGGGACTTTGAGGGTCAGATGTACAGGGGAGTGGTTGGATAGAGTGAGCGCCATGTGCTCAACGGAGGAGATTCAGCATACAAAATATCGGTTCACTAGCCATAGGTCTAAATGGGACCAGGAGTTGTGTGTGGTAGAGATGCAGGTGCCCTCATGTCTGTTGGAATGTGAATGTCGCCAGACATCTATGAGCATGTTGTCTAGCATCAGTTAGTGGAGCACTGCAGTGGCTTGAGGGTGTTGCAGTCCAATGCCTGAGCGGTAGAGCATGTTCTGTAAGGCGATATTGAAACTGCCGCCCCAGACAATTGGTCAGGGTCCGTGTGATGAAATTATCGGCCAGATGTGGAGGAAGAAGTCTGCATCGTCCAGATTGGGTCCATATATGGCTGCCATAACTAATGGTTGCAAGTACAGCGTACCTGTCAATATAACATATCTACCGGCGATGTCAATGTGTAAGTGCATGGTGCGTAAGGGAAGGTCTTTTTTTAAGTAAAATGGCGACACCCCTCGCATAGTTAGAATATACCAAGGAGTGAGAAGGGCCCCACCAGCAGGCCCGTGAGCATGTGGTGTTAGTGGTGGAGAGGTGCGTCTCTTGCAGAAAGCATATGTTCACGTTGTGTCGAGCGAGATAGGCGTGCATGGGTCGGGATTTACAATGGTCGTTAATGCCTTTTATATTCCATGTGAGGAATGTCACTTTAGTCATATATGAGCTCTTGGATGTGTTCACTATCTTACTCTATCGTGCTGCCGTTCAGGGGAGGAAAAAGCGTAGCTTGGCATGCTGTGGTCCTTTCGCTTGGCATAAAAGGTAACAGATTCAAATCTGTAAGCAAACAAGGAGGAGTCAACTCCGGGAATAATGGTCCCAGCTCCGAATACCCCAAACTAACTGCCCATGCCCACCCCTCTCCCACTCCAACCCCCAATCAGGTTGAGGCATAGATCCCTCCCTACCCAGAAACTCCCAACTTGGAGAATAGTAGAATAGTAGAGGTTTGTGGGACTCATCCCATTGGGGTACGTGGGCTCTGCTGCACTATTGCCGTCCACAGGGCAGGGCGCCCAAGCAGAGTGTTGCATACGGAGGCGCTGCTTGAAGAGTTAGTTTTACCATTTTGGAAGGACTAGGGGAGATATTTTGTGCTGATGCACTGAGGAGCCAGTGTTTTTGAATGCAGTTCCAAGTCTCAGGGAGGCCCAGCTAGACAAGCAGAGCGATGCAAAGGGTGCTAATAATTGTCGCTAGTGTAGCCGTCAGCAGCAGGCATGGGAGGGCTGCGTGAGTGAGTGAAGCTGTTTAACATACGCCATGGCCGCTTTAGGGTCTGTGAAATGGCTCAGTTTATTATAAGTGTCAGTGTGCAATTTGGCAGGATACATGGGAAGATATTTGAAATTCAGTTGTTGAAGCAGTCGTTTGACTGGTAGAAAGTCTCGTAACAGCAATTCTACATAGTACTCCATTTTGGATATGGCTGTGGATTCCAGGACTCCAGTAATACAAAGATTGTTCCAGTGGGGCGGGATTCAAGATCTTCATTTTTGGCCCGGATAAGCTCTAGTACTTTATCCATTTTCAGCAGGCGCTGGCGGTTTTCCACACTGGTATCATCTGCGTCTGACACTGTAGTTTCCAATTGGGTTGATCCGGCTGTCATTGGAATCCACACGTTGTTTGACTTGATCCAGGCAGGTCCCCAGGTGATCTATTTTGTGTTTAGTTTTAAAGCAGGATTTGACCTCAAGGAGCAGTGAGCGTATATCCTCGTCCTGGACCCCTACAGTGTCAGTTTGTGTGGCATGTTCCTCTGCAACCGGGGGTGGGTCACCCCATTTGCCGGAACAGCGCCTCTCAAAGGAATCTTAGGCTGTTGTGGGAAGCAAGTTTGTGTTATTAATTATTAATTGCTTGTTAATTAATATTAATTTATTGATAAATAAATATGGTAATTGTGTAATTTTTTTTAGGTGTTGGTTGTGGGGTTATAGTGTTATAGGGTGGAAAGTAATTTATTTTTGATTAATTAATAATTAGTTGTTAATTTCTATTAATTAGTTGATTGAAAGTGCATTATGTCTATGACCTCTAGGCAACGGGTCAGGACAAAAGGCAGATCTTCGGAATCAGCTAGCAGACGGCTCGAATGGGATTATTCTGCTTCAACATTGACAGCATGCACTGGCAGTGGGTCTGAAGTAGGAGGCACAGGTGGAACTAACGACACTGGCAGTATACCATCTCCGACATTGGAGCTACTGTATGTGACTCTTAAACAAATGCAGGGCAAAGCCAGGCAGGAAAGCAAAAGGTCGCAACTCACTACTAAGAAGCTACAAGGGGCAATCCGCAAAACAAATAAGCTATGCTCTGTCATGTCTGAGCGGATAACACATGTAGGAACTCAAACTGTTGCCGTGGGGGAGGAGGTGGAGAAACTGCATATATTTAAAGCAGCACAGGAAAAACAAGCACGGGATGTAGACTGGAAACTCGAGGACTTCGAGAACCGGCAGCGCTGAAACAATGTCCGGCTGCTCGGCCTTGAGGAAAATGTGGAGGGACAGAACATTCTGGCCTTCATTGTGAAGTTACTGAAGGGTGCTTTCCCAGACTTGTCCCACTGGAACTGGGAGATGGAAGTGCAGCGGGCACATCGCTATCCAATGTTTAGGAGAGCTCAGTCTAAAAATCAAGGGGAACGACCGAGAGCGATATTGATCTTCATTGGCAATTTCTTGCCAAGGCAGGCAATTATAGACCGAGCTAGACCCGATTCAAAAAAATCATCAGAGGGTCATACCTTCTTTGCTCGGCCGGACTTTTGGCACACAACTGTCGAGCGGAGATGGAGGTTACGCCAGATGATCACCCCGTTTCAGGGAGCGGGTTGTGAAGCCTTTTTGCTCTTCCCTGCATGGCTCAAGGTTATCCACAAGGGGAGGGCTAGAATGTTTTTTTCTGAGATAAAAGCCCAAGAGTTTCTCACAGAACTAACTGAATCACGAGGGGCGAGGGGCGAGGGCCCTGGCCAATGTAGTAGAAAGTGAAAGGGGAAATACAGGGAAGGACTGATGTTTCCTTCAAGACGGTATATGCATACCCTAAGGGGATAAATGTATAAATGTATATGAAGTCTAGCTTGGTCAGAAACCATTCGGTTAGCAATGTACTATGGGTTATAGGGCACGGGAATAAAGAAAGTAGTCTTAGGAAAGATACTATTTGTTTATTGCTGAGACATGGTTCTTTGCTGAAAATTTGGGGGGATGGGCTGGGGTTTATTATTTTTTTTAGATTGACTTAAGGATCTATCCATCAGGGTTAGGAAGTATTTGGTATCAGAGCTCACTGGAGAGGGGGCGCCGACGCTGCCGGAGAGGGAGTCTTCTCGGTCACACTTAGGTCATGCTTGACCTAATTGCCTGTATGGGAGGTAGGGGTGGGGAGTGGCTGGCCCGGGGTGACCTTGGAGTGGGTTGGTGTGGGTTCAGCACAGTGTGAGGTATTTCGATTTGCGAGGCTAATGAAGGGGCAGCATAACTGGACTCAAGATGGCTTTGTCTGGTTATTTGAGGAGGTTCCAACAATGAGTATGAATGAAAAGGTGGGGTCTGAGAGACTTATTGTAAGAAGAATTTATTGTATGGAACTGAGAAATCTTAAGACATGAGTTTGCAGATTCTGACAGAGAATATATGTGGGCTTAATGACCAGAATAAGAGGAATAAGGCAGCAATTTGGCTGAAATCTTTACGCGTGGACTTCCTTTGTGTACAAGAGACACATATAGAGGGCAGTAGAGCTCGTATGATGGAACAACTTGGGCTCAAACTGTTGGCATATACGACAAAGGGCTCTCGAACTCGGGGGGTGGCAATCCTTACCCGAAGGAAGGATGTCAGGGTCCTCAGAAAGTTCGTAGATCAATGGGGTCGGTGGGTAGTGATCGAATGCTTGTTAAATAATTTTAAATTTACGCTTTGTTCGGTGTCTGGCTCAGCATGTGACGATCCAGAACTCCTAGAAACCTTGGATTCTAGTCTGGCAATGTGGCCGGCTCCAATAATCATTTGCGGGGAATTTAATATTAATGGCTTGAGGATACGATGGGGTTTGCTACGAAGTAAGTACTCCGGAAAGAAAAGAAAGGTTGGTTCTGCCCTAATTAATCTAGTGCGTAACAATGGTCTGACCGATGTATGGGCATATTTGAAACCCTCTGAACCAGGTAGTACTTTTTTTTCTGCCCCACATAAGGTAGTTTCCCGGTTGGATTATTTTTTTGTCGTCAAAAGAAGGAAAGACTCTGGGAACTGCTAGTCCGGGAAGAATTAAATAAACTTGAAGAAGCCTTAGCCACTGCTACCTGCACTGGAGGATCGATAGAGAGAATATCATCTCAGCTGGGTATAAAAAAGGCTGAGGCGGGAGAATATCTTGCTAAGAAAGCAGCTGAGATATATTTGTCTAAAAAGAGCACTGTTATGAATTAAACGAGGGGGTGGGACATACCCTGGCAGTAAGAGCTAGGCAAAAAATGGCAGCTGGGGAGATTTCTGAAATCTATGATATCAACAGAAAGGTAATATCAGACACATTGGGTAATCGAGAAACTTTTAGGCTGTTCTATCAGCATTTATATAGCAGAGGACCATTAGTGTCGGTTGCGGATATTCGCAAATTTCTAGATCAGGTAGCTATACAGAAGGTAGACCTTGAAGACAAGGAGGAACTTGAGAACATGTTCTCCCCGGAGGAAATATGGGGTGCTTTGCAGGATCTGCCTTCTGGAAAAAGCAGTCGGTCCGGATCAGATTCTGCTGGAATTTTATAAGATCTTTAAAGACTCTATCGGACCAGACTTTATAGAAGTTATGTTGCTAGCCCAAAAGGGTGGGTTGGCACCCGAATCCTGGGCGGGAGTAGATGTTGTTGTTTTTTTGAAAAAAGATAAACCATCTAGAGAGCCGGGCTCATACCGTTTTATTACATTATTAAATAGCGATGTAAAAATCTTCTCTAAAGTTTTGGCTATGCGACTAAATGGTATTTTAAAAAGAGCTATTCACCCCTGTCAGCACGGGTTTATAATGGGTCGGGGAACTACACAACACATACGGCGGGTGATCACTCTCTTTGATGCGACGGAGATCTCAGGAGACCCTATGGCTGCTCTGTTATTAGATGCTGAGAAGTCATTCGATAGGGTCTCCTGGGATTTCCTGTGGGAATCGATGAGATGGTTTGGGCTGGGGGAAGACTTTATTAAGTCTATTCAAGTGTTATATGTGGCACCGACGGCTCGTTTAAGCCTAAATGGTAATTATCATCTTCCTTTTAATATACAGAGAGGGATATGACAGGGGTGTCCGTCCTCACCCCTGCTATTTGCTATTTATATGGACCCCCTAATAAGGTTATTTGAGTCTAATGATGGAATTTGCCCAGTTGTAAGTCAGGGGGTTGAATCTAAAGTCCTTGCCTATGCCGACGATGTGGCTATTGTCACCGTAGATCCACTCTCGGCACTGGAAGCAGTCGAGTCAATTGCATTAGAGTTTGGCACATACACTGGATAAGCACTTAACAGATCCAAGACTCAAATAATAAAGAATCGGTTTGTTAACTACGAGGATTCGGCAATATATCTAGGCAATAAGGGTCACGTCAGACTTAGAAAAGTTGGTGGCTATAAATATGGAACCTGTAATTAGGAAGGCGAGGCTTGACTTTGATGGGCTGAATAATCTTCATCTGTCTCTTGTGGGACGGTGTAACGTCATCAAGATTATGTTTTTACCAAAAATCTTGTATTTGTTTAGGGCAATCCCTTTGGAATTTCAAAAATCCTGCTTATCATTTTGGAAGGTTTAGTTAATCGATTTGTTTGGGCACACAGGAAAACTAGGAGGGCTTTAAGGTATATGTCACTGCCACGGGAAAAGGGGGGTTTTTCAATTTCTGATTTCCGTAGTTGTTATTGGGCAGCTGCTTTGCAATATATGGGAATTTTAGTTGAATCATGTCCCGGGGATACGGAAGGGGAAATTGAGCTCCCAGATGTTTACAAATTATTATTGGGTGAACACGCTGAGAATTGTTTTTGGAAATTTACAGAGCCCTGCTATTATAAGAGGACAAAATTCAAGACCTTGTTATCGGCCTTCAAGATCTGGGGGGCCCTAAAAAAGAAGATCGGTCTGGGGAGACCTAATTATTATACGGTGCTCTACAAAAATCCTACCCTTCCGGAAATCTTCTCAGATGAGATTATGGCCGGATGGGCTATAAAGGGCGTTCGAAAAGCTGGGGATTTAATTTGGAATGAAGGGTTTCGGCAATTTAGAGATATTCAGATGGAGTTCGGGCTGGAAAGGGGTAATTTTTTAAAATATTTACAGCTGCGTAGTTTTTTGGGCAAAAAAATTGGGAGGGCTAGTGGGTTCAATAGCAATGCAATTATTGACATCATGCAACACAGTACTAAGGGATCTATTAAGCTAATATATGCTGAACTGATTAGCTTAAAACAGGATGACTTAACTAAACTTGAGAGTAAATAGGTTGAGTGCGTAGGGGCTGCTCCAGACGCACTTACGAAATCTCTAGAGCTGGCCAAGACGGTTTTGTGTTCTGCCGGGCTATAGGCCCAACACTTAAGAACTGTTTTCTCTCTATATTATACTCCGGCCAAAATAGCACAGTGGGGTGGGCAATCTGGGATTATGTGTCCAAGATGTGTGGGGATGGAAGCAGATTTGGTGCACATGTTCGCATCTTTCCCTCTGCTGCAAGGGTTACTGGAATCAATTATGAAATTTATAGAACGCTCACTTGGATTAAAAATTATAATAACCCCTGAAGTAATCTTGCTAGGTATTAGTAGCATGAGACCAAACAAGACATCTTACCAATTCCTCTTTGTTGCTATTGCGGTTTTTAGGATCAATATTGCTTCTGCTTGGCTAGATCCTCTTCCCCCTACCTTTCAGCAATTGTTGGCTCGGCTGCTCTCTATATACACACTAGAGAGGGCGATTTATGAAAGGAAGGGGAAGAAAGCGAAGCTGTTGGGACGGAATATCTGGGCTCCAATAATAAGATGGAAGGAATAAGATTGACTGAAAATCACCAAGGGATTAAAATTCGACACAAGGCTAGTATAAACTGATCAAGTATAATTAAAATATGGGAAGTTTGATTTATGTTATATATTTTCTGCTGTCATAATTGTTTTATCCTTGCTGATTGTCTATTTTTCAGTTGTTGGTCTCCTCGTATCTTGCCTAATTATTTGATTGTTTTTGTGTTCTCCGCTTCCCTCCACTAAACCTTGCATTTCTGTTGTTTTGTTTAATCGGTCATTTTTACTGTGCTGATACCCTGGGAGAAAAACTGTAAAATCTCAATAAAAAAACAAAATAAATAGAAAATGTATTATGTAAATTGTTTAATTAATTCAAAGGGCGGGTTGTGGGTTTTATAGGGGTAACAGATGGGAAGTAATTTATGTTTAATTAATTAATAATTAGTTATTAATGATTATTAATTAATTACTTGAAAATTAAATATGGAATGTGTGTAATTAATTTTAGGTGTGGGTTGGGGGTTTATAGGGGTAAAGGGTGCGAAGTAATTTTTGTTTAATTGATTAAAAATTAGTTCATCATTAATATTATTTAATTAATTTATATTTAATTAGGGTATTTGTTTATATTTTTTGTGTGTGGGTTTTATTGTTATAGGGGTACAGAGTGGGGAGTAAATTAATTTTACTTACTTTATGATTAGTTGTTAAATACTATTAGTTTTTTAATTGAAAATACGTTTTAACTGTGTAATTGATTTTTTAACAGTTTACTTTTAGTTGAGGGTTGTGGGGATTATAAAGGTTAAGTGTGGGGAGTTAAGTAATTTTTATGAGTATTCATTTTTTTAAAATTAATAACATTTCTTTAATTGGTAAATATGTATGTTAGTTGAGGAAGTATATTTTTTTAATTTAGATGTGGGTGGTGAATTGTGTGGTGTTATAGAGTAGGAAATAAAAAAAATACATTTATGTAATAATTCATGTTTTTGTTTGTAAATAATTGTTCATTAATAATATTTATTTGTTTGGAAATTATTTATTTTATTTAATATAATAACTGTAGGTATTTGTTACATGTATTTAACATAATAATTTGTTTTTTTGAAAAGTTTAATATTAAATATATTTGTATTTGAATTTTTACCATATTTACATATTTTTTAACGTATGTTGTTTTTAAATATTTTTATTTTAATTAAAATGTTGTTTGTTTTCAATTTTGAACTGACTGGTGTGAGAATATTAATTGTTACTCCTCTGCAATCCAACACTTTCCCTACTTTTACAATTATTGGAGTGGGATAGTAAATTTTATCCCGTCACTATCCAACACTTTCTCTACCGTTGCACTCACTGGAGTGGGAATAGTAATTTTTACCTCTCCGATATCCAACACTTTCCCTACTGTTGCACTCACTAGATTTGGAATAGTAATTTTGTCCCCTCTGCTATCCAACACTTTCCCTACTGTTGCACTCACTGGTGTGGGATTAGAAATTTTGACCCTTCCGCTATCCAACACTTTTCCCTACTGTTACACTCACTGGAGCGGGAATAGTCATTTCTACCCCTCCGCTATCCAACACTTTCCCTACTGTTGCACTCATTGAAGTGGAAATAGTAATCTTTACCGCTCCGCTATCCAACACTTTCCCTACTGTTACACTCACTGGAGTGAGCATAGTAATATTTACCCCTCCACTATCCAACACTTTTCCTAGTGTTGCACTCACTGGAGTTGGAATAGTAATTTTTACCCCTCCGTTATCCAACACTTTCCCTACTGTTGCACTGACTGCAGTGGGAATAGTAATTTTTACCCCTCCGCTATCCAAAAACTTCCCTACTGTTACACTCACTGGAATAGAAATAGTAATTTCTACCTCTCTGCTGTCCAACACTTTCCCTACTGTTGAACTCACTGTAGTGGACTTAATAATTTTTACCCCTCCGTTAGCCAACACTTTCCCTACTGTTGCACTCACTGGAGTGGGAAATTTAAGTTTGAAGATTTTTAAATAGCTTAATGTTTCAATTTATAACAGAATGTTTTTTTATGTTATTTGTACATATATATATGATCAAGATAGCGAGTATGTCGAAACGCATAACAACTATGCAATAAACTCTGCAACTGGCGTTTCCTGAGAGCGCATACATTCCTTTTCTCTTTGTGACATATTTCTTCGGCTTGCTCCGCCGACATCACGCGCCACCTATCTCGGGCCAAGGATCCTGGCAGGAGAGGCTTGTGTGTGTGTGTGTGTATATATATAAACTACAGTGTTCTGTCTCCCACGCCCCCAAGAAGTACACAAAACAGGACAATGCATACTTCCAATTGATGAAGAAATTGCAAGGGGATGACAAGATCATCATTAGGCAATCTGAGAAAGGGGGCAATGTGGTTTTGTGGCCACGGTCTTTGTATATGGAGGAGGCTCTCTCACACCTTAACTACAGAGAATGTTATAAACGCAGTGACATGCAAGCAGTCAAAACCTCATGGAGCTCGTTCTACACGAAATTGGTAGCCTGGAAATCGGCTGGTTTACTGACTTTGAATGAATTTAAATTTCTCAAGGTTGAACACCCCATCATTCCAGTTATCTACTTTATACCTAAAATCCACAAGCAAGCATGTAAACCCCCAGGTAGACCCAGGTAGACCAATAATCTCCGCCCAGGGTAGCATCATGGAGAACGCCTCAAAATTTGTTGATTACTTTCTACAAGAACATGTCAAGAAATTACCTTCATACATACAGGATACGGGGGATTTTCTTGGCAAAATTGAACATGTGAAATGGGAATCCGGATATGTATTAATCTCCTTAGATGTGGCATCGTTGTATACGAGCATTCACCATAAGGACGGATTAAAAGCTGTGGAATACTTTCTGAACACAAGTCCCTTAAACAGACATTCACACAACAGAATGATTTTGAACATGATTACCGATTGTCTGGAAAATAATTTTTTCTTGTTTCATAATCAAGTATATCAACAGGTTAGGGGCGTTGCCATGGGGGCTTGTTTCTCTCCGAGCTATGCTTGCTTGCATATGGGGCTCTGGGAGGAGCAGGTCCTCATGGCAAACCATGGTGACACTATAAGAAATCAGATTGTTTGCTGGTACAGGTATATTGATGACTTGTTTTTAATTTGGAATGGCACAGGACAGTCAGCACGCACAGGAGTTTATTGTTAAATTAAACATCAATAATTTAAATCTCAAGTTTACGGCTGAGATGAGCAAGGTATTCTACCTAGATGTTGAGGTCTTTGTGTTCAATAATAGACTGGAAACACGACTTCATAGAAAACCCACTTCTGGCAATACAGTCCTGCATGCGCGTAGTCATCATCCGCCACATTTAATCAGCAGCATCCCCTTCGGGGAAATGTTGAGGATTCGCAGGATTTGTAGCACAGATAAGGAATGTACACTAGCTCAGCGGGAATGCAAAGGGAGATTCCTTGACAGGGGATACTCAGAGAAGGTCTTGGATCAAGCCATGACCAAGGCCAATAAAATACAGAGATCGGACACATTGAGGCGTAAATCCACTTTAAATATCGATCTGGTTCAGCCTACTCGTCTCATAATGACATACAACGTACAACATAAATCAATACGTAGGATTGTCAACAAAAGCTGGTCTGTAATGATCCTCTTTTGGGCAAAGAAATGAATAAATCCCCTAGTATTGCATACAGAAAAGCTTGGTCTATGAGTAATTTCTTGGTTAAGAGCAGCCCAGAGGTCAGGCTTACAAACACTTGGCTCGGCAAAAGAAAGGGATTTATTAAATGTGCTATCTGTAAGGCATGTAAATATGGTATTAATACACAAACATACCAAGTGCCATTTTAGCCCAGCCCTGTGAAAATCAACAAAGCCTTAAACTGTAAAACAGAGTATGCAATATATGTGCTGGAGTGCTCGTGTGACCTGTGGTACGTCGGCAGTACGAAACTACAGGTTCACAAACAGGTGCTCCTGCACATTAGAGCCATCAATAACTGTGATGCGGCATACCCAGTGGCAACTGGCAAGGCACTTCAAGGAGTGCCATGAAAATAACTTGGCACACCTCAAATACTATGTCATTGACACGGTGTTGCCACTAAGAAGAGGGGGTAACCGAGAACGGTTATTACGACAGATGGAAACCAGATATATACTCAAATTGGATAGTAAGGCACCACAGGGGTTAAATGCGAGTGAAGATTTTTTTACCTGTTTATAAAAATAAATAGTTATTGGCTGATATCAATATTGAAAATTACTTCTGCTTATTGATTGTAGATAACTTTCTTTTAATGAAACTGATGATTTTAATTCTGTGTATAAGTTGTGGGAAAATGAAATCATATTCTCATTTCCTTTTTGTATATATTTACATACCTCAATCACGGCTGTGATAGGATGTAATTTGGTATACTTTGCACAGCACATTTTTGCACTGTATCTTTCCCACGTTTGAAGATCTAGGCCCACTGGGGCAGACAACTAGGACAAATTCCATTCATCTGCACCACACACTCCCAAAAACATGTCTCACAGATCCAACATTCACTCACTCCCATCCACCCCAAACGTAGCTACCAACATCACCATGGAGGCATGTGTACAGGCAGCCAGTACTACAACTCCCACCAGGCCCCCTTGTCCCACAGCATCAGCAAGATGTAGCCCTCCCCCCACCCCACACAGAAGCATGTGTCAGCCATTACATTACCCTCATCAAACTAACAGGTAGGTAGCCATCTTACCTGGGAGGGTGTTTGTGGGTGGGAGGCCTGCACCACAACTCCCACCATGCCCCCTGTCCCACAGCCTAGCGAGATGGATCCCTCCCCCCACCCCACCCAGAAGCATGTGTCAGCTATTACACAACCCACATCAAACTTACAGGTAGGTAGCCATCTTCCCTGGGAGGGTGTTTGGGGGTGGGAGGCCTGTGCAACAACTCCCACCATGCCCCCTGGCCCACACCTGAGCAGGATGGAGCACTGCCCCACCTAGAAGCAGTTGGAAGCCATTGCAGTACACCTAACAAACTTACAGGTAGGTAGCCATCTTCACAGTGAGGGTGTTTGTGGGTGGGAGGCCTGCACCACTACTCCCACCATGCCCCCTGTCCCACAGGCAAGATGGATCCCTCCCCCACCCCACCCAGAAGCATGTGTCAGCCATTACACAACCCACATCAAACTTACAGGTAGGTAGCCATCTTCCCTGGGAGGGTGTTTGGGGGTGGGAGGCCTGTACCACTACTCCTACCATGCACTCTGGCCCACACCTGAGCTGGGTGGAGCCCTTCCCCCACCCCACCCAGAAGCATGTGTAAGCCATTACATAACCCACATCAAACTTACAGGTAGGTAGCCATCTTCCCTGGGAGGGTGTCTGTGGGTGGGAGGCCTGTACCACTACTCCCACCATGCCCCCTGTCCCACACCTCAGCAGGATGGAGCACTCAATCCCACCCAGAAGCATGCAGCATCCATTGCATTGTTCACCTACACCCAACAGGTAGTTGGCCATCTTCCCTGGGAGGGTGTCTGTGGGTGGGAGGCCTGTACCACTACTCCCACCATGCCCCCTGTCCCACACCTGAGCAGGATAGAGCACTCCCCCACCCAGAAGCAGTTGGAAGCCATTGCAGTACACCTAACAAACTTACAGGTAGGTAGCCATCTTCCCTGGGAGGGTGTTTGTGGGCGGGAGGCCTGTACCACTACTCCCACCATGCACCCATGTCCCCCAGTACAGCAAGATGGATCTCTCCATACCACCCAGATGCATGTGGCATCTAATGGCCCACCTCAAATATACTAACTGGTAGTAAGACATATTATTCTGTCTTGTGACCCCACTGAGCAGGATGTAAGCCTCTACCACGCACACACAGATGTGTCACATAACAAAGCCAAATGTGAGCACATAACAGGTGAGTAGCCAGTACATGGACCTATCCATTCATCACAAAAGAAATGGTGCCATATGACAACACCAGCCCTCTCATTGCACAAATATGCACACCAAACCCATTGCCACGCACAGTGTGCACACAGGTAAGCAAAGGAAACTGTCACAGCTACCAAAGTGTGACACACCAATGCACATGTGGAAGAAAGTCCGGGCACAATCATGCACAGCACCTATTGACATGTGCATAACCATGGGCACAGAGCAACAAGGACCATTGGAAAAATAAGAAAGCATGTGTGGTGGTATGAATCAAGATATACACATGACAGGACAAAGGTATGCAGGAGATGACAATGGCAAGTCCATGGCTAGATGTGACGTATGCAAGGTCAGACAAATCAACAAGTCCTCAATGAAATAACATGTTGTGCCAGTCCCTAGATGTCAACAGGTCCCTGTATTCTTAAATAATGCACATGGTGCATGGTATGTATTGACACCTCACACCATGGACAAGTAATGCATGTACCACGGCATCATGTCAGGAGGCACAGTAGTGCACAGAGGAAACAATGTGATGATCAGTCAATTGTGTAGTGTACAAACAGTGATTGACACACAGCTAACACAAAGCTTGTGGGGTGCACTACAATGACCATTTCCCATCTGACCCACAGGCGACCAAGAACTCACTGCAGAGGACAACACCAGCAACCTGCAGAGCCAGTCTCCCCCCGGTACATGGACTCTCGGATGTTGACTCCCGGGATTCTCTGGACGATAAGCTCGAAGCCGGCCCATCTGGTGTGCCAGGGAGCAACGGGCCCCAGGACCCCATCGTTCCCCCACCACATCTGCTGCAATAACAACGTCACTGCAGACCCTGCTGTTACGGCCTCTGCGTCCACCGCCACCTCCACCACCACCACCACCACCAGTGCTGCCTGCAACATCCTCCCTGTCCCAGAGGATCACCACCCCACACCACCGACTGAGGAGGGCAGGGAAAGGATGTGGGTGCCCACAGTGGTGAGGCAACAGGTCCATGGCAGCAGGTTAGGTGGGAGGGGCAGGGTCAGCCACAGACACCAAGAGGCTGGGACCCAATCCCTGGACCACATCACCAGAGTCCTTGGGGCAAATGAACGGGCCAAGGGATGAACGGGCCGGTCGGACGAACTGTTACATGAGCTCAACCTGCTGATGAGGTCCATCGACACCCGCATGGGGCAAATTTGGACCTCTTGGGCCAGCAAGTGGCGGTACTGAGGGACAGGCCTGCGCCACAACCAACACATCCTCCTCCCTCTGGTGGGCCGCAGGATGACAGTTCACCATCCTCCCCTGTGCCCAGAGAGAGGGGTGAGTCTTCAGACCCCACTGGCCCTGCAGCAGGCCCCCCGCCAAGCGACGAAGGGGCCGTCCTAAGAAAACACTGGGAGTATCTGGAGACAAAGCACCTGCCAAACGCCAGTCACAGAGCCAGCCCTGATGGCAACCCTCTTCACCACTGCATTGACTTTTTGGACTGTCCTTCCCCACACTGCCTTGTGAATGGCATCAGTCTGTTGGACTTGGTCACCACATCAAAGTGGTGACTACTCGATTATCTCATTTACCATAACTGTCAACTCACTGCTCCACCACCACCTCAATGAAAATGTACACCCGCCCTCACATGTCACCATTGTAAATAAAAAATTCTTACACACATGTTGTTGTGTCTGCTCCATCTTTATTGCAGGATGTACAGTCTTCAACGTGATCACAATGTACCAGGAGTATGGACTGTATATAGGCAAGGAGAGGTTGAAGGCACCTAGGGAAACACAACAGAACAACATTCACTGGTCTGGGTCTGGCATCACAGACATCACACAACACCTACCATCAAGAGAAGCCAACATGCACACGTCACAATGGGCAACAAGTGTCAACATAAACATCCTGTAGATGTTCCTAAATGACCTGTCGCAGAAACATTGCCAACCACCGCTGAGTCTACAACTGGCTGCTGTTACAATTCTCACATACCCCTTCACAACAACTGCAATATCATCAGACAATGGGTATGCTGTACATTGCCACCCACGCAGGTCAACACCTTCCTCCTCTCCACTGTCCTCATCACTGGACACAGGTTGGTTTGCAGGCGGGGGCCTTGGTTCCTCATCATCATCCAGGAGCAGGGAGATCTCCTTGCGATTGGCTAGGTTGTGGAGCATGCAGCATGCCACTACAATCTGACACACCTTCCCAGGCAAGTATGCCAGTGCACCTCCGGTCTTGTCCAGGCAGCGGAAACGTGACTTGAGCAGACCAAAAGTACACTCCACCACACGACGTGTCCTCCCATGGGCCTCATTGTAGCAGACTTCAGCTGGGGTCCTGGTGTTCCGCAGTGGGCTCAGCAACCAGGGACGGTTGGGATATGCAGAGTCACCTAGGTATGACAAACAAAATTAGACATTGCTATGTCACTGAGGCAGAAGGTCACACACCTAGCGCGCCATACGATTAGGCATACTCACCCACAATCCATGCACACTCGGGAAGCAGATTAGCCATCAGCTGGGGCACAATGCTGTTCCGCAGGATGTAGGAGTCATGGGCTGAGCCTGGGAATTTGCACACATGTGGGAGATGATCATATCTGCCAGGCACACCACTTGCACATTTATGGAGTGGTAATGTTTGCGATTCCTGTAAATGTTCTCACTTGCCTGTGGTGGCACAAGCCCGACATGGGTGCAATCAATCGCACCAACAACATGGGGGATGTGTCCAAGGGAAAAGAAGTCTCCCTTCACAGCTGCCAATTCAGGACCCCTGGGGAAATGGATATATCTGTCCTTGTATATCATCATGGTGGACAGAACATTAGGCAGCACCATGCTGAACATCGGTTGGGACATTCAACCAGCGCTGGCCACTGTCTGCTGGAACGATTCAGTGGCAAAAAAATGCAGGACCGCCATCACCTTATAAGTTGGGGTGAAAGCTGTTGGATATGTCCTGCAAGGCTGCAGATGGGGCTCCAACATATCACAAAGGGTTTTTAGGGTGGCTCTATCCAGACGGTATTTCCGGATGATCACCACATCCTCCATGTCCTCCAGCACTGTCAAGTGACGAATCAGATTCGGCCCCCTAGTTGAGATGAAAGTGGACACATGTCAATGCAATACATCATGAGATGGGCACAGCATCTCACGTTCTGGATGACACAACGACAACATTGACTGTCATAAAAATTGAGTTACAGACCAGCTTACATGTAGGGACACCTTCAGCTACACAAATTGCACACCTGTCAACTTACACAAAACAAGTACCTCAAACACCACCTTGGTCAATGTGAATGCACATAGGAATATGGCCACATGTACCATAGGCACGCCTGAGAGTATAGCATCCAGCATAGGTGTAACAAATCAACCCCACTGTCTCATACCTAGCTGCTGTACAGGACACACCTTCATGCGTCATTTGAACCTGGCACACATCCACAACACAATGACCACAGTCGGAGCAGAAATGATGATTGTGTGCATGATCAGACATAACAGGACATGCAAAAAACATCATCATTCATTGAGACAAACATTGCTGTGATTGTCACTGCACCTCAACACATTGACATGTGCACACATTGTAGAGTCCAGAACAACACTGTCCTGCCTATATGACCATCAAATTCATAAGTGACATGTGAAGGAGTACAGGCCAATCAACAAAATCACATACTCAAACATGGCATGTGTAGTCACCAGTGGAGTAAATGGAACATTGGCATCATGTGCACAATGATGTGCCATTGACCATGTGGGCACTGTGCACTGTTGATGTTTCCCAGATGGCCATTGCCATTGTATGGCACCCAAATCACGGTAGCTACTGCCTGGCCCCAGCGGTGGCACCAGCACCCCCATTCACACAAGTGTGGTAGTGATAGGCATGGAGACATGCCCAAGTGGTGGGTGGCATGCTCTGCCGCGAAAATAGCGGTGCCTCGTGTCAATGTATGGCCCCCATATCGCAGTAGCTACCGCCTGGCCCCAGCGGTGTGTCACCAGCAGCCCCCATTCACACAAGTGCGGTAGTGATAGACATGGAGACATGCCCAAACGGCGGTTGGCATGCTCTGCACCCACAATCACGGTGCCTCATGTCAATATATGCCACCCATATCGCAGTAGCTACCGCCTAGTCCCAGCAGTGTCACCAGCAACCCTCATTCACATAAGTGCGGTAGAGATAGGCATGGAGACATGCCCAAATGGCGGGTGGCATGCTCCGCTGCCAAAATCGCGGTGCCTCGTGTCAATGTATGGCACCCATATCGCGGTAGCTCCCGCCTGGCCCCAGCGGTGTGTCACCAGCACCCCCATTCACACAAGTGCGGTAGTGATAGGCATGGAGACATGCCCAAATGGCGGGTGGTATGCTCCGCCGCCAAAATCGCGATTCCTCGTGTCAATGTATGGCACCCATATCGTGGTAGCTACTGCCTGGCCCTAGCGGTGTGTCACCAGCACCCCCCATTCACACAAGTGCAGTAGTGATAGGCATGGAGACATGCCCAAATGGCGGGTGGCATGCTCTGCCGCCAAAATCGCAGTGCCTCATGTCAATGTATGGCACCCATATCGCGGTAGCTAATGCCTGGCCCTAGCGGTGTGTCACCAGCACCCCCCATTCACACAAGTGCGGTAGTGATAGGCATGGAGATATGCCCAAATGGCGGCTGGCATGCTCCGCCGCCAAAATCGCGGTGCCTCGTGTCAATGTATGGCACCCATATCGCGGTAGCTACCGCCTGGCCCCAGCAGTGTGTCACCAGCACCCCCTATTCACACAAGTGCAGTAGTGATAGGCACGGAGACATGCCCAAATAGCGGGTGGCATGCTCCGCTGCCATAATCATGGTAGCGCACACCAAGCCCCTGCGGTGTGTCACCGCCATGGAGCATGCCCCCACAGCCATTGGGAACCTTGATTGCGGTAGCATGATGCAATTTTGAAAATCGCGGTAGGCGTGCTCTGCCACCGCAGAGCCGGTCATTGGTTGCCTTTGAAAGACGCACCATTGCGGTAGCGCACGCCGGGCCCCTGCTGTGTGTCACTGCCATGGAGCATGCATGCCCTTACAGCCAATGGGAACCCTGATTGCGGTAGCATGATGCAATTTTGAAAATCACGGTAGGCATGCTCCGCCACTGCGGAGCCAGTCATTGGATGCAATTGAAAGATGCCCCATCACGGTAGCGCATGCTGGGCCCCTGTGGTGTGTCACCGCCATGGAGCATGCACTTACAGCCAATTGGAACCTTGATTGCGGTAGCATGATGCAATTTTGAAAATCGCGGTAGGCGTGCTCCGCCTCCGCGGACGCGGTCATTGGATGCTTTTGAAAAAGGCAGACCTGAACCACCAATTGCTGCAGCTTGGCACCTTTGAAACAACCCCAGGGGGCTATATATGTGTGGGAGGGAACCTCACATTTCCACTGCTCCCAGCTCCCGCTTCCAGAGACCCCTCACCTGCTGCTGCCTCCAGGGACTGCTGCCAGAGACCCTCATCTGCCGCTGCCTCCAGAGCCTGCTGCCAGAGACCCCTCACCTGCTGCTGCCTCCAGGGACTGCTGCCAGAGACCCCTCCCCTGCTGCTGCCTCCAGGGACTGCTGCCAGAGATCCCTCACCACTCAATTCTGCCTCTGCTGTCTCATGTCCACAGTGATGGCAAGGACTGAGAAGATCATTGCCAGTCCCTTCACAAGCGAGGAGCTGGAGGTCCTGGTGGACGAGGTGCTCACACAGTACCCAAGGCTATGTGGTGCCCCTAATGTCATGGTAAGTCCTCAACAGTGGGGGGGGAGTGCATGGGGGGGCACACATGTATTTGAACTGATTCAGTATGTGCCTGAGAGTGCGGGGTTATGTCATGCACTGCCTAACATGCTGAATCCAGGGGGAAGGTGTGTGTATGCCACACGTTTGTCTGCCTGCAGATGTTAGTGTGAGTGACCTGTCATGTGTTGTCAGCCATACAGTGACACAGCAATTTGTTCATGCAGGAGTCAGGACAGTGATTGCTTGGCTGAATGGATGTGTGTGCCCCTGTTGTCCATCTTAGTGTCAGCCCACCTGGCCTGCACAGTCCCCGCCCAAAAAGACAAGGACACATCCCTTCACTTACAGAGTATTGCATCTGTAGATCTCAGCACTGTAGATTGCACACGACCGGACTTGTGAAAATAATTTTGTATTTGTGAGATCATGCATCTCAGTGTGACATCCATGACACAGTTATCTATTCACAGGGCAGGGACATTGAGGGCTGCGCAGTCTTGGGCACAGTGGGTCTGACCCCAAACACATGTTGATATGTGGCGTGTGTCTTGCTCAACCGAAAAATGGACTGGAGATGTGGGCAGGCTACACAGGGCTTTCAGTGCTGGCATCCTCCATGTGTGTGAGGTGTGCAGGGAATTTACATCAGCTTTTCCCATGCAGATGTACCATGTGAGATGTATCTTTGTCTCTGTTAGACATATCTGTGGATTTGGGATGAGTTTGTATCATGCTACTGTACTGAGAGATGTAGCTACATGACACTGTGTCACTGATCTTTTCCCCCTCTTGTCTCCCATGCCTGCAGCTCAAGGTACACCAGCGTAAGGCCTTGTGGAGGGCCATTGCGGCCAAGGTGCGGGCTCTGGGTGTCTCAATCCGACGGCGCACCCACTGCTATAAGAGGTGGGACGACATCAGCCGGCTGGCAAAGAATGCGGCGGAGATGACCTTGGGGTTACTTCCTCGCACTGGGCGGTTGGCACGGCGCAGCATGACACCACTCATGGGCCGCATCTTGGCCGTGACGCACCCTGAGCTTGATGCACGTTTGAAGGAGCATCGGCAGCAAGCCAGGGGTGAGTATTCTGGGAAGAGTGACTTTGTCTGGGAGTGGCTGCATGTGTACAGAGCCTGTGCCAGCGCTGGCCTATGTGATGTTGGTAGTGTGATGCAGTGGCTTGTAAGTGGCTGCTGGGCTGGGTGCAGGTGTAATGCATTTGCCCTACCTGTACTTACTAATGTAATTTGAGTACTGTGCATTCCCATTGAATTCTGAGTCGTGGTCTTCAGGTATCGTCTGCATTGGGGTGGTCTGGGGAATCCCATGGGAGGGAACGGCAGTGTGCCCAATCTGAGTGTGCCTTCATAAATGCATCCATTGCCTGAACTCAGATTAGGGAGGCTTAGACATCTGACACCAATGTGCACCAGTCGTTGTGCCCCAAAGTACAACATGGTGGGTGACATGGGCTCATGGCCATTGTGGAATGTCATGTTGTAGTCTGTGTCTGTGTTGTCCCCTCCTTCTTTATCCAGATCTGTCAGTGGCAACAAGTAGTGTGCCCCCATCATGGCCCTAGGTGTGCTCAGAGCTATTTGTGTGTCTGGTTGAACGGAGCCACTCGCAGGGTGCTGTGCTGTATGGTCATCACATGACTCACTGTTTGAGTCAATATAGTGAGTTAGCACAATGTGATTGCACAGGGTGATGTGCAACATGTAGATTTAGCCATCTTCTTTGATGCTTTGCTTGCATATGTTTGTCATGTTGCTGCCACTGAACTGACCCTACATCTCTCTCTCATGCAGCATCTCCTATGGCCACGGAGGGACAGGAGACGGACACCAGTGGGGGTGAAACAAGCACAACAGCTGCACAGGAGCCCAGTGACACAGATTTGACCAGCGCCTCGGAGGGGGACAGAAGTCTGCTGGAGGAATCCCAGCGTAAGATGCAAAGTTCCACGTCATCTGATGCCAGCGGTGATGCATCCATGTTGGCGGGCACAGGGAACGGGGACTCTGCATCATCTTCTACCACACAGCGGACAGTGCCCACCCTCCCAGCCACTTCCTCTGGTACTGCCCGTGTTCGCACCAGTAAGAGGGGAAGAGTGTCCTCACCCCAGGCACCGCTGCCCCTGCCCCTGTCCCCACTGCTGCCATCAATGCTGAGTCTGTGGACCTTTTGCGCCAGCTGTGTGTAGGCCAGACAGCTCTCCTCAATGCCTTCATTGACCATGACAAAAAATTGGTACAAAAGGGGGTGGTGATGGACGGAGCATCAGAACCAATCAAACACTCACACCCAGTCAACAGATCTGGGTTTGATCCATCACCGTTCTTTAGCCCAGTCTGCCACCCCAGTTCAGACATGGCCATATGCAAATCAGTCTGACCCTGTGCCTCATGGGAACAGTCCAGCCCGAACTGCCAAGCCACGCCTTCCCTGGACCAGAAACAAGCTTCCTAGGACCGGTTTCTGGCATTTCAGCCGTCTTCAGCCAGGCTTGCTTGAAACCAGTGGCAAAGTGAGCAAGGGACTCTACGTCTGAGCATACCCTGCCAACTTATGGCGAACAAAGTGGTACAAAAGGGGGTGGTGATGGACGGAGCATCAGAACCAATCAAACACTCACACCCAGTCAACAGATCTGGGTTTGATCCATCACCGTTCTTTAGCCCACTCTGCCACCCCAGTTCAGACACGGCCATATGCAAATCAGTCTGACCCTGTGCCTCATGGGAACAGTCCAGCCTGAACTGCCAAGCCATGCCTTCCTTGGACTGGAAACAAGCTTCCTAGGACCGGTTTCTGGCATTTCAGCTGTCTTCAGACAGGCTTGCTTGAATCCAGTGGCAAAGTGAGCAAGGGACTCAATGTCTGAGCATACCCTGCCAACTTATGGCGAACAAAGCGGTACAAAAGGGGGTGGTGATGGACGGAGCATCAGAAACAATCAAACACTCACACCCAGTCAACAGATCTGGGTTTGATCCATCACCGTTCTTTAGCCCACTCTGTCACTCCAGGTCAGACATGGCCATATGCAAATCAGTCTGACCCTGTGCCTCATGGGAACAGTCCAGCCCGAACTGCCAAGCCATGCCTTCCCTGGACCGGAAACAAGCTTCCTAGGACCGGTTTCTGGCATTTCTGGCATTTCAGCCGTCTTCAGCCAGGCTTGCTTGAATCCAGTGGCAAAGTGAGCAAGGGACTCAACGTCTGAGCATACCCTGCCAACTTATGGCGAACAAAGCGGTACAAAAGGGGGTGGTGATGGACGGAGCATCAGAACCAATCAAACACTCACGCCTATCCTGGCTGAAGTGGGGTGAAACCCCAAAACCGGTCCTAGGATGCTTGTTTCCAGTCCAGGGAGGACCTGGCTTGGCAGTTCGGGCTGGACTGTTCCCATGAGGCACAGGGTCAAGACTGATTTGCATATGGCTGGGTTCTAACTGGAATGGCATGGTGAGCAAAAAAACGATGGATTTAGGCCCAGATCTCTGTACTGGGGTGAATGTATGACATTGTTCTGCATTCTGTCCATCAATTGTTGTTTTTGCATGACAAAAAATTGGCACAGGTGACTGCTTTCATGGAGGGCATACATTCAGACGTGGGTGGGCTGCACTGGACTGTCCAGTCTCTCTCCTCCACCATGACAGCAGCCCTTCAACAGGCACATACTCACAGTCCAGCTCTGGTCCCTTCGTCCACTTCCCTGGCAGTAGCCACGTCTGACGATAGTGACCACTGTACACAGACCTCAAAGTCATGATACAGCACACGAAGCACACAGCAGCAGCAACCCAAGCGGTCACGGGTGCAGACACCATCCTCACAGAAGACTAAAGCCACCCCAGAGCACAAAGACAAAAGCCTGTCAGGTGACATCAGGGGCCAAAAAGCAAAAAAGCAGACCTCAGGCTCACATGCCGCAGAGGCATCCCTAGCCAAGGACTCCCCTGTCCCTAAAGCATCTCGCAAAGAGAAGCATACAGTTTCTGTGCCCACTGAGAAGGTGGTGCATGGCAAGGGTACACCTAAGAAGGGCTGCAAGGCAGATTCAGCCATCACCTCAACTCTCATTCCAAGCCCAGTGAAGCAGGGGGAGGAGGGCACTGTAGGGGTGACACCTGGTAAACAGGGTATGGAGGGTCAAAGGTGAAGCCAGGCGAAGCATTCTGCTGGATCCCGCACGTCCCCAGAGGGAGTGCCAGTGTCTGTACCTGCTGCAGCATTGGTGTTGAGTGTGCCTGTTGTGTCCACACCCCTTCCCATTGATCCAAAGTCAGGTAAGCCATTTAGAATCCCCAAGAAGTAGAAAGGCGCCCCTCCACAATCTCCCAGCCACACTGTGTCTCGCGTCTGCATGACTCCACCTCCACGTGCCAGTACACCACCTGGTCCAAGCAGCCCTCTGGCTTCCCAAGCCAGTGATGCCTCTACCTCAGCTGTGCCTCTCTTTCCCCCCTGGCCAGGCCTCCAACTGTACCCGACACACAGCCAGTTCCCAGTCCACCTGACAGCCAAGTCTGAGTGGTAGTCACCCTCACACACATGCCTCTCACACAGGGGGTTGAGAAAATTCGATTTTCGAACACGATCGCATTGAGCCGCCATTTTGTGCTCTGCCGCCATTTTGTGTTGCCCTCACTCAGGCAGCACGATGAACGAAGTCTTTTCTGCTTTTCCTGCAATATTGTGTCAAAATAGCCTTGTGCCTCTGTTTACGAAGCTGGTGTTAGAGACTGGCCGAGTACACTAATCCCTGTCTGGTTTTCCTAATCCCTGTCTTAACTATCTGTTGGTTCACACTATTCTCTCCTGACCTTATCTTATCTTCTGGCCTTTGCTGTCCTCCGCTCGTATTCTCTTGTTTCACAACTGTCCTCCAAAACACACAAACGTATCTCGTCACCTGCAAACCAGTTACAGACATGTTAATACCTTAACCTGTGGGAGGGATGGCAAACACCGTTGGAGGAGAGGCTTCTTCGAGTTACTCGATATCTTTGTTTTTCAATCTTTTCTATTGGACATGTTCTGTCTTTAACCTTACCTTATTGGTCCTCTACATATGTTTTAGGTGTGTTCTTTGTTAATGTATATGTTATCTATATACTATATAAGATTGTGGGCCACGGAGTGAAGTGGCAGTCTCCTGAGAACATACCGTGTGTACTTCTAGGACAACTGTACTAGCTGCAGCTAATAAAATCTGATCTTTTACGCCGACAGAGTGTCCCCGTGTCTATGTTAGCTGAAGCAGGAGAACCCAGGAGATTAAGCCGTACCATGCGCCGCCTGGTCTAAAAGGTTCTGGTTCTTCAACTGGCGCCCAACGTAGGGCGGCTTCAGAGGTAGTGGTTCTGCCTGAAGGTCGTGAGGAACCCCGCAAGAAAATTCTGGAGGAATTGCGAGCCACGTCAAGCGCCCCCTGTATGTCGAAAGTGGTCCGAAGTTCTTTTGCAGCGTGGTTACTCCTTCCTGACGGCTACTGACAACTGCTGCCCTGACTGCAGCACTGCCTTGGCCCTCTTTTCGATGATGTATGGTAAAGCGAGACGATAGACGGGGCCTCTGTTGGTGTAAGAAGACATCTTAGTTAAGTATTGGTGGGTCGCTCCCACATTTGGTTCTTTGGTTCTTTGGTCCTTAGGTTCTTTGGTTCCTTGGTTCTTTGGTCCTTAGGTTCTTTGGTTCTTAGGTTCTTTGGGTCTTTGATTCGGGTATTGCAATAACCGAAGCCGAGGGGTAAGTACACTTGTGCTGTGTTAAGTATTTAACCCCCTTGATGTTTGTGAACTGTCCAGTGAAATAACGATGCCTGGTCTGACTAAGTTTGAGAAACTTTGTTGTTTTGGTTGTAATAGGGATTCCCGGCTGGAGGACTCTTGTCCGATTCCTTCGGTTGGAACTCCCACTTATGAGCTCTATTCTAAACATGGTGTTGGCCCCATTGCCTTTAACGAGGCATGGATCCGATACACGAAGAATGATGGTGTTTTAAAATGGCCAGAAAATGGTAGCTTTGAGCCTTACATACTAGATAATTTGGAAACTATTTTATTTAAAAGAAAAGCCCGGCCGGCAATGTTTGACTCTTTCCGCCTTTGGCGTAAGGAAGCCAAACAGAGAAAAATTAAGCAAGAAAAACGAGATGAGAAAGCACATGGTATGACAATTATACAGGCTGCTCAGCAGTTTAAAGATGATGAAGTTGATAATACGATGGAAATTTCAGAGAGACAGCATCGTATGGCAATAGATAAATGCTATCCGATGTTGCCAGCTTCCCCCTATGATAAAAGAAAGGATTTAGAAGAGGACTCCTTGATTTCTCACCTATTAAGATTGCCTCCGCCCTATGTACAAGGTGCTAATGCACCCCCGTTGTTACAGCCTGTTCAGCCGCCAGTTGCGCCTCCGCTTGCTCCGGCTCTTCCACATTTGCCCCCTCAAGTATTGCCGCCTTTGCCAGCTTTGCCTTCGACTCCTTTACCTTCATCTTCTACGCCTTCCGCTCCTCCGGTAATTACTGATTTCCCTTCCGTTAGTTCGCCTAATACCTTGTCCCCTATTCTTATGTCCAATTCTCCGTCTATGCGTAAACGACTCACAGAAACGGTCTCTGGTCTTTTATCACCTTTCTTTGAGGCATTAAATGTGTCTCCGGCTTTTTCTCGAAGACAGTCTCGTAGTTAGTTCCCAGCTTCCGAAGAACGAGAAAGGTTGGACTCTCTCGCTCGCAAATGGATTGAGAAGGGTCCTCGGTATAGCGTATCCGACATTATGCCTACCTTCTCACAGTGGAATGCGCCTACGCAGAGATATGTTTTCAATGCTATGTGTGATACTCTTATTAAAGGTTGGGACGATATGGACTTGGGTTCGGTTCCTCAGGGTCTGTTAGATATTCAGGGTAATTTTGATAAGGGACTCATTGTGGGTTCTAAGGTTGAGGACGCTGTAGAGACACTTGTTTCCTTTAGAACCTTATTTACCTCACAGACTTTTCTAGATTCCGATCCCTCAGTTAGGTTGACACTGAAAAATTATCCAATGAGAGAGGTTCCTCCGGTATGGAGAGAAGAGGTTCCAGGAGCAGGTGGTAATCCACCTATTCCTGCTCACTTCCAGCAAATATGGGTACATGTCCCCTGGAAAAGGTCTGAAGTTTTAGCCCTTAAACAGTCTTTACCGGATCCTCGTAAAAACCCTGCAGGTTATTATAAAGAATTGTCGCAAACTGTTGAAGCCAGCATCATGAATTTAGCAGATATTGATATGTTGATGGGGAATGTAGTTCCACAAGAATTATGGGCTAGGATTCGTAAAGAGAATCATGCCCAAGAATTAGGTGGAGATTGGGATGCTATAATTGCCGCAGATAGAAACCAAGTGGGTGGTGCGAAACCTGAGGCTTTGATTTCAGAACACCCTGGTAGGATTATTGCATTAAGGAAAACGATGATGCCTGCCTTGAGAGTTAACTGGGATAAACTAGCCGCGTGTAAACAGAAGAAAGATGAGAGTGTCTCCGATTTCTTTACTCGTTTTGAGGAGACATTCATAGATCACAGTGGTCAGGACATGACTACGGAGGGTGGACAGCGATTATTTGTAGATAAGTTCGTATTTAATTTGCTTCCCGAGCTGTTGCATAAGTTGAAAGACTCCGAGAGTTCGTGGGCTGTTTCTTCTTCAGCTCAGATATTGGCTACTGCTCAATATTATGAAAATAGAGATAAAGAAGAAAAAGATGAGCAAGAGAAAAAGACTAAAGAATTTAAAACTAAGGTTCTCTTGCAACAGGCTTAGCCACCTCGTTATGCTCAGCCCCAGTTTCAACAGCCTCCGCAGTTTCAGAGGGTGTATCAAAAGCCTGAGCCATATATTCCGCGACCTTTGCGAGGTCCTAATCAATGTGCCTATTGTAGAGAGGAAGGTCATTTCAAGAATAGTTGTCCGGTTTTATTGCAGCGCAGTGGGACACTATCTGCTCCACGAGGTCGTGCTGGCCTCCAGTCAGCAAACAGAGGTAGAGGTCGAGGTATATTGACCCAAGAACAGCGTTCCCTTCCTCCCTCTAGTTCTGTGAACTACTTTGATCAGCAAAACGCTCGGTCTACACAGTATTACAATGAGGATTGTTATATTGAAGGCGAGAATGAAAGTCTTCATGCTAACTAGGACAGCCATGGACAAAGTAAGGGAGTTGTGTCGATTTCAGTAGATCAGAATGGACCTTATGTTAATGTCACTACAATGGGTGTTTCAGAGCCATTTCTTTTAGATACTGGTGCGATGAGAAGTTCTATCATTCATTCAAAACTCCCTGGGGCACCTTTGTCTGGCTTAACTAATGTATCTGTAGGTTTTTCTGGCGCCCCAGTTCGTAATCCGGTTTCTTGCCCTTTGCCTATTTCAATTGGCCCTTATGATTTAGAAGTTCCGCTTCTCTTAACGAATGGTTGCGGCGAGAATCTATTGGGCTTGGATATATTGAAAAGAATATATGCCACAATATCTTGTTCTCCTTCTGGTGTATATCTTACTTTAGGACAGAAACTGACTTCTCCAATGTATTTGACTAAAGATAAATTTCCACCTGAATTGCTCTCTCTTCCTACAACGCTTTGGGCTACGGGTCCAAATGATGTTGGTTGTCTTAAAATTCCACCTTATGTTGTTACTCTCAAGCCCAATGCTCAATTGCCACGCGTTCCTCAATATAGAATTTCCACTGAAGGTGAAAGAGAGCTTTTGGAAATCATTCATGATTTGATTCAAAAGGATGTGGTTGAGGAAACGAGAGGTAACATATGTAATAGCCCTATTCTTCCTGTTCTTAAATGCACTGATCCTTCTCAACCTCCTGTTTATCGTTTTGTAATTGATCTTCGAGAGGTAAACAAAATTGTTGTACCACAGTTTCCTGTTGTCCCAGATATCACTGCGCTGTTGACGATGATACCTTCTACAGCGGTTTGGTTTTCTGTTATCGATCTGAAAAATGCTGTCTTTAGTATTCCCATTGCCGAAGAGAGTAGGGATATTTTTGGCTTCTCTCTTGGAGGCCGAAGCTTCCGGTTCAAGCGCGCACCTCAAGGCTATTGTGAAAGTCCCTCTATTAATAGTCAAGCTCTGAAATGTCATCTTGATGCTTTTTCTTTGCCGTCTGGTGCTGTTCTCATTAAGTACATGGACGATTTGTTAATCGCTGCTGATTCAGAGGATATATGTAAGAATGTGACGGTTGCATTGTTGCGACACTTATCCGATCTTAATCATAAGGTTTCACCTTCTAAGCTACAATATGTTCGCCGAGAGGTTACCTACTTGGGTCATCTCTTATCAAAGGAGGGAAGACGATTAACCCCAGAACGTATCCAAGCTATTGCGCAAATGTCTGTGCCATCCACACAAAGAGAGGTACGTGCCTTTTTGGGCATTACTTCCTATTGTAGGCAGTGGATCCCTAACTTCTCTCTGTTGGCCAAGCCTTTGTTGGCACTCACTTTCAAAGATATGCCTCAGCCCCTTCCATGGACTGACGACTGTCAGAGGAGCTTTACTGACTTATGTGCTGCTCTGTGTTCCGCTCCTGTACTAGGTACTCCTGATTACAGTAAGCCTTTTACGCTCTACGTTCACGAAAGAGAAGGTTGTGCGTTGTCAGTTTCAACGCAGCGATTTGGAGATAAACAGCGGCCATGTGCCTATTTTTCGGCTACGTTAGATCCAGTAGCTAAAGCATTGCCTAGTTGTCTCAAAGCGAAAGCAGCAGCAGCAATTTCTATTCGACAGTCTGCTGGAGTGGTGCTAGATAATACTCTCATTGTTATGGTGCCACATGCAGTGGATACTTTGCTAAACAGAACAAAAACACAGCATCTTACGAGTGCTCGTTTGACTGGATACGAGCTGACGCTTTTGGCTAGTCACGTGCACATCAAACGATGTAATACTTTAAATCCAGCTACTCTGTTGCCTCTTCCAGAAGAGAAAGGTATTCAAGAACAACATGATTGTTTCTTTCGTACTGAGGAAGAAACAAAAGGTAGAATTGACTTAACAGATACGCCATTAGTGAATCCGGATGGAACGCTATGGGTAGATGGTTCTTGTTTTAAGCTTCCTAATGGAGAAGCAACTTCAGCTTATGCTGTTACTACCTTGCATACAGTCGTGGAAACAGCACGCATCAGACAAAATTCAGCCCAGGTAGCTGAACTGATAGCCCTAACCAGAGCGTGTGTGTTATCCAAAGGAAAAAGAGTGAACGTGTACATCGACAGTCAGTATGCTTTTGGTGTAGCGTTCAATTGTGGACGTTTGTGGAAAGAAAGGGGATTCCTTCCTTCCCATGGCACTAAGATACAACATGGTCAGTTGGTGACTGATCTTCTTGAGTCACTTGCTTTGCCTACCCAAATAGCAATTGTGAAGTGTAGTGCGCACAAGAAGATTACTAACGATATTGGTCGCGGGAATGCATTTGCAGGCTGTGTGTCCATTTGGATGTTTGTTCCTTGTATGTGTTCATTGTGTGCTTGTACTAATTTTTGTTGCCCTAAGAGTGGTGTTGTTGTGGTGTGTGTGTATCCCTGGCCCTGTGCTACTGTGCTGTGTGTTCCTCTTTAGCCACTCCTGCAGTGCCTGTCTCCCTGGTTGTTTGTTGTGTGGTGCAGGGGGTGGATTCACCTGGCTTGTTGTTGTGCATAGGGGTGCACAGGAGGTGTGGCCCTGTGGTCTTTGTGCCCTGCCCATGTCCGGCACTGGCCTTCCTTCTGCATTGTGCGCATGTATTCCCTTGTGTTCACCGCTGCGGTGACGTGACCGGGACATTGCTGCATGGTCGCGGACGATGTGTGTCCAGGATATGGAGGGGTGACTTGGTGGCAGTGGGGTCATGTGGGGGTGCCCTTGTGAATGTGTTCCTGTCCCCACCAGGGTGTCTGATGTGGATTTGGACTAGGCCTGGGCCAAAATTCCGTCCCGTTCGCGGAAATTGCGATAATTTGGCCTTTTAGCGTGCCGCGGAAAGCGCGAAAATTTCAAAATTTCCGCATTCGGCAGCTTAGCGATATTTTGTTTCTTGCTCGCGCTGTAAAATAATACATTCTCGCGTGCGCGCGATCACCTTACCTGAATCCCCGTGTTTGCCGACAAGTTTTCCAGATCCGGTCCTGTTCTCCACGAGATGTTGGATTGTTGGTAGCCATTTGCGCTGTCTCGCGACAGTTCGCGCCCGCAGTAACGTCATGTGTTGCGCGATCACGTCTTTCTTCTCGCGATCATGCACCGCGAGACAAGTGAAAACAAAATGGCCGCGCCCGCGAGCAACCGCATGGATAAGTGGGCGAGCGGCGACCAAGCAGAAAATACCGCGAACGGGCGGGAAAAAAACTTCCGCATCTTCGCGATATTTCCGCGTGTTTGCGGAGATTTTTAAAATTTTCGCGATAATTTGCGAAAGTGAATTTCGCAAATTCCGCCCACCACTAATTTGGACCCTGTGTCAGCCCATGTATTGTGTGTTGTGTGTCATTGCGTACCTGTGGCGGCGTCCACGGCGGTCCATGAGTTGCTGGTGATGTAGCAGGTACAGCACCGGAAAAACATGTAGAGCTGGATTCATTGCGGTCGGGACCGGGTGGTGTGGACCGGAACATATACTAATATGGCGGATGTGAGAACCACCGCTCACGGGCGGAAAAATGCATTTTTCCACACCGCCAGCACCGCGGTGGTGCCACCGCCCGACATCCTAATAGACCCCAATGTTTGAAAAAGGTAACATCATGGAGAATGAGGCTGAAGCCAGAATTACGTCAGGCAAAACAGATACAAAAAGTAAACTAAGAATGTGGGAGAAACTGAGCAGAAAGAAAATTAATAAATGATGGGAACTTATTACACTCAAAAAAATATCTTGAAGTGCAACGTGTTCCGAGAGGTTTGCGGATAAAGTTGATGCCCAGCCACCAGGACTCCACAAATGAACTTTTACCAGAATGGGGCGAATATATTTTGAAATCATCCTTGGGTCTGATGATTATCCTAATTAAACACATCGAAATAAGCTTGGATAAAATCAAAGCGCAATTACAAGATGTAGAAAAAGAACTAGCAACATTAAAATTGAACTCAGAAATGACCAAATTCAAAGGAGAACTTGAAGGTCAGGTTGACAAACATGAGGATATAGTAAGGCAAAGATGGCAAACAAAGTTCCAGCACGACCAAACTGATTATGCAGAAGGACGCATTTTCACGTTTGCACGGAGACTTGACACTTTTAAGCAGCAAGATAAGATGAATTATACAACCAGTGTCTCCAGCAGCTTCTCATCCCTGGCGGCAATGGACGCGAGTGAGGAGGAGAATGAAACTCCAACAGATATTTCCAAACTTACTTTTTTTAGTGGACATGCGTCTGGTTTTTCAACAACGACAATGGGAGCAGAATCGAATGTCGCAACAGCACCAAAGAGGAAGAGGCAGAGGACGATGGTGGACTGCAAGAAACCAACAAGAAGATTTTAAAGGTGCAAGCGGAACTTCGGAGAAAATAGGCACTACAACGAGGAGCATGCGACCAAAGAAAAACAACTAGAAATGAATGATGAACTTCAAGTGGTAAATTTCTCAAAAAGAATAATGTCGGATGCAGAAATATCGCTACTTAAAAAAGGCATCAACTTCTGCCCCACTCAACCAATGGATCTAGCCCAGACAAGAATTGATATCTATAAGTATATTCGAAAAATCAAACTTGCAAAAGTGTTCGACGAAAATCAAGAAATGCAGGCACACACAAAAACTATTTCCCAACCAGTGTCAACTTTACCAGCCAAAGACTCAGAAAACCTTTTAATGTTACTAAACCTGAATGCAGAAAATGACCAAGAAAATATCCCTCCACAATCAGCTTTTTCACAAATGGGTGGTGGCTTAAGTGGCAAGAGATCGAACTCAAAATGTTACCCCCAATTGGTACCAGGTAAAAAGTAGATTTGTTTCAGGAGGCGGTAATACAAAACATATACAAAATGAAAAAAAGCAGGTATATGGATAACTTAACAAAACAGGAGAGAGAGGCCCCTGAAAATCTAACACAGGACAATGATATTGAAATAAAAATCATGGACAAAGGTGGAAATGTGGTTGTTTGGGACCGCTCTTCCTATGTAACAGAAGCACATCGTCAATTGAGAGATCCGGAATACTACGAAAGATTTAAAACAAATTCAACAATGGACATAAAAAGAGCTTTGGATAAAAAACTCCAGGTATGGTTATCACATAATCTCATTGACGAAGAAGAAAGAAAATATCTAACTGTGGATTTTCCCAAAACAGGCAACATTTACTTCCTGCCTAAATTACATAAAGATTTCAAAAAACCTCCAGGCCTCCCAATTTTATCAGCAAAGGATTCCCTGTTGGAACCAATGGCCAACTACATTGATCACATTTTAATGCCTTTTGTTGCCAGATTGGATTCGTATATAAAGGATACCACCGATGTGCTAAGAAGACTACAAAATACCCCATGGCAAGAGACATATAAGCTCATAACTATGGACGTTATATCTTTATATACAAACATAGAAAATAAGACAGGAATCAGAGCTTGCAAATTTATCCTTCAGGAAAGAAACATTCATTGTAGCCACCACAATACCATGCTATTGGAAATTATTTCAATATGCCTGACGCAAAATATTTTTGTTTTTGGTGAAGAAATATACCGCCAAAACAAAGGGACTGCGATGGGGTTTTCTTTCAGCCCCATATATGCCTGCCTAGTGATGGTGTGGTGGGAAAAAGAGGTCGCATGGCACATGCAGAATGACAACTTAGTAGAAAAAACAATAATGTGGATTCGGTTTATAGATGACCTCCTAATCATCTGTGATGGCACAGAGTCTGACTTCCAGGAATACTTTGCAACCCTGAATCACAGCACTGGAGATTTGAAATTCACCTATAACATCAATAGTGAGAGGGTGATTTTCCTGGACACTGAAATTTACATATAAAACAATCAAATTCAAATGAATCTACACCGAAAATTGACAGCGACTAATGCCACATTGCAAGCGACTAGTTTCCACCAACCATCGGTAAATTCCAACATACCGTATGGCGAATTCTTCAGGATTCGAAGAATCTGTACAGAAACTGAGGAGTGGCAAAAACACAGTGCAGCAACTTCAAAAAGATTTGAGGAAAGGCAGTACAATAAAAGTATTATAAAGAGATGCTTGAAGAAGTCAACTGAAAAAACAAGGGAAGAATGTCTGATTCCAAAACAACAAAATGCAAAACAAGAACAAGAACCAATACGGTTAATAATGGATTTCTCGAAGGAATCAAAAGAAATAACGTCCATTCTTCGAAAGGATTGAAGAATTCTACACATGGATAACACTGTGGGAAAACTAGTTGGCAACCATCCGAATATCACATATTGAAGAGCTCGAAATTTGAAAGATTGACTCATTCATAGCCACAACAAAGGAAATAACCAAAAAAGTAACCAGTGGCTCAAAACTCGAGGCTTTGTAAAATGCCATAACTGTAAGGCATGTCAAATTGCCAAGTGAACTACAGAGATCAGATTAGCTAATAATAAAATCTGATAACTTGCAAAAGCCAATTTACGATATATGTGATTGAATGTCCATGCCTGCTGAAATAAGTAGGGAGCACCATATGCGAACTTAAAAAGAGAATATTGGAACATGTACCAGCCACGATAAACAAGGACAAAATGAACGCAGTACCCAAACATAAGGAGCAATGTCATGCAAGTGATTGTAAAGCTTTGAAATTCTATGGAATAGAGACAGTGCCACAAAACATTCATGGCGGAAACAGGGAAAAAATATTGCGGCAAAAAGAATCACGCAACATTCTGAATCTAAGAACTCTTACACTGAATGGACTGAACCAGAGCGAAGAGCTTTATATCCACTTGTAAATAAATTCTGTTTTCACAAAGAAATCTCAGAATTTTGTAAAGTAACATCTTTTCGAGAAACAAATGTATGGATATGAGAAAAACAAAAAATGATGAAAATAATAATCAAGCAAAGAGAACACCATCACTACAATGTTTAGAAACATTCAAAGAATTCTTAAGGGTGAATGAAGAAGAAGAAAAAACAAAAAAAACTTAGACCCACTGGAGTGATTTACTAAGATAAAGAAAATACGGAAAACAACTATACTGATTTACTAAAAGAATTGATAAAATATGTTGGACATTGAGATCAATTGGACCTTAAAAAGATAAAAGAATTATTTGTTTTGTCTTTGATGTAAATAATTCTCTATCACTGTTTGTTAACAACTTAATTTTTTCACTGTGCACTGTGACAATGAGGAATGGTTCATGTGGACTACATCTCCCTCAATGCTTAGGGGTGCAGACAAAAAAGAGACAGGAAATGACATCAGTAAATTCAAAGTATTAGTACTGTTTTTGTCAATTGCCACCTTGATCGTGACCAAGGTCTTATGCTAAGACCGAAACGCGTAGATCGCCTGCCTTTACCCTAACTATGAACTATTGAAAAAGAAAAGAAAAATCGCCAAAAACACCAACGTGAGTGCGACCCGCTTTATCTTACCCTGGTGGGAAGGATTTGTGACTAATATATATATATGCAGATTTTCAGCCCTTCAATGGGCCTCAGAGTGCAAGGGGGCCACGAGGTTGGAATCATGCCAGAACCTTAAAGTGGAACAGCAGCATTTTAAATTGAAAAACGAACTTGCACTCTGAGGCCCATTGAAGGGCTGAAAATCTGCAACAACCTGAGAGACACAGCACCCATTTGGGCAGGTATTTTTTGGCACACACTACAGATCCCAGAAGGCAAAGCTCATCAGAGGGCGGGGAATTAATTATTCAAAGGTGTGTCAGCTTGTGAAACTCAGTGTTGAGCCTTTGAGAAAGGAGCAAGGAGCTCTGAAATGCATCAGGCTGAAACTTTATTGGAATGCAGGTTGCAGTTTTTGTTGAAATAAAGGCTTTCACAAGCAAGCTGCTGTTCGAGTGCATCCTTGCTCTAGGGGCAACTTGTGGAACTGTGTTTATCTCGTCAGCCCAGCCGTGGAGGATTGCACCACCCTGACATTTAAGGGGGCCACGAGGTTGGAATCATGCCAGAACCTTAAAGTGGAACAGCAGCATTTTAAATTGAAAAACGAACTTGCACTCTGAGGCCCATTGAAGGGCTGAAAATCTGCAACAACCTGAGAGACACAGCACCCAATTGGGCAGGTATTTTTTGGCACACACTACAGATCCCAGAAGGCAAAGCTCATCAGAGGGCGGGGAATTAATTATTCAAAGGTGTGTCAGCTTGTGAAACTCAGTGTTGAGCCTTTGAGAAAGGAGCAAGGAGCTCTGAAATGCATCAGGCTGAAACTTTATTGGATTGCAGGTTGCAGTTTTTGTTGAAATAAAGGCTTTCACAAGCGAGCTGCTGTTCGAGTGCATCCTTGCTCTAGGGGCAACTTGTGGAACTGTGTTTATCTCGGCAGCCCAGCCGTGGAGGATTGCACCACCCTGACATTTAAGGGGGCCACGAGGTTGGAATCATGCCAGAACCTTAAAGTGGAACAGCAGCATTTTAAATTGAAAAACGAACTTGCACTCTGAGGCCCATTGAAGGGCTGAAAATCTGCAACAACCTGAGAGACACAGCACCCATTTGGGCAGGTATTTTTTGGCACACACTACAGATCCCAGAAGGCAAAGCTCATCAGAGGGCGGGGAATTAATTATTCAAAGGTGTGTCAGCTTGTGAAACTCAGTGTTGAGCCTTTGAGAAAGGAGCAAGGAGCTCTGAAATGCATCAGGCTGAAACTTTATTGGAATGCAGGTTGCAGTTTTTGTTGAAATAAAGGCTTTCACAAGCAAGCTGCTGTTTGAGTGCATCCTTGCTCTAGGGGCAACTTGTGGAACTGTGTTTATCTCGGCAGCCCAGCCGTGGAGGATTGCACCACCCTGACATTTAAGGGGGCCACGAGGTTGGAATCATGCCAGAACCTTAAAGTGGAACAGCAGCATTTTAGATTGAAAAACGAACTTGCACTCTGAGGCCCATTGAAGGGCTGAAAATCTGCAACAACCTGAGAGACACAGCACCCATTTGGGCAGGTATTTTTTGGCACACACTACAGATCCCAGAAGGCAAAGCTCATCAGAGGGCGGGGAATTGATTATTCAAAGGTGTGTCAGCTTGTGAAACTCAGTGTTGAGCCTTTGAGAAAGGAGCAAGGAGCTCTGAAATGCATCAGGCTGAAACTTTATTGGAATGCAGGTTGCAGTTTTTGTTGAAATAAAGGCTTTCACAAGCAAGCTGCTGTTCGAGTGCATCCTTGCTCTAGGGGCAACTTGTGGAACTATATATATATATATATACATATATATATATATATATACACCCAGAGAAGTAGCGTCTGCTCCAGCCTCTTGATGTGAGGAGTGTGCAGTGAAGTAGTGAACCTCACACATCCAGCAAAAGCTGCAATAACACCCAATACAAGTATCCTAGGTCAAAAATTACACACCGCCACTCGAATTTCAGTTCAGCATATGTTTATTCACACACGGCAACAATGAAAAAAACCAACGCGTTTCGGAGTTTACACACTGCTTGGTCACGGGTTAGGCCCAGAATACTCACTAACCCGTGACCAAGGAGTGCGTGAACTCCGAAACACTTTGAGTTTTTTCATTGTTGCCGTGTGTGAATAAACATACGCTGAACTGAAATTCGAGTGGCGGCTCTGTAATTTTTGACCCAGGATACTTGTATTGGGTGTTATTGCAGTTTTTGCTGGATATATGTATATATATATTCAACACTCGTTGCTTGTGTTAACCCGCCGCTGCTCCAAACCAGAGGGTGCGTCGTCTTGCAGACCACCCATGGTCTGATACGAATCAGCACACTTTCCCTCGAACAACAAAGGATGATGACGCCGTATCTTGACAAAATTATGATTTAATTGTCAGCTGTAAATTTTTATATAATTTTAAAATTATAAACTGAATTAAAATGAATAGTTTATTAATTGTTTTAAAGTAAATATATATTAATTATTATGTATGTGTGAATTTCAAAGGTTTTTTAAATGCTAATTTCTAACTATAACGTCCCTGAAACCTATGTTTTTTTCAGTGAATTTCAAAGGTTTTTTAAATGCTAATTTCTAACTATAACATACCAGTTGTGTTTTCAGAGTGGTGTGACCTCCGAAACACCTCTTAGCAATTCCACTGTGTGGGATTTACTAGAGGTAACAGGAGGAGTAGTTAGCCCCAATGTCAACCTTGGGGGGCAACTTTCCTTTTTACTACCACCAGTAAGTCCCACACAGCAGGATTGCTAACTTTTTATATCAGTCCCGACCCCTCCCTGCACCACTGTGCAAACGTGCCCCCTAGCTTGTTGTAAGTTGGGGGATTAAGTCTCCTTGAATCCTGAGGGTCCCTGTGGGCCAGCTAGCCCACCAGGTACCTCCAGGATGCAGCACAGAGCTGCTTTGCAGAGAGGTGGTCCAAGGCCACGCCCCTTCCTACACCTCTCTGCAACGCAGCTCATGGGCGCTTACTGGAGGTACTGTAGCTTTGTCTAAAGTTTCCTATGGAAAATAACATGGGTAAATCGTGCTTTGGGCCCCCTCTTTATTTTTGGCCCCTGCTTGATGAATCAAGACAGGAGCTGACCGGAGCGGCTCACTAGATTTGAAAATTTCGCAAAGATTCGTCAACCGGCCCCAAAGTTATTGGGAAAAAAAAAAACGCTTTTCCTATGGAAATTAGGTCCGAACTATAACTACCTACTGGTGTCCGCCAGTAGGTAATAGATATATGTACATTTTTAAGAAATTTTAAAATTATGAAACGAATTAAAATTATTAGTTTATTAATTGTTTTAAAGTAAATTTTTGTGAATTATTAAGTACGTGTGTTTAACTTTTTTAATTTATATTAAATCTACTTTATTTTTTATATTAAATGTATTATTTATTTAACATATTTAATCTTTATTATTTTATTTTATATAAATATATATATATATATATAATTCGATATTTTGTACAACTATATTTTTACATCAATAATTTTTCCCGATATTTTTGTACTTACCTTTAAGTATTTTGCATTCTATATTTTTGCATCGATATTTTTTACTTCTATATTTTTAACATTGATATTTTGGCAGTGAATCCCTGCCAGTGCTTGGCAGAAGCATAGGCGAGCCTGGCAGCAGGGATTCGGTTGCTGGGGGGAGCAGGACCGGAACTCAGCAGGGTGTGGCACCCCCCCCCCAGGTCGTCTCCTTACTTGTGGTCATGGCTCTGGGTCTGTCAGAATGGACGGCTCCCGATGCAGCCAGCAGGGTGTTCTCCGGCCCACCCAAACAAGAGGCGCCCAGTCCTGCCCAGGCGTCACAGAGATGAGAGTCTCCCGGGGCCTCAGAATGGTTTCCAGGAAGGGGCGAAATCTGCGGGCCCACGAGGCAGCGTCCCGGCCACCAGCATCGTCTTTGGTAGGCATTGGGCCTCCATGCAGTCTTAGTCGTCCCCCGCGTATGCCGCATGTCTATGGCTGCAGCAAAATCCCCAGCACCCCAGCTGCGGCAAATCTGTTCATCTGCCTCCTGGAGCTCTCAGCAGCACAGGCTCATATGGAATAAGCCTGGACTGGCTCAGCACCTCCCGGAGTTTGACAGACTGAGTGCTCGGCCGGCAGAGCTCACTCAGAGAGCAGCCATCTTGCTGCCGGTGAGACCATGCCCCGGCTTCTTGATTATTTTTGCATAACTGTATGTTGGATTCTTATAGTTTTGGTCTTGTTTTACTCACATAAATATTGGCTATTTTTCTAAAACTGGTGTGGTGTCCTTTTGTAGTGTTTTCATTGTATTACTGTTGCCTATGTGCAAATTCTTTACACACTTCCTTTATGATAAGGCTGACTGCTTTTGCAAAGCTACCAAGGGGGTTGAGCAGGGGTTATTTCAGACGTGTAACTCTCTTATCCTGACCTGGAAGAAGGGTCCCTACTTGGACAGTTTAACAACCTGCCAACTACTGACCCCCATTTCTAACAGTGCTGTAGGATATACATTACTTGTGATGAGGCGGACAAGCTATTTGTCACTTTTGTGATGGGGTAACTCATCCACAGAGCTATAAATCAGGCCATAAATATTAGTAGGTTATTTCTTTCACATGTGAATATTAATTGAAAACATGAAGGAGATCCCATCTGCTGTCTTACAATTACTATAGGTAATAATTTCATTGTGACATTTCCGATATCACATTACTGATGCACTATGCCCTCAAAAAAATAGAGGACAGGCCCTTATTTATGTGGTTCATGGGACTCACACTCCTGTGGTGCATGTACAAAGTTTTGGACATGCTCATATCACTATTAAACATGATGGGTGGCCATTCCTGTGCTATTAATATTTTTCTATGACATGGATAGTAGCCCTAGGGCATTACTTAAAGATGTATCGTGTGTTGAACATTTAGGTCCTAGGGAAGTGTATGTCTGCACCTTTGTCAGAAAGGCAGTCTAGGCCTTCACATAGACACACGTGCACACACACACACACACAAATACATAGACACATTCTCTCATACACACATGTTTTGTTTGAGATTAGATCCATATAGTCCTGAGTGTGTTATAGCAGATAATCATAAATGTGAATGCTGGGCATGGGCCAGGAGTCTACACCATGCATGGAACGTTGCAGTCAACAATATTTAATAAGAACAAGATAACAGTATGTGTCTGATTTTGATTTTGGCAGATGGGATCTTCCTTCACAAACATTGAGGAACACACAGCCATTTATTCCAAATGCTTTAAAGCCTATCCTATTTGTAATGTGTTTGTAAATTGTATGTCACATATGTGACAGATTGCCCCTTTCATCAAATTCTATCGATGTGACTTAGTGTTTTACATTGGTAAACAATTGTGCCTACTTATTCAATGTTAGCTTTACTTGAAATTAGTACATTAGCAAATACAGTGCATGATTTTCAGTTTTGCAGATGGCTAATGACACGCGGATATCCAATCTGCTGTATTACAAGTGCTGTATAATATAATGTCCTTGCTATAAGGCATAAGATAACCACGACGTTTGTGACGGAGCAACTGGTGAAATCAAAATCAGGCCTTTGATCATGTCACATTGTGCGTCGTTTCTTAAGATTATTATCCCACAGCATTCAGTTATTTACCTCTGTAGTATGTAGCTGATGTGTGCATGTGTCTGGTTTCAGCTTCCTCCGGAGCAAACGAGAGAAATGCTGGTCACACTTCGGGGAACCTGCAGGAGGCAGGGCCGGACTGGCCGTAGTGGGCACCGGGTGTTTTCCTGGTGGGCAGGTAGGGTGGGGGCCGTTTCTGGACCGGTGGGGGCCGGTTTTGTTACTGGGGGCTGGTTTTACAGCATTGTTGCAAAAACGGTCCCCTGTAACAAAAGTGTAGCATCTTTCTTTTCCACCAGCACCACCACCCCCCCTCGAGGGGGGGCAGTCCAACGTAATTGCCAGGGCTGGTTTGCTTTCCCAGTCTGGCCCTGGCAGGAGGGCTACTGGTAGTCGGAAGGTGGAGCCACCAACACTGAGGGGTCAGTGGAGATGAGGGGGCTGGCCAGAAGACCAAGTCACCATTTCATTCAGAGGCCTCCGACTCTAGCCAGTCCGTAGAGGAGGTGGCAGAAACATCACAGGTTATTACATCTGCTCCTGTGGCACTCACTACCTCTATCACTCACACTACCCTCAGCTCCTTCGCCCCCAGGACCAAGCTTGTACCCAGGCGGTAAATGGAATGGAGTCTCCTTCGTGCTAGGCATCTCTGTGAGGCAGACGCAGCAGGGCTGCTACCAAGCCTGAATTTTAGCGTGGTCTATCACTCAAAGAATTTGGGAAGGTGCTAACACTTCAAGCAATGAGGAAGGAGCTATCCACAGAGCAAGTATGAGAATGTCATAACAAAGTGTGCATTTTAAGCATATAAGCCAGACTCAAAATAATTAGATCAAACATTTTTTGGATTTTACATTTTATAGGCTAATGCCAGTAACTTCTGATTCACCTAATATTCCTTCTGTGGCAGGGCAATGTACTCATGAAAAATTTATCATTGCAAGTTCAAAAAGGCACTTCTGCCCCATTGCTACTTAAAGGTATGTTTTAAGTCTGCCTACTGGGACATTGCATCATATTCATGTTTGAGGCCACGCGAATGTGAGCATGTCTCTATACACTAGTCTAAATGTGATAAAACTCTTGATGTCTTGGAGTAAATAAATCAATATATGGGATGAGCACTTCCAACGATTAGTTTTATGTGAGCGACCTACAAGAGTAACACCACCACTTTTACAGTTTCATGAAAGTGAAAATGCATATTATATTTATATAAAGTAGAAGAAATGTTTTCCACCAATCAGAACATTTTTGTGGCATGCATATTGAGTAAACAATGCTGTTTTTATAGTGTCCAGACAAATATTTTAGTTCCATATACGACATCAATGAATAAGTGATTCTTCTATTTTATGCTGATAAGGCAAAATTAAAATAATGCCTGCACATAGCACAATCTTATTGGAAACCTAGGTAGTGTTGATAGGTCAGAGTAAACATTTCTGCTGTTAATATTCAGAGAACTGTGTTTGTGATGTGTGTGCAATCTGTTGCTTTGTGATATGATGTTTTCGTATTCCTGATTAACATCAAAGAGCCTCCAAGAGAAACACCTGCATAATAATTTTACTGTCACCTTTTGAGCTGGATTTATTTGCTATCAGAAAGAAATTATAAGCAATGCCATTGTCTGTAAACAGAATATACCCAGCTCTGGCACTTTGGAACAGGTTTGAAAACATAGCCAGAGCTGGCAGAATAAAAGTGAGATGTTATGTATTTCAGCAACATTTGCATAGTGCAGTTCCATCATTTGTGTGGCTCATATTGCTTTCAAAGTCTGATGTGCATGTAAATACATGATCCTGTTTCAGGTGAGGGCAACATTATATAGTATAGGATTTTCAGCATGTTGCTGTACAGCTGATCTCAAAACATTAACCCAAACCTAGCTCCAGCCTAGCCTAATCTATAAAGATTACTCTCTATACAAACACAGTTGTAGCACACCCTTATTAGTCACGATTAGTTCAACAAAAGCATGTATCCCATATATATATATCCCAAAAATGTATTGAAAGTTTCTAAGTCCGTAGGCGAGTGTATTATATTCAGATCATATATTGGTTCTCAAAGACCATCCAGTAGTCATATCCATTGAAAAAATTCATTTATTCTTGTGAGACAAATTTCCAGCAGTTATTGAAGCCCAACACGTGTTTCGGCTGTACATGTCAGTATTCAGACTTTTTTAAGGCTGGAAAATAAACATCATATACAATCCATGAGATGTTTGTAGCTGTCAGCTACTACAAGCACAAATTCTGTCAGTTAAAAAATCTATCCACATTACTCATAACTGTAATGAGCTATTAAAAGAAGAAAAAGTGAAGAGATCTCACGAACTGAAAATAATATACAAGGTATCATCCTATTGATACTATGTTCAATAGTAAATGTCTGCAATTGCAGACTACAATCAACCGTGCACAGAGAGAGTTGAAAATGTATAACCCGAGGAAGAAATAAATAAAAAGAAACCAGTAAAGCCACACCATTGAGTGTATCACACAGTGACGATGGAACAAGTCCCTGTTGACTCCCATGCAACGTGCATGATGCATTCCATATGAACAAACCGGTAATTCGAAGTGCTAGTACAATCCTGATATAAAAACTAGAAGACTGCATCATCACCCACTATGAATGTTTGAATGTTTGAACATAGACAAGGGTTCTATGATGTAACGGGTCCTGTCTTGTTAGTAGTGTCCAAATATACACTGTACAAGTAATATGGGACAAATGTGTAATTATAATCAGTGAAAATTGGAGGAAACACGCAAAATTCAAGGTTTCAAGACTAAGGAAACTAGAAGCCAAATGACTGATTAAATTGAGATCGGTTAATCTGGGGTTAAATGTCGACAAGGAGATTCATGTATTTCTGGAAGATTGAAGCATTCCTGGGGCAATATTTGAACATTTCAGCTAAACTTGGGTCATAATAAACTCTTCTGTATTTCAATTCCAGTGTCTAATAACATGTATTTTGATTCTTTTATTGATGACACTGTATAGATTACAGGATAAATGATCATATAAAGAATGTCTCACGTATCCAATGTCCTGTGACCGATAATAATGTAATATCATCTGGAATTTAATGATTTATGAATGCATTTCAAATTGTGGTGATGATGGATATATGTAAACATGTTTTGTAATAGGAATATAGAGAGATTCAACTTGTTTAAGAAGGACAACAACTGCTATCTGACTGGTCTGGTCACTCTCTTTGGTGTTTTATTTTTATTTTGATACTAACCAACACGTCATGTCCAGGTTGTATCTTCGTAGGGTTCTATCCAGACTCGAGGGATTACGGGTCTACATATCTTCAGACCTTGTTATTGTATGACACATTTTAGGTTTTTATATTTATGGACAACACCGGATTTTGACAGTCGTGTCTATAGAACATCTTGACCCTTTGGGACAGGACACGAGCTATGTGAATTTGGCCAATGCTTTATCATGTGGCAATAATTTGTAGACTCACCACCATGCACCAGGGCATGCACCATTTGGGTGTATGTTATACAATTCCTTTCCAAGATGGCGGGTCAGTTCTTTCATATGGATTCTCAGACTGGAGATAACCATACCTAGTGGATAGAACCTCTCTACGGGCCCGATTCACAGAACTAACTTAAGACAAAATCCTAAACTTACTACCATTTTGGTATTCACAGAAGGCACTTACTCATTTTGGTATTCACAGAAGACACTTACTCACTTCGGTATTCACAGAAGTTAGGAGTCCTAACTTTAGGACTCCTAAATGCCTTCTGTGAATACCGAAAGTCTTAAAATTAGGATTTTTCTTAGTTTAGGAGTCCTAAAGTTAGGACTCCTAACTTTACTACTACTAAATTGAGAAAAATCCTAATTTTAAGACTTTCGGTATTCATAGAAGGCATTTAGGGGTCCTAAAGTTAGGAGTCCTAACTATACTACTACTAAACTGAGAAAAATCCTAATTTTAAGACTTTCGGTATTCACAGAAGGCATTTAGGAGTCCTAAAGTTAGAACTCCTAACTTCTGTGAATACCGAAATGAGTAAGTGCCTTCTGTGAATACCGAAATGAGTAAGTGCCTTCTGTGAATACCAAAAGGGTAGTAAGTTTAGGATTTTGTCTTAAGTTAGTTCTGTGAATCGGGCCCTACGATGCTACGTGTGTTTTGGGATACTTTTGGAGGATATGGGTGCAGATAATGTGCTTTGTCTTGCCCCCTTGCCGTATCAATAATTTTACTAGTAAGGAGCGGAACTTTGTTTCTAGGCAGATATACTTATGCTGTCACTCTGTTAGTTTAATATGAATTTCATCCCTTACATCAATACGTTTCGAATTCCACTGTCGAGGGAGAGGGTTACTGTACCGCTCTTTTACTTACACGACTAACAAGGTCTCCACGGGCTGGGATCTGGCCCGATTACAATTCCAATATGGCGGCTCTTTTTCTACTGTTGTCAGCCGTTTTGGAGTGCCACGCTCGTTACGTTGCATGTCCAGTTATGTGACCACCTTACAGCTACAAACACGCTGTGAGAAACATGCCTGCGTCTTCTGTGGGTTACAGAGAAGTACACGGATGCTGTGTCTGTCATTCACTCGGGTGCGAGAGGTGAGTGACAAGTTTTAACAGGGGGATTCACCAGTTTTATTTATAAGGAGTGAGCGACTCTATTATTTATATGTACAGGGGACCAACTTATCAGGGTTTGGCCCAGACCGGCAATAAAGGTTTATCTTGCTTAATCGGCAGAGGGACATTTTTGATAACATTACGTGGGGCACCACTAGCCTGAGCTGGGGTAAGTCAGTCGGTGACACGGGTCTATCTCGCTCTAATTTGGCAAATATGGCAATAGTGGCTGACATGTATCCCACGTTGATTCTTGTTGGTTTTTTCCTGAATGCTGGTGTGTTTTTTACATCAGTCATCAACACTATCCTGAATCTATTACGGTTATAGCGGTGGACTTGCCAGCTATTCCAAGAATTATTTGATTAGGTTGGTGAGTGATATCATATGGTGTTTAACATGGTTAGGACTAAATTGAAGTATGAGTATATGTACTTGTGTTTTCTATATTACTGATAGGTTATTTGCGGCTAAGATTACAGCTTCTTACTGGCTTTACGCATCCAATATAGGACGAAATAGGGGTGGATACACCAGCGAACATGAGTATATGGGTATTAACCAGCACTGGTAGATTAGTTGGCGTGTTCTATGTAACAGGAGCACAACATGGGCACCAATATAGGGTGCTGAGCACTGTACATCTACCGTGTTGCTCTTTAACCATACAGTTTGATATTATTGCTCAAACCTATACTTTGATGAGCCAACATGACTTATAGCATATCTTGAATTTTGTGTGTTTCCTCCAATTTTCACTGAATATAATTACACATTTGTCCCATATTACTTACAGTGTATATTTGGACATTACTAACAAGACAGGACCCATTCCGTCGTAGAACCCTGGCCTATGTTCAAACATTCTTGGTGAGTGTTGATTCATTCTTATAGTTTTTATATCAGGATTGTACTAGCACTTCGAATCACCGGTTTGTTAATATGAAATGCATCATGCACGTTGCATGGGGGTCAACAGGGACTGTGTGATACACTCAATGGTGTGGCTTTACTGGTTTCTTCTTCTTTCTTTCTTCCTCGGGTTATACATTTTCAACTCTGTGCACAGTTGATTGTAGTCTGCAATTGCGGACATTTACTATTGAACATAGTATCAATGGGATGATACCTTGTCTATTATTTTCAGTTCACGAGGTCTCTTCACTGTTTCTTCTTTTAATAACTCATTACAGTTATGAGTAATGTGGATAGATGTGTTAACTGACAGTATTTGTGCCTGAAGTAGCTGACAGCTACAAACATCTCATGGATTGTATATGATGTTTATTTTCCAGCCTTGAAAAAGTCTGAATACTGACATGTACAGACGATACACGTGTTGGATTCAATAACTGATGGGAATTTGTCTCACAAGAATAAATGATTTTTTTCAATGGATATGACTAATGGATGGTCTTTGAGAACCAATATATGATCTGAATATAATACACTCGCCTACGGACTTAGAAACCCTCAATACATTTCAGGGATATATATATATATATAGCTGCTATCCACTGTGGAAATATATCAAGCACACTACCAAGACCATAATGCTGTGAGAACACACGCCCACAGGGCGGGACTATATTTCAGCGCTGCGAGTGCGACGCAAGATCATTGCAGCTGTGCCTCTCTGGACACCAGTGAACAAGGGCTCGTTAGCCCGAAACATGTTTGGTTGAAATCCGGGCTGCGGAGGTGATGCTGTTTGTCCCTCTAACCTGCCAATAAAGAAGGTGATTGACACGTTCGTGTATGGCGCTTCAACTGTTTGAGCTTTTCTTCGTTTGAATATATATATATATATATATGGGATACATGCTTTTGTTGAACTCATCGTGACTAATATTGGTGTGCTACAACTGTGTTTGTATAGAGATTAATGTGCATGTTCTTGCAACTTGTCAATAGCACCATGTGGTACTAGGTGCTCTCAGTTATTCTAGCACCCCATTATTTTACAGTGTCTAATAATACTCATGCGTATACTTGTTACCAATCATATTGTTGTTTTTTTGATGTGAGGTCTTTTCCCTTTTAAGGATTGCTAGTACCTATAAAGATTACTGTTTCAGTTCTTCAGATAATGGGTGTTTTCCTCATCAATGTATACCACACAATGGTTGTTTCACAGTATCAGAAGCAAACACAGAGGTGGAAACTTATTAGAGTCTAGAAGACTATAGGAGGCAGGGAAATTGAGGTATGAGATGAGCCTGGTCATTCTAAACTAAGTATGCCCTATTATAGACTTCTATTCGGGAATAAGTTAAGAGACATTTGTATAGTACTGTACTACCATTAATATGGCCTTATAGTGCTGTTACATTCAAGTGTATTGTAAGGAACTGCAGATCCATTTATATAGGTTTGCACCCCCCAATAATGCACTGCAGCACATTTGTGGACAGGTAGGATGCTTTTAGGTTGGGAGTGTTATGAATGGAAGTGCATGTGTTTGTCATGTGCCTAACATGGGTAGTGTTTTGATATCACAGATCAGTACCAGGGTTTACCTTGGTTTTTGCTGTGCCTGTGTGTGAATTTAAAAGGAAAAAGCATGAGGCATCCTAGACATTAAACACCACGGTATGGATGGATGCAAGTGTCTAAGCATAATGTAGCCTATGTGATCATTAAACTGTGTCGTAAACAATTGTGTAGCTGTACCTGCAAATATGGGTGTAGGAGAAACGTGTGATGGTATATGCAGTAGCTTATGCCAGCACCTACCAACGTCGAGCAGAACAGGTTAGAATAGTATTGAACATGGGCCTTGTAAAGCTGCCAGAGATTAAAGTTGCTTCTCTTGGAACTTGGAATGTGCAACCTTATGTCAACTTTGAAGTCGATCCAGGCATAACAAAGAGTAGTCATTTTGCAGGAGCAGTAGCAGCACAGAACAATGTTATCTGCTGTATGCTCCGGAGTCCACTTAGAAGGACTCCTCGGAGCCTATAGCATATGAGATGCAAGGTGCAGACCACAGAAATGAGTATCACAAAGTGGACCATTCGAAATGGGGGGTAATGGCCACCATGAGTGCTGATAATCCAATCCATAATATGGGTTTCATTAGGAAAACCGAAAAGGGAGTGTCAAGGAGTGATTCTGTAGAAGGAATGGATGAGGAGGAAACGGCGATCCCTTACCCCGTAGCCCCAGCCCCTACCTTACCCCAACAAGCAGACATAAATCTAACAGGTCAGAGAAGAGCTGGGCTAGTATAGAACAAAATGATACCTTCCAAACCTGTCCAATGCTGCTTTCATATTGTTTTTGTAAGCATAAAATGTAATTCACAACTATTAAAGTTTACGTTGCCTGGGATGAAATTCTAGGCCAGCTGGAGGAAGCCCCTTGATTTAGGAGAGAGGAGTTGGCCTAAGGGCTAGGGCGCTCGACCTCGGACCTGGGGTACCGGGTTCGAGTCTCGGCGATGACGTTAAACATCCTGTGATTCTGGGCAAATCACTTAATCTCCCCGTGCCTACCAAAAATGAATGTGTCCTCATGTAACGCAACTGGTGCTCTCTAAAGCGCTCTGATACCTGCTTGGATTCGGGTCAAGTTCGCGCTATATAAAACTCTGCAAAATAAAAAAAATAAAAACTAAAAAGACTGACGATTTCTCGGATTTAGGAAAACCACAGAGCAGCAGCCTGCTGAGCACTTCATCTATCACTCGCACATGTCTGGCTTCAACTAGGGACCACCCAACTGTTGCTTGTCCACCTTTGGGAGCATGAGAGTGCCTTGGAGCATGAAAGCCTACTGAAAATGTTGGCTTTTCTTATCCTAGCAGGTGCAGGTGGAATCTGGCCCTTTTAAAGACTGCAGTTTCTTGAAGTTTGCCAACTTTGATTGCTCTTCGACTTCTTCATTGCCCCTGGGCTGCTGCCTTTATAAAAAAGGTACATGGCTGCGTCTTGTTTCCAAATCGTATTTCTGCCCATTTGGCATCACTCTACTCATCAGGGAGCATCGCTGGCTTGCACACGGTGCTGCGTGGATTACCAGGGCGTTTCTAGCTATCCCGTTTTGGGTGTTCACACACAATATACCTCTGGCCAGCAAGATGCTGGGTACCTACCAATATATTCTAGTTCTAACCAAAATTATAATTTGAGTGCCTATCTCTCAAACCTTCATATCAAACACACTGCTAGGCACTGTGCCCTAAGACACAATAAGATCACCCCTCTTTTTACTCGCTCATAACACCCAAACTCCCCCACATGGTGTCACCACAAATACAACACTCTGACAACTTCATGCTCCCCCATGGTGTAGCGCCCTGCCTATCTGAAAATGCATAATGGTGGTCCAGATAGGGCAGTGAAGCTGTATGCAAAGGGTACAATAGAATAAAAAACGTAGCCCTTTACCCACAGCATATTGTCCATTACCCTGTACCCTTACCCTTCACCATTAATCTTCTGTTCATAACCCTGTACACTTAGACATTCACCCATAGCCCTTTACCCATCACCAAGCACCCATAACCCTGCGCCGTGTAACCATAACCCTATACCCAAAACTCCACACCCTTAATCCAGCATTCACTATCTTGTATTGTTTTCCTGTACACCTAACCATTAACCTCATACATTTCGCCCTGTACCAATAACCCTCTACCCTTATACCTGTACCCCTAACCAATTGCCCTTTACCCATATCCTCAACTCCTTAGCCATGTAGCCACAAACATGCAACATATGCTTAACCCTGTTTGCTTATCCCTATATCCTATACACATTGCCCTCACCCATGACCCAATACCCTTATCCATATATCTTCTAGCCTTTATTATTATCCATATGCACGTTGCTCGTCATATATTGTACAGTTAGCCCTGTACCATTAACCCTGAACCCTCATCTACGCACCCAGTAGCCCAGGCCTCATGTCCATAATCCTGTACCATTAAACTTGTTTCCATAACTGTGCACCCTTACCACTGTAGCCCTAGCCATGTATACTTTGCTCTTTGCCCCTAGCCCTGCTACCTGCAGCCGTAGCCCTGCATCCTTAGCCCTGCACACATAACCCTGCAGCTGTAGCCCTATGCCCCTAACCTTGCACCTTTAACCCAGCACCCTTGACCTTATCCTTGCATCCTCTGTCTTGTAATATGGTTATTGTACTCATAACCTTGTAAACTTAGCCTATACCCATATCCCTCTGCCCTTAGTACTGCTTACATATCTCTCACAGTTCTGGGTACTTTGCCCCATGACAGGATAAGAGAACTCTCTGGTCGCTGACACACAACAACAAAATGCTTCCCCACTGAGCATCACGACAAATACACTGTCAACCACACGTAGAGTGCTGCCTGTCTGAAGGTGTGCTTCGGTGCCCCTCATTGGGGCAATAAGCTCTATTTGAACGCTGCCATACAACAGTTTGGGTACAAACTTTGCAATGCAGGCGCTACAAGGCTCAATAATTCATCCAATCACTCGAAAAAAAACATGTGTGGCAGGAGAAATACAGATACATGACACAGTACAACAGGATCTACAGCACCCACACAACACATTAGCTGAGGCAACAATTTCCTGTGAGGAGACAAGTGAACAGGCTGTGAAGGCTCATCAATTAAACTTGATGTCAATTCAATATTTCTTACAAGTTTCAGTTTGAATAATGTCTTCTGTTATGATTGGCTTTGAAGCACGGAGAAAATCAGTCCAGTATTAACATTTAGTTTGTAATTTCATACACTCTTTTTTCACTTTTTCTTCGGAAGGTAAACTTACTTTTATGTTATTTCTAGCTATATCTCTTTATCTCCTTTATGTTCAATGGAATATTGCTTTCTCTGGCTCTTGTTGTAGAATGCGAGAGGGTACTCAATTGTATTTTTGTTGATGAGGTGGGAAGTGCTAAGAGAGGCTTTCATCCAGGCTGATATTTCCCCAGACACTCCTGAGTAGTCGTCGTGATTGCTACCTTGAAGAGGCAGGCAAGCCACTTGAGATCCTTTTGGACTCTTGAGCCCACAAAAAGCAGAGATTTCATGTGGCATCATCCTGCACCCATGCTCTAACTTCATGTGCAAAGACTAAACAAATAGCAGTGACATTTGATATGAAAAAGGAGAGAGAGAAAGATGCCTATTTACTGGTTGAATGAAACCAGAAAACCAGGGATCAATCGATCAATCCTGGCTTCCCTGCCCTCCAAATTGTGTTATCCTAGGCATACATTTCCCTGAACATCCTTTTTCTTCATTATCACATATATGAGAGCACCTTCAAACACACATTGAGGATTTGAACAGCACAACATCTTCTCATGTTTGATTTAAGAGACTGCAGAATTGTTCCATCTATAATATGAATCTAGGAATATAGGGTATGCATGATAACTGACTTGTCTCTTGGTTCACTATTATTATGGGGATGGGCCGGGCATGAATGTTTCTAAGTTCATGATTAAAAAGTACCACTAGCACTTTTAATACCTCTGCTATTCTAAGGAAAAACACTTCTGTTTGTTAAAGAAATACACTTTTTTTCAATTTTGAAGACACATACTTTTTGTACATGATATACAAGCAAAATATTTTCAGGGGTTGGCTCATGCATGGGATTTTTGATACAGGTCAGACGTTTGACTTGGCTTTCCCTGTTAATTTGTTGGCTTACCCACCTCTACTACCGTGCAGGTGGACTAATTTGGATGGGATAGTGGGGATTGCAGCGGCATAGAAAGTGAAATGACAAAGCCTATTCAAACTTTAAATGGTTTTAGAAGACCAGAAAAACACTCCGAATAAGGCTAACATTGAGGCCTCACTCCAGCCCCAGCAGCTGTGGAATTCTGGGCGCCTAGCTTTAACCCAAAGGGCGTTGTGTGCCTGGTTAGAGGTCTTGTTGCTTGCCATTCAGGGTGTCAGTCGTCAACTGTCTCAAGTGATTGACATAGTGGATGATGTGCTTTGCCCTGCCTGCCAAACAGAGAGGCCCTTTCTCTTCTAGCACCTCCTCTGACACACTTGCTCCTATTTCTCCTTCTGCCCTCCCCACTTCAACCGACAATCTCATTCCACTGCTGACCCCATTCAAAGCCATTACCCCTTCTTCCAAAGCCCATCTAAATTTCTCTTGCCAACCCAATTCTTCCACTTCCCTCCATTATTCCTCCTGTCACGAAATCACGCCATACCCCAAAACACTCCCATATCCCTAAAGCTCACCATTCCAGGAAATAATCCTCCCCAGAATTTTCCTGGTCCTAACCCCCAGAAAATCTTTAAATCCCCACTCTATCCCAAAAATTAGGTGCACAGACTTCCATCTGTTGAGGGAGTATAGAAAGACCCATGTAGAAGAGATTACTGCAAAGGTGTGAAGGCAAGTTGAAGTCTTGGAGCCAGCATAAAACACAGTGATAGTACACTGTTTTCTCCTTCCCCTCCCCCAGAATTTAATTTGGATTATGTTTTGGTGAAAGACTTGTTGCCCCAGAGGATGAAAATGTTGTTGTCCATTTTTATATTCTGTTTACATAAAAACTACAGTCAAACTTTTTGTTTCTGTTTACTTTTTGATATAGTTTATATTTGAGCAAAATGTTTATCAAATGAGATTATGTATGGCAATATGCTGTTTACATTGACCATATACTTCAATTTCCAGGTCTTTTGATTTCCTGTGTGTTTTATTTTAGGTGATGCATTTCATCCCCTTTCCCACATGTGTTAAAGTAAGTCATTGTGAAATACTAGAGTGTGTGGCATTCAAAGTGGGAGTGTGTGAGGATACATTGAACTTTATTATTTTGTGATAAAATCCAGGAACATTAAGATATTGGGGTTCACTTAAAGTACCCACCATACATTGTACATCATGTCTGCTTAAACCTAGGTTGCGTACATGAGTGCAATGCCTGGCATGTGAGTTTGTACCTGCCCTTCATATTTTGTGAAAGATTTAAATGGGTAACACAGCAGTGATCAGGTTTTGGAAATATCTACCTGTGGTACATGGTTCCTATACCCGATTAATAATAAATATTTTATGGCCCAGAGGCAGGCAATGGAATATCTTTCGATCACAGAATAATTCCTTTTTGCTTTGGTTAGGCATCTAGAAGAAAAGGCAATTATTGTTTCACCTCCCTCTCCTTTCTGTGATAGTTGCACCTAAACCCCTGTTGCTGGCATCTGTTGTAAGAATAGTGTTCATTTTGGGGTCAAACATGCCTAGAGCAGGTGATTTAATTATCTCTGCTTTAATATTGTCAATTAACTCTTTATGATTATCTTCCCAAACAAATTCTTTAATAGTGCCCGTATATTTTAACATTTGTGAGAAATGTTTTTGACATATTTTGACATGTATTCAATCAAACCCATACATTTTTTTAATTCATCCCTACTTTTGGGGGATGGGGTTTCTTTTACTGCTTGAATTAAACTTGTCTCATTGTATGACCCATATAAAATATAAATTATATGACCCAAATAGTCTACAGAACTAACTATAATTTGGCATTTATTGTTTTTCACAGTCAGACCTGCCCCAATCAATTTGTTAAACACCTCATGTAAAGTTCTGAATTGATCTTCAATGGAGGAACCATATACCAATATGTCATCTTGAAAACATAAGGTGTTGGTTACACCTTTTAAAATGTGATGCATAATTTACTAGAAGACTGCAGCCACTAGAAAAAATGGCATTCTTGAGAACAGAAATGCACCCATTGGAGAAATGAATGTGGTAAAGGCTCTGGACTCAGGTTGTAGAGCTACTTGGTGGTAAGCCATTGACAGATCGATGACAAAATAATGTTGCTTCCCCATAGTACTTACCATCTCATTTATGTGGGGAAATGAGTGTCTTTCCACCCAAATATTCTCATTCAAACTGCGCAAATCTACACATAAACAAATTCCTTCTCCATCGGCTTTAGATGCAATAACTGTGGGAGCTAACCACTCAGAGGATTCTAAAGAGGGTCTTTCATCATGTTGGGGATAGGACGCGGTTTATGTACAATTGGTTTGACTCCCTCTCTCAATTTAATTTTATGTTGGTAGTCACGTAACTGTCCAAGTTTGTCAGAAAACAATTCAGAAAAATTACCACAAATATCCATATCACCTACAACTCTGTCTATGAGGAGAACTTGTTCCTGATTATTAGGATCTAGAATTATTCCTAGTTCATTTTGGTATTGCCGCCGTCATAGATTGTAACCCTTTGGGTTTATGTTTGAAAAAAAACATGCATTTTTATCATGCACACTAGTGGTACAGGTTATTTTGTATACTTCTCTGGCGAAAGGTTTGGTTTCCCTAGTAGCAAGTTATTGTTTTCTGACATTTGCCAAACTTCTCCTGGTTTAACAATGTGAAAGGGGAACATGATTCAGCAAGATTCTCATCAAGATACACTTTACACTTAGGATAATTCGGTTTGAAATCATCTTCTGTATCGTTCAATTGGAAAACAAGCCTTTTCTCTTCTGGTTCATTATTTGTAACAGTTTTCATTTTTTTTTTTAAATAATCTTTATAACACATTTTTTTTTTAACATTTCTTTCCACCCCTCCCTTCCCTCCCCGCCACCCCACTGAGGCATAACATAACATTTCATTATATATACATAGATCAGGAGTTGAAATATCACATATATTTCATAAGTCAAATATGTTCCAATATCTAGACAAGAGGAAAAATAATTGCTTATTCTTGCGCAATTAGTTCCGTAGAAGCTATAGATTATCTGATATATACAAGTCATTACTCTGTATATTTTATTTACATAATTATGGTCGCAGCGCATCAAATACGTATTTTTATAAAATAAAAATCATATGTATGTCGCCATAAATGCCCATTAGCTCCGCTACCCAAGATGAGTTCTTGTGGTGTTGGGATGTCCCCATCTAGTCTACTATTGTTATTCAGAGTCATTAAAACCCTACAATATTTCAAAATCGTAGCCCACCAATACATTTTAAGATTGGGAAGGGCCATACCACCTCTATCTTTCGGGAGAGAAATATATCTAAGGGCCCTTCGTGGTCTTTTATATCCCCATATGAACCGAGAAAACATACTATCTATGGTTTTAAATAATTGTGGTGTGATCTCCAAACAAATTGTCCTAAAAAAATATACAAACTTAGGAAAGAAAAGCATCTTAATTACATTACACCTGCCTCCGATAGTTAGATGTAAGTTGTTTAATCTGTTAAAATCTTTTTCCGTTTGTTGGATTAATGGCTCTAGATTGACTTCTACTAGCCTATCCAGGTCAGCTGTTATATAGACTCCCAAATATATGGCTTTCTCCACGACTCGATCGTTCCTCAGCGTAAGTTTATTATTAAGCACTATCTGGGTTTTATCTTGATTTAATTTATACCCGGATACCTTTCCAAAAATTTTAGCCTCCTCTTCGATTGCTTTAATTGAGGCGGCAGGATCGCTTGCCACTAACGCGATATCATCCGCGTAAGCCAGTGTTTTGGTGTTCCAGATTTGTGATCGTATTGGTAAAATTTCCAGATTAGTTTCGAGCCTATGAATAAATGGATCGATAAATATCGCAAATAATAATGGGGAGCATGGGCATCCCTGTCTCGTCCCTCTGGTTATATCTATTTTCTCTGAGACTGTTCCATTCACCATTATTACGGCTTCTGGTGCCAAATATAACATTTGGATTGCTTTAATAAAAGACTCTCCAATACCACTTCTTGACATTGCCGACCATAGATATTTCCAGGAGACCCTATCAAAGGCTTTCTCAGCATCTAATAATATAAGTGCCATAGGGTCTCCTGTTGTCTCAGCAAGATCAAAGAGTGTGATCACTCTTTGTATATGATCTGTTGTGGATCTTCCTAGAATAAATCCGTGCTGACGCCCAGAAACAATTTTATGTATCATAGGCGCTAGTCGGTTGGCTAAAAGTTTTGCGTATATTTTTGAATCGCTGTTTATTAGAGTGATAGGACGATGTGATCCAGGTTCTGTAGCATCTTTATTCTTTTTTAGAAAAACTACAATTTTGGCTCGAGCCCATGATCCCGGGGGATGTGCGCCCGAAAATATATATGCAATTCATTTACTAAGGATTTCCTTTAATGATTCATAGAAATTGACATAAAATTCTGAGGGTATCCCATCTAATCCAGCTGCCTTCCCCTTGGCAAGACTGTTTATTGACAATAAAATGTCTTCCCATTCTGGCATTTCATCCAGACTATCCTGATCCTGTTGTGGTAATCTTAATGTTGAAATCTGATCTAAGTATTCCTCAATCTTGTCTTGCGGTTTACTCGTCTCTTTATATAACTCTTGATAATACTTTTGAAATACTGCTCTTACCTCCCTGGGATCATTTTTAAGTCCACATTTTGGATCTTTTATCTCTCTTATAATGTTGGCTGTATTTTGCTGTCTAGTTTGGACAGCCAATTGGTGTCCGACTTGTTCGCTCAGTTCATATGTATCTGCTCTATGCATAGATGCTTGGCATATTGCTTTTTCTGTATAAATATCGATGATAGCATTTTTAGCGATTGCCACTGTACTTTGTGCCTTTTCAATTTCTTGTCCTATTTGTACTGCTCTTATCAGCTTCTCTTCAGCTAGCGCCAGGTCTTTTTGCAATATCTCTATTTGTTGATGGGCTTTTTTGTTGAGGTTTAATGAAAATTGTAGTGTTTCTCCTCTTACTCCTGCTTTTAGGGCGTCCCAAACAGTCTCAATTGACATACTACCCATATTATCTTCTAAGAATTCTGGTATCCATTTATTCATGTGCTGACAATATTCTTTGTTTAAGAGCAGAATTCTCTCAAAGGTCCATATTTTTTTCCTTTCATTATTTATTCTACCACCCTCTATGCTCATAATTAAGGGATTGTGGTCCGATAGAACTCGAGGTAATCTATCTATTGAGCACCTGGAGATAATCGTACTTGACGTAAATACATAATCTAGTTTGGCGAATTTAGCGTGTGGGTTGGAAAAGAACGTGAAACCTGCATCATTTGGGTGTTTTATCTGCCAACAATCACTCAGACCATGTGTTATACATAATTCTTTAAGGGCAGAAAATACCCTTGGCTTCCTCCCTTTATATTTAAACCCAGACTCTAATGACCAGTCACAGGGTAGATTTAGATTATAATCACCACATACAATCAGTGGGAGCGGCCAATGAACCAATTCACTATTGATGATTTCCTATACCCCTGGGTCATCAGTAATATTTCCATATATTGAGCATACGGTTAATTTCATATCGTTATTATACTGGCATTCCGCAATTGCCCATCGTCCATATTTATCGGCTGCCACTCTTGAAAATTGTACCCCGTTTCCCTTAACCAAGATAGCTACCCCTCTTGTTCTTGTACCCTGCGCTGATGCTATAACCAGTTTATATCCTAGTGTTTTAAGTAAATATTGTTGTGACCCCTCTATGTGCGTCTCTTGATGGCAGATAACGTCAGCTCCTATTGATTTTAAACCCACTGCCACTCTTTGTCTTATTTTCTGATCATTTAGGCCACATATATTGAGAGAAAGAATTTTTAGTTTAGCCATTAAATGCTATATAGATTCCTATAAAGATTCCTCCTGCGATCATGCTCACCATCTCTTCACATTTTTTGTACCCTTCTTGGTCCTCAATTTGCTTTTTGCGCAATTTTTTATTCCTCCTAATTGTAGATCTAATTTCTATCGAATACCTGAGATTTCTTTCCCCAGCCCCTCCAGCACCCCGACCCCACCCATCTTAAGGCAATCAGGCTCAATCCTGAGCCTGTGTGATAGAGTCTGGATTGCCTTCACCCACACTCACATTTCCCCCCCACTACCTTCTCCTGTGCTCACCTTAACGAAAGAGAAAGAGAAAAGAATAAAAAAAAACAAAAAGAAGAAGAGGAGAAGCAAAAAGGATCAAGAAAGAAAAGGAGAGAGAAAAAAGAGAGGGGAGTGAGAAGACCTATTTGAATACCCTAGTATGATGAATAAACTTTATGTTACTATTTCCCTCTCCCCTCCCCTTCTTACCCCTCCCCTACCAATTTGAACTACAGGTTATCTTGATATAGACCCATTGGTTATTTAATTTGGTCTCAACAGTTATTTTTCCCCCCCGGTTGTGATCTCATCTAATAGCTTCTGGGCCTGTATTTCGGAGAAAAAATTGTGGGTTCATTCCTGGTATACAATCTTTAACTTGGCCAGGTTCTGTAAGAAAACGGATGCTCCTATCTTTTGAAATGGGGTTATGAGTTGCCTAAGTCTCCATCTTCTTTCGACCATGGCATGTGCAAAATCTGGTTTGGAAAAATAGGAAATGTTCTCCCATGTCCTCTTCTTGTTTCGTCTGGCCAAGTCATAAACAGCCTGACGAAGCAAGAAATTCCCAAAATATATAAGGATCACACGGGGGTAGGCTTGTGTATTTACTGGACGTTTGGAGATTGAAAAGGGAAATCTATGTACCCTCTGAATTTCTTTATCCCATTCCCAATGTCCTAATTCGGGTAAAGAGTTTTTCAATAGATTTATAGTAAATTTTCGAATGTCATTTCCTTCACTATTTTCTGGAATTCCTAATAATCTGAGGTTGTTACGACGCTGCCGATTTTCTGCCTCCTCTAGTTTCCACATTACATCTTTCAGCATATTATCTTGCGAGGATGTCTGCTCTTTCAATGTCTCAACTGTATTTTCGAGATCCTCCGTGCGTTTCTCCACCATACAGAGCCTTTCCGATATCTCTGTGCACGTTTTCCCTACTTTACGCATAGTGCCTTGTAGTTTTTTTGAAGCGAGCCTTGCTTGACGATTTTCATTCTTGATTTCATCCTGAAATGATCTCAGAGATTGAAAGATCATTGAGAGGGATGGCTCTTGAGTTTCATCGAGCACTATCTGACTTGTCGGTAGTTCTTTCGGAATACTAGAGGGTAGTAATTGTGTCCCTGAGTAATCCCACCCGAGTTCTCCTTCCTCTTCGCCAAATATTCTCTTATTGTTGTTTCTCATTCCGACTGACCCCCTTTTGGTTCTCTTTGGTATCCTTTTGCCATCTTGCTGACTATGACTACTTGTAAGAGAGTCCTCACATTCCACTTCTTCACTGCTACTAGAGAGTCCAATATCTGAGTCCATCGACTCTTCATTCAGGGATTAGAATTTTTCCAAGGAATCTGGGGAGAGGTATCCTGCCTCAGAACCTTTTTGCCGACTCACCCCTTCAATATTTCCTCGCTGTGTTTGTTCGGTTATGGCTTCCTCCATCTCAGCCACACTCTCCTTAGATTTTCCCATAGTATTACCCCTCTCTGGGGCCATATTGATAATATCTGCAGTAGCGCTCTTGTTTTGGGGGTCCCTACAGGATTCTTCAGGTGAGCCTAATACAGTGTTCTCATTACATGATCCCCAGGAGGCCCTCTCCTCTGCATGACATCCTGGTAATAACACCAGAGAGGTGTTCAGGGGCTTTTCTGTGTTTACCGCTTCGTTACAGCTCTTATGCTGTATAACCAGTTCCTTTTCCCTTTCATAGTCGATTGATGAAAACATGCTGGTAATTATAGTCTGGTTTTTTTTCACATTGGCCCCCCTGAGACGTTCCCTTCACAGCGTTGGTTTTAGGGATAGGCTCCTATTTCTCCTATTCTCTCTTGTTTACCCCCCTTACCGGAGCGTGTCTTAGCGTCTGCTTCCATTTTTGGATCGCTCTCCTTCCGTGCGGTCGATAGCGTGTTTGAATGCGTCTTACCGCATCCTCCTCGCGCTGCCCTCTCCATGCGAAGCTCTCTGTGGTCTCCGCGGCCTCTTCCGGCTTCCTCGTTGCTAGGAGACCTCGGCTGGTAGCCGTCACAGACTCTCCCCGCGGAAACTGTCAGGAGAAGCCGGGCGAGAGATTCCCAGCGGGCGGAGCAAACAGTCAAGCGATGATGTTTCACGTCGGTTCTATACTTCCACCGGGACCCGTGAGAAATCCTCATTTCCTCTCCTCTTCCTGGCATCACTCATACTCTCTTATGAATGACAATTACTTTATCAGCAACCAGCGTTCATTTCATCCAAAATCGACAATTCTCGAGCGTGTGAGCACCACGAGGAGTGAAGCGGAGTGGAGGTGAGTGAACCCGATCTCACTCAGACGCCATCTTGCCCCCTCCATTTGTAACAGTTTTCAACAGAGTATTTTCTGCATCTCTACACCCTCTGCCAAAATATCCTCTCCTCTTTCATTTCTTGCAAGTCATGTCCTTGGCTTGGCACTGTCAGTTGTTTGCTGAGTGGTTACTATTACCACATCTAAAACAATTCAACTTCTTATCCTCTTTGATCATTCTATTTTTGTTAACTTCTGTATTCACAGGATAAAAACCTAATTTCCTGACTTCTTTTCTTGAACACTGGCAACCATCTCACTAGGTATTTTCATTAGGGGTGGGCGGAATTTGCAAAATTCACTTTCGCAAATTATCGTGAAAATGTGAAAAATCTCCGCAAACACGCGGAAATATCGCGAAGATGCGGGAGTTTTTTTCCCGCTCGTCCGCGGTATTTTCTGCGTGGTCGCGGCTCGCCAACTTACCAATGCGGTTGCTCATGGTGTGGCCATCTTGTTTTCACTTGTCTCGTGGTGCATGATCGCGAGAAGAAAGACGTGATCGCGCGACGAATGACGTTACTGCGGGCGCGAACTGTCACGAGACAGCTCAAATGGCTAACAACAATCCAGCATTTCGTGGAGAACGCGACCGGATCGGGAAAACTTGTCGGCGAACGCGGGGATTCAGGTAAGGCGATCGCGCGCACGCAAGAATGTATTATTTTACAGCGCGAGCAAGCAAAAAATTTCCGGTAAGATGCGGATTGCGGACATTTTGACATTTTCGCGCTCTCCACGGAACGCGAAAATGTCAAATTATCGCAATTTCCACGAACGGAACGGAATTTTAGCCCAGGCCTAATTTTCATCTCCTTGATACAATTTTCTGTATGTTCTATAAATTGTACTATATCTATTGCTTCTCTTAATGATGCATTTTAGCCAATACGTTTTCTTGAATGCAAGAATTATTTGTACATCTTACTAATTGGTCTCTTATTAATGAATCTGTATTTTGTCCAAAATCACAAAACTTTGTCAAACCTCTCAACACTGCAATGTAATTTGTGATAGATTCCAGTTTCTCTTGTATTCCATTGAAAGATATATGCCTTTCCAAACTATGTTTGCTTTGTTCCCAATATGGGCTTCAACTTTCTTAAAGGTTACTTTGTAAACATCTAATTCTTCCTGTTCATCTTCTCCCTCACTCTCTGGTTCTGGTAAATGTTCATAAATTGTTCACCCATGTACACCTAGAATATGCAAACGTATGTGTTGCTTACTTACAGCACTGAAATCTTCTCCTCCTATCTCTATTAGGTATGACTCGAAAAATTGAATCCAGTCTTTACAATGAATGTCAGGTTCCCCAATTTCATTAAAAAAGGAAGGAGGTTGGTTCATGCTCACAGCACCCATCATTGTTATTGGATTGCAATATGTACTAAACTGAAATAATTTTGAGTATTGCTATCAATTCTAACGTATACATCGAACACTATGGGGTATATTCACAAGAAAGTTTGCTAAACATCACCAAAAAATGTTAACACAACTTTACACATCGCAGCCTATCGCGGGAAAATAAACCTGTGTCAACGTGGAATACACAACAAGGCGGCCCCATGCGATAGTCTGACGGAACCGCGCCCAATGCCCGTGATACAACCACCTCTACAGAGATAAAAACACAAACCCCAACGCCAAAAAACCTGCGATGGGCGAAAGCATGATGAGGAAATCAGCGCTAAGCAGCGCCAGGCCTGCAACACACACCTGGCAGGCGGGAAAGATCACCATAAAAGTAGAATAAACACCAAACACAAACTGACTGTTGTATCCTATGTTTATTAGTCCTGGTTGCCCAGCCTGCATGAGTATGATGTCATGGAATGTTGGGAGTGTGTGCATGCTTTGAATGAGTGATCAGTTAAATTGAGTGGGGCTGAGCAGCAGGATGCTGCTCCCGGTGGGGCACCCTGTACCATCTTACCTGAACCAATAAATCTACTTAACTACATCTCTGACACCTGGTCTACTTAAGATGACAGTACTTTTCTTCAGTTACAAAAATGCCGACGATTTTGAAAAGAACCACGCGTGAAGAACTAAGAACTTACACAAGGAACTAAAAGAAGATGGCCAGTATCTAAAAGAAGCCTGAAATTTAAGCCTGCGCAACGCCTTGGATGCACCACCGGTGTCTTTTCCAACACATAGAGGTATGTGTTGGGCGTTAGAAATTAGCTGGCTTGAGTGGCTTGAAACCTCCCTACAGACTGTATAAAATGAACGTTTTTGCTGTGGGATTTCGAGCTGACAATCCACATTTGACTTGCACAGTGCCTATACATTATACAGAAGATCAGAAGATATTTAAATTACCTGATGTTTGAAACCTGCCAACGTACAGGCTATTGGGCTTTGCGTGTTTAACCTGCCTACTATCAGTGGGGCTCAAACAGGAACCTCCTTAGTGAACATGCTTTATTGAACGATGCAAAATTGAAACAGACGCTACATTCGGGGGCATGTATCGAGCCCCGGTGTTATTTGTAGTTAAATTGCAGTGTCCCCCTGGTGCGGTGACTTGTGAAATAAACTTTTATGGGAAAAGCGCTTGAGGCCACTGAAACTTTGACGGCTGCCCCTGTTGTAATGTGCATTGGTACTTATTGCACCGTCGAGTGTCGAAGATCCTGATATTCCTGGAACTGTGCTTGCCAGAGCCCGGGTTGTCCCCTGACCTCATTGTGTGAATTTGAACATGTTCGGGAGGACAACGATGAATTTCATTTTGGTACACTTCTGAGAAGGATTCTTTCTGCTGCCCATGATCTTTGGGGGTGGGCCTTTATTTTATTTTTAAATGAATTTTGGCACCAGCAGTTTCCCTGATCTTGTTGACTGTTTAACCGTTATCTATGTCTTTTAAACACAAACAGCGCGTCTTTGCTTGCACACGATCCTCGTACCTGTTCCTCGAGCCTTGCAGCGTTGCTTCCTGGAATTCTTGCTGACGTAACTGTATTCGTGATGTTTGGGATTGTTTAGAGATGCTCTGCTGCCTTAACGCACCGTGAGCCTCCCGGCTGAGCGTCAATTACATGCCGCCATTTTGCGAGTGGAATTTTCAGTGGCTGATTGCAATATTCAGCATAGGATGCACCTTGCCAACCACGTCGTTACTTATTAAAGTTCATTCTCAACGGTGCTGTAGATTGAACAACGATGACTTCCTGAAATGTTTAAAAGTATATATATTTTCTGTCAAGGGCGGTTCGCATTGCACTCAGAAACCCGTGTAAACTGCTCCTATTTAACTTAGGTTGCGCATGCGATGCAAATTTGAAGTGTATCTAACATGAAGTTTTTTTTAACACAAGCACCGATGTACACTCCATGCTTGCTGGTTAGTTTTGGATATTATTTTCAAGTGGCGGGTTGTAGATGGACTCATTATTTGCACTGTAGATTCGGGTGACATGAAGGCTATCATTGTGTTAGCGAGCGATACGTGAGGGCAGCAATAGTGAGTGGTACATGTGAGCAGTAGGGGAGGGTGTTATTTTGGCATGTGTTTTGTTTTATGTCGTTCGGTGAATTCTTTGGTATTTAATTGTGTTCAGTATGTAAGTGAACATTCAGTGTGGGTGTGGGTGCACTGTTTGATAAGTGCACATTTTTTTTGTTTTTAAAGTATTAGTACGTATTACATGTGTACCCCGTGCAGTATATATTTTTATTTCTCCCTCGCACGCCATGGTTGCGTTGGCAGTGTCCCTCGCACGTCATGGTTGCGTTGGGAGTGTCCTTCACACGTCATGGTTGTGTTAGGAATGTGTTTTGCCTCGCACGTCATGGTTGCGTTGGCAGTGTCCCTCGCAAGTCATGGTTGCGTTGGGAGTGTCCTTCACACGTCATGGTTGTGTTAGGAATGTGTTTTGCCTCGCACGTCATGGTTGCGTTGGTGGTGTCCCTCGCACGTCATGGTTGCGTTGGGAGTGTTCTTCACACGTCATGGTTGTGTTAAGAATGTGTTTTGGCCTCGCACGTCTGGATTGCGTTGGCAGTTTCCATCACTCGTAAAGGTTGTGTTGGAAAGGTGCTTTGCCTCGCGCGTCATGGTTGCGTTGGCAGTATCTTTCGCACGTCATGGTTGCGTTGGGAGTGTCCTTCACACGTCAGGGTTGTGTTGGAAAGGTGCTTTGCCTCGCACGTCAGGGTTGCGTTGGCAGAATACTCAAGAATTAGTGTTGTGTGCATTATTTAATCTTTTGCCTCGCACGTCAAGGTTGCATTGATAGTGCACTAGCTATTTAAACTGTAATGTTCGGCGTGCATTACATTTTTGTTCTCCCTTGCACATCATTTATTGTGCATTATTACATACATTTTTTCTTTCATGTTCTTTAGCAGAGGGAGATAGGTGTGTGGTGGTGTTCTTCAGGGTGTACTGGGTATGGTGTGATTGCATTTTCCCTGAAACATGTTTTGATTGCACCCTGCTTGAAACATGTGCAATGTTTTAAATGTGACCTTACATGTTTCATAACCATTCTGTATAAAGAACACTATTATTTATGCTTTATTCTTAAGTGAACTTGAGAGTAATCATTATATCTTATCATTTTATTTGATCTTGTTGATCTTAATATCCTAGAATGTTATTTGATTGATATTGTGAACTAAGAATGCATTTACTTATCTAAATTGATTTTTGTGATCTATCTTGATTTAATTTTCAAGAAACGAAATCTGATTAATTTCTTCACTTGGTTTCTTGTTGTTCTATTGTTTCTAAAGGAAGGAGATATGTTGTATCCTATGTTTATTAGTCCTGGTTGCCCAGCCTGCATGAGTATGATGTCATGGAATGTTGGGAGTGTGTGCATGCTTTGAATGAGTGATCAGTTGAATTGAAAGGGGCTGAGCAGCAGGATGCTGCTCCCGGTGGGGCACCCTGTACCATCTTACCTGAACCAATAAATCTACTTAACTACATCTCTGGCACCTGGTCTACTTAAGATGACAGTACTTTTCTTCAGTTACAAAACTGACCAACACCCAAGCACCATGGAGGCAGCCAGAGCAGGTGTAGAGGACGAGGGCAACCCCACAAGCACCCTAAATGACAAGCCCTGGACCTCGGGAACAGGGAAGGGCAAGGACAAGAGGAAGTCGAAGTTCAGTCCGCAGGCGAACAGGATCATAGTCACGGAGGTGAAGGAACACCATCAACATCTGTTAGTCACCTCCAACATGACATTGGGCACCAAAAATGGAATATGGCGGTACATCGTGGACAAGGTGAATGCCGTCGGAGAGCACAAGAGGACAATGGACGAGGTCAAGAGGTGATGGAATGACATCAAGCAAAAGACCAAGGAGAAACTCGCAGCCAACCAGAAGGCAGCAATGTAGACTGGAGGTGGGGGCAAGCGCCACAGCTAGTGCTGGATGACATGGAGAAGCTGGTATCGACAGTCATCAGTGTGGATACTGTGGCCGGAGTCGGGGGACCGGACACTGCTCAACAGGACACAACACAACCGCAACAGGGTGAGTGACCACCAGGTACTGGGGGGACGGGTGGAGATGGCCACAATGGCACACATGCACAATCAAGCAGAGCACAGTGCACACCCTCAATGACTCTGGGTCATCGCCCAGATCTATAGACTGTCACAATGTACAATGCCATGCTGTCTGAATATCAACATGTACCATGCGGCTACATACATGTGGACACCTTTCAATACACCATCTCCCCTTCACTTTGCGGGGCCACCGTCAACACCCCCTGCAGAGCAGTCCCAGCCACTCTTCACTGATGATGAGGATGACAACCCCAGCATCGACGCACAAGCCCTCCTAGACTTCATTGACATCATCCGCAACTCACCTCCAGGATCAGGGCTGCCCAGCTGCATCGAGGAGACCCCACCTACCACCCAATCCCCCCAGGAGGAGGCACCCACTGACCCGGCAGTCTCCCAAGACCCCCAGGAACAACACACGGCCTTCCAACGCTGTATGCTTGAGGGCCAGATGGAGACGGCTGAACAGGTGCGGGTGGGGATCGACCTCATGGCTACCAAACAGGATGCCATCCTTGGGTTTCTAGGCCCGCTCCATGGTCTCCAACGAGCCCTGACTGACATCTCTGGAGTCATGACGCAGAGAGAAGAACACCTGTCCGCTCAGAGGGGCTCCAGCGATACCAGCCGTGAGCTGGCACACATGCGGAGGCTCATGGAGGACATGGTGCGGATGAGGCGGAAAGGATGGCAGCCACCGCTGCACACCAGCAAAATGTAGCTAGGATCTACCTTGCCCTGCAGATCCTCATCATGGCATTGCTGCCACAAGGCGTGGCGATGATGGATGCTGCTGCCCCCACACCATCCACATCACCCCCCCTGGTGTGTCAGTGCCTCACAGTGCGGCAGGCGTATCCACTTTGGCACCTGATGTATCAGTGGCACACAGTGCGGCGGAAAATCCTCCTCTGATGTGTCAGTGGCACACAGTGCCGCAGCCGGTACTGCAAAACCCATAGGTGGGGCAGAGCACACATCCGAGGACGAGGAAGTGGATGGTTTTGAGTTCAGAAGGAGGCACTAGCATTCATTTCCACCACCTGGCCTGTTTCTGCCTGGTGCCGCACATAGCCCCATGACCTTCCACTGACCCCGTTACACTCCGATTCACTCACCTTGGACAGTGACATGGACTGCCATATCCTGTTTGATGATCAATGACACGGCGAGCAGACTGAGGACTGTACCCTTCCTCTCCCGTACTACTTGTCATCCCCGGATGGATTCTGGCTGGCCCTCCACGGGCACATATTGTGTGGTGTGCTTGGCATGGCCTTGTACCGCTCCAGCTGCAATACTCCACTGGATGTGCAATAAACATCCAGTAATGTACTGCTGTGTTATGTCTTTCATCATTCATGTATGAATTTTTGGATGAATGCAAGGACAGTGATTTCCCTTGCGTCAATGATGCTCATCCTGTGGGATGCCAAACAGAGGGTGCTACATTGCCTATTGTGTTCCGGGTGCCGTGGACACTACAACAGGGACACACGCATCAGTCACTTCCATGTCCGGACATGGACTGAACCATGACCAGAGCCCATGAGTCATTGTTGCAAGCCCTGCGCTGGTCCGGCGTATGGCAGGTCAGACATTTTTGTGACGACACATGCATGCCACCAGTTGTGATTGTGCAACATCATGCGGATTATTTTGTACATGTTTAGGTGTAGCTGATGTGGCATGTCTTTGGTCGAGTGGGTGCCGGGGAGGGGTGTCCTGGGGGTGGTGGCAGGGGTGTTGTTGCCCTTTCCGCCCTCTGGGCTGCATTTTCAGTTGCCTGGATGCATCTGTTGTTCTTCAGGTGTGGCTCTGGGCTGCGCTCCCTTTTGTGGTGCAGGCTATCGTCCGACTTTGCACCAGGTCAGAGCAGGTGTTATTTTCCTGCCGCTACTGCACCTTATCGCCTGTTTTGTGTTCTTATCGCAGATCATGCTGGTCGTTGTGAATGTTGTGGAGTGGTGTTGTCACGGCTTTTGGCACAGGAACGCCTACTCTGCATCTCATTAGCTATAGTTGCGGGGGTCATATGTGGCGATGTTTTTTGCGGCTGCTGTCGCGGGGAAACTGGTGCTGTGGGATGTTACCACCAGCTTGTGATTGGGGCGATAGGTTTATCGCTACTTTGGCTGCGATAAAGTGCTGTTAACTCAGCGATTGTTCCTTGTGAATATGCCCCTATATATTTAAATAGTGCAATATAAATGCTTAACCTCAGATAAATTCAGAACGCAATATACTCAATTTGCATAAGAAATCTGCTTAACCACCATCACATATACACAAAATACATACAACTAAATACTGCAATATAAATACTTAATCTCAGATATACACAGAACGCAATATACTTAACTTGCATTTGAAATTACTTGAAGACAGATGTGAGTTAAGAGGTCTTCTTTATTTAGTCATCCACTCTCCTCGACTGCACTTCACTAACTGACATTGTACCTCAGCATTCAAACCCAGGCTTCTCTTCGATTGTTCTATTTGACAACAGCAAAAGAGGAGTAGAAACATCCCAATTGGAAGCAGAAATATATACATTATATTTCAACTACATATATATAACTATCATACACATTATAACAATGTTATTTCATATGTTTCTAAAGTGAAACAATCACTCTCTCATCAATCCTTAGAACTTTTGAACCATATCAAACATCTAGAAAATCTTCATTTTGCTACCAAATCTAAAACTCATTTAAATGAATTGATAAAAGCAAAATGTCAATAAAATAAACTCTCTAATGAAATTGCTTCTCAACTTTGAGCAAGCACTAAATATTACGGAGGTCAAAATAAATCAAGTAAGCGTTTAGCGAATTATCTAAAAAAAATTAAAAGAATGAGTTTAAATGCATCCCATTATATGAGGTGACATTGCCTCAGCTTTGAAAGATATTGAGATATTAGATTAATTTATGACCTATTATCAACATCTCTGAAGTCCAGACAGATCCCAATTCCAGAAGATATGCAGAAATATCTGTTTTCCAATCCGAAAGATTTTGACATGACTAATGACCTCACCTCCTTAGAAACTCAAATTTCTTCCAAAGATATTTCTGCAGCAATGAAATTCATTAAAACAGGGAAGGCCCCTGTTCCAAATGGTTTCCCCGTTACATTTTATTTACATTTTTCTAAGCCATTAGTTCCTAGAATTGTTGAACTTTTCTCCTACTTTACAACAACTATATCAACTGGTGGTACCTTTCAAGAGGGATTTATTTGCCTTATCCCTAAAGACGGCTGAGATCCTCGGTTATGTAAAAATTATCAACCAATTTGCCTAGTTTACACTAACTACAAGATTATTGCCAAAATACTTGTTTAACTCCTTGATCCATTTTTTGCCATCTCTATTAGGTAAAGAACAATAGGATTTTATCCAAGTTAGATATATTTTAGATAATACTAGAGCATTTTTCAACATTTTAAGTAAATCCAAGTTTTATAAGCAATCATTAGCTGCTATCTCCCTTGACGTTGAAAATTTATTTGACCGTATGGATTGGTCTTTCGTTTGTCACACTCTTTCATAGTTTGGTTTTGGCCCCACTTATAATAATATTCTATATACAGCACCTATGACATCTATTTTTGCTAATGGCTTGTTATCACCCTCATTTTCTCTTTACAAATGTGAATTAGACAAGGTTGTCATCTCTCTCCTTTACCATGAATCCTTGCATTAGAACCTTTTCTTTCAGAAATAAGACAAAATCCTGATATATCAGTTTTTTTGTATGGCGATAAGCATGGTAAATCATCCGTATATGCTAATGATACCCTGCTATTTTTATCTCTCCCCAACTCTTCAGTTCCTGCATTTTTGTTGGAAGTTACTCATTTTTCTGCTAAATGCAAAATTCTTCCTCTTAATGTCTTATGTTTCAAACAAGATTTTGCTGAATTTTATTTTTCTTGAAGTCCTTCCAAAGTTAGATATTTAGGCATCTGGTCCACACCTTCCACTAAAGATTCAGTTACCCCAAACCTAAATGCAGTTCTCACCAAATTAAAAACCTTGAAAACAACTTGGCATCCTTTATTCTGTCCTGATGTGGCAGGCTTAGCTCCATTAAAATGAGCCTACCCCTATTGTTTTATTTATTTTATCTGCAAACCAGCCTATTTTATAAAAAATAAGTTTATTCCATTCTTTCTGCATTTTTTTGCAATAAGAAGCATCTCCATATGTCTTTACGAAAACTTAAGCACAATAAATAACAAGGACGTGTACATTTTCCTGATTTTCAATCTTATCATACCTCTTTCTTTCTTAAGCTAACTTCCCATTGATTAGCGGACACTTCTTCAGACTTTTCTCCGCTTTGGAAAGATATTGAACTATCTTTTATATCACATTTCTCATTTCAAGAATTTTTATCTTTTACCCAGAGACCCCATTTTGTATCTTTAACTGTACATATAAATGCCTAACATATTTATTCCATCTCTCAGAGAGGGAACAGTTTATTCCATCATCAATTCGGAATAAACAACTTCTAAAAATAAACAATTTACCAATTTTCTGGAAATCTTGGAGGGACAGGAATTTACGTTGGGTATGTGAGCTTATTCGCAAACACTCTTTTATTACATTTCATCAAGCACAACTTCTCTTTAGTATCCGAAACGTGTTCCATACTAAATTAACTTCTCTAATTCAAGGTATTAGCCAGATCTTTTCTACACTACCATCACATACCCCGACTTCCACTTATAAAATCAGATGAAATCTTTGTTCTCATCATCTCCTACCACTTATAATATTTGCAAGCTCCTCATTGATCCCCCATTGATAGGAATAAATTGTAAGTTGAATTGCAATGGGAAAAAGATTTCCAAATCGCATGGCCTACTACATTAAGGTACAAACTTTCGTTAAAGCTTCGCAAAACAGCAGGATCTGCCAACACAACTCAAACTTTATTCTTTATTTATAATAGACTTATGATTTCACCAGTCACTCTACACAAAATGTATCCTGACATCATCCCAAATTATTGGTCATGTTACCTCACTCATGTTGAACACTAATCATATTATATTTTCTTGTCCACCCGCACATGCACCTTGGATTAAGGTGTGGCACCAAATGTATTCAACTCTCCAAACTAATATCCCTTTCTTATCTACAAATGCTTTTCTGGGAAATCTCTCAGATTCGTGCCTTACCTGCTCATGCAGTGCTAAAATAATTGATTTATTAAATGTGATTGCATTTTAACAAGTTATTCAACATTGGAAAAAATCCTCAAATCTTTAATTTCATGTCTGGTAATATGTTGTATGTTACAACCATAAACTCGATAGCGTGTACGTTAGCCCTATTCCCCTTTTATTAAAAGAGTCATTATTTGTTCACCTGTTACTACCTTCATTGATACCTCAGCAAAGAACGAAGGGGCATATTATCAAGCCAGGCGATAAAATTATCGCCGCTTTAGCGACAGAAAACTGCTGCTAAAACGGCGATAATGGGCTTGATAATATGCTCTATGGATTTCCAATTGAAGCTCAGGTTAGATGTCCTTCACATCTAACATGGACTTCAATTGGAAATCCATAGAGCATATTATCAAGCTCATTATCGCCGTTTCAGCTGCAGTTTTCTGCCGCTAAAGCGGCGATAATTTTATCGCCTGGCTTGATAATATGCCCCTTCGTTTCTCATCGCCCAACTGAAGAAGAAGTTATTAAACCTCTATGAAATGTCATTTATTTATTTTAATCCTTTAGATTCAAACATTCCTTGTTGCTACTTGAAGTGTATATCATATACATCTCTTTCCAAATATGCTCTCTAATTATTTACACTCCATTTTCTCTTCACTCCTTTACATTCTCTTACTTACTCTCTTCTTTCCTCTTTCTTTTACCCCTTCTATCTATTGCTTTTCATATTGTTAGCTTGCTTAATTGGATCATAATTGTGTATCATATCATAAAGGTGCACTAATATCGAAGCATTTCTGTACTGATCATTGTAAAGTAGATGTTCGAATTGAAGGCTATACCTACTTACCTTCTGTATCAAATCAAAAGCCTTGTAAGGTACGCTTTATGTGTGATGGCGGTGTGAGAGCTGTGAATGTTCTATGCCACAGTGTGGGTGACAGTGAAAGTCTTGATCTGACTGCAAATCGTGTTGGTATTATTGGAGGTGAAGTGACAGCAAAGAGGAGAGGAATTCTGTGGGTTCACCTGCGAGCATCTAATGGCACACTATGCCTATGTGAGGCTTCATGCTTTATGAGCTGTATTGGATCCCCTCCATTACTCTGGATGGAGCCTCTGGGTCACTATTTCTAGGAGACCAGTGTCGGGTCTGGGTTGCTGAATAAAGAGATGACTCAGAGAGAAGTAAGTGATCTAAGCGGTCATTTATTCAAATGACCTTCCCTATCACGTGTTCCTCTGCTGCTGGAAAGCTAACCTCCGTCCATGCTTTCCTACGTTATAGATTGCTGGAATCCAGTTTGTCCCCTCCACTTCCTGTCTTTTCTTCGTCTCACACAGGAAGTAGTGCCTGGCATCCTCATGGTCCTAGTGTTTTCCTAACCTGATGTCTTACTGTTCACTGCGAAGAAAGACGCAAGCAAAGTTGACTTCAATAATAAACTGTTAACTCAAAAATCCATTTTTGTCCTATGACAAATGGTGTGGACCAGTGCTGACTGTGTCACATAAGAATGAGTAATTAGGAATATTGTCCGATGAAGAGAAATCTAAGCTGTGTTGCACACACACTGTAAATGGAATGGGGAAGGGTTTGCGGTTTGTGAGGAGGATTCTGAATCTACGTTGTGAACAGTGGGAGTAAATGTTCCATGAGTGGACACTTTCTGGTCTGGTTGACCGACCCAGCCTTCTTCAGTGTCTACAGATGTGCCATCCAACCATCTTCAGCTACAGACTTTCTCCTTAGAGAGACTGGAACATGCTCCATCTTTTTTTTACTATTATGTGGTGGAGATATCCAGTGGGCTGTAGGAATGAACCAGCTGGTGAGGATCCCAGTGGAGGGACTGGCTATATTCCTAGAAGAGGATTGGGCCGCAGTAGAAAAAGACCTTGCCATAAAAACATTTGCCAATTTTGTTATGGTCGGTCCTCTTTACTTACTGGGAACTATCAAGAAGTGCCTATTTGAGGTAGAAGCTCCAGTCTGGGATTGTTTTATCTGGACGTTGCATGTTGCCACCACAGTCAGATGTTTAGCCATGCCCCAGCTTCCTTAAACCCATCCCCCAAGGGGGTATCGGTAGTGTGCATAAGACTTGTTTTGCTACCTCTACAGTGATTTACATCTCAAATTGAGATGCGACTCCATTGTAATTCTACTGATAGCTAAGCTTCAAATTTGGTCAGCCCTGGAGGAGGCGAGGGTCATATCCTCATTACGCTTAACCCTTAATCATTGGTAACAGTTTTGCTACGAACTGCATGTACTTATAGCACACACTAGCACTGGTCAACAAGTGCAACACTACACCTCATAATTCATGAAAGTTTTCCAGAGTTGAGGCAGTACATAAGAACTATGGGGGTCATTACGATGGTGTACCAGCCGTGCAGTGGCGGGCCATCCGACCACGATTTCCACCGCCAAATCAGGATGGCGGGGGGAATCAGCCCGCAACCGTGGTGGACGCAAAGAACGCCCAACACTCTTCTGCCACAGGCAATCGCCCTGACATTACAATGTGGCCTTCAACCAGCCTTTCCATGGCGGTTCCACCGCCATGGAAAGGCTGGCGGGTATTGGTTTTTGGGGCCCGGTGCGGGCCCCCCTTGTGTTGGGGAGAGGTGGTAGTGCACTGGGGGGTACCCATGGTACCCCCCTGTATTTTCCTGCACCAAGTGGCAGGCACAGCGTTGTGCCTGCCATGTAGTGCAGGGAAATGCCCGGCATGGCAATTTAACATTGCGGCGGGTGCACCCACCTCAATGTTATAATGCCTGGATACGACCGCCATGGTGGGAGTCGCATCCTAATGCGGGGTACAGGACCGCCACCTTAAAGGCCCCTATTTTCTTTTCCCACTGGGTCCGTGCACTGATTTATTGGAATGTATATGATTCCCACACGTACATATTTAATGTAGCATATTACCTACAGCGCACTGTCTCTCCCTGTCGGTGGCGTGATAACATTTTGTTATTCTTTACATACTGCAGAGAATTCTATTTCATTTAGGTTACCTTGGTTTCTCTAATGCGCCGTATTAAACTGCTTTTACGTTACTGAGAGTCTTCAGCAAAACTATTTCTATCTCGAAAACTTTGTTCTCCGATGATGGGTAAAAATGCAAACTTCTCCATGCCTAGAATTGCAAAAGGTGAACACTTTGCAAGAGAAATTATGATATCACACACCCCTTGCTTTCTAACTACAAGATGTTACTTTCACGATTCTGCTCCAGAGTTATGGTTTCCTACATCCCAAATATACTTGCCAACAGAGATATTTACATTTGATAGTGATCCCCACCTATACTGATAGCTAATTGAATCTTGAAGTCCTTATTGCCGTGTGGCTATCTTTTGGGTTTTTAATTATTTTCATTCCTATAGACACCCTCATCAGACCCGAGGCAGGAACATTTGCAAGGAGAGCGGGTGAGATAGAGATTCATGAGGTAACGACTTAGGTTTGTTCAAGGAAATGTCTTTGTGCAGAAAGAAAATCAATAAAAACTGTCCTAGAAAAATGCCCTTTAATTATTGTCCTTAAAGTATTCTTCATTCATCATGAATATCTCAGTGTAAGCGCCAAATGGAGATAAAACACGGGATCTGTCACTCCGGTCATAATTGTGTCTGCGTCCACCAGCTCTCCCCACAGTTATTCAGCTATCTTCCTGTCTAATTTTCTTTTAATTTTTCAAACGTCCTACAGTGTCATATTTCCGCAGTCATCTGTCTTCGCGGTAGCCATAACTCGTCGGCTCGGCTGAGCTCCCGTACGTAGGAAGGTTCAATCATTTGAGGTCATCGTGCGCGCGCGGCCACGTCCTGCTCATAAAGAATGGCCTTTCAGCGCCAGGCATGGTGTGCGGTCATTGGCTGATTTCACCTCAATGTCTTCAAAATGGCGGCTTGCAGCTTGTGGAGGGTGTTAGGAAGGAAAGATGGAAGACGAGGCTGGCAGTGCTTCAGTTAAAAAATATAAGAATAAAATAAGTTCAGAGGACCTGAAGTTATTCTTAGGTCCCTGTCACGAGGGAGAGGTGTGGCACAGGGGCTAGAGCAGCTGACTTTTTCTGGCACCAACCTACACTTCCTGGGGCAGATGTACAAGCCCCTTGCGCTGGCAGTACGTCACTTTCTGTGACGCACTGGCAGCTCATTTCTTTGCCCCATATTAACAAGGACAGGAAAAGCCACCCAACTGCGTGGCTTTTCCTGTCCTTGTAAATATGGCCCCTTTACATGCAGGACTTTGCGTGAAAGGGGCGTTCCATGGGTGTTGCTGTGGGTGTTCCCACGCAACACCCATGGAAACAGACACATTTACAGATTTACGAGAAATGGTAAACCTGGAAATGCTGAACCACAACAATTAGACCTAATCTGTTATAGCAACAAATTTTTAATTACTTCATGAGTGGGAATGGAAGTATATTTTCTTCCTCAACAACAACCCTTTACTTTCTTGGGATTGTCATCCCTACTCATAATCGCCACACATTTTACTATAAAAAGAACCAACATATGAGTCACTAGGCACTGAGTTGAAAAAAAATACCCCTTACTATGACAGGTATATATGACACACAAATGTGTACAAAAGTGAGAAAATTGTGAAAAGACGAGGTAGCACCTCACGTGTGCACCACCAATGGGGGCTAACTGGTTTAGGTATCACCAGTTATGCCCACGTTTGTCATCATAGGTTGCTACCTCGTGGAAAACAAAAGATTGGTGTCCAGAAAACCAGTGAAACAGATGAACATATATGTAGCTGTCACATAATTCAACCCCGTGATAGTTAAAATTGAGATAAGACCCACAGTCACCAACAGACCACTTTATTCTGAACTTGTGGGCCTATTCAAAATAAAAACATATTGCATGTTTGCAGACCAAATAATGTTGGAAATGCGTCAGTTTGTGGTGTAGCCAGGCGCCTCTTTCAATGCGTGCTGCATCCTACAGCACACATTGAAAGAGGAAAATGCCTGTAGTGATTGTTTTTGTGCAAGAAGGTGCCCCTTCATGCGCAAAAACAATCTCCCCATGGCGCAGGCAGCTGTTTGTGTGCCTGCGTAGGGGAGAACACAGGAATGCAATATATCATTGTAGATATGTTTCATTCCTTTGCTCTGAAAGGTGCTGCAGCGTGGCGCAGCCAAAGGGCTTGTGATGACGCGCGGCAGCACGTTCTTGTAGATTTGCCCCCCTGTCTCCTGCACACTGCGTATGCAGTTCCTGTCTCTTTCTTTCAATCTCACAGGTTCTTTTTCATCCCTGCTTTCTTTATTTCTTTGTCTTCCTAGCTTTCCTTTTTCCTCCTTCTTTCCCCTTACTTTGCATTTCTCTTTCATGTTCTGGCCCAAAGTCTGATGATGAAATTAAGTCTTGGTTCCCAAAAATAAGAGCCTCCCACCACCCGCAACCAGATGCACAATTAAAGCATGAGAGGCTGGGACAAATGTACAGCAGCATCCCAGGAGGGAGCCCTTTTCGATGGCACATCATTGACTGTTCTGCAGCATTTAAAAAATGTGCCAATTTTCATGTATAATGATGGTGGGGAAAAAAAGCAATTGTGGCCAGCTACTCCTACCCCTTCTCTAATTACAGTCCATATAGACATTATAGTGTACAGTACTATTATGCTAATAGCTCGATTCACCAAAATGCCAAGGGTGGCAGAAGTGACATCATGCACCCTTCAGGTTCACTGAGTCCAGCTTTTACCCTGTCTCAGTCCCTGAACGGCCTCATATTTGACAGAATGATTATGGGAAGGGCAACCTCTGGAATCTACTTAAAGTTAATAGGCCTCTTGCAGCTTTATTTGCGTTCTGTTTTTTCTGTTACCTTTGTGACCCCTAAGACATAGGGGTAGCAAGGGAAGCCAGTGGCAGTGGCAATAAAGACAGAGACAGCTGCTGTCCCTGACTATACCTAATTGACCTCAATGCTTCTGTCACCATTATGTCTCGAAGTGCTAAAGGAGCGATAGCAAAGAGGGGCCAGAAGAGAAACGAGGGGGGAGCAGGTTTGAAGGACTGAGGTAACAGTGCACTATGAGTATTCAGGCTTAGGAGCTTTACCTGCAGGAAATGGGAGCCAGAGGGAGGGCTGGGCAAAGGAGGAGGGCAGAAGGACAAGGGAGGGAAGGTGGTAGAAGTGAGGGAGAGGGGGAGGAGTTCCAGTGACAGTAATCAGGCCATGCCAGAGATTTAGTAACCCTGGTGCACTGTTGGAAGAGTACTAGGGTTACCTAGGAAAGCCCCAAGGAGTCAAGTGACGGCATCCTCCCCATCTCTCCACAATGTCTAAGTTAGACACTAGCAGATACATGTAAATGTAAATGTATTTGTACTCATATAGCGCTCTTCTACCCGGAGGTCTCGTAGCGCTGTATTCATACCGCTGTGGAACCCTTCCTGGTTTTCCTGTGAGATGTCCACTCCTGGGCACCCCCCAAGGTGAAGCCAGGCATCCTAGCGTTGTGGGGGCCGTTGTGGAGATTAAGCAAGCTATTGCCCAGAGTTGCAGAGTGGGACCCATGATTAGAATAGGCACCGAGGCGAGAATTATCAGGTCCGGGGAAATTGAATCCAAGAGCCGCCGAGGCAGGAATTGAACCCTGGTCCCGGGCCACACCTCTGCATCAGGGTCTGCCACTCTAACCATTGAGCCACACTTCTCCACATGTACCTGAGTACAGATAGCTGTAGGGGCGGATGCAAGAGGGGGTGCTTCAGGGAGCAGATGCTCAGACATCTGGGAGCACAGAGGCATTTGTGTTTAAGTAGGAGCCCTGGCTAGGTCACTGAAGGCTGCGCCCTCACCCTCCTCTAACCTGTGCGTGAGTGGACTAGGCTTTCATTGCTCTGACCTTCACATGTTGCCTAGAAGTAGACAATGGGTGCTGATTTTAAAAGACTCGATGGCAGAGCAGTGAGGCATTGCACATGCTACAATCTACCTAGTGTGGTAATATCTTTGAAGGCTGCAACTGACACAGAGGGCCTTATTTATGAAGGCCATGTGACACTTTTACAGCACTGTTGCGTCACTTCTTTTCGTGTCGTAGCGGCAGCGTGAACAATGTGCCACGTTGCGCCATATTTACAAAGTGACGTATCTAGGTAGATGCATCAACTTGTAAAGCCCTGCGCCACATTGTACCTGCGTCAGGTATAATGTATGCAGGGTGGGCGTTCCACCGCAAGAAAGCCTTGTAGAAGTTTCGCAGTGAAATCCATGAGATTTTACTGCAACACTTCTAGGACGCCATTGCATCAAAACCTTACGCCTGCCTCAAGGCAGGCGTAAGGGTGATGCAGTGCCATAGGCACAGGCCTACCCCATGCAGTGCTGGAGTTGTGTCATGCTTGTGACACAACTCCAGCAATGTGTGATTTTTGCGCCAACAGATACGTCAGGATTGCCGTACGTTAAATACGGTGGGTCCATCGTGTCGCAAGGAGGGCACAGTGAAAACTGTTGCATCGCTGTTTTGTCACAGCGATGCAGCCGTTTTCATAAATGAGGCCCAGAACTCCTTTGAATAGAGACGTTAAGAAATCACCATCCTAAGTACCCCATAGGCACTTCGTTCAATGGTTTCATCATCTCTAATCAGCAGCCTGAACCCTTGAAGGAGACTTGATCGGTTCTGTGCCCAGTGCTATAGGTTAACATTTGCATCACACATCACATTTTTTCTCACAAGCCTGAGCAGCAGATGATACTCATGAATGAATGGGACCAAGGCTCTTACATAGGAGAACAGCTTGGCCTTGCAAACAGGTAGGGATTAGGTCAGTAATGGGATGCTCTGTACCTTCCAAACTAAGGGTGAAAAACAGAATCTAAACTTCAAGGTCTAGGAACTTGCTGCAATATGTCATTGTTTATTGTGCTGGTGACTATAAGAGTGCAAACCATGGTGTCTGTGATTCAGTTAGCAGAATAGTCTTTCTCTAGTTCCCTTTCTCCTGCCAGCTTCTTCAACTACTTCTTACTTACAATAGTGATAGCTACGTCTTCCTAAGACCGTGCAAGTAAATGGTGATGTTATATTTTGTAGTTCGCCTCCTAGCTATATTCATTCTCCTGGGTCATTCGTCCTCCCATTTCATGCACAAATATGCCTCAATGTACACTGCTCCATTGCTCTGTACATATATCTATGTATGCATACGCACAGAAGGGCAGAAAATAGTTTTTTGCTTCTATTTATAACACTTATATAGCACACCTGGGCCTCATCTGCGTTTGGGCATCTTACAGTGAAATATTATAAAGTAATAAGGTACATCGAGATCTGGGAGGAGAAATAACGTGATAGTTGTTAACAAATGGCTTGAACATTAACATAAGAGCTTTTAAAGAGAGAATTGATGAGGTCGGTGCTATACATTAAAGTAAGGATTGTCTGAAGACATGGGGATTCAGTAGTTTCCAGGATATAGTGATTGATGTCAAAGTTCTTAGGTCTGGCGGAAGAGGGAACATCTTTTACCACAAAGTCTTTACCACGTAATTCCTTTACCACGCATATGCCTTTATGCCCCTACCCTTACCACCCTGTACGACCAGAGTCGAACTTGCCTATAGGGCAATCAGTCAGTACTTGATGGGCTTGTCCGTCAAGTCAGTGCTTGGGCCAGTTTTTTAGCAGTTTTTGGGCCAGTTATAGCCAGGTGGGGCAGTCTAACTGCTGATTTCCCTGATATTACCACAATCATTGCCTACAGCAAACACAAGTGCATACATCGTATCTTTACAAGTTCTAAATTGGCCTGGTTTGCAAATGTAGACTACTTTTTTAGCTATCTGGTTCACTAATGGAGGCCACTTTTATTTTGGTGTCTGGGCGTAAATTATAAGTATATAGGCATGTGTGGGGAACACAATATGCATATGTGTGGTGAAGGCATATGCGCGGTAAAGGCATATGCATTGTAAAGTCATGCATGGAAAAGGATGTGTGGTAAAGGCATGTGTGGTAATCACATGAATTCTAAAGTCATACAACCAGTAGGAGAAAGTTTCAGGCTGCAGCGGGCGCACCAATGAAGGAGAGTTGAGGATGAGTCCATCGTTCCAGTTGGATAATAACATGGGCTAGACAAGAGTCTAGAGTATAGCATCTTTTAGGAAGCTGGCTTTTTATATAGTGCACTAAAACAAAGTACACTGTGAAGAGATGCTAGTGGATCCCTAATTGGTTTACTGAGGCAAAAGTCGATAACACTATCGCTCTCTTTTTGGTAGTGTGGGTGAGCAGTTAGGCTTATCAGAGGGTAGTGCTAAGTATTTGTTGTACTCACAGACGATAAATGAGATACACACTCAAAGAATAAATCAGATACCAAATTAGAAAAATAACACCACTTTTTATATATTTTTTAAACTCAAGAATATATTTCAAAGGTAAGTACAGTTTTCGATAGAAATATTCACAGGTAAGTAAAATATTCAAACCTGTGCACTTTTATGCACAATGAAGTCCTATGGGAGGAAAAGTCAAAGATGCATAAAGTTAGGTAAGTCAGTTTCAGGGTGTTCACCTTCAGGGTTTTGAGTTGAAGTGGGCCAAGGTCTAAAGTACCACCAGCAGTTCTTTGGGAACATCCCGTGTTCTACCGGGAGCAGAGTGCTGGGGAGGCTGGTAGCTGGCATGCGACAGTGAAATGGAGCCAGCCAAAAACAGGCTGCAAAGGGGGACTTGCAGACAAGTCAGAAGGCTTCCAAACAGGGGCTTAAGGTACAAGGGGTATTGGAGCACGGGGCACAGCTGGTTCATCGGGACTCAGGCCGGGTGGTTCAGGTGCAGAGTGGTTGGGTTAGCTTGGCTGGGTGCACAATGATGCACCTCAGGGTCAGGGACAAACAGCTGGCAGTGGCAAAATGAAAGCAGCTGGGCCACTCTTGAAGAGGGTCTCAGTGATGCTGACATCCCTCGATGGCTGCTTGGTCCCCGTGCAGTGAGAATCCGGACTGGACTCTCATTATTAGTGTTTGGGGCAGGCGGGCATCCGGTACCCCGGGGGTGGGGCTACATGGCTCCAGTTGGTCCTGGTGTCTTCACATGCGGCAGGGAGACAGATCTGACCTTCCAGAGGATGAGTACCTTCTCCTGGTCATCTGCGGTGTTGGTTGGGCCAGGGAGCTGCAAGGCAGTGGACCCGACTCTGCTTTTCGGTGCTTGTGGCTGCAGGTGAGTAGCTCCTCTACTCCAAGGGAGACTGCTGGTGGTTTTCAAAGTGCTGGCAAGCTACCCAAAGATTTGAAAGTTCTCCAGCTCACAGGACAAGTCACTCTGTCGCAATTGTCGAAAGAGGGCTGTGAACGGCAGGGATTTGTGTCAAAGTCATCTTCATCCTTCTTTCTGTTGACCCATCGCTTCTGAGTTCTTGGGTTCAGGGATGCCACCTAAATACCCAATTTCAGGGAGCTTAAGGGGGGGAGTGACAGGCAGTAGCCAATGGGCTACCTACCTTATGGGTGCCTTCATCCTCTATATGACCACTTCCTGTGGGAAGTGGGCATAACCCTGGCACTAGAATGCTAATTATGTCCAAAACAAAATAGAGGAAACTGTAAAGTGGGGTCCACATCAGCTGGCCATCCCTAGGGGTGGTGCTGGCTGAATGTGGGTACACCTATTAATCATACTAATTTTACTGCCTGTCTTGCCACCAAAAGTGGGCTCATGAAAGGGGGGGTGGAACCTCTACTACCTCTTCTATCTTGATAGGTCTGGGGTCACATAACAAAGGCGGCCGGCCCTTGGAAGCATTACTCCCTACAATGCTCATCCTGGTTGGAGGAAGTGTGAACACCTCCACCCAGAGCAGGCTTTATTCCTGGCTTCCGAGAGCAAAGGCTCTCACGTCAGAAGGTCAGAAACCTGTCTATGCTGGCTGTCTAGTTGAGATCAGTCAGTCAACACACAAGTAGTCGGTAGGTTTTCAGAGGGCACCTCTTAGCTGTCCTATGGGTACATTTATTAATAAATCCAGCACCGGCATCAGTGTGGGTTTATTAAGACATGGTGTTTGGTACCAAATACCTTGTGGTACAGTGAAGCCATCATGTAGCTCGGCAACTCGTAATGACGAGTGTCCAGCCAATGTACTTGTTGTGGCTTCCCTGTGCACTGGTAATATCCAAGGGTGAACTTAGATATCACTGGGCCATATCCACTCCTGCAGATGTGCCCACACATGAGTATAGTGCACCCTGTCTTAGGGCTGTAAGGCCTGCCGTAGGGGTGAATTATCTATATTACATGTAGTGCTGGCAGGCATGGCACAGTGTGAGGTGTGTCATGTCGACTCTTCGGTTTTCTCTGCACCAAGACATGCAGACTGCAATGGCAGTGTGCAGGAGCTTGGTGAGGGGTGCCTTAGGATGGCACAATTGTTGCTGCAGCCCATAGGGACCCTCTTTAGTTCCAAGATCATAAGTACCAGAGGTACCACTTACTAGGGATTTACAGGGATTCTAAAGGGGTGCCAGTTGTGCAACTATCGTACAGTTTAGAGAAATAACACTGGTTCTGGGGACCTGGTTAGCAGGAACCCAGTACACTCTCAGTCAAAGTTGCACCAGATACTAGGCAAAGAGTGGGCGAGTATTGCAACAAAAACCCAGTTTAATACAGCTTCCGTTTTAGGACAACTTCTTTTCTCACTCCTCATCGCTACTTCAGTTCCCTAAATAGCATCCATAATACCTACTTCTCATCCCTGCTTCCTATCCTTTATACCTACTTATCATCCCTCATACCTGCCTCTCATCACTACTTCTCATCCATCATACCTACTTCTTGTCCATCATCCCCATTTCTCATCCATCATCACTGCTTCTCATCCCAGATTCTCATCTATCATTCCTACTTTTCATCCATCATCCCTACTTCTCAACCATCATCCCCACTTCTCATTTAACATCCCTGATTCTCATCCCTTATTCTCATGTATCATCCCTACTTCTCATCCATCATCCCTACTTCTTTTACCTACTTGTGATCCATCATCCCGAATTCTAGTCCATCATCGCTGCTTCTTATCCCTACTTCTCACCCATCATCCCTACTCCTTATCCATCAGACATACTCCTCATCCCTACTTCTCATCCATTATTTATCATCTCTTTTTCTAATCCCTACTTCTCATGAATCATCCATCATCCCTACTTCTCTTCCATCATCCCTATGTCTCATCCCTACTTCTCATACCTCATCCACCATCCCTACTTCTCATTCCTCATCCCTCAGTCTGAACAAAACACACTTTCAAGTTGCGAAACACACCTTCACACTTATTGGTTGACAATAGCCAATTAGATTTAAGAGAGAAGAGTACATTCTATTGATCTAGCCACTGGGAAAACACAGCCTTCTCATTACACACTGTGCAGTTTGTTTTCTGTAAATCTAAGTCTGCACAACATTTCATTATATTTAAATGTTTTTCTATTTACAAAGGCCTTTGCAGAAATCTCTGATGATTTGGGGAAGACAGGGCGCAATGCACCGTAAATCAACACTTGGAGACAGGGGTATACAGGTCATCAGAAACCTTGTCTGGTTTCAGTTTAATATTGTAAGAAAGAAAATGCTTAAAATCAACTCTTGGAGACAGGGCAATACAGTTTATTATAAACCTTTTCTGGATTTTAGTTTTATTTGACAACACAGAAAATGTTTTAGTCTGAGGCTGCCTTTAGTTATGAGAGCTGCATTTTTTCTTACATTGCAGTTTGGAGATTCCAGGGGCTGTACTAGGATAGGAAACCAGGAAGAACAAGGCCTGGACAGAGTTGTTAGATATAAAACTGTAACTACAACAGGTTTCCGGTAGAACTGTATGCCTCTCTCTCCAAGTGTTGATTTCTGACCCAGTGAGAGGCCTCTTGTCTTTCCCATACTGTCAGAGCTTTCCACAGAAACCTGTATAAACAGAAAACACCTACTTAAATACAATACAATTCTGTACATCCTTAGGATCACTGGAAGCTAACATCAGTTGCATTTCCTCTCCTCTGTCCTCAACCAGCATGTACAATGAGAAGGCTGTCTTTTTTCAGTGGCTAGTCCAATAGAATGCAGCCTTCTCCCTTAACTCTGATTGGCTGTTGCCAACCAATCAGTGTGAAGGGATGTTTCTCAACATTGAAAGTGTCTTGGTATAACTGAGGGATGAGGAATGAGAAGTAGGGATGATGGATGAGAAGTAAGTATGATGATGGGAAATAGGGATTATGTATGAGAAGCTGGGATGATGGTTGGAAAGTAGGGATAGGAAGCAGGGATGATGGTTGAAAAGTAGGGGTGAAAAGCAGGGATGATGGATGAGAAGAAGAGATGATGGATGAGCACTAGGGATTAAGGATGTGAAGCCAGGATGAGAAGCAGGGATGAGGGATGGTAAGTAGGGATGATAGATGAGATGTAGGGATGATGGATGAGATGTTGGCATGATGGATGAGAAGTAGGGATGAGATGAGAAGCAGGGATGAGGGATGAGAAGTGAGGATGATGGATGAGAACGAGGGATGATGGATGAGAAGCAGGAATGGGAAGTACGGATGATGGATGAGAAGGAGGAATGATGGAAGAGAACTAGAGAAGAGAAGTAGGGGTTAATGGTTGAGAAGCAGGGCTGAAGGATAAAAAGTTGAGATGAGAGGCAGGTATGATGAATGAGAAGAAGTGATGATGGATGAGCAGTAGGGATTATGGATGAGAAGCAGGGATGGTAAATAGGGATGATGGATGGGTAGTACAGATGATGGATGAGAAGGAGGAATGATGGAAGAGAACTAGGGAAGAGAAATAGTGGTGATGGTTGAGAAGTAGGGATGATGGATGAGAAATCAGGATGAGGAGTGAGGAATGAGGATGTTCTAAAAATGATGCTGCACATCATCATTCCTCACTCCTCATCCCTATTTCTAACCCATCATCCATATTTCTCATTGATGATCCCTGCCTCTCATGACTACTTCTGATCCATCATCCCTACTTCTCATACCTTATCCCTGCTTCTCATACTCTCTTCACATCCATCATTCCAACATCTCATCCATCATCCATGCTTCTCATCCATCATCCTTACTTCTCATCCATCTTCCCTACTTCCCTTCCATCATCCTTTCTTCTCATCCCTGCTTCTCATCCCTACTTCTCATCCATCATTCTTATTTCTCATCCATAACCATCTCCTTCTCACCCATCATCCTCCCTTCTCATCCCTACAGGGATGAGGGATGAGAAGTAGGGATGGTGGATAAGAAGCAGGTATGAGAAATAGGGATTATGGATGAGAAAGTGGGATTAGAAGTAGGGATGAGGAGTGAGGATAGAGGATGTCCTGAAATGGATGCTATAGGAATGCCGTATAACAGAAGCGACATTAGACTCAGATGCTCACCCTAGTGGATGATGGATGAACTGTGGAATCAGTGCTAGAAGGTATATGTAGGTGGGTGCAGGACCTGAAGCGGGTCTATCTCAAGATGCATTTAAAATAAAGCTGCTGTGTGAAAAAATGAGGAGGTGAACTCCAATAACATTGGAAAAGAACACATAGCAACGTTTAACAGAGCCAAACACACATATATGGATATCAAAGTAATGTAATTAGAAAATGATAAAATATACTTTTTTCTGAAAATTTATTTTGCAAAAGTTGATTCTGCTTTGGATTTGTAATCATGATTCACTTCATGTCATTGTACAATCTGGAAGATTTCTAAGCCTACAACCTAATAAAAATACTCATTAAATAAGAAATGTAAAAATAATTGGTTACGTTTGTCAATTCATGAGCTTCCAAGTGACTAAGTATAATGATAGATCCATCTTGTAGACAATAGCGTTACCATTCCCGACTGGCTTAATTAATTTTCATGAAGTTAGTCATTATTAGCATTTCATGTACAAACTGAAAGGTTGAACTGATTGAACCTCTACATTTTATGTAACTGAAAGTATTCTTTATAGGAGGGCAAAAAACATCAGAAAGCTTGAAACGCCGACAGCGTTGCCTATATTTCATGTCGTACAATACTTGTATCCTGATTATAAAGAGTCGGATGGAGCAATATTTCCAGGTGGGATACTGCTCCACCCAATTATAATGGACCCAGTGGTTGCGGATCTGGATTTCAAATGGGAACAACATACCCGAATTTGCTAGCCAGAACATCCTGGCACTAAAATCATAAGGCAGGGCTGCAAGCCTGACATCTGTCCAGATAAATACAAGGTTTTGGTTGATGAGTGTCAGTATTTAGTCAAAGCTGGGAACACTCATAGTCCAATCAGGAGGTAAGATTCATATAACAAGTAACCAAGATAAGAGAACACCATCACCAACATTTATTTGTGCTTTTTATGTTGGAGTGGAAAGGTTGGAATAAACGGTACAGGAATGGGTTTTCACAGTTTTCAGAACAGACATCCCAAGGGTTGGAGCTGTTCCTGGCTAGATCAGGGCCTTAACTTGTGCACAGTGCCAAACTGGATTCAGACAATCATTCTGGGAGGGTAGATCTCACTACTAAATTTGAATGGCACACTAGAACGCAGGCAGAGGAGAAAGTGCTATGGGGTTTCTAAGGCACAAGCCCCTGGGTCTACTCCAAAGGCAGTAATGGCGGTATAGCCTTAATCCTGATTCACAATACCACCATGTCATGTAACACGTTATAGTGTGAGCAAAACCATACCCCAAAATCTGGACATCCCAAAATGTACCTTAATTGCTTCTCCCACAGTTTCCTGTATTGGAGATGGTGTTAAACCTCAGTTTCATGAGGAAATGTGTACTCACGTTAATGCACCTCCCCAGACATCAATTAACAAAGTAAAAAAGTTCATTAAGAACTCGGGTCTACTCAATGACTGAGCTCTAGATCAATGAAAAATTAAAGGGTTTTATTACAAAAATTCAAAATAAGCAGTACAGAGTCAATGCAATGAAGGCTCTAAGAAACAAAGTTATACAGAGCAAATAAAATCAGAAAATATTGTAGGTCCCAAATGAGCAGTAAAACCAGAAACAAATCGGGCAGCTTTGCTAGTAGAATAGCAAAGCCTTCTGGTTCAAAATCAATGGGTTCTTGTATACAATTCCTGTATGACAAATTTCAGCAAAATCATCATGGTGTGATCAAAAGTATCATTTCTTTAGCAAAGCAGAACACAAGAATATTACCCATCATTGCCTATCCCATATAAGCACCCTCTATGCTAATGTCATCTGGAGATGGTCCAACAAATATGAAACATTAAACAATAAGACTTTCTCTCAGTGAATTAACCCATTGAAGAAACAAATTAATAAATACTTGTTGTAATCGAACATCCGCGCCATAGAAAGTTCACTTTGAGCAAAACAATACAGCAATGAAAATAAACTAATATGACCTCAGTTTGACTTTGTGCTGCAGAGCCTGTGGGGAAAGGATTATGCGGGAAAAAGCAGGAGTGAGTGACAGGGATAGCAGCCATTTTGTCTGAAATGTTTTTTTTTACATGGAAATTTACCTTTTCTAGTCTTCAACTCTCCCCTGACGGGCGTGGATGCTCCTGTATAGCTGACTCAACCCGCCATCACGGGGTCATTCTATGAATCTGCTTACTGCAGCCTCAATTTACAGAGGCCCCACTCAAGGTTTACAATTCCACTGATCCCTCCAAGTGAGATGCCTTTGCTCAATTAAATGTCTCTGTCCTGATGATGACCCATTGACTTTGCTGGTTTGCAATGCCGTTGATGCTTTTGACAATTGGAATTGAGTAATACCCTTTGGGACTGAATTATTGCAAGTATAATGTCATTTTCCATTGTCACCGAACACTTTTTTTACTGTAATTCTATACTTTGTCTATTTTCTGATAAGTAATGCCAATATAACATGCTTTGTTGAAATTAACAAGTGGTTTCCTTGTCTTGTCCATTTTTGGACTATTATTGCTTGAATCATATAGCTCTTGTTCATTTAGTGATACTTTGACTGGTGATATCACTACGTTTCCCCTCTTGGAACCCTTGTTGCATATTTTTACAGGGAAATGTAGACTAACAAAACCTAATAATAAACACACTTCTACACATAATAGGAACTTTGTTTTGATTGATCATATACATTCTTTCTGTATGTATAAAAATCCAGTGTGAACAGGCATAACAATCATCATTAATAATGCCCAAAATAAAAACCCGAATAACTATTCCACACTGTCTTTTTTCTTGCAATTAAAAGCTTTGCAGATTTCACAACATTTGTGAGGTTAGCGCTGGGTTACCACGATGGAATGTGATTATGTACTTATTTAATTCAGTTTTTCCAAAGACTTGGCTTGTGATATATTGCTGCTTCTGAGAGATGCCAACAGGCCTAGAAGATTGCTTAGTCCATCACGTGGGTGAATCAGCCTTCAATAAAGGGAAATCAGATCATTCACAAAGAAGGTTTCAGCTCCAATCTTCAACTCGAGCTGCATGTCAAGATGCCCTGTATCTTCTTTAGGTGATCGAATCTGACATACACAAACAGATTTGCATTCCTTGATCTCACATTGTTCTTCAGATAGTGGTCCAGGAATAGTGACTGGAAATAGTTTGGGCTGTGTCCCATCCGAAATTTGAATACAATGCAAAGAACTTGGGGGGATATTACCAAGAAATTGCAATAATTATCGCAAAGCGCGCTTAGCGCTGTTTTTTTTATCGCCGGCTATCGCTGGATTTCATTGCGGAGAAGACGCGTTATTATCAACGCTTATCTCCAAGGTAATAGAAAATCCAGCGATAGCGGCGAAACCTAGCAATACCGCGAGAAATCCAGCGATAAATCCAACGCGCTAATGAAAAGCTTGCTAATAGGCAGGTGAGGACTTAACCTTAAAATCCACCTCCCATTGACTAGAATGGTTAAGTCAGGTTTTTAGCAAGTATTAGATTCCAGCGATATTCGCAGTTAGCGCAACTTTTTTTAGCGCTTCGCGGGCATTGCTAATAGGGGGAAGCTGGGTTTGCGACTGTTTTCAGTCACTTTAGGTTGGGAACGCCTACTTTGCATGTCATTAGCGATATATATCGCTGACATGCAAAGCCGCACCAAAACGGTCGCTTTCGCCATAAAGCTCTCACTAACAGCTGTTAGCAACAGCTTGCTAATAGGGCGATAGAAATATTGCCGCTTTAGCGGCAAAAAGTGCAGCTAAAGCAGCGATAAGGCCCTTGCTAATATCCCCCTCGGTATTTTATCTCCGTGCCTTTGGCAGCCCATGTACTTCTTTGTTGAAATGTGATGTGATTTCTTTAAACTTAAAAGAGCATGTCTGCCTGTTTTTCTAATCTCTAAAGTTTTGATACCTCTTTATTTCAAGCTCTCAGCAGCATGAACTGGAGGTTGGTATTTTTAATAACCACAGTGGTGTGGTGACCAATAGAGAGTTATGACTCAAACCACACTCCAGAATTCGGCCTAGCACCTATATCCTCCATCAAATCAAAGGTAAAATTGTGTTGCCAGTAATTTCATTTTTTGAGTTTTTCAAACAAAGATAATTCTCCTTCGTCCTTTGATTAATGTGTTCAAGGGAGGCGATGCAGCACTTTGCACCATGCAATTTTCTGGTGCAAACTCAAATACAAGCTGCAGTCAGGTAGATGGACCTTCAGTTCCAACCGAGGTTAACACAGCAGTCAATACATTTGAATGATGTAAAGCAAATTTGGCCCCACAAGAATGTCAGAGTTTTAGATTTGCGAACCATGAAGGTTTTTAAAGAAGTAGCAAAGTTACAAATTCAAATAATCAACTTAGTCATAAATCACAGGTCAATACGTGAATGCATTAGTCAATATATACTTCAAACCAATTCAAAATCATAAATGCAAAAACAAACTATTATAAAGTTGTCTCAAATTATAAATCAAAACATACTCAATTTACCATAAAGGGAAATGATCCCTAGTCAATTAAAGCTAGGGAGAAGTTGGGAAAGTTATGGAAAGTGAGGCAGAAGTTGTCAGCACAAATAGCCTTTAAAAGGTAGTATTTATGAATCAAATACAGTTTTGACAAGCAAATGGTAAACATAATCTTGCAATAGTCAAACTCCATCAGACAAGAGAAGAAAGCATCCTCTCTAAAGGGAGAATAATAGGCATCTAAGTGAAAGTCTACATTCCATTAGTTAAACAACAACATTTCACAAACCAGCTACACCTACACGCGATTTCCATGCAGGGAACTAATCAGTTTATAGTACATTTTTGATAGTGTGAGTTTCGTTATTTTCCTTGACTAACACACAATAGAGTTTTTGCTAAACGACATTCAGATTGATATCTCCAACAAGAAGGTACACTTGTTCCAGGGTGTTTTCATTTGCAGGTGCTTCACTCTCCAAAGATTAAGCAAGGATAAATATTCACATGATAAATAACACAAACTAAACATTGTAAGAACTTGTGTTATTAGTTGTGCAGGATGTGAGCCTTGCGTAAGTAATAGGTCCACAATTCCCAGCCACTGGAAAGCATGCACCCCATTATAGTGCTTGATTGTCTCAGGGTAGCGAAGCAGAGCAGTCCATGACCTACTCAGGGGAGGTGGTGGGCGCTAATAATCACCACTCGCTGGTACACAACATTAACACTCAATTTACTAGTGTCCAGTCGGTGCTTTTTATTTGCAAGCGGGAAAGTGTATTTATTTCATACACACTTCTAAATACTACATATTAATTTACAAAAATATACATAAGACAGATCAAGAATACCTTGGATTATGTTAGTAAATCACATTTTACCTCAAAGAGTCATCACCCTCAAAATCACAGTACCCTCCAACCTATATCACACAGCACACAAAAATATAGGAGGGCATCATTTTAAATAAAACAGGCCTATTGGCTTTATTAAGGGTTCACCATATTATCAGATCAAAACATGGTAAAAACACCACTCCAACTCCAGTTTTGGCTAAATCTAACGGCGACTCGGAATTCTGCGAACTCCTGGCTTCTGCCTTTCAAGAAAAAGTGGGCTCAATCTTTTCTTCTTTTAGCAACTCACAGGCAGAAGACTCAATAAAAGATACCTGGGACTATCCTGCAGGCACAAAGATATTGCCATTGATGAACTCTTTTGAGAATATGAGTGTCCAAGATACTATAAAGCATTTGCAGGTAATTAAATCCGGCTCTCCTTTAGATCCCTGGCCTGCCCAAATAGCCAAACTTGTATCCAACACCATTGGAGCTGCTCTCACCCCTGTTTTTAATAATATATTTAAGTGCGCCCTGTTTCCTAAAATTTGGAAAAAAGCTTCTATCCTCCCTCTTCTCAAGAAGGCAAACTTGGATCCTAAAGTGCCGAATAATTACAGGCCCATTTCTCGACTCCCATTACCAGCCAAGCTAATCGAAAGAGAGATGAACAGCCAGCTGAGTGCGTTTATTAATAACAATGAACTTCTTGACTCCACTCAGTTTGGATTCCGCACTGAACATAGTACGGAGCTTGCGCTGATCAAGTATACGGAAGAAATTAGAGTAACATTAGATCATGGCGGTTCGGCTATTTTGATCATGTTGGACCTGTCGGCGGCCTTCGACACGGTACACCATGATGTGTTGTTGGACCGATTAAATAGGAAAGGGGTCACTGGTAAGGCACTTGCCCTTTTAAAATATTTTCTTTTAGCTAGAAACCAAACTGTAGACATTGGCACAGATTGCTCGAAGCCTTTTTCCCTGCCCTGTGGGGTTCCTCAGGGCTCGGCGCTTAGTCCTACGCTTTTTAATATATACGTCTCTCCTTTGGCAGCTCTTATCCGTTCCTTTGGCTTCCAACTTACCTCTTATGCCGACGACACCCAAATAGTGTTGTCCATTCAAAAAGGCAAAGAGGATGAGGCCGGTCAGGACTGTTATAATTGTATGCAATCCATCGCCGATTGGATGACAGCAAACTGTCTGAAGCTCAATGCTGGGAAAACTGAGGTGATTATTTTTGGTTAACCCTCAAATCTTTGGTCACCTAGTTGGTGGCCTCAATCCTTGAGCTTACTTCCAGTCCCTACTGAAAAGGCAAAAAATCTGGGAGTTATGATAGACTCCAGACTGTCTTTTGTTGACCAAATAAGTAAGTTGGTATCATTCTGCTTTTTTATACTCAGGATTCTGAGGAAAATTAAGCGTTTCCTTTCGGATGACTGCCTCAGAACAGTAGTAACGGCACTTGTCATGTCCCGCCTAGACTACTGTAATGCGTTATACATCAATATTCACAAAAGGCAGCTCAGCCGATTACAGACGGTACAAAATGCTGCTGCCAGACTCCTTCTGGGCATCCCTAAGTTTGTATCTATAAGAAAGGGACTTCGGGACCTTCATTGGTTACCTATGAGACAGCGGATTGAATTCAAGGCCCTTTGCATTGTTTTCAAAACCCTGGAAGGATGTGGGCCAGAATTTATGCGAAAACATCTACATTGGTATACCCCTTCCAGGGTACTTCGATCAACCACAGCAAGGCAGGTACAAGTTCAACGAGTTAAAACAGCCAGTTGGGGGGGGCAGAAGTTTCTTCCACTGTGCTGCTAAGCTTTGGAACAGTCTCCCTTCGCAGCTTAGAGAGGCCTCTGGCCTCTTGGAGTTTAGGAAAGGTCTCAAAACCTGGCTTTTCTCCGGACAGTTCCCTTTATTCATGCTTTCATCCTCTCAACCAGTAGGCAATGCATTTCAGCGCCAGGACACCTAACGGTAGCAGTGCGCTTTACAAGTCTCATTAACATAACATAACATAACATAACATAACCACAATTTAAAATGCAATAATCAATAATAATCATGTGTTAATGCAAGTATTAATGCCAATAAATCATATCAACCTTGATCAGTGATCACTGTCAACATTATTCTATCAATAAAGCATTTTAAAATGAACATATCATATGTCAGTGTTACTTTCAGAAAATATTAAAAGCATCTATTAAACTAGTACCTAAAGGGTGTTTCTCTCGAAATGTATTTTTTATACAATTTTAGGCTACATAAATTGTAGCCATAGAATCAGCCCCTACAGTGATCTGCATTCCAAGCTGGGGAACAAAGAATCTAGCCTTAGGAATGCCTAAAACAATAAAGAAAAGTCTCACCTGGCCATACATTTTGAGACCTGGGAGACATAGGATCAGTGTTTCCATTTTCTTGGAAAGAGCTCGTCACTACTGCAGCCCCCCACTCTCTCTTTTACTCATGGTGGCGCTCCCCTGGCATCCGGAGCGCTGAAGGGGATCCTATGCAAGTCCCTCTAACAGGGCTTATTAATTACTAAAAAGCCCTTGCGTCGAACCCCAGGTCCTTGCCCATCCCGGGGTTATTTTTAAAGAAATGCGTCAGAGTCCCACACGCTATGTAGCTTGGAAGAGCAAAGGTCGCCGACCATCAAAATGCCATAACACGGGCCTGTTGGGCCAATCCAGATGATATTGGGCTTATTTACTTTTGGTGGTGATTTCTAGCCACCAGGAGCAGTTTAGGCAGACCTCCTCTCCTCCAAAGTGGTGTAGTCTACAGTGATCTGGTTCCACTGGTCCCCGGAGTTAGCTTTCCTCCTGGTCTTTGTCTCTAGGCACAGAAGTCCAGATCTTTCCCTCAACTAGTCCTCAGGGGCCCTTGAAGAAACTACTGGTCCTTAGGTCAAAAGGGAGTCAATTCGGGGCAGGACCCTTAGTCCTTTTGGGTATCAGGGGGTTTGCCCTTCCAGTTGTCCATGGTTGTTGCAGTCCCAAGATCGAGAAGCAAAAGCACCAACAACCCTTTCTCTCCTTTTTGCAATAGTATGCAAAAGGGAGTGGAAGTTTCTAGAAGCCAGGCTCCCCTGGACAATCCTAGGGTGCCATATCACCTCTCCACCCCTGTCCCAACCTTCCGGCACAACATGCTGGGACAGACAGTTCAAGATGGCGTCATCCAGTGGGGTCTCTGGTCACATGTGCTTTTGGGGTCTCAGCTCTGCACCATGCTCACATCACCCCCATGGCTTTTGCCATCAAAACGTCCATGATGAGCCCCCTCCTGTGTTAGCTCCAGTTGTCTGCACTTCCTCCTTTTTTTAGTGGACTTGGGCTGTCCCCAACCCTGGTACAGTGTAACAAGTAATTAATTGACACAGATTTAAATCTCAACCCCTTCCTCCTCAGGACCATATGGAAGCACTGTTAATGCTCCTTTTGTGTGGGGAGACCTTTGTTCCTGGTGCTGGAGAGCAGAGTAATTAACGTGGCCCCAAAGGATGACAAAAGGCCTAAAATCTGATACTAAGCTGAAAGAGAGAAATATGACAATTCTGGATAACCAATAAGATGCACATATGTGGTCTTGGGACCTGCGAATATGAACTGCGCATACTTTTTCCACCACAGCATCAAACCTTATAGAACATTGTAGGTCTAAGGGAAGAGAAACTGCATTCTAAGGCAATTTCCAACCCTCCAACCAATATCACACAGCACACAAAAAGATAGGAGGGTATCATTTTAGACAAAACAGGCCTATTGGCTTTATTGAGGGTTCACCATATTATCTGATCAAAACATGTTAAAAACACCACAATTTAAAATGCAATAATCAATAATAAGCATGTGTAAATGCAATTATTAATGCCAATAATAATATCAACCTTGATCAGTGATCAATGTCAACATTATTCTATCAATAAAGCATTTTAAAATGAACATATCACATGTCTGTGTTACTTTCAGGCCATATTAAAAGCATCTATTAAACTAATACCTAAAGGGTGTTTCCCTCGATATGTCTTTTTTATTCAATTTTAGGCTACATAAATTGCAGCCATAGAACCAGCCCCTACAGTGATCTGCATTCCAAGCTGGAAAACAAAGACTCTAGCCTTTGGAATGCTTAAAAAAATAAGGAAAAGTCTCACCTGGCCATACATTTTGAGACCTGGGAGACATAGGATCAGTGTTTCAATTTTCTTGGAAAGAGCTTGTCGCTCCTGCAGCCCCCGACGCTCTCTTTTACTCATGGTGGCGCTCTTGTTCGTTTTGGGGCCTCCACAGTCCAGGATAATAGAAAAATTGAGACGCCCAGCAGGGAATTATGGGGAGCCCCTCAGGAGAAGTGAAAAGTGGATGAGTGGCTTTCCCACTTCGTCGGGAGAGACACTTCTTTGTGTTATCTGGCATGTACTTGTGCTGCGCGCTTTCTTTTTCTTTCGGATGCCCTGTCCAACACAGGTACTCCACATCCCAAGACGACGGTGTCAGCTCGGGGAGCCCACCTTCGGCTGCCCCTGCTAGCTTTTGCCCAGCCAGCAGTCTCTTGTGCTGCTGGCATGGGAGCCAGCAGCTCGTCTATGCTGACTGCGGTTGTGGCAGGTTGTGCTTCCCGTGGTTGTCGCCTGCTCACCCCAGACACAGGCACAGGGAGCAGCGCAGAATCATCACCATTAAAGGAGCATGGCCGTGCCCCCCTTAGATCTTTAAGGCCCAGAGATGGGGTCCAAGAGCTCTCCGCGTCTTGGGGATGCAAGACTGGCCTCTCCTTCGCTGGCTGATGTCAGGGGCCTAGAGATGCAGCTGGAGCCCCTTTCTGGCTTCTTGGGGGGGGGGGGTAAGATGCCTCCTTGTCTCCTTCTTATTGTGGGGACCCAGAGATGGGTCTCAGGCCCCTGATAAAAAGCTGGCCCAGGGGTTGGAACCCCCTGCCAACTTGAGCGCTGAAGGGGATCCTATGCAAGCCCCCCTCACAGGGCTTATTAATTACTAAAAAGCCCTTGCGTCGAACCCCAGGCCCTTGCCCATCCCGGGGGTGTTTTTAAAGAAATGTGTCAGAGTCCCACATGCTATGTTGCTTGGAAGAGCAAAGGTCGCCGACCATCAAAATGCCATAACACGGGCCTGTTGGGCCAATCCAGATGATCTTGGGCTTATTTACTTGTGGTGGTGATTTCTAGCCACCAGGAGCAGTTTAGGCAGACCTCCTCTCCTCCAAAGTGGTGTAGTCTACTGTGATCTGGTTCCACTGGCCCCCTTTGTTAGCTTTCCTCCTGGTCTTTGTCTCTAGGCACAGAAGTCCAGATCTTTCCCTCAACTAGACCTCAGGGGCTGCAAGAGGGCCAGCCTCACTGGCCCTTGAAGAGACTACTGGTCCTTAGGTCAACAGGGAGTCACCTCGGGGCAGGACCCTTAGTCCTTTTGGGTATCAGGGGGTTTGCCCTTCCAGTTGTCCATGGTTGTTGCAGTCCCAAGATCCAGAAGCTAAAGCACCAACAGCCCTTCCTCTCCTTTTTGCAATAGTATTCAAAAGGGGGTGAAAGGTTCTAGAGGCCAGGCTCCCATGGGCAATCCTAGGGTGCCATATCACCTCTCCATCCCTGTCCCAACCTTCCTGCACAACATGCTGCGACAGTTCAAGATGGCATCATCCAGTAGGGTCCCTGGTCACATGTGCTTTTGGGGTCTCAGCTCTGCCCCATACTCACATCACTCCCACGGCGTTTGCCATCAAAACGTCCAAGATGAGCCCCCTCATGTGTTAGCTCCAGTTGTCTGCACTTCCTCCTTTTTTTGGTGGACTTGGGCTGTCCCCAACCCTGGTACAGTGTAACAAGTAATTAATAGAAGCAGATTTGCATCTAAACCCCTTCCTCCACAGGACCATATGGAAGCACTGTTAATGCTCCTTTTGTGTGGGGAGACCTTTGTTCCTGGTGCTGGAGAGCAATTAACTTGGCCCCGCAGTATGACAAAAGGCCTAAAATCTGATACTAAGCTGAACCAGAGAAATATGACAATTCTGGATAACCAATATGATGCACATATATGGCCTTGGGACCTGCGAATACGAACTGTGCATCCCTTTTCCAGCACAGCATCAAACCTTATAGAACATTGTAGGTCTAAGGGAAGAGAAACTGAATTCTAAGTCAATTTTCTCCCTATGGATATAATATATGGTCACTACAGACTAAACTGTAAATCATGCTGAGTTTACATATAAGTGCCCACTAATTATATAAGGCCTATCCCAGGTCAGCGTCCAACCCTACAGAGTTCCCCGGCACCAGCTACAGGGCTGCGCACAATGGTAGTATCACACATGGAGCATGCAGTCGTGTGCACACACGTATGCACATGTGTTCACATGTAACCAGCCAAATGGCCACTTACCCTAGCTGCAGTGCAGCAGCCTTTTCTTAAAAGGCAAATGCTGGCAGAAAACATGCATGGTCCATTTGCCATGTGATTACCGTAGGTGAGACACATGTGGTGAGACTCAACAACAGTAAAAAGTTCAAAACTGGGTGATCCAAAAAAATTAAGAAATCTGGGCATATTAAATGGGCAGAACCCATTTTGCAAAATACATCATTTAACATCTGCGGGTACAGCTTTTCTCCTGTAACGAGAAGAAAGAAAGGTACACAACAAGAAAAGAATATGGCAACTTCACATCTGCCAGTTTAAATTGAGGCCTACATTATCTATAGTTAAATTTAACATGAATATCACTTTGTAAGAACATTTGTGTGTAGCAAATTAATTCTAATGCATGTGCAAATCATTTAATCATGAAAAATGTCTTCCATAGCTTGCAATCCTTTCACAAGAATCCTTGTTATTATCCGCATCAATATGTAGTTGTATGTCATCTCTATACAGTTGGCATTTCAGTTAGCATTGAGTGGTCAGCTGGATCAGTGGGCTTATCTATATGGGTTTATTTATATAATTAGTTGGTGGGACAAGGGAGAATCCTGAGGGAACCCATAAGAAATAGTTTTTACTGGCAACAAAGATGTTACAAACTTGGTTTGTTGATTTAGAATTCATAAACATATTTAGCACCATTGAAGGGCCATTCCTAGCATCCTGGCCCTTTTCTGTAGTTGCTCCAGCATAGTTTTGTGGACCACAATAGCATAAACTGGAGAAAAATCAAGAATTCATATTTCTGAGCAACCCACATCCAATCTGGAAAGTAGGTCTTCACTGACAAATGTGACAGTGGTTTTCTTTCAGCTCCACTGTCTGAGGCAGAGTGGTCACTAATCACATAATCGAGGTACATAATATGAATATTTACAGATGTCATGAAACTTCTCTTTCCATGATCGTGCTAATGGAAGGGAAATTAAAGATATTTCTGTACTTCAGTAGTTCCAGTGGTTTGGCCAAAGGTTTCTTCAATAATTGAGCGAGTATTTGCTATTTTGCTATTTTAAGATCATTGGGACCAATCTTTGATCATAAGTCTATCAGTTGAAAGCGCATTTTGAGTTACTTCCTACATCAAAATTTTATCTGATACTATAAGATGTTCTAGTCTTCAGAGTTGAACGTTTAAAAGAATTGATTTAATTTCCACCTCTATCTCAGTTGTGAAGAAGTGAGCTGATTGTTCCAGTTACACTAGACAAGCTCTCAATAGCTGTTGACAATGCACCCACAGTTAAAGCTATGCCCACTGACACATTACAGGACAAGCCTACAAATAGCTAGCAGATGAATTCCTTCCATCCAAACCTTCCCCCACCCACCCTCATTGTAGAGGTAGTTTTGGACATTATGATGGGAGCTTCAATTTCAATATTGTGGAATTCACCTCAGATTATTATGTTTTCAAAAATATACATCTTATTTACTGCCAGCCTTGTATAGGCTCATCTCATTGATGTGCTCTGATTTTAAAATCTATGCCCATTTAGTCACTAATCAGACAGCCAGTCATTGCTTCTCTGGTCTCTTCTTGTCAGTATGTGTTCATCCATCAAAGAGATTCCACCGGCCATACACATTTGGCTGCTGCAATGATAGATCAAAAACAGCATGGACAGCAATCACTGGCATTTGTTGCATTAAATGTACAGTACGCCTTTTACCAGGTAGAAAGGTCATTTGTCTGGTCAATGATGCATTTCTGTGGATTCCCCAACCAGTTTAATGGCTGGATCTAAGCACTTTACCCGATGCCTCGGGCTACTTTGTATATCAGTTACCATTATTCTGCCCCAACTGACATCACTCGGGGTATCTGACAAGGCTTTCTCACTCTCTTAAATGAATTATCCTCTTTATATGAAGACATTTCTGTTATTGCTACAAAAATCTACTGATAGCTTGCTAGTATGCTATCATGTGGCGAATCTAAAGAACATACACCAACAATAAACGTGGTTACCACTTCAGACCCATCAAGTGCAATGCCTCTGACAGAAGCTATTGCTTCAGTATTTGACTATTCTGCAGGCTACAAATTAACCATCAAAACCAATTAAATTCTCATTGGCAATCTTGTAGCTCTTGAATGAAGATGCTGAGTAGTTTTCTGAATACATTACAGGGCACCAAAATACCCTTGATATTATGGAAGAGGAAGGAGGGAAGTAGGACCATCTATAAGTCAATCCAGTAGAAGGTTCCTAGGAAAAGGTCTGAATGGTGAATTGTCTAAATTACGAGGGGATCTGAGCCCTCAAAACAGTTTCAGCTTCAGTAGTAGCTACCATGGAGTGGAGGTGTGAAAAATCTTGTGGGTAATACATGTCGTCTTTTAGAGTGCTCTGGCTTCAATGGGGAGCCGTCGGAGTGTTCACAACACTGGTGCAACATGGTCATATTGATAAAGCATGCCACGCCATGTAACTCTGCCTTCAAAGAAGCAACTTTAGGAATAATGGTCAGAAAAGAATTAATATAGTCAATCTTTGACAATACAGATGATTGAGCAAGAGTCTAGAGGTCCTGTTCTGAGATAAATTGATGAATACCCCTAAAGAAGTGGCAGTGGAAAGGCACACTCCTTGTCTAGAGCCACTAACCTTTTATCCAAACATGTAGCTGCAGAGATGACATAGAGACCGTAAATTCCTTGCCTCAACAGCAGCACCGTTCAAAATAGAAGTGAACCACACTGGTAGCAGGTAGGGGGAAAGGAGAATTGGGTGGAGAAAGAAAAGTCAACAGATGAGTTGAGCTCTTTGTTCACCTGTGTCTTTCCAAATGTAGCACCCTCAACAGGTTTGGGGAAGTGGATTGGGATTTCCAGCTTTATTCCAAATATTCTCAGTTTACAAGTAGTGAAAGGAACAGTGGTCCCTAAGCATTAGATGTACATACACTATTGAGAGAAACATAATAGTTCCCAGTGTTTGTACAATTGACAATTAACTTATAATAGTATTGAAAAAAAATTTAAACAACAAAAGTAGGGAATGTACCCTTGCTGGGGTAGTTCCAGAACAAGGGTTGAAATAGACAGACAAAGAAAGTAGGTGTGATCAGTAATCATATACAGAATAAGGGTTACTTTTGCACCACCAATAAAAGTTTATGCAGAGTCTAGTGGGTCAGAGTGTACGTTGATGGCATTTCAATCCCTTAACAATCTGGGATCATCAGGACAAGTAATTTGCCAGAGTCATAACTTAATAGTACAACCAGAATCAATGCCTGCTGAGGTAAAGAGGAATTGAGGAAAAATAGAAAAGATAACTATTTTAAGGAAATTATTTGTATCAGTCCTTAATGTGTTAAATCATAGCAGTTTACAGGGCAAGCAGACCAGTGGACCATGTGAAGCATGTCTCATATTCATAATCCTCAAGAAGGTCACTCATCTAGTGCTTATGGAAGTGGACTCTGTATTTTCGCCACAACTATTCTATGTTTGTGATGTATTACTTAGCGTTCTCTGGCTTTGCCCATTTTTTTTTACTTGCTCCATCGTGAGACACTGTGCAGTAGAGCCTGTATTGTTCTCCTTTTAATGTTCCAGCACAAAACCATACTTATTCCCATTGAGTACCTGGTTTCTCGTTGTCTCCTGTAAATCACTAAGTAGAGTTGATACAGAGGTTATATAGATCCCTTACATGCATTTTACAGGCTTTGACTATTGATTCAACATCGGAATATAGTTGGACGCCATTAAATAGATGTAGAATAAGTAGACGCCTCCCCTTATGGCTAGCAGTGGGTACAATTTGGTTTTCCTTACCTTGAATACAATCAATATTCTAGAGTTACTTATCTTAGGTCTTCCTCTCGCAGGTGCTGCCATGCGATTCAGTTATGCTGGTTCTCTACATATCTATTGAGCAATACATATCCAGTTAAGATGTTGTTTTCAAAAACGTATACACAGCATGGAGACTCATGTGCACTAATCTCTTCACAGTGACAAAACACTTGTTTCCCACATGGTCTGTGGGCAATCTTGTATACAGCATGTTACTGTACGAGTATTGTCTATGTATCACAATTCCCTCACTACCATGTCGATATACCTGACAATATATACAGGGACCACTTCCCTAGGCATTAGATGAATGACCTCTTCGAGGCTTTTGAATATGAGACAAGCTTCACATGCTCTGCAGTTCTGCATGCCCTGTAAATTGGTATGATGTAATACATTAAGTAATTGATGCAAATAATTTCCTTACAATATTATTTTTTTCTCTTTTTCCTCAATTCCTCTTTACTTCAACAGGTGTTAATTCTGATTGTACTATTAAGTTATGACTCGGGCGTATTTCTTGAAATGAGACTTAAATGAGTGACATTTTGTTTATCATATGTTTGGGTTATATAAGGTGAAGTAATGTAGAATGCATAAAAACTGTAAACCACAACAATCCTATCTTTAGCATAAATTCAGTGTTATGCCTGTATTGTCTCCTGTATGACAGTCAAATTGTTAATAAAGAAATATTCCCCCCAAACAATTATGACTCGGGCAAATTACTTGTTGTACTGATGATGATCCCAGATTGTTAAGGGATCGAAATTCCGTCGACCTACCCTCTGACCCTCTAAAATCCGTATAAACTTTTATTTTCAGTGCAGAAATACTTTTGTTTCTGAAATAAGTGACCCTTATTCTATATATAATTACTGGTCACACCTTCTTTCTTTGCCTGTATGTTGATAGTTTTGTCCGGCAGGGGTACAGGCCCAACTTTTGTTTTTTTTAATGTATTTTTAAGACTTACAAAATGTAATCGTCAGTTGAACAAACATTGGTAACTATTATGTTTCTCTGAATATTGTATGTATATCGAATGCTTAGGGACCATTGTTCCTTTCACTGCATAGGACCTTTGGTCCCTAACGATTCTTGGGTTACCCTTGCGGCTTTCAAAACAGTTTTATCTAGTGGTTTAACAAATGTATATGTGCATATTAGTACTATTTAAGTCAGACAATGCGCACAAAGATTGTGGGAACTACGCCTTTTTCTTAATTAAAGGTGCAATGACTTTTAACAATGTGCAATTCCAGGTTTTGCCAAGTGTTCCCAGCTTCAGTCAGTTGTTCACTATCACATGTGTGCACAAACAAACGAAGTCTGTCTGTTGCCAAAAATATCTGTGTGATCCTTTTTAAGTACAGCTCCTTGTTTTGTGTTGAACTGCATACAGGTCTGTCAATCCGATGATGCTCAATTGTTTTGCTCAGTTTTCTTTTGGATTTGGATCTTGACCGCCAGTTTCACACAAGTGTTAGTTCAGTAACCTTGCATAATATGTTTTCTTGCAGTTTATGAGATATCACAGCACTTCAGGATCTTCCAGAGCAGCAGGCAGTAGGCACCAACAGAGAATCCAGGAAGATGGTTTGTCGGTTCCATAGGTAAATCATATGGAGGAGCTGTGGCTTAACAGCCAGAGCTATCAACTTTGAACTTGAGGAGATTCACTGACAAAATATCATGGCCAAAAATCAAATATTGTGTAAAAAATATCGAGCACAAGTATCATTGTCATATACTTATAATATTAAGAACAAAAACATTAAAAAAATATCGTTTTACACTAATATCGAAGAATTATATACAATATTATTGTTTTTTAATATATATACTTAAACAGTAAATATTAATTATTTCAACATATAGCATTAATATAATGTAAATTAAATGTACTTATGCCATATTTAACCACATATATAAATACAAACGTATTTAACCCCTTCGATGTTCATGACGGAATGGTTCCGTCATGAGCATCGGTGCAAATGTGCTCATGACGGAACCATTCAGTCATGAGGACAGGGGCACAAATTCCCTCTGCTGCAAACAGCAGAGGGATTTATTTTTCTCCCCCAAAGCCTCGCGAGCTGGGGAAGAGCTTCCCCAGCTCCCAAGGCCCCCCCCCCGCCGTTTCTGTGAACTGACTATCAGCGCAAACGTCGCGCTGACGTCATTTCACAGAAACCGAAACTGAAATGAGCCTTTAGGGTCAGTTTCACTTTCTATGTGCTCCGGTGGCTATCTCAACCCCCTGAGCACGTAGAAAAGACGGGAGGGATTGTGGATCCCTGCGTGGGGATTGCCGCAGGAGGGTGATCCTCAAGGAGGGATCCACCCCCTAGAGACCAGGGAGGGGGGAGAGGCCCCCTGGGCAAGGGCGTTTGCTCCCCCCATATGCATTTGGGAAAATTTAGTCTTTCTGCCCCCGGGGGGCAGATCAGGACAGTAGCCCCCAATCTGCCCCCCCGGCGGGCAGAAAGCACACTAGACACCAGGTTTTTTGCCCCAGATGAATTAGGGGTGGGGGTTGCACCCACCCCTCCCCCCATAAAATTCCAGTCTTTCTGCCCCCTGGGGGGCAGATGGGAGCAGTTGCCCCCAATCTGCCCCCCCCGGGGGGACAGAAAGCACCCTAGATGCCAGGGATTATGTTTTCTATAGGCCCGGGGTGGGGGCTTCCCAGAATGGTCATGCAAATGCCCCCACCCTACCCCCCAAAGAAAACAAGACTTTCTGCCCCCCAGGAGGCAGATGGGGCAATAGCCCCTAATCTGCCCCCCCGGGGGGGTAGAAAGCCCACTAAGCGCCAGGCATTTTTTTTTATAAAGGTAGGGGTGGGGGCTGCCCAGAATGGGCATGTCAATGACCCACCCAAATAAAAAATGCTACAGCTTTTCTGCATCCCCCTGGGAGGCAGATGGGGCAAAAGCACCTTATCTGCACCCCCCGGGGGCAAAAAGCCCACTAGCCACCTGGGATTTTGTTTCTCAAAATTTCGGTGTCGGGCTGCCAAGAATGGACATGTCAATGCCCCCACCCACCACCAACAAGATGCCACAGTCTTTCTGCCCCATCCAGGAGGCAGATGGGGGCAGTAACCTCTGATCTGCAGAAATCCAACTATGCGCCAGCGAATATGCTTGCTTTTTTATACGCAGGGGTGGTGGCTGACCAGAATGGGCATCCCAATGCCCCCAACCCCCCAAAAGAATAGCCACAGTCTTTTGCGTGGATCCCCCAACGTTTTCTTACCCAGAATCCCCTGCAAACCTCAAATTTAGCTGAAAAAAAAGCACTTTTTTTCACACATTTTTGTGTGGGAAAGTTGTGGCATCACCGGGCTGACACAAATTTCCTACCACCCAGCGTTCCTCCGGGTGTCCAGATAAAAATGGTGCCTCACTCGTGTAGGAGGCCCAAGTACGCACGACAGGCAAGGGCCCAAAACGTATTGAGGCAACATCAAAATTGCCTATCACAAAACAACCTGGTTTTGCAAGGGGGGTCACCTGGGTTTTTGGTAAGGTGCTCGGCGGCCAGCTAGGGAAACCTACCAAACCCACACATTTCTAAAAACTAGACACATGTGGGATTCCAGGGGGTATGGCTTGCGTGGATCCCACAACGTTTTCTTACCCAAAATCCCCTGCAAACCTCAAATTTAGCTGACAAAAATCACTTTTTTCACACATTTTTGTGCAGGTAAGTTGTGGTATCACCGGGCTGGCTCAAATTTCCTACCACACAGCGTTCCCCAACGTCTCCCAAAAAAATGGTGCCTCACTCATGTGGGAGGCATAAATACCCGCAATAGGAAAGGGCCCAAAACGTATTAAAGCGACATCAAAATTGCCTATCACAAAACGACCTGGTTTTGCAAGGGGGGTCACCTGGGTTTTTGGCCCCATGCTCAGCGGCCATTTAGGAAAACCTACCAAACTCACACATTTCTGAAAACTAGACACCCGGGGGATTCCAGGGAGGTATTGCCTCTGTGGATCCCCCAAAGTTTTCTTACCCAGAAACCCCTGCAAACCTAAAATTTAGCTGAAAAAATCACTTTTTTCACACATTTTGGTGTGGAAAAATTGTGGCATCACTGGGCTGACACAAATGTCCTACCACTCAGCATTCCCTCAGGTCTCCTGATAAAAATGGTGCCTCACTCCTGTAGGAGGCCAAAGTACTTGCGACAGGCAAGTGCCCTAAACGTATTGAGGCAACATCACAGTTGCCTATCACAAAACGACCTGGTTTTTTCAAGGGGGTCACCTGGGTTTTTGGCCCCGTGCTCCGCGGCCATCTAGGGAAACCTACCAAACCCACACATTTCTGAAAACTAGACACCCGGGGGATTCCAGGGAGGTATGGGTTGCGTGGATGCCCCAAAACTTCTTACCTAGAATCCCCTGCAAACCTCAAATGTAGCTGAAAAAATCACTTTTTTCACAAATTTGTGTGTGGGAAAGTTGTGGCATCACTGAGCTGACACAAATTTCCTACCACCCAGCGTTCCTCCGGGTTTCCCGACAACAAATGGTGCCTCACTCGTGTAGGAGGCCCAAGTACCCGTGACAGGCAAGGGCCCAAAACGTATTGAGGCGACATCAAAATTGCCTATCACAAAACGACCTGGTTTTGCAAGGGGGTCACCTGGGTTTATGGCCCCGTGCTCGGTGGCCATCTAGGGAAAGCTACCAAACCCACACATTTCTGAAAACTAGACACCTGGGGGATTTACATAATTATCAATTACATAATTATTAATAAAATAATAAATAATAATCAATTAATGATTTCTTAATTAACTTCCCACCCGTAAACCTAAAAACACAACTCACACCTGACATATAATTAAAAAATATATTAATTAAAACAAATTCCATAATTAATTATCAATTAGATCAATAATGATAATTTAAATTAATTCTTAATTAATTGTAATTCATTTTCATCCCTTCCTGTACCCATACAAACCCAACAACCCACACCTAACATAATTTAAAAAATATCTTAATTACACAATTTACATAATTCATTATCAATTAAAGAATTAATATTAATTTAAATTAATTAATAATTATTAATTTACTTCCCACCCTGTACCCCTTATAAACCCAAAACCCTACACCTAATAATTCACAAAAATGATTATCAACTAAATAATTCATCATTAAAAATTAATCCTAAATTAAAATTAATTTACTTCCTACCCTGTACCCCTACAAATCCCACAAACCTGCACCTAAAATATAACTTAAAAAGTGAATTAATTACACAATTTTGATAATTATTTATCAATTAAATAAATATTAATAATTAAGACTCCCTGTTTTCCATTTTTATGGATTTCTACAGATAAATACAGACAGTAAACAATGTGTTTGCTGTCTGCCTTTATTTTTAAAGGTGGATAAATACAGAAAATTGTGCTGCTTTTAGGTGACTCTCCATGCTGTCTTTCATGAATTATTGCCCAACAGCTGAGCAGATGGACAGCATGGGAAATTTGAAAAAGGATGACATTTGTTTAAAGAACAACATGTGTCAATATACATTTGTGGTATAATGCCAGTATTTACCAGTGGATGTATCGTTATATAATATTTGGCATCTTAGATAGCTAAAACACGACAGGCATCAAAGTATGAGTGTGCGTCTATCAGTTAAATAAATATAGAAATGTACAGTTTTACAACTTCATTTAAACGCAAAACACAAAATAAACATGGATAAATATAGTTAAAATGGCCAAAATATAGTTATGGTAAAGCACAGACGGAAATGTTAAAAATATAAATACCATAAAGCAGGTAGCCCTAATAATAATTAAAAACCTAATTGTTAATTAATTATAATTAAGTTTCTTCCCACCCTATACCCCTACAAACCTCACAACCCGCTCCTAAAACCTAACTTAAAAAAATAATGAATTACACAATTTACCGAATTAATTATCAATTAAATATTTAAAAATAATAAAAAATAAGTAGTAATTAATTATAATGAAATTATTTCCCACCCTATACCCATACGCAACTTACAAGGATACTAGAAATTACAAAAAACATTATTTCTGTTAAAAAACAAAACAATTAAAAATTATATAAAAACACATTAACAATAATTATACAAAAAATTGATAACATATACAATTATAACATACTAAAATACATAAAATAATCAAAAAACGATATGATTTACAACAATATTTTTGACATCAATATTAACAAGATAGATATTTTCAACATCGATATTAACAACATAGGTATTTTTGTAAACAATATTAACAACATAGTTATTATTGACACCAACATTACTTAACTTAGAAAATCGTCAACAATATTCCGGCATCACAATATTTGTGTATCACAATATTAAAAACTCATTGGTGGATATTCTCAAGAACGTGTGATAACTACCGCAAAAGCAGCATAACGCAACTCTTCACATGGCAGTCCATTGCGGGAAAATAACTGTGTCAACGTGGTATTCCCAAGCCGGCGGCGCCATGCGATAGACCCACGACAACGCGTCAAACCAATGCGTTAAAATCAACGCGACGCCGCAAAAATGTGAAACACCAATGATGATGCCTAACGCGATACAAAAATCAGCGAAAACCAGCCACAGACCTGCAATCCCCACGCGCCAAACAACAGCGTAGCACAATGGAGTCAGCCGGAGTAAGTGCAGAGGACAACCAGAACCCCACAAGCACCCCGGAGGACCAGCCTGGGACTTCGGGGTCAGAGAAGGGCAAGGAGAAGAAGAGTAGGAAGAAAAGGTTCAGTCCGCAGGAAAACAGGATCCTGATAACGGAGGTGATAGAACACCATCAACTACTGTTTGTCACCTCCATTGTGTCACTGGCAACTAAAAATGGAATATGGCAGACGATCGTAAACAAGGTGAATGCAGTCGGAGTGCTGAAGAGGACAATGGACGAGGTCAAGAGGCACTGGAATGATGTCAAGCGCAAAACCAAGCAGAAGCTCGCAAACAACCGGACAGCAGCAATGCAGACTGGAGGTGGGAGTCCAGCACCACAGGAAGAGCTGGAGCAGATGAAGGAAATGGGGTCCACAGTCATCAGTGGGAGACGGTGGCAGGAGTTAGGGACCCGGACACTGCTTAACAGGACTGGACACAACAGCAACAGGGTGAGTTACGGCCAGGGACTGGGGGGACGGGGGGAGATGGCCACAATGGCACACATGCACAAGTAAGCATAGCACATCTTCAGACAAACCATGCCCCAGACCCCAAACTCCCACCAAGATAACAAAGCACCCAAGAATGCAACATCCCAGCACTGTAGAAGCACACAAGTCAAAGGCACACCGCATGTAAGGGATCAGGGGCAGCCAAATCAGAGCTGCAGGGGCGACTCCCCCAAAAAGCGGCACACACATCACATTCAGAGCACATCAACATTGACAACGATGTGGCACAATCCGCAACACGTCCACAACAGAACAGGGGACACAACTGGTCCCACTTGTGTGCAGTAACTGGTCAATCACATATGGCATCACAGGGAAATGCGAGTTGACAATGTACAAGTACAAAAACACATCCGTGAAGTTGTCGAAATGTCCACTGTCCCACATCACATAGGCAGCTCCCCACAAACAGTAACAATGTACGCTGTCATTCAGTCTGCATATGAACATGTACAATGCATCAACATACATGTGAACACAATGTTAAACTGCATCTCCCCTTCACATTGCAGAGGGAAATTCAACTCCACCTGCAGAGTAGTCCCAATCTCTCTGATGAAGAGGACAACCAGACCTTCGATGTCAGATGCCCTCCAACAGCTCGTGGACAGCCTCCGCAGCCCACTTCCAGGAGCAGGGCAGCCCAGCTGGTATGAGGAGAACCCACCACCTGCACAGTACACACAGCAGGCAGCACCCACCACCACAGCTGCCTCACAGGACACCCACGACGAACACATGGCCTTCCAACTCCATGTTTTGGGGTGCCAGGAGAAGATGACCAAACAGGTGCAGGTGGGGTTTGACCGTATGGCAGCCAAACTAGACGCCATACGTGGGTGTCTAAGTCCCATCAGAGACCACTCACAGTCCCTAACGGACACCGACAGTCCGCTCCATGTTTTCCAACGAACCATGGCTGACATTCCTAGGGTCCTGACTCAGAGGCAAGAACGACTGGCCAGTCATAGTGGCTCCAGTGAGTTCGCCCAGGAGTTGGGACTCATGCTGAGGCTCATGGAGGACAGGGAGCGTAAGCGTGCGGAAACAGCGGCTGACACGGCTGCACACCAGCGAGAGTTAGCTGGGTCCCTCAGTGCCATAAAGACCATTCTCATGGCATTGCTGCCACACGGCCTGGCACTGATGCATGCTGCTGCTACCACTCCATCCACATCTCCGGCCTCTGATGTGTCAGAGCCACACAGTGCGGTGGACATTCCACCTCTGGCCCCTGCGGTGTCACTGCCACACAGTGCTGGAGACAGAACACCACCACCCACATGTGAAGCACATTCAACAGCTGAGGACAAAGATGCGGATGAATCTGCCCCCGTGGTCAGAAGGAAGCGGTAGCATGCATGTCCGCCATATGGCCTGTTTCTGCTTGGTTCTGCCCTCAGCATCATCCCCTTCCACTGTCCCCCGATGCACTCTGTGACACTCACCTTGGACCTCGATGTGGACTGCCATATTCTGTTTTGTCACCAATGACACAGATGTCAGACTGCGAACTGAACTCCTTCACTGCTGATGTACATGTCATTCCCTGAAGGACTCTGGCTGGCCTTCCACAGGCCAGCGCTGCAAGGTGGGGTTTGCATTGCCCTCTACTGCTCCAGCTACAACATTCCATTGAATGTGCATTAAACATTCATTTACACAACAGTCTATGATCGTGCAAGTGTGGAGGTATGGATGCATGTAGGGTCAATGATTTCACCTTACGTCCATGTTGCTTATGCTGTGGGACTTGGGTCACAGGGTGACACATTTCCGATTGTGTGCCGGGTGGTGCCGACACTAGAACGGGGAAACATGCATTCGTTACTTCCTTGTCCAGGCCAGAACGGAAGCACACACACAGCCCCGGGGTCATTGTTCACACCCTTACGCTGGACTGGCTTTCGCCAGGCCAGCCCACTCCGCTCATACTCATAGGGGGAGACGACAACGCTATATGTCCCAGGTCTTCCCTGTGGGGATCTGCTGCTCACAGGTCTAGTTGTCCGCATGCCACAGCCACTCCCTCACGGCTGGTTCACACCCACACCACACCTACACCACACCCATTTGGCACCCCGTCACAGGACATGTGACCCTGCCAAAAAAAGGCCTGGCGCACGTGCTGGATGCCATTTCCACTCTCCAAATGGGTGTCTCCATGTGGGTATCCGTTATGCATGAGGGCCTAGGGCCCTGCCACATCACATTGCCCTGTGCCGGTGGTGACATGATGGCGTCCGGTCGACGGGACTCAATAATAAAGGGTCCATGGCTAGCGGTGCACAGACTTGGTGGCACTGGATGCACTGCGGCAGGCACAGGCATACCGCCACGGGACGGTGTCTTTCAGTGCACTGAGATAGGGACACCTTCATTTCTGAGCATGTGTGTACAGCCTGCAATGATGCCCTGTGCACTGATGGGCTCTCTGCCATTTCAAAATCAAGACCCAGAATCAGGTGAGTGACCTGGTGGCACACGGTGCGTGGCAACATGATGTGGAGGGTTACATGGTCGCGGGCCCCTGGCTTGGAGCTCCCCCTGGCACGTGGTGGGCCCTCTTAGAGACACGCCGGTGGTGGAAGGTGAGGAGTGAGGCCAGGTCATGCAGGAGCGGGCAGTCTCTGCTGGGCGGCGGGAGGGGCTGGGGTTTAGCCGCCAGTGTGCTCAGAGGCAGGTATGCGATGATGGCATGTGCTACTGCATCGACTCTGCCATTCATGTCTCTAGCAACTGTTTCAGATGAGTGACCTGGGGGACTGCAGTGTGTACCGGCACATGGTTGGAGACACACCTGTGGCTGCAAGTGAGCAGTGGGGCATGGGTCCGCAGTATCCTCACTCTCCCTTTCTCCCTCTCTCTCCCTCTCTTGATCTCTCTTTCTCTGTCCCTCTCTCTTTCTCTCTACCTCTCTCTTTCTCTCTACCTCTCTCCTTCTTTCTTTCTCCCTCTCTCCCTCTCTCTTTCTCTCTCCCTCTCTCCCTCTCTCCCTCTCTCTTTCTCTCTCTCTCTCTCTCTCTCCCTCTCTTCCTCTCTCTTTCTCTCTCCCTCTCTCCCTCTCTCTTTCTCTCTCCCTCTCTCCCTCTCTCTCCCTCTCTTCCTCTCTCCCTCTCTCCCTCTTCCCCTCTCTCTCTCTCTGTCGCTCTCCCTTTCTGTCCTTTGATGGGTGCATGTCACACCTTCTTATCTGTCTTTCTGTCTTGCAGGTTGTGACTTACGGAATTCCCTCTTCATGATTGTTTTTTTTGTGTCATCTGTAATAAATGGTTTTTTTTGGTTATATGATGTGGATGTGTGTTTCCATTTTGTGGTCACACCTGTATGTTAGGTGTCGTGGTTGTGCAACTTTCGGCGATTTGTTTGGGTCACGGTTTCCTGGAGTTGATGTGCATTCTCTTTGCCGGAAGGGAGGGAGGGGGCTGGGGGGGTGGTTGTGTGTGTTATTGCCCTCTTGGTGCTCCTGGCTATATGTTCAGTTGCTGGGGGGCATCTGTTGATCTTCATGTTTGGCTATGGGCTGTGCCCCCTTGGCTGCTGCCTGGTGTCATCCGACTTTGCACCAGGTCGGATCAGGTGTTAGTTTCCTGCTGCTAACGCGCCTTATCGCCTGTTTTGTGTTCTTATCGCAAATCAGGCTGGTTGTTGTGAATGTTGTGGAGTGGTGTTGTTGCGGCTTTTTGCTCGGGAATGCCTACTCTGCATCTCATTAGCGATAGTTGCCAGGGTCATCCGTGGCAATGTTTTTTGAGGATGCTACCCCCGGAAAACTGGTCGTATTGGCTGTTTGCACCAGCTTGTGAATGGGGTGGTAATTTTATCGCTACTTTGGCTGCGATAAAGCGCCGATAACTCGGCAATAGCTCCTTGAGAATATGCCCCAATATTTTTGCATCTCAGTAGTGTTTTTCGAAATTTTGTCTGTCCACCACCTGGGGAAACAGGCTTGAGTCAGGAGACAGTCCAATATCCTAAGATTCCGGTCAAATCACTTAGGTGCCGATTACGATCCGGTAAAAACCGGGTACGAACCGTCGGTCGGAGCGTTTTCTCCGTCCGACTCGTACCCGGTCGTAAAACTTTACAAACATGGAATTACGATTCGCACGGAAACACCATTTCCGTACGAATCGTAAAAAACACCGACCGACGAAAATATACATACGAATGTGATCCGGGAATGCTGCGACGTGACGCCGGGACGCTTTCAGGCAGCGTTTCACGACCCAGGAACCACGATTCGAACCGACAGCAGTCCGGACGGCAATATTTTCACGGCACCCAAAAAGTGCCGGAAAAGCGAAGTACGGCGCGAAACGACCCGAGTAGGTGGCCCGGCACGCGCCGTACCCCCCCCGCCCCCGTACGTATGCGCCGACCCCCCCAGCCCCCGTATGTACGCGCCGACCCCCCCCAGCCCCCGTACGTTCGAGTTGACCCCCCCCAGCCCCCGTACGTTCGAGTCGACCCCCCCAGCCCCTGTATGTACGCGCCAACCCCCCCAGCTCCCGTATGTTCGAGTCGACCCCCCAGCCCCCGTATGTACGCGCCGACCCCCCCAGCCCCCGTACATTCGAGTCAACCCCCCCCAGTCCCCGTATGTACGCGCCAACCCCCCCCGTGTATGTACACCCTTGTACGTGTCGAACCCCCGTGTATGTACACCCGTGTACGTGTCGAACCCCCCCGTGTATGTACACCCTTGTACGTGTCGAACCCCCCGTGTATGTACACCCTTGTACGTGTCGAAGCCCCCCGTGTATGTACACCCTTGTACGTGTCGAACCCCCCGTGTATGTACACCCTTGTACGTGTCGATCCCCCCGTGTATGTGCACCCTTCTACGTGTCGAACCCCCGTGTATGTACACCCGTGTACGTTCGAGTCGTACCCCCACCCGTGTATGTACACCCTTGTACGTGTCGAACCCCCGTGTATGTACACCCTTGTACGTGTCGAACCCCCCGTATATGTACACCCTTGTACGTGTCGAACCCCCGTGTATGTACACCCATGTACGTTCGAGTCGTACCCCCACCCGTGTACGCACCGTACATACACGGGTGGGGGTATGACTCGAACGTACACGGATGTACATACACAGGGGGTTCGACATGTACAAGGGTGTACATACACGGGGGGTTCGACACGTACAAGGGTGTACATACACGGGGGTTCGACACGTACACGGGTGTACATACACGGGGGGGTTCGACACGTACAAGGGTGTACATACACGGGGGGTTCGACACGTACACGGGTGTACATACACGGGGGGTTCGACACGTACAAGGGTGTACATACACGGGGGTTCGACACGTACACGGGTGTACATACACGGGGGGTTCGACACGTACAAGGGTGTACATACACGGGGGGGTTCGACACGTACACGGGTGTACATACACGGGGGGTCAGCGCATACATACGGGGCCTGGGGGGGGTCGACTCGAACGTACGGGGGCTGGGGGGGGTCGGCGTGTACATACGGGGAATGGGGGGTCGACTCGAACGTACGGGGGCTGGGGGGGTCGGCGCGTATGCGGGCACATGTCTCCATGGTTGCTATGGGAGTTCGGTGCGGACGGTGTTTTTTCCATCCGGTTGTAACATCGGACGCACGGGATGGATCGTAATTCCGCGGTCGGACTTCACTTTTCACATTTGTACGGTAAATCGTCCGTGGACGTGTCGGACACATTTTCCGACCCGAGAACGTGTGGGGAATAATTCCCAATGCGATTCGTATGGACTTTTTACCATGCGAATCGTGATTGGCAGTTTGTACGGCACTTGTACGATTCGTACGGTAAAAAGACCGTATACGAGTCGTACGGGGATTTTTTTTACCGGATCGTAATCGGCACCTTAATCTGCCAGTGTCTGAAAAAAGAAAATAGCATCTGACCATGAGTAATGAAATCTGGTGCTTTTGTAAAGCGCTCAAATGCCGTGGACCAAGTTTGTGCTGTTTAAAACTACAAAAAACAAAATACACAAGAGCGCTGTCCAGTGAAATCATTAGGGGGCATATTTACAAGGAGGCGATAGAAAATTACTGTACTGCAGTTCTGTCTAAAATCCAATTGAAATGTATCAAAAACGTAATTGTCAGAGACATGTTGTGGGAGATGCAGGAAAAAAAGTTTCAATAACTTTAGCAAGCAAAAAGAATGACTTGAGACAGGGGGAAAACTGTTGTGATCCCCAGCATTTGCAAAAAGTTGCTTCAGTAGAGAATTAACATGGCTATATTTCAGACAGTTTTGGAACACTCCTTTTGCAAGAGAGAGATTCATCAATTTGGTATATGGAGGTAGAAAGATGTGGGCCAGGTCCTTGGAAAAAATCCTGCAAAATACATACAAAAATTGGCTATGAAGGTCTAATTGTAGCAATGATTTATAACTTGTCATCTACCAATATTATGTGATAGCAAAACCAGTTCACCTTTACATAGTAATTGTATGTTCATCTGTGAGTCCAGAAGATGAGGCACCCATAGCCTGATAATTCAAGAACTTAACGGCGATAATGAGCTTAATAATATGCTCTATGGAATTCCAATTGAAGCCCATGTTAGATATGAAAGACATCTAACCTGAGCTTCAATTGGAATTCCATAGAGTATATTATAAAGCCCATTATTACCGTTTTAGCGGCAGTTTTCTGCCGCTAAAGCGGCGATAATTTTATCGCCTGTCTTGATAATTTGCCCCTTAGGATTTTATTCTGATTTAGCAGAAGGGTCTCCAGCTTTAAATGAGGAGAAAAGATTATTTGCATCCTATACTTGTTTTGGTCGATTCTTGTCAATATTAATAAAAGGTTTGATGTAAGTAGCCTTATCATTGAAAATAGTTCTCTTGCAGAATCTTTCACCCACCCCAGGGGAGTCAAAATTACAGAGGGAGTCCCTTGTTTCTACTTGCTCTCCAGCAATTTTCTTTCTTCCACTGTAGGTGAAGATTCGCTTTCGCTGTACCCACCTGGCCAGAAAAACCTTATGGTTTTGAGATAAGCCATTGAAAAACATGAATCACCCACAATCGATTTGCAGGTTGTCATGCACACTAAAGTACAAGCATCAGTAAAGCAAATAGTCTTCGTATTCGAGAGGTATTAGCTTTGCCAATGTCTTTTTAGCCATGTTCTACAGCAACACAGTGCAGCATGGCTGGCAAAGCTGGACGCATTATAGACCTTTTTTTTCTTATTGTTCGTAGGAGGAAGTGTGGACATGAGGCAACATGGTGAATGCAACACAGAGGGAAAGTGGGGGAAATAACATTACCACACAGCCAACAGTGCCCCCCTCAAAATGCTTTATTGTTATGCCAGTGGGGCAAAATAAGGACAACGGAGGGAGGGTGGACAGGGAGAGGGACAACACAGATAACTGAAGGAGGGCGGGAGAGGGGAAAGCGCTATGATGCAGCCAGTGGTGTCCACGTCATAGCGCCTTTATTGTTATAATAGGTGTAGGAGACATCACGGGCAATGGAGGAAGGACAGATTGGTGGGGCACACCACAGAGAACATAAAGAGGGATGAGAAATTAGAGCACCACTGTCTGTACTATAATGTTTTTTTCTATGGCAGGTGGGAGAAGGGTAACATGGACAAAGGGGAGGGAGGATGGGCGCAGGTCAACACGGATAACATAAGGTAGGGTGACAGAGACACTATGGGCCTAATTCACTAAAGTAAACTTAGACCAAACGTCTAATTTTAGACCTGAAGTCTAACTTTACTACTACTAAAGTTAGAATTTTGGTCTAAGTTTAGACCAAAAGTCTAACTTAGACCAAAATTCTAACTTTACTACTACTAAAGTTAGACTTTTGGTCTAAGTTGGACTTTTGGTCTAAACATAAACCAAAAGTCTAAATTTAGTATTAGTAAAGTTAGACTTTAGGTCTAAACTTAGACTTCAGGTCTAAACTTAGACTGTTGGACTCAGTTTACTTTTGTGAATCAGGCCCTTATGACCTGATTCACAAAGGTAAACGTTTGTACCTAAAGTCTAAGGGCCCGATTCACTAAGGTAATCTTGGATCTGAAGTCTATGTTTAGACCTGATATTTAAGTTTACACCAAAACTTTAAGTTTAGACCTGAAGTCTAACTTTAGACCTAAAGTCTAACTTTAGACCTGAAATCTAACTTTAGACCTGAATTCCAAACTCAGACTTCAGGTCCAACCTTAGGGGCAGATTTACAAGCCCCGTACGGTATATTTGCACCGCCGTTGTGTCACTTTTGTGACGCAGCGGCGGCACAAAGCCAGCGCTATGCTGCGGGGTATTTAAAACATGACGCATCTAGGGAGATGCGTCACGTTGTAAAGCCCTGCGCCACATGTGGGCGTTCCAGCACAGTGGGGGGGGGGCGTTCCGGCGCAGGAACGCCTCCTAAAAGTGGCTGAGTGAAGTCTACAAGATTTCACTCAGTCACTTCTACGGCCATGCTGTGTCAAAACCGGGCGCCTGCTTGAAACAGGCGTAAGGATTGACGCAGCATGTTGGGAATAGGGGCACCCCGAGCCTTGCTGGAGCTGCGTCGCGCTTGCGACGCGGCTCCAGCAATGCGCCACCTTTCTGCCAGGGGATGCGACATGCATCTGTCCATCCGTGCGCCACGGTGCGCCGCATAGTAAATGCAGCGCATCAGTGGTGGCGCATGGGTGGGCAGATGCATCGCAACTCTTCTGGCGCATCCCTGCTGATTAGCAGAGATGCGCCAGAAGCTGTAAATCTGCCCCTCTGACTTTAGGTCTAAATTTTTATTTCAGATCTCAACGTAGGGTACGATTCACAAAGGTAAACTGAGATGAATGTCTAACTTTACGACTTTCGGTATTCACAAAGGGCATTTATGAGTAGTAAAGTCAGACTTTTTTCTCAGTCAAACTTCAATCAAAATTCCCAGGACTTTTGGTCTCAGTTAAACTTAAGACCAAAACTTAAGTTTGACTGAGAAAAAAGTCTAACTTTACTACTTGTAAATACCCTTTGTGAATACCTCAAGTCGTATTGTTAGACTTTTGTCTCAGTTTACCTTTGTGAATTGGGCCCTTGAACTTTAGGTCTATGTAAGACTTTAGGTCTAAACTTAGGGCCTTATTATGATCCGACCGCCATCATTGTGGGATGCTAACCACCCGACTAGAAGTCAGCGGTTCCACCTAACATATTCCGATGCGACTGCCCTGTAGGCAGTCCCACCAATATTAGAATGAGACCCTAGACTTTATGTCTGAAGTTTGACTTAGGTATAAAGTTAGACTTCAAGTCTAAAATTAGACTTCAGGTCTGAACTTAGACTTTAGGACTGAACTTAGACTGCAGGTCTAAGTTTACTTTTGTAAATCAGGCCCTTAGAGGAGTGGTGATTGCAAGGCTACACGAACAACATGTGGGAGGGTGGGGCAAGCAAACTCGGTCAATGTGCGGGCAGGTGGGGCAAGCCAACATAAGCAGGGAAGTAACATGGAAGGCGAGAAGTAAACAAAGGAGTCAACAAAAAAGACATACCCTGGTGGAGTGCTTAAACACAAGGAAAAAGTAGAACCTAAAAAATGAGCAATGGAAGACCACTAGTAATGCATCTGTTCTCCAGGGGAGTGACAAACACACAAAGAGGAAGGGGGTCTACAGCACCTGGCCAATAAAAAGCAAGCAAATGAGAGTGACAATGAAGCATACCAATGGAAAGCAATACACCATCTTTAAGCCCACTGATAGAAAACAAAACGACTCAAAGATACAGTGCATGCACTGTCCAGACAAAACCTAAAAAACAAACGCCTGACCAGAGAAACGTGGCATAGCTTTCACCTTTTTACATGGAATTATGTACCTGCACTCCAGAAGAGAGATTATGGCAGGAGGGTTCCATGTTATATCTGGTGGAGGGAGAAATGTGAAAGGAGCCCAATGACATTTTAAGGAGAATGTTGAATTCCTTTGGCCTTCTGAGGAAGATTGTAGACCGGCACATATCTTAATCATTTAGATATGGGAGGATGGGTGGTAGTCTGGTTGGATTTCCTGTCCAGAGACGTATACTAAAGTCATATATATAACGTGTTAAGTGAGGGTCAAGGGGGTGAATGATGGACAGGTATTTACGGCATAGTCAGTTGGTGGTATGAAATGGAAAATCAGTTTCCTGAAAAGTACACAATATTCTTGAATCGTTTCAAAATTGTCAAAGCAATGAGTTCAGTTGCCCAGATTTACTAAGCCTTTCCACTGCCAATTTGCTCTGCCTTGCGTGGCTTTGTAAAGCTATGCTGAAGTGTTACATTACATTTCGTATGCTAGGTGTTCCATGGGTGTAGCATAGGTGTTCCTATGCATCCAACCATGGAATTTGATTCAATCCCAGATTTGCTAAAATCAGTAAACCTGAGATTGTACCAAAATAGTACGCCCCCCCAACCACGGTGTTGCGAGAAGAAATACATTTATTTCTGTTGTACTGCAAATGCGTCTAGTCGACTCCTTCTAGTATTGTGTGAGTTAAGTTAGCATTTGCGGCGACCTTTTGTCTTTAGTCACCATTTTGTACTGTGATCAAAAGTAAGACTTTTCCTCATTAACTGGCTGCCCCAGCAAAAAGGCAGCTTCGAGTAATTTCTCTGTTTCGTATTCAAGGTTGACTCCTAATGTACTACTAAATGGTTTATTCTACCATTGCATGCCTTTCCTCTCTCGTATCCCTGATCCCACGTTGGAGAGCGCTGAGCTCGAGAAAGACAACCTTGAGAATGTGATAAGATGTACCCGTTTCGCAGGTTTTAGCTCATCTCTGTGTACCTCCTTTGTTCACCCAAGCCTGAAAATTCCAGAGTGGACAGGGTTTTGGGGATGTTGACAATGTATTTCGGGCCCGATTCACAGAACTAACTTAAGACAAAATACTAAACTTACTACCATTTTGGTATTCACAGAAGGCACTTACTCATTTTGGTATTCACAGAAGGCACTTACTCATTTCGGTATTCACAGAAGTTAGGACTCCTAACTTTAGGACTCCTAAATGCCTTCTGTGAATACCAAAAGTCTTAAAATTAGGATTTTTCTGTTTTGATGTCCAGCTAACTATAACACCCCTAAAACCTATGTTTTTTTCAGTGAATTTCTAAGGTTTTTTAAATGCTAATTCCTAAATATATCGTGCCTGAAACCTATGGTTTTTTCAGTGAATTTCAAAGGTTTTGTAAATGACAATTTTTAAATGTATTAATTGTTATATTGATATTTTTGATATTGATTTCCTACATTTTTGTAAACTTTATTTTTAGATTTTTTATTTTTAAATTACATTATGATTACATTATACATTACATTACAAAATATACTTTCTCAGAGCGAATTACTTTAGTATAAATACTTTGCAAATAGGCAATAGACTTTTAAGTACAGTAGTTACAGTTGTTGCAATGGGCAACACACTTTCAAACACAATGCAACATTGAGCTCAATGGGAATTTCTAGTTAAATGCAAATAATTACTTTATGGATTACTTTTCTAACCACAGGACTGGACCCTAGATTCAGTCCTGGAACATCTCCTGTAAACAGTAGAGTAAAAGTGTTTTAGTTACAGTAGTGATTTTTAAGGAATATTATTGTATTTTAAAAGTTAGAAACTTTTTCACATCGAATCACCAATGTTATCCTAAGGGAGGAAATTCACTTACCAGATAAGTAGTGTTATCGTTACTTTTTCTTCTCAGTGGTGGATCCTGGATCACTAATAATTTAGGCGTGCAGAGTCCCATCCGGGAGCCTAATGGAGGGTCAATTTGTCTTTCAGCATGTGCCAATGTTCCAGCCCACTGGAGGGTATGAGCATGCAATGGACTGCATTTCCCAAGGTGCAACAGAAAATGGAGACTTTCTCAAAGGGCGCACCGGAAGCCATAAATTCGAAAGGCACACGTGGGAAAATGCAGCAGCAGTGATAATGGACCTTTGACACGGCCCCTGACGAAGAAGTGAAGAGGCTTTGAAACGCGTAGGGCCAAAGACGATAAACGGGATGAGAAGCTGTATGCCTTGAATCAATAAAGTGTGTCACTTACCTGATGCGGAGTGCGGCTTCACCTCTGGGCAAAGTTTAGTAGAAATACAATCGCGGCGGTTCCAGGCCGCGGAAGCGACGCACCGCCCACACATCAGTGAAAGGGTCCCTGATAGTGAATTTATCACTTGAATATGGGCGCAACAGGACAATAATTTAGGCGTACAGAGTCCCATCCGGGAGCCTAATGGAGGGTCAATTTGTCTTTCAGCATGTGCCAGAGTTCCAGCCCACTGGAGGGTATGAGCATGCAATGGACTGCATTTCCCAAGGTGCAACAGAAAATGGCGACTTTCTCAAAGAGCGCACCGGAAGCCATAAATTCAAAAGGCACACGTAGGAAAATGCAGCAGCAGTGATAATGGACCTTTGACACGGCCCCTGACGAAGAAGCAAAGAGGCTTTGAAACGCGTAGGGCCAAAGACGATAAACGGGATGAGAAGCTGTATGCCTCGAATCAATAATGTGTGTCACTTACCTGATGCGGAGTGCGGCTTCACCTCTGGGCAAAGTTTAGTAGAAATACAATCGCGGCGGTTCCAGGCCGCAGAAGCGACGCACCGCCCACACATCAGTGAAAGGGTCCCTGATAGTGAATTTATCACTTGAATATGGGCGCAACAGGACAATAATTTAGGCGTACAGAGTCCCATCCGGGAGCCTAATGGAGGGTCAATTTGTCTTTCAGCATGTGCGAGAGTTCCAGCCCACTGGAGGGTATGAGTATGCAATGGACTGCATTTCCCAAGGTGCAACAGAAAATGGAGACTTTCTCAAAGGGCGCACCGGAAGCCATAAATTCGAAAGGCACACGTGGGAAAATGCAGCAGCAGTGATAATAGACCTTTGACACGGCCCCTGACGAAGAAACGAAGAGGCTTTGAAATGCGTAGGGCCAAAGACGATAAACGGGATGAGAAGCTGTATGCCTTGAATCAATAAAGTGTGTCACTTACCTGATGCGGAGTGCGGCTTCACCTCTGGGCAAAGTTTAGTAGAAATACAATCGCGGCGGTTCCAGGCCGCGGAAGCGACGCACCGCCCACACATCAGTGAAAGGGTCCCTGATAGTGAATTAATCCCCTGAATATGGGCGCAACAGGACAATAATTTAGGCATCATAGTCCCATCCGGGAGCCTAATGGAGGGTCAATTTGTCTTTCAGCATGTGCCAGAGTTCCAGCCCACTGGAGGGTATGAGCATGCAATGGACTGCATTTCCCAAGGTGCAACAGAAAATGGAGACTTTCTCAAAGGGCGCACCGGAAGCCATAAATTCGAAAGGCACACGTGGGAAAATGCAGCAGCAGTGATAATGGACCTTTGACACGGCCCCTGACGAAGAAGCGAAGAGGCTTTGAAACGCGTAGGGCCAAAGACGATAAACAGGATGAGAAGCTGTATGCCTTGAATCAATAAAGTGTGTCACTTACCTGATGCGGAGTGCGGCTTCACCTCTGGGCAAAGTTTAGTAGAAATACAATCGCGGCGGTTCCAGGCGGCGGAAGCGACGCACCGTCCACACATCAGTGAAAGGGTCCCTGATAGTGAATTTATCACTTGAATATGGGCGCAACAGGACAATAATTTAGGCGTACAGAGTCCCATCTGGGAGCCTAAGGGAGGGTCAATTTGTCTTTCAGCATGTGCCAGAGTTCCAGCCCACTGGAGGGTATGAGCATGCAATGGACTGCATTTCCCAAGGTGCAACAGAAAATGGAGACTTTCTCAAAGGGCGCACCGGAAGCCATAAATTCAAAAGGCACACATGGGAAAATGCAGCAGCAGTGATAATGGACCTTTGACACGGCCCCTGATGAAGAAGCGAAGAGGCTTTGAAACGCGTAGTTCCAAAGACGATAAATGGGATGAGAAGCTGTATGCCTTGAATCAATAAAGTGTGTCACTTACCTGATGCGGAGTGCGGCTTCACCTTGCGGAGTGCGGCTTCACCTATGGGCAAAGTTTAGTAGAAATATATATATATATTTATTGTTTATTATTTCAGTTAGACCATTCAAACATGTCTGCCGTGGTTACCCAGTATTACCAGCAGTGGACCCTTGTTTGTATTCACAGCCCTGATTACTTTTATTTATTTTTTTATTTATTCAGTTGTCACTTCAGCACAAACATTCACGTGATCAAGACTTGTCAGAGTCGAAACGCGTTGTGAATAAACACCCGTTTTACCGCTACGTCTGTTGGATTCTTTGTTCCTGAGAGCGCACGTTACTTGAACTGTTTGGAATATTGGATTTCCGGTGTGCTCCGCCGGCGTGTGCGCCAACTCCCTTGGGTCCCAGCAACCAGAAGGAGCTTCTTTTAGTGTTGAATATATATACATATATATATATAAAGCTCCAAGTTGCCCGCAGGCAGGCCCACACTCTCCAGCAACCGACCGACGGGTAAGGCTAAACACTGCAACTCCACGTGTTCACAGTCCTGGTGTCAATGATCAGAGCCTGACGCGTTTCTGGGCCACACTATGACTTGTGGGGCTGGTAGTCCATTATCCAAATGGTTGCACAAAAATGATGAACACTGTCACTTTAAAGCCCACAATGGGCTGCGAGGACTCGCACCACCCTGTGAGGACTGGGGCCACGGGGCTTCGAATATTCAGAGTCCAGAGAGTGGACCAGCAACGCAGGGATCAATGGCTATTCCGCACTTTCAGGCCCATTGTGGGCTTTAAAGTGACAGTGTTCATCATTTTCAAGCAACCATTTGGATAATGGACTACCAGCCCCACAGGTCATAGCATGGCACTCACCTGTGTGGCCCACCGAGGGCGGTCAATTGTGAATAAAGTGGGTGTGTCCATATGCACGAACCTGTTGTTAAGCCTCTGATGAAGGGCAAGAGCCCAGAAATGCGTCAAGCTGTGATGATTGACACCAGGACTGTAAACATATGGAGTTGCAGTGTTTAGCCTTACCCGTCGGTCAGTTGCTGGAGAGTGTGGTCCTGCCTGCGGGCAACTTGGAGCTATATATATATACATATATATATATATATATATATATATATATATATATATTCACTGAAAAAAACAAAGGTTTCAGGGGCGTTATAGTTAGGAATTGGCATTTAAAAAACCTTAGAAATTCACTGAAAAAACCATAGGTTTCAGGGGCGTTATAATTAGCTGGACATTTCCCTGGTACAAAACCCTAGAAATTCCCCTGTTATAGTTAGCTCAGCTAACTATAACTCGCGCCCCCGCAATGCACTGCTGATGACGTCACATATTACATCACTCATGACATGGTCAGTGACATCACTGATGACATCACTGATGACATCTCAAATGACATCACTGATGACATCACTGATGACATCATCCAGTGAGTATGTGTTTCTGTACAGTTTTAATATGTTTAATATATATAGGGAAAGGTCTGTTGAAGAATGAGTGGGTGTACAAGTGTGTGAATGGATGATTTTCTAGGTGCATAACTGACTCTATAAGTGAGTCATTAAATGTATCTTACTGCAGACTAGTGACTAAACTGTGTGGATGTCTGTATGTGTCTGTGTGTTGGTGTATAAGTGGCTGCATGGTTTTGTAAATAGCTATATGAGTGTCTATATGGGTTATTGATTGGTTGTCTGATTATCTGTATGGGTGCCTGAGTGTTTGTGTGGGTGGGGTGTGTGTGACTCTATGCATAGATGTGTGAGTGGGTGATTCTATGGGTGCATGGTTTTAAGAGTGCATATGTGATGGACTGTATGGTTGGGTGAGTGTATGTATGGGTGTGTTAGTGATTGAATGTATATCTCAGTGGTACATGTGTGACTAACTACATATGTGAAAGGCAGTATATATGTGTGTAAGAGTATATAAGTGGGTATATGTGAGAGTGTGTGATTGTGAGAGTAGCTGTATGGATGAGTGTGTGCTTGTATCAGTGATTGTATAAGAGCGTAAGAATGTGGTACTATTTTTATGAGTAAGTGAACTTGAGTGTGTTTAACTGTATAGGTGAGTAAATTGGACTGTGTTTAATTATTTGCACGACTGACTAGGTGTGTCAGTACCTCAATGGATGATTGGCGGTGTGTGAGTGTCTATGTAGGTGTATAAATGCATATGATAGTCTTGTACGGAGTGACTGTAAGTATGAGTGACTGTACAGGTGAGTGAGTGGAGGTGTATGTAGACCTAAGAGTTAATGAGTGGGTATGTAGTTATTGGTATTGGAGTATCTATGGTTTTCAAAATGGCCGTCTGAAATTTTGAGTCGGTGTATCAAAGGTTATATTAGGGTGTGAGAAGATGCACTAATTTATCACATGGATGACGTCATCAGTGATGTCATCAGTGATGTCATTTGAGATGTCATCAGTTATGTCATCAGTGATGTCACTGACCATGTCATGAGTGATGTAATATGTGATGTCATCAGCAGTGCATTGCGGGGGCGCGAGTTATAGTTAGCTGAACTAACTATAACAGGGGAATTTCTTGGGTTTTGTATGAGGGAAATGTCCAGCTAACTATAACGCCCCTGAAACCTATGGTTTTTTCAGTGAATTTCTAAGGTTTTTTAAATGCCAATTCCTAACTATAACGCCCCTGAAACCTTTGGTTTTTTCAGTGAATTTAAAAGGTTTTTTAAATGCCAATTCCTAACTATAACGTGCATGAAACCTATGGTTTTTTCAGTGAATTTCAAAGGTTTTTTAAATATTAATTCCTATCTATAACTTATCTCTAAAGATATCATGTTTAATGATTTTGATTGGATTTCTATATTTTTCCAATTCAGTGTGTCAAATTCATTAATTATGTTTTTTTTAAAATACTTTTTATCACCATTTTTTAAACTTATTTTTTCAATTAATTCTTTTAAAAATTAAAAAATATTATTTGAATTTAATGGGTTTTTCAAACATATTTTTTTATATTTTTTAAAATATTTTTTAACTATATGTTCAAAACTTTATTTTATATATATTTTTTCCATGTTTTTGGATCCGCGCACCCTATCCGCACCGTTCTCGATCCCGACGCGTTAGCATCCACGCATGGTACGAGTTGGGTACATGTTTAGTGCGCGATCGCAATGCGACTGGTACGCGACTCCCAGCCTATACACGACACGTTCGATGTACGTAACACGACGTTTACGTGCTTCCGCGATGCGTCATGTGCGTCTATGACGTGGTAGGTGCGCGGATCCCGTGAAATATTTAACATTTTAAAAAACATATATATATGTATTTCATGTGAATATTATTTGAAGACAAACTCTAAACTAGTCTTAAAAGCAATATATTTTTACATCTAATCCTATATTTCTTTTTAATTCAATTTCGCGGATGCGCGCTGGGTGAGTGCTGCGTAAGCGCAGGGTGCGCGGATCCCATGTGGCCTGCAAAAAACGAGATTTGATTGGTTCATTACACTTACTGTTCAAACTACTGAAAGACCCCACCCAATTCAATCATTCTTCTTTGACCTTCTTTGGAGGAGCATCTCTTTGCAGAGAAGAAGATTTTTTTAGACTGAGTTTACACTTAACTCTAACTTTTTTCAACTAAAAATGGCTTCAGGGCAGCAGGCATCACCTGCATCTCCTCATACATCTGAGGATGAATTTTTGGAGGAGGCACCACGCAAAGAACATTTTTCTTCAGTGGTGTGGAAATTTTTTACTTTTCCCGAGGGGCAGAATAAGACCAATGCCACCTTGGTTACATGCAGATTTGCAAAAGAGTGCTGTCACAAGGGGATCCTAACAAGAAATACTCGTGCGGCACGGCTAGTATGATGAAGCACCTAAGGACCCTTGAAGGACTGGGTTATTCTTAAGACCCAGCGGTGCCAGGGAACAACACCTGAAACCTTCGTGGGTTACCTGTTCTGGCGTACTAAACACAGAGACACGGGACACTTCCAGCGACGTCAGAGATCAGCGTTTATTTACTGCAGGGATACAGAGGTCACAAGAAGTACACAACGTGTAGGTTCTCGGAGACTGCTTCAAATTCGTAGAAATGGGTCGGTCCTTTTATACAGGTTTTTGCCATAGCGCAGTATGGCGAACAAAGGTTACAACTCAGTTCCCACAATAAACTTCAAAAGGGTCGCGTTCATGTCTCAGGAGGCCGGAACATAATTACGACAGTCTTGCCGGTTCCCAACTGTAAAAACATATTTCCTCCGCAATAAACACATTCCATCCTAACCATAAACACATTAAGAGGAAGGACGAAGAACAGATGCAAGGAAAGGACAAGGATGCACAACAGGTTAGAAAAGAGTGTTGGGGGCAATAAAGGAAACTTGATAGAGGGGTCAAAGACCTCATGTCTAATGTATGCATGGCTGAAACAATAGACCGGCGCGGCAAGATGAGCCTCGAGCGGGGCCATCTGCCTTAGTCGTGTCGTTTCCCTCATCGTAAAAGTCACCTCAAAGAAACACGTGTCCTTCGTGTAAGCTTGAGAGTCCCAGGGTCACGGAGCGGACAAGAAGCCCGTTCGCTGGCTACCTGAGGGCAAGAAACAAAATGGATGCTGTATCTAAAATGGAACCCGAGGGTCCAGATGAACGAACCCAAAAATGAGACGAACCATACGTGGCTGCATAGCGAAACTGCGTACACCCATTATACTCGTCGTTTGCGGTTCGTAGATACCAAACTCATCCATATTCGTTACCACTCAAAACTGCGGTCCCGTGTCATACGGAACCTCAGACCCTCCTTTTGCCCTCATGTAGGCAAGCACTAGTCAAGATCTGAATCTATGTCAATATTCATCAGATCGTTCAGCTGCTGCTGGAACATCATCCTATTCATCAATGTCTCCTTGGTAACAGATGGCCGCCTTATACACGTCGCAGCACATAGGCCACATAAAGCAGGACCACACTGTACACAAAGACAACACGTGAACAGAAACGTTACAACAGCCCCTACGATCATTAGAATCTTCCAACCCCAGGTTGACATTAGGCCCCACAACCATCCTAGGAGCGTCCAATTACCTTCGTCCACGTGTATGGACTCGGAAATCTTGTGCAACTTCGAGATGGCTTGGTATACAGTTGGAGCATTGTCAGGAATAAAAATGCAACAACTCGAATGGATAATTTTACACACACCCCCTCTATCTGCAAGAACAACGTCTAGAACCATACGGTTCTGCAACGTCATGAGTCTATCCGCCTGTAGTTCAGCTGTTAGATTACCAAGGGCATTTGCAGTAATATTAGCAGTCGACTCAACTACACGGGTCAACTGTCTTAGGTTCCTACTATTAACCATAGGTCCCCAAAACGGCAAGAAACCTTTAAAGAAGTCTCCTGCTTCTTGACCAGCAGTGTCCTCTTTGCTAATAACGCCTCTCACGACTCTAGTTCTGTGGTAGTCTGAAGCAACTGTGAAAGTCGGAGGTAAAAGATTCGCAATATAACAGGTACCCGAAAAGTCGCGGGGTAACCATGTATATGCGCGTTCATAACATACAAAATAGGTGCCCTTAGCAGTCAGAAAAACAGGGGAGGAGAGCATGGGTAGAACATACGTATCAGTGCAAGCACTGTTCCCAAGTTGTGCTCTCGGATTTCGACCCAAACCTTTCAAGCAGAAATTACCAAGGTGCGGTACAATCCATATCGGGGACGAGCTCTTAAGCTGTCTATCACCCACTGACGTACTATACTCAGTCTCACTCAGATCCTTATAGGCCTGCACTTCTTCATCTGGAATGAGTGATGCATCAAAAACATCTCTATCCAGATCTGCTATGGCTATCGCCAAAGGCTTGTGGTACGGCCCAGGACCAAAATTGACAGACCGCTGCTCTCGACTAGGGTAGGAATCTAGTGCACTACGGAACATAGTTTGGAATGCTCGAGCTGAACCCTGGGAGCTGTAAGGAAGGACCAAATACGGAATACCCCTATCCATAGTGTGTGGCATTAAACCACATACCCAACAATTGGTAGTATTCACCACCAACTGATGCTGATGTAGAAGTTGAACAAAGGAATTATTCATGAATTCCGCACGTCTAACCTGCTCATGCTGAGGCAAAGGATGAAAGGAATGTGGGGAGACAGTGGTGAGGGAACTTAGGTTAGGAGAAAAGGTAGGCGAAACAGAAGGCAAGAACAACGATACTCCAAAATACACTCCACCCACCAATAGCATAGATAAAGTCAGAAACAGCAGAAACACCTGAAACAGAAAACATTTTGTTCGTACAACCCTCCATAACTCTAATCTCTGTGCCGACACCCTTTCTTCTTCCAACAGCTTAGAGAATGCCATCCTCTACAAACCGTCCGTGACGTACTTGACGCACTTCGTTCTGAATAGCGATTATCAATCCCCAGGAGTTCCCAGAGATCGACAAAAGTAACCGACCTAGCGTCAGAAACCTGCTAAACAGAAAGAAGTACCCGCACGGCCCTACGGTAACCCGGATGGAGAGGTTTCCTCGAAACTTTCAAATTTATTACAAATCTCTTAGCAGTGGAAAGGCACATAAAAACTCAAAAAGAAAGGATGTAATTGTCCATAATATTCGTAACGTCAAAAACCACCGTACTATTAATTTTTATTAGTCCTTGAACGAAGAAAGTATCGATTTCTTCCAGGTCGAGTTTGCTCTACAAACAATTGTTCAGCTGGCGCAACAGGATTCGATGAAGTGGACAACGAGTCAGACCTTGGGTTTTCTGCTACTGATGACTCCACATATGGGTTTGGCAGTGACGAATCCTCATCCACAAGTTGAGCGTCACTAAACGGCACAAAGTGCAAAGGAGTCTCAGTTTCTGTGGCCGAAATCCCAGTCCTCACCCAACCGTCAGTTGGTAAAGGGATCGGTACCTTCTTTGTGTGGCTGGCATGGACCCAGTTTTTCCGGCCCTCCAGTCGAACCGCTGTCCTCGTCGTCAACAAAACTTGAAAGGGTCCAACGAATCTTGGCTCCAAGTTACGTTTCCGACCAAAATTTCGGGTAACCACCCAGTCCCCTGGCCGGAGCTGGTGTCCAGAACCCTCTGTCTGCGCCGGTAGAGCTTCAAAGACCTGTTGATGGATTAACCGTAGTTTAGTGGTCAAATCATGCAGATAATCAATCAACATTGGATACTCAAGACTATCAAAAGCCCTAGGCCTCGGGACTCCCCAAATATTCGCAGGGCGACCGAACACAATCTCATATGGGCTAAGCCCTACTCGAGAGTGTACGGTTGCTCTGGTCGATAGGAGAGCCAGAGGCAAGGCATCAGGCCATGACAGACCAGTCGTAGCTTGAATCTTAGCGAGTTTCAGCTTTAGGGTACCATTGTACCCTTCAACCAAACCCGCTGCCTGAGGATGATTAGCACTGTGGAATTTCTGCCGAATTCCAAGGCCCTTACACACACTCTGCATCACACTTCCCACAAACTCGCTTCCATTATCCGACCACACAATCCGTGGCATTCCGTACCTAGGAAAGTACTCCTTCAGCAGGATTTTTGCTGTGGACAGGGCAGTATTATCCTTAAGAGGATAGGCCTCAATCCATCTGGAGAACGCGCAAACCACAACCAAAACATACTTCAGGTTATTGCATCTTTCCATATGGATAAAATCCAACTGGATAACCTCAAAGGGACAAGCAGGAGGAGCGAAATGACCAGGCGGAGTGAGGGTACCTTTTCCGGGATTGTGCATCAAACACACCATACAATTCTTAACCACTCTTTCGGCACACTTAGCAATACCCTCATTCCTCCATACAGGGGACAAGAACTTACATATTCCTTTCGCACTAATATGTGACAACCCATGAGCCATCGTCACAACAGCTAATACATACGCATCTGGTAACATCCACCTCTGACATTCCGTCAGGTCAACCCAACATCCATGCATATCCAATTTTCCTGTACTTTCTTCCCACTTGGTCTTTTCAGCTTCAGTAGCTTCGTTCTGAATTGCTTTCACACTCTCAACAGTATTCTCGCACATACCAGTCTCCGTCGACCACCTTACTGAACTCGTGGCATACATTCGAGTCGCAAGATTCTTAGCCGTTTCCTTAGCAATCTCATCCGCAAACGCATTACCACGACCAACATCATCCGTCACTTTCCGATGTGCACTACATTTAACGATCGCCACTTGTTTAGGCAATGTAAGTGCATCCAAAAGATTATTCACAAGCTGCCCGTGTTGGATCTTCGTACCATGCGATGTCATAAATCCTCTTTCTCTCCACAACCTTCCAAAATTATGCGCAACACCAAACGCGTACTGACTGTCAGTAAACACATTCACTCGCTTTCCCTTCGACAAAACACACGCTCTTGTCAATGCAATTAACTCTGCCGCTTGTGCGGAATTCTGATTCAATCTCGCAGTTTCCACAACCGTGCTCAACGTCACTACAGCATACGCAGTCGTCACATCGCCATTCGGCAATTTGAAGCAAGAACCATCCACATACAAAGTACCATCGGGATCTGCCAAGGGAGTATTTTTCAGGTCCACACGACCTTTTGTTTCTTCCTCAGTCCGTAAATAACAATCATGTGGCAGCACATCATCTGATTCCATATTAATCGGCAACAATGTCGCCGGATTCAGTACATTACAACGTTTAATCTGTATATGACTTGCCAAAAGGGTCAGCTCGTACCCAGACAACCTTGCACTCGTCAGATGTTGAGTCTTTGTCCGATTCAAGAGCGTATCAACTGCATGCGGAACCATTACTATGAGCATATTATCCATGACCAGGCCTGCGGACTGTCGAATAGACGCCGCCGCTGCCGCTGTCGCCCTCAAGCAACTCGGCAACGCTCTAGCTACCGGGTCTAAGGTCGAGGAAAAATATGCACACGGACGCTGTTTATCACCAAAATTGTTGCGTTAAAACACTCAACGCACAACCGTCCCTCTCATGGACGTATAATGTGAAAGGCTTACTGTAATCAGGAGTACCTAACACAGGAGCCGAACACAATGAATCACGTAATTCAGAAAAACTTTTCTGACATTCCTCCGTCCAAGGCAAAGGAGTCGAAACGTCCTTGCACGTGAGAGCTACCAATGGCTTCGCTAACAGTGAAAAGTTCGGGATCCACTGTCTGCAGTATGACGTGATACCTAGAAAGGCACGCACATCTCTCTGAGTTGTTGGCACAGACATTCGAGCAATTGCTGCAATTCTTTCAGGGGTCAACCTTCTTCCCGCCTTTGACAATAAGTGACCTAGATAGGTTACTTCTTGACAACAATATTGCAGTTTGGAAGGTGACACTTTATGATGTAAGTCACAAAGATGCTGTAACAGTGACATTGTAGCAGTCCTACAAAGCTGTTCGGTGTCAGCAGCGATCAACAGATCGTCAACGTACTGAATCAAGGCTGCACCAGCCGGTAACACAAACGCATCAAGTTGGCTCTTAAGAGCTTGGCTGTAGATTGATGGACTCTCACAGTAGCCCTGTGGTGCGCGCTTGAATCTGAAGCTGCGACCACCTAATGAGAAACCGAACAAGTCTCTGCTTTCCTCAGCAATCGGAATGCTAAAGAACGCATTCTTCAGATCGATGACCGAGAACCATGACGCAGTGGCTGGAATCAGAGTCAGTAAAGCTGTAATGTCTGGCACCACAGGAAACTGCGGAACAACGACCTTATTCACCTCCCGTAAGTCGATAACTAGACGGTACACAGGAGGCTTGGAGGGATCCGTTCGTTTCAGAATAGGCAACACGGGACTATTGCACACATTACCCCGTGTCTCCTCAATAACATCTTTACCGATCAAGTCGTAAATGATCGCTAATAGTGCCCTTTCACCATCAAGGGAAATACGATACTGGGGTATGCGTGGCAAACGCGCACCAACTTTCAGTTGGACAACATAAGGTGGTATATCCAACAGGCCCACGTCATTGGGACCTGTCGCCCACAAGGAGTCCGGAAGAGATCTCAATTCTGGTGGGAGCTTGTCGATCGATAAATACATAGGGGAAATCACGCTCTTACCCAACGTGAGCTCCACACCCGTAGGAGAACAGTACAAAGTCGCATGTAACCTTTTCAACAAATCCAGACCCAAAAGATTCTCACCACAACCAGTAGTCAAAATCAAAGGAGCTTCTAGCTCATGAGACCCAATTGTAAGGGGCAAAGGGCTAGAAACTGGATTGCTAACGGGGGCGCCAGAAAATCCAACGGAAACATTCGTTAAGCCAGACAAAGGCGCGCCAGGGAGTTTCGAATGCATGATGGAACTTTTTGCTGCAACAGTGTCCAACAGAAAAGGCTCAACGACGCCCAAAGTGGCCACTGCAACATAAGGCCCTCTCTGATCAACCGGAACTGATACTTCTCCCTTCCTTTGTCTATGGCTGTCCTAGTAGATACCATCCGTATCAACATCACACTCAACATAACAGTCATCCACATGATACTGTGCAGACCGACCGGACGATGGTTCGCGCCTATCGAAACAATTTTGCGAGTCCGAAGACGTTGCAAAGCGTTCGGCCTGATTCTGGGTAACTCCACGACCTCTACCACGGGAAGCCTGTTGAGGGCCACCACGTCCTCCTCGAGCCGACACACCATTGTTCCTATCACGGAGAACCGGACAATCAAACTTCAGATGGCCCTCCCCACGACAATATGCGCATTGATTATATCCCAGCACAAAACGAGGTGCGGGGGAAGCATTTCGCGTCTGCGATCTGGAGAACTGTGATTGTGATCTATTTTGCTGTTGTGTATCACTGAAATGTGAACGCGGAGGATAGGCTTGCTGCAATAAGACCTTAGTTTTAAGATCCTTCGTTTTCTTATCTGCACGCTCACTTTCCTCTTTTTCTCTGTTTTCATAATATTGGGCCGTAGCCAATATTTGGGCAGTGGTAGAAACAGCCCACGAACTCTCAGAATTCTTCAACTTGTTGCTAAGGTCGGGCAGCAAGTTCGATACAAACTTATCAACAAACAGCCGCTGACCACCCTCAGATCCCATGTCCTGACCACTATGATCAACAAACGCTTCCTCGAATCTCGTAAAGAAATCAGAAACGCTTTCATCCCTCTTTTGCTTGCATGCTGATAATTTGTCCCAATTGACGCGCATCGCTGGCATAAGCGTTTTCATGAGGGTAATTATCCTCTGAGGCAAAGCCACAATAAGCTGTTCAGGTTTAGCCCCACCGACCTGCTGGGCATCTGCCGCCGTAAGGGCAGCCCAGTCACCGCCTAACTCGGCTGCGTGATTCTCGTGACAAATTTTTGCCCAAATCGGCTGAGGCACCACATTGCCAAACAACATATCAATATCGGCTAGGTTCATAACAGTAGCATCCACCAATTGGGACAACTCCTTATAATAACCTGCAGGATTCTTACGGGGATCGGGCAAAGATTGCTTCACTTGTAAAACTTCCGATCGTTTCCAAGGGAGGTGTATCCACACTCTCTGGAAACGGCCTGGAACAGGAGGGTTAGCAGCAGGATCACCTGGCATCCATACCGGAGGAACTTCTCGCATAGGATATTGACCAGGTTGTGCCATCCATTCTGCAGTCTCGTCCTTAAACAACGCACAAGGTTGCACTGTACATCGAAAGGATAACAAGCGCTCTAAAGCCTCTCGAACTTTGTCGCCTACGATTACACCCGAGGCAAACCGATGCTGCAGCTCAGAAACCTCTGACGGTACATTATCTGTCACATCATCGTCCCACTCCTCCTTCAACGAGTTGCACAGTTCTTCAAACACAAATCGTTGCGTAGGCACATTAAACTGGGAGAACGTTTCAAACACTACACCTGAGGTGTATTTAACAGGGTTACGAATCCATCTACGTGCCGTTTTCACCAACGATTCACGTTCCCTACCATCAGGAAGCTGACTGCGCCTTTGAGCGACATCTGAAAGAGTCGAGCCAAGTATCGGCCCAAAAAGCGGAGAATAAAGAGAAGCAACAGCAGTCAAAAGACGACTACGAACAGAAGGAGAAGAGGAAGAAGATGCGGGCGCAGCAACAATAGGGGTGGAAACAGTAGAAGTAGACGCAGCAGCAGGAGCAGCGGGAACAACAGGCTGAGGAGGGACTTGGAAAAGCGCAGGAGGGAGAGAAGCCGGAACAAGAGGATGTACGATCTGGGGCCCCAGGGGATTCGGGAGTACGAGAGGAACGGCGGGCTGACCAGCAGCCGCAAAAACAGCGGGTTGAGGAAGAGGTGGACGCACGGGACCCATAACATCGGGAGCATAGGGAGGTGGCGATTTCATCAGATAAGACAAGAGCGGATCCTCCATCGCTTCTTCTCCTGTCTTATCGATATTAGAAGATAGCACCGGATAACACTTATCCACTGCCATATGGTGTAGCCGAGCACTAACTTCCTGCTCTTTCTCATCTTTGTCTAATTGATATTGTTCTGCATTTCGCATCACTGCAATAACACCTTCTCTTTTATTTTTCTTATTCTGTTTGATTTCTTTCTGCTTGGCCTCTTTCCGCCACAACCGGAAGGAATCAAACATGGCCGGCCTAGCTTTCTTTTTAAACAATTTAGCTTCCAAATTATCTAAAACGGCAGTCTCGAAACTACCATGAGATGGCCAACTGAGGACGCCATCCTTTTTAGTGTAGCGGACCCAATATTCATTATATACGATAGGACCCACGCCATGACGACTATAGAGCTCGTAAATCGGAGTTCCAACCGGAGGTATCGGACATGAATCCTCCAGCCGGGAATCCATGCTGCAACATTTGAGAAACCCAAACAAAGTACTACGGCCAGGCATCGTGCACACTAACCGAGTTTACAAACTTCAAGGGTTATCGAATTACGATGTCCTCACAAAAATGCAAGACCCTCGGTTTTGGCAATTGCAATCGTCAAATAAAACCCAACTACTAAGAACCACGAATGCTATGGAACCATGCAAAGAACAAAGCAACACTGGGAGCGACCCACAAATACTTAACTGAGAGAACAATGGCGTCACCAGGAAGGCCCGTCAATCGTCTCGCTGTACAAAGGACTACGCCAGGCGCCAAAACAGGTCGACAGTCAGGGCATCGGTCCGTCGCAGCCGTCAGGAGGCGGGGATCTTCGCGGGAAAAGACGTTGGGCCACTTATTTCGACAACTGGATCGATGAAGCGGGGTGCACCTTCCCTCGGAGATTTCACACGAAGTTCCTCACGATCGTCGGGCTTTGGACCGGTACCGTTGATGTCGCCCCACGTTGGGCGCCAACTGAAGGACTGGGTTATTCTTAAGACCCAGCGGTGCCAGGGAACAACACCTGAAACCTTCGTGGGTTACCTGTTCTGGCGTACTAAACACAGAGACACGGGACACTTCCAGCGACGTCAGAGATCAGCGTTTATTTACTGCAGGGATACAGAGGTCACAAGAAGTACACAACGTGTAGGTTCTCGGAGACTGCTTCAAATTCGTAGAAATGGGTCGGTCCTTTTATACAGGTTTTTGCCATAGCGCAGTATGGCGAACAAAGGTTACAACTCAGTTCCCACAATAAACTTCAAAAGGGTCGCGTTCATGTCTCAGGAGGCCGGAACATAATTACGACAGTCTTGCCGGTTCCCAACTGTAAAAACATATTTCCTCCGCAATAAACACATTCCATCCTAACCATAAACACATTAAGAGGAAGGACGAAGAACAGATGCAAGGAAAGGACAAGGATGCACAACAGGTTAGAAAAGAGTGTTGGGGGCAATAAAGGAAACTTGATAGAGGGGTCAAAGACCTCATGTCTAATGTATGCATGGCTGAAACAATAGACCGGCGCGGCAAGATGAGCCTCGAGCGGGGCCATCTGCCTTAGTCGTGTCGTTTCCCTCATCGTAAAAGTCACCTCAAAGAAACACGTGTCCTTCGTGTAAGCTTGAGAGTCCCAGGGTCACGGAGCGGACAAGAAGCCCGTTCGCTGGCTACCTGAGGGCAAGAAACAAAATGGATGCTGTATCTAAAATGGAACCCGAGGGTCCAGATGAACGAACCCAAAAATGAGACGAACCATACGTGGCTGCATAGCGAAACTGCGTACACCCATTATACTCGTCGTTTGCGGTTCGTAGATACCAAACTCATCCATATTCGTTACCACTCAAAACTGCGGTCCCGTGTCATACGGAACCTCACCCTTCATCCAAACAATCTTGCACGAGAAGAGTGCAAACGGATGAGAAACACTCCTGCTCCTGCGCCTTCCACCTCATCGCAGCCGAGCACTTCAAGAGTGCATCCATCAGCCCAAAATTTGGACATCCGTCCTCAATTTCAATATTTAAAAGTGCTCTGCACTAAGTGCAATGCGACTTTGTGCTACGGTGAGCAGTCGATCGATCTGATCTGCCGCCGGCAAGAAACTCACATTTGCTAGTTTTTTGGGGTTTTTTTAAATTGTTCCCTGAAGTTCATTGTTTGGTTCCTCCTGTTTTGTTTTTTGGGTTTTTTTTGCAGAAAAACCCCCAAAATTTAAAAATTGTTCAGAAAACCCCAAAAAATATATAAAAGAAGAAAGAAGGCAAAAAAAGTTCTTGTAAGAACTATGAGAAAGTGCTGCAGCCACACAGTAACCTCTTTAACTGCAGTGTGCTGTAGTACTTCCGAAGCACAGGGATGCACATATGTACATAAATATGTTGCAAATCTATGCACGGCAGCTTAAACTGCAGCCATGTGGTGACACAGGCACCCTTGCACCATAGTGCAAGGATATCTGTGTCAAGTGCTGTTTGTTTTTGTGCAGGAAGACACACCTTCCTGCACAAAAACAATCAGTAAAGGCATTTTTCTCCTTCAATGTATGCTGAGCATTGTAGCATGCATTGAAGATATAAAAATGTGGAGAAATGAAAACAATTCTCCTTGTTGTGCTTTCGTACACCAATTTTAGAATGGTGCAGCATTCACACATATATCGAGATTTCTGATTTCTGACAAATCTAGACATGTGTCTTGTTCTATGAGTATTCAGTGCAATCACGCACAACAACACTTATAGAACACCCTTTCAACGCAAACTGGTGTGCATAATGAGGTTGTATTTACATGGAGTATAAAAAGTGCACAGAGTGCCTTTTGCTCTCTTTGTAAATATGAAAGAGTGTCTTGTGCAATAACTATGTTACAAAAAGTGACATATTTCCAGTTTTAAAATTCCTTGCGAATGATAGAAGGTAAGCACAGAGTTTTGTCTGCAAAGATGTACAAAGAAGAATGATTGAAATGATTGCGGTCCTTGAATAGCTACAATGGGAAATATTATGAACCCCTCAAATCTCTTTTTTTGCAGGTCACATGATATCTGATTATGGTCAGATTTCAAAACTACATAGGTATAAACAGAGTGTTTTTAGAAACGTGTTTCAACTTTGTAGCTTCTTGCAAACCTCCTCATTCTGCATATTGAGACTTAGTTAAACTTACCTTCACAGTAATAGCAATAAAAAATGGTATACATTTTTTTCTGATTTTCATTGCAATCTAAATTCATATAAATTGCTTATTTTTAAATTTGGATCTGTGAAAGAAAAGGAAAAAAAATTATAACATGCAATAATACATTTTTTACAACACAGCATAATTTCCACAAAGTAATTTGTTTGCCTTTTTTGCTGTTCTCAAAATATATTGAATTTCACTAAAATTAGTGATTTCAATCGTACTAATCACTTAACAGCGGGCAAAAAAAAAACAATCAGAAAGAATGTTAAAAAAAAACAACATGCTATTCTCAGCAAAATACCACAAGATACAAGATCACAGATATATAAAATGCTTACAGCTAACAAAATTTTATAAGTTTAACTTACAAAAACTGTAAATGTTGGCGCTTTAAAATATTCACCGAATCTAAGGATGAATTTTTGGAGGAGGCACCACGCCCACACCATTTTTCTTCAGTGCTGTGGAAATGTTTTACTTTTCCCGAGGAGCAAACAAAGATCAATGCCACCTTGGTCACGTGCAAGATTTGCAAAAGAGTTCTGTTGCGAGGGGATCCTAACAAGAAATACTCGTACGGCACGGCAAGTATGATGAAACACCTAAGGACCCTTCATCCAAACAATCTTGCACGAGAAGAGTGCATACGGATGAGAAACACTCCTGTTCTGTATCTGTAAAAAAGAATCACAAATAAATGTATATTAATAACTTTCAAATGTATACTATTCCACTACTGTACAAACACATTTTATATAAAAACTGACTAAGAAACTATAGCCCTGAACCACAAGTGTGACGATGGTTAAAACACTACATGCATAGTGCATACTACTTTGAAGCAGTTCATGCCCTAAAGCCTACCTCACTAAAAGACTACATGCTAACTGACTGAATGATTACAGTACTATAAGGAGACACACTGGGTGAGTAACAGGGTGTTTGCTAGAAGTATATGAATACTGACTGGGGAATTGAAGGTGTGAAAGACAACTGTGTAGGTGGTTAGAGGCCTGCATGCATAGTGAATAGGCATTTGAAGCAGTCTATGTGCTAAGGCCTGGCTCACTGCATGAGTACTTGGGAACTTGACGGAATGATTAGAGTACAGCAAAGAGAGTGCCTGGGTGAATTTATAAGTGGTTGGCTTTTGACACAGTGAATGGATTAGTACTTGGTACTGAATGGGTCACTAGAGGAGTGCAAAGGGAGTGACAGGATGTTTGCTGGACTGTATGGATACTGACTAGGGAATTGAAGATGTGAAAGACAAGTGTATAGTATGTTAGAAGACTGCATGCATACTGCATAGACATTTGAAGCAGTCTATGTGGTAATGTATGGTTCACAACATGAGTACTTGGAAACTGACTAAATCATCAGACTACTGCTAGGACGGTGCCTGGGTAAATCTTTTAAATTTTCAGTTCTGGCACAGAGAAGAGAATAGTACATGGTACTGCACTTTAGTGTCAAACCCTGACTCATTTTATCAATGCATAAGCAAAGAATAGCTTCTAAAGCTACTAAAACTTGACAACATGACCGGTTTTAAAACAGTTATCTGTCAGCAAATACACGATGTTACCAAATGCTTCTATCACAATCCTTACCCAAATGTACACAGACTCATAGTGTGATTTTAGACAAGCAACACTATCCTAGGAGTTTACCAAAACTCATTCACTTGTCTAGAAGTGATAAGGGTACTGCACACAATCTACATATTTAAGTACAGCACATTAGTGTCAAAGCATGACTCATTTTATTAATGCATAAGCAAAGACTGGCTTCTAAATCTACTAATAGTTGACAACATGACCGGTTTTAAAACAGTTATCTGTCAGCAAATACACAATGTTACCAAATGCTTATATCACAATCCTTACCCAAATGCACACAGAATCTCAGTGTGATTTTAGACAAGCAACACTATCCTAGGAGTTTACCAAAACTCATTCATTAGTCTAGAAGAGGTAAGGGTACTGCACACAATCTACATATTTAACCCCTTCCATGCGGCGCGAATTCCGCCGCGGTGCTGACCGTTTCTTGCGCGGGCGGGCTCATGACGGAACGGTTCCGTCATGAGCACAGCTCAACCGACGCTCATGACGGAACCGTTCCGTCATGAGCATGGAAGGGGTTAAGAACAGCACATTAGTGCCAAAGCATGACTCATTTAATCAACGCATAAGCAAAGACTGGCTTCTAATGCTACTAAAACTTGACAACATGACAGGTTTTAAAAGAGTTATCTGCCAGAAAATACACGATGTTCCCAAATGCTTCTCTCACAGTGGTTCCCAAATGCACACAGACTCACAGTGTGATTCTAGACAACAACCACTATACCTAGGAGTTTACCAAAAATCATTCACTACTGTGGAAGTGATAAGGGAAGTGCACACAATCTACATATTTCTGGACTGCACTTTTGTGCCAAAGCCTGACTCATTTAATCAAAGCATAAGCAAAAACTGGCTTCTAATGCTACTAAAACTTGACAACAATACAGGTTTTAAAACAATGATCTGTCAGCAAATACACGATGTTACCAAATGCTTCTCTCACAGTGGTTTCCAAATGCACACAGACTCACAGTGTGATTCTAGACAAGCAACACTATCCCTAGCAGCTTACCAAAACTCATTCACTACTGTGCAAGGGGTAAGGAGACTACACACAATCTACATATTAAAGTACAGCACATTAGTGTTAAAGCATAAATCATTTTATCAATGCATAAGCAAAGACTGGCTTCTAATGCTACTAAAACTTGACAACATGACAGGTTTTAAAACAGTTATCTGTCCCCTAATACACAATGTTACCAAATGCTTCTCTCACCGTGGTTCCCAAATGCACACAGGCTCACAGTGTGATTGTAGACAACAACCACTATACCTAGGAGTTTACCAAAAATCATTCACTACTGTGGAAGTGGTAAGGGAACTGCACACAATCTACATATTTCAGGACTGCACTTTTGTGTCAAAGCCTAACTCATTTAATCAACGCATAAGCAAAGACTGGCTTCTAATGCTACTAAAACTTGACAACATGACAGGTTTTAAAAAAGTTATCTGTCAGCAAATACACGATGTTACCAAATACTTCTCTCACAGTGGTTCCCAAATGCACACAGACTCACAGTGTGATTCTAGACAACAACCACTATACCTAGGAGTTTACCAAAAATCATTCACTACTGTGGAAGTGGTAAGGGAACTGCACACAATCTACATATTTCAGGACTGCACTTTTGTGTCAAAGCCTAACTCATTTAATCAACGCATAAGCAAAGACTGGCTTCTAATGCTACTAAAACTTGACAACATGACAGGTTTTAAAAAAGTTATCTGTCAGCAAATACACGATGTTACCAAATACTTCTCTCACAGTGGTTCCCAAATGCACACAGACGCACAGTGAGATTCTAGACAAGCAACACTATCCCTAGCAGCTTACAAAAACTCATTCACTACTGTGCAAGGGGTAAGGAGACTACACACAATCTACATATTAAAGTACAGCAAATTAGTGTCAAAGCATGACTCATTTTATCAATGCATAAGCAAAGACTGGCTTCTAATGCTACTAAAACTTGACAACATGACAGGTTTTAAAACAGTTATCTGTCAGCAAATACATAATGTTACCAAATGCTTCTCTCACAGTGGTTCCAAATGCACACATACTCACTGTGTGATTCTAGACAAACAACACTATCCGTTGCACTGTACCAAAACACATTTCTTCATCTAGAAGGAGTACTACATTTTAGTATAGAAACATAACTAATTTCACAAATTCATAAACAATGACTGGTTTCTAATTCTACCAAAATATAAAAACAGCACAGTTATCTGTCTGCAAACACATGAAAAGCACAAATGCTTATCACAGAATGGTTTCTACATGCACACACACTGTCAATAAGATTGTAGAGAAAAAAAGTACTCCCTACACTTTAGCAGGAGAAATACATTAGTCTGATTAAAATCAAAATAGTCTACATACATCCCCTCACAATTAAATAACTCACCTTTCAAGTTGTTTTGTAGATTAAGAAGTATATCAGTCACACACCAGATTTTCCTTTACAGAATCTCTGCACTGTGCACCTCTCAGCAAAAACAAAGAATGGAAAAGTTACCCTTTCATTTTCCACACATATACATGTAAACATCAAATCACAATCCTTCACACATAAATTCAAAAGCAAACACACATTTCTATTGGTTAAACATTTCAACCCTTTCCAAATGAAATACATTTCAACCCTTCCCCCAATCTGCCTTCTGCCTGTTACCATAGAAACAGGTCATGGAACACTGCACTGAGCACACAGGTCGCAAGTTCTGCACACAATGTTGCTAAACAAGACAGCAAGTGTGCTTGACTTTTCAACATATCAGCTTATCATTTATAATGTTCCTTACAATCAGTTTTTTTTAACCAATAAGAATCATGCCTTTAATAAACAGAAATATACACCCTACCTTTCAGTGTAGAAAGTTGTCATACAACCAATGATTTCTTGTCTTTTTCCAATTTTGTTTTCCTTGGATCCGCGCACCCAACGCGAGAGAATCCGTGCACCCAACGCGATAGGATGCGCGCACCGTGCGTGCATTTCGAGGTTGGTTTTTTTTTAAAGGGGGCCCCAGGGGGTCCTTCTGGGACCCCCTAAGCACCTCTAGAGGGTCAGAGTATTTCCACTCTGCCCCCTTTATATGTTTTACACACTTATTCCCCTTGCTTCTTCAGCCTCGCTTCTATCGAGGCAGAAAATGGCCGCCAACAGTTCCTGGTTTCGAATGTAGACAGAGACTCGACAGCCAATTAGCATTCAGAGCGCGATCAGGAGGGTGCGCGCTTGGTTCGGGGAGGGTGCGCTTACGGTATAGATGTACTTTTAACTCTAATTTTCTCAGGAACTACTGAACGGATCCACACCATTTATGCAAAAGGCACGAGTCTGAACTGAGGACTACCTCTTTGCCAAATTTGGTGTCATTCCGTTCAGCGGTTCGGGCTGTAGCTGCGACAACAGATCCTATGGGAAATTGCATGGGGAAAACGTGTCTTGGGACCCCCCTTTTTTCTCGGCCCCCGCTTGATGGATCACCGCGACACTTTCAGGGTAGGAGCGGAGCAGAGCTGGCCAAACGTTTGGAAAATTTCGCGAGGATTCATCAACCCGCGCCAGACTTATTGGGAATAGAGTGTTGCGGATTTCCTACGGAAAATAGGTCCTAACTATAACTATCTACTGACGACCGCTAGTAGATGATATGTGCTACAACTCGCCTTCACTCCTCCTTTCTTGAGAATAAATGATCGTGGACCCAGAAGTACTTATGCAAATTTTATCCAGCCAATTCCGCCATTGCGTGTTTCAGGCGATCCCGCCCTTGATCACATGATATATCACATTCATACATATATATATATCTATATAAATATATGCATATCTATATATGTGTGTGTGTGTGTGTATATATATTTATAGGGGCATTCAGCCAGAATTCCCTTATCCCTTGGCCTGGTATTATCTTCTTCCCTCTACAGCATACAGCTTGGGGCAATGAGACAGCCTTTAGCTGACTTCACTATAAGTGAAGGAATTCTGCTCTTTCACAGGAAGCACATTTGCACACAAAGTAGTTCCATCAGTGCCAGTGCTTTTTCTTTTACTTTCAGCATTGTTCCATCAGCTGACACACTGCCGTGCAACATGGCTAAAAAAAACAATGACAAAGCTAATAGCTCTGGTAGGTTCTAACTACTGACTTTGTCAATGCTTGTTGCAACAGAATTTCACACCGCTGGTGAACTAAAAATATTTTACCTGTGTGGCTTTTTGGGGATTTATTTTTTTCACACATCCCTAGTCAGGAGACCCCACCAAATCACGTACATGCCAACAGACCCGTTCAGGCAGGAGACTCGTAGTTATAAACCAGAAATGGCTTTACTTTAGCTGTCTCCCACCTAAAATTGCCTATATCTCAATAAAAGTCGATGGAGAAAATGCATTCTGCTCGATTATAGTTGTAAAATCTCCCACTTTACATGTTTAAAATGTTGGCATATATGCCATCCTCACAAAAGCAGTGACAGCTCTGGGTAGGGCCGAGGTGGGGGCTCGGCTCTTGAGACAATATAGAAGACGGAGGAGGCCGCGTGGGCTCAAACTCCCGCGCTGCGCCCCACGCCACAAAAAATGAGCTCCGTTTGAGTCTTTCCGCTTCTGAACGCCAGGCCAGCTCCGCCGCCTCTTGATCTTCGGATCCCTATTTTCTCAAGTTTCTCTCTGCAGAACTCCCATCAAACACAATTTCTTTCAACTCTCCCCTGGCTGCCAGGTCCTCTCAGCATCCTGGCGCGGCCATCCATCGCCCCTACTGGCTGTGACAGATCCCCTCTGACGGGAGGGGCGGGGCGGGCCTGAGAGTGGCAGGGCTGTCTGCACCAATCTGGGACGCAGGACTCGAGCTTTAGCAGCTGCCATTTAGGGTCCCGGGGGACGTGTCATGGACATCAGCCTGTCATCTCCCTAGCCGATCACTGACAGACTGAGGGGCTGGGCGGCGGGGTGAAGGCTTCTTCTCAGACATGCTCCCATCTCACCATGTGTCCGGGCGTATTGATGTCCGAGGGTGTCTCTTTCTAGCATCGATCCGACACTGATGTCTTCCTGGCACACCTCGCTGGACCTCAGAGATGGATTGACAGCGAAATCCGAAATGTACTCATTCAACTAGTACAGTACAGGCAGGCACATTGCAAGCTTCAGTCAAACACTGTAGAAGTACAGCACGGCCAGGCACAGTGCAAACTTCAGTCACACACTATAGAGGTACATCACGGCCAGGCACAGTGCAAGCTTCAGTCACACACTGTAGAAGTACAGCACGACCAGGCACAGTGCAAGCTTCAGTCACACACTATAGAGGTACATCACGGACAGGCACAGTGCAAGCTTCAGTCACACACTGTAGAAGTACAGCACGGCCAGGCACAGTGCAAGCTTCAGTCACACATTGTAGACGTACAGAATGGCCATGCACAGTGTAAGATTCACCCATACACTGAAGAGGTACAGCCTGGCCAGGCCCACTGCAAGTTTCAATCACAAACTGTAGAAGTACAGCACGGCCAGGCACAGTGCAAGCTTCAGTCACACACTATAGAGGTACATCACGGATAGGCACAGTGCAAGCTTCAGTCACACACTGTAGAAGTACAGCACGGTCAAGCTTCAGTCACACACTTTAGAAATACAGCACAGCTAGGCACAGTGCAAGCTTCAGTCTCACGCTGAAGAAGTACAGCACAACACATTATACACAATGGCACTGTGGAGGAAAGGATATATAACTACTAACCATAGGGTACATCAAATTGCCCTATCAATGATACATTATCCCATTTCCAATTTCTAAAGCATCAAAAAACCACATACCACTGTAACTTCCTTTTTGGAATAATTCTTCATTATGTTTTGTAAAAAAAAAAAAAATTAAACAGACATAAACAATGACACAAAACATTTCTCTCATATATATACACATACAATCACATATATATCACTACCTATACCCCAGTTTTTTAGAACCAGTGTTCACACCCTCAATAATGGCAATACACTGAGAGGTAATCCAGTATACACATGAGGTTTCCCTACACCTCCTTGTGCTTCTCCACTTAAATACAATTATTAATCTTGATTTTTGGTCTATTCCTCCAAACATAAACTGTCGACGTGTTTCAGCTCGTATTCCTTCCGGGCTTCATCAGGACAAGGGTAAAGGAAACAACAGCACCTCTTGCAGGCGTTAAGTCTCTGGTGTGTGGTCCCTTAGTGAATATCATACTTTTCAAGGGGAAAAATAACTTCCGCAAGGAGTTGTCCAGACCCCTATTTGATAGAAAACCGAACCGTCTCCTTCTATATTGGACACCACCACTTTTGTTTCCTCCACTCGTTAAGTTATACACACCCCCAACTTCTTCCTCGGGGTCACGATGCAGTTTCTGTAAGCCGGTACGATTGTTTCCTGCTCAATCCGTAGCGGAGGCATGCTGACACAGCTTCCTTGCGGGTAGCTATTTCAAATGGAAGCTTCCTGCGTGCTCAGTCACGTGCCTCTAGCCACTACAGCACGGCTTACACATTGACAAGGTACAGCACAGGCATACACAGAGCAAGCTACAGTCACACAATGAAGAGGTACAGCAAAGCTGACACACTGCAATCCCCTCACACAGAGTACAGTGGAATCTTCAGTCACACACTGAAGATGTACAGAACTGAAAGGCATAGTGTAAACTACATCACAGGTGGACACAGTGCAAGTTTCACAACCAGCACGGCGAGGCACAATGCAAGCTTCGCTTACACACTGTCAAAGTATAGTGCAGTGTAGGTGAACACAGTGCAAGCTACAGTCACACTGAAGAAGTACAGCACAGATGAAGACAGTGCAAGTTTTACCCACACATTGAAGTCAGAGACAGGCACAGTGCATCTCTTTCTCTCTCTATTTTTCTTTCTTTCTGCAGCACAGGCACCAGCAGTGCTATCTTCAGTCGCACACTGAAGTACAGCAAAGGCAGGCACATTGCAAGCTTCACACACTCACTGAGGAGGTACAGCATGATTAGCACAGTGGAATCCTCTCTTACACACTGCAGAGGTACAGTGCAGGGAGCAGCAGTGCGAGCTTCCCTCATACATTCAATCAATCAGGGGAATTGTAAGAACACTACTCACCCGTGAGGGTCTCAAGGCGCTGGGTGGGGAAGGGAGGTTTAGCAGATCCTTTCTATCGAAGAGCCAGGTCTTCAGGGGCCTTCCTGAAGGTGTTCAGGGAAAGGGCGCTTCTGATGTCGGTAGGGAGCTCGTTCCAGGTCTTGGCCACGATGTAGGAGAAAGATCTTCCCCCTGCTCTGCCTATGTGGATGTGTGGGGTCTCGGTGAGGAAGAGGTTGCTGGAACGGAGGTTTCTTTTGGGTGTGTGGAGGGTGATTCTGTCATTGAAGTATTGGGGTCTGGTGTTGTGTAGGCCTTTGTAGGCGTGGGTGAGTACCTTGAAGGTGACTCTTTTCTCTATGGGGAGCCAGTGGAGCTTGCGTAGGTGTGGGCTGATGTGTTCATGTCCAGGAATATCAAGGACGAGTCTGGTGGCAGTGTTCTGTATTGTCTAGAGTTTGTGAAGTAGGGATTTGTTAATGCCGGCATAGACATAGAGTGCGTGAGTGGCTATCTTCCTTCCCTCGGGGGAATCCATTTGAAAGTTTTACAGAGGATGCAGAGGGTGTTGTAGTGGCTGGAGGCTACAACACTAATTTGTCAGTTCATGGAGATGGAGGAGTCGAGTATGATGCCAAGGTTTTTGGGATGGTCCATGGGGGTCAGGGGGCTGCCGAGGGTGGCGGACCACCAGGTGTTGTTCCATGCGGATGGAGTGGTTCCAAGGATGAGGACTTCTGTCTTCTCCGAGTTGAGTCTCAGGCAGCTGTTTCTCATCCAGGCTGCGACGTCCTGCATTTCTTCTTGGAAGTTGAGTCTGGTGGTGGGGGGGTCCTTGGTGAGGGAGAGGATGAGCTTGGTGTCGTCGGCGTAGGAGACTATGCTGAGGCCGTGCTGTCGGACGATGGCAGAAAGGGGGGCCATGTAGATATTGAAGAGGGTTTGGCTCAGTGATGAACCCTATGGGACTCTGCAGGTGATTTCTGTGGGATCAGAGAGGAAAAGTGGCAGTCTGATGCTTTGGCTTCTGCCGGTGAGGAACTATCAGATCCAGTCGAGGGTGGTGTCTTGTATGCCAGCGTTATGTAGTCTGGCCGCGAGAGTGCGGTGGGAGCTGGTGTCGAAGGCTGCTGACAGGTCGAGTAAAATAAGGGCTGCGGTGTGGCCTTAGTCGAGGAGGGTGCCGATGTCGTCGGTGGTGGCGAGTAGGGCAGTCTCGGTGCTGTGGTTGCTGCAGAATCCAGATTGAGAAGGGTCAAGGATGGCATTGTCTTCGATAAACCTTGTCAGTTCTGCGTTGACGGTCTTCTCAGTGCCTTTCGCTGCGAAGGGGAGGAGTGAGATGGGTCGGTAGTTCTTGAGGCATCGGGTCTGCTGAGGGCTTCTTGAGCAGGGGCCTGACTTCTGCGCGGTCTCAAAGGTGGTGTTGATGATCATTGTAATACCGGTGCGATGACGGCTCTGTGGTAGATGTGTGGTGGGCAGGGGTCTGTGGGGGCCCCAGAGTCAATGCCTTTCATGGTTGCGGCGGTCATTTTGGTCGTGATTGGTGTCCAGGTGGAGATGGTGGGCAGGTTGGCGTGGCCAGAGGGCGGGCTGACTGCGGGGGCAGGCGTGTGGTCATTGAAGTTGTCGTAGAGGTTCTTTATTTTCAGGTGGAAGTAGGATCCGAGTTTGTCGCAGAGGTCCTCGGAGGGGGTGAAGTCAGTTGCTTTGCTGTGGGGCTTGGTGAGTTCCTGTATGACGCTGAACAGTTCCTTGGAGTTGCTGGAGTTGGCGAGGATTCTGTTGTGGATGAAGGTTCTTTTGGTGGTTTTGATGCACTGATGGTATTCCGTCATCCCGTGATTATAGGTGGTGTCGTTTTCCAGACTCTTACTGTTTCTCCAGTTCTTCTCCAGGCGTCTGCATGTGAATCTGGATTCTTAGAGGCCGGTGGAGGTCGGTGGTGGACCAGGCGGCTTTTCTGGGGGGTTGCTTGTTGGGTAGCGGGGCGAGCTTATCTGCACCATTGGCGATCCAAGTGTGGAATTCCATGGCTGCGCAGTTAGCGTCGGTTGCGGTGGTGGCGGTGCTGTCGTTAAGGATGGAGTTGAGTTGTTCTCCGGTGACTCTGCTCCAGTTCCTCCTTGGGGGGCGCAGAGCAGGCTCGGGTGGCTTGGGTTTGTTAACGAGGAAGTGAACGCAGTGGTGGTCGGTCCAGAGGGGCTGCGTGGTGTGGCTGAAGTGAACGCTGCTGCCCCCAGCAAAGATGGGGTCGAGAGTGTGTCCTGCCTTGTGGGTCGGCGTGGCGACTAGTTGCTTTAGTGCAATATTGGCGAGGTTGTCACGGAGATTGGCGGAGTTAGAGTCGCTGGGGTTGTCGAGCTGGAAGTTCAGGTCTCCGATAAGTATGTTGTCCGTGGTGGCAATGGCGTGGGGTGCTATGAGATCAGGGATGGTGTCGGCGAGGAAGGGCTGGGGGATCTGTAGGCGAGGGTGCTGTGGAGTGTGGAGTTAGGGCTTGTCTGGAGCTGGAAGTGCAGGTGTTCGGTGGCGGGGAAGTATTCGCTGGAGGTTGTGAGTCGGAGGGAGCTTTTGTGTGCGATTGCGATGCCTCCTCCCAGGCGGTTTGTACCTATCCGGGATGGCGATGGCGATGTCAGGCGCCGAGAAGGGGTTGGTCCAGGTTTCTGTGAAGAAGGCGACGTCAGGTGAGAGTGAGTCCAGGAGGTTCCAGATGTGCATGGTGTGTCTGTGCATGGAGCCCACATTGAGGAGAATGCATCTTAGGGCGTCGGTGGTGTCGGCGATCGGGGTGGAGGTGAAGGATTGGCAGCAGTTGTGGAACGAGAACTGGCCGTGGGTCGTGCTTGGTATGGCCTGCTGGTAGTTACTGTTCCATCCGGGGTAGAGTGTGATGAGGGTGGAGGCGTCATAGCGGTGGATGGCTCAAGATCCAGGGTTCCTGGCGCTGGCCGTGGTTGGGTCGCACCCTGGCTTTTTCTAGGTGCATTGTTACTTCTTGTGTTATATATCTGGATTAATGGACAGAAGCAGCAAAATACCAGGGGGCAGCACACTATACTAAGTGCAGATGTTTAACTTAAAGCCCTGGGTACAGCACAATCAGAAGCAGAGTACGCTTTACTAGCACAGAAGAGGTACAACTCAGTCACAAGCAGTGTATGTTGTGCTATCACACTGTAGAGATACAGCAGAGGGAGCAGCAGTGTTAGATGCATTCACACAGTGAAGAGGTGCAGTGCAGGCCTAGGCAGTTCAAGCTTCCCTTGAATACCAAACAACAGAGACAGCAGCCACGCAATCTTGAGCTTATTTCCCACACTGACAGAAGACAGAGCACAGGAAACAGTGTAAGCTTTCCTCACGCACAAGACAAATGTAAAGCACAATCACTGGAAATGCATGCTTCTCTCACACACAGAAAAGATACAGCACAGACAGTGTACAACAGGAAAGCATAGACCAGGTACAGAAGAGACTACAACTTCACAAGATTCCCTCAAACCAGGAAAACACACTACAAAGACAGCAGCAGCACAAGCATCCCTCACACATGAAGCAGGTACAGTTTACAGAGGGGTAGAGTAGGCTTTTTTGTCTCACAAAAATAGACACTGCACAGCCAGCAGTAGTGTAAGGTTCCCCCGTTCTTATGCAAACAAAAAATAAACACACTTCACCACCTTACCCTGCATGGCATGCCAGCAGCAATGAGTCCAGCAGCAGTTTCCTTGATAACAGTCACTGGGACTATGCACGCAGCAGGAGTGCAAGTAGTGCAGGCTTTCTTTACATGCAGAACATGTAAAACATGGGCAAAAACAGTGTATGCCTCATGTAAGTACAAACCAAATGCAGCATAGATGGCAGTAATACAAACTTCCCATACACCATCAATTAGTAGGATTCTTTTAGCAACTGTTACAGTCTTTCACGCAAACCGAACCGATAAAACTAAACCACGCACATGGGGGCATATTAACGAGCCCCTGTTAAATGGTAGAGGCAGTTTCAATCGATAACCTTTCAAGTATTTGCCCGGCGGTAATCGCCTCTCATACCACTCGATAATTTACCAATGAAAGAGGCAGGCGCCGGAGACTGGAAGGCAGGAAACAAAGTTTTATTCCGTCGGAGCAGAACACATCAGATCAGACAGCAAGGTATCGTCACGAGGTGCTCTAACTGCATCTCTGAGACCTGGTCTCTTATACACAGGTTTATTGCTTTATTACACATAGTACATTCTTGAGATTCCCTTGATGCATGAGAGAACATCCCCTGAAGCCCTGGCTCAGATCCGATCCCACACATAGCTACAGTAGAAGTTCCCACCTTACCCGCAGTAGGAGATGGCTATCGCGCAGCAGGGTATTCCGCCAATTCCCGGGGGTGTGTGTGACCGGTCGGGTCTCAGGGGGTAGGGGCTTTGATCTACTGTAATCCCTTTGATGTGGGGTGTTTCCCTTACAGTAGGGGCAATAAACTGCATCCGCAGGGCTAGGTGATGGCCTGGGACCAGTTCGGACAATGGGGCGCAGAGGAAGGGGGTTATCAAAGGAGAGGCACGACCATGTATGGGATGTCGGTCGGATGTGGTTCCGTAGCAGGGTCGCGCAGAAGGAGAGGGTTTACGGCCTGTATGAGAGAGCGGGGGTGGCCGGCGCGCGGGGGATGCTTGCAGTGTCAGGGGAACGCGCTGGCGATTGACAATGAGCGGGGGAGAGAGTGGGGTGCCCAAAATGGCTACCGTGTGCTCGCTGTGCGTAGCGCTGGGGAGAGGCAAGATGGCGCAGATAATGTTCAGTTTGCGAGCTAAATTTCCACAGTCCTCCCTTTTAACATATCTCGCCAGCTTGTCTAGTTCGGATTTATCCCCATAATACTACGGACTTCCACCTCATAAAGGGCTTTCATCCGCTCTGTTTCAAAGTTCAAAGTCTTAGGGCAGATGCAGTTCATAAAAAGCGAACATAAAGGTGGCAGACACTGAATCCCCAAGCAACATCCACATAGTATCACAACCGGTATCAGGATAAATGAAAACAGCCTCCATCCCCAACTTTTAATAGTGTCCCAAAACCAGCTCCCAAGTGACCACCCTTCTTGCTCCTGATGGACCTCTGCGGAAAGTCTGTGGAGGTGTTCAATTGCTTTGTAGACTGAGGGTGAGTTATCCGGTACGTAGGTACAACAGCTGGACCCAATGATGCGGCATGCTCCTCCACGATCAGCCAGAACCACATCTAGAACAAGGCGGCTCTGAAGAGCCACCAGGCGGACGGCCTGAAGCTCAGCGGTGTTGTTGGTGAGGGCGCCAGCTGTAATGTTCATCGACGTTTCGACTGCCTGGGTTAAGTGGCGGATGGCACGGCTGTTTGCCATTGGACCCCAGAGTGGAACAAGGCCTTTCACTGCGTCCATGAACTGTGCTCCGGCGGAGTCGGCTTGCACAATGTCTTTGGCCCGCTTCTGTCGGTGATGGTTTGCTGGAGCCACATATGTCGGAGGAAGGACAAAGGCGATGTAGCAGGTGCCTCCCCAACCTTTCGGAAGCCAGGTGTAGGCCTTAGTACCACAGACGAAGTACATATTCGGGGAGGCAACAAAGGAGGGTGGGTCAACTGAGTCCAATGTTCGGGTGATGAGGCAGGAGCTGTGGCCCACCAGCTACGCCCCCAGGCCTTCGAGGCACACAAATCCAGTGATGTTGATGACGGACAGGGCCACTGTTAAGGTGGCGGCCGTCCGTTTCCGGAGGTAAGAGAAGGTGGGTCTGGCTGGGTTGTTGAACACTTGCATTTCAACTCGTTCTTTGGCAGGGATGTCCATGTGAAAGGAAGTGTTCGATCTCAGAGGGCAGAAGAGGGCAGAAGAGGGCAGAAGAGGGCAGAAGTTCTTCCAGTTTTGTTCAGCCAGAACCCATGGTAGAAGTGTGACATGGTTCTGCCGGAAGTGGCATTGTCCTTGTAGCTTTCTTGCAGGAGGATTAGCCAGGCGAGGCAGGAACCATGAACAGAAAAAGGTGAAGGGATGAAAGGGATAGAGTGTCCAGTGGCATGTGGTAGCAATCCACAGATCCAGCAATTAGTGGTGTTGGCAGCAAGATTGTGTTGGTGGAGCAACTGCACAAAAGAGTTATTCCAGAACTCCTTACGCCTTTCTCGGAGTTGGGGTGAAAGTGAGATCAGATGGTGTTCTTTCGTGGTGGTAGGTTGAACGGTGGTCAGCAATATCTTATGAGCGGGTGTGCCCTCCTCCATGATCCAGAAGGTGACCACGAGGAGAAGGCAAAAGAGAAGGGTAATGAAAAGTGCAATAGTCTTTAAGCTGTGCATTCGGTCAGTCTTTGGGTTTTTGTAGTGGATCTTCGGACGTCCGGTTGCTTCCATCATCTTCATGTCGGGCGCTTCCATCACCTTCAAGAGACTCGGTAGCGGGCAGAACCACAGACTTCGTTTAGTTTCTCTCCTGGTGGCCTTTGAGGTGACTAGGCTACCGCTCTGAGATTTCCACTTAGCCTATGGTCTGCTTAGCCGAAGTTCTCTCCTTTCGTCGCAAGTTATACCCTTCCTTGGATGGCACGGTGGGATCAGGATATCTTACTAACTCGAGTGTCTCTGTATCTGGGCAGCGGCTCAGGGATGGTCGGTCTTTGTCCAGAAGTTCTTCTTGGGCGGTGATGTTGTCCGTGGTTGTCAGGGTCGGTGATACCTTCTTGCAGTGGTGTGCATGCAGCCAATTGCGTTTCCCCTCCACTCGAAGAGCTGTTCGGGTGGTGATCAGGACTTGCAGGGGGCCCGTCCACCGGGGCTCCAGACTCTTGGTGCGCTGGAAGTTACGCACTAAGACGAAGTCACCGGGTTGGATGTCGTGTCCGGGGCCCCTGGAAACGTCGGGAATGGCGTGCAGCACCTGCTGATGGATGACAGACAACGTTTTAGTTAGGTTATACAAATAGTCAGACATGAGGATGTCCGGGACGTCGTGGATGGATGTTGGCTTTGGAGCAGCCCAAAGGTTCATGGGCCGCCCGAAAACGACCTCGTAGGGGGTTAAGTGCTGTTTAGTGGGGGTGGAACGCATTGATAGCAATGCTAGCGGGAGAGCGTCTGGCCATCTCAGTCCTGTGGTGGCGACTATTTTTGCTATCTTAAGCTTCAAGGTGGCGTTGTGTCGCTCAACCAAGCCTGCAGATTGGGGATGGAAGACCGCATGTAATTTCTGTTTTACACCCAACCCTTTTAAGATGAGTTGGATAACTTCGGCTACGAAGTGGGGGCCGTTGTCGCTCCACAAAATTCGACAAAGGCCGTATCGGGGGAAGAATTCCTTCAGTAGTACTTTTGCGGTAGTCATGGCGGTGTTGTCGTGGGTTGGATAGGCTTCCACCCACTTGCTGAAGGCACACACAACGACAAGTACGTACTTCAAACCTTGGCACCTTTCTAACTGGACATAGTCCATTTGTAGGACTTCAAAAGGGTGATTGGGGACCCCGAACCCTCCCCGGGGTACAGCAGTTCCTTTCCCAGGGTTGTGTTGGAGGCATACTAGGCATTGTTGGACCAGACGTTTGGCTGAGTCTGGGATCTTGTCGTTGTGCCAGACTTTGGAGATGAGTTCGATCATGGGGGCAGACCCTATGTGTGCGGGGGAGTGTGCCATGGTCAGCATGGGGATCAAGTATGAGTCTGGTAGCAACCATTTGTTCGAGTCTTTAGTCCGCCAGCAACCATCATCGTCCTTCAATCCCACCCGTGCCCATTCAGTTAACTCGTGTGGTGTACTGGCTAATTGGATGTCCCTAATCGTTTCCCTAGCATCCTTCCATTTCTCAGCTTGTGACCTGGTCACGTACATACGGGTCGTGGACCTATTCTCGGCTGTGGTTCGGGCAGTAATGTCAGCTAGTGCATTTCCCTGTCCTATAATGTCTGTCACCTTCTTGTGTGCTTGGCATTTGATCACAGCCAGCCGTGTGGGAAGAAGGACCGCTTCGGTCAGGGCAGAGACTAGATCTCCATGCAGGATGGGTGTGCCATGAGAAGTCAAGAATCCCCTCTCTTTCCATAAGAGCCCAAAGTGGTGAACTACTCCGAAGGCGTACTGACTGTCTGTGTAGATGTTTGCGGTTGTCCCTGCTGCCAGGATGCAGGCTCGTGTGAGAGCAATTAGTTCCGCCGCCTGTGCGGATCGCTGTGTGATGCGGGCTGTCTCAACAACTGTTCGGGCTGTGGTGACTGCATAGGCAGCTGAGGTGGTGCCATCGGGGAGCTTGATGCATGAGCCATCCACCCACAGTTCTCCGTCAGGGTCCGGGAAGGCAGTATCTCGGAGGTCGACCCTACTCTTGGTCTGTTCGTCGGTGAGGGTCACACAGTCGTGTATAGGGGACACATTGGGATCAGTGTCAGGGAGAGGTAGTAGAGTAGCTGGATTCAGAGTGGTGCATCGTTTCAATGTGATGTGGGGTGCAAGCAGAGTCAGTTCGTAACCGGTCAGTCGTGCGCTAGTCAGGTGTTGAGTCTTGGTTTGGTTCAGGAGGGTGTCAACCGCATGGGGTACCAATACTGTGAGGGGGTTTGAGAGTACGATCCCCTCGCTTTGCCGGATAGAGATAGCCGCGGCGGCTACTGCTCGAAGGCATGCGGGCAAAGCTCTGGCTACAGGGTCAAGAGTGGCAGAGAAGTAGGCACAAGGGCGTTGTTTAGGGCCTATGGACTGGGTTAGGACAGACAACGCACATCCCTCCCTTTCGTGGGTGTAGAGGGAGAAAGGTTTAGTGTAGTCTGGGGTTCCTAGGACTGGGGCCGAACAGAGGGCGTCTCGTAATTCTTTGAAGGAGGATTGACATTCGGGTGTCCAGGGGAGGGGGAAGGGGACATCTTTAGCCAGCAGGGAAAGCAGAGGTTTTACGATAAGACTGAAGTTTAGCAACCATTATCGACAAAAGGAGGTGAGGCCTACTAGGGACCGTACTTGCTTCTGAGTTTTGGGAACAGGGGTTTCTAGGATGGTCTGAATTCGGTCAGGGGTAAGTTTCCTCCCGTCTTTGGATAGTAGGTGGCCTAGATACGTTACTTGGGGCTGGCAGAATTGCAATTTCTTTCTGGAGACCTTGTGACCGTTCTCCGCAAGGAAGCGGAGGAGGTGAATGGTGGCTGTGACGGCAAGTGGAGTGGTGTCGGCCGCCAAAAGAATGTCATCGACGTACTGTATCAACACCACTCCATCGGGTAGTTGGACTGCATCTAGCTGCCTCTTGAGGGCTTGGCTATAAATACTGGGACTCTCAGTGTAGCCTTGGGGTGCCCTGCAGAATCTGTACGAACGGGCTTTTAAAGTGAAGCCGAACAGGTAGCGGCTGTCTGGGTGGATGGGGATGGAAAAGAATGCGTTTTTGAGATCAATAACAGTAAAGGTGGTGGCAGTGGATGGAATCAGGGTGAGGATGGTGGTGATGTCTGAGACCACGGGGTACTGGGGTATGACTACTTTGTTAACCTCTCGCAAATCAACAATGAAACGGTAGGCTTTCTCATCTCCCTCGCCTTGCTTCTTTACAATGGGTAGGATAGGGCTGTTGCAAACATTACTGACTACTTCTTCTACCACTCCTGCCTCGACTAGGGACTCGATGATTTCCACCAATGCCTTCTCGCCTTCGGGTGATATCCGATACTGTGGAAGCTTTGGGAGCACTGCGTCCGGTCGGACGGTTATGTGTACCGGGTCGATCACCATGCGCCCTACATCTGAGTCGGTTTTAGCCCATAGATGTGAAGGTAATGTGTCGAGTAGGGACATGTCAGCATCGGTTATAGAGAGCATACGCCGTGTGTGACAGGGTCTGGACAGATCTGGGTTATCGTGTAGGATGACTCGAACTCCGTCTGGGGAGCATCTGATGGTAGCTCGAAAATGTTTTAGCAAATCAAGTCCCATAATAGCATCGGGGATGTTGGAGGAGAGCAGAAAGGTCGTGTCAGTGGTGTTATCTTCTAAGTCAAAGGAGATTGGTGTGTATAAGGGGTTAGTGGAGGGCGTTCCATCGAAGCCTATAGAGGTTACATGTGAGCCAGACAAGGGTGCCCTAGGGATCAGTCGTTTGGATAACGCACTACGTGTCGCCCCAGTGTCTACCAGGAATGGAGATTTTGTGCCCAAGACCTTAGCAGTGACGTAAGGACCTTGCTGGTCAACACGGAGTTCGACTGGATCCCTCCCTTGCCCCTGGCGGTCCTATGCGAAGTCATGGGTGCTTTCGTAGTCGGACTGCTGACACTGGTTTTGTCGGGGGCGATCAAAGGTGTTTGGTCTGCCTGGCCTGTCGTTGATGGCGTCGTTCGTGTGCCCTCGTCCCTGTCCTCTATTTCTGGGGTCATATGCGGTGTTTCTGGGATCCCTATTTTTGTTAAGTTCCAGAAGGACCGGGCACTGGGATTTCCAGTGTCCGAACCCTCTACAGAACGCACATTGGTTCCCATCTAAGTCTCTCCGTCCGTTGTAGGGTGTAGGGGTATGGTCTCTAGGGGGTAGCTTTCTAGGGGCGGTTGGTTGGTAATTCTCTTTCGGGGGTTCCCTTCCTATGGTCACCCCTTGCAACTGTGCTATCATTACCCTCTCCTTTAGTTCCTTTTTCTTCTTCTCTGACGCCCTATCGTTCTCGTTTTTCTGGTTTTCGTAGTATTGGGCCATCTGGAGAATTGCTGCGGGTTTGGAGGCTGCCCAACTACTCTCGCTGGTCTGTAGTTTCTGGGAAACTTCTTGTGACAGACCCTTCACATAATTCTGGACAAAGAGGTGATGTCCGGTTGCGGTGGTCATGTCTTGGCCACTGTAATCGGAAAACACCGTCTCGAATCGGGAGAAGTATTCAGACACATCCTCCTGGGGTTTCTGGCGGCAAGCCGTCACTATCGACCAGTCTACCTTTCTTTCTGGGATTAGAGTCTTCAGCTTTTGTACAATCTTGTCTGGGAGCTCTAATATGGCTTTCGGGGGTTTCTGTCCTGGTTCTCGCTGTTTATCTATGGTATCGAGTTGTACCCAGGTATATCCGAACGGCTCAGCGTGGTCAACTTTCTGGATTTGTTTCCACACATCAGCCGGCAGGCATAGCCCAAAGAACAAGTCGATATCTGCTAAAGTCATTATCGTTGAGCCTAAGGCTGTACCCAGTTCAGTGTAGAAGGCAGTCGGGTTCTTTCTCAAGTCGGGTAGAGTTTTTCTAAAGGTCAAAATATCTTGCCGGTCCCACGGCTGGTAGACCCAGTTATATACAACCCTTCCCTTCGCATCTTGGTGGTTGATGTCGTCATGTGTTCCCTGACCTCGTGGGGGGACCCAGTAGGGGGCAGCTTCTTTGATGGGCATCATGGCATCAGCCCTTCCTTCCTGGGGCTTAGGCGCTATGGGGGTTTCTGCTTTGGTGGTCTGTCTATGTTCTTTAAGGTGTCGGTAGACCTCGAGTGTACGAGTGAAGAGGTTCGTCACGTCGCCCTCTCTTTCTTCTCCGATGTCTACCTTCCTATATAGGGCCGCTAAGCCTTCGGGACCTTTATCGTGGTATCTATCCTCATATGCATTCAGGGCGTGATAACAGAGCCGTACGACAAAGTGTCGTCTGCGGCTGTCGGCATACGAGTTATACACGTCTGTTATATACTCCTCACTTTCTTTTCGCTCCACTAGTGTCTTTACTATTTTGTCGATTCCTGCTCGTTCGTCCTTTGTTAGTCGATTCATTCTGGTGGACTCTTTCTTTCTCATCTCAGGGTCATCTAACGTTATAGCCGACGTTGGGTTCAGTACAAGAGGCTCAGCCGGCGCGGAGGCCGTGAGGACCGAGGCCCCTGTACTGCTTTCGCTCGTGTTTGGGGGTGGTGGGTGTTGCACTACTGACTGGGAGGGTGCATATGGAGGGGGCATGTAAATGATCGGGGGACCTAACAGTAATTCGTCATTCGTTCGCTGCTTGGAGGACAACTCAGGGTAGAGCAAAGAAGGGGTCCTAACAGCGTACTGGCCTGATGTTTCGGGCTCCTGCCTTAGTTTAGTTTCCCTTCTCTCCTTTATTTCTTCTTCTAACCTTCTAGCGGCAAGGTGGGCTGCCTTTCGTAATTCCTTTTCTGCTTTTACTTCTTCCCTCTTTTTCCGTTGCGTTGCTTCTTTGCGCCACATGCCAATACTGTCAAGCATAGTAGGCGTCGTCTTATTGCTACGCAGAGCTACTTCTAGCGCTTCTATCTTATGGTCGCCGAAGGATCCCATCAGTGGCCACTGACTCTCGGGGTCCTTCTTGGTATATTTATGCCACAGCTTGCTATAAGCTACGGCGACTAGTCCATATTTAGTGAACATGTCCTTATTAGGGGTGCCCTCCAGTGGAGCCGGATGGTTCACCTCTAATAAGCGGTCCGGGCAGAACCAACTACCAATCAGTGGGGAGAAGATAGGCATGACGGGTTTCAACGGGGACAAAAGTCAGCACTACCTATCTTTTCACTGCTTGCAAAGACTAGACAGAATATCTCTATTCCTCGTTATTTGTAAGCAGAGAATACCTCCAAAGAACCAATATCGAACAACTAGTGTTCGGACAATCAATCAATCAATCAATGGGGAGATAAAGATAGGCACGACGGGTTTCAACGGGGACAAAAGTCTGCGTTACCTACCCTTCACTATTTGCAAAGACTAGACAGAATATTTCTATTCTACGTTATTTGCAAACAGAGAATATCTCAAAGAGCACTATTCTTCAAAACAATCAATGTTCGGACAATCAATCAGTGGGGAGATAAAAATAGGCACGACGGGTTTCAACGGGGACAAAAGTCTGCGTTACCTACCCTTCACTATCTGCAAAGGGAGAGAGAGAGAGTATTTCTACTCCTCCCCGTTTGTAGACAGCGAATATCTCAAAGAGAACAATCAATGAGCAATACTGGTATTTCCAAAACTTCAAACAATCAATCAATTATTTCGCAATTTGTCGTGTATCACGACCTTACCCGGACCGCGTGGACAGTTTCTCGTCTTCCGCCTCCAGCGCCCGATCGTCCTCTACTCTCCGTATTTGCCGCGGCACTCCTGATGGTTCCCAGTCAGGACCGTAGATCACTCGAGAGAGGTCTGCTCGGAACCAGTGAAGTTCGGATGATCGGCTGCCAGACGAGGGTCTATTAGGCAGGAGCTCTCCCGATCGTTGCAGTCGTTCACTCTGTCGTCGGGACCTCTCTCACTGGATCCACGTGTCGCTGATGGGCCCCACGTTTGGGACGCCAATTGTTAAATGGTAGAGGCAGTTTCAATCGATAACCTTTCAAGTATTTGCCCGGCGGTAAACGCCTCTCATACCACTCGATAATTTACCAATGAAAGAGGCAGGCGCCGGAGACTGGAAGGCAGGAAACAAAGTTTTATTCCGTCGGAGCAGAACACATCAGATCAGACAGCAAGGTATCGTCACGAGGTGCTCTAACTGCATCTCTGAGACCTGGTCTCTTATACACAGGTTTATTGCTTTATTACACATAGTACATTCTTGAGATTCCCTTGATGCATGAGAGAACATCCCCTGAAGCCCTGGCTCAGATCCGATCCCACACATAGCTACAGTAGAAGTTCCCACCTTACCCGCAGTAGGAGATGGCTATCGCGCAGCAGGGTATTCCGCCAATTCCCGGGGGTGTGTGTGACCGGTCGGGTCTCAGGGGGTAGGGGCTTTGATCTACTGTAATCCCTTTGATGTGGGGTGTTTCCCTTACAGTAGGGGCAATAAACTGCATCCGCAGGGCTAGGTGATGGCCTGGGACCAGTTCGGACAATGGGGCGCAGAGGAAGGGGGTTATCAAAGGAGAGGCACGACCATGTATGGGATGTCGGTCGGATGTGGTTCCGTAGCAGGGTCGCGCAGAAGGAGAGGGTTTACGGCCTGTATGAGAGAGCGGGGGTGGCCGGCGTGCGGGGGATGCTTGCAGTGTCAGGGGAACGCGCTGGCGATTGACAATGAGCGGGGGAGAGAGTGGGGTGCCCAAAATGGCTACCGTGTGCTCGCTGTGCGTAGCGCTGGGGAGAGGCAAGATGGCGCAGATAATGTTCAGTTTGCGAGCTAAATTTCCACACCCCTTGCACTGCTGGAGCATCACTTTTTGAGACACTCCAGCAGAGCAAATCACATAAATATATCTATGAGGCCGTGACTTTGCATGGCCTCATAAAATGGAGTAAGGCAAGGCAGCACAAATCGCTGTGTTGTCTTACTCTGTGCTCGGGAGGCATTTCTTGGGCGTTGCAGTGGGTTTCCTCATGCAGCGCCCATGGATTTTGACACATTCCCAGATTCACGAGAGTATGTGAACCTGGGGAGGTGCCAAAACCTTGCGCCTCCCGACGGGTGGTGTAACGAGGTGAAATAACTTTATTTCTCCTTGTTTTTCCTCTTTCTATGTGTGCTGCATTCTTAGGATTATTTCTGTGCAGGAAGGTGCCCATCCCTGCACAAAAACAATCCTGCTGACAACACAGGCACTCTTGCACCATGTTGCAGGGGTGCCTATGTTGGTACTAGTCTGCCAAAATGGCACCAGCACAGGGAGATAGGACAGAAATGCACTGTATTGTAAAACTACAGTGCATTCCTGTCTTTTCACTTTGGCGTAGGACAGCGCAGCAAGCATTATTATGTACATCAATTAAAATGTTTACAATATAATTGTCTCAGTGTTCATAACTTTAATCACAAACATTTCACAAAATTCTTGGGGGAGGCAGTGCTGGAACTGGAAAAACAATTAGGGGCAGATTTACAAGCCCCTTGCGAGACATTTACGCCGCCGTTGTGTCACTTCAGAGACGCAGCGGCGGCGTAAACCATGCGCCATGTTGCGCCTTATTTACAACGTGACGCATCTAGGGAGATGCGTCACGTTGTAAAGCCCTGTGCTACATTAAACCTGCGTCAGGTTTAATGTATGCAGGGTGGGCGTTCCGTCGATAAAAGCCTCGGAAAAGTGACGCAGTGAAATCTACAAGATTTCACGGAGTCACTTTTCCGACGCTGCTGCGTCAAAACCCTGCGCCTGCTTGAAGCAGGCGTAAGGCATGACGCAGCATGTTCGGTATGGGCAGCCCCTGAGCATTGCTGGAGTTGCGTCGTGCTTGCGACATGACTCCAGCAATGCGCCGCCCTTATGCTATCAGATGCATCACGCATCTGTTTATCCTTGCGCCATGATGCGCTGCATTGTAAATGCGGCGCATCTGTGGTGGCGCAAGGGTAAACTTGCGTGACGCATCTTTCCTGGCGCATCCCTGCTGATTTGCAGGGATGCGCCAGGAAACATAAATCTGCCCCAGAGAGTGGAAATCCTTAAATTGGAGGCCAAGGAGTGGCAGAGGAAAGAGGGTCGAGTCAGGAGGGAAAGCGCTTGAAAAGCAGAGTCTGACAGTCAACTTGTACATTTATTTTAAAACATTTGCTGCAAAGAAATTGGCAACAACGACCTATGTAACTTTAAATCTGCTTTGTAGTAATTCATTTGTCACAAAGATGCTGCATTTTAAAATATCTCACAGTGTAAGACACCTACTGCAGAGATCTATGTGTGCCGAGAAGTTTTGAAGGGATTTCTAATTGCGGTAAGATAACTCTAATGGTTAACACATTTCTGAGAGAGTTCTGAGTTTTTTCCAGTAACAGTTTTGTCTCATAAAATAGCTAAGGGTCCTATGTACAAAAGCATTTTTGGGTTCAGAGATGGCCCAGTTTCAGAATCAGGCCGTTTCTGACTGCAAAAATGATTTTTCATACATAGAAAACCGAAGTTGCGATTTCGTAGCATGCTACCACATCTCAATTAGTTTTTAGCGATTCGGTATCTGAGAGGGACATGTTTAGGGTGCACCTTCCAAATTCTGAATTTCAGTGCTATGTATAAATGTTTTGTGACCGAATTACAGTAGAAAAACATTAATCTTTTACCGACACCTTAAGGGTGGTGGTAACCATTAGCAAAATGGAAGGGGTCCTCACAGAACCCTTCCCCTTTGTGAATGTTGAAAAAAATATCCAAGGGACCACAGTCTGCTCCTAAAAAATGAAGCTTAGACATTTCACTTTATCTTTTGAAAATGGGCTGCATTTTTTTAAGGAAAAGATTGCTTTATTAAAAAGCAATCACAGACCTGGTGGTCTGCTGACCCCAGGAGGTCACTAGCCCCGTGATAGCTGTAATTCCTAATGGTTTGCAAACTGCGAGCTACCTCATTAATATTCATGAGGTAGGTCTATTTGTGACCTCATTGCGAATCATTAAATGAAACTCATACATTAGGAATAACAGTTTCCTAATTGTAATTTGCAAAAATCGCAATTAGGCAATAGCTATTCTTTTAATTTGTACATACGGCCCAAAGAGGGTTAACGTGCCTGCACATCGTGTAGCATGCAGATCACAGATTGGTATTTAATTTAGAGAGGTAAGTGCACTCCTGAGTTTGAAACTGGGATAATTTCATTACTTCCAAAACATAAGTTAGCAAAGCTTCTAATATAGTACAGTGATCTACTCACTGGCATTCAGGAGCTGCATGCAAACTGCAAGTCATGAGTTTAGATCCTTACATTTTTTTCCCTCAATCTTTTGTTATTCTAAGATTGCAATGAAGGGTTCCTTTGAAAAGTAATAAAGTCTTATTATTATTGGTACAGACAACCACAATCACTGCGCTAGGTTTTTTTTATATTCTGCTTTTCTGTTTCTTCCGACCGTTCACTCTTAACATAAAATGTCCACAAGTATGTGATTCCTACACTTTATATGTTATACCCCTGATCATCTTCTCATTCTTTTTCTGTACATTGATAAACAAATGTATATTATTTACTGTTCCTCTGTGTGTGATGCAAAGGACTCCGACACCCTACACTGGGAAGAGCAGCGCTATAAAAAATTCGATTTTTAAAAAAGTAGGTGTCATTTAAATCAATATTTGTGTAATTACTCATTCAGACAGGTACATCTTGCATTCTTACAGTGCAAGCACATCTCTTACATAGGGAGTCTAACAAAGGTAAAAACCTGCCTCCAGTAGTTTCTCTTAAGTACTTGTGAAGTGGTCACCAACTGTGCTCCTTTGATGCTTGAAAAAGACGGTTGATGGCCCCTTAATTCAGGCCTTTGTGCCAATCTAGAAGTGAAAAGTAGCAAGACCTCTTGCCTCCTTTATGTTGCTGCTCCAAACGCAATGCAAACAACGTTGCATTGCTGCTGCTGAATTATGCCATGCAGCCGGAAACTGACACCAGGACAAATACAGTATGTTTCCTTGGGTTGGCCAGATCCCAGATCTGGCCCAGAAATAGCTGCTGGAACTGGGATCCTCTGACTTTCCAGAAATGGGAACTATAACACAGACAGAGACATCTTAAGGATTTTTGGGGCCCGAGGCAAAACATATTTTTGGGGCCCCTGTGCTGAACACAATTTAACTTGTGATCCAGCCCTATAATGACCTGTTTGGCAAGGTCACTGACAGGTCACAGGCTCACTCCTCCAAACTGTAAAGTTGTCTAATATTCAAGGTTAGTGATGTGTGTTTTCAATATTTATCATAGCAGCAGCACACTAATATTACTGCAAATAATCTCTGTGACACCCTCCCATTTCTCATATGTGAGCTCCTATTTTGATCTAAAGAAAACTCACACATCACTCACATTAAAAATAAATTAAAGGGAAGTACATCAGGGCAAGACTTCACAGAACAGATCTGGCTTCATCAGCGGGCCCTGTGAAAGGCTGGAGCCCTGTGCCAGAGCCCACTTGCCCATGCCTTAAAACCTCTCTGATCACAGACGCTTCCCAAAACACTGGTTCTAGCCAGTTCGATCTACCATCCTAGCCCAGCAGCATGATAACGTTTGAATGTAACTAATTTGACTGTCGCGCACATTTTCTGAAGCTATACGCCATATTGGAAGTAGTCCATCTTGATGGATGCCAGCACTTCCATGTGCGGTACAAAATGCTAATGGCATAGTTGTTTTTCCACACAGAATGAAGTAACAGCAACATTGTAAAGTGGTCTTATTTTCACTTCAATGTGTCCACTGAGTTCGCATAGCTCTGCCCCTGAAATTTAAACGACCTCTGGTAGGAGGAAGCCTAGAGCAGTCAGCCTACTTTGAAGGTGCTCCCACCAAAATGAAACAGGAACACATCATATCACCGTGTTTAAAATATCTCTGCAACAGGGGAATAGAGCAGTTTTGAACAGTATACGTTTTTAGAATTTAGGCTCAGTTTCTGTTTGTGCAGTAACAACAATAATATATAAAAATATGCAGCTCTCACAACTCTGGGTTATGGTACCCTAGACCTAGGAGTGCATCACGCCAATACTGATTCAAGCGCCTAACTTTCACTTGCTACAAGAGCCTATTTGTGTGTTTTCTCAATGGTTACCCATGACTCAGTAAAGCAGCAATTACTTCAAGGAAACCTGCTTTTATTTACTCAAGATATCAACTTATGGGAGAAGGCCTTTTCAGATCTGCCCAGGGTCATTTATGGACAAAATATCCCCAGGGGCCTGAGGTCAATTGCCTGAGATAACCTTCCAACAAAGGTACAATGTATGTTAAGTCTTTACGAAGCTGGTAAAATAATGATCCAGTCTAGTCACAAGTGTGTAGCTTGTTGTAAAGATCTTAACACACACTGTACAACTAAAAAAACAAGATAAATGAACAGGTGAAAATGGCATGACCAGAGGGATTGGAACTACAAAATCAAGTCAGATTATTTAATTCCAAGCAAACTCAGGCAGCTAGAATCCAGCCTCCAGTTTGAACTGACAAAATTCTATTAAATCAACTCCTCCTACCCAAGCCACCAGCCCAAGGAACACACTGAAAAACCATAGCTCTGAAGGCGTTCCATGGTCACCCCAAACACAGACCCTATCAGTTGGGCTATTACCCACCACAAGGGGTTCGATCGACTCCATAGAAAATCAAATACAGCACACTCACAGTTGAACAGAGTCTTAGCCCCATTACATCCAACGCCCTCATTCAAGACCAACCAATCCTAATAGCAACAAGAGTGGCATCATAAATGCTCAGTCAGTGATCTAGCATGCACTTCAAGATATGATGGAAGATGAGGAATGTGGTATGCTAGGAGCGACTAAATCTGGTTCACTTCTGATACAGTTACCATCCTCAATAAGTTGCTGACACTGAGGCTAAACATCCTAATGAAGAATAGACATAAGATGGCCAGGTATTTCTGGGTTCAATTGTAAGCCTTTTGAATAGACGACAGAGCCGATATCCCCGTGCCCGAACTACTTTTTCATCAGTATCTTAATTTACTGCAAACTAGGATCCAACCCCCTCACATACCCACTCCCCTCATACAGCAGGGCATACTTCGGAGCTAGATTCCCCAGTCAACCTTCCCTTTTCGAATGTAATGGTTAAACCTTACTCCTTGATTGATCACTCCTTTTACACTTGTAGGAATCTAATCAGTGCTTTAAATGGGAAAAAATAAGTGCAGGTACTCACTAAAATAGGGGTGTGGCAAGTGGGCGGGGCTAGGGGCGGGTCTTAGGGCAAGATATGATCGTACTTAATGACTTCTGTACCATTTGCAGCACATATCAAAGCACACGAGAAATGCGTTCATGTCACTAAAACAGATTAACTCATTACAAGCTCCTCGGAAGCAGAGCTGCATTTGCCCTGCACTGGAGGGAAAACCTAATCTACGCCTGCCGTGCTGATCATGGTACCGGTACTCTCCCTGGCTACAGAGAAGTGCCGGAACTGGCGGCAAAAAAAATCGGAGTTGCCGGTACTCAGTACCGGTGAGTACCGGCCCATTTAAAGCACTGAATCTAATCAAGCAAGAAGAAAAACCCATCCCAGACACCCATACATACCATAATTACAGAAGAATTTCAAAATGACCAGATTTCACAAAACCTTCACATTATCTCAACAAAGATTACCTTCAAACTGATAACAATCCAGAGCTAGTTCTTGACTCTCATTTATTCATATTGTACCAGAAATAGGTATTTACAAAACCTATGATCTTTAATTTAGCTTACAATTTGAATGAACAAAACATTAAGGAATTACATAAATTCATGATATAAGGCATTCTGAAATCAAAACCCATGGGCTTAAACTCTCAACATTCATCAAAACAAAATTAATTTATGGACACCAACTTCAAATGGGCTCCCCACAGTCGATAGGATTATTTACCGACGCAACCCAAGGATTTACCAAGGCTTCTTTATTAAACCCACCATGACAATTTTAAATCTGCCAGCAGGTGCAACTGATGAGTCTGTGCTTCAAAACAATGAATGCCTTATACTTTCTGTACATCTTGTACATGCGCAGAAATTAGATTTGTAGAAATCATCTCCACCAGCATAGTAAGCCACTTCCCCAAGGCTGCCCATTAATAAAAGTGGAAATTAGGAAGTGTCCATCCAACTCAGGTCAAGGCCAGCTGAAGGAAGCATATTGCAAGTCTCAGCTCTTTGTGAGAAGAGATGGATGATGAAATATCGGCGTCTAAAAGACTGAGACACATACAAATGTAGGGCCAGAAACACATTGTTATATCTATGCCGACAGTTTCCAGAGAGAGACAGAGATTGTAAGTGTTCAGGAGAAGATGGTGCACTCTTAGCACAGTCGGGCAAGATTTTGTTGACACAGTACTTAGTGGCATATTTATGGGAATTGTGGAGCAGGCAGCGGCAGCACAGGGAAAGGGCAGGAATGCATCATATTTATCCACTACAGGGCATTTCTGTCATTTCTCCCTGCGCTGGTGCAATTTCAGCAGCCTAGCATCAATGCAGACATCTTTGCACCATGGTGGGAAGGCTGCCTGTGTTGTAAGTAGGATTGTTTGTGTGCAGGAAGGGGCACCTTCCTGCACACAGCAATCCATAGAGGTGTTTTCCTCTTTCATGCAGCACACATAGAAAGAGGAAAAAACAAGGAGAAATAAAGATATTTCTCCTTGTTATGCCTCACCTGGGGAGATGTATCTTTTGGGAGCATTCCCTGGTATACCAGGTTTGGTAAATATGGGAATGCATCAATAGCCATCGGATTTGCATGGGAACACCCCTGCAAAACCCATGGAATGCCTCCCTTATGCAAAGTAACGCAAAGCAGTGATTTGCGCCGCGTTGCATTACTCCATATTTATGAAGCCATTCAAAGCTACGCAAAATGGCTTTGTGTGGCTTCATAAATAAGACTTGGTGCTTTGGGTCATGCATGTACCACGTTGCGCGGTGCAAGCATGATGCAAGGCCCTCGTAAATATGCCCCTTAGTGCGCAGTTCATCATCTCCTGGGGGGAAAGTTATGTGAACCGCATTAATAGGCAGGAAGGGCGAAGGTTAAAAACTTGGTTGACTTATTAAGGTGCCAAACAAATGCTATAAATTTCAGGTAAGAGGCATGCACACGCTTTATAAACTGCCCTTTCAAGATGGTGGTTTGTTGAGTAAATTCTGTCCAAGGTTCCCAATCCAAGATGAAGTACAGTCTTTTACTGTGATGAAAGTTCCTGTTTGAATCATATATAAGGAGGCACTAGAGTGCCCACCGGGGAAGGGGATGCTGCGTGGTTTCTTGTGAAGAGAGTTGAAGGGGGTGCACCAACAGAGCTACAGATTAAAATAATGATGCCACATACAAGGTCCAATGAAGGTTTACAGATGTTTGAAGCTTTATATGCAGGGTATCGTAAACTGAAACTACATTTGATGGAGTCTTAAAAGAAGATTCAAGATGGTTGTGTGAAAAGGGTGTTGCATATCCATGGGTAAGTGAAAACAACTGAACTTGTAGAATAAAATAGCTTTTGCTGGGGCCTAGGGCAGGGCTTATATCACTAGATTTTAGGGACACAGGTCAGTCCGTCAAAGACAAAGCATCGAAAGTGAGGACTGTCTTCGTAAATCAGGTATGAATGGTAACATTCCCTAACACCATCTCCAACCATGCCATTTACTATTACCCCTCAGCAAGCTACTTTCCCTAGGGGCAGAAACCTTGATTTTGAGCAAGGGAGAGAAAGGCAGAAAAAAGAGAAAGGATGAGAAAATAATCAGGAAAGTAGTAACAAAGCGAGAACATAGGGATAGAAAATAATCTGCTGAGGTGAGCTAAAGAGGCAAAAAGTATAGGTTTATGGAATAAAAAGTCATGGGGTGGAATCTAGACTAAACAGCCTTGGTATTCAGCATCCAAGGCATCCAACAGGACCACGGTAGACCCCACATTAAAATGTTGGCCTCTGGCAGTAATTTTTCAGCAATATAAGCATTGCTACAGAGCACTAATCTTTGACTCCAAGCAGTATTATACCACTACAACACATCCAGTACAACACATTATAATTACAATGAAGATATAACAATGCAGTTATCACTGCAACATGGTAAGATATAACAAGATAAGTCAAAACGCATTGCAATTAAGTCTAGGCGGTGACCTCTGCTCCGCTCGCAGAGTTTGCAGAGTTTTCTGCACTCCATGATACGTGGAGCTCACGGAGTTCAGAAAAACTCCGCTTCGCATTGCGGAGCAGAGTTTTTTTCCTCACTCGTGTTCGTCAACGTCAAGTTGGCGAGCGCGAGCTAGGAAAATCCACCTCCCGGTGAGATTTTTCAAAGCGGGCGATCAGATTTCTCACTGCAAGTGGTCGCGTATGATCTCGACCGCTCAAGTTGAGAAACTGTCCTTTTCCGTTGAGAAAGCTGCCACTCAAGCAAAAATCTACTCAAGCGGCAGAAAGGAAGCAGCTCCTGCTTGCACTGTGCATGGTGCCTTTCGCTCTGATTGCACAGTGCAGACAAGCACCTGGCACTAAAAATCACAGCAAACGGCATTTATCCAATGCACTCTGCTGCTCGCGGACCTTCGCGTAGTGCGGCTGAGTTTTTCCGCCCAGGCTTAATTGCAATTACAACACATTTCTAAGAAATACAGATTTAGGGATGGGTAGTGTAGGGTTCAGTAAAGGGTCGTGTTTAAGCGTACCTTGGGGTTTTCAGGCTTCAAGAGTGGGTAGTACACAGGGGCAGCAATTCGGTTTTTTTAGGATTTAGGGATAGGTAGAGTATAGGGGTAGTAATGCGTTTTGGGGATTTAGGTCTAGGTAGTGCTTATTAGTACTGTATTTTAGGTCTCAGGGATAGGTAGTGTATAACTGTGGTAATTGTTTTTTATGTTTCAGGAATGATAGCGCTAAAGGGTAGTAAAGTGTTTTTAAGTTTTTGGGGTGGGTAGTATTAAGGGGCTTGAAGGAGTTTTAGGGCTCATGGATGTGGCCCAGATGGGAAGTCGATGTTTTTGTATTACAATATTCTGTACTCGATATTAGTGCAAATCGACATAAAAAACTCGATATTTAGACTGTTTACCATGCCAATGATAGTCAATGGGAAAGGTGTAGTAGGACCCAGATGACATTTGAGGCCGACCAAGTGCCCTGGTCAGATACACGGAAGGGATTGGTTCCAGTGAAAATTAGGAAGTCTCACTTCAGAAAGGGGGATAATCGGGTTTCTGAAGCAAAGTGTTAACATTTATTTTAAGTCCCAACCCGAAAAGGGACAAATTACCTCTAGTAGCTTGTTCTGTCCTGTAGCCACACAGGATGTCAGCCAATCGACCCTTGGAGTGTCCTTCTTTGTGCTGGGTACAATCACGTCTAGCCCTTCTTGGACACCTCTCAGGGCACAGACAGCAGGTCCAATCCTCTTCTGTGCTTCCACAGATCACAATAGTGTTTGGAGAAGGGTTCCTGGGGACATTTATGCCTGGCACCAGTTAGTGGGTGGCGGCGGCCCTCCCTGACCCCCCCTAAACCTATGGAGAAAATGTTCTTGGGGGTAATGCTGCCCACGTTTTCAGTAGTTCCTGTTTGTCTTACTGCCTTCTCATTTCATTTCATTTCAACTGCCAATCCAACCAGTTCAACTCTGCAAACCTCCTGTCAAACTGCCACTCAGACTAAACCTCTTGTGTGTTTTTCTGCCCTCCCTCCAGATGTTGCTACTCAGCATACCCATACCCCTGTGCCTGCGCCAACGACTCTTGCAACTGTAAGAGATACAAATCCATCTCAAATATTGCCAAATGTCCCCAGTCCCCTCTCTCCCTGCAAAAGTTTCTGATCTGTTTCTCAGGGCCTTGTCAATCCCCCTCAGCCTATCAGCTCCCTGACAAACCCTCCTGGGGATGAATTCTGGACACATTAGAAGTGTAAACTTCCATTGCAGCTCCCTTCCTTGCAGATCCATCTTTATTGCCTTTATCAGTGCCAAACCTTTCAATTCTACCACGTCATTTCCCCCCCCCCCTGTAAATCAGTAGAACATGCGGGCAGCCCTCTGAGCTCAGCTTTGTATTCTGTAGGAGCAGCGGCCCTTTCTATATCATACCTCCTTTACCAAACCACTTGAGCTGAAATCGTATCTCGTATAAACTCAATTAAGTCCCATGTCTCATTGCCACTGTCTGCTTGTAAACACACTTACTAAAAGAGTGACCAGTAATCCATATTGCCAATTTTTCCCTGCCCGGACCCTAAACAACACGTTAAAGGAACCAGCAACAATGTATGTTAACCTACCATCATTAGTGCATCTCATCAGCAACACAAACGTACTGTATGTAACAGTATGACTACCATCGTCCCAGCTAAATCATCTCACTCACCGTCTTTCCCCGTCTATGCGCCTCTGATGCTATCTATCCGAAAAGAATGTGTCCCATACTGCTCAGCATTAAGCGTGAGTTGCGCCAAAGCCTTACGCATCAGTGTCAGCAGCTGTAAAGCCATCACTTTGGTGCCGTCGCTTTGTTGAAATGCTTGACCTGCAACTTCCCCTAAACCCTCCCGATAACTATCCCCGCTAACAACTGGACATCAATCCGTCTCCCTGCTTGCCCAGATTTCTACCCTCCTACCTCTCGACCTTTGACCAGTCTTTGACTTTGCAAATGAATCACCACCACCCCATCCACCCTGTCAATATTCCCCGTTCCCAGGCCCAACTTGCCGTTTCCTCCTGATAGTTCTGAAACCTGGAAAGCCCCATGAAAAATAAATACACAAAATGACCAAAGGATGAGCATGTATTGTGGCTGGGAATATAGGCTTGTACAACTGCAGTGAATCACAAGTTCTTTATCAGGTAACATTGACTAGATCAAAGGCTGCCTTTGTTGCTCTGCCCCAATTGAATCACTTGGCCATGTCTTCTTTGGCTGCCCTGCATATGCTGGCCCCATAATAAAATGGCTAATTCCTATTTGTAGACAGGTTGGAAGCCATGACTATGGGGCAGCTTTGCGCATACTATAATCATACATGAGACCATTATTCGTGTGTGCAACAGCAAACTTCCTGGGTCATATGTGGGGAATTAGAAGAAAGGCCGAGAAACCTACTCCATCATCTCCCTTGACAGGCCCATAGTTCGGCACATCCCCACTAATTTCTGCTGATGGGCAGGGCCAGACTGGCCGTAGCAGACACCAGGCATTTCCCCAGTGGGCTGCCAGGGTGAGGGCCGGTTTTGGGCCCCTGGGTGGCCGTTTTTGTGACAGGGGCTGGCAATATCGGTCCCCTGTAACAAAATTGGCCGAAACTGGCCATAGCAAACAGCTCAGCCGCACCACCCTACCCGCCAGAGTGGCCGGCCGAGCAATTTGCCAGGGCCAGTTTTGGCTCCCAGTCTGGCCCTGCTGGTGGGGCTATCCATTCCAACCCTTATGGACTGCAGCTAACTGAGCAACTACTTGGCCTAGATTGTTATGTCTGCTTCTGCCAGTGGAAGTACCTTTGCAATAGGTCAATGTACAACCCTTAGTGTTGCAGTTTTTAAACAAGTTTGTGTATGTATGTACTAGGTAATACAAACTGATTAGCCAGTAGCTTTTTAAGGCAACCACTGTACAGTTGCAATTTTAAAATAATGTTTGTGTTTTTTAAAGTTATTTATTCTGTCTTTTTAAGTGTAATTGATGATTTTTATCAAATGAGGGCTGTATATATGCATCTTGCACTTGTATGGTCTGATGACCGAATAAAGTTTATTGAATTGAATTGAATCACAAGTAAACACAAATACTCTCTATTGGGAGGATCCAAACATCAATGACGGGGTCTCCGGGTAGACAGAAGTCAAGATATCAGGGTGTGGTTTCAATACTTCTTTGTTGACTTTCCATTACTCCAATTTTGCCCATTGCATTTGAATAATACCAATGGTGCCAACACGTGTTGGATGCACTTTAACAGCAGACTTTATCAGCAGCTTTGGCTGGTGCAGGTAAGCGCAGTGGTGTGGGGCTGGGAGGTGTTGACAGACGGCGGAATGGGGAAAATTAAATAAATAACTCACAATCCATCCTCTATCGACATTCCCACCCTCTGCATCGTCCCGCCCCACTGCGCTTACCTGCACCGGATGCTGATGTTCATCAGGCCTATGGACATAAAAATAATCATATTTTTATTTCAGGAGGAGAATCTAGAATATTTTAGAACCCGCCACCAGGGTCAATGACCCTAAAGGCACCAAGTGTGATTAAAATACAGTTGATATATTCTGTTCTGACCATCTTCTCATGAATTGTCCTTGCTAAATCGTGATACAGATGTGGTGATGCCAAGTGAGAAAGCCTTGTAGTGCGGTATTAGTAAAGCAGATGTGGAAGTTTGTCACTAGTTAGCGTTGTGTGTTCCTGTTAGTAAAGTCCCCTAATTTCATGCACAGTAGGTGTCACCAGCTCAGATGTTGGCCTTCAAATTCTTTCTGAATGGCAAAGGCAATGGGCAAAATTGGACTGATGTGAAGCCAATAAAGAACTATTGAAACCATGACCTCATATCTCGACTTTGTGTGCCCGTAGAATGCCCTCATTGATCCACATCATGACCGTTGAAAACAGCCTCACTTTCCAGTCAACCATGTCCAGCCCATGCAGAGTGTTGATGACCCTGTGCAGCAGCCCTGCAGTTAGTGGTTTCTGGGTCCTTCCTCTTTGTTACTGTTCTCTAGCCCACCCTTCTGGCATTCTACTCCCCAGTTCCACTGCTGATGGCGTGTATCTCCAGATCAGTTTTCCCATAAAGGCAATGCCAGCTAATTTTCCCACTACGGTAACTTTGGATAACCCTTTGTCAATGATTCCCAAAATAAAGCTTACAACATCTTCCCTCCTCTTCCAAACTTCCTCTTGCCCCCTCTTACACGGTTCGGATGCCAAGAACTCCCAGCAGACTAGTGCATATGTAGATGCCTGTACCAATGAACCTGAGACCAACTGATTCACCCTCATCTTCCTACTTCCAACAATTCCACGGAGTCCTCTCTTCTGCTCCTGCAGCTAGCCCACAGTATCTCTTCCACTTCGAACGCGATAAAACATGCAATATTATCGTCAATTTGTGAGTCATGTCTTGCTATGAACACAATATCATGCTGTAAACAACCAAGCACAAACACTCAGCACTCTGACATCCCAAACAGATTGTTTGTTTGAAATGTCAACCACCGCTTTGTTATCTACATTGAACATTACCTTCTTGTTGGAAAAACATTTGCCCCACAGTACCAGGACAACCGCCAATGGGAACAATTCCAGAAACGAAAGACTTCTATATTCAGCCCCTGCTTCTCTATGTTGCTGGCCACTCTTCTGCACAACACTTGCCCTAACAGTAGAGGCCCAAAACCAACTCCCCCGCTGCATTAGAAAAAATGTACATGTTCCATTCCATCTCTTCTCCCAAGCCTCTCAGCAAAATGCCATTGAAACCCACCAAAATCTTTTGCCACATCCACAAATCCTGTTTCACTCTAGCTAACAGCCTCACCATATGATGCGGCAGTGTCAGTCCCAACAATGCCAAGCCGAATCACCTACAAAAAGTCCTACCTGCTCTGATCACTCGGCAAGCAGAATATAAATGCCCCAACAACAACACCTGCACTCTCTCTCCTTCCCTTCGCAGCCAAGGTAACCGAGAGATTCATCAACGCCCAACTGACCACCTTCATCGAAGAGAACGCTATCCTCGACCCCTACCAGTCCAGATTTCAGAGCAACCACAGCACCGGGATCATCCTCCTCGCCGCCACAGATGACATCCGCATGCTACTCGACCAGGGCCACACTGCGGTCCTCATCCTACTAGACCTCGCCGCTGCCTTTGACACGGTCTCCCATCGCACTCTTGCAGCCAGACTCCATGGCGTTGGTATACGGGGAACCGCCCTTGACTGGATCCGCTCCTTTCTCTCCGGCAGAACCCAAAGGATCAGACTCCCGCCCTTCCTCTCCGAACACACTGAGATCAACTACGGAGTGCCCCAAGGATCCTCGCTAAGCCCCACACTCTTCAACATCTACATGGCCCTCCTCGCTGCCATCATCAGACAGCATGGACTCAGCATAGCATCTTACGCCGGCGACACCCAGCTCATCCTCTCTCTCACAAAGAAACCGGAAGACACCAGATTCAACTTCCAAGAAGGAATGAAAGACATCACAGCCTGGATGAGTGACAGCTGCCTAAAACTGAACTCGGAGAAGACAGAGGTCCTCTTCCTTGGACCCTTCTCCTCTCTGTGGGACAGCTCCTGGTGGCCCCCTGCCCTCGGAAATCCTCCCACCCCGACGGACCACGCCCGGAACCTCTGCATCATTCTAGACTCCTCCCTCACCTTGACCCGCCAGATCAACGTCATCGCCTCCACCTGTTTCAACTCCCTCTGCATACTCTGCAAGACCTTCAAGTGGATCCCCCCTGAATGCAGAAAGACCGTCACCCACGCACTCATAACCAGCAGATTGGACTACAGCAATGCCCTCTACGTCAGAATCAACAAACTCCTGCTGCAGAAGCTCCAGACCATCCAGAACACCGCAGTCAGACTTGTCCTCAGAACCCCACGACACGAGCACATGACTCAGCACCTACGAGACCTCCACTGGCTCCCCATCGAGAAAAAAGTAACTTTCAAGCTAATCACCCACGCATACAAATCCCTCCACAACATCGGACCCAAATACCTCAATGAAAGAGTCTCCTTCCACATATCCAAAAGGAACCTCCGCTCCTCCGACCTCACCCTGGCAGAGCCCCCACGCATCAGCAGAACCAGAGCATGTGGTGGAGCCTACTCCTACATCACAGCAAAGACCTGGAACAAGCTCCCCCACCCTGTACACCTTCAGGAAGAACCTCAAGACCTGGCACTTTGACTGATCCGGAGCGGCAACCCCCCACCCCAGTGCCTTGAAACCCTCCCGGGTGAGCAGCGCACTTTATAATCCCCTGATTGATTGATTGATTGATTCCTTCACAAGACCTTTTTCCTCACCAACATCCTCCTGTCAACTCAATCATTAGTCTTTTTTTGTGAACCGGCAGCCTTGCCTCAAAGGGTACTAAATCAACTTCAATGCCCAGGAATGTCAACTCCGTCAGAGGCCCTACTGTCTTATCCTCTGCTAAATGGACCCCCAGATTGGCCATTAGCTCTGTAAACCCAACCAGCATCTGCTGGCAGTCCGAAGAGCCATCCACCCTGATGAAAAAATAAGTCATCCAGATATTGCTTCACCGACCTTGTCCCTGTCACAAACGTGAACGGGTAGGTGAGGGGCCGCCGTAGCCTGCCCAATGGTCGCTTGCTTGAGCCATTAAATCAATGTGGGGTTCGCACCATCCTCACGCAAAGCATCTCTCAAGTTCCCTGAAGGGGCAAGCAGCACTAGAAGGGCAGGAGGTGTCCGCGGCTTTCCTTTGGCACGCTGCCTGCTGACGCACAGCAGGACTGCCCTTGCCCGCTGCCTACCCGGACTCGCACTCTTCTGGTGTCTTTACTTTGTTTCCATCCGGTGCTGGAGATGCTGGGGAGCTGAAGTTTAATATCCGCTTGTAGCCCTGCGCTGAACTCTAGTGGCAGTAAAGTGTGCGCGCGCGCGTGCCCACTGTGTGTGTCTGCGTAGAGCGTAACCTAAGCAGTGTGAACTCCAGGATAGGGAGCAAGTGTATTTTCATATGTGTAGCAGCACACAAAGTCACTAGACATGTGTACCGCGATAATCAGCCCTGGGGTGTGTGTGAGTGTAGTGGAGGTGGGCGAGGCAATCAGTTGACAGGGAGAGCCGCACCATAGCTCAGCCAAGGGTCTGGCTGGAGTCAAGTCAAGAAAATGTTTGACACGTAAATCGTGGAATAAACATCATGCAAAAATATAACATCTGTTCAGAATTCCATAATGTATATTTCCTTAACACGCGGAAGCGTTTCCCCTTAGTACATCCGGTTGCATCGCTGCATTTATTGACAGGTAATTCTTAAGAGGCAGTTTTTAAACATTCATGCACCCTCCTCGCCACCCACGACAAGGCCAAAAGTAACCCAAGGGCCAAGTCAGTTGTCATGAGCACTCTGTAAGTCCTTGTGGCAATTGACCTGGATTTGTACAGCACACACCCTGAATTTGAAGATGCTCTCTTATGCGATAATGAAAAAAAAAGAAAGTACGGAGATATAAAATATTTCCCCAGGATCACACTTTTTGGTGAATCGGTGAAGCCGGGATTGAGTCTAGGTTTTCTAGTTTCAAGTTGTGCGACTCGGCCATTAGATTGGTATGTCTTTCTCCTGTTTTACATTAAAGGTAAATAATCTATCTTTATTTCTTGGCGCTTGAGGTTTGAGCGTGGGAGGCAGGCAGGAGCCAAGTGGAAGGTTGGCTCCCGTTGGGCTTGAGAGTCCCATTAGTACCTCAAGCCGAGGCAGAGCCAGTGATCTGGCTCGCCCTGCTCTTGTATATACCAGGATGCAGGGGCCGCTGTTGTGCGTCCCTGTCTGAAATACCACAATACAGTTTACCCTGCTATGTATGCTTGCCAGCCAACAGTGTGCGCTGGTATTTTTGTGCCCTGCATTGTGAGTGCCAATATCCCGTTTTCACTAATATTTGTGTTTGTGACAGACTAAAATGCACCCATGACGTGTGCCTGTGTGCTGGGTTGCATGGGTTGTGTGTAACGTACAGTGTGCGCGCCCAGGATACCATGTGCCCTTGAGACGTATGTTTCAAGATAAGGTGTGCCTAGAGTAGGAATTTTGGGTGTGTACCAGGAATAAGGAAGTTATTTGGTATTTGTTCCAGGTCACAAAGTCCTTTATGGTGTCATACAGGCATACAGTGTGCCCCGTTTCTCATGAAAGTTAACAGCGTCCTTGCGTGGGTGGTTTGCTTTCGCCAGGATATATTGTCCTATACATACAGTGTTCAGGCTGGATGCGCGTGTGTCTACTCCAGGATTTAGCCTGTATACATTTGTGTAAATGCCAGAATTGAGAGTTTCCTGGGTGTGTACTAGAGTACACAAAATGTCTTGAGGGACGATGCCATGATGTAGTGTGCCTGGTTCGAGTGGACCCTGAAATGTGTATATATTTTGTGTGCTTTCAGGATACAGCCTGTCCTGAAGTTGTGTACCAGGATGCAGAATGGCAATATGTACCAGTACACGGTGCGCACCAAATAGTGTGTCAGAATACATTGTCTTCCAGTCATGTGTAAGGATAGTACACGCACAGCATATTTCGGGGAGGATGTGGCAGTGTGTGTGTGTGTTTGTGATGATACATTATTTACATTGTGCTTCGATAGAATTGCTTCTGCCCGGGATGTCAGCGCCACAATCTGGTCCCCTGGATTGTGTGCCAGGAATGCTGCTGACCCCTGGAGTGGGATGGATGCTCTGTGCCAGGATGTTGCGTACCCGCTTCCCTATGCTGTGTGCCCTGGAAGTGTTTGTACCAGGCTCCAATTTCTTTCGAGGTAACCTTTTGGCGTTCTTTGGTTTCACCAGGGTCGGAGTGTGACAGAAAATAAGTCCAGGCACCAAAATAAAAGCGGCCCACGTTTGAGCATGGGAAAGCGAAAAAAAAAAGTGGCTAACTTTTGCAAAAATTGCATTTTAGAACTTGTAAAGACACGTTACACATGTGTTTTGCATGGCGTCTATGCATTTGCGTTTGCTGCATGTAATGTTTCTGGTAATTTCAGGGAAATTAACAGTAAAACCCAGCCCAGCAGACATAAAGCAGGCCCAGTGACTGGCCCACACCTTATCAGACCTGCCCTGGGTGCTGCCTGATGCCCTACAGGCCAGTCCGACCCTGGGTGTCACCCTCAGCCAATGCCCCTCCCCCACCTACCAGTTAGGAATAAAGTGCTCTTTGCCACTTGTGCAACTCTTCTGTGCCGTTGCTGTTCAAATAATGACAAAACGGACAGCAGGTTACCTGCACCCGAAAACCTACACAGACAAACCCCAGACACAGGAACGGTAACCCGAGTATGAACTGCGGATCCCCCTCAATATTAATACCGCGTGTTTTAAATGGCGCGTCCCGCATCTGTTATTTTGAGAGAGCTTCAAGTTTGTTGCGTCGTTTGTGCTTGTTTGTGAGGCACTGAGGCATAGCCAATAGGTCTCGCCTTTGGGACCTTATAAGTGTTTAATTATGCAGCATAATATCCTTGGTGCAACAATATCAACTATTGCATGGCTAAACACTTATAAGGTCCCAAAGGTGAGACCTATTGGCTATGCCAATGCTTGTTTACTGCTTGCTACCATGCCTTTTCCTGTTTTCCTTGCTGGCCTGCCCCTACCGCAACACTTCCCGGGCCTCCTGACTCAAAATGCCCCCCCACCCATCCTCTCCTCCAGCAACACCATAACAGCCTCCTGGATTCTACCTTCCATCCCAACACCGCACCAACTTCACACCAACCTGACCATTCCTTGCTGCCACCATCTTAATGACCCTTCCTTATTGTGCAATCAGTCAGACCTGACGTGCTGGTCCGACAGGCATGGCCAGCTTTAGCACTCGTGGTGTTCAGTGCGTCAATCTTTTTTAGCGTTCCTACCCCCCAATTACCTCTTTCTCCATGGATTCCTTCACTACCACCCTTCAACAGGTCCCCTTAATTCTTCATGGCCCCTCTCTCACATACATTTCATTTGTTTTATAGCACACTCATACCGGTGTAGGGTACCAAAGCACATAGATCACACACACACATTATACAGAGACAAAGAATCCTACATGTGTAAATCAGTCTATAGGGAATATTAGCTAAGACAATGAGTTTTACAATGTGTACGAATTACATATCATCCATACTAGTAGGCAGGAGTGTTTGGTCTGGAGAAGCAGAAACTCAGGATTTAGGAGGTACCACAGTGGTTGAGGATGGCTTTACAAATAGAAATGTATTTCTATCCAAGCAAATGCTTTTTTAGCAACATTAGGATAATGAAAGACTGGAGAGAAAAAACATAATCTAATCTATACTATGTAGTTTTCATGCAGGCCGCACCGATCGCAACTCCCTAAAGTCAACCTTGCTGACAGGTCAGTATCTAGGTTTTTTGGATGTTTGTGGGATTGTTTTATGGTCTACTGAGCCGGTTCTACTGTTGTTAATTTCCCTTATATTAAAACAAACATTGCCTTTAGCAAGCTCAAATTCATTCAGTCTTTCATACCTCACAAAACACGTATACAAAATGTCTTTACATGTTTAGAACTGTGCCAGTTTGCAAACACGGGTCACATTTTAGGCTATCTAATTCATCAATGGGGGCTCAGGCATTTTAGTGCCTGAGCCTATTTTCGGCCCCATTCTGACCGTGCTTTTGGACTTGACAGCTGGTGTTTCCCTGCAAACTTCACATTTACCAAATCAACATTTGTGACCCTCATTGGCACTGGCCTTGATTGGGGGTGGGCGGAACTCGTGGAGTATTACTCCGTGGAATTCCGCAGAGTTCCATAAAAACTCCACGAGATTTCATGGAGTACCACGAGCAGGGGAACTCCGGTCCATTGTGCTGATTTTTAGCGCCCTAAAGTCAGCATAAACAACACCATGTGGCATGCCAGAGGGTACTGTTTATTTCTGCTACTCGATTAGATTTTCTAGCTGCAAATTTCTCAATGCAAGCGGTAGTGACCTGCCGTGACCAATTGTGTTGAGAAATCTCTCCAGAAGACTGTCTAGTGCTCATTTTCTTCTGCTCTTGCTCACCAACTTAACGTTGGTGAGTCACATGCAAGAAAAGCTCCACCACATGGTGATTACCGGAGTTTTTGCCAAACTCCACGATCCAAGCAGAGTGCATGGGGCAAAACTCTGCTAACTCCGCCAGTGGAGCAGAACTTACCACCCACCCCTAGGCTTGACTTTTTAGAATTGAAAAGACATCTAATGCCTTGAAAGGGAATAGGTACCCGCGAAAGAGATTGATACATGCACAGATGCTAACAGAAGATGATGAGTCCCAGTCCTGGTCAGGGTGTCTATTTCTCCAGCTTGGTCTTTAATGCTGTTCAATGATCCACGTCTTTGTTGTGCCTTTACTTGTCTTAATCCCATTCAGAAATTGACTCTCTACTGTTACCACTCTTTCATGTGCTTCACCTGAGCGTCCAATTAACACATTTCATTAATTTATCTCCTTTATTTGGAGCAACACATTTTTCTGGACTATGCTTGCCTTACTGGATTTGTAACCCTCAGATTTCAATTTCCCTCCAACCCAAACTCCACTTTCCATGCTTAATAAACTTGCCCCGCCATACCTTTTTAGGTATCACCTACACAGCACAAGCCCTGGGCTGTTAAACATATTCTATTCAGTGAGCTTACAACCCATGTACAGCATACCATTGATTGTTTTTGGTGTCACTCTCATTTGCAATCTTTCGACTACTTAGCTCCCTTAGGCTTCCCTTCCTTTCTTGTGTTAGCTTCTACCTGGAGAATGGACCAAGTACATCTGTTTTTCTTCGACTTTGTTCTTCCTTGTCATTTTTGCAACACACTATTCTTTTTATAAGCGTTTAAGTAATATTCCTGGAAGTACAAAGTGATTTCCTATTTTGAACACTGGAATATGGCTTCTTATTTAGGTTGCTGTCACCCTGTCTACCTTCTCTATTTACACTTTAGTAATATTGATACACCACTCAGGCACAGTAAATTATGCTCTGTAATTCCAAAATAATGGTGACAAATGCTTTCAAAAGATGCACTTTGATTTTTAAGAATGCTCTCAAAAGATGGGCTTTTATTTTACATTGACTTTTCTTGCTTTCAATTTGTTTTTACAATTAATCAATTCATGCCACTGCATGTATTTACATGTCTTGTATGTTTTACAGCTTCTCAATTATGTTGCTTTACCCGTATCTGGTGTCTCTATCAACACTTTATTTACTTACATCCACAACTGTACTGCTCCTCACCCACTGGCGTGATGAAACATGTGGGACCCCTCCTGCAAGGTACGTAGAGGTGCCCCCTCCATATTCAATCAGGAGCTCTCCGGCCAGAGTATCGGGCTGTGGGGGCACCCTAGAGCTTGGGGGCTTCGGGAGCCTTTGGTACACCACTGTCTACACCATTCTAATCTATGCCACCCCACTCCACTCTGTACCACTGCACTCTATGCCAACCCATTTTACCCCACTCCCCTCTACACTACTCTACTCTACCTCACTCCACTCTACGCCACTTCATCTTAAACTACTCCAATCTATGCCACTTCAGTCTACGCCATTCTAAACAAAAGGCACTCACTTTATGCCACTCCATCACTCCACGCCGCTCTACTGTACTTCACTCTACTCCACTTTGACCCTCTCTATTCTATGCCACTCTCTACCACAATAGAAAACTCTATATCACATCATTCTGTGCCACTCCCCTCCATGTCATTACACTCTATGCCACTCTGCAACACTTCTCTTTACACCACTTCACTCTATGTCACTCCATTCTACACCACTCCCCTTGATGCCAGTCCACTCAATTCCACTCCACTCCACTCTAGGTCACTATAAGCCATGTCACTCTACTCTAGGTCACTTTATTGCACTCTATGCCACTCCATGCCACTTCACTACAGTCTACTCTACTCTATGCCACACTATGCTACTCCATGCCACTCTACACCAGTCTACTCTGGTGTCACTCCACTCTAAGTCACTCCACTCTATGCCACTCCATACTAAGCCTCTATACTCTATGATGCTCTACACTCTATGCAACTCTATTGTACACCTCTCCACACCATTCTATGTCACTCCACTCTATTCTACGCCACTGTACCCTATGCTACTCCACTCTACTGTATGCCACTCTGTGCCACTCCACTCTACTCCATGCTTCTCTATGTCACTCCATCCCACTCTATGCCAGTTTACTCTGCACCACTCTACTCTATGACACTAAACTCCACTCTACAACCCTTTACGCCACTTCACTTTACTCTATATACCCTACTCTATGCCACTCCACTGTATGCCACTCCACTCTATGCACCTACATCCTATGCTACTCCACTCTATGGCAGTCACCTCTATGCCAATCCACTCTATCACTCCAATCGATATACTCTACACCAATTTGCCTGACTTTCCGCCACTCTATTGCATGGCAGTTCACTTTACCTCACTCTATGTCATGCCACTCTACTCAGCGCTTCTCCATACCACTCCATGCCATTCTACTCCACTCCACTCTATACTACTCTACTCCATGCCACTCTACGCCACTCCAACCCACTCTAATCTCTGATACTTTACTCAATGGAAATCCACACCACTCTATGCACTCTACTCTATTCCACTCTACTCCACTTCACATCACTATACTCCAATGCACTCTAGAACAGTCAATGGCACTCCATGCCACTTTACTCTATGCCACTCTACTCTATGCCATTCAACCTGATGCCACTGTACGCAACTCCACTCCACACACTCTTCTCTACACCACTGTATTCTATTCCACTTTACTCCATTCTATGTCACTCTACTCTATATGCCGCTCTACTCTACACCATTGTCCTTCTCGCCAATCCACTTCATTGAACATCACTCTACGCCACTTAATTTAAGACCACTCCGGTCTTCACCATTCCATTCTACGCTAGTCTCCTCCACTCCATGACACGTCACGCCACTCTCCTCTATGCCACTCCATGCCACTTCACTCCACATAATGCTACTCTATGGCACTCTGTTGTATACCACTCAACTCTATGCCACTCTACTCTATGCCACTCTACTCTACAACACTCTGTGCCACTCTACTCTATACCCTTCTACTCTACACCACTCCATTTCACTTTATGCCACTCCATGTCACTCTGCGCCACTCTGCTCTACTCAACTTCTCTCTACTGCACACCTTTATAAGGCACTGTATGCCACTCTATGCCACCCCAAACCACTGTACTCCACTCTACTCTATACCACTCCACTTTACTCAAAGCCACTGTACCATATGCCACTCCACTCCACTCTATACCACTCGAATTTATGCCACTTCACACTCTACACCAATGCATGACACTCTATGCCATTCTATTCTACGACATTCTGTGCCACTCCACTCTACTCTACACTTTTCTATGTCACTTTACCCCACTTCATACCACGTTCCTCTGTTCCGTTCTACTCTACACATCTCTACTCTGTGCCACTCTACTCTATGCCACTCCATTCCACTCTACGACACTTTACACCACTCCACTTCACTCTACGTACTTTACTCTATGCCATTCTACACTACACCAATCAAGTCTATGCCACTCTACCATATGCCACTTTACTCTATGCCACTTTACACTACTCATCTCTATGCCACTCCACTCTACCACTCTACTCTATGCCACTCTACTCCACTCTACGCTACTCTATTTTAGACCACCAGATGCCACTCTATTCTATGACGTTTCACTATATGTAGCTCTATGTCACCACTACACCACTTCATGCCATTCTACTCCACTTCACTCTATGCCACTTGTCTTAACAGCACTCCAGTCTACGCCACTCCACACTATGCCACTACTCTACGCCACTCTAATCTACACCACTCTACTCTATGCCATTCCACTTTGTGCTACTCCATACCACCATACTCCATGACACTCCACACCACTATATGCCACTCTATTCTATGCCACTCCACTCTTTGTCATGCTACTCTACTCTACGCCATTCCATTCCATTCTAGGCCCCTCCATATAACTCCACTCCAATTTATACTACTCCACTCTACACCACTCTACTATATGCCACTCTACACCCTATGCTACTCCACTCTATGCATGCCGCTCTACTCTACATCACTCTACTCTGGCCACTCAAATCAACTCTACACCACTCTATGCCACTCTACTCTATGGCAGTCCATGCCACTCCACCCCACTCAAGAGAATTCAATTCTACAGCACTTTATGCCCCTCCAGTCTAAGCCACTCAACTCTAAACACTTCACTCGACTGTATACCACTCTACTCCCCTTTAGTCTGTCACCCCACTCTACACCACTCTACACCTCTCCACTGTATGCCACTCTACTCTATAGCACTCCATTCCACTTGGTGCCACTCAACACCATTCTACACCACTCTACTCCACTCCAAAGAGAGCTAATGCCACTCTATGTCACTCCATAAGACTCTATACACCTCTCTTCTATGCCACTCCACTCCATTCTATATCACTCCACTCTAACACTCCACTCAATGCCACTCTACTTTGTGCCACTCTATTCTACACCCCTCCACTCTGGGCCACTCCGTCCTATGCTGCTCTGCTCTAAGTCACTCTATGTTACCCATCTCTATATCTCTTCACTCCACTTCACACCACTCCAGTCCACTCTACAAAACTCCATCCATTCCACGTGACTATCCCACTCCACTATAAACCACTACACTTTAAGCCACTCGCCTCCATGCCAATCTACTTTATGTATCTTCACACCACTCCACTCCACACAATGCCACTCTACACCATTCTACTCTATGCCATTCTACTCTACACCACTGTACACTAGTCTGAGCTACTCTACTCTATGCCACTCCTCTCTTCTCTACACTACTCCATGCCACTCAGCTAAGCACCACTTTTCTTTTCTTACTCCACTTTACTCTACTCCATGCCACTCTACCCCACTCTATGCCACTATACTCCTTGCATTCTACTCTATGTTGCCCTACTCTGTCACTCTACTCTATAAGACCCTACTCTGCACCACTGTACTACACTCTAGACCACTCCACTCTATGCCACTCCACTCCATTCCAGGCCACTTTATGCCACTCTGCTCTACTACACGGTACATAATGCAACTTCACAGCACTCTAAATCTCTCCACTCTACACCACCCTACTCTAAGCCACTCTACTCTATGCCACTCCACTCTGCTCAACATCCCCTAGTTATACACTGCTCTCCTCAACTCTATTCCACTCTACCCTACACCACTCTATGCCACTCTACTGTGTGCCACTCTACGCCACTACATTGCACTCTATGCTTCCCAATGCCATTCTACTCCACTCCACTCGACCCTACTCTACTCCACTCCTTTCCACACCTCTCTACCCCCTCTACACCATTCCACGCCACTCTACCCACCACTCTACTTTACACAACTCCACTCTACTATATGCAACTCTACAATATGTCACGCTACTCACCACCACTCCACTCTACTTTATGCAAATCCACACCACTCTATGCCACACTACTACATGTCACTCTATGCACTCTACTCTATGCCACTTTGCACCACTCTACTCCATGAAACTCGACTCCACTGTATGCCACTCAGCGCCACTCGGTGTCACTCTCCTCTACCCCACTCCACTCTTCTCTGCTGTACTCCACTCTACTCAATGCCACTTCACTCTGCTATAGCCCAATCCATGTCATTCTATGCCAGTCTACTCCACATCACTCTATTTCATTCTACTCCACACCACTCTACACTACTCTACGCCACTCTACTGTACACCAATATACTATATGCTATTCCACTCCACTTTATACCTCTTTACTCTACGCTACTCTGTTTGATGCTACTACACTCTAAGTCACTCTACTTCATGCCACTCTACTCTACACCACTCCATTTCACTCCATGCAACTAAAGTCCACTCCCCTCTATAAGCCACTCCTTTCTATGCCTCTCCACTCTATGCCAGCCTACTGTACAGCGCTCTACTCTATGCCACTCCACTCTACCCCACTCTACTGTACGCCACTCTACACAACTCCACTGTATCCTATACGACCCTCTGCCACTCCACTTCACTCTATGCCACTCTACTCTTTTCTACTCTACTCAACACAACTCCACTTTATGGCACTCTATTTTATGCCACTCTATTCTGCTCCACACCACTCTACACCAGTTTACTCTACGCTCTCTACTCTATGTAGTGACATAGAGTAGAGAGCGTAGAGTAAACTGGTGTAGAGTGGAGTGCTCTATACCACTCTACTCTCCTCTACATCACCCTATGCCACTCCACCCTACCACTCTACTCTATGCCTTTCTTCTCTATGCCATTCTACGCCACTCCACCCTACTCCATGCCACTCTTCCCTATGCCACTCCACTCTATTCTACAACACTCCACTCTAATCTATGCCACTCTACTCTACACCGCTCCACACTACTCTATGCCACTCCAGGCCACTATACTCTATGCTACTTTTTACCACTTCACTGTACTCTATGTGATTCCACTCTCTGCATTCTACTCTATTCCACTGCGCTTAGTGCCACTCCACTTTACTCCACTCCACTCTACAGTTCTACTGTATGCCACTCTACTATATGCCAATCAACTCCATGGCACTCTACTCTACGTCACTCCACACCACTCCACTCTACACAACCCTACCCACTTCACTCTGCTCTACATCACCACTCCATGCCACTCTGTGCCCTTCCGCTCCCAGCCACTCTACTCCTTTCATCTCTACGCCACTCTCCTTTACGACTTTCTACTAGATGCTACGCCGCTAAATTTTAGCCATGCTGAACAACATCCACGCTGCTGTACAACATGGCTGAAAAACATTGGCAATGCCCATAGCGCTCACACAGCGAGACCTATTGGCTTAGACAATAATTAGTTTATTTGGTAACAGCATTGTAGCTTGCTTCAAACCACAGTCAGGTTGACAGGAGGGAAGTTAACAACAGCAACAGAATTTACAACAGAACACTACAGGTCGTGCATCCCTCTGCTGCACTCAGACCTCTGCTTCAGTTAGGACAGTGCTGCTACGTTTCTCACATTTTGCTGTAGACACAGAGAATTCTGGGCTTTGGGAGCATACTGGCAGACTCCAGTTGGACAATGGAAATCCTGTGAAAAATGTGGTTCCCTACACACGTGGACCTGGCTGCCTGCTCCTCGGGTTCATGCTTACAAAAGTAGGCGTCAAGCCAGTGGTCTACAAGTACCCCATGAGGCATTGGACCCATCAGAGACCAGAGGGGATAAAATACACTGACGCTTGCTCCGCACGCATCTGCCATAGATGAACCATTAATTTGATGCCAATTCAAGCAAAAAAATTGGCAACATCTGGAAAATGCAGCATTTTCTCCCTTCGGAACATAAACTTAAAACAAGAAATACAAGAATGCAGCACTAGAAAGTACTTTAGGCTCTATAGCTCTCCAAACAACCCATAAATCATTATTGAAGCAAATCAAGGCTGAACGGCCATGTTAAAAAACAGAGACCAGCTTAAGTCCCCTACAGGCATGAACACATGGCTGGTATTTTGCGAGAGGTAGCAACCCTAAACTGCGGGTCAGTGGCTTTCTTAGCTTGCCTCTACCAGTCACACATATTGAGGAGCCTAAGTGACTGACTGGGCTCACAGGGGGCAGGAGAACCAAAGCTAGGGCACACCCCCATTTGAACCCATTTTGATGATGTATAATAGCGGGCCTCCACAGATGCTGTTAGGCTAGGTGGGTGCCCCAAGGCAGGCTTGAGCATCAGTCATGCTACATAGCTGCCAAGTCTGCAGATTGCTTATGTGTAACATTGCCGGTCTTCAAAGTACTTATTTCTGACATTTCAATGACCTACGTGTGACTTTGAGTAACATTTATAGCGATTAGAACAAAGAAATGATGTTCATGTAGTGAGCTTATTGTAATACATTTCTGCTTTTGCATTGAGTATTGGCCTAGAAATCGCATTAAAACAGCTGCAACACGCATGAAGTGCAACATTATTAACCTATTTCTTTTTCATGACACCCTCCTCCTTACAGCTATCATCCCCAAGGTCCTCATTACAAGCGGGTGGAAAATGAAAGGGATTGTCACCAGAGCTACTGATACCCTGCTAAAAAAATGAGTGCAAAAAACACAAAAGTCCCTTGAACAACAGCCACTCGCATTCTGTTGTTCCTGATGTGCGGTCAGCATACATTTTAGCACAAATGGCATGTCAATACAGAAAGTGGCATAATGGCATAATTCGGAGAACTTTGTGTTGTGTTACACAAAATTCCCATAATTTAGCAAATTACCCCCAAATGTTTTTAAGTTCGGCCTAGGCGCAATATTAATACATGGAATTCTAATGTTGCTGTCAATTTCAACTACATCAGTAGCCCTCAAGTGAAGTGGTGAGAAGCACAATCTGTGTTGGACTGACATGACTGGCATGTGTGAAGAATGTTTTTTTTATTTGTTGCCAAAACACCGTGACAATCTAGCATTACAGGGCCCCTTTAAAGTTGTTGTAATACATATATCTATTGTGTCAATCAATCGCTCTTTCTTTGACATGAAGCAGTAAAATTCCTATATTTATTAAAGGAACTATCCACTCTAAAAATATACCAGCATGTTATCTGTAACGTCAGCAGAGAGAAAAAAGGAGCAATGAATTATCTAAAATATGCGCTGATATGAGACCCCTAAAGCTCTCACCAACAACAATCTAGGGAACTTATGGTCAATGCGCTGCCCCCAGTGATGCTGCAAACTCGCGGTGCCCTGGGGAAGCGCATTCAGGTGAAAACAAGGAGCGGCTGCTTGCAGCCGCTTTGTGTTTTCACAGTGCAGGTGGCAACCCGCCTGCAGTTTTGAAGGGGATTAGAGATCCCCTTGCAGGTAGGTGCCGTCAGTGATTGCGCCCACCTGCAAGAGGATGTCTGGGGGATCCATAGGACCCCCTTTCTCCCCTCCTGACCGCTGCTGTGGCGCACTGTGAGTGTGCCTCATGAGAGCCTCTTTGCCTCTGCGCCCATGTCTGGAATATGCCACAGGCACAGAGGCAAACGAATCCCCTCATTTGCATAGGGCACATCCCTATGCAAATTAGAGCAAGCCCCTTGATGGTTGTGCTGGTGCTTTAAGTGTGCCATCGCTATCAGTTTTACTGAAGGGGACACACAAGTGTCTGCGCTCTCTTCTGTAATACCAAAGCCCATCGCGCCCCGGGGCACTTACTGTAATAACGCACCAGGTCTACTAACTTATCTTCCTCTACATCACCTTCAGCACAATGGGTGCCCCACTCAGCCACCACGCTCCCCAACCCAGGGCTTCAAGAGGCCTATTGATGAAACTAATCTGACACCCTTTTTCACCACTTATCCTCTCTCCACCAGCATTACACCATCCATTAGCACGCAACTTCCCGTCACCTCCCCTACTTCTTACCTCCTTACCTACGAGGAATCCACACTGCATACTACTACTCCTTCCCTCTGAAGTATCTCATTTACTATCTACCCCTTGACCATCCACCCATACTTTAAACCCTCCCTCTATTAAGGATAAGCTGGCAGACCTCAAGCATTATCTTCAACTAGTTAAAGATGGCCTTCAGAACATTTTACACTTCTCTGTGAAGCTAGAGAAGCTTTGGAATTTCTATTTGACCCCTGAGACTAATCAACCCAGCCTTCCTGCAATGGTTAAACACAACCGGAGTAGAACTTCGTCCATGTAAAACCCATTGAGTCTGCACTGGAAATCACAGCCACATCTTAATCACCACTTCAGGCTCCATAGGATTACTGACCATTTGGCTGATGCTGACATTCACTTGTATTCACTACTATCTTATAACGGCTCTAGTAATGACTCATCACCCGGGTGATACAATATCCAAACTATTCCGTCCAACCCGTTTAGAGAATACAGTGTCAATCTCACAACTATGAACAAGGATAATTTATTACCTGTCTCCACATCCCATCTAGAAGCTGTAGTAAATAAATCTCACAACAAATTGATGCTTCTTAAATGCAGGTCAGCGGTAAGGTACCCTGAAGATATTGCCGACCTCACACTTACGCAAGAAATGGACCTCCTGATCTTAACTGAAACTTGGCTCGAATGACACCTCCTTACCAGTTTTGGGCATTTTAGTTCCCCCAAATATGACATCATCAGACTGGATAGACCTGTTAAATTATGGGCCGGCATAGCATGCATCTTTTGCTCCATTCTCACCCTGAAACATACACAAACAGCTCCGATGTCCACCTGTGAACACATGAGCATCGAAATCTGGAACAATGACAAGATAATTTGTACACTCCCCATGATCTATCAACAAACGCATCGCCTCCAGGTGATACTCTTCCTTTTATTGAACAAATAATGGAGACCATATCCTCTAACTCTGACCAACACCCTAACCGTATCTTCCTCTGGGATTTCAGCTTACACTAATATGGCTCAAATGATCCCTTACTGTGTACCTTCAAGGCTGTCATCCCGACCTAAACTTCACCCATTTCTGCAACGGACCTACCCACCGCAAGGGCTCCACCCTTAATTGAGTCGTATTTGTTCAATTTTATAGAAAAACATTGTGGCCTGGTGTGACTCACAAATGAATTCATCGTTGCAATACCATGGGCAAATGTTGCCATCAAACTAGGAATCTCCTATTTAGTATAGGTTGGTCAGCTAGGCTGTGATCATCTCTTCCAGCATGCATTACACTTGCACTGTTTTCAATACACATTTTAACATTTTCTTTTATTGCACTGTGATCACGTTTTACTCACCTAATGCAGAATTAGTGTAATTTGGTGAAATATATATAAATGCACTCTTGTTTAAAAGAAAACAAAGAACAGTGCAGTCTTTACTGCTAAAGCAAGAGACCTCTGAGCGCGGATAAAAGCAATGCAAGATATTTTCAGCTTTGTTGAGCCCCTGTCATAGCTCAAGTCCTCTGGAATAGCAAGCCTGGGAATTATATCTTTGCACACACTTTCCAGTAAGTTGGCTCAACAAGAAAAGCAAACAACCAGTGTCAAAATGTAAACATAGGCAGGTACAGATACACACAGATTATGTGTGCCTCTTCTGTTTGCAACCTGCAATTTCATTTCTGTAGGCTTTTTAAAAATCCCAACCTACAGGGTGTCAGGCACTATGCAGCAATTTACAGAGTGAAATGGCGCAAACAGTCTTTTGCACACAAAATTCAGAACTATTGGCTCTGACACTGGTTGTATTTTCTTTTTTTTAGCAATGAGCATCATTCACAGCTAAAGCTATTTCTAGTTAAACCTAAAAAGTGAAGATTGGTAAAGCAAACTGCAGCTGAGCTGATCTTCATATTCTGTGCATTGACAGCCTGTGAACAGAGCAAGCTCCATGACAATATCACAGCCTTATTATCTTGTTGATCTATTTTATTGCTTATATTGAATTGCAAAACGTCTTCGGAAATAGTTTTGTTTGTCCATGCCAAGAGAAGCTAGTCATTTTAACATATAAATAGCTTCTTTAACTTTCTTACCTTCTACTTTATACCACTGAAACAACAAACATGCATTTTGTTATCCACATGGTCTATCGAATTGTATTAATTAACGCCTGGAGGACAGCTATTCATAATCATTTATCCTTTTTATGTAACATCAGATACAAGAGGAGATATTTCCTGTGGCTGAAATGGTTGGGAAGGCTGGTCTAAGCTCTCAGCATCCAATAGACCAAGTTGTGGGATCCTGTATAACCCTATTACTGCAAGAGGTCACATTATCCTTGAGTACTGTGCTTTGGAACATATAGAAATGATTCAGATTTCCTATTTTGTATTGTAGGGACTGGTAGTTGACCATGTGCGGTGCTGGAGAACAATTACTGCTGCTTCTTTTTGGCTGTAGTAACTTTACAAATGCAGTTTGTGAATAGCATTGGGATTACTCTTGTGGGTGTGTGCATGTACATTCCTAAACTACTCCATAACCCTCCATTTATGCCTTCTTACTCCTCCCCAACCCCTACCTATTTGTTAGTAATTACACCCCATTCTTTAACCACTCCCCCAGTCCCTTCCACATTTGCTACTGAGTAAAAAACGAAATATGTGTGAGGATCCCCCATAGACAAGACAGGAGAGGTTGAGATTTGCATTTCTAGGTTTGTAAATGGTATTTTTTAGTAGTTTAGTAATACTACTATAGTTCTACTGAACTACTAAAACATGCAGTTTGTGATTAGAGCACTACATCTCTAACACTCTAACTCCACTCTCTACCTCACACTTTTCTTTGTACCTCCCTGCCCTGTTTCCATCTTATGTCTTTTTATTTCGAATCTCAAGCCCTCTCTCCATCTCTCTATACCTCACTTATCTCATTGCCTCATTTTTCTATATCCCTGATGTCTCTCATTGCCTCATCGTTTTATATTCCCCTCCCCCTATTTCTACACAACCTCTCATTTTACATTACTGTTGGAAAATAGTCCTCTCTGAAGGGTCACCCCAAACTTTTTCCCTTCCTCCTCCTCTTTTCCTCGTTTTCTGACCTTGTTTTTCTTGGCCTTAGGACTCTAGCACTGTACCACTGCTGACCAGTGCTAAAGTGCATGTGCTTCTCCCCTAAACATGGTTACATTTGATATATCCAGAATTGGGATATTGAATGTATCTATATGTCCACAGTAGAGTGCACTATCTGTGCCCAGGACCTTTAAATTGAATCCTACTAGTGGGCCTGCAGTACTGATTGTGCCACCCACAGAGCCTGTGTTTGCAGTTTTGCTGCCACTAAAACTTGGCATTCAAAACCCTTTGCCAAACCTTAAACTCCCCTTTTATTCCACATAAGCCACCCCTAAGGTAGGCCCTAGGTAGCCCATTAGGCAGGGTGCTGTGTGAGTAAAATATAGGACATGTACCCTTACGTTTTGCATGAACTGGTAGTGAAAAACTCCCAAATTGTTCTCTACTGTGGAGCCTATTCCTGTCATGGGTTAACATTGTTAATTCCTTAATGCATGTTTAAGCTGTATTTGCTGATTAGAAAGGAGTAGCTTTTTTATTGCTCAGTATTTTATATCTTTGGAATGGTAATGATAAATCCTCTTCACTGGTAAAGTTCAATTTAACATTACTATTTTAGAAATGCCCCTTTTAGAAAGTGTGTTACCTGGAAGGGTATACCCAATTACTGTCCCTGGGACCTGGGTGTATAGTGGTACATTGAGAAGGGGTCCCAGTACACGTTCATTAAAAACAAGAATTAAATAGGAAAAAAATATAAACATGAACAAAGTCAGTCAGTCAAACGGGTACACTGTTATTTAATTACAATGGACCTGTAGATTGTATCTTACATAAACATTGCATCATTCTATTCCAAGAGACGTTGGTGCCCCAAACGGTGAGGGGGAAGGGATGGGAAAGAGGGTCGGTGTATTTGCGTGCAGGGATAAATAGGGATGCAGTACAGTGCAGGTCAGGTGATCCTTATCAAGGCAAGTACAAATAACTGGCTTCCACATAGAGCCACAGTTGAAACAACAAATGTTAACAATTATTCCATCGCCATGCTTAAAGAGCCTTCGTGAGCGTATTCTAACTGAGGCATGTGCTGGCATATACGGCGGCTGTCGACGTTTCGACCCCAAAACGTTCAAGGCATCGGTGAAAACCTTATAGGGGTCTTCCTCAGGACAAAGGGGTCGAGTGGGGGGGGGCCAAGTACCTAGGGTATGGACAAATGCGTGAGATCAATTAGCGAGAACATAAAAAATTAAATAAATAAAAAGGACTGCGTAAAAAACAAGGGTTTACCGTGATGGAAGTATCACGGCGAGTATTTCATGGAAAAAGTGGGCGGGTGGGCTCCACATAGAGAGGAAACGGGCGCGGCAAAGGGAATCCCTGAAACAAACAAGGGAAAAGAAAACCGGGCTCAGAGACCAATCAATAATGGTCTTAACGAAGTGGATAGCAGCCATGCACAACTAGCCACACTCTGTCCCTAGACTACTACAGACCATTCACTATCTGAACATCTATTTCTAGGATACTTTACCCTCCTGTGTTGAGAGGTACGCGTCTTGCAGCCATACACAACTAGCCACACTCTGCCCCTAGACTACTACAGAACTTTACAACCTGATCTTACATCTCTAAGACACTTTACCCTCCTGTGTTGAGAGGTACGCATCTTTCTCTGTAGGCACATTGCAATCTCGCACTTCTGTATATTAGCTGATACGTTTGTAAAGATCGAGTTGGTTATCTCCCCCAATTGTTTCACCCTCCTGTGTGAGAGACCGATCATGACACTCCACTATCCTGTGTTGATATTTGCAGGCCTTACATAATGTAGGAATGTCAAAATCTTGTTTTTATAACCATATACACACTGCAAAGATTGAGCTGAGTGTCCTCAATAAAGTTTTAAACCTCTTATATGAGAGGTGCTCCCTGGTTACCAAGGTGCATTAAGGGCCTGCACCTTGTTATTACAGAAGCCTTACCCTCCTGTGCGAGAGGTACGCGCCTTTCTGTTTTTTAGCTGCAACACTATAAATGATGTCTGATTGTACGAATTTGCATGTTTTACAAAAGTGGAGCATTGGCTGACACAGTGTTCATCACTTACTATAATCTTTTAGGTCACCAATTGTTCATTTAAAAAAAAAACGAGTTTGCACAGGCAATATGTTCATCTGCCATCTTCTTTTTTTCATGACTTCCTGCACATTTATGCATACACGCACTCTGGTCCATTGCAACGCTGATATCGCTCACAGTCCGGGCCGTTGAGTCTTTCCTCTCTGGCGACCCCTCTCATTAGCACGCATCCAGCGTGCATCTACGTACACGCGCCGAGCATCACTTTCTCGCATATAAACGGCCCTGTCATTTAGCCGGCCCTCTGCATCTGCACGGTCACGGCTTTGGATCTTTGAAAACGGAACTATTCACTTCTCCGCCCTCAGGTATTTCAGCATGCCCACCGAGCGGTGGTTGACCACGTAATTGTTTCCTTTCGCTAAATATTGGAGATCCCTTTTCTAAACGCTGGTCATTGGTTTTTGTATTCTCAGATTTTATGAAGCTGGGCTGACCGACTATGGCGGCCTCCAAGTGATTATCTCCTACTCAGGGTCTGGTGATTTATCCCTTCCCCAGTAAGTGTATGTGATATAGTCACCCATGTTACACTGCCCGTGATGTATTGTCATTTCCGAGGTCTCTGAGCCCGGTTTTCTTTTCCCTTGTTTGTTTCAGGGATACCCTTTGGCGCGCCCGTTCTCCTCTATGTGGAGCCCACGCACCCACTTTACCATGAAATACTCGCCGTGATACTTTTATCACGGTAAACCCTTGTTTTTTATGCAGTCCTTTTTATTTATTTAATTTTTTAGGTCCTCGCTAATTGATCTCACGGATTTGTCCATACCCTAGGTACTTGGCTCCCCCCACTCGTCCCCTTTGTCCTGAGGAAGACCCCTATAAGGTTTTCACCGATGCCTAGAACGCTTTGGGGTCGAAACGCCAACAGCCGCCGTATATGCCAGCACATGCCTCAGTTAGAATACGCTCACAAAGCTTCTTTAAGCATGGCGATGGAATAAGTGTTAACATTTGTTGTTTCAACTGTGGCTCTATGTGGAAGCCAGTTATTTGTACTTGCCTTTGATAAGGATCACCTGACCTGCACTGTACTCCATCCCTATTTATCCCTGTACACAAATACACCGACCCTCTTTCCCATCCCTTCCCCCTCACCGTTTGGGGCACCAACGTCTCTTGGAATAGAATGATGCAATGTTTATGTAAGATACAATCTACAGGTCCATTGTAATTAAATAACAGTGTACCCGTTTGACTGACGGACTTTGTTCATGTTTATGTTTTCTTTCTATTTAATTCTTGTTTTTAATGAACGTGTACTGGGACCCCTTCTCAATGTACCTTTTAGAAAGTGGGCATTTCTCTGTTCTTAAATCTCTGTGTGCCTGCAGCCTGTATTTAATACACGTCTGAGGTGGCTGGCAGCTTGACTTTGTGCACTCCCTCTAGACAGCCACAAACAAAAGAATGTTAGGTGTGTCTGAGTGCCCATCTGCATGCTGATGGCTCTTTCTGGGCTGGAAGGGAGGGAGAAGCTGACACACCTAAATAGGCAGTATCCTGTCCCCACACAAAAGTTTGATTGCCCCCCTGTAGTGTGTCTGGAGCCAGGGCTGGACAGCAAGGACCTCTGTGCACTTCAAAGACCCTTCTTTGAAGTCATCCCCACTTAAAAGACACAAGTAAGTATAAGTACTAGGTCTCAGACCCCACTAGATCAGACAGTTCTGGACCTATGAAGAACCATCTGTCTGGAGAATTACTGTTCTGCTAGAAGGACTAACAATCTACTGGACTGCTGATCTAGAAGACCTGCTTCTCTGTTCTGCTGTGCCACTGCCTGCAGTTCTCTGACGATGCTAAGGGAGAACTGGACTCCTCCCTGCAACCAAGGTGATCTCCAAGGGCTTTTTGGCTTTTCTCCTTTTGCATGAGACTCAGGGCTATCAAAGTCTCATCCCCTGCACCTACGGATAGTTCACTGAAAGTGGATAGCAAACACAAGGAGATAATAGACGGAGGGCTGAAACTTTTCAGACACTCGCCCCCAGTCACTGATCTGAGTTGAATCCATCATTGTTCTTTAGCTCACTTCACCACTCGAGTTCAGACCCAGCCATATCCAAATCAGGCTTGTCCCTGTTCCTCATGGGAACAGTCCAGACCGAATTGCCAAGCCAGGTCTTCCCTGGACCGGAAACAAGCATCCTGGGACGGGTTGAGGGATAACACCCCTCATCAGCCAGGCAAGCTTGAATCCAGTGGCAAAGTGAGCAAGGGATCCATGTCTGAGCATAACCTGCCAACTTAGGGCAAACACAAGAGATGATGGACGAAGCGCTGAAACTTTTCAGACACTCACCCCCGGTGGCAAAGTGAGCTGAAAAACGATAATAGATTCAATTCAGATATATGATTGGGGTTGAGTGCCTGAAAAGTTTCAGTGCTCCGTCCATCACCTCCTTGTGTTTGCTTTGTTCAGTGAAAGTGGACCCAGATACTTGCTCCAGAGAATTCAATGCATCTCCAGTCTGCTTGGAGCAGAACCTTTGCAGCGACCACGTTGCGGGAGTAGAATAGGTTCCTCGCTCTCAGAACAAACGCATTGCCTCTAGAGCCCAACGCATCGGAACCTCGCATTGCAACAACCGCAGTGTAGAGAGATCAACAAATCCCCTTGACTGCACGGAGAAAACCCGGCACATCGCATCAGAACCAACGCCTCTTGGCTACAGCACTTTGTCTCTAGAACCAATGCATCGCCACCAACACGGAATGGAAATCCGTGAATCGCTTGATTGTGCCACCCATCTCACTGTTGTTACCTGGATCAAGGTATTCTGTTCACCATACCTGCGTGGCTCCTGTACCCGTCTGGCGCTCCCTCATGGTTGGCCTGAACTGTTGACTTTGTCCCGACCAGTGTGACCAGATAACCCCCATAGGTGCTTATTGCTTCAAAGCGCTAGAAACACTTTTATTCTATACAAATTCATTTCTCAAATTCCACTTATTGGATTTTTGTTGTTTTGGACTTGATTTATTAATACAATTAATGTTTATGTTTCTAAGCCACTGTGGTGTCTTTTTGTGGTGTGTTCATTATATTACTATGTGTTGTGTTGCACAAATACTTTACACATTGCCTCTATAGATTAGCCTGACTGCTCTGTGCCAAGCTACCAGAGGGTGAGCACAGGAAATCTTTTAGTGTGTATCTGACTTACCCTGACTAGGATTGTGGTTCCTACTTGGACAGGGTGCATACCTCCGCCAACCAAAACCACAATGTTGAATACTTATCATTAGATCACTATCTTACTTCTCTATCTTCTCTATCGTCTGTCTCTCTTTCTACCTCTTTTACCTCAAACTCACCTCCCTCACTTACTTGCTATCCCATTTCTCTATAATTACCTTCTCACTCTTACTTGTTCCTCTCTGTGCCTCCTTCTCTATTTCAACTCATTCCTCCACCTATCTTTCATTACATCTCTCCAGCTCACCTATCTCTACCTCTCTGCCTATCTTATAACTCTCTCTACTTCACCATAGCTCTCTACCTCTGTATCAGCTTCACACATTTTTCTACATAACCTATCTCTCTACTTCACCTGTTTTCTGTCTGTACCGAATATCTCTTCATGCTATCCTCCCGTTCTCTCTGCTTCACTACTCTTTAGCTTACCTGCTTTACTATGCCTCCTAATTTGCACCTTTCTGTACCATTCATACCTCTTTTCATTTTATAGGAGGCTGGCACTCCACACACAGGGCCAGCGCTAGGCATGGGCAGTGTGACCAGCTGCACAGGGCCCTGCTCCTGCTCACAGCTAAGGGGCCTCGCACTCCCCTTCAAAAACCTTTAGTATTAGGAGGCCCAGGGAGCAGAAGTGGTGCAGCACTGCATTGTCCAAGGGAGGGGCCCTTCCTAACCCAGGCCTCGCTGCAATAGGCTGAAAGGGCTTCAGAAACCTAATCGCTGCATCGGCCTAACAGTGGTTAGATGGGTACTAGAAGTGCCATTAGGTGTGAAGTGAGCCCTGCCCCTGCCTGAATGTGAGGGCATCCTGCAGGGCCCTAATGATAATTGTATTAGTGAGCTAGGAGGAGGGCCACTAGAATTATGGGACAGGAAAGGAACACATTAGGGGGCAGGGTTTACTAAGTTATACAGCAAGAAAAGGCACACTATGTGGCACAATGCAGCAACAAGCTTTGCTGCGCTTTTAGCAACATTTGATCCATTTGAACTTGAAAACAAAATTGTTAAAAGTTGCAAATTATGCAGCAGGCGGCTCGTGCGCCAAATCCATAATTATGTGGAGAACGCAGTGACCACAAAATCAAATAATTTACAGTGACCCTGTCTAAGAGGTATGTCAGGGTTCATGTGAAGCCTATATGTGGCAACAGTCTTATTAAACATGCAGCAAAATAGCCTATTACCTGAAACCCAAGAGGTGTTGTACAGCACACACCCTGTTTGCACATATTTGAATGTGCTCTGATGCACAATAAAGAACACAATGATGGTTGGTAAAATAAAGCATTTGCCTTGGATCACACAATTTGGGCAAGCAGGGAGGCTGGGATTAATCCTATAGTTTCCAGTTTCTCACTGTGCAATTCAGCCACTACATGGGTATCTCTTTATGGCATTAAAGTTTAACACTTCGTCTATAATTCTTGGAGCATGAGACTAGTGTCTGGGTGACAGGCAGGGTCCACATTGTATTTTTGGCAGTTTTACACAGCATGAACGTTGGGCATGGATGTAACAGTGCTTCGCAACAGACACTGACTACAGTAATTTTTTCCAGCATGAAGATTTGTCTGGATTCACAAGATGCTGAGCCAAGACCTGGATTGATGCCTGGCTCCCCATGATGCATGGTGAGCAGATGTATCCAGTACGCCACATCGCCTGCTGTGAAAGCTCAGCTCATTTTGGGCTCGAGGTTCCAAGATGATCTTGAGCAGAGTCAGGCCTCAGGCTCAAGTTTTCATTGGCTTTCCCACATATAATAGCATGCAAACTAGAATAATGTTAGGAGTGGCAGAATCCATGCAAAAATGAAAACATTTTGTCAGAGAGTGTGAGTCTGAAAGGGAAGAGATGGATGCAAAAAAGAGAACAGTTGAAATAAGGCAAGAAGCTAGAGGGAGAAGAGTGGTAAAGCGCAGCATATGGAGGAAAGATGTGGATGTTAAGGGGCAGAACTAGCAAAAACATTGAGTCAAGAGAAGGTGAGAGGCTGTGTTAGATGATGAGAGGAAATGAATTTCAGCCTGCTCTCTGTGTACTCTATTACCTTTCTTGACCTTTCTCTTAAGTCTCACATCCAGTGGGACTCTTTCCTGTCCATGTCCTGACCGGACATCAAGAGATCATAGCCTACGGGAGGCTCAAAACGTCTCTGTATTGTCTGACATCTCTTTGCTACCTTTTTCTCAAATGTCTCACAATATTTTTCTGTAAAAGGAAATAAGCTGAAGTATTATGTGAGACATTTTCTTTGGGTCAGAGGCAATAGGGGATTAATTGGCAGCATTGGTGGAGGACACTGTAGGAAGCTGGCCCTGTATGTGTTATCACCACTAGGTGGTTATACTATGCACAGAGTCCAGGGAATCCCCAAAAGTGTACAGCGCTCAATGCGAAACCTAAAGTGCTTTATTAGTGGTAGTGTGGGGAGCAGCTTTAGGCCTAACCCAGAGGAGTGTAAGACATTCATTGCACAACATTGACCAATAATGGATACACGACTCAAGAAGGAGACCCAGACCAATTTTAGAATAATATACTTGGTTTGCATTTTATTTTAAGACCATAATCTTCACAACAAGGTAAGTGAGCTTTTGAATAAAAATACTTTTCACTTTCAAAGATCAGCACTTAGAAACTTTTCAGAACAGTTCAATGTTATCCAGGCGAGGGCGGAGAGCTCTGCTCCGCCCGAGGAGTATGCAGAGATTTGCCTACTCTGCGTATCGCAGAGAACGCGGAGTAGTCAACTCTCCGCACACTCCGCAGCAGAGCGGAGTTGACCCGCCGCCCACCTTCACCCCCCCAAGTAAGAATTAAATAAAAAGGCATTAAATGGAAAATAATAAAGACTTACCTTTACTGCAGCGTCCCCGGGCTGCCATCCTCCTCTTCCTAGCGTTTCACGGTGATCTGCGCAGGCACGCGCACCGGCGCATGCGCATTTCTCGCAAAGAATGTGCATGCGCGTGTGCATGCGCAGATCACCGTGAAACGTGAAGTAGAGGAGGACGGCAGCCCGGGACGCCGCAGTCAAGCTAAGTCTTTATTATTTTACCTTTAATGTCTTTTTAGTTAATTTCTTACTGGGGGGGTGGAGGCGGGCTGCGGAGCGGAGTTCCACGGAGTTGGGTGCCAACTCTGTGGACCTCCGCGTAGCCAGCTCTGCCAGCTCCGCCCAGGGTTATTGTTATCCTATGGGGAAAACAATATGGCGATTTAACAGGTAAGTAACATACTTACAATTCCAGTCTTAGGGACCAAAGATCAGCAAGGGTCAGGTGAGTACCACAACTGCACCACCAGCGGCACAGGGGAAGCCTGGTGCAGAGGTCAAAGTCGGAGTTCGGCCCAATGCTTTTCAATGGAGACCGGGGGTGCCTGGAGCCACACTGCTAGCAGGTAAGATGATTGGTTGCAGGGGCCAAGCTTTGGGGGTTAGCACAAACACGAGGGGGCACAAAGCAGCACCAAACATACACCACCAGTGGCACAGGGGCAGTCGGGTGCAGGGTGCAAAATCAGCGTTGGATGCCTAATGGTTTCTAATGAGGTTTCTCCTTTTGGCAAGTGTTGTACCAAATGTTGCAGGAGGGAGACTAATGACAGCAGAGGTAAGTAGAGATGAAGGGGGTCATAGGGGCACCATCAGTTCAGCTCACCCAGGCCACAGGGGCTTTGGGTGCAGGGGAGCCTTTCGATGTTAGAGACTTCCTACCGTAGCCAGCCGGGGTCATGGAGAGCCTCTGGATTCACCCTGCAGGCACCCCTCTGGAGATCTGCAGAGGTCAGCCAATGCTGGACACAAGGTCAGGATTGCTGGGGAGACTTCACTGTTCTGGTGAGCCACTCAGACTTGGGCGGTGGGAATTGGGTGCAGAGGGGGCAGGGATCGCGGTTCCAGCAGGATCCGGCCCTTGGAGTCGGTTTCTTTTGGACAGGTCCGCTGTCCAGAGAAGATTGAAGTCTTCGGAAAGGGCAGCAGTCCTCCCAGGGTTTCAGAGGTCTCTGGCTGCAAGACAGGTCACAGTTTGGCAGAAGCTGGTGACAGGCCGGTAGGGCTGGGGTCAAGGCAGTCGTCGTCTTCAGTCTTCTCTGCAGGGATGTCTTCTTTCTTCTTAGGTTGTTGCAGATCTAGTTTCCAGGTCTGGGAGAGCCACCTAAATACTAAATTTAGGGGCATTTTAGGGGAAATGGGCAAATGGGCACCTTATGTTGGGTGACTACACCCACTGTTATGCCACCCTCCTGTGGGAGGGGAATAGACCTAGCCCTTCAAGATGGAGGGGACTGTAAAGTGTGCTTAACTTCACCTCCTCCACCTGAAGGCTGGGGTTGTCAGAGGTGGGCACACCTCCTAGTCTTTCAGAGTTTTCCTGCTGGTTTTCCTGCTCAAGGTGGGGCTGTAAACCGCGGGCTGCCATCTGCTGCTAGCAGCAGAGGCTGGGGGTCGCTGTACAAAGCAGCAGGCCTTTGAAGCTTCTCCTTTCAGCACAGTGCCCATCCTGGGGGAGGAGGTGTGACACCTCTGCCCAGGATGTGCATTGTTTTTGGTATCAGAGAGCAGAGACTCTCCACCCAGGTGTCCAGATGTCTGTGGTTGTCAGACTGCATTAAGCCAGTCACTGCCCACACCAGGGTCGGTAGTTTTTTTAAAGCCAGTCAGTGCCCACACCAGGGTCGGTAGATTTTTAGGAGGCATCTCTGAGGTGCCCTCAGAGTACATGTTTTAATAAATATTACATTGGCATCAGTGGGTATTTATTACATGGAGGGGTTTGGTACCACTTACTCCTGGGTTCAGCGAAGCCATCATGGTACCATGGAACTTGAGTTGTCAAGTTCCCAGCCAATGTACTCTCTATGGCTTCCCTGGCACCTGCAATATTAAGGACTATACCCTAATACTGTAGGGGAATATCTGCTCATGCAGATGTTCCCACACCTGGGATATAGTGCACCCTGCTTTAGGGCTGGTAAAGCCTGCTAGAAGGGTGAATTACCTACATCTTGGGCAGTGCTAGCTGGCATGGCACACAGGTACTGTGCCATGTCAACTTGGTCATTTTTTCAGCTCACAGGGCAGGCCAGCTGCAGGTGCAGTGGATTGGTCCTATTGAGGAGTACCAGGGGACCCTTTTCAGCCTCCAGGCCCTAGGTACCCAAGGTACCACTTACTAGGGACTTACAAGGGCGCAGAACTACCAACTGTGGATATGTTTTTAGGGAAAGAACACCAGTACTGGGAACCTGGACAGCAGTAACCCAGTACTCTACAGTTAAAGTTGCACCAAAAGGCAGGCAAAAAGTGTGTTTGGGGGTGGTACTGCAGCAGAACCCCATTTTCTCACAGATACCATTGTTTACGATTGCTTTTTCAGAACAGACTATTTGATAGGGGTGGGCAGGGCTCACGGAGTTGCACTATGTGGAATTCCACAGAGTTGCATAAAAATTCGGTGGAACTCCACTTGCCCATCCTATAAAACTTCCATGACGTAACTGTCATTGCCAGTGCTGTTGCTAAGATCAGGAATCCTAACTTTACTACTCCTAAATGCCCTTTGTGAACACCAAACGTTGTAAAGTTAAGACTTTGTGTCAGTTTAGGAATAGTAAAGTTAGTAATCCTAACTTTACTGCTCCTAAATGCCTTTTGTGAATACCGAAAAACGTAAAGTTAGGATTTGATCTCAGATTACTTTTGTGAATCGGGCCCCAGGTTCAGGGAGGCAGACCTTGCATTGGAGGTTGCAAGACCCAAAGCTTTTGGTTGGATACCTGGGGAGTAACTGGAGTGACTTGTGGCTGATGGAAATGGCTTTGCATTCAATTATCTCTTTAACCAAGATCCAAATGATTTACCTGAGGGCTGGCATAATTTGGTTATTTCTTCTTAAGTAGAATGAGTCCCTCTGCAATTTAGCAAGTGTCTTCTCCGATATTAAGAGCATTTGACTTCATATTTTTGAAACTAGATGTCTATGGTATTTCTTTAGCATTATTTTGCAAGTCAAACAACACCTCTCGCAAACTACCTATTCTACATTGCTATATTTCCATTCCATATAGCTATAAACTGCACATATTCTACTACAGAAAGTCCTATTTTGTTGCTTTAATGTATATCGTTAGTGACTGGCTGCAAGTATAGCTTTGACAGTATTTTTTCCCTGGCCGCAAACTATTTTCCTTTCAGCAGTCTCTTCTGTATATATTCAGCTAGTCGCATCTCTTAAAAACTGAGTTTTAGACTAATTGCCATGTGTATGCGCTTAGTGGGTGGGCCAGCCTTGGGTGCTTCAGCCTGCCAATATATTAGCCACCCTTCCTGTGCATGACATTTGTGCTGTCTCCTCTTTTTATATTTTGGAATCTGTGCTTTCTGTTGTTTGCTGTAGCTCTTGCATGTCACTCACCCAATCTAGCATGTATCTGTTTCTGTTCATCCCATGCCTGCTGAAAACCAGATGCCTTATTTTGAATTTCACTAGCCTACAGAGAGGGCTGGGAAGTCACTTGAAGTCCCGCTGTATAGTTCTGGGACAATCTGACTTGGAATTTTAATCATGTCCTAATCTGGAGACAATTAGTGAACGCTGGAGCAATCATATCTGTTTTGGAGAGACACATGCTAGCCTTCTCAACCAGTTTGATTAAAGTGATGTTTTTCCATGTAATGCAGCTTTAAAATATATATACTTATTTTATTAGGATTATTGTTTATAATTTGTAGCCATTTTAGTGATATCCACACCAGATAATGTGTTTCTTGCAAAGCTGCTCCAATATTCCCTGAACATTAATGTTAAATGAATGCCCTTTCCTGTGATGTCACTTCCTGTGATGCCACATCTTAGAGGGGCCTCCCTTGCTCCTATTCTGCCCAGTTCCCCACAAACCCTGAGACCGGCCCTGTTGATACACTATACCAAAATGAGGTATAGTGTGCAGAGTGTCCAGTAGATCCCCAGAGGCTTTAAAAAGGCTAAAGTAGATGATACTAATGCTCTCCTTTGTGGTAGTTTGGGCGGGCAGCTAGGCTTATCAGAGGATCGAGTTAAGCATTTATTGTACACACAGTGGCAATAAATGAGACACACACTCAATGAATAAATCCGAGACCAATTTATAAAAATAATACTTCTTTGCATTTATTTTGCAGAACCATTAGGTAAATACGTTTTGCAATAGAATTACTTTTCAATGTAAAAAGTGGACACTGTAATTTTCAGACTTTGCAATTTTAACCTATGGGAGGAAGAAAACATTCAGCATACATATAGGTAATATCGACTTACAAAACCAGTCTTCGGGAGTTAAGGTCAGTATTGGTCTACATTCACTTCAGCACCAACAGTACACCACCAGCAGCACCACCAGGAGGAAAGGGACCGCCAGTTGCAGGGTGCAAGTTCGAGATCAGGCACCCAATACAAATCAAGGGAGACTGCAGCAATCAGACAGAAGCTGCTGATAGGTAAGTAGAAGCAGCTCGGTTGACCAGTCTCTGGGGGTTGAGGCAAGCACTCCACAGGGCCCAAAGCAGCACCAACACTATACCACCAGCGGTAGAGGGGCGGATGGGTGCGGGGTGCCAACACAGGGTCGGTGCCTAATGTAAAGCAACGGAGAAAGGCCCAATCAGAAAAGAGCTGCAGGCTCAGGCCAGAAGGCCGGTCGGAGGAAACCAAAAGCTGGAGAGATAAGTTGTAATGCTTGGGTAAGTAGACCTTTGGTCTTCTTTACCAAGGCCCAGGGCGAATGGGTGCAGGGGTGTCTTTTGGCATTAGGAATGGCTTAACAGAGCAGTTCGCAGTTTAGGGGGTCTCCGTGCAGACGGTGAAGGCGACATCAAGGAGTCTGGGAGAGTTCAGCTCATGTAAATCGAGCTCTGGAGCGCAGGAGAACCTTGCTGGCAGCGGTGAGCCACTTGGACTCAGGCCAGAGACGTCGAGTGCAGGGGTGGTACCGGGGCAGGCTTCACAGTACTGCAGGTCACAGAGTCTTTAGTTTGAAGATGGTTGCTTTTTGAGCAGGTCCGCTGTTCTCGGGAGATCTTGGTCTTTGTTGAAGGCAGGCAGTACTTCCAAGGTTTTGGAGGTTGCTGGGTCGCAGGACAGGTCTTCTTTTGGCATAGGATCGTGTAGGGCTGCAGACAAGGTGGGAGGGCTGGGGCCAAATCCGTAGTTCTCTGCAGTCTACACACTCTATTATGCCCATCTCCTGTGGGAGGGGGGTATAAACCGAGTCCTGATTGGATAAGTCCTGCCATCTTCAAGATGGTGGGCACTGAAAAGTGTACTTCACCATGCCTCCAGCATCTGAGGGGTGGAGTTCGCAGAGGGGAGTACACCTCCTATTCTTTCTAAGTTTTCTCATCTGTCCTGCCGTCAAAAAGTGGGTGAGGGCAGGAAGGGGGCCTGCTCCCTCTTACAGGAGAGGCTGGGGGTGCATTACAAACGCATCAAGGCCTGTGGACCTCCCCACCACAAATGTCTCTTCCTGACCAGGGCACGGTGTGAATACCTCCACCCAGGAAAAGCATTGTTCTCGACTTCTGGACGCACAGGCACTCAACTCATGAGGTCAGAACACTGTCTGGTGGTAGCAGGCTGGCTTTGGCCAGTAGGTGACCACACTCAGGATTGGTAGGTTTCAGGGGGCCCCTCTAAGGGGTCCTCTGTGTGATTTCTTTAATAAATCTGATACTGAAATCAGTGCAGGTTTATGATTCTGAGATGTTTAGTACCAAACATCCCATTCTTCAGTGAAGACATCATGAAGCTGGGGAACTCATGATGTTGAGTGTCCAGCCTATGGACTTGCTATGGCTTCTCTGGTCACTTAACAATATCCAGGAATCAGCAAGGATTTTGCAGCGGGTCATATCTGTTCATGCAGATATGTCCTCACAGGAGATATAGTACACCCTGCCTTAGGGCTAGGGCCTGCTAGAGGGGTGTCTTACCTATATCTCATGCTCTGCCTGTGGGCATGGCACACAGGGATGTGTGCCATGTACTCTTCAGTCAGTGGCAGTGTGCATGTGCTTGGTGAGTGATCCCTTAGAGTGGCACAATTCCTGCTGCAGCCCTTAGGAACCCTCCTTAACCACAAGGCACCTGGTACCAGGGGTACCTTTTAATAGACATTTATATGTGAGCTTAAGTTGTGCCAATGGTGGAAACACAACATGCAGTTTAGGGAAGGAGATCTGTACAGGGGACCATGTGAACCTCCAATCGAAATTACATCATTTTCCAGGCAAAGAGTGGTGGTTACCATGTCCAAAGGAGGCACTTTCCTACATGACCCCCCCCCCCTTCCAAATGAAAGAGGATGAGATCAACCTTCCCCTAGAGAGTCTTAATCATCTAAGTGAAAGTACCTGGAAAGACCATCTGCATTGGCATTGGCAGTCCCAGGTCTGTTCCCACTTCAAAGACTATTCCCTGTAGGGATATAGACCACCTTAGCAATTTTGATTTTCACCTTTGCATTAGCCATCTAAGAGGCCTGTGGTTAGTTTGAACAAGGAAATGAGAGCCAAACAGGTATGGGCTCAGCTTTTCCAGGGATCAAACCAGAGCAAAGGCTACCCTCTCAATGGCACTGCAACGCAGATCCCTGGGGAGTAGCCTTCTACTGATGAAAGCCTCTGACTGGTCTTCCCTGAACTCGGCGGGAGTCCCGAGGTACCGACGGACAGAGCGGGGCCTCATCTACACCCGAGGAAGGTTCCAGGGAGGTGAGGTTTGGACCTTGAACTATCAGGGTGATGATTGCATCCTGCATATGAAGGCTTCGCACCAAGCGAGGTTGTATGGTTCTTCTTTCTTACAGTGCTTAGAATTTTCTTTGGTTATTATGCAGTAGCTTCGATTTGGTCCTGATGAAAGCCTGGATCACTTCCACTCAGGCTGAAACATGTTGACCTCAGAGAAGGAGTCATAGTGCTCTACTATGAAGTAATAGCGGGAGCTTGATTTAACTCCTTCAGGTTTTACTAGGTGTGAGGAAAGAGATATTGTTAAAACATCTTTTCTCATAACCTTTTTATTTCTCACTGCACTGCACCACATAGTTTTTTCATAGTTTTTCTATGTTATTTTGCACATTTTATGGCATGAATTGTTTGCCTTGGTTGGGAATGGCATCCACGGAGAGCACCTGAGCTCGCCACGGAGGAGACCCTTACGTTCTAACGGTCACCCTCAGGGATGTGGCAGATTACCACGTGATAACAATGACTTACAGGGCTTGACAATTTAGCTCTATCAATTGATATAATTTGATGGCAATCATGCTCAGCTCGGATTGCCAGGGATGAAAGAAGACCTTTAGTTAGCATACACATCACCTACTGTGCTTCTCTTCAGACCCCCGGTCCCTTTTTGTAATTGCATTGGTCTTGACCATGGTCATTTATTTGTGATAGGACCACTCCAGTCACATGTTCAGAGGTGGCAGTCTGCACAATGAATTGCTTGGCATAATTTGGAGGTTTCAGAACAGGTGCATAGCACATTGCTTCCTTCAGAGTGACAAAAGCCTTTTGACAGCTATCAGGCCAATTCACCTTTTTGGGCATTCTTTTGGAGCTGAGTTCTGTGAGTGGTTTCACAATGGTGTGATAATCTCTCACAAACCTCTATAGGGCACAGTCAAGTCAAGGAAGGCCATGACTTGAGTCTAGGTAATTGGAGCCATCTAGCCCTGAATGGTCTGGATCTTGGGCTGTAATGGATGCATTTGGCCTCCCTCAACAAGGTAGCCCAAGTATACAATCTTTCCCTGCCCTATCTGGCACTTGATTGCCTTAATAGTGAGGCCTGCACTTCTCAGAGCCTCTAGTACTCTCCCAAGGCGGATCTGGTAATCTAACCAGATGGAGCTAAAGACATCAATATCATATAGATATGCTGCATTTAAAGATTCAAATCCAGCACATACTTTATTTACCAACCTCTGAAAAGTGACAGGTGCATTTTTCAAACCTACAGGCATTACAGTAAACTGATAATGCCCATCTGGGGTTGAAAATTCAGGTCTATCTTTTGTTCCTGGGGTCAGGAATATCTGCCAGTGCCCTGATGTTTGATCAAAAATACTTAGGGACTTGGCAGCTCCCAGCCTGTCAATTAGTTAATCTGCTCTTTAATTGGGTGGCTATCGGTTTTGGTCATGGCATTGAGGTTTCTATAGTCCACAAAAAAACTTTATTTCTTTCTTACCACCCTGGGTTTGAGGCTTGGAGACTAAGACAACTGGGCAGGCCCAGGGGCACTTAGATGGCTCTATGACTCTCATTTCCAGCATCTTGCTTACTTTAGCTTTGATTGTCTCTTTCACATGATCAGACTGCCTGTATATTTCATTTTCGACAGGTAGGCTTTCAACAGTGTCCACATCATGGGTACACCAGCTAGTCTGACATGGGGTCAAAGAGAAGAGCTCAGCAAACCGATTTAGGACTTGCCTGCAATCAGTATGCTGGTGGGCGGAGAGGGTGTCTGACAAGACCACACCTTCCACGAACCCGTACTTTGGATTGTGGGACAGGAGGTCAGGGAGAGGTTCACTCTGCTTCTTGATCCTCATCTGTAACCATGAGCATGGTCACATTTGCCCTGTCGTAGTAGGGTTTAAGAAGGTTGACATGGATGACCCTCTTGGAGTTCCTGTCAGAGCAACGGTCCACCAGATAGGAGACCTGCCCCTTTTTTTCTACGATAGGGTAGCACCCACTCCATTTGTCTTGGAGAACCCTATGCACCACTGGCTCCAAGATCCACACCTTTTGCCCTGGTTGGAATTCAACCATAGCAGCCTTTTGGTCATACCATTGCTTCTGGAGCACTTGGCTGGCCTCAAGCATTTTACTTACTTTCTCCATGTATTCAGTCATCCTGGAGTGGAGGCCAAGCACACAGTCCTCTTTGTCTTGCTTAGGTTAAATGAGAGGTTTCTCCCATCCCTCCTTCACAAGGCACAGTCGTTCCCTGACAGGATGACCAAGCAGAAGTTCAAATGGGGAGAACCCCACTCTCTTCTGTGGTACTTCCCTGTTGGCAAAACCAGGCATGAAAGTAAGACATCCCATCTCCTTCTGAGTTTTTCAGGGAGTCTACCAATCATGGCTTTCGTGGTCTTGTTAACTCTTTTAACAGGGCCATTAATCTGAGGGTGGTAGGGGGTAGTGAACTGGTAGGTCACTCCACATTCCTTCCTAATGTGTTACAGGAAGACAGACAAGAAGTTTGTACCTCTGCCTGACACCATCTCCTTAGGAGAGCCCAACCTGGTAAAGATGCCAATGAGGGTTCTAGCCACTGCAGGGGCAGTGGTAGTCCTAAGGGGAATAGCCTCAGGATACCTGGTGACATGTTCCACTACCACCAGAATATATCTGTTTCCTGCTGCTGTAGGAGGGTGAAGGGGGACAAACAATGTCAATCCCTACCCTTTCAAAGGGAACCTCAACTACTGGAATTGTGGTTAAGGGGGCATTTGGGTGCCCACATGTCTCTCCACTGGCTTGATAGGTTGGATAGGAGTTACAAAACTCCTTTACCTTTTAGTGCATCCCTGGTCAGTAGTAGTGGCTGACTACCCTACTCCAAGTTTTGGTCTGGCCTAGGTGTCCAGCTAGGGGGATGTCATGGGCCAAAGTTAGGAGGAAATGCCTGACCGCCTGAGACACTATAACTCTTCTGGTTGCACCAGGTTTGGGGTCTCCGGCCTCAGTGTTAAGGATTCCTTTCTCCCAATAAGTCCTGTTGGAACCACTGACATCTCCTCCTTCCTGTGCAGCAGCTTGCTGTCACAGGCTTTCAAGAGTGGGGCAGGTTCTTTGCCCCTGGCACAGCTTTTCCTTAGTGGATCCCCCTGGGTCCAAAAGCTCAGCCTGGTAAGGCTCCAGGTCCTGAGGCTCAGTTCCCTCTTAGGCTGACACTTCTTTCCCTGGATGAGAAGGGTCTGGTGTCTGATTGGAAGTTCACTCCCCAGTCTTCCTGCCTTTTCTCTTGGAGGACTGGGCCATTATCCCAGACCCCAGCACCTCTTTTTTCACCCTTGGCTCTGCTATATGCCAAGCAAACAATCAACTGGTATGGATGAAGAGGCTGCTACCTCTTTCTTTCCAGCAATCCCTTCCCCGTCCAAGGACACCATCGCCATGGGGTGGGCTTTTGTCACATTATCACCATTGGGGACTGGAAAGGTCCTTCCAGGCAGATACGGTTCAGAGGACAACAGCTGTTCAGTCACCTTGGTAATGCTGGCACCAGTGTCTCTCAAGGCTTCCACCCTTATCCCATTAATAACGTGATCCTGTCTGTATTTTCGCATGTTAGTGGGCAAGACAGCTAAGGTGGCTATGTCAACATCCCCTACTAGAGCCGTCTCAGTGAGCACCTTGGCATGGCAGTGCTCTATTGAGATCTCATCTGGAGATTGGCAACTGCATTTTCTGCAGATGGACTAGAGGCACGTTTTTGTTTCTTACAGCCAGAGTCTCTAGTTTGGTGTCCCAGTGACCCACAACATGACACTAAGCCTTCTTGGGATCCCAGGTCTTCCCCTGGCACCAACCCTTTGGCTGTGAAGAGTCTCTTGGCCAATCCTCCTGAACAGGTTTTTGGTGGCCTGAAAAAGACTCTTTGTTTTTAGGGTTACCCACATTTCCTTGGGGGGCTGAGGGGGTGTGGCCTCCTTATTTTGATCTCCCCCACCAGGGTAAACTTGGTCACCCTTGTTTTGACCCAGTGGTCTGCCTTCTTCCCCAGATCTTGATGAGAAAGTGGGCCTAGGTCTACCAGGAGCTGATGTAAATTCTCTTGGTAACAATTAATCAAAAGATGCTGATTAATTATCAAATTATAAAGCCCTTCAAAGTCAGGCACTTTGTAACCTCCTAACCAACCTCCTAGTGATTTCTCTGAGTAGTCTACAAAATCTACACTGGTCTGGTTCCGGGTTTTTCATGTCTCCCTGAACCTGATCCTATACTTCTCAGTGGTAAATCCAAAGCCCTCAATTAGGGTACCCTTCATGAGGTCATAGGAGTCAGTCTCTTTCTCAGCGAGTGTCTGGAGTCTATCCCTGCACTTTCCTGAGAACATTTCCCACAGGATAGCACTCCACAGCTTCCTGTGAACTTGTCTGTTAAAACAGGCCCTCTTAAAAGCAATGAACCACTTGGTGATATCATCACCCTCAAAGAATCATGGGACAATACCTTCGGGGATTTTAGAGTCAAAATAATCTACTCTCTCTCTATTTTTGATTGTGCTGCTTCCAAAGATTGATCGTAGGCCCATCTCTTTTCTCTATCATTTTATAGTTAGAAGTTGAGTTTCTAAAGCTGTCCTCTTGGCTAGTCTTTCCAGAGCAAGCTCTGAATGGGCTTCTCTGTCTTGGGGTGTTACACTGTCACTCTCATTGTCAGTGTTTTGATCTTCAGTAAGATCAGAGTCATCTTCTGGATGCTCTTTGTCATACTCTGCCAAATGCTCCTGTAGCTGTTCTTTGGTAGTGTTTGACCCAGTCTTTAGGCCATAGGTTTTGCACAGGCTTAAAAGCTGTTTCATGTTTAGAGACAGATAAGGTGTGAAGTCGAGTTCCTCCGCCTGTATCAGCTCTTCTGAGTCCCTATTTCTAGGACTCATTATCTTTACTAAGTTGAGAACCTTTTTGAAGAGGAAAAAAACCTAACAACACTAGTTTACTAAATACAGTAAGGTTTGGACTTTTAAAAGAGTTGTACTAAAAGGAACCGAGCTAGGGTCCTGACAATTATTTCAAAATTTCAAAAAATAGTTAATTTGCAAAAATACAATTTAACTGCAGGGAATTTTTGGATTTATTCTTGTGTTCACTTATTGTCAGAGTGGTCCAGCAAACCCAAAGTCGTATACCCCACCGCTGATCCACCAAGGTAGGAAGCTCAATAGTGGTCGGCTTTGCCCGTGGGCGGGAGGGGCGGGTGCGAGGAGTCGCAGGGTGGCTCACGGTGGGTGCCGCAAGTGGATTGCAGACGAATTAAAAAAATTAAATTAATTAAATTAAACTTACCTTTCTGCCGGCTCCTGCATCTTCCCTGGAACAGGAAGCAGGCCCCCAGGCTCCCTCCCCTAGTAGCCAGGTACTAGTGGAGTGGGCATGTACTCCATGCAGGCTGCATTGCAGCCTGCGTGGAAAAGGGCAGAGTGCGTATGACTGGTTTGGATGGCCCAAGAGGGCCGACCAAACAGTCTTTGCTCACTCAGGATTGAGCAAACCACTCCTCCCCTACCCTGCTCAAAAAGCAGAGCAGCCCCGCCCACCGGCCCACCTGCAATGTGCAAAGCAAACATAGAATGGTAATAACAAAAAGGTATTACCATTTTTTGTTTTGGCTTTCTTGCACTGCGAGAAAGCAGTGGGGCGACGCTCCTCCTCAGTAGAGGAGGAGTCGCCCCTGAGGAAGTTGGTGCTCTATACACTATACCAAAATGTGGTATAGTGCACAGAGAGTCCAGTGGATCCCCAGAGGCTTTACAGAAGCTAAAGTAGATAATACTAAGGCTCTCTTTTATGGTAGTGTAGACGAGCAGTTAGGCTTACCAGAGGGTGGTGTAAATAATTTGTTGTACACATAGTGGCAATAAATGAGAAACACACTCAATTAATACATTTGAGACCAATTTATAAAAATAACTCTCAGTTTTATTTATTTTACAGAACCACAGAACGTCATCTTAGGTAAATACGTTTTGCAATAGAAATACTTTTCAATGTATAAAGTGGACACAGTGCAATTTTCAGACTTTGCAATGTTAAACTATGGAAGGAAGAAAACATTCAGCATACATAGAGGTAACATCAACTTACAAGACCAGTCTTTGGGAGTTAAGTTCAGTATTGGGCCAGGTTCAGCGCAGCACTAACAGGACACTACAGTGGCACAGGGGCAGCTGTATGCAAAGTGCAAGTTTGAAGTTGAGAGTCCAAAACAAATCAATGGGGACTGGGGCATTCGGAGAGGGGCTGCTTACAGGTAAGTAGCAGTTACTTCGGGGACCAGCCCCCTGGGTTGAGGCGAGGACTGGACAGGGCCCAAAGCAGCACCAACACTAAACCACCAGCAGCGCAGGGTCTGCTAGGTGTGGGGTGGCAACACAGCATCAGGTGCCCAATGTAAAGGAACTGAGAAAGGACCAATCGGCAAAGGGCTGTAAGCTCAGCCCAGGAGGCCAGTCAGAGAAAACCAATAGCTGGAGAGGTAAGTTGCGATGCTCGAGGATGTAGAGACAGCTTTGGTCTTCTTTACTAAGGCCCAGGGTGGACGGGCGCGAGGGTGTCTTTTGGCATGAGGAATGATGTAGTAATCACACTGAGGCAGGTAAGTGGGAGAATGATTAGTTTAATGACTGTCCATCTCCACAGCTTCCAGGGAACAATTAATCTACTGTTCCTTGGAGTTCAAACTATAACATTCCATTGCAATGACTGTGACATTATCAGCTGTGTAGAACAGATTAGTACACAATGTGAAATACATGCTTTAGAAAGACTACTACAAATGGCTTCATGGAGCAGGTTGCGGTTGAGGGATTCTCAATGCAGAGACTGTTGGCGAAGTCGAGGAGTCCGGGCGAGGTCAGCTCTCGGAGGACTTGGGTTCTTGAGTGCGGGGAAACCTTGTTGGGACTGGAGGGCCAGTTGGACTCGGGTCAGAGGTGTCAGGTGCAGAGTTGGAACCGGGGGCAGGCTTCTCGGTTCTACAAGTCACAGAGTCTTTACTTCTCAGGAGATCTTGGTGTTGGTCTTTGTCGAAGGCAGGCAGTCCTCCCAAGGTTTTGGAAGTCGCTGGGCTGCAGGACAGGTCATCTTTTGGCGCAGGTTTGTCTAGACTGCAGACAGGCCGGTAGGGCTGGGACCCAGTCAGTAGTTCTCTAAAGTCTTCTCTGCAGGTTCGACTCTGTGGTGTCCAGGTCTTCTTAGGTCATCAAGAACTGAAGTTCAGGGTCTGGGAATGCCATCTAAATACTACATTTAGAGGCGTTACAAGGGAGTGACAAGTTGTGGTCAATAAGCCCCTTACTTGGGGTGTTTACACCTTCTATTACGCCCACCTCCTGTGGGAGGGGGACATAAACATAGCAGTGATTGGATAAGTCCCACCATCTTCAAGATGGTTGGCACTGAAAAGTGTACTTCACCTCGTCTTCAGCACCTGAGGGGTGGTGTTGGCAGAGTGGGACACACTCCTATTCTTTCTAAGTTTTCCCACTTGTAGTCCCACCAAAAAGGGGGTGAGGACAGAAATGGGGAATGCTCCCTCTAACAAGAGAGGCTAGAATTGCATTACAAATTTGGCAAGGCCTTTGAAGCTCTCCACCACAGATAGCTCTTCCTGACTAGGTGGAGGTGTTAACATCTTCGTCGAGGAAAGACATTATTCTTGACCTTTAAGTGTCTAGTCACTCACCCCATGAGGTCAGAACACTTTTATGGTGCTAGTAGGCTAGCTTAGGCTATTCGGCGACCACACTAAGGATTGGTAGGTTTCAGAAGACCCATCCAAGGGGTCCTCTTTATGCAATCAGTAATAAATCTGACACTGGAATCTGTGCAGGTTTATTAGGATGAGATGTTTGGTACCAAACATCCCATACTTCAGTGGAGCCATCATGGAGCTTGGTAACTCATAATGACGAGTGTCCAGCCAGCCCATGTACTTACTATGGCATCTATGGTCACTTACATTATCGAGGAATCGACAAGGATATTGCAGGGGCATATCTACTCATGCATATATGTGCTCACATGAGATATAGTGCACCCTGCCTTAGGGCTAAGGCCTGCTAGAGGGGTGTCTTACCTATATATCATGCAGTGTCTGTGGGAATGGCACACAGGGATGTGTGCCATGTCGACTCTTCAGTTTTGTCTGCACCAAGACAGGCAGGTTGCAGTGATAGTGTGCATGTGCTTGGTGAGGTGTCCCTGAGGGTGCCACAATATGTGCTGCAGTCCTTAGAGACCCTATTTAACCACAAGGGCCTTGGTACCAGGGGTAGCTTTTCTTATATGTGAGTGGTGCCCTTTGTGAAAACAAAAGGTACAGTTTATGGCAGGAGATCTGGCACAGGAGACCTGGTTGGCAGGAACCCTGTGCACTTCCTGTCGAAACTACATCATTTTCCAGGCAAAAATTGGGTGCTAACCATGTCCAAATGAGGCACTTTCCTACATTTTTTCACTCCCTTATCTTTGTTCTCCTCCTTGCTCTAACACACCTTTCATTGTACCTTACATCTCTCTCTCAACCTCAACCATTTTAGAACCCTACCTCTCTCCGTCTCTCTTTACTTTTTTCTTGCCTCTAGCTCTATTTTCCTAAATCTAAAACCTTACCAATCTTACTCCTTTCCTCTTCCCCGTTCTACCTCACTGTATCTTTTTTTCTGACTAGCTTGCATTTCTCCTTTTACCTTAAATCCATCTTAACCTCACCTATCTCTCTACCTCATCTCTATCTCCTGTCTTTCTTGCCTTCATCTCTTTCATAAACATATAACATCCTTTCAACCATTCAATACGAAGGGTCCCCCAGGGAACCGATGAACATCGGAGCACCTTATAAGTTCACATTAGGTTTGAAGCGCTAAATAAATAGGGCAACCAAACTATCCAGAAATATCCTGCGCCCTTATAAGGGCACGGAAAGCACAAAATGTCTAAATGTACTAAATGTCTGGCAGATACTAGTAGTTTTTTTGCTGTTTTGGTCTCCCCTTGTTTCTGAAAGGTTTGGCATGTAAATGATTATTTGTGGGACTTCACAAGGGAATGAAATAGCTGAATCTGAGTAAAGATATTCAAGGTTTGCTTGAACAGGAGCCCCAAAATTATTTTTGCATGGGGCCTCTAAAATCCCTAAAATGTCTCCTCTCACTCTCATTCTCTCTCTACGCTATAACCTTTGGAGAGCAGGGAGCAGTGGCACTAAATATAGGGTTGAGGGACTGCCCACTATGGGCATGGTTATGCCCTCGCCCCAACTAAAGGTGACTACAGTCTTTCTGCTCCCCCTGGGGGTCAGTGTGGGATAATCTGACCTGGTCTGACCCTCCAAGGGGGCAGAGAGACCATTAGATGTGAAAGATTTATTTTTAAATATAGGGGAGGGGGGCAGCCCATCATGGGCATTACTATACCCCCACCCCTATTACATGGGACAACAGTCTTTCTGCCACCCCCAGTGGAGGGCAAAAAACCTACTAGATGCCAGGGAATTATTTTTTAATTTGGGGATAGGGGCTGCCTGGCATGGGAATGGCCATACGTTCCCCAAGTAAACTGGGCAGCAGTCTTGCTGCGCCTTGGGGGTATATGTTGGTAATTACCCCTGATCTGCCCTCCCTGGGAGGGGCAGAAAGCCCACTGTATGGAAGTGTGTAGTAAATAAATCCAGGAGGCAAAATAGGTGCAAGTAAGTGGATTATAACACAGCATTATGCATTTTTCATAAAATAATGAATCCTAACTTCCGGCACTACCCTCACCTTTAAAACCTCAACTGTCTTACTGCTTCCCTGCGAACTAAAGCATCCCATCCCAATGGTAAGTGAGAGGAAATTTGATTCTTTTGGGTGTCGTTTTTACATCTGGGCCAGGAGAGTTTGGCTAACTCCCAATATAGTCCCACTTGCAATGGTTAATGTCTGCACTTTTTCGACTTGGGTACACTGTCACTACCTACCAGACCCAGATAGTTCTGAAAACTAGACATCTGGCGGAGTCCAACGTGGTGTGATTTGCATGCATCCCGCACCATTTTCTTACCCACAATGCCCTGCAAACCTCAAACATTGTCAATAAAAATAGTCCCTCACTTGTATGGGTGGGCCAACAAACCTTGAAACAAAAGGCCCAAAGTGATACATGGAGAGATCTACAATATGGGCAGCTGGGAGATTTGAGGCCCTGCTGGGCCACCACCCTTGGAAACGTACCAGCCACAGACATTCCACGGTGGTGTGCATTGCATGAATCCCACAAGTTTTTCTTACCCACAATTCCCTGTATACCTCAAACATTGCCTAAAAACACTAATTTTCCTTAGATTTCTGTGATAAATAATAAATCTCTAACACCCATCAAACCGAGGTCATTAGGAGTCCCCATGTAAGGTCTCCCGTTCAGCTACAGTGCACGACATCTAACATGGTGACTGTGAAACTCTGATGTGCTTCCGCTTCTGGTCGCTAAGTCAGGCGAGAGAGAGCGGCAGGTTGTGAGGCGAGAGGAAGGCCGGGACCAGGGGTCTGACGACTGCAGCTTCGGCTATGGCTGTGGCTACGACTGCGACTGCGGAGGGATGAGTCACGGCAGGTGAAGAAAGAGGTGAGCTGAAGCAGTGATAAACACGAGGGTATTAGTGACCCCTTGCTGAGTGAGAGCCCAGGCACCCGCGGAAGCGGCCCAGCTAGGTCTGGGCACGACTTGCTGGAAACTGGCAGCTCCCGCTTGACACTTGGTTTGAGCCCGTGCTCCAGTCTGCATATTCCAGACCGCCCTGCAGTGATTCACCCCCCCACTTCTATACTCCGGGGGGGGGTGATCAGTAAGGAGGACCCTGGCAGCAACACGCGGCAGAGCGCGAGGAGGCAGAGGGCTGAGGTCAGAGCAGCCAGAGCAGCGGGGGCGGCAAAGAGTTGGTTCACTCTCCTGGCCAGCTCTCTGGTTAGTTAGCAGTCAGCAGTTGAAAAACTGTCCATTGGCCCCTGACACCGGTTTCAGGTTACCAGGCATTACCAGGCATGAAGCACTCTGTATCAGGCTTCTCGGCTTCTAGTCTCCCCCTCAGTGCTAAGCCAGGAAAACCAGGGTAGCCAGGCAGGGGGAGCACTTCCTGTAAGGGGGTCAAGTAATTAAAGAGGTAGATTAAGTTAGGACTCAGCGAAGGCACGATAAATAACAAAATATAAAAACAAAAAAGCAAACAAACAGCAGGAAAAAGGGAAGAAAAAAAATCAAGACACAGACAAGAAAAGTAGCATGCGCAGCGGCTGTTTCTAACCATGGCAGAGAGAGGCAGAGAGCGTACCTAGGCGGAGCCACGGATGCGACCTGGTTTTCTTGGTGTAGTCTGGGGTCTGCCCTACAGTGCCCCCGCCACACGCTATACCTGTTTGTAGGCTGTGCATCTAATATCTGACTCAAACACCAACGCTCTCTGAGCTGTTTAATGAGCTCTGATGATTAAGACAGGCACATCTGAAGAGGCCCCAGTACTTAGAGTCAACATAAGCAGCACACAGGTGTGCCCTCAGGAACTCGGAAGCAAGAGGGTGAAAACCACTCACAGGAAGAAACAGGCATTTGCCAAAAGCTGGAAGACAGTCCACAGGATTTTTCTACAAAGAAGAGCTATGGTGATAAGAGGCAAGCGGACTAGGCAGATGCCACAGAGGAGAGACCAAAAAAGGATGCACATAATTCAGGAAGATGGCACTGTCAAAAACCTCTTTTTGATCAGTGGATTAGCAGAGTCCAGCGATACTGACAGGGACCAAGACACAAGATACAAGACATCAACATTAACGGAATATTTCTCAACTTTAGCCAAGGGGACATCCATCCCGTTGAAATGCCACACCCCATCAGGGGCAAAGTATACCATATTAAAAACATTTACAGACATAAAGGAGTCTCAAACAGTATATTTGGCAAAAGAAAATCTTTCAACAGAAAGCCAGAGGATTTCAACCCCTAAATGACTTCAATCCCTATGAAAGATTCATTCTGCAGTCTAACCTCTAGTTCAATTCCCATTGCAACCATCTGTCCCAGGAGTGGGAGCGGGGAAGTCCAGCAGGAGCAGGATTGGATACTTGGATGGAGTACAAATCAACAGCAAGAAGAAAAAAAATCAATAACAGTCACTGCGGATGTACACACAAGAAAAATGGCAATCAGTTGGGTATAGTCAATCCCACACCCGTGAACACAAGTGACACCAGAGATCTAGAACCATCAACCCAGCAAGGATACGGAACAAAGAACTTCCTGAGCCCATGTTCTATCGAAGATCTGGACCTCTCACAACAAGGACAGGATGCAAGGAAACATCAGAAAGACCTCAGCTCAAGCTTAAATCCTTGACTTTCACACCCGTCGCAATACATGGTAATTCCTCGCAAGATGGCTAATTTTTTAGCTTGGAGCTTACCGAGGACCAAGACAAACTGCTGTCCTTAATAAACACGACGTTAATGGCAGCAAACAACGCCCTCATCTGGCAGTCAAACAAACTAGAAATTCAGGTGCATATAAGTCAAACACAAGGTCTCGCAATTGTGAAAACCTCAGATAAATTGGACAACATAGAAAAAGGTCTCAAGGTCAGAGAGTGGCATTGCACAGACATTGTGGAGAAATTAACAACACTCACCGAAGTCATGGTATCTATGACAAATGAGCTGAGGAACTTCACTTCGCCTACACAAGGAAATCCTTACAACGCGAAAATAAGTCTTTAGTTAAAAGGCCAAGCACGGGTAGGAAATCATGCATAACACCTAAAAGGGTTGGATGAAGAAAAGAACAAGACAACAGGCCTCCTCCCCAACTCCTGTCATCTTCAGCACAACTCACTCACAGGCAAAACAGAGCCTCACACAACAAACAAATACCTAATGTTAGAAGGCAAATCGCAAGATAACGCAATGCAGAGGGAGCAAAAAGAAGAACCAGCAAAGGGGTCCTCAAAACTTAAAACAGTAAAAAAAAATTACCTGGGGCAACCAAGTCAGGCGACGTGTCAATCATTGAGTTAACAACAATACAGGAAACACAAGGACCCGGTAATCAAGGGATAACCACAAGTAAGTTGTCACGACGTGCATAAAAGAGATTAAAAAAACAACAGAAGTGCCGAAAGACAGCCCCGGCACGCTTCCGCAGATCCAATAGCAAAGCCAAATTTGAATCAGGATGGGCAACTAAACATGAAGCTATACTCATTCATCACAAAGACAAAGGAGCAAAACAAACTTTTTGGAGAAGGGCACACAATGGGAACGATCACAATTACACCAGCCATTACATCAGGGGCAAATCCCAAGGGACCAGAGTTGGTCTGGAACTCAAAGATCTTTCCACATGGGCAGGATGATGGAGGCCGAGAAGCCCAGCACAGGGACCAGGAAGAGGCAGCTAAGAGTGGTTCACAAGCAACAACAGAAATTCGATTGAAAAGCACCGCCTGCCGCCTACCTAATGAGACATTCTACGTAGGAATAAAATACCCACAGACTGCGAGGGATAATACACCAAACTCCATCTGCAAAAGCAGTACAGACAAACCATATTTCAACTGTTATACAAATCAAAGGGTAGGCATGACACACTTAATCAAGCAAACCTAGTGAGGCTCTCTCAACATATACCATCATTGACAGAAATAACCAGTGTAGATATGGTTAGTGTACAATTTGAATCCAAAGAGAATAACAACAACCAGGAAGATACCGCAGTGACCTGGAAAAACCATCACAGAGCAGAAGCAGTTCTCAGGTATAAAGAAACCTTTGAAAATTGGGGTATAGCAACAGACGAATCAAAGCAAGAAAAATACCCTCTTATGTTACTCCAACCTATAGACGTAGTGAAACCCTCAAGGAAAGCCAAGGAAAATTCACAGAGTGTATTAAGAGGCATTATGAAAACACAATTTGTTCAGAATTATAAAAACTTGAGTATATCGGTAAGAATCCAGGAGGATGCGATCACAAATATAATAGTAATAGATGAAGCACTTAAAAATCCCTCGATGGAGGGTGCAACACTGCAGGACAAGCAGTGAGACCGCGTATATCACTCATCATTCCTGATGCCAGAGTGGTCCCACAAGAACAGCGTAATACAAACCCGCTCAGGGACACAACGATTGAAATTCAGTGTACCAACCAAGATAACCAGTCTGGTATTAAAATTGTTTCCTGGAACATTGCTGGTATCCACAGAGCCCTAAAACACGAACCAGCAAAAAAGAAACTGCTAGCAGGTGCCATTCTATGCCTGAAACCTGGGCAACAGAGCCCACACATCTGGAAGGCTTCACCGGCTTTCATAAACCAGCAATTAAACGCCATCGGTATGGCGGGCCGTCAGATGGGATTTCAACTTATATAAAACACGCAAAAGAATTAACAAGAAGGAAAATAAAAACAGAGTCAGAAATGCTGCAGGCATTTATAGTGGGTGGAGATGGGGGGAAAAGGGAGGTAGATCTTCATGGCTAATAATAAACGTATATCTCAGCACCAACAGACAGTCAACATTGGAGGCAACAAGAACTACACTCACCTCAATAGAAGAGATCTTATGCACATATTTGCTACCCACTAGGGTGATCATGGGCGACTTCAACCTCAACTATTTAGGGATGAAGATGAATGAAACAATGCACTTAACAAGCTCAGAAAAAATCTTTAATAATTTCTTACAAAATTACGATTTTAAGTCAACTGAGGAATTATACAAATATTTTTATCAGAACTTACCGGAAATAGCCACATACAATAATTGCACAACAATCGACAACATTTCCTTGTGTAATCAACTCAGTCAAAAAATGGCTCATTTTGAAATGAAAATGCACGAAACAAGCGCTCAGGCGATCCTTCAGGTAGCACTCAGTATCCACATTAAAGAACGGGAACAAGCCTCCAGCTCAGCCCACTCCAGAGGCGTTGAGGAATAGTCACTAATCCTAAGGATAAACTGGAATGGGCAGAAGGCCACTATACTAAACTCATGGAGACATGACCAAGAATGCAGAAGGACCACCCTACTTCCGAGTACACCGAGGAACACTTGGGGACATGGATTTCATCCCTGAAAACAACCCTCTGCAGAAGTGCGAAGGAAACCTACCAAGTACACGTTACATCTGCTACATAAATCTGGCAAGATAATATAAAACTAAGTGAACTAACACGTCATTTTAAAAAAGGCAAAAAGAATTTTCCGTATTGCTGGCACGCAAAGCACATGGCACAAGTATAGAGAACTCAATACTGAGCGCAAACACTGTTATGAACATTTAAACAGAATAATCTAGAGGAAGAATGGATCAAGATTCACAAGCTATCCAAACATCACAAACTTTGGCAGGTCTGGCAATATATTGCCAGGCTGAAAAACGATAAAGTGGATCGGCGTAACTCACGCCTATGTGTGTTTGAGTCACATATCCATAATCTACTTAGAAAACAAAGACAGCATTCAACTTGGAAGCACAGTGGAATGCCTAGCCAGGTGCACAAATTACGAAGATGAGCCCATGCCAGAAGCCAGGAGTGAAAAGCAAGAGGGTCCAGCCACCAAAAAGATAAGAAAAAAGATTAAAAAAGACGGGGCACCCGGTCCCAATGGGTTACCGAGAGGGATGTTTAGAGAAGGCCCGGCATATTGGGAAGGAGTCCTATCTAACCTATTCACCGAATGTTGACTGCAAGCCAAAGTTCCAGACTCATGGCGCAGCTCATTTTTAGAACCAATATTCAAGAAAGAAGACAATACAGAACCAAAAAATTATAGATTGATGTCTCTCATGGACCTCGAAGAGAAAGCCTATGCAAGCACCTTACTGGCAGAGTTGAATAGGTGGATTGAAGATAAAGAAATCCTCCCCCATACCAAACTGGGTTTTGCAATGGAGGCACAACAATTTACAACATAGTAGCTGTATCTTACGAATGTATGACATTACAATGCATACATTTACAACGCATGCCTTTACAACGCAGTTTTTACATCGCAACATCCATTACAACGCAAGATTTTGAAACGCATGCCATCACAACGCATTTTTAGAAACTACATTTACAACGCATGTCACTACAACGCATGCCATTACAACACATATAACTTTTAGGGCAACAGTAGGGTAAGTGTTGGATAGTGTAGGGGTAAAAAATACTATTCCCACTCCAGTAAGTGCAACAGTAGGGTAAGTGTTGGATAGTGTAGGGGTAAAAACTACTATTCCCACTCCAGTGAGTGCAGCAGTAGGGTAAGTGTTGGATAGTGTAGGGTTACAAATTACTATTCCCCATTGCTTACCTTATAATGCGTTGTAATGGCATGCATTGTAGTGACATACGTTGTAATGACATGCTTTGTAGTGACATGCGTTGTAATAGCTGCGTTGTAATGGCATGCGATGTAAAGGATATTGCGTTGTAATTACTGCATTGTAAAGGTAGTGCGTAGAAATGACTGCGTTGTAAAGGTTGTTTTCCGTATGTTACTTGAACCAGCAAGCCAACATTAAAAATAAAAAAACAGTCTTTGCCTATTTTGTAGATTATTCTGCAGCTTTCGATGGGGTCTCTTGACAGAAGCTTTGGACCAAGACTGTCAAATCCCCGTAGAGCTCCTCAACGCAATCATCTCGCAATATACCAAAACTTGGATTAAAGTCAAGCTAGCAGATAACACAACAACAACAAAAAGGCTTCACAGACCGGGGCCTAAAACAGGGCTGCGTTCTTGCCTGACACTTTCAACTTATACACAGCAGATGCTTCAAAATGCCAACCTTGCAAGCCCCAAAATAGGCCTTAACAAGTTCCAAATATTGCAATATGCAGATGATCTACTAGTGATGGACCACACCAAAATTGGCCTACAAAGCGGTCTAAACGCCTTAAACATCTATAATGAGACCAATAATTTAGCTATAATTTCACACAAGACTAAAATAATGATTTTTGGGCATTGCACAAAAAAAGCGTTGCTCAAATGGAATGTGGGCAGAGAGACAATTTCCTCTACAAAAACCTATCACTATCTTGGAGCTTGGCTTAGCGAATCTGGAAAAGCGACTCTCCACTTATATAAAATGAATTCCAAAGTACATTTGACAATTTATGCTTTGTGTAAACTGCACAAAAAACTGCAAAGTCCAATGACAGTCCCAATAAGAAAGGTAATACAATCCAAAATAAGGGCAATAGCGGGGTACGCACAGCAGGGTTTCCCAGGCAAAATGGACAGCATATTAGAGAAAGCACAATGCCAGGTGTATAAAGGCATATTCAAGCTACCATAATACACCTGCAGTAGCTTGATTCACCTGGAGTTTGGAATGGTGCAACAAAACCAAGAATGCATGGTAAAGCAGGCAAAATATTATTACCAAGTCTTGAAAGCTCATATAGGAAGTGTAAAGAGCATGTTAAAACCAGCGGCGGTTCCTTTAAAGGGGCACTGGGGCGTTGACCCCCTACTGCAGTGAGCCATCACCTCGATGGCTGCCTCAATTTTACAATTTAAATAGCCCCTTACCTCCATGCTTTTTAATTCCTTAAGGGGCAGGGCTGGTGCTGTCAGGAAAGACGTATGTGGGTGAGACGAGCTGAAACCAAGCTGCCCATGTCAGATGGGCCGGTAGGGTTGTTTCGGCCAGCCAGACGTTCGCAGTTCAGCCTTTCACATTGAAGGCTAGCATGGAACAGAGTCAGCAAAGACACAGCCCCATCAGTCTTTAATGGAGCGTTGTGCTCGCATGCCCCAGCCAATCCAGGCACTGCTGGTATGCTGTTTAGAATTATAAGCAGCATAAGAGCAGTTCTTTAATTGGCTGGGGAGCTCGGGTTTATTTTCCCAGTCAGTAAACTGATTACCCATAAGTCTCTACTCATTAAAGCAACCGCTCTGTGGAAGGATGAAAGGTGGAGTCGTACTTGTCTTGATCTTCAGCGCACAGAGGCATCTCAGTAGCCATGGCTCAATCCACTGAGCTGAGTCCACTGGTGAGACAAAAATCTTTCATTAATTATTTGGCATTACTACTAAATAAAGTTTGGTGCAGCGTGCACCTCCCTCTGGGTGCGATGTCTCATTAGGTGCGCCACTTTGGGGTCTCTTTTTGGGGCCCGAGTGGCGAGGTGCGTGGGCAGAGTGAGTTTTGGTTCTAGGGCCTGTGGGGAAGGGTTGCTATGCGGAGAGGTGTCCGGTCTGAGGCCCGATTAGAGTGCCAAATGGTCGCCTTAAATGCCTTCCTTCTTTCATAGCGGCTAAAATGTAAGGTATTCAACCCTCGGTGTTCGCGCATGTTCCCCGGCTTGGAATCGCAGGCTGGCTTTTGGTCTGTTGAAAATGATTTCATGTTGTCTACCGTGATCGGCAGAGACTTTCATTTTAAGTACAAACCCAGCTGGAATACGAAGCGGTGGGATCGCCTGAATATGCTGCGTGGGTTTTACTGCTGAAGTCATTTCCTATCCTGTGAATAGCTCTCGGTGCCCATGGAAGTCTGTTTCCAGTGTCAGGCTTTCTGTAAACAGAACAGCTTCCCTGTTATGTGCGCAGCCGAACCACCTTTTTCAAATAGTGCATTATTGTTATTTTTGAAAGAAACTAAAATTCAGAACATTTTATGCCTATTAAGTTGTTTTTTTTACTAAAAGAATCTTGCATTTCAGAGTGTTTAAAAGTTTCGTTTTATGCCACTGTTGATCTGCTGGTGACCTCTGCCTTTCTATGTGTGTCACCGATAGCCCTGGGTGATTGTGTCTGTAGCAGGCCAAGGGGCGGAGGGCTTTGAGAGAGGAAGAGCATTCCTCAGAGCACATTTTCAGTAACACTCCTGCGCCTCTTGCTGAGATGGAAACAACTTCTCGGGGAGTGTTTGCTTGACTGCTCCTGTTCCCATGCTCTCTGCTTCTTTATGGCGCTCATATACTCATAAATCAATGTGTGTTTCAGACATTACCCCTTGGGCTGCTGCTGAGGAGCCATTTCACACCTTTCCAAGGACACATACCGGCGTGTCCTTCACGGAGTTATCATGTGCTCAGAGTATTAGTCAGACGTGTTCTTCACGGCACTATCATGTATGTGCTCAGAGTATCTGTCAGAAGGGCCCTTCACAGCGCCCACATCTGCTCAGAATATCTGCAATGGCGCCGGAATGGGGCTTCTGCCTTACATCAGTGCTTGCCCCAGGTTTCTTTTGGTTTCATACATGCCAGGGCAAGAGGGAAACCATTCTAGGATCAGCATCCCTGCTCTCCAGCGACCCTGCAACGATAGCTGTATCTCGAGTTAATCTCTCGTCGTCCTTATGCTACTTGTTTCCAAATTGGGCACAAGGATTCAGAAGAAGATGATATCTCACATTTTACTCCTGAGCAATATATGGAACCAATAATAACTTGTTTCCTAGAAAGTGATTTCCATCACAGTTTTTGTAATAAATTACCTTTCAGCAGCCTCTGTGTGCCTATAAACCACTGCTCATTTTACATCTGTTCCATACTCGTGGATTCTTTGCAGTATGCAGCCCCAATGCTCGTCACACCACAAGTCATTATCATATGAAATCTCTTTATTGATATTTTATTGATGCCATTCACAGTTGCTTTATTATCCTTGCTTTCTCAGATTCGCTTACAAATCCACTATTTGCCCACTCTTTTTTTCAAAAATTTCTCTGGCAGCACACCCTCCGAACCTTCCTTATGGCAGTCGGGCTTGCTCCCTACACTCGCTCGCCGCCAGCTACTCACCCAGAACTTTTACACTGCACCACTTTCAAATTTCACCAGCCACCACTGGTTAAAACCCATCTATGAAGGGACAACTAACCCATGGCAAACTTACATGCAGAAAGCAGTGGAAACATTGGGTCTGGCAACAAAGAATTTGGGACAAGAGGGCCTAAACAATGCACTTAATTAACAAATTTACCAATTGTCACACAAAACAGACTTAGCAAACTACATAGCTGGGGGAGGTCTCCCTGGGCTGATTACATCATATATGGAGCAAGAAATACAGCCGGACTTGAGACAAGTGTTGGGGAGAAAGGCCCAAAAAAATATTCAATGGGCCAGACTAGTGCCCCTTCCAATCAAAGAACTAAACCCTGGATGGAAAGCCCTTGCTTTTTATAACCAGGTGTATAATCTGCAACTATAAAACGGAATCCCTGCTGCATTTGGTGTGCTGTTGCCCTGGCCTGTCACAGTGTCATCAGAAGCTGCTAAAACCGATGTGTCTACCCAAAGGAGCTCGGACATGCAAAGAAGTGGTATTGGTTCTGTTCTCCGGCACCGCACCCACAGACTTGGCCAAATTTGGGAGATATATGGCCAAGCTGCGCGTCAGACTAACCGAGAAAGAATGTTCGGAAGACACCACAGGAGTTTGAACAGCAGCAATCCATCAATTAGAAAACAGATTCGTTTTTAAATGATCACATCATAGTTTTAAATCACACACGGCACCTTGTCACTTTAAATCCAGCAGCGTTCATATATCAGGGGGGCCATTTTTTCTGTCCTTTAAGTCGGTCGTACGATACTCTTTGCCATGGAATTTGATATTGATTTTCTTTTTAACTAGTAATGCTGCTTATATAATGTTTTTTAATATGAGAATAGAATTTTCCTTACAATCGCTATCAGACAGAATTTTACTTATGTGTTCTTTTTACAGATGTAAGATATATTGCAAATAATTGTAAGCAATTGTGCAATAAAAGAATTCCACTTCAGACCCCCATTGACCTTGGTTAGATCAGCTCTTGAGATGGGCAGTAGGCTCAGCTACAGAAATAGGACAGTGTTTTTATCGGCATAAGCGGGGTAATGCTGGGTGGTAGTAATTTTTTTATTTAGTTCTTACAGAAATGTAAGGAAAATGTGTGATTTCAGGCAAAGTTTGAGGTTTGCCCGGCATTGTGGGTAAAAGAAACCATGTTATCGACACACGGCACACCACCCTGGACTCACCTAGGTGTCGGATTTTCAAAAATGTGCAGGTTTGCTTAGGTCGCCCCTGAATTAGCGCCTAAAATCCACAGCTACCCACTTTGCAGTAAACAGATCAGTTTTGAGTGGTAAATGTGATGTATTCATGTTTTGCTTCGGCCCATTTTCTGTCGGAGACACTAGGCTTACCAACACAAGTGAGGTACTATTTTTATCAGACGACTTAGGAAAATTCTAGGTGGAAGGAAGTTTGTGGCTCCCCACAGAATCCAGAACTTTTCATCACAGAAATGTGAGAAATATGGGATTTATTTATTCAAAGTTTGAGGTCTGCAAGGGAATCTAGGCAAAACAACCTGGTGAAATCCACAAATGTCAATCCACTCTGGATTCCCCTAGGTGTCTAGTTTATAAAAAATTGTGGGTTTGGTAGGTTTTCATAGGTGCCCCCTGAGTTAGGGCCCAAAATCCAAAATTACCCACTTTGCAAAAAAATGGTCAGTTTTGAGTGGAAAAATGTGATGTATCCAAGTTGCATTTTGAGCCATTTCTTGTTGTGGGCACTAGGCCTACACACACAAGTGAGGTACTAGTTTTTTTATCAGAAGACGTGGGAGCATAGCATAGTACAATATTTGATATTTCCGATTGGAATTTGTTGCATACCCTCTAAATCAAATGCCATATGGGTATGCACAAATTCAGAGATGTACAAATAAACACTGCTCCTAAACTCAATATCTTGTGTCCCATCAGAAATACATAGGTTACCTTGATACCTATTTTTCACTCTCCATATTTCACTATATGAATTCGCCTAGTCTCAGTACACAATGAAAAACCATTGTACAGTGCAGCTCATAATATATATCCCCACAACCGAAGGGGTCTAGCAAAGGTAATCGTACATTGCTTTTGCAAATCAGCCATCATGAGAAACAGTTGCAGATGTAAACATTGTCATAAATGGATGTTTTTTCCTACTCGTTAACAATATTTCTTTATTTCAACAGTCAGTTTCTTTGGGCAAACCTTGCTGAATTTGGACTTTTTGTCTACTTTTCAGAAATATATAGCTTTCCTGGATCACCCATGGGTTTTACTCTAGTTTCCACCACAAACTGTAAGTAGGTTAAAAGCACAAAGAGTAGGAAGGATGGGCTACCTCTTTGAAAAATGCCAAAACTGTGGTACAAAATTAGGTTTTTTGATTCAGCTCTGCATGTTCCTGAAAGCTGGGAAGATGGTTACTTTAGAACAGCAAACGTGGACTTATGTCATTTTTATGGAAGAAAACACACTTTCATCTAGAGACATTTTTTCTTATTTTTTACCAAAAATTAAAAATGCAGCTATAAGTTGGCTATTTTTTCTGCACCCTCCAGGGGATTTCACAAACCCTGGGTATCTTTAAAATTCCCAGGATATTGGAAAAAAGGACACAAATTTGCAGTGTGTACTTTATGTGGACAAAATGTTATGCTAGCCTATGTTATGTTATGTTATGTTATGTTAATGAGATTTGTAAAGCGCACTGTTACTGTTAGGTGTCCTGGCGCTGAAATGCATTGCCTACTGGTTAAGAGGTTGAAATGGTAAGTGAAGGGAGCTTTTAGCAGAAAAGCCAGGTTTTAAGACCCCTCCTAAACTCCAGGAGGTCAGAAGCCTTTCTCAGCTGCAAGGGGAGATTATTCCAAAGTTTAGCAGCACAATAAAAGAAACTTCTGCCTCCCCAACAAGCTGTTTTAACACGTTGAACTTGTACCTGCCTTGCTGAGATTGAACGGAGTGCCCTGGAAGGGGTATACCAGAGTAGATGTTTCCTCATAAACTCTGGCCCGCATCCCTCCAGGGTTTTGAAAACAATGCAAAGGGCCTTGAATTCAATCCGCTGTCTCATAGGTAGCCAATGAAGGTCCCTAAGTCCCTTTCTTATAGATACAAACTTAGGGATACCCAGAAGGAGTCTGGCAGCAGCATTCTGTACTGTCTGTAATCGACTAAGCTGCCTTTTATGGATATTGATGTACAAAGCATTGCAATAGTCTAGGCGGGACATAACCAGTGCTGTGACTACTGTTCTGACGCAGTCGTCAGGAAGAAAACGTTTGATTTTCCTCATAATCCTGAGTATAAAAAAGCAGGATGAGACCACCTTACTTATTTGATCAACAAAGGACAGTCTGGAGTCTATCATAACTCCCAGATTTTTTGCTTTATCCGTGGGAGTTGGAAGTGAACTCAGGGATTGAGGCCACCAACTAGGTGACCAAAGATTTGAGGGTTTACCAAGGATGACCACCTCAGTTTTTCCAGCATTAAGCTTCAGACAGTTTGCTGTCATCCAACCGGCAATGGATTGCATACAATTGTAACAATCCCGGCCAGCCTCATCCTCTTTGCCTTTTTGAATGGACATCACTATTTGGGTGTCGTCGGCATAAGAGGTAGGTTGGAAGCCAAAAGAACGGATGATAGCTGCCAGAGGAGAGACGTATACATTAAAAAGTGTGGGACTAAGCGCCGAGCCCTGGGGAACCCCACAGGGCAAGGAAAAAGGTTTAGAGCAATCTGTCCCAATGTCTACAGTTTGATGTCTGTCAGAAAGAAAGGATTTTAAAAGAGCAAGTGCACAAACTTCCCCAAGTTCCTAAATAAGGGCTCAGCACAGGGGCTGAAAGAGGAGGGGGCACTCCCAACAGTTAAGGTGTTAATGAAATCTAGATTCTCCTATCACAAACATTTAGATAATCTACATTGCTCTGAATATTTAAATTTTTCATAGATTGGCAGATTGTCAAACTGATAGGGGATGGGGATGCTGAGACTGTGAGAAACAAAATATAGGCGATGAGGCCAGATAAAATGTAAATCATGAAAAGCTAAATGAAAGAAGCAAGCATTAAAAAACAATAGGTATGGCTTTAATCTCTATGACATGCAAACAGATACATGCAGAAGTGCGCACAGACTATTTGTGCAATGTCTTCATGTAACCTGCCTCTTTCTGTGTCTCCTATGTCTGTTGGTTTGGATTATTTGTGTTATAGTCCAAAGAGGGTACAGGGGGACTGACCTGTTGCCAGAGCAGAATGATGAATCGGGTAGAGTTGTTAGACTTTTACTGATAATTTGACCGACCTCAGAATTGGGGAACCGGTGACCAGAGATGGCAAAGAAGGATGAGAGTGTTCTGGATGTGGAAAAATGGAGAGAAATGGGACAGGCAGATCTAGACTATTAGAAGAATATCAGGGCTAGAATGTTGGGATATGTTCCATGAAATGTTGGGGCATGCCAGCCAGGGATCAAGATGGCAAGCCAAGTCAGCTTCCTTCTTTCTGCCTCAGTGTCTGAGGGTGATACATGAAACTTACCAGCCATGTGGTATCTTCAGGAGGGTACAGCAAGGAGCAATTGAAATCTGCCCATTAACATCTCCCACTTGGTATGTTTGGTCTGTAGCCATCTACATTTGAAGGTCTGTGAGGATGCAGCAAGCCAGATTGATTGTCTCCAAATATTGAGCACTGCAGCTGACATGACTGGCAGTGAGGTACTGTCCAAGTGCTTCGAACTGTGAACACTTTGAAGACCCTCAGCTCACTTGAGCTACAGGAATCTGCTTTGCTTCATGATCATCAATATGCTTACTCCATGACGCCCAGTCTGGAACCACTCCAGAAGAATGTCTGCTTTTCTGCTGCTACCTGCCTGATGTCTGTGAGGAGAATACATGTAGCGCAAAGAGACCTGAGAGGAGCTGCAAAGATGATACAAAGATATCCCTACAATCTGCACCAAGGATATATGGACCATGCTGTAGCAACCAAAATATGCATTGAACTGACCCTCAGGAGAGGTGACTATCATTAGGGAGCAAACTCCTACTCACAACTTTTGTTACCTGTGTTCCCCTACTTGCTCTGGCTACGCACCCTCTTGCCTCCATCCAGCTGGGTGGACCATACGGTAACTCCAGTCTTGGGTCTGTGTGCTGGAAAACGGTTCTTTTAGCTACTCTATGACTCCTTAATTCTGTCAAACTGTGCAGCGGTGAAGCCAGCCCCAGTGCTCTTGATCCCGAGCTTATTGGATTGGTCTTCAAGATCTGATTTATGAATTTAATTCAATCAATCAATCAGGGAATTGTAAGCGCGCTACTCACCTGTGAGGGTCTCAAGGGGCTGAGCAGGGGAGGGTCCACAGATCTGTTTAGCCGAAGAGCCAGGTCTTGAAGGTGTTCAGGGAGGGGCCGCGTCTGATGTCTGCCGGTAGCTCGTTCCAGGTCTTGGCTGCAATGTGAGCGAAGGATCTTCCACCTGCTCTGGCTCTGTGGATGCGTGGGGTTTCTGCCAGTGCGAGGTTGGAAGATCGGAGGTTTCCTTTGGGTATGTGGAAGTTGATTCTGTCGTTGAGGTATTTGGGTACGTTGTTGTGTAGGCATTTGTAGGTGTGAGTGAGGATTTTGAAAGTGACACTATTCTCCACGGGGAGCCAGTGGAGACTTCGTAGGTGTTGGCTGATGTGTTTGTGTCGGGGGATGCCAAGGACGAGTCTAGCGGTGGTGTTCTGTATTGTCTGAAGTTTGCGGAGTAGGGACTTGTTGATGCCGGCGTAGAGTGCTGAAGAACCAGAACCTTTTGGGTCTGGCGGCGCAGGGTACGCCTTAATCTCCTAGGTTTTCCTGCTTCAGGTAACAGAGACACGGCGACACTCTGTCGGCGTAAAAGATCAGATTTTATTAGCTGCAGCTAGTACAGTTGTCCTAGAAGTACACACCGTATGTTCTCAGGAGACTGCCACTTCACTCCGTGGCGCACAATCTTATATAGTACATAGGTGAAATATACATTAACCAAAGACACACCGAAAACAGAGCCACTAAGAAAGGTTGGAAAACAGAACACAACCAATAGGAAAGGTTTGAAAACAAAGTATCAAGTAACTCGAAGAAACCTCTCCTCCAACTGTGTTTGTCACCCCTCCCCACAAACTAATTCATTAACAGGTTTGTAACCGACTTGCAGGTGGCGAGATACGTTTGTGTGTTTTGGAGAACAGTTGTGAAACGAGAGAATACTAGCAGAGGACAGCGAAGGCCAGACGATAAAATAAAGTCAGAAGAGAATAGTGTGAATTAACAGATAGTTGAGACAGGGATTAGGAAACCAGACGGGGATTAGTGTACTCGGCCAGTCCTAACACCAGCTTTGTAAATAGAGGCAGAATGCTTATTTTGACACGATGCTGCAGGAAAAGCAGAAAAGACTTTGTGTGCCGTGCTGCCTGAGTGAGGGCAACACAAAATGGCGGCTGAGCACAAAATGGCGGATCGATTCGATCACGATCAAAAATCGAATTTTCTCAGACCCTCCTTTTGCCAGAACTCAGGCAAGATATATAGACTCACGTTAATCTGAGTCAATGTCGATGGCCATGAGGTCATCGAGCTGTTGCTGTAGCATCATTCTAATATTCTCTGTTCTTTGTGATTCGGGTTTAGGCATGCACATAGTAGCACAAAGGTCACAGACGGCGGGACCACAGTGCATACAAAGGCAACAAGAGAAAATTATGTTCAAAACTACTCCAAGGAATGTCAATACCTTCCAACCCCATTTGGACAGTAGTCCCCAAAACCACTCCAATAATGACCAATCTCCTTCGTCCTGATGAATCGACTCAGAGATTATATGTAATTTAGAGATAGCTTGGTATACTGTCGGAGCGTCATCTGGTATGAAAATACAGCAACTTGACCCGATCAATTTGCACACTCCACCACGGTCCGCAAGAACAATGTCTAAGGCAACTCGGTTTTGTAAAGTCATAAGACGATCCGCCTGTAGTTCTGCCGTGATATTACTTAAGGCTCCTACAGTGATGTCTATAGTGGTTTCTACGACACGAACCAGTTGCCTTATATTTCTACTGTTGGCCATTGGACCCCAAAAAGGAAGAAATCCTTTGAGGAAATCTCCTCCCTCTTGTCCTGCTGTGTCTTTAGAATTAATAATCCCTCTGCCACATCTGTTTCGATGATGGTTTGCAGAAGCGGTGTATGTAGGGGGAAGAAGGAAAGCTATATAACAGGTACCAGAAAAAACAGTTGGCAGCCACGTATAAGCCCTATCGTGGCAGATAAAATACGTGCCTTGAGAGGGTACTAGAGGCGGCGAGTTTTGAGAGGAGTGGATGTATGTGTGGGAACAGTTGTTTCTTTGTACAGTGTCAGTAGACTGACAATTTATTTGCAGACAGAAATTTCCCTGATGAGGAATAGTCCAAATCGGTGGAGATTTTCCTTGTTTAACCTTATCACTAAGGCTAGTGACATAATGGGTGACGTTCCAGTTAGTGTACGCTTTTCTTTCGTCAATGGAAATTTTACTATTTTCCATGATTTTAGCCATAGTTACCACTCCCTTTATCAATGAACTATGACTGAAATCCGGACCACCAATATATGAACTAACGGATCGTCTGAATTTGCTTTGATAGGCATTGGAGAAGATAACAAAATAAGCCCAAGCAGAACCTTCATAAGAGAACGGAAGAACTAAATATGGCATTCCTTTATCTGTGGTATGTGGCGTAAGTCCACACACCCAGCAGTTAGTTGTATTGATCACTAATTGGTGTTGATGTAATAACTGGACAAATGAATTGTTGTAATATTCAGTTCTTCTAATGAGTTCATGTTGAGGAAGGGTATGAAATAGATATGGAGAGACAGTAGAAGAAGACGAAAAGGTAGAAGGAGAGACAACTTTTTGCTGCAGAGCATAAATAATCCAACTTATACACGCCAAAAGGATACACAATAATATAATAATACATAAGGCTATACTAAAACGACTGTACATTAATCTACAGGATTCTTTTTTCATTATATCCTTTCTCTCTCTTGTTCCTAATGTAGTTTCCATCTTTCTAAATGGATGCTCACGGCAATCTTCCTCAATCACTTGATTATGATTATCTGCCGTCCTACGACACTGCAAGTCCTGCAGGCCTATTGCCACTACTCAGGTCACAACCAAGACTCCTACCGTGACCCTGCAACCGGGATAGAATACTAAATAGGAGAGAGAAAAATCTTAAGTGTTCTTTAGTCTAGGTCTTAGGTTATAGTGTTCTTTATCAGGTACAGTTTGGTCTCGGAAAAATGTTCGCGGATTTGTCGTATTCAAGTGACGATGTGGTGTTATCGCTTCCTGAAGAATGTCGTCGTCCTCTTTCTCAGACAATGTTCCATTCAGGCGTGCATCACTAAAAGGTACAAATTGTGGAACCTTCTCACTCTCAGAGTCACTAATACCCTTACGCATCCATTGATCGAAGGGTAGAGGCAAAGGCACTTTCTTACAATGCACGCCGTGAATCCAATTTTTCTTTCCTTCGACTTTTACTGCTGTTCTCGTGGTGAGGAGAACCAACCGAGGTTCCTTCCACCGGGGCTCCAAATTCTTCGTCCTTTGGAAATTCTTTATGCAGACCCAGTCACCTGGTCGGATGGAATGACCTGGGTCTGTGGAAGCCTCTGGCAAAGCACTCTGAACCTGTTGATGGAGAACACGCAATTTAGTGGTAAGTTCATGCAAGTAATCAATCAACATTGGATATGGCAAGTCTGAGTATTTCTTAGGGCGAGGGACTCCCCATACATTAGCTGGGCGCCCAAAAACCACTTCGTAAGGGCTAAGTCCCAAACGAGAGTGTACAGCAGTTCTGGTGGATAGAAGAGCCAATGGTAAAGCATCGGGCCAATTAAGTCCTGTACTAGCCTGCACTTTCGCTAGTTTAAGTTTCAAAGTTCCATTGTAGCATTCCACTAAACCCGCTGACTGTGGATGGTTTGCCGCATGGAACTTTTGCTTGATACCAAGACCCGTACAAACTTTTTGCATGACTTGGCCCACAAATTCGCTCCCATTGTCACTTCAGACAATGCGCGGCAAACCAAACCTGGGAAAAAATTCTTTTAGTAGAACTTTGGCTGTGGATAAGGCTGTATTGTCTTTTAGAGGGTATGCTTCTATCCACCTAGAAAAGGCGCATACTACCACTAGAACATATTTGAGGTTGTTGCATCGTTCCATATGGATGTAATCGATCTGCAACACCTCAAATGGATATGTCGGAGGAGCAAAGTGACCCGCTGGAGTTGGGGTTCCCTTTCCCGGATTGTACATCAAACATACCATACAATGTTTCACTACATTGTCTGTACACTTTGGTATTCCTTCATTTTGCCACACTGGAGCCAGAAGCTTGCATATACCTTTCGCACTTAAGTGGGCTGGACCATGCGCCATAGTAACTACTGGGAGTACATAGGCATCTGGTAACAGCCAACGTTGGTGTTCAGATAATTCCACCCAACATCCCATCTCATCTAACATGCCTGTACTTTCTTTCCACTTGCTCAATTCTTTCTCTGTAGCCTCTTCCTGAATCGACCTTACACTTTCTACTGTATCCTCATACATTCCTCTCTCTCTAACCCAATTCGCAGGACCCGCAACATACATTCGACTTGTAGTATCTCTCGCTGTCTTTTTAGCTACTTCATCTGCAAATGCATTTCCTCGACCAACATCATCTGTAATCTTCTTGTGTGCACTACACTTCACAATTGCTATCTGAGCAGGTAAAGAAAGTGACTCAAGAAGATCAGTCACCAACTGACCATGTTGTATTTTAGTGCCATGTGAAGGAAGGAATCCCCTCTCTTTCCAAAGACGCCCAAAATTGAACGCTACACCAAAGGCATATTGGCTATCGGTGTACACGTTCACTCTTTTCCCTTTGGACAACACACACGCTCTGGTTAGGGCTATCAGTTCAGCTGCCTGGGCTGAATTGTGTCTAATGCGTGCTGTTTCCACAACTGTATGTAAAGTAGTAACAGCATAGGCTGAAACTGTATCTCCATTAGGGAGCTTAAAATAAGAACCATCCACCCATAGAATTCCATCCGGATTTTCTAGCGGTGTATCTTTCAAGTCAATTCTCCCTTTTGTCTCTTCCTCAGTACGGAGGAAACAATCATGTTGTTTTTGAACGTCTTTATCTAATGGAAGAGGCAACAAAGTAGCTGGATTTAAAGTGTTACATCGTTTGATGTGCACATGACTAACCAAAAGTGTCAGCTCATATCCAGACAGACGAGCACTCGTAAGATGCTGTGTTTTCGTTTGGTTTAGTAAGGTATCCACTGCATGCGGCACCATGACAATAAGTGTGTTATCTAACACTACTCCAGCAGACTGTCGAATAGAAATTGCTGCTGCTGCTGTCGCTTTAAGACAACTAGGCAATGCTTTGGCTACTGGATCTAACGTAGCTGAAAAATATGCACATGGTCGCTGTTTGTCTCCAAAACGCTGCGTTAAAACTGACAACGCACAACCCTCTCTCTCATGAACATAGAGCGTGAACGATTTACTGTAATTGGGAGTACCCAATACAGGAGCAAAACATAGCGCAGCATGTAAATCAGTGAAACTCTTCTGACATTCGTCAGTCCATGGAAGGGGATGAGGTGTATCTTTCAAAGTGAGTGCCAACAGAGGTTTAGCTAACAAAGAAAAGTTCGGAATCCACTGCCTACAATAAGAAGTAATACCCAGAAAGGCACGTACCTCCTTTTGTGTGGATGGCACAGACATTTGCGCAATCGCCTGAATTCGTTCTGGGGTTAATCGTTGTCCCTCCTTTGATAGGAGATGACCCAAATAGGTAACCTCTCGACGAACATATTGTAGTTTGGAAGGTGAAACCTTATGATTCAGATTAAGCAAATGGCGTAACAATGCAACAGTCACGTTTTTGCAAATATCTTCTGAATCAGCGGGGATTAACAAGTCGTCCATGTACTGAATAAGAGCAGCACCAGACGGCAAATGAAAAGTATCAAGGTGACATTTTAAAGCTTGGCTGTAAATAGAGGGACTTTCACAATAGCCCTGAGGTGCGCGCTTGAACCGGAAGCTTCGGCCTCCAAGAGAGAAGCCAAAAATATCCCTACTTTCTTCTGCACTGGGAATACTAAAGAAGGCATTCTTTAGATCGATAACAGAAAACCAAGTCGCTGTGGAAGGTATCATTGTCAACAGAGCAGTGATATCTGGGACAACAGGAAATTGTGGTACAACAATTTTGTTTACCTCCCGAAGATCAATTACGAAACGATATACAGGAGGCTGAGAAGGATCAGTGTGTTTAAGAACAGGAACAACAGGACTATTGCATATATTTCCTCTCGTTTCTTCAACCACACCCTTCTGAATCAAATCATGAATGATTTCCAAAAGCGCTTTTTCACCTTCAGTGGAAATTCTAAACTGCGGAATACGTGGCAATTCAACATTAGGCTTGAGAGTGACAACATAAGGTGGAATCTCAAGACAGCCCACATCATTCGGACCCGTGGCCCAAAGCGTTGTCGGAAGAGAAAGCAATTCAGGTGGAAATTGATCTTTGGACAAATACATTGGAGAAGTCAGTTTCTGTCCTAAGGTAAGATGTACACCAGAAGGAGAACAATATATCGTAGCATGCATTCTTTTCAATAAGTCCAAACCCAACAGATTCTCACCGCAACTATTCGTCAAAAGAAGCGGAGCTTCCAAATCATAAGGACCAATTGAAATAGGCAAAGGGCAAGAAACCGGATTACGAAGAGGGGCGCCAGAAAATCCTACAGATACATTCGTTAAGTCAGACAAAGGTGCCCCAGGGAGTTTAGAATGAATGATAGAACTTCTCATCGCACCAGTATCTAAAAGAAATGGCTCTGAAACACCCATTGTAGTGACATTAACATAAGGTCCATTCTGATCTACTGGAATCGTCACAACTCCCTTACTTTGTCCATGGCTGTCCTAGCTAGCATGAAGACTTTCATTCCCGTCTTCAATGTAGCAATCCTCATTCTAATTCTGTGTAGACCGAGCGTTTTGCTGATCAAAGTAATTCACGGAATTAGAAGGAGAAAGGGAACGCTGTTCTTGGGTCAACATACCTCGACCTCTACCTCTGTTTGCTGACTGGAGGCCAGCACGACCTCGTGGAGCAGATAGTGTCCCATTTCGCTGCAATAAAACCGGACAACTATTCTTGAAATGACCTTCCTCTCTACAATAGGCACATTGATTAGGACCTAACAAAGGTCGCGGAATATATGGCTCAGGCTTTTGATACACCCTCTGAAACTGCGGAGGCTGTTGAAACTGGGGCTGAGCATAACGAGGTGGATAAGCCTGTTGCAAGAGAACCTTCGTTTTTAATTCTTTAGTCTTTTTCTCCTGCTTATCTCTTTCTTCTTTATCTCTATTTTCATAATATTGAGCAGTAGCCTATATCTGGGCTGAAGAGGAAACAGCCCATGAACTTTCGGAGTCTTTCAACTTATGCAACAGCTCGGGAAGCAAATTAAATACAAACTTATCTACAAATAACCGCTGTCCACCCTCCGTAGTCATGTCCTGACCACTGTGATCAATGAATGTCTCCTCGAAACGAGTGAAGAAATCGGAAACACTCTCATCTTTCTTCTGGTTACACGCGGCTAGTTTATCCCAGTTAACTCTCAAGGCAGGCATCATCGTTTTCATTAATGTAATAATCCTACCAGGGAGTTCTGGAATCAAAGCATCAGGCTTCGCACCACCCACTTGGTTTCTATCTGCGGCAATTATAGCATCCCAATCTCCACCTAATTCTTGGGCATGATTTTCTTTTTGAATCCTAGCCCATAATGCTTGTGGAACTACATTCCCCATCAACATATCAATATCTGCTAAATTCATGATGCAGGCTTCAACAGTTTGTGACAACTCTTTATAATAACCTGCAGGGTTCTTACGAGGATCCGGTAGAGACTGTTTAAGGGCTAAAACTTCAGATCTCTTCCAGGGGACATGTACCCATATACGCTGGAAGTGAGCAGGAATAAGTGGAACGTTATCTGTCTCCATACCGGAGGAACCTCTCTCATTGGATAATTTTTCAGTGTCAACCTAACTGAAGCATCGGAATCTAGAAAAGTCTGTGAGGTAAATAAGGTTCTAAAGGAAACAAGTGTCTTTACAGCGTCCTCAACCTTAGAACCCACAATGAGTCCCTTATCAAAATTAGCCTGAATGTCTAACAGACCCTGAGGAACCCAACCCAAATCCATATCCTCCCATCCTTTAACAAGAGTATCACACATAGCATTGAAAACATATCTCTGCGTAGGCGCATTCCACTGTGAGAAGGTAGGCATAATGTCAGGTACACTATACCGAGGACCCTTTTCAATCCATTTACGAGCAAGAGAGTCTAACATTTCTCGTTCTTCGGAAGCTGTGAACTGACTACGAGACTGTCTTTGAGAAAATGCCGGAGACACATTCAACGCCTCAATGAAAGGTGATAAAAGACCAGAGACCGTATCTGTGAGTCGTTTACGCATAGACGGAGAATTGGACATAAGAATAGGGGACAAAGTATTAGGTGAACTAACGGAAGAGAAATCAGTAATTACTGGAGTAACAGAGGGCAAAGAAGATGAAGGTAAAGGAGTCAAAGGCAAAGCCGGCAGAGGCGGCAATGCTTGAGGGGGCAAATGTGGAAGAGCCGGAGCAAGCGGAGGCGCAACTGGCGGCTGAACAGGCTGTAACAATTGGGGTGCATTGGCACCTTGTGCATAGGGCGGAGGCAATCTCAATAGGTGAGACATCAAGGAATCCTCCTCTAAATCCTTTCTTTTATCAGAGGGGGAAGCTGGCAACATCGGATAGCATTTATCTATCGCCATACGATGTTGTCTCTCTGAAATTTCCATCGCATTATCGACTTCATCATCTTTAAATTGTTGAGCAGCCTGTATAATGGTCATACTCTGTGCTTTCTTATCTAATTTTTCTTGCTTAATTTTCCTCTGTTTGGCTTCCTTACGCCAAAGGCGGAAAGAGTCAAACATTGCCAGCCGGGCTCTTCTTTTGAATAAAACTGCTTCCAGATTATCTAGTATGTCAGGCTCAAAACTACCATTTTCTGGCCATTTTAAAACACCATCATTCTTCGTGTATCGGATCCATGCCTTATTAAAGATAATGGGGCCAACACCATGTTTTGAATAGAGCTCATAAGTGGGAGTTCCAACCGAAGGAATCTGACAAGAGTCCTCAAGCCGGGAATCCGTATTACAAACAAAGCTTTCCAAACTTAGTCAGACCAGGCATCTCGTGATTTCACCGGACTGTTCACAAACACCAAGGGGGTAAACTCAGTTTACGCAGCACAAATGCACTTACCCTCGGCTTCGACTATTGCAATAGTCGAATCTAAGGACCAAAAGAAACAAAGGACCAAAGAAACAAAGGACCAAAATTGTGGGAGCGACCCACCAAATACTTAACTAAGGATGTCTTCTTACGCCAACAGAGGCCCCGTCTATCGTCTCGCCTTACCATACATCATCGAAAGAGGGCCAAGGCAGGGCAGCAGTCAGGGCAGCAGTCGTCAGTTGCCGTCAGGAAGGAGTAACCACGCTGCAAAAGACCTTCGGACCACTTTCGACATACAGGGGTCGCTTGACGTGGCTCGCGATTCCTCCAGAATTTTCTTGCGGGGTTCCTCATGACCTTCAGGCAGAACCACTACCTCTGAAGCCGCCCCACGTTGGGCGCCAGTTGAAGAACCAGAACCTTTTGGGTCTGGCGGCGCAGGGTACGCCTTAATCTCCTAGGTTCTCCTGCTTCAGCTCACAGAGACACGGGGACACTCTGTTGGCGTAAAAGATCAGATTTTATTAGCTGCAGCTAGTACAGTTGTCCTAGAAGTACACACGGTATGTTCTCAGAAGACTGCCACTTCACTCCGTGGCGCACAATCTTATATAGTACATAGGTGAAATATACATTAACCAAAGATACACCTAAAACATATAAAAAGAGCCAATAAGAAAGGTTGGAAAACAGAACAGTACCAATAGGTAAGGTTTGAAAATAAAGTATCAAGTAACTCGAAGAAACCTAAGTCTAATTGGTCGCACACTGCTCCACCTACCAAGCGTGTTACCCCAATGAAAAATGGTCCCTGAGGTCAGCGTCGGCGAGTACGCCTATGCCCGTGTAATGCATGCAAGTATGAGTAGCGTTAGCCATCCCTGGACACGTGTTTCGAGGTAGTTGCCTCTCGTCAGCAGGGAGTAGGAAAGTGTGTAGGGTTGCTGTGTAAGCTGCTAAAATCGTTATCAGGTAAAGTATCTCTCGTAGCGCGCAGGTGCGTAACCATGAGCCCGTCGGCTCCACCGGCTCAAGGGAGCCTGAAATAAAGTTACGTCTAATTGGTCGCACACTGCTCCACCTACCAAGCGTGTTACCCCAATGAAAAATGGTCCCTGAGGTCAGCGTCGGCGAGTACGCCTATGCCCGTGTAATGCATGCAAGTATGAGTAGCGTTAGCCATCCCTGGACACGTGTTTCGAGGTAGTTGCCTCTCGTCAGCAGGGAGTAGGAAAGTGTGTAGGGTTGCTGTGTAAGCTGCTAAAATCGTTATCAGGTAAAGTACCTCTCGTAGCGCGCAGGTGCGTAACCATGAGCCCGTCGGCTCCACCGGCTCAAGGGAGCCTGAAATAAAGTTAAGTCTAATTGGTCGCACACTGCTCCACCTACCAAGCGTGTTACCCCAATGAAAAATGGTCCCTGAGGTCAGCGTCGGCGAGTACGCCTATGCCTGTGTAATGCATGCAAGTATGAGTAGCGTTAGCCATCCCTGGACACGTGTTTCGAGGTAGTTGCCTCTCGTCAGCAGGGAGTAGGAAAGTGTGTAGGGTTGCTGTGTAAGCTGCTAAAATCGTTATCAGGTAAAGTACCTCTCGTAGCGCGCAGGTGCGTAACCATGAGCCCGTCGGCTCCACCGGCTCAAGGGAGCCTGAAATAAAGTTAAGTCTAATTGGTCGCACACTCGAAGAAACCTCTCCTTTAACTGTGTTTGTCACCCCTCCCCACGAACTAATTCATTAACAGGTTTGTAACCGACTCGCAGGTGGCGAGATACGTTTGTGTGTTTTGGAGAACAGTTGTGAAACGAGAGAATACTAGCAGAGGACAGCGAAGGCCAGACAATAAGATAAAGTCAGAAGAGAATAGTGTGAACCAACAGATAGTTGAGACAGGGATTAGGAAACCAGACGGGGATTAGTGTACTCGGCCAGTCCTAACACCAGCTTTGTAAATAGAGGCAGAAGGCTTATTTTGACACGATGCTGCAGGAAAAGCAGAAAAGACTTTGTTCGCCGTGCTGCCTGAGTGAGGGCAACACAAAATGGCGGCGGTGCACAAAATGGCGGGTCGATTCGATCACGATCGAAAATCGAATTTTCTCAGTGCGTTTCCATAGTTCAGTCTGCTGGTTCTGAGTGCGTCTTCCTTGGCTCAGGGGGGATCCACTTGAAGGTCTTGTGGAGGATGCAGAGGGTGTTGAAGCAGCTGGAGGTGACGGCATTGACCTGTCGGTTCATGGTGAGTGATGAGTCGAGTACGATGCCAAGGTTCTTGGCGTGGTCTGGGAGGGTAGGTGGGCTTCCGAGGACAGTCGGCCACCAGGTGCTGTCCCATGCAGAAGGGGTGGTACCAAGAACGAGGACGTCTGTCTTCTCGGCGTTGAGCTTCAGGCAGCTGTTGGTCATCCAGACTGTGACATCTTGCATTCCTTTCTGGAAGTTGAGTTTGACAGTGGTGGGGTCTTTGGTGAGGGAGAGGATGAGCTGGGTGTCGTCAGCATAGGATACGATGTTGAGGCCGTGTTGTCGGATGATGGCTGCGAGGGGGGCCATGTAGATGTTGAAGAGGGTGGGGCTCAGTGATGAACCCTGTGGGACTCCGCAGGTGATTTTCGTGGGGTTGGAGAGGAAGGGTGGGAGTCTGATCCTTTGGCTTCTTCCGGTGAGGAATGATCGGAAGCAGTCCAGGACTGATCCTTGTATGCCTGCGTCGTGTAGTCTGGCGACTAGTGTGCAGTGGGAGACGGTGTCGAAGGCCGCTGATAGGTCGAGTAGGATGAGGGCTGGGGAGTGGCCTTGGTCCAGGAGGGTGTGGATGGCATCTTTGGCAGCGAGTAGGGCGGTCTCTGTGCTGTGGTTGCTTTGGAATCCGTATTGGGACGGGTCGAGGGCGGCGTTCTCTTCAATGAAGCATGTCAGTTTTCTGTTGACTGTTTTCTCTGATACTTTGGCTGGGAAGGGGAGGAGCGAGATGGGCCGATAGTTCTTGAGGTCGGTGGGGTCAGCTGTGGGCTTCTTGAGCAGGGCTCTGACTACTGCGTGCTTCCAGTCATCTGGGAAGGTGCCTGTTTTGCAGTTGGTGTTGATGGTACGTTGTAGTTCAGGTGCGATGGTGGCCACGGCTCTGTGGTAGATGTGAGCGGGCCAGGGGTCGGTGGGCTGCCGAGTGGATGCTTTTCATGGTCGAGGTGGTGTCTTCGTCCGTGATCGGTGTCTAGTTGGAGATGGTGGGCTGGCTGGTGTTTCTGGGGACGGGGGGCTATCTGTGGCACCCGGTGAATGGTCGATGAAGTTGCCGTAGAGGTTTTTGATCTTGAAGTGGAAATAGGATCCAAGCTTGTCGCAGTGGTCTTAGGATGGAAGGATGTCTGCGGCTTCGCTACGTGGGTTGGTGAATTCTTGAATGACACTGAAAAGTTCCTTGGAGTTGGTGGAGTTGGCCAGGATTTTGTTGTGGATGAAGTTCCTCTTGGTGGCTCTGATCTGGTTGTGGTAGTCCGTCATGGCGTCCTTGTAGGTGGTGTGGGTTTCGGTTGTCTTGGTGTTTCTCCAGGCATCTGCAGGATTACAAATTCCTTTCTGCATGTTGGTTCCGATCCTACCCATTTTCATCCACTTAAACCAGGACTATTGATGCTGTGTGGCCTGCAACTATAGATCTAAGCTATTTGATCACAAAGAATGAAGACTTCATTACCTAAGGAGAGTGACGAGGAGAGAGAGGGGGGCGCTGAGGGGGGAAGAGAGAGAGAGAGAGAGAGTGAGAGAGAGTGAGAGATGTGCCCCCCTTTAGTATCAATCTGTTTTTCAATTTTTTTAGCCATGTTCATGAGGGCAGAACAGGGTTCTTACCCTACAATTATATAGATACTTGAGGTGACCACCATTTTCTCAGATCTATTGTATTGTAATTCTGTGGACCTCTTGAAAATGTTATTTCTTTTTAAGTAGAAACACTACCAGAACATAACAACCGTGGTGTACTGTTGTTGACAAATCCTTCACACTGCCTCCTGTGTGGTAAGTGCTGACTATTCAACTAAGCAATAGTAACAGATTCTGGAGGCCTAAGTTTCAGTCTCAAACCAAGTGCTTGCACTGTGGTTGGAAACACGTGCAGTCTCAACATTGATACTGATAGGTGATCTCTACCGCTTGGGAATATAGAAATACGGAAGAAAGACAAACTGGCAAGAATCGAGGGATGTAGTGGTGCGGATTTGATTTGATTTGATTAGATATGTTTGCTGTTTATTGCAGTTTGTATGGTAATCTAGCCAGAGGCAGCATGGTTTGTGAGCATAGACCATTTAAACAGGAAACAACTGTTAGTTACACCACTTTGCCCATGGAGGGCCGAAGGAGATTTTGTCTCACCTGAAGAACTTTTAGCATGTGGTTCACATGGAAACAGGTGTCGGGAGGTGATAGGGGCTGCAGATGGTACACGGGAGGCATCACCAGGGTCTGCGGACCTTTTTTTTGCCTTTGTTGTTGGGTTGGGGGGGTGGGGTGGGATGGGGGCTGTGGATCCTATCGGGAAGGTGAAGATTTCATGTGATATTTTTGAGTTGGTTAGATGTTATTTGGTTTTTTCTCTATGGTGCTAGATGATATGGGATTCAATGTAATTCGATGTCTTCTTCATCTGTAAGGGGTTGTATTAGGATTGCTTCCATCAATATATGTGGCCTTAATGACCCGGCCAAAAGGCGCAGGATACGGGAGGACATTCGAATTTTGAGGGCAGATATTATCTGCCTTCAAGAAACTCATGTTCCAGTTACAAATAAACAAATAATAGAGTTTGATGGGTTTCAATTAATTTCATGGACACGGCAAGATGGTAAAACCAGAGGTGTCGCAATACTGGCACGTAGAGGTCTGGCGTGCTTTACGCGATCTCTTTCTGATCAACATGGCAGATGGGTTATTGTACAATGTTCAATTGATTCCAAAATGTTTACTTTATGCTCTGTTTACGGACCAGTTTTGGACGACCCCGAACTCTTCGATTGGTTAACTTTAGAACTAGTGGGCTGGCCCTCTCCAATTGTATTATGTGGGGACTTTAATATTAATGTGAGTTGTGCGGTATCCAATCACCCCGAAGTGGTATATCAAGGGCGGAAACCTAAAGTGTTTAAGTCTCTTTTGCATCTAAAAGAATTGCATGGCTTGATTGATATGTGGGCACAAACGGAAGGAAACGACCCGGGCTTCACCTATTTCTCTGCTCCCCATAGAACTCATGCACGATTGGATTACTTTTTTGTTTCTGGAAATTTGGTTCAGGGCAGCAAGATCAGAAAATTTCCCAGAGTTATGTCTGACCATAACCCTCTGGTCCTTGAACTTAATATTAAATGCTCTAAACCAATATCTAGCTGGACTTTTAACAGGGCTCTGCTGAGTGATAAATCCTATATAGATCATATGGCAAAATGGATCACTCAGTTTTTAGAGTACAATTTGGGAAGCACCGGGGTTCAAAATGTTTGGGATACTCTTAAGGCAGGGATCAGGGGTGAAACGACGAAGTATGGATGGGAGACTCAAAAGAAAGAGAGGGAAAAGATTAATGAGATGTATGAAGAATTAAGGAAAGCTGAGATTAATCTTGTTAAAATACTTTCCGAAGGTGGGGCGGGTGAACTAGCACAATCTACAATTGTAGGTGTTAAATCAGCTATCACCCAAATTTCATTTGCTAAGTCTGCTGGTAGATACTTAGCCTGGAGGTCCAAACTTTATGAGTGTAGCGAAAAGGTAGGTCATATGTTAGCTGTCCGGACCAAAGAAAATGAGGTATCAACACGGATTGCAGGAGTTTCAGATCCAGACATCGGTTTGGTAACTGATACTGGTGCAATTCTTCTGGCTTTCCAGAAATTCTATCAGAAGTTATATTTGGAAGATATTGAAGATAATTGTTGGATTCAATCTGAAACCGACAGATATCTTAGGGAAGCTAAATTAAATAAATTGTCTACTTTAGATCAGGATATGTTGGACGCTTTGGTTCGGCCAGAAGAATTACAAGTTGCTATAGACTCACTTCCACCAGGCAAAGCTGTAGGCCCTGATTTTCTGCCTGGTGAATTTTATAAAGTTTTTCGAACTCAATTGGCTCTGATTATGTTGGAGATGTTTCATATAGTACAGAGCGGAAATACCCCTCCCGAATCTTGGAAAATGGCAAAGATTGTGATATTTTTAAAGTAAGGGAAAGCAGCAACAGATTTAGGGGCCTATAGGCCTATTACTTTGATTAACAGCGACATCAAAATTTACTCTAAAAAAAATTGTTTCCCCCCAGCAACATGGTTTTGTGCCTGGACGGGAGACTATAGATCATATACGCAGGCCAATCGCATTATTTGATTATACTAAGGTTACAGGAGACCCTATGGCTTTAATACTGCTGGATGCTGAAAAGGCATTTGATAGGGTCTCCTGGCCTTTTTTATGGGCGGCTATGAAATATAATGGTATTGGTGAAAGATTTATAAGAGCTATTCAAATTATGTATAAAGATCCAAGTGCCAGAATTGCATCAATGGGAACCCAATCTGGGATAATCAATATATCACGGGGTACTAGGCAAGAATGCCCATGTTCCCCCCTGCTATTCGCCATTTATATTGACCCTTTAATTAGGAAGATTCTGGCACATTCAAAAATACAACCTGTACCGGCAAGAGGGGGGGAACGTCAAAATCTTGGCGTATGCCGATGATTTGGCTATTATCACAACTGATCCTCGCTCTACCCTTCTGGAAATAAATATTCTAACGCTGCAATTTGGCAATATCTCTGGCTATCATATGAATGAATCTAAAACTCAAATTGTCATCAATGAGAAAATTATATTAACCGACCCACGGATAACATCAAGTGCAAGATATTTAGGAATTGAAATAAGTTCTAAAATCCAGGATATAGTTGATATTAACTTGAAACCAGTAATAATGAAAATCAAATCCGATTCACAAAGAATGAATAAACTATATCTGACATTAATAGGGAGATGCAATATTATTAAGATGATATTTTTGCTCAAAATGTTATATATTTTTAGAGCAATTCCCTTAGATATAAATAAAATTTGGTTTCAGAAACTTGATCAGGTGGTCTCATGGTTTCTATGGGCGGGGCAACGCCCCAGAAGGGCTCTTAGATATATGACCTTACCTAGAGACAGGGGAGGGTGGGCTGTCCCCAACTTTCAAATTTACTATTGGGCAACTGCCTTGAAACAGATGGGGGAATTACTCAACTGGGGGAATCTTCAAGCTGGGGAAATATCAATTTATCATTTGATTTATGGAATAGAAGCCAGAGGACTTCTTATGCGACATATTGATTTTGCTTATTTCAAGAGGGTTAAGTTCAAGGTTTTGTTTGGTGCTTATAGGGTCTGGACTGCAGTTAGGAAAAAGGCTGGGATTGGGTGGCTGCATATATATTCCCCTTTAGTCAATAACTTCCTACTCCCAGATATATTTCAAGATGTTTATTTCAAACACTGGATTGAGAAAGGTATTTTTTGTATAGGGGATTTTATTCGCGATGCTGAAATACTTCCTTTTGAGGCTTTAAAGGAGAAATTTATGATTAGGAATAATTTTTTCTTTAAGTATTTACAGATTAGGGATTTCTTTACCAAAAAAGTAACGTGTCGGAATAGAATTCCCCTATTAGATATGATCTTCGGGGGCCAAGCCACCACAGCTTCGCTATATAAATTTTTAAATGGAACAATGGGCGATGATTTAGCTAAACATTTTGACAGATGGCAAACAGCTCTACAGGCCGGACAGGGAGAATGTGAAGATTCTCTCATGTATAGCCAAACGGTATGTGTTTCTGCAAGTTTACAGGCACAAGGCTATAAGACTTGGTGTAATTTATATATAACTCCGGCGCGTATTTATCGATGGGGGGGGTCCTCGGGGATACACTGCTCTCGATGTGGGCTTCTGGCAGCAGATAGCACACATATGTTTGCGACCTGCCCCAGTCTCTCTCAAGTATTGATTAAAATTGAATCGCGTTTACAATCTATATTAGGCTATCGAGTCCTACTGTCCCCCCAGGTTATAATGCTAGGGATTTGTAATCAGGATATAGGTGAGGCCAACAGGAAACTGGTTTATATCGCAATGGCTGTATTACGATTGTGTTTGGCTACTATGTGGCTTGATCAGGACCCTCCTACGTTACATATGTGGTTTAGTAAACTAATCTATGTTTATAACTGGGAGATATCTGTGTTTAGGAGACGAGGAAATCAGACAAGGGCCAAAGGGGGGGAAAAAAAAAATATGGGAACCATTAACCAAGTGGTTAAATAAGGTTGAATAGCTACTGTGTTGTAATGTACCCCTTTGTCTGTATGTTTATATTTTCTTTTAACTCATATATATATATATTTTTTTCTCTTTCTCTTCTTCCTTGTCGGATCCACCGGGGTGGGGGGATAAAAAATTTTAAATTGGACATCGGATATGTTTTTTTTTTTAATGTATATTGTTTAATATTTATGTTATGTTTCTGATGCCCTAATAAAAATAAAATTAAAATTAAAAAAAGGAAACAATGGGGCATATTATCAAGGGCAATATCGCCGCTTTTGCGGCACTTTTTGCCAAAAAAGCGGCGATATTTTTATCGCCCTATTAGCAAGCCTGCGCTAACATGTGTTAGCGCAAGCTTTCAGGCATTTTTTCCATCGCCTTGCATGTCAGTGATATTTATTGCTAATGACATGCAAGGTAGGTGTTTCTTAATTAAACTCCTTGAAAATAGTGGCAAACTCAACATCGCCCTATTATCAATGTGGCCCCTGGCCCGCACATCGATAATAAAACTCGCGCTAACCGCGGTTATCGCAGAAATTTAACTCCTGTTGAAAACCTGACTTAACCATCTTTCCAATGGGAGGTGGATTGATGGGTTAAGTCTAAGGGTGGGAGGACAACTCCGTTCCGCCCACGGAATGTGCGGAGATTTGCCCTTCTGCCTTCCGCGATAATAGGCGGAGAAACAAGGCAAATCTCCGCACACTTGGGCATAACGGAAGTTGGCCTCACGCCCGCCTGCCACCCGCAGCATTAAAAACATTAAAAAAACAATTTTTAAATAATCTTACCTTATCGGCGGTGTCCCCGGGCTTCCATCCTTCTTCAGTGTGTCTTCTTCTGGGAACTGCGCATGCGCGGGAGCCCGCGCATGCGCATTCCTCGGCATGAATGTGCGGGCTCCTGCATTATTGTTAGTACTTTATATTTAAGATATAAGAAAGACCTGGCTTGATTGAGGGTGCATGAACAGGTCGTATTAACAAAAATTATAAAATCAAAAAAACAAGTGATCAGGTTGCTGTAAAATTAACACGTGAGAAGTGCCTTCAAAGGATTTATTAAAATACTTAGTTATGTAGTTCAAAATCTCAGTTAGGTGTAAGGTTTTGTGATTTGCTTACAGATTAATTTCTTTTTGACAATTTATATTTTAACAATGCTGTTCTATCTGATTATGAACCAATCACATAAAGATACATCTCAAAATAGTATATATCCCTAAAAAAACAATTAGAGCAAATCAATTCAAAACAACAAAGAAAGGACCAGGTTCATTTCCACACAAAAAGCCTCCCCCTTCTTCCCCCCACTTGTTTTAACTCCAACCCTCATCTCCTAATGTCATTTCAAGTACATATTTACGTAATGACTTAATATTCTGTTACTTTATTGTATCTTTACTTCCTTTAAATGGTTAAAAATCTTCAAGCATTTTTATGTTTCAACTCATGTAAACACTTACACAGCTTGTTAACGAAACGCTTTAACTCCAGCAAAGTTACTTACGTTTTTTATGTAGTGCAACTCGGAATGCGCTCACGTGCTTTTTCATTTACATTTTTTGTCAATATAGTAGTTATGCATGTTTTCATTAACATACATGCAGTGCAACTCTGAACCGCTTTCATTCCTCTTTACTGAAAAGTGTCATTTGCCTATATTTTTTATCTTGTGAAACACAATATTTCCCGCTGTGTTAATTTTACTGATGGGTATAGTGGACAACCCAATCTAACCTTGAGGGCTCGGGCAAAATTTGTGAACAGGTGAGAAGTGCCTTCAAGGGATTTATTAAAATACTTAGTTATGTAGTTCAAAATCTCAGTTAGGTGTAAGGTTTTGTGATTTGCTTACAGATTAATTTCTTTTTGACAATTTATATTTTAACAATGCTGTTCTATCTGATTATGAACCAATCACATAAAGATGCATCTCAAAAGAGTATATATCCCTAAAAAAACAATTAGAGCAAATCAATCCAAAACAACAAAGAAAAAGGAGAAAAGGAGAAAACACGGGTGTGTATAAAACTAATAAAGTTTATTATCAAGCTTCATAAAGGGTACTCAAAATAGAACAATTACAGTCATACTGGAAGGAGACATTCAATTATTTGTGCCTTCACTGTAATAATTCTGTACACTTTTTCACAATTACAGTTGATTATTTTTCAAGAAAAATGTGTGCGAGTCGACGTCTCGGTCTTTAGACTATCGTTGGTAAGACCATCTTCAGGACTAGTGTATTAAAAAGTTGACCCCTGAGTTTCGTTTGTTAGCAAGTTCCAACAGATTTGTGGACAACTGCCGTCTTTACTTTAGCAGATGTGCTTTATTCTGAAGGCATCACACAGCCCACTGATTCATCGTAATGGGTTTCTCTAGTAGTTTGGCCAAAAAAAACTATCTATGGATTTGCGTCTCTGTGTGGACCTTTGCATACTCAATAAGAACATAATAGGTGACTTGCTAACCTAGGTAATGCTAAATGCTTATCCATTACAGACACGCATTCTGCATATCAATATATTCCGTCTTCATCCCAGGATCTCACAACTATCGTAACACCGTTGGAGCCTACAAATATTTACTCCTGTCTTTGGACTTTCTTTGGCGAACAATGTATTTCAAAAGATGATTGATTATTTGGCAATTTGAGTAATATGCATGCCTTCCAAGGCTATATATATTTTAAGTTTTATAGAAATTCCCCCTGAGCATGTGGCAATTGTTGAGTGTGTTTCAAGGATGTTCACTGAGAGGGACATGATAATCAGCTCAGAGAAATTAAAATTATTTACCCAAGAGGTGGACTGCCATTCAGTTACACCTTCAAGAATTTGCCTAAAGTGTTATTTAGACGCCATTCAGAAAACAACACCAACCTCTGATAAGGATACGGTCCTTCCTTGGACTTTGTGAATATTACGCTTGCTTTGTTTGACAATATCCATAATACAAACTTTAAGACTCTTACTTAAGGGGAGGTCAAAATTGGAGTGGACACATAAAACAAATGAAGGATTTGAGGATGTTAAGAAACATGTATGTGAGGCTTACGCCATAAAATCTTACATGTATGATGAGAAATGATTTGTTTCAGTGGATGCTCCCCTACACAGCTTAGGTGCCGAGTTAAAACAGTGTGTCAAGGGACATGACCATACAGTATCTTTTGTATTCTGGACCTTGAAGGAACCACAACTGAACAACAACACTTTCGGAAAAGAGGCCTCAGCTTATGTGTGGACAGTTCAAAAGTTTAAAACATACTTATGTGATTCCAACTTTGAAGTTTTTATCAGTCACACACCTTTAGTTCATCTCCTGAAATGGGAATGGTTTAGGCAAAGGATCATCTCGTTTGGTGAGATTACTATACAAATTACAGGAGTATAATATAACATGATTACTAAATATGCTCAAGGTGGCAAGAACTACAAATGATTGGTAGACTTTGGAAGGAGGCTCTACAACTCGAGGCTTTTATTTGTGGGTGATGCATGGAAGGGTCTCCTTCTAATTTTGAACAGAACTAATGGGCTGATTGCCTGCCCAGAATGCCACTAGTATACTTAGACTCAGATTAACTAAATGATCATGAGTGAGCACTGTAGCACCAACTGATGCAGCTAAACTGTATAATAATGTGTATTCTGAGTCTAGGTCAAACTTGCGAACATGACTCACTGCTGCAGGAAGTAATGCTCCACTAAACACTCTCTCTTAATTGTTGTATACTTACACTCCATTCTGCATGGCAACCAGACACAGAGACAGTCATTAATTTCTTTGAACTAATTACTAAAGTGCTCAAAACACCGGCCATGGGCCACTTTGAGAATCTTTTCAGATGCCAAGCTGCCCATGGCTAGCATAGAAGAATTGTAAAGTCTAATGTAGATACGCATTACTGGCAGTGTTAGAATTATGTACATTAGGCTACAAAACATCAGCAACCAGCCTGTGTGATCTTGGGCAAGCAGTACCTCTGCCTTTATCTGAGCTTGGGCACTTGGGAAATCAGTACCTTGCGCTTGTCATGGATGGTGACTTCCTGCAGGGATCCCACAGCCCAGCCGCTGCGCCACCTCCGTCTGAAGATTGGCAGAGCTCAGAAGCTGTCTAAAGGCGGTGCGGCTGCGGGGTCAGAGCATTGGGGTGCTGTTGACTATGCTCTCGACCAGAGGGAAGGAACTCCTGCAGAGCACGCACTGTGATCATGCTGGCCCTGCCGCACTCATACAGACTGCTCGACATGGGGCTCTGATGAGGCGAGACACCGCGCCCCGCAACACACACGCTACCACTGCCGGGAACTGCCATGCAGCATTCCTATCCGCTCCGACCGGGACAAAAAAGCCAGGAGGCGCAGAGGCAGTCTCAGCTACAGCATCAAGACAGCACAGACCTGCACGCGTTGCCATTGGAAGCAATGCAACGCGTGCACGTTTTTGCTAGGCCTGGGCCAAAATTCCGTTCCGTTCGCAGAAATTGAGATAATTTGGCATTTTCGCGTTCCGCGGAAAGCGCGAAAATGTAAAAATTTCCGCATTCCGCAGCTTAGCGATCATTGTTTTCTTGCTCGCACTGTAAAATAATACATTCTCGCGTGCGCCCGATCGCTATACCTGAAACCCCGCGTTCGCCGACAAGTTTTCACGATCCGGTCGTGTTCTCCACGAGATGTTGGATTGTTGGTAGCCATTTGTGCTGTCTCGCGACAGTTCGCGCCCGCAGTAATGTCATGTGTCGCGCGATCACGTCTTTCTTCTCGCGATCATGCACCGCGAGACAAGTGAAAACAAGATGGCCGCGCCCACGAGCAACCGCATGGGTAAGTTGGCGAGCCGCGACCACGCAGAAAATACCGCAAACGGGCGGGAAAAAAACTTCTGCATCTTCGCGATATTTCCGCGTGTTTGCGGAGATTTTTACATTTTCGCGATAATTTGCGAAAGTGAATTTCGCAAATTCCACCCACCCCTAGTTTTTGCCCGCAAAGCTGTGCCGATTACTAAAGGTCTTTTTCCTAAGCAGCGCATGCGCGCTGCGTAGGCGAGACCTAAAAAAACACTTTGGAGGCATGGAATGCCTTTATGTAGGTACTACATCCTACACAAGTAATATAGTTATGTTTCCCCACACGATTTATATCTCAAAAATCAGCTTTAATTATATGTAGGAATGTCACCCCATTCATCTTCGAACACCAGCTTATGAGAATGCCAATACACATGTTGGCATTCATATATTAATTCAACCAAGTAAAAGATTCCGAGTCAGAAGGCTGGGATGCACACAGCAGCGCTGCTTACAGGTAGCTGAAGAAGCCTGGTATAGATGATAAGGCTATAATAAAGTGGTGCAATATTGTTTGTAAGGGCAGAAATTCACTTGAAAGCAACCTTATACAAAGTAAACACACACCTATCATCCATTTTGTCATCATGCTGTCAGGGCTGCCTAGCATACAGTCAGGTGTCGGAGAAGGGTGTGATGGAATTTGGGTGAAGATATATCTGCTCGCAAGACGTATGGGATAGAGTTGCACGGCTCAGTGGGGTGTCACTCTCTGTGAACAAAGAGACAAATGGCTTTTTCATTGTGCTGCTGGAAAGGCCTCGGCTACCGCGAGAAATGTGATGGATGATCCCAATTAGATTTTCTCTGCTCTGGTTTTAATGTAATGTTTTATTAATGGCGCCAATCAGAGAACAGGAAAAACAACCCGTTCCTGGGCCCGCCTCTCCAGTTCTCGACTTCCTTGTTAGGTGCAGGTGTTCCTTCAAGGAAGCGATGTCACAGGGCACCAGGGCGGGGGAAGTTAGGGTAGGAATGGGGCGCGGGAAATGGTGGTATCCCCAGAACCAGTGCATTGAGCTCTAGGGAGGTCCGCCTTCATAATCTGCCTATCTCAATGTTGCACATAGAATAACGTTCGAGACCACACACCACCTTCATGTGGTGGCCGCCATCTTGCCACCACAAATAGGAAAGAGCTCTGAATGCTTGCATGCTGTTAAGATGTTTTCTCTCCTCCCCTCAGGTGAGCCACAACATTTAGCTCCTATGAACACATTCTCTTAGAAATATATTTTTATCCAAATCAGGCAATTGCATTGATTCACATATAGTATTATGCTGCAGGACCCACAAGATCTAATAAAGAATATTATTGACACTTGTGATTTTGCACCGAAGCTTCTTGTGACATGGACTACGGTCCTGGACTCCACTCCACTTATCGTGAACCTACCCATTGACATTGCAAATTCATCTTGGTCACCTACGCTTCCTTTGTGGTACAGATTATGGTCTCCTACCTAGAGCACACCAGTGCACCAGATAATCTCATCTGTCTGCTCAGTTACAACTCGGGACTTTCTTGAATGCTGCCTTTCAACCCTTGTAAATGTGTGTAGAAGCAAACAGTGCTACCTCCAAGACCCCGAATGATTACCAGAACAGCCGCATACTTTCTAAGTGATATGTTTCAAATATAACTATTTGTACTTGGCACTGAAAAGGATACTCCCTAAAGTTTTTTAAGGTCATCCTCTGCAAATTGCTCTAAGTGTGAAAAGAATGAACCTGTTCAAGAACTATCAATACATCAATGTTGTATCTCGTACTAACCACAACAAGAATGGGGCTATTTAAGGACTGTCAATATATAGAAATTTCTGTTTCATATGCTCTCAGTCCAAGACACATCAATCAATAATGATTGACATTGTATTAGACAAGCATCAGAAGAACCTGAGATATAGTAAAATTGTAATAACAGAATCTTTGTCTTTCTGACATACACAAAAAAATACATCACATGATGTTATATATCTGTGATCCATACTCACTGAATCTTTGGTGCGACGTCAATTCTCGGACTGTCATAACTTTGCAATGCATTGCCCCTTGAGATTCACTTTTCTTTTCCTTTTAATGCTTTCTTCATGTGTTTAACCACAGCGCTGATGAAACAACTTTCATGAAACAGATGCTGGCGTCTGAGAAAATTGCTAAACCCATGATTTCTATTATTATTGACTAAAATGTAAACATCATTGGACCAGAAATTAATTATTACTTGTGAAAAACGTTATTCGCTAGGATTACTGACATATCATGGAAACTCAGGGGCATATTTACAAAAAAAGCGGCAGACCGCAACATTAGCTTTGTTGGCTTAACGCTGCACTCCACCACTTCTGAAACACAGAGTCTGCACCATATATACAAGAACAGGGTGCAGCCCTGAGTTTCTCCCTGCGCTGGCACTAAATTTAGCAGCCTAGCCCCAACGCAGGCACCCTTGCACCAGCGCTGAGGGGAATGATTCTTTATGTGCAGGAAGGTCTCCCTTCCTGCACATAAACAATCTAAAATAGCGTTTTGAAACTTCTATGTGTGGAGCTTTGTGTGGAGCTTTGTGCGAAGCCCTTATCGCCACAGGAACGTTACTGAAAGTGATGTTCCTGTGGTAATAGGGGCTTGTAAATATGCCCCCGAATTTTGAAAGTGCTACAGGTACTTGAACTTTAAAATCTGAGGGACATATTTACAAGCCACTATCGCCACAGGAACGTCACTTTTAGTGATGTTCCTGTGGCGATATGGGCTTTGTCTTATTTACAAGGCTTAACATGGCGTAAAGCGGCCTTCTAATAAGGACCCCTTTGATGCTATACTTAGCGTGAAAGGGGCGGGCAATGGGTGTTGTGGTGGGCGTTCCACCACAACACCCAGTGATTTTGACGCTGCCCCATATTTACAAGAGCGGCGTAAATATGGGGCAGTGCCAAAATGAAGACCAGGAAAAACCTGGTATTACTCTGGTGAAACAAGGTGAAATGCCTTATTTCTCATTGTGTTTGCTGTTTCTATGTATGCTGCATTCATTGATTATTTATGTGCAGGAAGGTGTCCCTTCCTGCACATAAACAGTCATAAAAAGAGGACGAATTGCATCTTCTATGTGTGCTGCACAAAGCAGCTCAAATAGAAGTTACAAAACGCCATTTCAGATTATTTATGAGCAGGAAGGGACACCTTCCTGCACATAAATAATCGTTCCCCTCAATACAGGCCCTATTGCACTATGGTGCATGGGTGCCTGAACTGGTGCTAGGCTGCTAAATTTAGTGCTAGCAGGGCTGCACTGTATTCTTGTAAATACGGTGCAGCCCTGCGTTTTAGAAGTGGCGGAGAGCAGCGTTAAGTGAACAAGGCTAACTCCGCACTCTGCTACTTATTTTGTAAATGTGCCTATGTGTTTGGTGTACTAACAGTAGTTTGGGCCAGTTCATAGATGGGGTTTAAGCTTACTACTTCCATCAGGAGAGGGCCTTTCACTTCTCCATCTCCCTGAGGAAAAAACAAAAGACTATAGGCGTACACAATCAAGAATCATGTCCTTGCACCTCAGAACATGCAGTACCCTAACAGCAATGTGCATCCACTCTGTCACATAACTAGGAGCCACACTGCTGGCACAGGGTTATCAGCTGTACCTACCCTCTTTTGGAGTTATTCAGAATTGAGATTAATCGGAATAGTCAGCAAAATCCCTACAAAGAGGTTATTTTATAGTCGCTGCAATCTATGCATGCGCATCAATGGATATCTTCTTATGAGAGAACTACTCTGAACACCAGTTTTGTACCCCGCGTCTGTGGTACCCGGATTACTAGAAGCAAAACTTGCCACATGTGGTTTGTTAAAACCTGTCAATTTCTCTTAGTGTAGGTATTCCAGCCTGTGCCTTTCTGGCAGATGTACGAGGCTTAGCGTGGTTTACCAGCACCAACCACATACTTACTAACCTACCACATTCAACAGGGTAAGGAGCCGGATGTTCTTCAAATGCTTTATTTCTTAAAACAATGACAGATGATGGTCAGAATCCTGGGCCGTCGAACAGGAAGTAATGTCCGTAACCCAAGATCATTTTGGGGAGGTGAGCACATAACCCTTCATTCAAACATTGGCTTTCTTTTTGGTGTAGAAGTGAAGTGTAATTTCAATAAACTGTCATCAATCCTATCTTTTAGGTACTTGCGGATTCAGGTGTTTTTTTACCATGAACACACACATCAGTCCCAGATTCATTCAGTCCGATGCGCGGGTTCATCTCTCAGAGTCCTGTCTACTCGCTATCAATGATACTTACAATGTGAGCCTAGTGGTTCACCGGTTATCCTACTGAGTGATATGCAGGTCCACCTCTAACCTCAACAACACTACCTAGAGTAGAAATTCAGGAACCTGGAACCCCACTCACAAACCACCTCACACTAAGGCTCTTCAGAAGAACTGGAGTGTAGCTCCTCCCAATCTTCAATTTAATTCCAATCTCCTAACATTAACTGGGCTGAGTGCCTCCTACAGCCATCATTCAGTTATTGCCACCTTCACGGTAGCGACAGAAAGGAAAGCTCTGCTCACACTAGGGAAACAAGGATTGGCAAAGACAATAGGTCTTGCCTATAGTAGTTACAGGCTTTGCCAAAGTTCTAAAAAGCTCTATGACATGATCAGCAGTGGCTGCTATCTATCTATCTATCTATCTATCTCTCTATCTATCTATCTATCTATCTATCTATCTATCTATCTATCTATCTATCGATCTATCTATCTATCTATCTCTCTATCTACGTAGATAGATAGATAGATAGATAGATAGATAGATAGATAGATAGATAGATAGATAGATAGATAGATAGATAGATAGATAGATAGATAGATAGATAGATAGATAGATAGATAGATAGATAGATAGATAGATAGATAGATAGATAGATAGATAGATAGATAGATAGATAGATAGATAGATAGATAGATAGATAGATATCAGTCCCTCTGACCTACTGTGCCTCAGTGCCACTGCCCCTGCTGATAGTTAGGCCTCCATGACATAATTCCAGTGGTCCTAAATATATCTAGTCTTGATAGGTTTGAATGCAGGCTCAGAGCCAAAGGTAAAACAAAATGCTTCTCCTATGTAAACTTTGGTCCTAACTATAACTACCCACTGGCGACCGCAATATAAATATATATATAATATCTATCTATCTATCTATCTATCTATCTATCTATCTATCTATCTATCTATCTATCTATATTTGATTTGATTTGTCAACTTGTAGAGCGCGCGAATGCCCGTGGGCGTCTTGGCGCTATGACAGATCCTCATCTCATAGGAACGGTTTCTAGAGTTATGCAGAGAATAGCCAAGTTTTTACTTCCTTTCTGAAGGAAATCTATCTATCTATCTATCTATCTATCTATCTATCTATCTATCTATCTATCTATCTATCTATCTATTTAGATTGATAGATGGGAAAAGCGTTTTTTGTTTTTTCAATAACTTTGGCTCCACTTGACCAATCTTCTTAACATTTTCAGCTGCTGTGTTGAAAGTTTTGGGGTGATCCGTCAAGCAAGGGCCAAGAAAAAAGTGGGGTCCAAAAGCAGATTTTACCCGATGGTATGTCTATGGGGATTTTTCATTTTTTGAACACAATTACAGCCTGAACCGCTGAACGGAATTACACCAAATTTGGCAGAATTCTAGATGTTAGTCAGGAAGAGAGACCCAAGTCCTTGCAGTGGATTCATACATTCTACTAAAATTTGATTGGCTGTCAACACCTCAACCAGCAACTGTTGTCAGCCATCTTGGGACTCCGTTTAAAGCCAAGCCCCACAAAAAAGTAATAAATAATGAAAATGGGGCAGGGTAGGAATAACCTGACCCCTCAGATATTGTGGAGGTCTCCCCCAAAGCCCCCGCCGGGGGTAAAAAGTATTTTTTGCATTTTGCTGCAAATTCACTGCTGGATGCGCGGAGCTGCGGTAATTTGTTTTTTAAAAAGACACACAGGCCCCCACGCGTCTTTTTCATTAAGCCCCCGGGTGGGCAAAATCCCAGGGACAGTTTTTATAGCAATGTGAGGGGTGCCCATGCGGCACTTCCCGCACCCCGGCGACTGCCACCGCCTTGGGGCAAACATGTCTAAACTAATGCAGGGGGCCCACATGGGCCCCTGAAGCCTTGGGATGGCCACTTTCCCGGAGCTGTTTCTTACATAAGTGCAGGAGAGGTCCGTATGGCCTCCCCCGCAGCACCAGGGACATTCACCTCCCTGAGGCTTTGTGTAATTAAAGAAAGCAGTAGGTGCCCGCCCCCCTGCAGCCCCAGGGAATGCCAAATCCCTGGGGCTTTGTGTAATAAAGAAAGCTGGGGGACATGAGGACCACCCCCCTGGTGGCCGCCACACCCCAGAGGCTTTACATTTCAGTAATATGGGGAGCCACCTCCCCGGGGCAATGAAAAATGAAATTCATGGGGCCTGTGCACCCCCCCTACAGCTCCAGGTACTGCCACCCCACTGGGGCTCACATACTATATTGAATGGGGTCCTTTGCAAACCCCTAGTCCAATGACCACCACCTCTCCGGTGCTAAATAAAACAAAGGAGGGGGGCCATGAGGCCCCCTCCTGAAGCCAAAGATGGCCCTGGGGACCGCCACCCCCTCAGGGCCGGCTACTGCTATGTCCCAGGGTGCCCACCCGAGGGACATAGCTGTTAGCTATGGCTTGGCAGTAGTGCGCCAGGGGGCTCATTTGCAGAGTGGTGGTGAAAGGGGACATGGTCTGCAACAACCTCTACAGGTAACAGGGTGAGTTGTTGACCCTGAAGGATGTCCTTGTGGGCCAACTGCCCCTCCTGTTACTTTCAGTATGTCCCACAATGCAGGATTGCTGAGAGGTCTTCGTGGCCACACCCCTTTTGTCTACCACTCTGCAAACACGCCTCCTAGTATACGACTAGTTGGGGAATAAAGTCCTCTTGGTTGATGAGGGACTTTGGGGGCCAAGAAACCCTCCGGGTACTTTCTGTAAGTCCTACACAGTGGGATTCCTGAGAGCTGGCAAGAGACCTCGTCCCCTTTCTCCACCACTCTGCAAATGCCATTACTACTGAATAAAACATCGAAATTCACTGAAAAAAATCAAAGGTTACAGGGACGTTATAGATAGGAAATGGAATTAAAAAAACTGTAGATATAGTTAGGCTCAGGCTTCACTCACACAAAACCAGTGAAATATAGCAGTTTTAGTCAGCTGAGCTAACTATAACTCGCGCCCCGAGTTGCACTGCACATGACTTCACATATTAAATCACTCATGACATGGGCAGTGGCATCACTGATGACATCTCAAATCACATCACTGATAATATCATCCACAGACTCACTGATGCACCCACTCACACACCCATAGATCCTTTGATACACCCACACCCACTCCCACACAACCATTCACTAACCCATTCACAAACACATACCAGTACTTACGCACCCACTCATTTATTCATAGATCTACACACACATCCACTCACTCACCAATACAGCCACTCATACACCCACTCACTCATACAGCCACTGACATTTCTGCTCATACACCCATACAGCCACTCACACACTGAGTCAGTCACCCATAGAGCTACTCGCATAACTAGTTACTCACCCAAACAGTCAATCACACAGCCACTTACCCATACAGATATGCACGCATGCACACCCACTCACTTACTCATAGATACTAATATATACTCACTCACCTATACAGTCAGTGATACAAGCACACACTCACCCATACAGCTACTCTCACATTCACTCACTCACACATCCAGTCACTCATATACCCCATCACTCACCTATGCTTTTCATATACCCAATTACTCACCCATATACTACTGACACATCCACTTACTCACCCACACAGCCATACACATACTCACCCATACAGCCCCTCACACATGCACTCACTAACACATACAGGCACTGACCCACCCTCTCACTGCCATACAGGCAGTAACACACCCTCTCACCCACCCACACAGATACTCAGACAACCATACAGGTACTCAGACAACCAATCACTCACCAATTCAACCACTCATGTACCCACTTACATCCCCATTCAGCCACTTAGACACCAACTGTCAGACTAATACAGACATTTACAAAACCAGTCACTCACCCATACATTAAGTGAGACACCTAATCACTAACTTATACAGTCGGTCACACACCCACTGAATCATCCATACAGGCACTCATACACTCAATGATTCATCAATACACCGTGGTATATATATTTAACACATAAATATTTTATAAACACTCACAGTCACCGGATGATGTAATCAGTGATGTCATTTGAGATATCATCAGTGATGTCATTGACCATGTCATGAGTGATGTAATATGCGAGGTCATAAGCAGTGCATTGCGGGGGTCATGAGTTATAGTAAGCTCAACTAACTATAACTACTAAATTTCACTTGTTTTGTATGAGTGAAATCTTAGCCTAACTATAACATCACTGTAACCTTTGTTTTTTTTCAGTGAGTCCTTAGGGGTCAACTAGCCCACCTGTTACCTTCAGTAAGCCCCACATAGTGGGATTGCTGAGAGGTGGTTGGAGGCCTTGCTCCTTTTTCAACCACTCTGCAAATGCTCCTCTCAATGCACCACTGGTGGGGTGAGGAGGTCCCCATGTATTCTGAGGGCCTCAGGACTAAAGTGGGCTTCATCCCCCAAGCAGCAGTAAACCAGGAGCTGCATTTGCAGAGTGGTGGAGAAAAGGAGCATGGCCTCTGACAACCTCTCAGCAATCCAGCTGTGTGGGGCTTACTGGAGGTAACAGGAGGGCTAGTCAGCCCCCAGGGACCCTCAAGAGGCACGGGAACTTCATCACCAAAATAGTAGTGCACCAGAAGGCGCGTTTGCAGAGTGGTGTACAAAGGGACGTAGCCTGCAACCACCTCTCAGCAGTCACACTGTGTGGGGCTTACTGGAGGTAACAGGTGGGATACTTGGCCTCTAAGGACCCTCAGCAGCAAAAGGGACTTCATCCCCCAAACAAGAGCACACCAGAGGCCTGTTTGCAGAGTGATGGAGAAAGGGGCGTGGCCTGCTATCAGAACTCAGCAATCCTGCTGTGTGGGACTTACTGGAGGTAATAGGTGGGGTAGTTGGCCCCCAAGGACGTCCCAAAGACATACCTTCACACACACACATACAGTTAATCATACAGATAAGTACTAACCCAAACAGTTACATACACATACACTTACTTGCTCATACAAACAGTAATACATACTCATTCACTTATATATTCACTGACAGAAGCATGTACTCATTCATATAGCCACTCTCACATTCACTCACTCACGCATAGTCACTCATATACCCAGTCATTCACCTATGCTGCCTTTCACATACACAGTTACTCACCCATACTGACACAAGCACTCAATCACCAACACAGCCATACAAACACCCACTCACCCATTCAGCTTCTCACACACGCATTCCACTACCCCATACAGGTACTGACTCACCCACTCACTCATCCATCCAGGCAGTCACTCACCTCCTCACCCACACACAGCGACACCCAGACAACCATAGAGATAGTCAACCAATCAATCACCCCACCCATATAGCCATTCACATACCCACTAAAAGACTCATACATCCACTTAGACATTGACTGACAGACAAATACATTAAATTCACACAACCAGTCACTCATCCATATATATATTTTTTTAATTTTACAGAGTTTTATATAGCGCAAACTTGACCCGAATCAGGTATCAGAGCGCTTTGCATAGCACCAGTTGCATTTCATGAGGACACATTCATTTTTTTGTTAGGCACGGGGAGATTAAGTGATTTGCCCAGAATTTGGGACAGGTCTTTCTGTACTGGTCTCTTTACCAGTCCATTGCCAAAGCCGTAAAAATTTATAAACTCTGAATATTTGTGACTATTCACTTTTCCCTACCCATCACGAGCGCACCCATTCTTCTCCCCTCAATTGAGCAAACTTTGTACCTTCCTTTTGTCAAATTAATTTTGATTTGTTTCAAGTATATGAAATTAAATATACTGAACTTAAACAATTCTTTGGCGCTTTTGAGTTTTTCATTGACTGTACGTTTGGAACAATGCTATCTTAGACAGCAGGGTATGTTGTTGCATTTATTTTTGGTATTTTCTTTACCAGTGTTTGACTTATTTAAGCTACAGACACATGATAAATTATAATTTATTCTTCTCTAAAGCAGTCACGGACCACTTGTTTCATTACTCCTTTCTTTTGAATGGAAGCAAAAAGCCACCATTTTATTACCACCATCGTGTGTAACAGCTGCATTACATGGTTTGTGTAAAACATAACCTTGCAATCAGCATTGAACAAGCAAGCAGGTACACCCTTCTCATAATAAAGGGTGTGCCTCTTTCATTCTGTGCATTCCAAACTTGTCTTCGGGTTTATGTTTACTCTGTATACACACTATGAACCTCCGAAGCATCTCTTTCCTTTAAGATAGAGCCTACCCCCTCCAGTAATGTTTTAAACTGAAATATTTTGTGTAAATATATGACTAGGAAGCAGTATAAGTGACAAAACATCAGAAATTGAGGAGAGAAATACGGATTTTGAATTTGAAAGGAATGCTACTTTCAGCATATTGTCTAGAGTGTAAATACATTTACACAAACATAGGGCATGCAGAAGGTTCAGGGGGCATTGTTTATGCAGAATTAGTTAAAAAAAAAAGAGCAGTGAAAATGCAGCAAAGTGTTCCAAATTTGTACTGCAATATTTCCTTAGTGGTGCTGCAAAATTTGCTAATCCATGCCACAATATCATGGGGGATCTGCTTAATAATACCAACTGTTATACTGAAGGTAACATTGTATATTGATTTAGGATTGGAACCTTATTTTGATGCTTAAGTAACTTTATTTTGATTTGATATTTGAAAAGAAAAAAGAATTGTAATTATATAATACAACAAATGACACAATTGTCAGTTGACTTATAACAGCTCTTTACAAATGAAAGCTCTTGACAATAATTTAGGAGTAAATGCATTGTGGATCTTTGATAGCAACTTTTTAAGCCCTATAAACATTGATGATAAGGTTTCTTAGGCATATATATATATATTAAAATAAGAGTTCATCCACAGAAAAAGGCTGGAAATGCATGGACACATAATTCTTGGTGCCATTTGAAAAAATCTTGGGGCATATTATCAAGCACGGCGTTAAAATTATCGCCGCTTTGGCGGCAGAAAACTACCGCTAATGCAGCGATAATGGGCTTGATAATATGCCGCAGAGAATTCCAATAGAATCCCATGTTGACACCAGAACATGGGCTTCTATGGGGATTCTCAAGAGCATATTATCAAGCCCATTATCGCCTAAGCGGCGATAATTTTAACAGCATTTCTTGATAATATGCCCACTTATGAGTAAAGCATGCTAACGGCCAATGTCAGGCTCAAATTCCAATGTTGAGAGGCAGTAGTATTGGGTTTTGGACTGGACGTGTACTGTCACCAGTGCTGGAAATGAGGGCGATCCAGCCAGATCCCAGACCTGGCAGGTATCATTCAGCTGGATCCAGAACACGGGATCCGGGCTGGATCCACTGAAATATGTTTAATTCGTACCGGTGTAATTTGCTGACAATAGAACAAACTCAACCATGTCTGCACATTGCCTGCTTTCTCTTTGGAGCAGCAAACTCCAGGTGGTGAGGAGCTTTCTTATTTTCACTTCCAGCTGGGCCCAAAAGAAAGGCCTGATTTAATGGGCCATATGCCCACCCTTTATTTGAATATGGTCTTGGCTGGGGGCTGTCTGGGGCCAACACCTAGATGCTAATGTAATGGAGGGAAACAAAACGGCACTCAACTTATTATCACTTCAGAAGTACTTTACAGAAACTACGATTTGGAGGCACGTTTTATACTTGTTAAACTCGCATGTAAGAGATATACATGTCAGATTCATTGGTCTGTATGAGTAGTTACACAAATAATAATTTACATAGCACTTACTAATTCGTTTATTTTAATTTCTTTATAGTGCTACTCATCCCAATGTTGGGTGTCAGAGCACTTTACATCACATGGACCTATATATACAATGAAAATAAAGTTTGTAAGAGTGTAAAACAATGTACAGAATGTGTTACATATGACAACGAATATTACAAGGTGTAGGAACCACATATCGCCGTCCTTACTAATAGGCATTATATGTTAAGAGTGCATGGCGGGAGAAACAAAAATCAGGATTAAAAACGTAACACAGTGCTTGGGGGGTTGACTATACCAATAAAACGTTATGATGGCCCAAAGCAACCCCTTCCAGCAGCCTTCAAAACAATAAGGTTTGAATCCCATGTCTTTTTGCAGTTTGCATGCAGCTCCTTGATGCGGTTCATAGCTCACTGTGCTGTATTAGAATTATATCAATGTATGAACTGCAAGTAACAAACGGATCTCTGTGACAAAAGCAATAACCCAGTTTCCTATCTGCATAAAATAAAAATGTGTGATCTGCATGTTACGCGATGTGCTTTGCAGGAGGAACATTAACCCTATATGCTACTTTATAAGTCAAAACTCTGACTAGGCAAAACACATCTAGAAATGCAGTAACCACCAGAGTTACTTTACCATAAGTATTATCCCAGTGCTTAATTTGTAAAATATTAAGTGCCAGGGCTCTGACCAGGAGGGCACTGCAGCTTGCACCACCCATTGCTGCCAGAACAACTACTAACCATCTCTCTTGCATGTAAATGCGACAGTTCAGATTATTCCAGGTCCCCAAAGATAAAGGAATGGCTGGGGAGGCAGGTATTAGCAATTTTTTTAATGTATATTGTTTTCCTAAACAACTGTTATACTACTCATCTCTAAATACATGAGCAGCGCCACCTTGTGGTAGACTGCCCTAAGTGTGGTGTTGACAATTAGGTCCCGAGCACCGGTCACCAACTAAGTGCCGGTGCTTAGCATTGGAAAGCACCGGCTCAAATTAAGCACTGTATTATCCTCTGAGATTTGTTAGATGCACAAAGATCTCTGCTGCAGGTTCCTTAACCTCATCCACTATTTAAAAAATGCAGCCTTTAGGACCAAGTAAGCCAGGGCAGATTTACTTTCATATGTGTACTTGTTGTCAAATTCTTTACAGAAGTGATTCTTAAAAAATAAGGGGCATATTTACTAAATAATCCTGCACAAAAACTATCACCTGAGGCGTAGTCCTCTTTCTATGTGTGCTGCAGAGTGATGGTAAATCTGGGAATGCGCCAAAATCCATAGGTGAATGCATGGTAACACCCACCATCCACCCATGGAACCCTTCACTGGGGCACTTGTGCTGTGTTGCAGTACTCTCGATTTATCAAGGTTGCTTTGCGTGGCTTGATAAATCAAACTTAAGAGTCACGTCGCTCTTGTGCCCCATTGCATGGCGTAAGGACGGTGAAACTCCTACATAAGTATGCCCCTACATGTATAAGTTGACTCTCAGACTTTGCTTTTCATGACTCCACCACTCGCAATGTCCATCCCTTTTCCATTGCCAAAATTTGACCCCCAATTTATGAGTTACCCGCGTATTTGTTTTTTTGTCGCAATTTCTGTACAGGCTTTTTCCAAACTTCCAAACAGCTGAACAACTACCACTCACTGAGAAATAAAAGAGGCGGTGGGGAGTGGCCTAAAGTGTCATTCAGTCAGACCTGACTCCTGCGGAGGGCTTTAAGTATCTTTAATTTTTTTTTTTTATGTTGCTTGTGCAGTCTCCCTGTTACCCTCCCGCTTGTAGTTATATTCAATTGATGATCCTGGTTTCATGACCAACAGTTATGTATTTTTTCCTTAAATCCGTCGGTCATTACATTTGACGACCAGGCCCCACTGCGCCCACTTACCGCCAGATGTTCCCGAGGACTGTGGATTTACATTTTTGCAGCCTCTGAGCTGGAACTTAACGTCAGTGCGTGAGAGTGACTGCCCTCTGGCCGAAACCTCCGAATAAAATAATGAGGTATCATGAATGTATCAAGTCTTTCACCTAAAGTTCGTTTTATTTGAATTTTTAAGACCCGCGTGCAGAATACAGGCAGGGTTGGAGAAAGTGACGTTTCCCTTCAGGATGACAAGGGTCGCTGCATTAATGGTGATCGACCGCTGGAGGGCGCCACAGAGCACTTTTGGGCTGCTTGGTACAAGCAAGGCTTTGGGATTCGAAATAAGAGTAGTACGGTTCAAAAACTCTACTGCAACCTGGCTTTAATACTTGTTTAGGATGACTGCATGTTGGACAGTCACGTTTCTTGGCATGTTTGTTCAAAACGCGTGATTTGGAATGCTTCCAATTAGGGTTGAAAGGCAAAATTAAAAATAACAAGTCAGAATTTCACTCGACCAATGAGAAATCTAAATGAAGGGTGTAAAGTACACATAGAGATGTGGGGTAACATTGAACTGTCCTCGAGGACCTCTCGTATTTGCATACAATGGTGGCTAATAGTGCAATGCCAGTGTCCTGAAGTGAGCAGTGCATCAAAATAGGGAAGAAAAGGAACGGAGCCCAGCAACTGGCCCAGAACCCAACAAAGTAATCTGAACTCAACAAAGAGGGCGGGAGTGTTTGAGGATGCACGAGACAGACTCTCAGAATAATAGATCATGTACGAAACCGATGGTAAGAAGAGCTCAGGAACCTTGAGCAGAAAGGCCACGACTGGACACATCTGTTTTATGGTCTTCAGAGAGGACACCCGAGGAGCCCTTGTCAGTCAAGGGTCTTGAACATGAAAGAGCGAGTGGAGGGATCTGCGGCAGCCATAGCCACAATCTGATTTCTGGCGCTCAGGCAGGAGCGGGCCTCCTCAAGGACCAGCCCTCACTCCAGCCATCTGAAATCTGCCATCTAAGGCTAGGTTTGTCAATGGTGTGAAGGCGGGCGAAGGGTCCAGTAGAATCAGTGCCGCTGTCAATCTCCAATCAACTATCACCCAGGATAGTGGCAATCAGTCTTCATGCCTCTGGGAATACAGGATCTGAAATCACAGGTGCCTCAGATGACCCACTCCAGTAGTCTTACAGGATGTAACGAATGGGAGATGGGTCATTAGATGTAGAGCTCCAACAGCCAGCTAGGGGTTTTTAGCAGGAGTGCGTCAGAAGTTATTTTCAACATAGGCATGCTGACGGGCAGTGCGTAAGAGCGTTACCACTAGGGCCTAGAGTTGCTAGATCGTAGCTGGCCAAATGTCTTCAATGGACCCAGAAAATTTCCAGTTGTGAATCACAGACATGCGTTGTTACTTATCAATAAGTCAAACTGAGAATGTTTTTGGGTGGCGTCGTTGTAGGAGTCAGTGTAGAGGGCTGCCCCAGCTCAGGTGATGTAGATCCGAACGGTTGTGATTGATTTGCTTTCTTCATTGGCCTTCACAAAAATAATTCACAATTCAATCTCAGTGCTCCACAGAAATAATAGAGTTGGACTTGATATCCTGAGGGTTCTGAGGGCTACGTAGTTTCCTTTTGCAGTGCTTGGGATGATTTAGGTCTGTGTACGTATCATTGCACTTCTTTTCCAATCAGCATTTTAGAATAGGTAAAACACCGCGGGAAAAAGGACTTCTCATTAGAACGGGAAGACAAGGACATGCATAGATTTGTATAATGGAATCAGAAACAAGGGGGCGTATTTATAATAACTGACGCATCCCTGCATATCAGCAGGGATGCGCCAGTTATTTTGCGCCCCAGCTCCGCCACCATGGATGCGCCCCATTTATAATGCGGCGCACCATGGGGCAAAAACGGCACAGATGCGTCACGCATCTGTGCCGTAAAAGTGGCGCATTGCTGGAGTTGCGTCGCAAGCGCGACGCAGCTCCAGCAATGCTCTGGGGGGCCCTATCTTCACAATGCTGCGTCAATCCTTACGCCTGCTTCAAGCAGGCGCAGGGTTTTGACGCAGCATGGGCTCACAAGTGACTGAGTGAAATCTTGTAGATTTCACTCAGCCACTTTTAGGAGGCGTTCCTGCGCCGGAACGCCCCCACCTGCCCTGGAACGCCTACATGTGGCGCAGGGCTTTACAACGTGACGCATCTCCCAGATGCGTCACGTTGTAAATACCCCGCACCATGGCGCAGGATTTGCGCCGCTGCTGCGTCACAAAAGTGACGCAACAGCAGCGTAAATGAGGCGCAAGTCAAACATAAATCTGCCCCAAGGAGACCACATTGGGATAATGACCCCTATAGAGAAAAAGAGATACCATAATGCTAATATGAAGGACACATACAGAAAAATACTCTTATAAAGAAGGCCTACCGAGGCCATGACTACAAGAGCATGAGCATAAACTCAACAAGAAGAAGCAAAGGGTTCCAATGAAGACTCAAGACTCGCTTCCAAAGATCTTCAAAGGCAGTACTGCCATGTGTACATTTGTAGGTATGCAATGGGTATTGTAGCGCACAAGCCCAGGTGGTAGGAGCACTGAACAGCGTGTAGGCCATGGGTATGATTCAGCTTTAATAGGAAGCAGGTGACATGTAAGTCACTATTGAATGGGGGTGGAGGGATTTCACTATGCACAAACACAAAAGCATCCACCTTTGATGCCTGCTTGTAAATAGCTTCCTCTACTCCTCACTCCTGTTCCCAAGTTGATCGCTTCACAGTTTTTAGGTCTCGCCTGACCCAGCGCATGCGCTGGTCTGGCGAGACTTATTGAGAGGGCTCCAAAAAGTGCTACCAGGCCAGCCTGGAGCTACAGTGCATGTGCGCGGGCGCGCGCGCCGCGCTTTACCGCGATTACTTTCACTTTTGCGGCCTCACGGCCGCTTGATGTTTGATCGTGATCGCTATCACTTTCACTTTTTGGCATAGCCAATAGGTCTCGCTTTTGGGACCTTATAAGTGTTTAGTTATGCAACTGTTGCATGGCTAAACACTTGTAAGGTCCCAAAGGCGAGACCTATTGGCTATGCCAATGCTTGTTCAATGTTTTGTTTTCCAGCTTTATATGTGAAAACCAAACAGACCATTTTCACTTAAGTTTCCTACGTGTATGTAGCACCACCTCACAGAATCTGGATCATAGGCAATGCTGCACCTAATGTTTTCTGTTATGATATGGCATGTCGTAACAGTGGCGGCTCACCTTAAGGGACACTGGGGCAAAGCCCAGCCTAAAGTCCCAGAGGTGTTAGTATTCAGTCATACTGTAGATGTGAGACATCGCAATCTCTATAGTGAAGAATACACCACAGCTCAGAATCATTCCCTCAGAAGGACAGGATCACTCAAGAAGCTTGACTGGAGTCCCTGGTTGTAATCTATTTCTCTTCGGCATGTGGCGGGCGCCCTAAGTATTGATGGAGCAGGGTTTTCCTTATAAACCCAAATATCTATATGTCATTATTAAAAATACTACTGATTAATTAGTAACTACTAAAGGTTTGTCGTATTTGATTAATCAACCTTATTAACAGAAGAATTACACGCGGGAATGCTATTGCATGGCTAAAATAATAAGTGAACTAAGTTGGTGAGCAAATTGACAGTATAGATGTCGCTTATGTGATGTTATTATGTTTACCAAGAAACTGGTGCAGATCGGAGCTTCCGAATCCCCTCTACTTCCACGGACGGAGTGATTTCACAGTCACATGCACACACACACATCACACGCTGGTGGGGCCCATTACACCAACATTCAAACCTAACCACTTTATCCGTGCCTTGTATAGGGGAAACACTTTCTTTATACCTAACCAATCTGCATACACCTTGAGGCCAATGCGACCAACTAGTTGCTATGGATCTAGTGAAAAACATCTTAGACACGCAAATAAATTCAATAAATCATGACAATAAAATAACCACCCGACACAGTAATTCAAACAGGAAATAGTTTATCTAAATTAATTTGTAAGGAAAGCCAAATAAAAGCAAAATCATTTCTTCTCATATTTACCTATTCTGGCTAAAAGTCGTTTTCTAAGTCAGAGACTGGTCCTCAGCAAAAGTTTAAGTTTCTAGCCGTCATGTAGAGTCACCGTCCTCTCCGTCAGCAGTCGGGACCTCTGATCAATGGTTCGGGAAGAAGTGGCACTAGACCTCTCTAGTCTACTAGTATTTATACTAAAATTTTACATTCAAAAGTTACAAACAAAACATTTAAACATCCGTTGGGCCGGAAAAGATGTCGTCTGGATACATTTCGGTATATTCTCACATATTGATAAATCCAAATTCTGAATAGAAAGTCAGAAGTTCATGGCTAAATCATAACTTTTACGGATGTCTCTTTTGGATAAAAAGTATCATTCTTTGAAAGACCACTAAAAGTTCATCCAGTCGGATTATTCAGTTGCAACAAATATTCACTTCCAGGGGTACTTGGCTGCCATCCTGGATTTGTCATCATGTTCATGGCTTTTCAGTTCAAGTAGAAGTCAGGGTCGCAGTCAGCGCAAAGCCTCTTTAATTATTACATCTACTCGAATACAGGCTGCGGATGGTAGCCATTTTCCAGCAGGCCACAATTGTCAACTTAAGAGTAAAGGAAACACAAAACATAATTACTGCACAGAAATGATGATACAGTGTTATTCCCCTGCTAATACCCTTATGTGTATGTATTTATCTAGCCATTTACGACATCAAAAGCTATTAATGCATATTAATTATAAGCGCAAAACATAATAACATCACATAAGCGACATCTATGTTGTCAATTTGCTCACCAACTTAGTTCACTTATTATTTTAGCCATGCAATAGCATTCCCGCGTGTAATTCTTCTGTTAATAAGGTTGATTAATCAAATGCGACAAACCTTTAGTAGTTATTAATTAATCAGTAGTATTTTTAATAATGACATACAGATATTTGGGTTTATAAGGAAAACCCTGCTCCATCAATCCCCCCTTTGGTGATATCTTATCACCACAAAAAATCAAAAACCCCAAAAATCAATTTTACTTCCCCTTTTTAAGAAATTCAAAATGTATTCTTGTTCATTTTTCAGACCCTTGTTTCCATTTCATCTTCTTTCTTAGTTTCTATATACATGCTTTCCCTAAGTTCTTCTAATTCTATTTCTTGTGGATCTCTTTCTGATTTCTTTTGTCTCTTTTTAACATTTTCTCGTGTTATTTTCTTTTTATTTCTTCTGTATCTACAACACAGACACCCTAATCTAAGAATTAATAATGCTACAATTACACATGTTAATGGAAATAATACTTTACCAAATATGGTACTACCTATTTTAGCAATAAAATTCTTAATAGCAATCATTTTATTAGCCATCTTAGTCCAGATACTTTCAGCTTCCAGTGGTACTAATTCTTCATGCAAATCAGTAATATTTTTGATATAGACCTTTAGATCTTTGCTTTCGTCAGGAATGTAAGTGCAACAATGTTGAACTTTCAGCATTCCACAGACTCCACCCTCTTTTGCCAATAGAATATCAAGGGCAAGTCGATTTTGCATCGCCATAGAGCGTAAAGCAACCATTTCTGTATTTACCAAAAGAAAGCCTCCAGCGGTGCTTGTTGACAAGCGATCCACTACTGTTGACAGCTTCCGAATGCCAAATGCATTCAATGAAATTCCCACTGCTGGTATCAAAGCTCCAAAAATATCTCCTACAATTTCTGTCCATGTCTCTCTTTTATAGCGTGTTAACGGATTAGTTTGTTCAGCATTGTCTACTCTATCCATGTGAAAAATCTTTGGAAAGACCAGGCCAACATAACATGTGCCATACCAATGGTCAGGCAACCTGTAATAAGCCTTGTTCCCACAAATATAATACACTCCCGGAAAAACTGGATCTTCTCCACCTCTAAATCCCCATCCAGTTGCAATAAAGTATGTATCATGACACTCACTAGTCCCTATGAAATAATAATCATACTGTGATTTCTTTCTGGTAATGCATAATTTGCCTTTCTGTGATGCATCTAGAGCTAAAGTTGGACTAGCCCCATTTTTCAATTCCTTTTCTTTCTCAATAGCCCACATTGTTTCACTCATCTTATGTCCTTCAGCTTTCTTATGCATGTTCAACCTTCTTCTCTCAACCATGTCTAGGAAAGTTTTCTCTTCCTCCTTAAAACTGCAGGTTAAATTATTTCTAAAAACATATTCTAATGTTAATTCTTTAGTTTCAATAAAAATCTCACCTAAAATGTTAGCTTCTTTAGCAGGATTCAATTCTTTATTCATAGGCAATTGCCCAAGAATATTATCTACATTTGACATGTTATAATCTAATTTCCCTAACAGATAAAATATGCTAATTAACACACTACATGAAATTCCATACGTAGCCGGAAGGTGATGATAAGTCACTCCTTCCGAAACAGAAGCAGGTAATTGCATACAAACGTAGCAATCCCTTACATCCATTGTCTTCACATATTCGTACAATAATTTTGAAAACACATTACTAGAAAAATCATTAATAGACCTATCCTTATGTACATGTGTGTTACTCATTCTGGTTGGAACTAATTTCTGTGAATTTTTCCCTATGTTAGTCATGTTTCCGGTATGTTCTTCTAAAGTATCTATTGTAACTCTAAAAGAAATTAATAGAGCAAGCACGCTCCAAAGCAGCATTAATAATCCTGTACAGCAGCAGCACATCTTGCACCATCTTTTCAAGAAGGTACATCTACTTTTATTATTCTCAGTGTTAGCCATTTTGTTACTTTGACCGTGTCTTTTGACTTAGCCTCTTCTACTCCACTACTTGAATTTTTAGGGCAGCAAGTACCCACCAGATTAATACAATCTATTAGTTCTTATTATTTTCTTCACTTTTCTTCACGTGATTTTTTTGGATTTACTCAATTTGGATTTTCATCATTCTTTACTGTCTCTTCATCCTCATCAAACTGTATCAGGTCCTGAACATCCGTTTCTTCTCCAATGTCGGACAAGATAACTCTCAGGATTCCAACAGCTTCTTCTTCTCCTTCAACCACTTTCAGTAAAGTCTCCTCTGGATTTCCTTGACTATCTGCCTCTTCTCCTTCTTCAGGCAGTGCCACATACGTCCATTCCGGTGACTTATACTTCTGGTTTGGTTTTCTGATTCTTTTAGTTTCTTCAGATTTCTTTGTTTCTTCTCCTTTCGTTTGATTTTGACTTGACACCTCATTCACTTGTTCAGCTTTTCAAGAGTTAGCTCGTGTCAGTCGGTATCTCAGTCTCTTTATCTTATTGGGCCAAAGATCTCCTTTAGCATTTCTTTTCTGTTTTCCCTCTTTACTGTTTCTTTCTCCAATCCAAGTTCTCTTTCTTAGAACTCGACCTTCAGGTATCTCGCTCTCACTTTCATCAGATTCTGTTTCAATTGCCTCTTGTTCATCAACAATTTTCTCTTTCCCAACAGTCTCTTTTCCCACCACTTGAGATTTCCCTATTTCTGTCCCTCCTCGGGTCTCCGACACGCAATCTTCTTGCTGTCTACTTGTCCCTTCACCTAGCTTGTTGTTGATGTTCCCTACACCTCCTCGGGGTTCTTCCGCAATCTGTCCCTCTCTGTCTTTTTCTGTCCCTTCCTCTTCAAGAATTATCTCAGGTGGAATTTCTCCAATTTCCTCATTTGATTCAGGTATTACCTCTGTGGAAATGTTCTTTTCGTTTCTTCCTTTCTTTTTGTGTTTGTCACTGTTTGTTGGGACTTCAAGCACTTCCTCAGAATCTGGACTTGTCTCTGAAGTTGGCAATGTTCCTCTCTGGACTTCTTCTGGCGGGTCAAAAGTTTCTCTTGACTCACTTTCCCCCCTTTCAGGATTTCTTTTCCTTTTTACTGCCTCACTGTCTGCATCATCACTGGACTCTGATTCTTTAAAGTATTCTTTCTCAGTACCATCTTTTGGATTTGGAACTCTCAGAGTGTGACTTGCATGTATCCAATTCTTCACTCCAGCACACTTCACAGCAGTCGTTGTAGTCAGAACAACTTGCCTCGGTCTTCCCCACCTTGGAACCAGGCAGTTTCTTCTTCTGTGGACTTTTATTCTTACCCAGTCCCCTGGGCTCAGATCATGGGCTGGCTTCTTTTCAAGTGTGGTAGCGTCTTCTCCAACCTGGTGAAACACAGAATGGACTGCGTCAGCCAGGCCTTTACAGTAATCCAAAATCATGTCATCAGTTATAGTCATCAGCTTGTTGGCCGGCACAAATGCATGTCTCATTGCACGTCCCATGATGATTTCATTTGTACTCAAACCTGTGGTTCTGTCTGGAGTAGACCTAATTGCCATCAGGACCATTCATTTGTTCAGCCACACCAGAGGCCTCTGGTCGGTAAGCAAAATGTAGCTTCTGCTGTACACTCAATGCTTCACAAATTAAACTCATGATTTCATTATAAAAGTGTTCTCCTCTGTCTGATTCAATGGTCACTGGGAACCCGTACCTTGGGATGAATTCTCTTAACAATAGTTTGGCCACTGTTATTCCATCATTTCTTCTGGTTGGAAATGCCTCCACCCACCTGGAAAACAAACAGACTACCACTAGGACATACCTTAGTCTATTGACTTGGGGCATTTCAATGAAATCTACCTGCATTCTGGTGAAAGGTCCTCCCTCTCTGCCTATTGTACCTAGGCTCACCACCGTTTTCTTCCCAGGATTGAATTGCTGACATATCAGACATCTTTGACAGAGACTCTCTGCTATCGTCCTGAATTTTGCATTGTACCAGGTCTGCTTAAAGGCTCTTATCATAGCATCCCTCCCCAGGTGTCCCTGGCCATGATACATCCTTGCCATTGTTGACAGCATGCTATTTGGCATGACTGGTCTTCCATCTCTGTAGACCCACACGTGGTCCTTTTCCCTGGGTGCACAACCTGCTTTCACCCAATCTTTTATTTCCTCATCTCCTGCCTCATCCTGCAGCTGTTTCACTTCCTCCCATGTTCCCACCACATTAGTAAACATTAAGGAACAAGAATACATCTGCTTTTCTTTACTTCAGTTGATGGAGTGATTATTCCTCGCACAATACTGTGCTATGTCATTAGCGAATTTGTTCCCAAGGGTGACAAAATCATCACCTTGACTATGAGCAGCACATTTTACTACTGCTAGTTCTTTAGGCAGCTGTATGGCCTCAAGCAATTTTCCAACCACTTCAGCATTCTTTATGGGAGTTCCACTTGAGGTCAGGAAACCTCTTTGTAGCCATAGCTGGCCAAAATCATGGACAACTCCAAAGCCATACTGGCTGTCAGTCATTACAGTCACTCTTACATTCCTTCCAATCTTGCATGCTTTCGTCAGTGCCACCAATTCTGCCACTTGTGCGGATTTAACTCCTTTCAAGGGTGATGCTTCCACAACTTCTGAAACTTTACACACAGCATATGCAGCATTCAGCACTCCTTCATCCGTTCGCAAACAAGATCCATCCACAAACAACACATGATCACTCTCAGGCAGTGGTAGATCTCTTATGTCTGGTCTTGGTTTTGTACAGTAATCAAGCACATCCAGGCAATCATGATCAACATCATCTCTCACACCCACATTTTCAGCATCTGGCAACAGTGTTGCTGGATTCACATTCACACATCTCTCAAGAGTCACATTTGTTGCTCCAAGAATGACTTTCTCATATTTAGTCAGCCGACTATGAGACATAAACTGTGTCCGGCTCCTTGTTAAAAGGATTGCCACATCATGAGGTACGAATACCCGTACAGGATATCCCATTATAATGCCCTCACTTTGTTCTAGACTTCTGCATGTAGCAGCTACTGCTTTCAGACAACCTGGTAAACCCACTGCTACCGGGTCAAGTGTCGATGAGAAGTACACAATTGGCCTTCTCAGACGTCCATGTTTCTGGATTAACACTGAAAGTGCACATCCATTTCTCTCACTACAGTACAACTCAAACTCCTTTTCATAATCTGGCATTCCTAGGGCAGGAGCCTCACATAGCCTGTTCTTCAATTCTCTGAATGCTGCCATTTCTTCTGGGTTTAATTCCAATGGGTCTTTCACCTCACTTTTAGTCAATTTAATCAGTGGTTTGGCAATTAAGGAGAAGTTACTTATCCACTGATGACAATAACCAGCCATTCCCAGAAACATTCTTACTTCTCTTTGCGTCATTGAGGCTCTCATTCCTCTAATGATTTTGATTCTGTCAATGGTCACTTTCCTTAGGCCTTTCTCAATATTATGTCCCAAATACTGGACTTCTTTTTGGCAGAACTGCAATTTGGCTGGTGATACTTTTAATCCTCCATCTGCCAAATGATTCAGCAAAGCAATGGTGTCTGCCTCACAAGCTTCACGTGTTTTTGATGCCACAAGCAGGTCATCAATATACTGGACCAAGACTGAATTTTCAGGCATTGTTAAACTATCCAGAGATTTCTTCAACAATCGATTAAATATCGAGGGGCTCTCTGTTTACCCCTGTGGAATTCGGCACCATGCCAAAATTCGCTGTCCAAACCTAAATGCAAAAATAGGCTGGCTGTCATGATGTAACGGGATTGAAAAGAAAGCATGGCACAAATCAATTACTGTGTACCATTCTGCATCATGGGGAATCTGATACAAAATCACTGATGGGTTTGGCACAATGGGACAGCATGGCACAACAATCTTGTTAATTTTTCTCAAATCCTGTACTATTCTGAACGTCCCATTGGGTTTCTTCAGTCCCATTATAGGTTAATTACATGGGCTGCTCAATATTTCTCTTAGCACCCCCTGCTGGATCATTTTCTCAATTATAGGAGTTATTCCTTCAATTATTTCAGGTGTCAGTCTGTATTGCGGAATGTTTGGGTAAGTTATTCCATCCTTTACAGTAATTTTCACTGGATCCACATTTCTCATCAGGCCCACATCTTCTCCAGTAAAATCCCAAACTGCTGCTTTTACTGTCTGTTTTAATTCTGGGGGCAATCAATCCGGATTGAACACTGCATAAGTTCCAATAGCCTCACTTTCCCTGTTATCTAGGGTCATTCTGTAAAGGACATCCTCATCTGGTGTCTCAAAGGCTATTCCATCTGGTGTACAAAAGATAGTGCAATTCATCTTGCACAGCAAATCCCTGCCTAACCAGTTCACAGGACTATTGTCACACACCACGAACCTGTGCATGTCTGTGAATTTCCCTATTCTAACCCTTACTGGTTCAGTAAAATGAGTCTTTATCTGTGTGTTGGATACACCAACTACTTGGATTGCTTCATCCGAGAGAGGAAGATTCTTTATATCAGCTGACCTAACAGTTGATCTTGTGGCTCCTGTGTCAACTAAGAAAGTAACACTTTCACCATTGATTTTCCCATCAACAAAAGGTCCTGCCTGGTCTATTTCTAGAGTTGCGCCAAGTACGCACTCTTCCTCCTCTCTTCGGCACCGTCAGAAATCTCCCTCAGAGTCACTTCCCTCATTTCTCAACCAATACTGTGAAACTGCTTTTGCACGTTTTGGCTTGTTTACCTGTTCTTCATTGTAGAACCCCGAATCTTGGCTGTACTTCTGGGATCCTCTGCTTTGCGGCAAGGGCGGTTTTGGCACCTGGTTCTGCTGCTTAACAGCCTTCTGCTGTTGCTGATGCTGACCACACCCTTCGTTCTGCACCTGCGAATTTAATGATGGATTGTCATCGTTAGAGGATGGTGGATTCTTACACTCAGATTTCCAGTGCCCTAATTTTCCACAGTTGTGGCATGGAAACCTTTTCTTTGCCTCCTCAATGTTTCCTTTCCCTTTTCCTGATCCAAATCTGGGTTTATTTCCTGGATTATTTGCTTGTTCAACCAGCTGTGCTTCCTGTCTTTCTGCAACTTTCACCTGTGCCCACATTGCTTTTTCTTTCAGCTTTCTCTGCTTTGCCTCAATCTCATCACTGAAGTATTTTGCATGTCTCAGGATTTCATCAATCTTTTTACTCTGCCAGTCTACGGTATGCTCCCTTAACCCCTTCGCTGCTAGGCCTTTTCCCCTCCTGTGCTAAGCCTTTTTTCGGCTATTTGGGGTAGTGCGCGCTTAGGCCCCTGTAACTTTTTGACCACATTAGGTATCAACGCCAAATTTGCGTCCTTTTCTTCCAACATCATGGGGATTCTAAAGGTACCCAGGGTTTGTGGATTCTCCTAGAGGGTTCCCAGAAATTAGTCAAAATACAGCAAAATTTTGTTTTTTTTGTGAAAAATGGGGAAAAGTGGCTGCAAATGAAAGCGTCTGGGGTTTTCTCTGCAAATTATATCAAAAAAGGGTTTGTGGGGCTGAAATCACAATTTCCCCAGCTTTTAGGGAATGACAGATTTTTGTCAGAAATCCAACATTTTTTACACAGTTTTATGTTTAAAACTTTTTATTGAAACAAAACAAACCATGGGGGAGGGGGATAGGAGGCAGGATACATGGAATACAGTCAAAGAAGAGGGGATGTATCTCCAGAGGGTTGGCAATAGGTGGCGCGGTGGCTCAGAGGGAAGAACACAGTGACTGAACGCTAGAATTGCAAGCTGTGGAATCCCACGCGCGTATCCGAGACCCCAAAGCTGAGCAAGAGCATCCCCCCCCATCAACACCTCAACAGAACACCATCCCCCCCCCCCCATCCCCCATCCTCCCATTAACAAAACAACAACCCTCCCCCCTCCCCCCCGTCCTATGGTCCCGCATCAAAGCAGCCCTAGCCAGGAGCCCCGCACTCCCCCCCCCTCCCCGGGGGTCCCCATCTCACATGTAAGCTAGTCCGCCGGGGTCACCGGCGGCCTCAGCCTGAGAAGCCTAAGGTACCTCGGGCAGGTGAGCTCCCGGAATTCAGTGGACAGCAGCGCTAGAAAGGGTTGCCATAGCTCTTCAAATTGGTCTATCTCCCCCGCAACCGCAAGCGACAGCTTCTCCATCCCCAGCACGTGCCAGAGCCTATGCAACCAACCGGTGATGGAGGGGACGGTGGATGTGCGCCAGTGGACCAGAATGTTCTGAACCGCAGACCCCAGCGCTATTGCAATCTGCCTACCCCTGCGTGACTTCAGTGGGTACATTAGGGCATTGGGGAGGCCCAGCAGGACATACGCCGGGAGACGCGGCAGCTCTATCCCAAAGTGCTCATCCACCTCGTCCAAGACTTCTTTCCAGTAGGCGGTCAGCACTGGGCAATCCCATAGAATGTGTGTAAGGGTACCTTCCTGCCCGCAGCTCCGCCAGCACCCCTTGTCAGTGTGTTTATGCATTTCATACAGTCTCTCCGGGGTGTAGTACCAGTATGTGGACACCTTAGTGAATGTCTCCGTAAGGCCCGTGTGGTATGCAGAGTGCCGAGCCCGATACGCAATTTGGTCCCATTCCTTGTGGCTGAGTGTCCTACCCAATTCCCTGTGCCAACGCTCCCTCCCCGGGTTGTAGTAGTGAAACGGCGGGGGTTGTAGGTGTTTATACAGATCAGTGATCAGTTTAGCGTCAGAGGTCCGAGTAGCCAACCACCGCTCGTACGGTGTAATTGGACGGGCAGCGGTGGCACGCACCTGAGGCTGGAGGGCCCAATGCCGAACTTGCATGTAGCGCAGTCTGTCCAGCTCCGTCAGGCCGAACTCCTGGCGGAGTTGCTGAAAAGGAACCACGCCCTCCGGACCATAGATCTGGAAGAGTGCCCTGCAGCCCGCCCGTACCCAGTGGGAGAAAACCCCCGGCTCCATCCCCGGGGAGAAGTCCGGGTTGCCCGCAATGGGCGAGAGCGGCGAGGGGAAGGTGGTGAGGCCCCGGGTTTCGCAGACCGCGTCCCACACACGGAGGGGGACCCGCGTAACAAAGGAGGCGTAAAGATTAGGGGGGCGGTGCGTGCGGCGCAAGAATGGGACCTCTTGTAAGGTGCGGCCCGCCACTGCCTGGTCTTGAAAAAGCCAATGTTTGTCGGACTCCCACCTGCTCCACTCCACCAGATAGCGAAGCTGTGCCGCCTGAAAGTACTTACGGAGGTCCGGAATGCCGAGGCCCCCCGCTTCCGGAGCGAGCGTGGAGAGGACCCTCTTCATGCGTGGCCTGCGGCCCTGCCAGACAAAGCGGGAGATGTCAGCCTGCATTTGTCGGATCCAGCCCACCGGGGGCTGGAGCGGAAGGGCTCGGAAAAGATATATTTTTACACAGTTTTGACATTTTTCTGGGACATACCCTATTTTTGCTATTTTTTGTGCTTTGAACCTCCTTCCAGATAATGGTAAAAATGGGTAGAAAAGCAATAATGGATCCTGGAAAGCTATACATTTTTGAAAAGTAGACAAAATTCTGAATTCTGCAAGGGGTCATTTGTGTAGATCCATCAAGGTTTCTTTATAGAAACTAACAGGTAAATATAGGAATAATAATACTTTTTTTGAAAAAAGCAGCCTTTTGAGTCAACGTTTTCACCTGTAACTTCTTCGAATTATGACATCTCTTTGAAAGCAATGTACCGTTACATCCGGTGGACCTTCCTGGTTGTGGGGATATATAGGACTTGTAGGTTCACCAAGAGCCCAACGAACCCAGAGTAAAAAACTGAGCAGCATTTTGTAATGTTTTTTTTTTTGTTCCGGGTATATAGCAATTATTGTGGGAAAATGTATACATGGGAAAATCGGTATGAAAGACACCTATGTATTTCTGAAATGGGAACAAATTACAGAGTTTAGAAACAGTGCATATTTGCACATTTTCGAAATTGGGAATACTCATACTTGCATGACAATTATTGGTCATTTTTCAAAATGACTTTTTTTTTACACAATGTCTTTCATTTGGAAGGGAGAAATGCATCAAAAATCAATAGGTAATAACAGTTGCTTTACAAATCTGAACTACCCTAAGTCTCCCGATAAAAATGGTACCTCACTTGTGTGGGTAGGCATAGTGCCCACGACAGGAAGTGGCTCAAAACCTAAGGTGAACGCACCACATTTTCACACTGAAAATTTACACTTTTTTTGCGAAGAGTCTAGCTGTGGTTTTTGAACCCTAGCCCTGCCGGCACCTAGGGAAACCTAGCAAACCTATACATTTTTGAAAACTAGACACCAAGGGGAATCCAGGATGGGGTGACTTGACTGCCTCGCACCATGGTCTGTTACCCAGAATCCCTTGCAAACGTAAAAAAATGACAAAAAAAACACATTTTCCCCACATTTCTGGAATGGAAAGTTCAGGAATCTGCGTGGATCCACAAATTTCCACCCACCCCGCGTTCCAAAAAGTTCTATGAGAAAAATGGTACCTCACTTGTGCGGGTCGGCCTAGTGCCCGCGACAGGAAACGGTGCAAAACGCAACGTGGTCACACCTCAATTTTGCAGTGAAAAATGACCCCTTTTTGGCAAAGTGACTAGCTGTAGTTTTTGAACCCTAGCCCTGCCGGCACCTAGGGAAACCTAGCAAACCTATACATTTTTGAAAACTAGACACCCAGGGGAATCCAGGATGGGGTGTCTTGACTGCCTCCCACCATGGTCTGTTACCCAGAATCCCTTGCAAACGTAAAAAAATGACAAAAAAAACACATTTTCCCCACATTTCTGGGATGGAAAGTTCTGGAATCTGCGTGGATCCACAAATTTCCACCCACCCCGCGTTCCCCAAAGTCCTACGAGAAAAATGGTACCTCACTTGTGCGGGTCGGCCTAGTGCCCGCGACAGGAAACGGCGCAAAATGCAACGTGGTCACACCTCAATTTTGCAGTGAAAAATGACCCTTTTTTGGCAAAGTGACTATCTGTTGTTTTTTAACCCTAGCCCTGCCGGCACCTAGGGAAACCTAGCAAACCTATAAATTTTTGAAAACTAGACACCCAGGGGAATCCAGGATGGGGTGACTTGACTGCTTCCCACCATGGTCTGTTACCAAGAATCCCTTGCAAACGTAAAAAAATGACAAAAAAAACACATTTTCCCCACATTTCTGGGATGGAAAGTTCTGGAATCTGCGTGGATCCACAAATTTCCACCCACCCCGCGTTCCCCAAAGTCCTACGAGAAAAATGGTACCTCACTTGTGCGGGTCGGCCTAGTGCCCGTGACAGGAAACGGCGCAAAACGCAACGTGGTCACACCTCAATTTTGCAGTGAAAAATGACCCTTTTTTGGCAAAGTGACTAGCTGTAGTTTTTGAACCCTAGCCCTGCCGGCACCTAGGGAAACCTAGCAAACCTATAAATTTTTGAAAACTAGACACCCAGGGGAATCCAGGATGGGGTGACTTGACTGCTTCCCACCATGGTCTGTTACCAAGAATCCCTTGCAAACGTAAAAAAATGACAAAAAAAACACATTTTCCCCACATTTCTGGGATGGAAAGTTCTGGAATCTGCGTGGATCCACAAATTTCCACCCACCCCGCGTTCCCCAAAGTCCTACGAGAAAAATGGTACCTCACTTGTCCGGGTCGGCCTAGTGCCCGTGACAGGAAACGGCGCAAAACGCAAAGTGGTCACACCTCAATTTTGCAGTGAAAAATGACCCTTTTTTGGCAAAGTGACTAGCTGTAGTTTTTGAACCCTAGCCCTGCCGGCACCTAGGGAAACCTAGCAAACCTATATATTTTTGAAAACTAGACACCCAGGGGAATCCAGGATGGGGTGACTTGACTGCCTCCCACATTTCTGGGATGGAAAGTTCTGGAATCTGCGTGGATCCACAAATTTCCACCCACCCCGCGTTCCCCAAAGTCCTACGAGAAAAATGGTACCTCACTTGTGCGGTTCGGCCTAGTGCCCGCGACAGGAAACGGCGCAAAACGCAACGTGGTCACACCTCAATTTTGCAGTGAAAAATGACCCTTTTTTAGCAAAGTGACTAGCTGTAGTTTTTGAACCCTAGCCCTGCCGGCACCTAGGGAAACCTAGCAAACCTATACATTTTTGAAAACTAGACACCCAGAGGAATCCAGGATGGGGTGACTTGACTGCCTCCCACCATGGTCTGTTACCCAGAATCCCTTGCAAACGTAAAAAAAGGACCAAAAAAACACATTTTCCCCACATTTCTGTGGTGGAAAGTTCTGGAATCTGCGTGGATCCACAAATTTCCACCCACCCCGCGTTCCCCAAAGTCCTACGAGAAAAATGGTACCTCACTTGTGCGGGTCGACCTAGTGCCCGTGACAGGAAACGGCGCAAAACGCAAAGTGGTCACACCTCAATTTTGCAGTGAAAAATGACCCTTTTTTGGCAAAGTGACTAGCTGTAGTTTTTGAACCCTAGCCCTGCCGGCACCTAGGGAAACCTAGCAAACCTATACATTTTTGAAAACTAGACACCCAGGGGAATCCAGGATGGGGTGACTTGACTGCTTCCCACCATGGTCTGTTACCAAGAATCCCTTGCAAACGTAAAAAAATGACAAAAAAAACACATTTTCCCCACATTTCTGGGATGGAAAGTTCAGGAATCTGCGTGGATCCACAAATTTCCACCCACCCCGCGTTCCCCAAAGTCCTACGAGAAAAATGGTACCTCACTTGTGCGGGTCGGCCTAGTGCCCGTGACAGGAAACGGCGCAAAACGCAAAGTGGTCACACCTCAATTTTGCAGTGAAAAATGACCCTTTTTTGGCAAAGTGACTAGCTGTAGTTTTTGAACCCTAGCCCTGCCGGCACCTAGGGAAACCTAGCAAACCTATATATTTTTGAAAACTAGACACCCAGGGGAATCCAGGATGGGGTGACTTGACTGCCTCCCACATTTCTGGGATGGAAAGTTCTGGAATCTGCGTGGATCCACAAATTTCCACCCACCCCGCGTTCCCCAAAGTCCTACGAGAAAAATGGTACCTCACTTGTGCGGTTCGGCCTAGTGCCCGCGACAGGAAACGGCGCAAAACGCAACGTGGTCACACCTCAATTTTGCAGTGAAAAATGACCCTTTTTTAGCAAAGTGACTAGCTGTAGTTTTTGAACCCTAGCCCTGCCGGCACCTAGGGAAACCTAGCAAACCTATACATTTTTGAAAACTAGACACCCAGAGGAATCCAGGATGGGGTGACTTGACTGCCTCCCACCATGGTCTGTTACCCAGAATCCCTTGCAAACGTAAAAAAAGGACCAAAAAAACACATTTTCCCCACATTTCTGTGGTGGAAAGTTCTGGAATCTGCGTGGATCCACAAATTTCCACCCACCCCGCGTTCCCCAAAGTCCTACGAGAAAAATGGTACCTCACTTGTGCGGGTCGACCTAGTGCCCGTGACAGGAAACGGCGCAAAACGCAAAGTGGTCACACCTCAATTTTGCAGTGAAAAATGACCCTTTTTTGGCAAAGTGACTAGCTGTAGTTTTTGAACCCTAGCCCTGCCGGCACCTAGGGAAACCTAGCAAACCTATACATTTTTGAAAACTAGACACCCAGGGGAATCCAGGATGGGGTGACTTGACTGCCTCCCACCATGGTCTGTTACCCAGAATCCCTTGCAAACATAAAAAAATGACCAAAAAAAACACATTTTCCCCACATTTCTGGGATGGAAAGTTCTGGAATCTGCGTGGATCCACAAATTTCCACCCACCCCGCGTTCCCCAAAGTCCTACGAGAAAAATGGTACCTCACTTGTGCGGGTCGGCCTAGTGCCCGCGACAGGAAACGGCACAAAACGCAACGTGGGCACACCTCAATTTTGCAGTGAAAAATGTCCCTTTTTTGGCAAAATGACTAGCTGTAGTTTTTGAGCCCTAGCCCTGCCGGCACCTAGGGAAACCTAGCAAACCTATGCATTTTTGCAAACTAGACACCCAGGGGAATCCAGGATGGGGTGACTTGACTGCCTCCCACCATGGTCTGTTACCCAGAATCCCTTGCAAACGTAAAAAAATGACAAAAAAAACACATTTTCCCCACATTTCTGGGATGGAAAGTTCTGGAATCTGCGTGGATCCACAAATTTCCACCCACCCCGCGTTCCCCAAAGTCCTACGAGAAAAATGGTACCTCACTTGTGCGGGTCGGCCTAGTGCCCGTGACAGGAAACGGCGCAAAACGCAAAGTGGTCACACCTCAATTTTGCAGTGAAAAATGACCCTTTTTTGGCAAAGTGACTAGCTGTAGTTTTTGAACCCTAGCCCTGCCGGCACCTAGGGAAACCTAGCAAACCTATATATTTTTGAAAACTAGACACCCAGGGGAATCCAGGATGGGGTGACTTGACTGCCTCCCACATTTCTGGGATGGAAAGTTCTGGAATCTGCGTGGATCCACAAATTTCCACCCACCCCGCGTTCCCCAAAGTCCTACGAGAAAAATGGTACCTCACTTGTGCGGTTCGGCCTAGTGCCCGCGACAGGAAACGGCGCAAAACGCAACGTGGTCACACCTCAATTTTGCAGTGAAAAATGACCCTTTTTTAGCAAAGTGACTAGCTGTAGTTTTTGAACCCTAGCCCTGCCGGCACCTAGGGAAACCTAGCAAACCTATACATTTTTGAAAACTAGACACCCAGAGGTATCCAGGATGGGGTGACTTGACTGCCTCCCACCATGGTCTGTTACCCAGAATCCCTTGCAAACGTAAAAAAAGGACCAAAAAAACACATTTTCCCCACATTTCTGTGGTGGAAAGTTCTGGAATCTGCGTGGATCCACAAATTTCCACCCACCCCGCGTTCCCCAAAGTCCTACGAGAAAAATGGTACCTCACTTGTGCGGGTCGACCTAGTGCCCGTGACAGGAAACGGCGCAAAACGCAAAGTGGTCACACCTCAATTTTGCAGTGAAAAATGACCCTTTTTTGGCAAAGTGACTAGCTGTAGTTTTTGAACCCTAGCCCTGCCGGCACCTAGGGAAACCTAGCAAACCTATACATTTTTGAAAACTAGACACCCAGGGGAATCCAGGATGGGGTGACTTGACTGCCTCCCACCATGGTCTGTTACCCAGAATCCCTTGCAAACATAAAAAAATGACCAAAAAAAACACATTTTCCCCACATTTCTGGGATGGAAAGTTCTGGAATCTGCGTGGATCCACAAATTTCCACCCACCCCGCGTTCCCCAAAGTCCTACGAGAAAAATGGTACCTCACTTGTGCGGGTCGGCCTAGTGCCCGCGACAGGAAACGGCACAAAACGCAACGTGGGCACACCTCAATTTTGCAGTGAAAAATGTCCCTTTTTTGGCAAAATGACTAGCTGTAGTTTTTGAGCCCTAGCCCTGCCGGCACCTAGGGAAACCTAGCAAACCTATGCATTTTTGCAAACTAGACACCCAGGGGAATCCAGGATGGGGTGACTTGACTGCCTCCCACCATGGTCTGTTACCCAGAATCCCTTGCAAACGTAAAAAAATGACAAAAAAAACACATTTTCCCCATATTTCTGGGACGGAGAGTTCTGGAATCTGCGTGGATCCACAAATTTCCACCCACCCCGCGTTCCCCAAAGTCCTACGAGAAAAATGGTACCTCACTTGTGCAGGTCGGCCTAGTGCCCGCGACAGGAAACGGCGCAAAACGCAAAGTGGTCACACCTCAATTTTGCAGTGAAAAATGACCCTTTTTTGGCAAATTGACTAGCTGTAGTTTTTGAACCCTAGCCCTGCCGGCACCTAGGGAAACCTAGCAAACCTATATATTTTTGAAAACTAGACACCCAGGGGAATCCAGGATGGGGTGACTTGACTGCCTCCCACCATGGTCTGTTACCCAGAATCCCTTGCAAACATAAAAAAATGACAAAAAAAAACACATTTTCCCCACATTTCTGGGATGGAAAGTTCTGGAATCTGCGTGGATCCACAAATTTCCACCCACCCCGCGTTCCCCAAAGTCCTACGACAAAAATGGTACCTCACTTGTGCGGGTCGGCCTAGTGCCCGCGACAGGAAACGGCGCAAAACGCAATGTGGTCACACCTCAATTTTGCAGTGAAAAATGACCCTTTTTTGGCAAAATGACTAGCTGTAGTTTTTGAGCCCTAGCCCTGCCGGCACCTAGGGAAACCTAGCAAACCTATACATTTTTGAAAACTAGACACCAAGGGGAATCCAGGATGGGGTGACTTGACTGCCTCCCACCATGGTCTGTTACCCAGAATCCCTTGCAAACCTAAAAAAATGACAAAAAAAACACATTTCCCCCACATTTCTGGGATGGAAAGTTCTGGAATCTGCGTGGATCCACAAATTTCCACCCACCCCGCATTCCCCAAAGTCCTACGAGAAAAATGGTACCTCACTTGTGCGGGTCGGCCTAGTGCCCGCGACAGGAAACGACGCAACGTGGTCACACCTCAATTTTGCAGTGAAAAATTACCCTTTTTTGGCAAAGTGACTAGATGTAGTTTTTTAACCCTAGCCCTGCCGGCACCTAGGGAGACCTAGCAAACCTATACATTTTTGAAAACTAGACACCCAGGGGAATCCAGGATGGGGTGACTTGACTGCCTCCCACCATGGTCTGTTACCCAGAATCCCTTGCAAACGTAAAAAAATTACAAAAAAAACAAATTTTCCCCATATTTCTGGGACGGAGAGTTCTGGAATCTGCGTGGATCCACAAATTTCCACCCACCCCGCGTTCCCCAAAGTCCTACGAGAAAAATGGTACCTCACTTGTGCAGGTCGGCCTAGTGCCCGCGACAGGAAACGGCGCAAAACGCAAAGTGGTCACACCTCAATTTTGCAGTGAAAAATGACCCTTTTTTGGCAAAGTGACTAGCTGTAGTTTTTGAACCCTAGCCCTGCCGGCACCTAGGGAAACCTAGCAAACCTATATATTTTTGAAAACTAGACACCCAGGGGAATCCAGGATGGGGTGACTTGACTGCCTCCCACCATGGTCTGTTACCCAGAATCCCTTGCAAACATAAAAAAATGACCAAAAAAAACACATTTTCCCCACATTTCTGGGATGGAAAGTTCTGGAATCTGCGTGGATCCACAAATTTCCACCCACCCCGCATTCCCCAAAGTCCTACGAGAAAAATGGTACCTCACTTGTGCGGGTCGGCCTAGTGCCCGCGACAGGAAACGGCGCAAAATGCAACGTGGTCACACCTCAATTTTGCAGTGAAAAATGACCCTTTTTTGGCAAAGTGACTATCTGTAGTTTTTGAACCCTAGCCCTGCCGGCACCTAGGGAAACCTAGCAAACCTATAAATTTTTGAAAACTAGACACCCAGGGGAATCCAGGATGGGGTGACTTGACTGCTTCCCACCATGGTCTGTTACCAAGAATCCCTTGCAAACGTAAAAAAATGACCAAAAAAACACATTTTCCCCACATTTCTGGGATGGAAAGTTCTGGAATCTGCGTGGATCCACAAATTTCCACCCACCCCGCGTTCCCCAAAGTCCTACGAGAAAAATGGTACCTCACTTGTGCGGGTCGGCCTAGTGCCCGCGACAGGAAACGGCGCAAAACGCAACGTGGTCACACCTCAATTTTGCAGTGAAAAATGACCCTTTTTTGGCAAAGTGACTAGCTGTAGTTTTTGAACCCTAGCCCTGCCGGCACCTAGGGAAACCTAGCAAACCTATAAATTTTTGAAAACTAGACACCCAGGGGAATCCAGGATGGGGTGACTTGACTGCTTCCCACCATGGTCTGTTACCAAGAATCCCTTGCAAACGTAAAAAAATGACAAAAAAAACACATTTTCCCCACATTTCTGGGATGGAAAGTTCTGGAATCTGCGTGGATCCACAAATTTCCACCCACCCCGCGTTCCCCAAAGTCCTACGAGAAAAATGGTACCTCACTTGTGCGGGTCGGCCTAGTGCCCGTGACAGGAAACGGCGCAAAACGCAAAGTGGTCACACCTCAATTTTGCAGTGAAAAATGACCCTTTTTTGGCAAAGTGACTAGCTGTAGTTTTTGAACCCTAGCCCTGCCGGCACCTAGGGAAACCTAGCAAACCTATATATTTTTGAAAACTAGACACCCAGGGGAATCCAGGATGGGGTGACTTGACTGCCTCCCACATTTCTGGGATGGAAAGTTCTGGAATCTGCGTGGATCCACAAATTTCCACCCACCCCGCGTTCCCCAAAGTCCTACGAGAAAAATGGTACCTCACTTGTGCGGTTCGGCCTAGTGCCCGCGACAGGAAACGGCGCAAAACGCAACGTGGTCACACCTCAATTTTGCAGTGAAAAATGACCCTTTTTTGGCAAAGTGACTAGCTGTAGTTTTTGAACCCTAGCCCTGCCGGCACCGAGGGAAACCTAGCAAACCTATACATTTTTGAAAACTAGACACCCAGAGGAATCCAGGATGGGGTGACTTGACTGCCTCCCACCATGGTCTGTTACCCAGAATCCCTTGCAAACGTAAAAAAAGGACCAAAAAAACACATTTTCCCCACATTTCTGTGGTGGAAAGTTCTGGAATCTGCGTGGATCCACAAATTTCCACCCACCCCGCGTTCCCCAAAGTCCTACGAGAAAAATGGTACCTCACTTGTGCGGGTCGACCTAGTGCCCGTGACAGGAAACGGCGCAAAACGCAAAGTGGTCACACCTCAATTTTGCAGTGAAAAATGACCCTTTTTTGGCAAAGTGACTAGCTGTAGTTTTTGAACCCTAGCCCTGCCGGCACCTAGGGAAACCTAGCAAACCTATACATTTTTGAAAACTAGACACCCAGGGGAATCCAGGATGGGGTGACTTGACTGCCTCCCACCATGGTCTGTTACCCAGAATCCCTTGCAAACATAAAAAAATGACCAAAAAAAACACATTTTCCCCACATTTCTGGGATGGAAAGTTCTGGAATCTGCGTGGATCCACAAATTTCCACCCACCCCGCGTTCCCCAAAGTCCTACGAGAAAAATGGTACCTCACTTGTGCGGGTCGGCCTAGTGCCCGCGACAGGAAACGGCACAAAACGCAACGTGGGCACACCTCAATTTTGCAGTGAAAAATGTCCCTTTTTTGGCAAAATGACTAGCTGTAGTTTTTGAGCCCTAGCCCTGCCGGCACCTAGGGAAACCTAGCAAACCTATAAATTTTTTAAAACTAGACACCCATGGGAATCCAGGATGGGGTGATTTGACTGCCTCCCACCATGGTCTGTTACCCAGAATCCCTTGCAAACCTAAAAAAATGACAAAAAAAACACATTTCCCCCACATTTCTGGGATGGAAAGTTCTGGAATCTGCGTGGATCCACAAATTTCCACCCACCCCGCGTTCCCCAAAGTCCTACGAGAAAAATGGTACCTCACTTGTGCGGGTCGGCCTAGTGCCCGCGACAGGAAACGGCGCAAAACGCAACGTGGTCACACCTCAATTTTGCAGTGAAAAATTACCCTTTTTTGGCAAAGGACTAGATGTAGTTTTTTAACCCTAGCCCTGCCGGCACCTAGGGAGACCTAGCAAACCTATACATTTTTGAAAACTAGACACCCAGGGGAATCCAGGATGGGGTGACTTGACTGCCTCCCACCATGGTCTGTTACCCAGAATCCCTTGCAAACGTAAAAAAATTACTAAAAAAACACATTTTCCCCATATTTCTGGGACGGAGAGTTCTGGAATCTGCGTGGATCCACAAATTTCCACCCACCCCGCGTTCCCCAAAGTCCTACGAGAAAAATGGTACCTCACTTGTGCAGGTCGGCCTAGTGCCCGCGACAGGAAACGGCGCAAAACGCAAAGTGGTCACACCTCAATTTTGCAGTGAAAAATGACCCTTTTTTGGCAAATTGACTAGCTGTAGTTTTTGAACCCTAGCCCTGCCGGCACCTAGGGAAACCTAGCAAACCTATATATTTTTGAAAACTAGACACCCAGGGGAATCCAGGATGGGGTGACTTGACTGCCTCCCACCATGGTCTGTTACCCAGAATCCCTTGCAAACATAAAAAAATGACAAAAAAAAACACATTTTCCCCACATTTCTGGGATGGAAAGTTCTGGAATCTGCGTGGATCCACAAATTTCCACCCACCCCGCGTTCCCCAAAGTCCTACGACAAAAATGGTACCTCACTTGTGCGGGTCGGCCTAGTGCCCGCGACAGGAAACGGCGCAAAACGCAATGTGGTCACACCTCAATTTTGCAGTGAAAAATGACCCTTTTTTGGCAAAATGACTAGCTGTAGTTTTTGAGCCCTAGCCCTGCCGGCACCTAGGGAAACCTAGCAAACCTATACATTTTTGAAAACTAGACACCAAGGGGAATCCAGGATGGGGTGACTTGACTGCCTCCCACCATGGTCTGTTACCCAGAATCCCTTGCAAACCTAAAAAAATGACAAAAAAAACACATTTCCCCCACATTTCTGGGATGGAAAGTTCTGGAATCTGCGTGGATCCACAAATTTCCACCCACCCCGCATTCCCCAAAGTCCTACGAGAAAAATGGTACCTCACTTGTGCGGGTCGGCCTAGTGCCCGCGACAGGAAACGGCGCAAAACGCAACGTGGTCACACCTCAATTTTGCAGTGAAAAATTACCCTTTTTTGGCAAAGTGACTAGATGTAGTTTTTTAACCCTAGCCCTGCCGGCACCTAGGGAGACCTAGCAAACCTATACATTTTTGAAAACTAGACACCCAGGGGAATCCAGGATGGGGTGACTTGACTGCCTCCCACCATGGTCTGTTACCCAGAATCCCTTGCAAACGTAAAAAAATTACAAAAAAAACCCATTTTCCCCATATTTCTGGGACGGAGAGTTCTGGAATCTGCGTGGATCCACAAATTTCCACCCACCCCGCGTTCCCCAAAGTCCTACGAGAAAAATGGTACCTCACTTGTGCAGGTCGGCCTAGTGCCCGCGACAGGAAACGGCGCAAAACGCAAAGTGGTCACACCTCAATTTTGCAGTGAAAAATGACCCTTTTTTGGCAAAGTGACTAGCTGTAGTTTTTGAACCCTAGCCCTGCCGGCACCTAGGGAAACCTAGCAAACCTATATATTTTTGAAAACTAGACACCCAGAGGAATCCAGGATGGGGTGACTTGACTGCCTCCCACCATGGTCTGTTACCCAGAATCCCTTGCAAACGTAAAAAAAATGACAAAAAAAACACATTTTCCCCACATTTCTGTGGTGGAAAGTTCTGGAATCTGCGTGGATCCACAAATTTCCACCCACCCCGCGTTCCCCAAAGTCCTACGAGAAAAATGGTACCTCACTTGTGCGGGTCGGCCTAGTGCCCGTGACAGGAAACGGCGCAAAACGCAAAGTGGTCACACCTCAATTTTGCAGTGAAAAATGACCCTTTTTTGGCAAAGTGACTAGCTGTAGTTTTTGAACCCTAGCCCTGCCGGCACCTAGGGAAACCTAGCAAACCTATACATTTTTGAAAACTAGACACCCAGGGGAATCCAGGATGGGGTGACTTGACTGCCTCCCACCATGGTCTGTTACCCAGAATCCCTTGCAAACATAAAAAAATGACCAAAAAAACCACATTTTCCCCACATTTCTGGGATGGAAAGTTCTGGAATCTGCGTGGATCCACAAATTTCCACCCACCCCGCGTTCCCCAAAGTCCTACAAGAAAAATGGTACCTCACTTGTGCGGGTCGGCCTAGTGCCCGCGACAGGAAACGGCGCAAAACGCAACGTGGTCACACCTCAATTTTGCAGTGAAAAATGACCCTTTTTTGGCAAAATGACTAGCTGTAGTTTTTGAGCCCTAGCCCTGCCGGCACCTAGGGAAACCTAGCAAACCTATGCATTTTTGCAAACTAGACACCCAGGGGAATCCAGGATGGGGTGACTTGACTGCTTCCCACCATGGTCTGTTACCAAGAATCCCTTGCAAACGTAAAAAAATGACAAAAAAAACACATTTTCCCCACATTTCTGTGGTGGAAAGTTCTGGAATCTGCGTGGATCCACAAATTTCCACCCACCCCGCGTTCCCCAAAGTCCTACGAGAAAAATGGTACCTCACTTGTGCGGTTCGGCCTAGTGCCCGCGACAGGAAACGGCGCAAAACGCAACGTGGTCACACCTCAATTTTGCAGTGAAAAATGACCCTTTTTTGGCAAAGTGACTAGCTGTAGTTTTTGAACCCTAGCCCTGCCGGCACCGAGGGAAACCTAGCAAACCTATACATTTTTGAAAACTAGACACCCAGAGGAATCCAGGATGGGGTGACTTGACTGCCTCCCACCATGGTCTGTTACCCAGAATCCCTTGCAAACGTAAAAAAAGGACCAAAAAAACACATTTTCCCCACATTTCTGTGGTGGAAAGTTCTGGAATCTGCGTGGATCCACAAATTTCCACCCACCCCGCGTTCCCCAAAGTCCTACGAGAAAAATGGTACCTCACTTGTGCGGGTCGACCTAGTGCCCGTGACAGGAAACGGCGCAAAACGCAAAGTGGTCACACCTCAATTTTGCAGTGAAAAATGACCCTTTTTTGGCAAAGTGACTAGCTGTAGTTTTTGAACCCTAGCCCTGCCGGCACCTAGGGAAACCTAGCAAACCTATACATTTTTGAAAACTAGACACCCAGGGGAATCCAGGATGGGGTGACTTGACTGCCTCCCACCATGGTCTGTTACCCAGAATCCCTTGCAAACATAAAAAAATGACCAAAAAAAACACATTTTCCCCACATTTCTGGGATGGAAAGTTCTGGAATCTGCGTGGATCCACAAATTTCCACCCACCCCGCGTTCCCCAAAGTCCTACGAGAAAAATGGTACCTCACTTGTGCGGGTCGGCCTAGTGCCCGCGACAGGAAACGGCACAAAACGCAACGTGGGCACACCTCAATTTTGCAGTGAAAAATGTCCCTTTTTTGGCAAAATGACTAGCTGTAGTTTTTGAGCCCTAGCCCTGCCGGCACCTAGGGAAACCTAGCAAACCTATAAATTTTTTAAAACTAGACACCCATGGGAATCCAGGATGGGGTGATTTGACTGCCTCCCACCATGGTCTGTTACCCAGAATCCCTTGCAAACCTAAAAAAATGACAAAAAAAACACATTTCCCCCACATTTCTGGGATGGAAAGTTCTGGAATCTGCGTGGATCCACAAATTTCCACCCACCCCGCGTTCCCCAAAGTCCTACGAGAAAAATGGTACCTCACTTGTGCGGGTCGGCCTAGTGCCCGCGACAGGAAACGGCGCAAAACGCAACGTGGTCACACCTCAATTTTGCAGTGAAAAATTACCCTTTTTTGGCAAAGGACTAGATGTAGTTTTTTAACCCTAGCCCTGCCGGCACCTAGGGAGACCTAGCAAACCTATACATTTTTGAAAACTAGACACCCAGGGGAATCCAGGATGGGGTGACTTGACTGCCTCCCACCATGGTCTGTTACCCAGAATCCCTTGCAAACGTAAAAAAATTACTAAAAAAACACATTTTCCCCATATTTCTGGGACGGAGAGTTCTGGAATCTGCGTGGATCCACAAATTTCCACCCACCCCGCGTTCCCCAAAGTCCTACGAGAAAAATGGTACCTCACTTGTGCAGGTCGGCCTAGTGCCCGCGACAGGAAACGGCGCAAAACGCAAAGTGGTCACACCTCAATTTTGCAGTGAAAAATGACCCTTTTTTGGCAAATTGACTAGCTGTAGTTTTTGAACCCTAGCCCTGCCGGCACCTAGGGAAACCTAGCAAACCTATATATTTTTGAAAACTAGACACCCAGGGGAATCCAGGATGGGGTGACTTGACTGCCTCCCACCATGGTCTGTTACCCAGAATCCCTTGCAAACATAAAAAAATGACAAAAAAAAACACATTTTCCCCACATTTCTGGGATGGAAAGTTCTGGAATCTGCGTGGATCCACAAATTTCCACCCACCCCGCGTTCCCCAAAGTCCTACGACAAAAATGGTACCTCACTTGTGCGGGTCGGCCTAGTGCCCGCGACAGGAAACGGCGCAAAACGCAATGTGGTCACACCTCAATTTTGCAGTGAAAAATGACCCTTTTTTGGCAAAATGACTAGCTGTAGTTTTTGAGCCCTAGCCCTGCCGGCACCTAGGGAAACCTAGCAAACCTATACATTTTTGAAAACTAGACACCAAGGGGAATCCAGGATGGGGTGACTTGACTGCCTCCCACCATGGTCTGTTACCCAGAATCCCTTGCAAACCTAAAAAAATGACAAAAAAAACACATTTCCCCCACATTTCTGGGATGGAAAGTTCTGGAATCTGCGTGGATCCACAAATTTCCACCCACCCCGCATTCCCCAAAGTCCTACGAGAAAAATGGTACCTCACTTGTGCGGGTCGGCCTAGTGCCCGCGACAGGAAACGGCGCAAAACGCAACGTGGTCACACCTCAATTTTGCAGTGAAAAATTACCCTTTTTTGGCAAAGTGACTAGATGTAGTTTTTTAACCCTAGCCCTGCCGGCACCTAGGGAGACCTAGCAAACCTATACATTTTTGAAAACTAGACACCCAGGGGAATCCAGGATGGGGTGACTTGACTGCCTCCCACCATGGTCTGTTACCCAGAATCCCTTGCAAACGTAAAAAAATTACAAAAAAAACCCATTTTCCCCATATTTCTGGGACGGAGAGTTCTGGAATCTGCGTGGATCCACAAATTTCCACCCACCCCGCGTTCCCCAAAGTCCTACGAGAAAAATGGTACCTCACTTGTGCAGGTCGGCCTAGTGCCCGCGACAGGAAACGGCGCAAAACGCAAAGTGGTCACACCTCAATTTTGCAGTGAAAAATGACCCTTTTTTGGCAAAGTGACTAGCTGTAGTTTTTGAACCCTAGCCCTGCCGGCACCTAGGGAAACCTAGCAAACCTATATATTTTTGAAAACTAGACACCCAGAGGAATCCAGGATGGGGTGACTTGACTGCCTCCCACCATGGTCTGTTACCCAGAATCCCTTGCAAACGTAAAAAAAATGACAAAAAAAACACATTTTCCCCACATTTCTGTGGTGGAAAGTTCTGGAATCTGCGTGGATCCACAAATTTCCACCCACCCCGCGTTCCCCAAAGTCCTACGAGAAAAATGGTACCTCACTTGTGCGGGTCGGCCTAGTGCCCGTGACAGGAAACGGCGCAAAACGCAAAGTGGTCACACCTCAATTTTGCAGTGAAAAATGACCCTTTTTTGGCAAAGTGACTAGCTGTAGTTTTTGAACCCTAGCCCTGCCGGCACCTAGGGAAACCTAGCAAACCTATACATTTTTGAAAACTAGACACCCAGGGGAATCCAGGATGGGGTGACTTGACTGCCTCCCACCATGGTCTGTTACCCAGAATCCCTTGCAAACATAAAAAAATGACCAAAAAAACCACATTTTCCCCACATTTCTGGGATGGAAAGTTCTGGAATCTGCGTGGATCCACAAATTTCCACCCACCCCGCGTTCCCCAAAGTCCTACAAGAAAAATGGTACCTCACTTGTGCGGGTCGGCCTAGTGCCCGCGACAGGAAACGGCGCAAAACGCAACGTGGTCACACCTCAATTTTGCAGTGAAAAATGACCCTTTTTTGGCAAAATGACTAGCTGTAGTTTTTGAGCCCTAGCCCTGCCGGCACCTAGGGAAACCTAGCAAACCTATGCATTTTTGCAAACTAGACACCCAGGGGAATCCAGGATGGGGTGACTTGACTGCTTCCCACCATGGTCTGTTACCAAGAATCCCTTGCAAACGTAAAAAAATGACAAAAAAAACACATTTTCCCCACATTTCTGTGGTGGAAAGTTCTGGAATCTGCGTGGATCCACAAATTTCCACCCACCCCGCGTTCCCCAAAGTCCTACGAGAAAAATGGTACCTCACTTGTGCGGGTCGGCCTAGTGCCCGTGACAGGAAACGGCGCAAAACGCAAAGTGGTCACACCTCAATTTTGCAGTGAAAAATGACCCTTTTTTGGCAAAGTGACTAGCTGTAGTTTTTGAACCCTAGCCCTGCCGGCACCTAGGGAAACCTAGCAAACCTATACATTTTTGAAAACTAGACACCCAGGGGAATCCAGGATGGGGTGACTTGACTGCCTCCCACCATGGTCTGTTACCCAGAATCCCTTGCAAACCTAAAAAAATGACAAAAAAAAACACATTTTCCCCACATTTCTGGGATGGAAAGTTCTGGAATCTGCGTGGATCCACAAATTTCCACCCACCCCGCGTTCCCCAAAGTCCTACAAGAAAAATGGTACCTCACTTGTGCGGGTCGGCCTAGTGCCCGCGACAGGAAACGGCGCAAAACGCAACGTGGTCACACCTCAATTTTGCAGTGAAAAATGACCCTTTTTTGGCAAAATGACTAGCTGTAGTTTTTGAGCCCTAGCCCTGCCGGCACCTAGGGAAACCTAGCAAACCTATGCATTTTTGCAAACTAGATACCCAGGGGAATCCAGGATGGGGTGACTTGACTGCCTCCCACCATGGTCTGTTACCCAGAATCCCTTGCAAACGTAAAAAAATGACAAAAAAAAACACATTTTCCCCACATTTCTGGGATGGAAAGTTCTGGAATCTGCGTGGATCCACAAATTTCCACCCACCCCGCGTTCCCCAAAGTCCTACGAGAAAAATGGTACCTCACGTGTGCGGGTGGGCCTAGTGCCCGCGACAGGAAACGGCGCAAAACGCAACGTGGTCACACCTCAATTTTGCAGTGAAAAATGACCCTTTTTTGGCAAAGTGACTAGCTGTAGTTTTTGAACCCTAGCCCTGCCGGCACCTAGGGAAACCTAGCAAACCTATACATTTTTTAAAACTAGACACCCAGGGGAATCCAGGATGGGGTGACTTGACTGCCTCCCACCATGGTCTGTTACCCAGAATCCCTTGCAAACGTAAAGAAATTACAAAAAAAACACATTTTCCCCATATTTCTGGGACGGAGAGTTCTGGAATCTGCGTGGATCCACAAATTTCCACCCACCCCGCGTTCCCCAAAGTCCTACGAGAAAAATGGTACCTCACTTGTGCAGGTCGGCCTAGTGCCCGCGACAGGAAACGGCGCAAAACGCAACGTGGTCACACCTCAATTTTGCAGTGAAAAATGACCCTTTTTTGGCAAAGTGACTAGCTGTAGTTTTTGAACCCTAGCCCTGCCGGCAACTAGAGAGACATAGCAAACCTATACATTTTTGAAAACTAGACACCCAGGGGAATCCACGATGGGGTGACTTCACTGCCTCCCACCATGGTCTGTTACCCAGAATCCCTTGCAAACGTAAACAATTGACAAAAAAAACACATTTTCCCCACATTTCTGGGATGGAAAGTTCTGGAATCTGCGTGGATCCCCAAATTTCCACCCACCCCGCGTCCCCCAAAGTCCTACGAGAAAAATGGTACCTCACTTGTGCGGGTGGGCCTAGTGCCCGCGACAGGAAACGGCGCAAAACTCAACGTGGTCACACCTCAATTTTGCAGTGAAAAATGACCCTTTTTTGGCAAAGTGACTAGCTGTAATTTTTGAACCCTAGCCCTGCCGGCAACTAGGGAGACCTAGCAAACCTATACATTTTTGAAAACTAGACCCGCAGGGGAATCCACGATGGGGTGACTTGACTGCCTCCCACCATGGTCTGTTACCCAGAATCCCTTGCAAACATAAAAAAATGACAAAAAAAACACATTTTCCCCACATTTCTGGGATGGAAAGTTCTGGAATCTGCGTGGATCCACAAATTTCCACCCACCCCGCGTCCCCCAAAGTCCTACGAGAAAAATGGTACCTCACTTGTGCGGGTCGGCCTAGTGCCCGCGACAGGAAACGGCGCAAAACGCAACATGGTCACACCTCAATTTTGCAGTGAAAAATGACCCTTTTTTGGCAAAGTGACTAGCTGTAGTTTTTGAACCCTAGCTCTGCCGGCACCTAGGGAAACCTACCAAAGCCACGCATTTCTGAAAACTAGACACCCGGCGGCTTCCAGGGAGGTATGGCTTGCGTGGATCCCCCAACATTTCCTTACCCAGAATCCCCTGCAAACCTCAATTTTTGCTGAAAAAATCACTTTTTTCACACATTTTGGGGTGGGAAAGTTGTGGCATCACCGGGCTCACACAAATTTACCACCACCCAGCGTTCCCCCAGGTCTCCCGGTAAAAATGGGGCCTCACTTGTGTGGGAGGCCCAAGTACCCGCGGCAGGCAAGGGCCCAAAACGTAGTGAGGCGACATCAAAATGGCCTATCGCAAAACCACCTGGTTTTGCAAGGGGGGTCACTTTGGTTTTTGACCCGGTGCTCGGCGGCCATCTAGGGAAACCTACCAAACCCATGCATTTCTGAAAACTAGACACCCGGCGGCTTCCAGGGAGGTATGGCTTGCGTGGATCCCCCAACGTTTCCTTACCCAGAATCCCCTGCAAACCTTAATTTTTGCTGAAAAAATCACTTTTTTCACACATTTTGGGGTGGGAAAGTTGTGGCATCACTGGGCTCACACAAATTTACCACCACCCAGCGTTCCTCCAGGTCTCCCGGTAAAAATGGTGCCTCACTTGTGTGGGAGGCCCAAGTACCCGCGGCAGGCAAGGGCCCAAAACATAGTGAGGCGACATCAAAATGGCCTATCGCAAAACCACCTGGTTTTGCAAGGGGGGTCACTTTGGTTTTTGACCCGGTGCTCGGCGGCCATCTAGGGAAACCTACCAAACCCACGCATTTCTGAAAACTAGACACCCGGCGGCTTCCAGGGAGGTATGGCTTGCGTGGATCCCCCAACGTTTCCTTACCCAGAATCCCCTGCAAACCTCAATTTTTGCTGAAAAAATCACTTTTTTCACACATTTTGGGGTGGGAAAGTGGTGGCATCACCGGGCTCACACAAATTTACCACCACCCAGCGGTCCCCCAGGTCTCCCGGTAAAAATGGTGCCTCACTTGTGTGGGAGGCCCAAGTACCCGCGGCAGGCAAGGGCCAGTAAAGTGCGCCAGGAGCGCCAGGGCATGTAAAGGCAAACACCGCTGGTGGGCTTGCAGCACTGGTTGTGCCACCCACAGAAGCGGCCGGTAAAATATGTCTAAGGTCTGCCATCGCAGAACCTGCGTGCAGTCTGGTACTGACATGCTGACTGGCAAGTGCCCACACTTGCCGGTCCCTAAAACCTTCCCTTAGCTGCATGTTAAGTCACCCCTCTGGTAGGCCCACGGGCAGGGTGCGTTGTGAGCATAAGGTAGGACAAGCCTAGATGCGTGGCATGTCCTAGTAGTGAATTACCGCCATCTTGTTGTTCACTACTGCAAGGCTACCCTGTTCTCATAGGCCAGTATGGGCGGCCTGGATTGTTACACCCTATGATCCTAACCGACCCAGGGAACATGGTAGAAGATCGAGTTTAGTATGTCTGAACTCGGAATAATAAGGTACATCTTTTCCCAAGGTTTATTTTAATATTCCGGGTTTGCAAATGCCGCTTTTAGAAAGCTGGCCTTTGCTTGCCTAAACATTTCAGCCCGCCTCTGCGTGATGTGTATCTGATGTCTGGCTGGTATGAGTGACAGGGCTGGGGGAACCCAGATGGGCAGGGCTAGGTAGCCTGGTGGTGAATAGGATGATCGACAGGTAGATGGGTGGGAGGAGTGCTCCTAGGCTCTGAATAGGACAGTGCTCTGCCACCTCAATGCCGGCTCCGCCCCCTGTGGAGCGTCTGATGACTCTGCCCTGCACTCTGAAAGAAGAAGCCTGCATCGCGTAAACAAAGTGCTCAGAAACCGGACTGGACTAGGCAAGGGCCCCCCTGGCCTGGGAGAACAAAAGATTTGCTGTATAAATGTAGGAGCCCTGCTCCTAAGAAACTAGATCCGCTTTTGACCAAGAAGAATCTCTGCCTGAGGAGGAGGCACCGGGAAAGCTGTAGGAGGAAGACTGTCCCTATCCTGGGGGATTGTCCTACAGTGGTGACCTTGCTGCCAAAGGGGAGAAGAGAAACTGTTGCTGAAGACTTTGCTTTATTTTTACTTTCAAGACTTGTGCTTTTCCAAAACGATCTCCAAGGGCTTGGAACTGAGCTTGCCCCCTGAACTGGGCCCCAGGACCATTGGGCTCTACCTGATCTTCACTCGCCTGCCGCTGGACTGTGGTGTCCTTTCCCTCGCCGGAGCTGTGACCCTCGTGCCCCAGTCCCCCCCTGAGCCGTGACCAGGACTGTTTAGCCGCCCCCGCCTTGGGAAGAGCCTCGCTCGATCAGAGCCGCTCCCCCTACGTTGTGCTGGGCTGCCCCTGTCACCTCGCTCGCTGGAGGCTCGCTGTGCACCCTCACCCTCCCGCCGGAATCGGCGTTGTGAGCATCTCCAAGCCTCGGACGGCCCGGACGTATCTACGTGCCCTGCTGCCCCGCTTTGTTCACCCGCCACCTGCAACACCCCGCTCTTGTCGTGAGCCTGAGGATCAGACCCCCATCGTGAAGTGTGGAGCCTCGGACGCCGCCTCGCCCTTCTGTCGAAGAGCCGCTGAAATCCCGCACCCGCCTTTGCGTCAAGAAACAAGGTACTGTACTTACGAACTCGACCGCGAGCTCGCATCGGATCCAGGGTCCGCAACGTTCTGATTTCCCTGTCATCTGCCGTGTGCTTCCCGGGCGCCGCCTCAGCACGAAGTGCGCTGAGGCCCACAGTTACCTTGTGCCCGCCTAAGGAACTTTCCGTAACCAAGAGACTTTACCGTATTTCCAAGAGTTGTGGCTCCATCAGTTCATCGTTACTGGGCCTTGTATTTGAATCTGCTGAATCTACATAAAAGCTTATTTTTATATACTTCCTGATTGGTGTCCGTTTGTGGTGCATGCAAGGGGTTTACTATATGTGTAACTGCATTTGCTTAACCGTGTACGCCTGAGACTTAGCCTAGACTGCTCGCGCCACGCACCTAGAGGGTGAGCAGGGGTTATTCTGGGGAGTCATCCTTCGCCCTGACAAGAAGTAAAGGGTCCCTGCTTGTTGTGGGTTCACACCTGCGTCAACCAGAGCCCCCTCATTTCTAACAGGCCTCCCACACAAGTGAGGCACCATTTTTACTGGGAGACCTGGGGGAACACTGGGTGGTGGTAAATTTGTGTGAGCCCGGTGATGCCACAACTTTCCCACCCCAAAATGTGTGAAAAAGTGATTTTTTCAGCAAAAATTGAGGTTTGCAGGGGATTCTGGGTAAGGAAACGTTGGGGGATCCACGCAAGCCATACCTCCCTGGAAGTCGCCGGGTGTCTAATTTTCAGAAATGCGTGGGTTTGGTAGGTTTCCCTAGATGGCCGCCGAGCACCGGGCCAAAAACCAAAGTGACCCCCCTTGCAAAACCAGGTGGTTTTGCGATAGGCCATTTTGATGTCGCCTCACTAGGTTTTGGGCCCTTGCCTCCCGCGGGTACTTGGGCCTCCCACACAAGTGAGGCACCATTTTTACCGGGAGACCTGGGGGAACGGTGGGTGGTGGTAAATTTGTGTGAGCCCGGTGATGCCACAACTTTCCCACCCCAAAATGTGTATAAAAAGTGATTTTTTCAGCAACAATTGAGGTTTGCAGGGGATTCTGGGTAAGGAAACGTTGGGGGATCCACGCAAGCCATACCTCCCTGGAAGCCGCCGGGTGTTTAGTTTTCAGAAATGCGTGGGTTTGGTAGGTTTCCCTAGATGGCCGCCGAGCACCGGGTCAAAAACCAAAGTGACCCCCCTTGCAAAACCAGGTGGTTTTGCGATAGGCCATTTTGATGTCGCATCACTACGTTTTGGGCCCTTGCCTGCCGCGGGTACTTGGGCCTCCCACACAAGTGAGGCCCCATTTTTACCGGGAGACCTAGGGGAACGCTGGGTGGTGGTAAATTTGTGTGAGCCCGGTGATGCCACAACTTTCCCACCCCAAAATGTGTGAAAAAAGTGATTTTTTCAGCAAAAATTGAGGTTTGCAGGGGATTCTGGGCAAGGAAACGTTGGGGGATCCACACAAGCCATACCTCCCTGGAAGCCGCCGGGTGTCTAGTTTTCAGAAATGCGTGGGTTTGGTAGGTTTCCCAAGATGGCCGCCGAGCACCGGGCCAAAAACCAAAGTGACCCCCCTTGCAAAACCAGATTAACTATTGTTCCTACAGCGTGAGAATTTTGGAGTAAAATTGCAAAGAAAACGTGGCAGACATTTTGAGGTTTGCAGGACATTGGGGATAAAAAAAAAATTGGGAATTCACAAGAGAGACATCACCATGAACTCCCATGGGTTTTCGACAATATCTACAGTTGGTGGGTTATTCTTACATGGAAAGTGTACCTTGGCAGAGAAACTAAAGACAAAGATTGCTGCACAACCATCTATTCCTCAAACACACACACATACTGGTTGGATTTGGCACGAGGGCGAGTCATGGTTCAGTGTATTAAATTTTATTAACTAGAGATTTCACAAAAATGAAATTCATTGTCAATAATTAAATTCACAAAAAAACAAACCAATGACTCGCAGCTCGTGAGCTTTAAAGCCACGTCAAGGCACCAACCACTTTAAGGCCATTCACACACCTTTCATACGTGATACAAACAAGACCATTCGCACCACCAGGTGCAAAAGCAACACAGTACAAAATTCACCAAAAAGGGACAAGGTACACCCAGCTTCAGAAAGACAAATATTACTGCACAGCCATCTAATCCGCAAGCACACACACATACTGGTTGGATTTGGCACGAGGGTGAGAAATGCACTGGTAATAATTGAAAGGGCGAGAAACTGAACCATTGACTCACAGCTCGTGAGCTGTAAAGCCACGACAAGGCACCAACCTCTTTACAGGCCATTCATACACCTTTCATACGTGTGAGACATACAAAACCATTCACACCGCCAGCCGCGGGCCCATCACATAACAAAACTCACACCAGCACACAGCGCCATTCAAGGGCCCATCACTTTCACACGCCCACAATCCAGACACAGCAACTACACATGCTGATGGATTGCGTGGAGTGGCACTCAGCTAGCAGTGTGTGTAGTGACCAGCAGAAAGTCACTACTCACACACAGCCAGCCGAGCTCCAGTCCACACACACCGCTAGCAGAGCGCCAGTCCACACACACCGCTAGCAGAGCGCCAGTCCACGCACACCTCTAGCCAAGCACCAGTCCAGGCACACCGCCAGCCAAGCGCCAGTCCAGGCACACCGCCAGCCAATCGCGAGTCCAGGCACACCGGCAGCCAATCGCCAATCCACGCACACCGCCAGCCAAGCTCCAGTCCACTGACACCTCCAGCCAAGCACCAGTCCGCACACACCACCAGTCCACGCACACCGCCAGCCAAGTACAATTCCACGCACACCGCCAGCCAAGCACCATTCCACGCACACCGCCTGCCAAGCTCCAGTCCACGCACACCACCAGCCAAGCTCCAGTCCACGGACACCTCCAGCCAAGCACCAGTCCGCACACACCACCAGTCCACGCACACCGCCAGCCAAGTACCAGTCCACGCACACCGCCAGCCAAGCACCATTCCACGCACACCGCCTGCCAAGCTCCAGTCCACGCACACCACCAGCCAAGCTCCAGTCCACGGACACCACCAGCCAAGCTCCAGTCCGCACACACCACCAGCCAAGCACCAGTCCGCACACACCGCCAGCCAAGTACCAGTCCACGCACACCGCCAGCCAAGCACCATTCCACGCACACCGCCAGCCAAGCTCCAGTCCACGCACACCACCAGCCATGCACCAGTCCACGCACACCGCCAGTCCATGCACACCGCCAGTCCACGCTCACCGCCAGCCAAGCACCATTCCACGCACACCACCAACCAAGTGCCAGTCCACACACACCAACAGCCAAGCGCAAGCCTACACACACCGCCATCACATTTAGGATTTTTTTAGAAAAAAATTAAAACACAAACAAATCGCAAATAGATACAAATCTTCTAACAGAAAATCAGCAACTAAATACATTGCACTAACACCAACCTTGAAACAGAATCAAGAGTGTGGCTTAAGACTGGCACTGTTGTCCCTCAAAAACTGTTCGGCATACAAATTAGTCTGCTCAACAATCTCTGCCAAAAACACATCGTCCATAAACAACTGAAAAAATGTTACCGGAAAAAAGTTTTCAGTATTCACTCTAGACCCTGGAACACCAGTAAACTCTGGCAATGCCGGCTGCACCATGCCAGGGGCAACCCAGAGGTCATCACTTTCAAAGGGAAGCCTTGCAGCCCCAGCCTGCAGCCCAGATGCCTCTTGCCGCACTACACCAACGGGAAGCCTTGCAGCCGCAGGCTGCAGCCCAGAAGCCTCTTGCCGCACTACACCAACGGGAAGCCTTGCAGTCCCAGGCTGCAGCCCAGATGCCTCTTGCCGCACTATCGGCACATCAGTCTCCTCCTCTAACACAGGCACTTCATCCGCACTAAGAGTATCTTCATCATCCGATGACTCCATACGGAGAGACAACTCACTGCCAGAATCGTCCCCTGCCTCCTCTCCCTCAGATGCAGAGTCAGTCTCTGAACCATGGTCAGAGGAATACTCAAACAGCAAACCAACAACCTGCTGAGCAGTAATCCTGCGGCTAGCCATTATACTTACTAAGATAGAAGACTGCACAAACAAGTCAACAACAACCAACAATGTGCAAACCAAGTAAGTAAAGAAATGTGTACCTTTATCACAAAGATCAATGTACTCAAAAACTATACAATCCAATTACAAGAGACAGCTGCACTCACCAGAAACCAACTCTGCAGTGACACAGCAAAAACCAATGATATCAAACTAGAAAGAAGAAAAAAAAACAAATTACTCACAAGACAACAAAATACACATCGAGCACCAATGCAAAAAGTTTTTGACACTCAAAAAACAAACATACTGCTATTATTACACCATTTGCAAAAAAAATTCATGCAGAGAAATCAAACACATTTACATTGTACAAAAAAGAGTCTCTTACCAAACTACACAAACAGCAGAACCACCAGTAACAACACGGCAAACTGAAAAGAGCAAAAGCCTTCACCTAGAACAAAAAAGTAAAAAAAAAACATTACTATTGCAATTCACAAAAAATATAACAATAAACATTACAACATGCTATGTTACTACCCAAATGGTCAATCGGGTTATGTGCCAGGTGGGGCAGAAAACAGCAGGAAAAAAAAAGGCTACTCTGTCACGGGGCTGGTGGGCCAAATACATATTATAAAAATTGCCCCCTGGAAGCGACACTTGCAAAAGGGGTCACTTCCATTTTTATTTACACTAATTCCCTGGTGTCTAGTGGGCTTTTCTGCCCCCCACCCGGAGCCAGAAACGGACCGAAAGTCGACCGATCTGCCCCCAGGGGGGGGCAGAAAAGTCTGAGCATAAATGATTCCCCCAGGGAAGCGACCCTTGCCCAAGGGGTCGCTTCCCAAATCAATAAAACTACATCCCTGGTGTCTAGTGGGCTTTTCTGCCCCCCCCCTGGGGGCAGAAAGGGACCGAAAGTGGACCGATCTGCCCCCAGGGGGGGGCAGAAAATTCTGAGCATAAATGTTTCCCCTTGGGAAGCGACCCTTGCCCAAGGGGTCGCTTCCCATATCAAAAAAACGACATCCCTGGTGTCTAGTGGGCTTTTCTGCCCCCCCTGGGGGCAGAAACGGACCGAAAGTGGACCGATCGCAGAAAAGTCTGTGCAAAAATTATTCCCCAAGGGAAGCGACCCTTGCCCAAGGGGTCGCTTCCCATATCAATATAACGACATCCCTGGTGTCTAGTGGGCTTTTCTGCCCCCCCTGGGGGCAGAAACGGACCGAAAGTGGACCGATCTGCCCCCAAGGGGGGCAGAAAAGTCTGTGCAAAAATTATCCCCCAGGGAAGCGACCCTTGCCCAAGGGGTCGCTTCCCATATCAATATCAAGACATCCCTGGTGTCTAGTGGGCTTTTCTGCCCCCCCTTGGGGAAGAAACGGACGGAAAGTGGACCGATCTGCCCCCAGGGGGGGCAGAAAAGTCTGTGCAAAAAATATCCCCCAGGGAAGCGACCCTTGCCCAAGGGGTCGCTTCCCAAATGACTAAATACACATCCCTGGGGTCTAGTGGGGCATCCCTGCTCCACGATCGCGACGCTGTGCGCGATCGTGGGACAGGAATGCCCAGCATTGAGACATCAGGGGAGAGGAAATACTCTTTCCTCTCCCCCGATGCCTCAATGCCTTGGAATTCCGCCCCCCCCCTGCCACACCGCAACAAAACACTTACCCTCCCCGTTGGACGCGCTGGAAGAAATGAATTCCAGCGCGTCCAACGCTTCCTGATGACGCCGGTGCGCGCTGTGCGCGCTGACGTCATCAGAAAGCGTGGGGGGGCTCGGGGGTGGCAGCGGAAACTCTTCCGCTGCCATCCCCCTCTGTGGGGGCACGATCGATGCCCCAGGGGGGGAGCGCCAGCGCTTCCCCCAGGGGCTGTGCTCATGACGGAACCGCTCCGTCATGAGCATCGAAGGGGTTAACATTTCACTGATTTCAGGTCGCAAGCCCTACACAAATCTATATACAAAGTGGCTTAGGTCCTTGTCACCCAGATGTTCATCTCCACTGAACTGTTTGAAAGCCAGTATTAGTCTCTCATAGTAAGCATGAACTGATTCTTTCACTTCTTGATGTGTTCGATCTATCTTAACCCAGTCTGTTTCTTTGGGGGGTACTTTGTTTTTCAGGAAAACCATAACCTGCTCATACTTTTTCATTACCTCTGGGTCTGGAGCTCCTGTCTTGGGATCTCTTGGGTATTCTTTAGTGGGCCAATCTACGACTATCTTGCACTCTGCCCACAAGTCTGCTGGTACAATTATATCAAACAGACTATTCAGGTCAATCCACAGCACTTTTGACAATTTCACAAATCTGATATATGAGAAGTAAGCAGCTGGGTTTGAGCACATTCGCACTGCCTGAACAAGTCACTTACGAGTAGTGTGTGCGTTGCCCACCTCAAATAGTCAGCCGCTTAAAAGACTATAAACAATAATGATAAACCCAAAGTATGAGAGGCAACGCGAAAATGAAATAGCTGGTATACTGTGATATTACAGAATTAACGTAATACACAAAGAGCTAAGTAGTTTTTCAATTTTCTTCTTTATTGTGATGGTGTTGTTATATCCACAGTCAACGCGTTTCGCCCAAACATGGGCTTCTTCAGGGCAACGAATCAAGCTGTCGAACTTAATAGAACTCGATTGTTCAGTTGTAGCAATGTGGAAAATTCCCAATATGCAAGAATCGAGTTATATTGCCGGTAGACAAGCGTAGGCGATGAAAAGTTAATCAGAGCAACAATAATCACCGATCCTACACGACGGTGCTTCGTTACTACGTGATCGACTCCTGTGAACTGTTTGACATTACGCTTCGTATGTACTCAGGGTTTGTTCACTGCTGGAACAATACAGCTTGGACTATTCTGAATTATTGTTGCTCTGATTAACTTTTCATCGCCTACGCTTGTCTACCGGCAATATAACTCGATTCTTGCATATTGGGAATTTTCCACATTGCTACAACTGAACAATCGAGTTCTATTAAGTTCGACAGCTTGATTCGTTGCCCTGAAGAAGCCCATGTTTGGGCGAAACGCGTTGACTGTGGATATAACAACACCATCACAATAAAGAAGAAAATTGAAAAACTACTTAGCTCTTTGTGTATTACGTTAATTCTGTAATATCACAGTATACCAGCTATTTCATTTTCGCGTTGCCTCTCATACTTTGGGTTTATCAATTTCACAAATCTGTCAACCTGCCTATACCACTCGACAGGCTTTTCTCTCAGTCGAGGGAAATCATTCGTAAATGATAGAATATCTTGTCTGGTCCATGGGACATGTACATACCCTCCTCCTGGAATCTCTCTCATGGGGTAAGCTGCCACTGGTTTCTCTTTTTCTTTCAAAGGAAATGTTGAGTAAGTTCTATCTACTGCATCTTCTCGTTTTTTATACCATCTATCCTTCCATTTTTCTACATCTCCCCACTTTCGCAACAATCCAATCATTTCCTTAATCTGCCCTGTTCGGCCTGCATCATTCAGATTCTCGATGTCCTTATCTGTAAAATCCACTCGGTAAGGCCTTTGTAAAGCTTTTACCTTGTCAATGTCAATTCCCATTTCACTGGCTATTCCTTTCAACCTGTCATGTGTGTTCCTTGCTCTCCATGTAATACTCTTGCACATGAATAACAACTCCCCATCCTGATGGTCTTTCAGTATTTCTGTTTGAATCGTTCCCGCTATTAGCTCCTCCAATGCTATACGCAGTCTAGCTACATCAATTGCCTGGGAATCCTTTTCTTTCCTCTGCAAAGCTTTCAGCCAATCATTCAAGTCTTCAGCAGTTATCCCTGTAGATTTTTCTTTACCCACTGGTTCTGAAACTCTTTGTGGTTCTAAGATTGATCTTCCAGTCATTCTGTTCCCTTCCATACAACCGGAATTCAAAACTGAGTTAGTCTGCTCATTCAACTCTCCACCACATATGGTATGTCTCCACTGATTTTCTCCCGATCTCCACTGACTTTCTCCCGATCTCATTTCTGTCTGCTCTGGAGGAACAACCAATCTGTTACCTACATATGGTACTGTTAAACCGCTTTCCCCCATCCTCTGCTTATCAAAAATTGGCATAACCGGACCTATTGTTACTGGCACCGTAACTGCTTCCAGATTTTTAGTCAGTTCCCTGATTTTCTCTGTCAATTCAAGTGTGGTTTTTGCTAGTTCTCGTGTCTTTTCATCCTCAATCTCATTTTCCCTTTCTATCTCTCTCTCTCTTTCTCTCTCTCTCTCTCTTTCTCTCTCTCTTTCTCCCTCTTTCTCTCTTTCTCTCTCTCTTTCTCTCTCTCTTTCCACAAGAGAACTGCTGCTTTTTAACTCAGGGGTCATGACTTCCGTCTTTATAACCCGCAGGGTGTCTTTCATTGGGGTAACTGGTGTTCTTACTTCTGGTTCTCGTCTATACGGGGGTGGTCTTTTGTAAAACATGTCTTCTAAGACATCATCTTCAGACTCATTCGCCCCATACCTCCTTGTTTCTACATGGTGTGTTTTCTCTGTACACTTTTTCACTTCTATTTCTCCGGCAGTTATGACAGGATATAATCCCTCAGTCATACTAGCATCACGCCATCTTCTCATCCGATCATGATGAGTTTCGCGATCATACTTTCTACCGAACATATATCGGTAGTTTCCTCCACTCCTCTGCTTTTCTCGCTCATGTGTTTCATCTTCCCATTCAGTCAATGCCTCGAACTGCGTCGGCCTAGGCCGAGGCTCTAGGTTCATCATCCTCTCCCTTAAATTTCTTAATATGGCCAGATTAAATGAGCCATGTTCCGGGAAAGCTAAAACTCCATCCTCCCTGGTATACTTTACCCAGTTGTCTAACCAAATACAGGTATGATACCCATATTTCGCAACCATGAAGGATGCGGGGGTTCTTGTCGGAGGAAGTAACTCTCCTTCCCTAGTCACAATATCCTTATCCTTGTCAAACCAGTTCTTAACTTTACTAAACAAGGATTTCTTTTTCCTTTCCCCAGCGTGGTAATACATTTTCTTTATTTTTCGCAACCCTTGTAGTCTTCTCTACAACTGTACGATCTCTTGTCCAATTGCAGCGCGACTCACACTAACGCACCAATCCTGGAGCGTCTACGTCACCGACTCAGTCCACGAATCCCAGCGCGACTCACACTAACGCACCAATCCTGGAGCATCTACGTCACCCTGTATGTCTCCCAATCCTTGCGCGGCGTACACTAGCACACCAATCACTGCGCTTCCACCGTTCTAACCCACTGTCCAATCACAGCGCGGTCTTCCTGACGTCAGCAGTCGCTGCAGCAGCTCCTGCTCCTGTCTCCTGTCTCTCGTCTACCCCTCCTTTACAAAACTATTCGGTAGACTTTGTTTCAATTTCTACGAGTCTGTTAGTTACAACATACAAACATCTCCATTGTCTGCTTCGCTAACCACAGAATAGCAAAAGACCTTTCCCACGAGAATCCCGCCTTTCCCGGGAGCAGCGCTTACCTCTGCCCCACTACGGAATCGTTACTTCCGCTGATAAAGTAGCACATCCCTCTACTCTACCCTTCTTACAAGCACCAATTAACTGTTTTCTCCGGAATGCTCCTAAGAGTTTCACAATGAACCAGAATGCCTTCTCATTCACACACTTTTACACTAGAAAATGTACTACATTCACACAGAATCCTGTATTTCCCGAGAACAGCGAACAGTCTGTCCTACTACAGAATTATATCACACGTTAACAAAGCAGCGCTTACCTCTGCCTTGTCCTTCTAACAAGCTCAGAGAATACCTATTACCTCTCTAGTGATAAGCGTTATTGGAAATCCCAAAAGGATCCCTGATACCTAAGACCAGAACTTCACAGATAACCTTTGCTATCATACACACTCCTTACACACAGAATATACTTCTCTAATGGTAGCACACGGCAATGCCACCGAATCGAACCCAGACAATGCGACGCGCAACTTCTATTGTCACACGTTTTCCCCTGCCTGCATACAGGGCCAACAATTCTGCCTCTTCCGAGAGCAGCACTTCCCTCTGCCCTACTAAGAAACTGTCACCGACTTCCTACATCCCAGAAGCCGTACACACTACATAAAACTCAATACGACTCCAACATATAGTGTTAGTACATATATCAATCAATAATCAATAAGCTTATATACACGCAAAATTCACCAGATCAAGACAATAGTTAACCATCGTTCTGCTACCAAGAAACTGGTGCAGATCGGAGCTTCCGAATCCCCTCTACTTCCACGGACGGAGTGATTTCACAGTCACACGCACACACACACATCACACGCTGGTGGGGCCCATTACACCAACATTCAAACCTAACCACTTTATCCGTGCCTTGTATAGGGGAAACACTTTCTTTATACCTAACCAATCTGCATATACCTTGAGGTCAATGCGACGAACTAGTTGCTATGGAACTATTGAAAAACATCTTAGACACGCAAATAAATTCAATAAATCATGACAATAAAATAACCACCCGACACAGTAATTCAAACAGGAAATAGTTTATCTAAATTAATTTGTAAGGAAAGCCAAATAAAAGCAAAATCATTTCTTCTCATATTTACCTATTCTGGCTAAAAGTCGTTTTCTAAGTCAGAGACTGGTCCTCAGCAAAAGTTAAAGTTTCTAGCCGTCATGTAGAGTCACCGTCCTCTCCGTCAGCAGTCGGGACCTCTGATCAATGTTTCGGGAAGAAGTGGCACTAGACCTCTCTAGTCTACTAGTATTTATACAAAAATTTTACATTCAAAAGTTACAAACAAAACATTTAAACATCCGTTGGGCCGGAAAAGATGTCGTCTGGATACATTTCGGTATGTTCTCACATATTGATAAATCCAAATTCTGAATAGAAAGTCAGAAGTTCATGGCTAAATCATAACTTTTACGGATGTCTCTTTTGGATAAAAAGTATCATTCTTTGTAAGACCACTAAAAGTTCATCTAGTCGGATTATTCAGTTGCTACAAATATTCACTTCCAGAGGTACTTGGCTGCCATCCTCGTCATGTCGTCATGTTCATGGCTTTTCAGTTCAAGTAGAAGTCAGGGTCGCAGTCAGTGCAAAGCCTCTTTCATTATTACATCTACTCGAATACAGGCTGCGGATGGTAGCCATTTTCCAGCAGGCCACAATTGTCAACTTAAGAGTAAAGGAAACACAAAACATAATTACTGCACAGAAATGATGATAAAAAATTGTAAATTTGATACTTGTATAGCGCACTACTTACCCACAAGGGTCTCAAGGCGCTTGTACGAATACCACTGTGGAACCATCCTGGCTTTCCCTGTGAGGCGTCCACTCCTGGGCACCCCCAAGGTGGAGGCCAGGCATCCTTAGCATTGTGGGGGCCGTTGTGGAGATTAAGCAAGCTATTGCCCAGAGCTGCAGAGTGGAACTCCATGATTGGAATAGGCACCGAGGCGAGAATTATCAGGTCTGTGGAATTTTTGAGCGCAAGACCCACCGAGGCGGGGAATTGAACCCTGGTCCCAGGATAGACCTCTGCATCAGGGTCTGCTGCTCTAATCATTGAGCCACACTTCTCCACAGTGATACAGTGTTATTCCCCTGCTAATACCCTTATGTGTATGTATTTATCTAGCCATTTGCGACATCAACAGCTATTAATGCATATTAATTATAAGCGCAAAACATAATAACATCGCATAAGCGACATCTATGTTGTCAATTTGCTCACCAACTTAGTTCACTTATTATTTTAGCCATGCAATAGCATTCCCGCGTGTAATTCTTCTGTTAATAAGGTTGATTAATCAAATACGACAAACCTTTAGTAGTTACTAATTAATCAGTAGTATTTTAAATAATGACATACAGATATTTGGGTTTATAAGGAAAACCCTGCTCCATCATATTATGGTGGTCCTGTTATAGGTTGACCATTTTTGGCATATGGATGGCAGTCTTGGCGCTATTGTGATCCTGCTACAAGGTAGCTGTCGTTGCATGTTGTAGGGATTCTTGGCATTATGGTGGCCCTAGCACAGATAGTACTTCTGTAGCATATTGTGGCAATTACTATGAGTAGCATAGCCAATGAAGGGTTTTTTCTTAGCATTTTTGGTACTTGTAGTATTGTTTATTTCATTTTAAATTCAGAACGTCAAGGACTTGAATGCAGCGAGAAAACCAGGACTGGATGTGTTAGAAACCTTGAGAGCTCTCTATCTCGATGTGTCGCCCCCTTCTTTCTGATCATTTGCTTTCTATACAAGATCATTGCGGTAAGATGGCTGGCACCATGATTTACAGTATACAGACCTAGAGATTTGAGGAATATTTCCTTGTTCATGCAGTACATGCGGCGGGCTAAATACTGTCATTTTGTTTTCAGAAACGATCACAAGCATTAAGTAAACATTATTCAAAATGTGGTTTGCAGTATCGTGTATGACTTTTGAACTCGAGTATACTTCTTCTGCAAAAGTTACCCCAAATACTGAAGAGAAGGCTGGTATGAGACAGAAGTGTATTGTGGGCATAGTTTTGTCCTTTCTGCACGACCGTAGATGACTGAACCAGTCTCCTGCAGGTACAAATTACACAAAATCGCATAACTTGACATTTTGAGAATTTTTGTAAATTTAGAACTACACAATATTTGGTAATTTTGCGACCTTTCACCCATGCAACTCAAATGTTTCAAGGCCCATGCAACACAGTGTGGACCAAAATATTTGGAGCTCAGGAAGACAATGTCGGGCCTTTTTACAATTTAAAAAAAATAATCAGCCTCAAAGGAGGCTAAATTACTGTTTTTGAGCATCAGTTATTTTGTCTCTACTTGGTTCAAAGATGATCAATTATATTTGTTTATATTTTTCAGAAAGAGATGAACTTCGTCTTTCAACAACTTCAGGGCGCTGTAAATGGCACCTTAACTTTTCTGCAGGAAAATCCAAGGGGTGGTGCGAGCCCATCAGATGCAAGCTACGCCCCATATATGCGACTCCTTGGACACTGCAGAGCATATTTACAAGCAGAGATGCATCGCTCTTGCATCACCCAAGGTGGTGCAAGTGCAACGCAAGTCCTAAATGAGATTTATAAAGCCACGCAAGGCCACTTTGTGTGGTCCTCAGTGGCTGCATAGATCTGGAGTAAAGCAACAAATCGCAAAATGCAGTGTTCCTAACTCTGTGGTAGGGAGGTGTTCCACGGGCAATGCATGGATGTTCCCACTCAACTCTCATGGTTTTTGACTCATTTCCAGATTTACTAGAACTGGTAAACCTAGGAATGCACCAACAAGATACACCTTCCCAGAGAGGCGTAAAGAGGAGAAATCTTTTTATTTCTCCTCGTTATTTCCTCTTTCTACGTGTGCTGCATTCTGCAGCACATATAGAAAGATGAATTTACCTCTCAGGATAGATTTATGCGCAGGAAGGTGCCCCTTTCTGCACAAATACAATCTTGCATGCACCACAGGCACCTTTGCACCATGGTGTTAGGGTGCCTATGTTAGTGCTAGGCAGACAAATGGGCACCATGGCAGGGAAAAGGGCAGGAAATGCCTTAAATATAGTGCATTCCTACCCCCTCCGTGTCACACAGTGCAACCCAGCAAGGTGACTTGCTGCACTGCGTGACTTTTTCCTAAATTTGCCCCAACATTTGTACAGCCTGGATCTTGTCAATGGTTTGTCTAAAGAACTCAATTTTCAGAGGTTTCTGAGGGTGGTTGGATGGGCTCTACTAGGTTTCATTAAGTGAAGTTGTTAAGTTTTGAGCTTTATATTTATATAGTTTCTGCATGTACTTAGGGTCTAGGCCCACAATTACCAAAAAGAGGTAGCAGATCTGTACCACAAAAAGGTTATCTCTTGCAGTACCAGAATAAAAGTCTTGGCATGTATCACTGGTAATGGAATATCGATCCAAGACACCCCTTAAACACTTGCAAACTCTCCATATGACGAGGGAGTGTTTTCGCTACCTTTCAAGAGGAAGGCATCTACCTTATGGAAATTGTTCTGGGTGAACACTGGGATTTATTTGGTGTTATGCTGCATGTTATACGTGTTATGGGTACAGTGCTTACAAACGGGAAATATTTCTTTTTTAAGGCACCTTCTAGATTGTATGGTTATATTAGCTACCCCAATTTATGCAGTCCATCAGGAATGGGCCTCAGTCTATCTGGAGGACATTATTACATTAGGCCCACTGCTTCTGTGGAATACTGTTTTGCTAGAATCTGAAACAAGTATTACACAAAATAATCTATCACATATAAAATCATTTTTCTACAATTACAGGTTAGTTTATAGTAAAAGTATATGTATAAAGTGTAAAGTTAGGCCATCTTTCACTTTTTTCTGCATCCGAATATTAGAGAACATATAACAGACGCATACATGATCCCTCTGCCCACCAACACCAGGTCACACAGCATCAACATCCATTCCTATACAGATGACAAGCAATTCATACTTTCCCTCTCAAAGAAGACCCCCAATACAACAAAAAGTACACTGCCTACATGACAGAAGTTGCTAAGTGGATGAGAGCCAACTGTTTCAAGCTGAACATTGAGAAGACAGAAGAAGTCATCTTTGGCAAGAACAGCTCACCATGGAGCTTCAATCAGTGGCCAGTTGAACATGGACCCACACCCTATGCCAGGAACCTCAGAATAATCATCTACAGCAAACTAAACATGACATCACACGCCAATGATGTTGCCGCATCCTGATTCCACACCCTGAAGATACTGAGGTAGATCTTCAGATGTCTCCCAAGCAACACTAGAAAAACTGTCACTCATGCCTTAGTCACCAGCAAGTTGGACTTTAGGAACACCCTCTATGCCAGAACCGTCAAGCAACTCACTAGAAGCCTACAAACCATCTAGAGCTTGAGAGCCAGACTAATCCTCAACCTACCACAGAGAACTCACACCACACCTCATACCTGGCTCCTGATACAAAAATGTTATCTCCTCACTCACACCTTCAAAGAAGTACACAACTCAGGCCCCACCTACCTAAAAAGTCACATCTCCTTCCACCAACCCCACCCAGATACCTCTGCTCTGCAAGATTCCTACTCACACACATCCCATGCATATCTAAAGAATCAGATCATGAGGACATGTGTTCTCTTACATCGCTCCTAAAGTGTGGGACGACGTTCTAATCCACATCAGACCCATCTCCTCGCTTCCTGATTTCTAACTAGCTAGCTAAAGACCTGGATTTTTAATTAACCAAACAACTATAGGCAGGGCTAGACGCACACACCTGCTCAACACCGTGGTAACCTCTCAGGTGATAGTGTTCTTTACAAATACACATAACGTAACAAATCACAGGTAAAGAAGCCTGATTTGATTTTCAATCAGCACTGGCGGAATCACTAGTTGCATTGAAACCTGCAGTGCAGAAGTACATATTGTTGTATACCGTAAAGGGTGAAGAACATTTACAATAACAATATTCAGATTTAGGTTTATAAAAACCTGACGTTTCCCCCTCCCTGGATGGAAGCAAAGTGATTTCCCCAAATTTTGCCCATGCAGTAGCATGTCATTGCAAACAAACATGTATTTAGTTCTGTTTTTTGCAGGTGTTATGAAGGCTCGCATCTTCAGTGTGTAATACCGTTTTTAAAATACACATGACTGAGACAGGGTAGACCTACCTATACCTAACTTGTGATGCGGCAGAGTGCAGAATTATTTAAATTACTGAGATACGGGAAAGTATTTGAAGGCTGAGTTAAATTATCTAAGCTAAAAGGAGAGTAGCTGTGATAAACAGATGATAAGGCTACAATAGTTGTTTCTACTGAATGTAATATTGAATGCCTACAGTGTTTGTTATTGTCTGATTAATTATAGAATGTTTATTAACTGCATGTTTTCATGATCAAATGTACGTCAAATAACCTAGTTTGACTGGCAGTGCCTATTAAATGCCAGATTATTTCCATTTCTTACTTTAGAAATCATTTTTTAACACTGAGTAAAGAGTAGTGCAGAATGTGAAGAGGGCCCCTTACTCTCACATATCTCACAGAAATTCATTAGTCTTTGTCCATATGGGGCCCCCTGGAGTGTTAAGGCACCCCTGAAGAGTAGGGCCTCTCCTGTACCTCAGAGTATCCCAGCCACATACCTTTGGTAGGAGAGATCATTACATATATTTACATCAATTCACTAATAATCAGAACGGATAGCTAGGGGTTTGTAACCCGTTAACTACTGCGACTTCTTCCCTCAGTTCCCCCCATTGGCTATTTGGGGCATTTCGAACTTAGGGATTCATAAAAAAAAATCCAGATAAGGTATCTAAACACAATTGGTATCCCTTTCTTATAAAATACTTACGATTCTATAGGTACTCATGGTTTGTGGATTACACAAGAGGGGAATCCAGAAAATGGCTAAAATATAGGTACTGTTTGAGATTTTTGGGAAAAATAAGAAAAAAGTGCTCTGCAAAAAAGTGGCTGTTTTTCTTCCTAAAAATGCCATCAACAAAAGGTTTGCTCTGCTAAAGTCACCATCTTCCCAGCTTACAGGAACATGCAGAGCTGATTAAAAAACCTATTTGTTTACCACAGTTTGGGCATTTTTACAATAAAGTACAGCACAATACAATAGAATTTGTAAAGTGCACAGCTGCTTTGAAGGAAGCATCCCGGCGCTAGCAGAAAGGGTCGCAGACAAACAAGCATCCAACCCTGGACAACAAGCCTAGGCATTTAAGAGCTAAGTCTTCAAACTTTTCTTGAAGGCAGTTTCAAATAAGGCAGAACAAAGAGCATTCGGAAGCGAGTTCCAGAGATTTGCAGTTAAAAACGCAAAGGATGTTCCACCTCATCTCTCCTTATCGTGTCTTGGGGTATACAAAGGTTTTAAGGTATTAGACCTTAGGGATCTGCCTGGTTGTAGGCCTTAAGCCTTCTTCTAGGTGCAATGAGCCTTTCTGCTTCAATGCTCTGTAGGTGAAAATGAGTGCCTCAAATTTGATGCGGCTAGCAATAGATAGCCAGTGCAGCTGGCACAGATAGGTAAACACAGACTGGCATGCTAAAACTTTGAGGATAAAACGTGGAGTCACATTTTGAATGATCTGCAGATAGTGCAGTAGGTAGGCTGGCAGATCCAGCTATGGACTATTCACATAGTCTAGCTTTGAGGTGACCAGAACCTGGACAATGGTCTTCCGGGATCCAACCGGGACCAAATGCAACATCCTCCTGAGAGACTTCATAGATGCAAAGCAGGAACCACTTTGATCTGTGGTTAGGACAAGGCAGTATCAAATTTGAGGCTGAGGTTTCTCACGCAGGGGGATGGAACAGGAGGTGCACCGAGCTCTGAAGGCCACCAGGTGAGTGAGCCCGTGTACTGACAAGTGCCAAAAAAGAGGATTTCCTTCTTATCGGAATTCAATTTAAGACAACTATCACTCAACTTATTTCAGGCACGTCTACAAATAATTCAATGTGTCTGCCGCTTTATGTTGGAAGGACAGAAGGATCTGTGTGTCATCAGCATAAGAAATCACCTTCTCCTAGATACCTGGGGGATCCAGCATGGGGTGATTTGCATGGCTCTCACCAGGTTTGTTTACTCAGAAATCCTTGCAAACCACAAACATTTAACAACAAAAACATTTTTCTCAAATTTCTGTGATGGGAAGTTCAGGTCTCTGCGGGGGCAACAAACTTCCTTCTATCCAGCACTCCCCCAAGTCTCCTGATAAAAATGGTACCTCACTTGTGTGGTTGGGCCTTGTGCTCACGACAGGAAAACAGTCCATGCAACATGGAGACAGCACTTTTTCCACGTGAAACGAGCCCTTTTTTTGCAATGTGAAAAGCTGTGGATTTGGGGTTCTAGCTCAGCCGGTACGTAGGGAAACCTAGCAAACCTGCAAATGTTTTTAAACTAGAGATCGATGGAATCCAGGAAGTGGTGACGTCTGTGGCTCTCACCATGTTCTTTTAACCAGAATCACTTGCTAACCTTAAACTTTGATTAAACAATCACATCTCCTCACTTTTCTTTTGTGAAAAGATCTGGATTCTACAGGGAGCAACAAACTTCCTTCCATCCAGCATCCCCCAAGTTTCACAATAAAAATGATACCTCGTGTGTGTGAGTAGCCCTAGTGCCCCAACAGGAAACAGACCAAAACACAACATGGCTACATCACATTTTTCCACTCAAAACTGACCCTTGTTTTGCAAAGTGGATAGCTGTTAATTTTGGGCCTTGTTCAGTCGGAACCTAAGAAAACCTAGCCAACCTTCACATTTTTAGAAACTAGGCACCTGAGGAAATCCAGGGTGGGGTGATTTGTGTGGCTCTCACCATGTTTGTTTGCCCAGAATCCTTTGCAAACCTCAAACTTCGGTAAAACAACACACATTTTCTTCACATTTCTGTGATGGAAAGTTCTGGGATCTGTGGGGAGCCGGAAATCTCCAACTATCCTTAGCGCCCACATGTCCCCCGATAAGAATGGGATCCCACTTGTGTGGGTGGGCGAAGAGTCAGAACACACCAGGGGATTCCAGGATGGTGTGCCTTGCATGGACACCACAAGGTTTCTTATCCACTATGCCCTGCAAACCTAAAACTTTGCCTGAATTCACACGTTTTACTTACATTTCTGTGATGAAAACTTCCGGAATTGCAGGAATCCACACAATTCCGACCACCCAGTGTTACCCCACTGGTGCCGATAAAAATGTGGTGCCACTTGTGTGGTTGGGCCTAGTGCCCACGACAAGAATGGATTAAACCAAGGTCAATGGGTGCCCTGTGCAATGATCATCATTACAGTAAAAAAATGTAAAAACAATCAGGCTGCTCGGGAACACTTCCCAAGCAGCCTAATGTAAATAAATAAAGCACTCCTTTGAGGGTTTTTAAATACCTCCGGAGTGTCAGTCACCACAAAGTCCCGGGGAGGCAGTGCGGGTGTCGCCCATTGGCCGACACCCTCACTTAAAAGGGTAAGGTGTTATCACCCTGATGAAGGCCTCTGACCTTGTCAAGCAGAAACATATTCATGTGCTTAAATTATTGTTTCAGCAGACATCACATAAACATTTATTTTAATCATACCACGAGAACCCATTAATAAGGAGAAAAACACCCTGGGTATGCCCGTAAGGTATTTTTAATAACTGGATCCTAGCTTTTGTCCAGAAAAATTATCATCTTAAATTCCCACATTTGGCTGAGTCCCTCAGGGTGTTACTTACTTACCTTGAGGCAAAGGGACACCGACGATGAAGCATGCCAAAATAAAGTAAGTGAGGTGTCCCTTTCTACGATCTAAGTATATCTGGGGATAATAAGACCCAAAAAAGGATCTTACTATGCTACATACCTTTTGTGTTGACTGTTATAAGATGGAAGGCTGTACATAGGGATTTAGTCCTCACACCCGCCCTTACGTGTGTAATGCGGATCAAGGAAAACCCTGATCAGAGCTGATTTTAGATAGAACGCTAATAGTAAGTGGGGAACCCATGCAGGAGGCTACAAACTGCTTGGTCCAGTCCTACAAGGTGAGCAAAGGTGGGCAGCATAAACTTTCTTGGAGTCTCTGCAGCATGTCCATGGCTGAAAAGGCTTGGCTTGGTGCATGGGCCAGTCCTTTGCCCTCTATTCCAATCCCAAAGCTCCCTTCAATTCCGGTGTGGTGTTAGAGACACTGCCACCACAGGGTAGTTGCGTCTCAGCCAGTGCACACCAATCCACTGCCATACATGGACGTGTCTTCATTCTGGGTACTGAAGCAAGAGCTAGCCATGAACACCAAGATTAACGGCATCAGAACCAGTAGGTAACAGCAACTCTAACCCTTTTGACCTCCACAAAATAAGTCCAACCTGGCTACGTCCCTAAGCTTGACTATAGCAGACCCAGTTATGCAGAAGCTGCTCCAGTCTCCGTGGTCTTCCTGATCCATTGCTTTCACAGTAAGGACATCCAGTGTAACAGACTGATAAACAGACCTGCAAAGGAAGCAGTGAAAGCAGCTGAAACATGAGGATCCCCCTGCTATGTGTACAAATGACCCTATGGTTTCAAAATGTTTTTTTTTCTTCTGAGGACCATACTTTACATCTACTACATCTAATTAAAACTAAAAAATTCCTGTTATTTTTCTTAGGGTGGACGTATCTGCCATACCATCACTGATCGTGTGTGGTCGGTTTGAAAGTGTCTAACCACCACAGTAAAGGAAGAAATATTTTTTTTCCCCCTTTTGATCATTGATAATTATGAAAACAGGTGGGCATGTGTGAAATAATGTATATATGAGTATGTATGCTACTGTCTTTTCAGGATGTTTTGGATAACTGTTGAATCATCATGCTTGAGACCAATATTGTGATATAAAATGTCTATTAGAATGACAAATGCTTATTTAACATCTGTTTGCTTTAGTAAGACATTATACGAATAAGATAAAAAAGAAAAAATAGATTTCATATTTGATGAGAAAAATGAGTGTATTTTGTATTTTTAATTTATTTTTTCATATAATGTCGTTTTTAGATATATGGGGAGATACTGATTTGTCACATTGAGCCTGAAGAAGGTGGTGAATCGAACTGTGCCACTGAAACGCGTTGCTTGCTTTGTGTTCATCTGGCACCCAAGCACTCCCAGGGCTCACTAACAATAAGGAAAAAGAATATTATGAAAAAGTGTTGATCTCTGTGTATTTAACTGTCAAACTTGGTGTGCTACTTGGACAAGATTGATGTTTATATCCCCAATTAACTGTTGTTTTTAACATTTTATATCTGTTTTTGATTATTTGATGTACATTGGTGATGTGGATTTTATGAAATTGTATTTTATTATGAGAGAAGCTCATACTAAAATGAACAATTTTTATATCACTTTTGTTGGTTTCGATTGAATGCTGATGATTTGGATGATGATTGTTTAGTGGCTGAAAGTATTTGTATGCTTTGATAAAGGAGCCCAAAGGGATTTTGCCTTTGACAGAAGTGTCTTACCTTGGTGTCCTGTCCCTTTGGAGAGTGGGACCCCTCTCTTTTTATTTCAAACTCTCCAAGCTTCAGTACCTCCAAACTTATCCATGCCCTCCTGGTCACCCATTAGAGCAATCTTCCAATCTGTGAAAGCAGCAATCTGGTATATGCATCGGCATGTGTTGCAATACATATAGTACTCAAGGTAACATGATCATGTTGCTAATTGCAAAGCACCCCATTAAGGAGATCAGAAACTTCAGTCACTTGTGCACGCTTCGTTCAAGAGAGACGAGTAAATTGACCACAATAGAATCATATATTTCAGTGTATTCTGAGCTCAAATACATTCCTAGATACTTCCCTGGACTCATCTGAACCTTTATGTTAGGTAGGCATGCCTCATTAGCTACAGTCGCTTGTATGGGATACAATACTGACTTGTCTGCGTTTCGCCAGAACCCTGAGTGCGCCCCCACCTGTGTTAATGTATTGTATATAGCCGGCCATGTGGTCATCGGGTTTCTGAATAACAGTATATCATTAGCATATAATGAGATAACTTCCAGCTTACTGGCCACCATTATACCATCATCTGCGTGTCGTATAATTTGCGCCAATGGCTCTATGCAAATGCAAATATCAGGGGAGAGAGTCGTCATCCCTGTCAGCCCCTTTCACTATTGCCCAACCGTCTGACACTCTATGACCTTCTTGCACTCTTACCTTACTCACAGTGTAAAGTAGCTTTAACCATCACAGGTAATCTATCCCCAAGGCATAACATCATAGTGTGTGGTCCATAAACACCCAGTTAACAGTATCAAAAGCCTACCTTAAGCTAGAAGGGCAATGTTCAAGACACTCTGTGCTATCAACAGAGTCCCCCAAGGAATAAGAATGGCATAACTATAAGTTAAATTCAACCAATAGAAGCAAAACAGAACACTGCGTTCCAGGCTTGCACCACTTAACATCTTACCACCTTAACATAAGAAATCTGTAGGAGGCACAGATTCCTCTGTATAAGCCGCCAAGCTCTAGAACTCGCTGCCAGTCAACATTAGAATCACTCAGAAGCAAATACACTTCCAAAGACAGTTGAAAACATGGCTATTTCCAACATAACTACACCAAAAGAGAGCCTAGAAAAAATTTGAGAAATTGGGTTGTTGGTTGAGGAGGGTGTGATCCCTGTGCAAGCAACAGCCACAATTCTTGTCAGGGTGAAACACAAAATTCACTAAATGAACCTGTGCTTGACCCTTTGGTAGCTTTGCACAAAAGCATTCAGGCTTCACTTAGAAGCAATGTTTAAAGTATTTATGCTGCACTTAAACAGTAACAAAGTGAAAACAAAACACATGACAAAACCCACACCAATTTAGAAAACTAAACAATTTAATAAATAATTCGACACCAAAATGATAAATCCTAAATCAGTAGAAATGAAGATATGCAATTTTACTGATCTAGATAAAAGTAGTGTCAAAAGGCACAAAGTGCCAACTGAGTGTATCTTGTCACCCTGACCCAAGACAAAGCCACAAGTTCAGGCCGACCATGATGGAGCACAGACTGGACACAGGTCCAAGTTTGGCCCACTGAGGATTATACCATACGTCCTTATTGCACGGTCTGCGCAGCATTGCTTTGTGGCAATTCGCATCGCTTCACACCGGATTTGATGGAACCTTCAGTTATGCTAGTAATGCACCTTTAACTCCACTTCAAAGGGCTCAGGGCTGGAGGGGAACCACTTGGAGGGTCAGGACTCACTCAGGTGGGGTCAAGGTGCAGGTTCAAGAATGTTGGATCCTTTTCTGTTCCTGAGGTTCTGATCAGGAGGCAGGCAAATTAGCCCTTGGAGTCAATCTGGTAGTCTTGGTTACCATCAGAAAAGCAGGTTTGAAGCAGCAGGACAGTTCTCTGAGTGCACATGGCAGGCTTCAGGCAGCATAGCAGTCCACTTGATGCAATAAGGCAGTCCTCTGAAGTACACAACAAGCCACAGACAGCAGAGCAATTCTTTGAGAGTGCTTCAGCAGGTCCAGAAGTGAACTAAAGTGTGGGTCAGAGGTTCCTATGTTTATACCTGATGCCCTTTTTGAAGTGGGAGAAGCTTCTTGAGGTCTTCCCCCAATGAGGTGTTTGGAATTTCCTGCCTTCCAGTCATGGTCCCAGGTTGTCTGGGGCACAATGACCCAGGTTGAAACCATATGCGAGTGTGCTGAGGCAGCCCCTTTGACATGCAGTTGTGGTAGGTGACAGCTCCACCCCCCATCCTGCCATCACCCAGTCCCTCTATCGTATGAATGTCTGGGAGGAATACACAAAGGTTAACTGCCCCTCACACCTTGTCATGTGACCCAGGAGCAGGCTGCAGGCACCAAATGATTAGGACAAGAAAATGCCAACTTTCTAAGTTGCCATTCCAGTTTGAACCCAGCCATATGCAGATCAGTCTTGACCCTGTGCCCGATGGGAACAGTCCAGTCCGAACTGCCAAGCCAGGCCCTCCCTGGACTGGAAACAAGCATCCTTGGACCGGTTTCGGGGTTTCACCTCTCTTCAGCCAGGATAGCTTGACTCCAGCGGCATGGAGAGCACGGGACCCATGCCTGGGCATACCCGTACCACTCGGGGTGACAAATGCAAAAACAACAATTGATGGACAGAATGCAGAACAATGTCATACATTCACCCCAGTACAGAGATCTGGGCCTAAATCCATCGTTGTTTTTGCTCACTATGCCATTCCAGTTTGAACCCAGCCATATGCAAATCAGTCTTGACCCTGTGCCCAATGGGAACAGTCCAGCCCAAACTGCCAAGCCAGGTCCTCCCTGGACTGGAAACAAGCATCCTAGGACTGGTTTTGGGGGTTCACCCCTCTTTAGCCATCATAGCTTGACTCCAGTGGCATGGAGAGCATGGGATCCACGTCTGGGCATACCCGTCCTACTCGGGGTGACAAATGCAAAAACAACAATTGATGGACAAAATGAAGAACAATGTCATACATTCACCCCAGTACAGAGATCTTGGCCTAAATCCATCTGTTTTTTTCTCACCATGCCATTCCATTTTGAACCCAGTCATATGCAAATCAGTCTTGACCCTGTGCCCGATGGGAAAAGTCCAGCCCGAAAAGCCAAGCCAGGTCCTCCCTGGACTGGAAACAAGCATCCTAGGACCGGTTTCAGGGTTTCACCCCTCTTCAGCCAGGATAGCTTGACTCCAGTGGCATGGATAGCACGGGAGGACCTGGCTTAGCAGTTCGGGCTGGACTGTTCCCATGAGGCACAGGGTCAAGACTGATTTGCATATGGCCATGTCTAAACTGGGGTGGCATGGTGAGCAAAAGAATGATGGATTTAACCCAGATCTCTTGACTGGTGGCGAATGTTTTGATTTGTTCTGCATTCTGTCCATCAATTGTGTGTCTTTTGCTTCCTCACCCTAAGTGCGCCAGGTATGCCCAGAGGTGGGTCCCAGGCTCACAGTGCCACAGGATTCAAGCTATTCTGGCTGAAGAGGGATGAAATCCCAAAACCGGTCCTAGGATGCTTGTTGCCTGTCCAGGGAGGACCTGGCTTAGCAGTTCGGGCTGGACTGTTCCCATGAGGCACAGGGTCAAGACTGATTTGCATATGGCCAGGTCTAAACTGGGTGGCATGGTGAGCAAAAGAATGATGGATTTAACCCAGATCTCTTGACTGGGGGTGAATGTTTTGATGTGTTCTGCATTCCGTCCATCAATTGTGTGTCTTTAACTGTCTAAAAGTGGCATTTTCATAATTGTGACTTAAAATCCAACTTAACCTTTAAAGAGAGTTTTAAGTAACAATTCTTTAGAAACCATACCCAACATTCCTACCTACTCCCAATCAAAAGTTTTATTAAATGTAATAAGGTGACCCGATGTTTAGGAGAGGTAGGCTTTGCAGTAGTGAAAAATGAATGCAAGAATTTTTCACTAGCAGGACATGTAAACCTCAACGTAAATGTCAAACTTTTTAAATACAGTGCACACTGCCCTATGGGCTGTTTAGGGCCTACCTTAGGGGTGATGTATATGTATTACAAAGGAGCCAAACACAGTCACACCCTCAAGAACAATATCAGCTCACACCCATAGATTGATAACAACCCAACCAGCAAACTGCTTTCGATATGAAGATAAGCTGAGAGGGGCCGATCTCTGGTTCGTCTGGCTTTTTATATCTATGTAATTTCATACATAACATTCAAGGCCCATAACAATATTAGACCATAATACTTAGCTGTCAGCATCCATTTGTAATTGTAACATATCTCTTACATTCAAATATACTACAAGGGTAGTTCAACAACAGTACTCAACAGCCAAAAAAGCAGACATCATTAAATGAACAGGCATTGAATAACTGAATAGATCTGTCACACACTGCAGGACAATTTGGAGACTTTTGAATTGAGTCCTCTAATGCAGTTCCAAAATATCTATACACCCTGACTGCAGCTTTACACCTCACAATGATACTCCGATATGTGATGATAGTAAAACACCTATCCCAGCAGATCTCCCCAAATTTCTCTCCCTTCAGTAATGCCAGCTCAAGACCTCACCTAAACCTGTCGAAGTCGGCATGACTCGTGGGTAGAGGGGCAGGGGTTGCGCAGGCAGAGGGTAGCGCAAGGGGGTGTTTAATTTTTTTTTTAAATTAAAGTTAACTTACCTTCGCAGGCCCGGTCCTGAGTCGTCTCTGCTTCTCTGCTATGCTCCTGAACAGGAAGCAGGCAGCCTCCTTCCCCTCCCCTAAGCCAATCACAATGCTGCAATGGTAGAGTTGTGATTGGTCGGGATTCCGTCCAGCCAGGCGTCTAGGGGGAGGCCATTTTCTTCATGTAGGCCACATGCAACCTACAAGGAGAAAAGGCAGAGTGCACATGACTGGTTCAGTCGGCCACAGAGGGCCGACCAAACAGTCGGCGCCCTCAGCAGTGGGCAAGCCACTCGTCCCCTGCTCTAGAGCAGGCCCGCCCCCAACCAAACCCTTTTGCTTTCTCACCTTGCGAGAAGCAGAAACATCGAATGGTATTTGTAATACCATTTTATGTTTCTAATTCTCGCACTGCGAGAAAGCAGTGGGCGATGTTCCTCCGCCCACATGGAGGAGCCGCCCCAGACCTAAACCAAAAATATGAGATTGGAAAACCAAATGTAGTAATCAGCCTAGCAGATGAAAATCAAAAGACATACTATAAAGGGACCTGTAGAGCTGTTCAACCCTGCCAGCACACTGAAAACCATAAAACTCGATGTCTGTCTCCCACACCTCATCATCCACCTCACTGCTATGCACTGTGTCACATACCCCGATAAACGCACGTTTGTGGTCCTCACTGATGGTATGTAAACACTTCCCACATAGGATCACAAAACAAAGACAACACATTTCCAACCACACAGCCTACATGGTGTAGCTTGCTTCACATGTTAATAAGCGCTTCAGTGTGCTGCGCAGGAGTAGTGAGCGCTACATAAAGGCTGTAATACAATACAGTTCAACTAATTGATATGCAGGCAGGCTACTGCTACCGGACACTGCCTTTGCTCCTGGCTTGCCCTGTCTCCAGTCCACCACCCACCTTTCTGTTGCTTGTCCTCCCCACATGGTGAGATCCTGGTGCAAGAAATGTGCAGTTCCAGCTGTTGTGCTATCCTGTATTGCGCACCTAATACTATATAAAATTGCATTTTCTTGCCTAAGTATAACGTTTGCCTGTGCGTTACATAGAACCTCACTTAGCAATCAGTTATTTCACACCAAACAGATTAATTCAGGAACTTAAACTGAAAAAGCAATGGTTTGCATCACCTACCCTTCTTATGTCGTCATTTAGACATGCAAGGCAGTGCTACAACGTGTGTTTTTAGCATTAAAATAAATGTTAGCACATCCTTTCTCTCTCATAATTTTTGAAGAAACATTTACCGCCAGTATAAAACAGTGTGTAAAGGCTACAACTGGTGGAAAAAAAGGGTTTCTCACATTATTTGCCATTATTTACACTAAGGTCATAATCAGCTGCAAAAATACACCGGACGCCAAGAGGTAACATTGTTTGCACCGGGCGGCTATCACATCTCATATTATTTAGTTCTTGAGCTAGCCTGAGGCTGTTAATGGAATCCAGCCAATAATATCCTTATGTACAAAACCTGTGAAAAGCGGTTTTAACACTGTGTCGTCTCCTCTTGCACCGGCAGCAAGTTTCTCACCCTATAAATAAAATATCTTGTGAGGTTGCTCCAATTTTCCGCTGGATGAACTCAGGCTCGCCAGTCGGTATTTCCCCTCCGTTCCCCTCCGCGGAGCCTGCCGGAACTTTGCCCTCGGCACTTATTTGGGAGGAAAAAGCACATCTTCTGCGCCTGGAATCAAGGAAAGTAAAGAAAGAGGTTTAACATCAAATGCCTCCAACTGCAGATGGGCAGCCCCGCTGCCTCGCCAACAACCAGAGTGAGCCGTCAGTGGTTCCGCCTGCCCGCGGGCTGGCTGGCACGCGGCCTTCTCGAGGGTTCTGCCGCCCGCTGGTTTATCTCTTGCTTGGAACGTGTCTTTTGTGCTTCTGTGTTCATCTCTTGGATGGCGAACACAGGGACTCTTACCTTTCAAAGCGACTGCATAAACAAACTCCTTTCATTGCTGCTTGTTGAAGAAAAAATGTAAAACAGCAAAGAGTTATAAATACTCTAGATTTGAAACCTTCTATTGGGTTTTGCGTCTTGTGTTAAAATAAAAACGTATATGAAAAATCTGATTGTGTTTAGGGACCGCGCCGCCCTTCATTCACTGTGTAACACGAGGGGTCGCAAAATGCCTGTCCCTATAATGAATGTGTGTCAAGAATTTCCTGGGCTGTCCATAGGAATATAGGATTCTCCTCTAATTCTTTTTTGGGAGACTTTCCGCTAATGAATGCTCTTGGAAGAAGGGAGAGAATGGGCAGGGCAAGAGATCCCCAGAACCCCATATCTCGCCTTCCTGATGCGCCCCCTTCGCAGCCCCCTTGGTGGATGAATCCGAAGAGGGCGGTGGAGTGAAAGTCCCTGCGGCCCCCAGGCCAGCGCAAGCGTCACTGACACTGAACATGCAGGCCAGCGTTTTAGAACGGGAAAGTGGGAGATTTTGGAGAAACAATAGGAGTAATGTGTTTTCCCCATTGATTTCTATTAAAGCAGAGGCAATTTAGGAGACAGCTAAAATAAAGCGTGGGAGAGGAAGTGGTCGTCGGCTGCGCTGCTGCCTCTGGTGCAAGAAACCAGGGTTCGAGCCTCGAGGTCGCGTCCTGTGATTCTAGGCAAATCACTTTGGGGCAGATTTATGTTCCCTGGCGCATCCCTGCAAATCAGCATGGATGCGCCAGGGAAGATGCGTCACGCAAGTTTGCCCTTGCGCCACCGTAGATGCGCCGCATTTACAATGCGGTGCATCGTGGCGCAATGACAAGCAGATATGTGACGCATCTGCTGGCGTAAGGTTGGCACAGTGCTGAAGTTGCATCGCAAGCGTGACGCAACTCCAGCACTGTTCCAACCTACCCTATCCCTAATATGGTGCGTCAAGCCTTACGCCTGCTTCAAGCAGGCGCAGGGTTTTGACGCATCAGCGTTGGGAAAGTGACTCAGTAAAATCTTATAGGTTTCACTGAGTCACTTTTCAGGGGCGTTCCTGCAACGGAACGCCCCCCCCTGTGTCGAAACACCCACGTGAAACCTGCGTCAGGTTTCACGTGGCGCAGGGCTTTACACCGTGACGCAGCTCCATAGATGCGTCACGATGTAAATGGGGCACAACGTGGCGCAGGGTTTACGCCGCCGCTGCGTCACAAAAGTGACGCAACGGCGGCGTAAAAGGGGCGCAAGTCCCACATAAATCTGCCCCTTAATCTCCCCGTGCCCGAATGTGTAATGTAAATACGGTACTATGTAAAGCGCTCAAATACCTTCGGGTCGAGTTCGCACTATATAAATATGCAAAAAAAAAAAACAAAAACAATTTTGGCTTCATAAATCGTCAGTTTCCTGCATGAATCGGGTCTATTTGAATGTGTGTCTGTAGAAACATCCAGAGAGCCCTGAAGAGCTAAAGACAGACTGTTTCTTGTGGCCTCCAGGAACATTTAGTCTCACAGAGATGCACTCCTCCAGAAATCCACCCATTTTGGGTTGAATCCGAATCCAGCCAATCTACATCAAACACCTCCCTCATTTCTCCAAGTAGGTGATGAGGCTGTGGGAACCAGTATTGGTGCAGACATAGCGGGGACTGTCAGTGGACTGGGACTTGTTTGTGGTGAAAGGTTGCTCCTGTCTGATGGAGGAGCGGTAATCTCTTACTAGTTCACTATTCGCTGTGAGATACCACCTGTCTTGCACCAGTTTTTCCCCTCTGTGGTAAGCAGAAGAAGATCAGCAGAATTCGGAGATTTAAATAGACCGGTACACACCAGTACTAAGTACCAGCACTTTAAAATTTTCTTCCCTTGAGTACCGGAGCCTCTCCCTACACTGGCACTCACAGGGGCCTGGCAGCAACGCAGGTGTTAGCTCCTTTCGGAGTCGGAGTGAACCAGAGGTCAACTGATTGGCTTTCTGCAGTGCGTGATTGAGCAGCACAGCTTGTGCTGCAATAAGCAAAAACAGAGCCCTCTCTTTTATTTTAAAGGTTTTATATAGGGCTGGCTAGACCCGGAGGTATCAGAGCGCTTTACATGAGTATAAGATCATAGTTGCAGGTTACATCGTTACAAAGGTTACACAGTTATTATAGCATGGCAACATAGTTACTTGTAAGGTCGATATAAACAATAAGCACATATACATAAGGGAAAAAGCAGGCAAGGGGAGAGATTCAGGGGAGGGAGTAATGAGCAGGGGAAGTAGACAGGGAATGAAGGAGGGAAAGAGGAGGGGAGGGGGAAGAGACACAGCGTGGAAAGAGGGGAGGCGATAGGGACACAAACCGGAAGACGAGTCAAAGCTGCGTCCAAAGTCCAGTAAGCTGTGATCATAGGGGAAGTGGTATCGTTTCCTCATCTCTGTTGCGAGAGGCTCCCTTTACGCAGTGGACTCACTCAGAGGGGTCTCTGAGACTCCAAGGCCTACATAATGGATCCATTCCCCAAAAAGGGGAGAGGGAGTGCTTTGGCAAGGGGGGCATACCATACCTCCGTTGTGAGTGGCTCCCTTGGCGCTGTGGACTCTCTCAGCGGGTTCGCGGAGACTCCAGGGTATAAATATTGGATCTTTCCCCAACAAGGGGAGAAGGAGTGCTTAGTCAAAGGGCACAAAGGACAGGGGGCTAGACGGTGTAGCAGGTGAGGGGAGAGATTCGGGGGAGAGGGGATAGGAGCGAGCGTTTTACAAGAGGAACACTATTGTTATAATTTTACAACAGTGACAAGTTACATAAGTATCACGAAAAGCATTTGAAGAACATAGGGGACAAGGTTAATGGAGCAAGGAAGGGTAGGGGGATAGGGTAAAGGGGTAGGAGGAAGAAAGGACGTAGAGACGAGATAAGCAGCGCAGGGCAGGACTGGCACCGCAGGCCGCACCCCTTGCCGCGCACCCAACATCGTGCAGCAGGGGCTAGTTAGGGCGCAAAAGTTCACAAGTGTCAGCAGGAGTTTCCGCAACCCAAGCAGCCGGCCAGACCTGCTAATTGTGTGGCCATACAGGAAGCCCCGAGTCAGGAAGGCGCGAGGGGCCGAAGCGGCCGGCAGCGCACAGGCACGGGACGAAGCAATCAAGCTCGCGGGCAGGGAAGACAACCAGTAGTTTATGCAGCACAGGGCAATGTCGACACCACAATTAGCGCTCAGTGCAGTTGGCAATGTTCAGCACATTGGTGGAGGTGTTATACTGCGGGGGCCCAGCATTACTTGTAGGGGCTCACTCCTGTAGTCCAGCCAACCTCGGTACTCGGTGAGATTTGCCAGCATTGATGAGACACCTGCTCCTTTGAACGAGTAGTAACATCTTGTTTGTGTGTACTGTAGTCGGTGGGGCTATTCGTTGTCAGCTTGGGAACTCGGAGCCCCTCCCCTCGTCATGGGTAGTAAGAGCTATATAAATCCTCAAACCATGGTTAAATAACAATTTGTAGAAAATTTTGTCTTTTTCGTAGTAGACTCCTGCCTAGGTTTGATTTTGTCATTTGGGAAATACCTCTGAGAGCTATAAAATATTTTAGAAATTTAACTAGTACTGCTTTTCAATTCCCTATTTCACATTTGAAAGATATCAGCTTTGGCCGATTATACCACTTTTTCACTGCTTGACATAAAAATACCAGGAGGGTTACTGGATAGGCGATACCCTAAATTGAGGGTGGGGGGGGTGCTGAAAAATAAAAATAAAGGTAGCAGTCGTGTTCTGATAAGACTCTGCGCTCTGCTACTCTGGCCTGGGGTGGGGGGGGTGGTTCCGCGCTCTGCCCTAGGTGTTGATTAGGTCTAGGCCTTGCGTGCGATGGATTGCTCGGCGTTCTTTCTCTTTGGTCTGAAATGCCCGCGTTGGAGAGTTAAGCCCTGCCTGCGCTAGCCGGTCGAGGAGGTGCAGGGAAGCGCCTGTGCCGTGGACGGTTCCACTTCACTGAACACAGGAGGGGGAGTCTCACTGACCCGCAGCACGGCCCAGTTCTCCAGCGCTGCACGGATGCCCTCCTGGAGCAGCCCGCGGGTGTCGCTGCAGGCCGCCATGACCGGAGCTACCACTCCTGGTCCACGTGTCTCTTCACTTGCTTATATGATCAAGGAGTGTGTGCACATTAATCATGGATTTCCTTGCCATCTTGGCCACAAGCACCACTTCCCACTGGCGATTAGGTTAAGCTGAGGTTGAATGTGTAGGCTGGTGCATTCACAAGCTGCTTGCCTGTCCTGGTCTGTTCTGGTATGCTGCCAGTGATTTGGAGCAGGCCGTTTGTGTGTCGCAGGTGCACTCTAGCAGCGACAGGTCTGCTGGCTGGGGCTCCGACACCCTAACCTCTGCTCCTTCATGGCTGAAAGGTTCTTCTAGGCTCTTCTAGAAAGATTTGAGGAAGCCAGGCATTATGTGAACCCATTCATTCAAACAGACATACCACTGTTGCAGCCTCAGCCTTCCCAGGGATCAGCCCAGGAGCCATTGAAGTGGCCTTTGCAGTTCATTAATTGAGAAACCGCTATCTTGCATAGTCATAGTCAAGCCCGTCTGCGCCTGTCTGCACCTAGCCGCCGCCTGACGCCGGACCCTCTGTCCATGCTCCTTGCTGTCTCTTTCCCCTCCTGCACCTGCACCCTCCTCTCCTCACTTGCTTATCCCCACTTCTACCTGTAACTATGGCCACCCTGCGCTACTCGAGAGAAGAGCTCCTCCTGTGAGGCTCATAACATCCTCCCATAGATGAGACAGGTAACATTCTAATCAAACTTCCCCCTCACCTTAAACAATACACAATTAACTCGCAGGCGGTAATCTGGCTGACCAACCTCAACAATTAACGAGGTTATATTGTAATGCCCGTTCAATCTCTAAACGTGTGCTTAAAATCTGGAGCCTGATAGACTCTGAGAAACCCGATCTCTTTTTCATCACCGAAACCTGGCTCCATGAATCTGCCCTTCCTGATATTGCAATTGCATTCCACCCTGGACTATCAGCTGATCAGACTCGATAGGAACAACAAGAGAGGTGGTGGCCTAGCAATCGCATCCAGGGCTTGTCTTAACATCGGCATACTGGAAACCTTCCTCTTGAAATGGGGAGAGCTCTGTATTTTTAGAATAGAGAACTCTGCCGAGGGAACCTGGAGAGGTGCCTTAGTCTACCGGTCACCTGGCGCTAAAACTAACTTTACCAACCACCTGATAGAGACTATTGCACCTCACGTATTTGCGGCCGACCTTTTGTTATAATCCGTGACTTCAATTTTCATGCTGAACTTTGATCTGACACCAACACCAATCTATTGATTTCCAATCTAAATACCCCGGGCCTTCATCAGTTGGAAGGTGGCCCCACCCACTCAGCAGGTCATACCCTTGACCTCCTGTTTACTAACCCTGGGCGTAGTCCGCATAGCGGGGCTACGCGGAGGGCCACAGTGTTGGAAACAAACTCCGTGGAACTCTGTGGAGCTCCGCTACGCCACCTGCCTCCACCCCCCTATTAAGATATAGGTTACAAGTAATAAAAAAAAAGTAAATACCACTTACTTCTTTACCGCAGTGTCCCTGGTCTGCCCTCCCCCTCTTCCTCGCCATACGGCCATTCTTGCGAGAAATTCTTGCGAGACATGCGCATGCCCGGGCGCGCGCGCATGCGCAGTCCTCTCACGCAGTACCCGTATGGCGAGGAAGAGGAGGAGGGCAGCCCGGGGATGCCGCAGTAAACAGGTATGTGGTTTTTACTTTTTAAAAATTACTTGTAGCTTATTTCTTAATAGGGGGTGGAGGCGTGCGGCGGGCCAACTCCGCTCCTCTGTGGAGTGTGCAGAGATTTGCCTACTCCCCGTTCTCTGCGGAACGTGGTGTAGACAAATCTCTGCACACTCCACGGGCGGAGCAGAGTTTTACGCCCATGTTTATTGTTTACCAATACCCCTCATATTAAAGTGGAGCCCCCCCCATCCCTGTACCCTGGTCGAACCATCATTTATTAAAATTCTCTCTACAGCACGGCCTCATTCACAGTAACCCCAGTCGAGAACAGAAGTGGAGCATGCTCTGGAAGAAGGTCAGCTTGGCTGCCTTCTCTCCCCATTTCAACATCCCATCCTATACTAACACAGACAATGTAAACTCAGCAGTTGAAACCTTGGAGAAGGCAATTATCCAGGCCCTTGATATCATCGCCCCCCTGACTAAAGTCAAACGCAATCATATAATGTCACCCTGGTATACTGCAGCCTTAAAGTCTGACAAATTGGCAAGCAGGAAAGCCGAACGAAAATGGAGGAACTCCAAAAGCACCGAAGATAGACAGGTATACAAATCTACACATAGGTGTGACCTTGATAATATCATAAGCGCCAAAAAAACGGCATAAGTGACAGAATAAAAAAAGGCTTCCAATTCGCTCAAAGAAGTCTATAAAATACTGAAGGAATTCACTAGTCCCTCATCCTGCCAGTCTGAACATCCCACTTCACAGGATTGGGTAAATACTCTGTCCACTTTCTTTGAGGAAAAGATCAACATCATTCACAGCCTCTTTCCTAACCAGACATGTGAACATCAGCACCACCTGTCTGGCTGCGATCATACATCCACTTAAATTTTTTGGAAATGATTTAATCGAATTCACATAAGAGGATGTAAGGACAGCCCTCTCCAAGGTCAAATCAGGTTCCCCTGCCGATCCTGTATCACCTCACATTTTGTCCATCATTGAAACAGCTCTTCTCTCTGGCCTTACTGACCTTTTTAATCTCTCACGATGTCTTGTAACTGTTACCACAAAATGGAAAGTAGCTATGGTCAAGCCTATCTTAAAAAAAAACACCTTGGACCCCAAGGAACCAAACAACTATTGGCCCATCTCCCTTCTTCCTTTTGTAGGGAAAGTCTTGGAGTCCCTAATTAACAGACAACTTGCAACCTTTCCAGAGAATAACAAGCTGTTGGACTCCTCCCAATCTGGGTTCCGGGAGGCTCATAGCACGGAAACCTCATTAAAAGAGGTAGTTGACAACATTAGACGCACCCTGGACACTGGACCATCAGCCATTTTGGTCCTTCTCGATCTATCAGCCGCCTTTGACACCATCTCCCACAGGACTCTAGTGAATCGTCTGTGGGAGTTGGGAGTCAGGGGTAGTGCTTTGAACTGGCTCAGGAGCTACCTAACTGACCGTTCTTCCATGGTACACATTGGCTCCTTTGTCTCCCGCAGCCAAGTGATAGGCAAGGGAGTTACCCAGGGTTCCATCTTAAGTCCTACTCTCTTCAACTTACATGTGGCACCCAATGTTCCACCTAATTTTTTTCCTCTGTGTGCGGCAGTGGAGGGTCTCTGCGCGCTGCAGCATGGCTATGTGCGCCAGGAACCAGACCGCGTGTGTGCGCGGCGCCAAATGTCACTCAGAACGTTTACTTTAAAAAGTGAAAGATGGTGCATTTTCACACATACAGTGCCACAATAAGGGTCTTAAGGGCAGTTTCCAAATTGGATAAACACGCCATGACATGAATTGGTTACACAGGCAAGTACACTTCAAGTTTAGAAAAGCACAAGACTTCAATGGTGGTACCATCATAAGATTTTAATAAATATTCTTAACTTGAGCACTGTTCATTGGGTGGGGAAATGTTGAGAGCCTATACAATATCACATATAAACAATAAGGGAGACATGTCAAGTGGCATCACTAAAGGGGTGACAGGGTTGCTTCTCACGGTGATCTTTGGCATCTTTCCAGTGCTGATAAACTCTATCAAGGTCAACTTTCCCGTTCAGGAGGTAGGCCTTTGTCCTCATCAGCATATCCAAATGCTTCTGCTCTAGTCTATTCCTCAATTTACTCTTGATAGTATTTATGAGGCTGAATCCTCGTTCACAATCTGCACTAGATGCTTGAAACGTTGCGCAGACATCAACAAGCTGAGACACCACACTATACTTAGCAGCATTGCATCCAGTGAAATTCACCATGTCTTGAAAGGTGGTAAATAACCCATCCTTTACATGTTCTGCCACCACATATTTATAGTCTCTGTAGACAAAATAGGCCCACTGTCAAACTCTTGCCTTTCCTTGTACAACACCATCAGATCTCTTACATTGCTGCTCCAAAAGACAGTGTCCCCCAAATACTGTTGCTTAACTTGGCCAATCTTTGCTGTTGCATACTGTACAGCTTCAACAGTAGTCAAATAACTTTTTTTGGAATAGTTTGCACAAAGATGCAAATTCACCCATGTCATTAAGTACTGCAAGTGAAATATGGTAGTTGGAGTTTGATAGCTTTTTGTAACAATATTTAGCAACTGGATCATTCTCCTCAACTTTCTCATGCTCAAAGTACTTAAGAACAGCCTCGTAATTACAAATTAGTGCACCAACAGCAAAATGCATTGAAAGCCACCGGACTTCATTCAGTGGTCGAAAAGAGACCACTTCACATTCAGTGACCGATGCAATTTCATCCAGCTTGGACTTCCTTGCAGGAGATCTGGAGAACACAGTGTAGACAGTCCTCAATAATGTCTCCCCTCTTTAACCATTGGAACCCTTTTCCAGTCATCATCAACTCCCAAATCTTCTCGATGGGTGACACAATGCTGTTCAACTAGATGAGGTATGGTTTGTTTAAGGCGAGTAGCAACACCATTATTCTTACCCAGCATCACGGACGCACCATCGGATGTGAACATGACCATTTTCATAAGGTCCAGTTCATTGGCAGTGTAGAATTCTTTCACAGCAGTAGAGATAGCCTCAGCATTACAACTAGTCAGCTTCACTATGCCCCCAAACTGTGTTTCGTGCTCTTGATGTTACAGGTCGGAACTTGAAGTACAGGATGAGCATTTTTGTAACAGAAATATCTGTGCTCTCTTCAATTATCAATGTGTGATACAAAGCGTGCCGAAGTTCTGCCATAACTTCACAGTGTATCACGCTATTGATGGCCTCAAGGAACTCAAAGGCATAGTTCTTGCTCCTCCTGCTGTCTGGTATCTTGACATACAAAGCTAGGTGGTCATGGATGTCTTGCACAGATAACATTGAAGTATTCATCTTGACTGCCAGCAACACGTTGTTGATGAGAATCTTTATCTCTTCAGGCATAGATCTTTGGTGTTCAACTACTTCCATTCTATTTGCTTTGTCAGTGGCAGTTTCTGTCAGCATTGCCCGCACTCCATAACCAAACCTGGCAGCAGCACTTCTGTTTCTCAATATCACCATGGCAGACTTGTGTACTTTGCTAAGTAGATGGTGTTTCATGTAATCCAGTTTCCAGCCATCACTCCATTTCTTCCCTGTGGAAAAGTCCCCAACAATCTTGGCTTCGGCACATGCTTTGCAAATCAAGCCCACGTCTGGACTGTATTGAAAAAGTTCCCCGAGTTGCACGCGAACCTTGCTTCGTGATTTCTGCGTCTCAGCCTCCACAATTTCTTTCATCCACTCTTCCTTGAATACAAAGCAACATTTCTTCCTTTGTGGTGAAGCACTGCACTCTCCCAAAGTGACAACTTTGCGCTTGAACATTTCCGTGCCCGCCGGTTTGAACCTGCTGTGCCACAAAGCCTGCAAAATAAGGGAACATGGCTTACATTGACGCCTAGCTCATGAATGCAATCCGTTATACTACAATGTACAGGATGCACCACAGTTTAACTCTACCAAACAATTACCTCGTCTGCTTGAACTCGCGTACGCCTGTTTAAATGTATCGGGTTCTGGCTGCGAAACCTGCAACAGAAGAAAACATGGGTAAGTATATTATACTACAATGTTCAAGATGCACCACAGTTTAACTCTACCAAACAATTACCTCTTCTGCTTGAACTCGCGTACGCCTGTTTAAATGTATGGGGTTCTGGCTGCAAACCTGCAACAGAAGAAAACATGGGTAAGTATATTATACTACAATGTTCAAGATGCACCACAGTTTAACTCTACCAAACAATTACCTCTTCTGCTTGAACTCGCGTACGCCTGTTTAAATGTATGGGGTTCTGACTGTGAACCTGCAACAGAAGAAAACATGGGTAAGTATATTATACCACAATGTTCAAGATGCACCACAGTTCAACTCTACCAAACAATGACCTCTTCTGCTTGTTCTCACGTACGCCCGTTTAAATGTATGTGGTTCTGGCTGCGAACCTGCAACAGAAGAAAACATGGGTAAGTATATTATACCACAATGTTCAAGATGCACCACAGTTTAACTCTACCAAACAATTACCTCTTCTGCTTGTACTCATGTACGCCCGTGTAAATGTATGGTGTTCTGGTTGCGAAACCTGCAACAGAAGAAAACATGGGTAAGTATATTATACTGCAAAGTTCAAGATGCACCACAGTTCAACTCTACCAAACAATTACCTCTTCTGCTTGTACTCACGTAAGCCCGTTTAAATGTGTGGGGTTCTGGCAGCGAAACCTGCAACAGAAGATGCACTGCTTTAACTCTACCAAACAATTACCTGTTTGTTCTGCCTGAACTCCCGTCTGCCTGTGCAATTGTATTCGTAGTACAGTCTCACGAACCTGCAAAAGAAAAGGGGTGCAGATTGTGAATCTATTTACCCAGCAACCCCCAACCCAACGAGGAACCTAAACAGAATTGCCTTGTCTTTGTGGGTACTCGCACCTGACCACTCTTATCCAAATACCTTACAGACTGGAAACCTGCAATTGAAGACAAGATAGTCAGCAAACGCTTGAAGAATTACAAACTATGAATGGGACCGGTCTAGAGACCCCAATAGGAAAAATGACCAAATAATTACCTGGGATTCCAGTCTAGGACAAACAGGCGTGTGCCCATGTGTTTCATTATTGGCATCCATTGTCTTAAACTGGTCTATAAATCTGTATTTTGTGTTACACCTTCTGTGATGCAGCTTTTCCCTAGCATTCAAACTGCGCAAATGATTGAGGTGGGTGAACAAGGAAATTGACAGGATTGAGCAGCACACAATCCACCAAAGATCCCACCTGAAGATGCTGCAGTGGCGTGCAAAAAATGTGATAACTAGGTTCTTGCAACCATAAATATGTCAAGATAACTATGAAGAAAGATGGACCTGCTGCAGAGAGATCTAAGTTTTGTCTAGCGGAAGTTGACTCATCCTCAAGTAGCAGAGGAGGTTAAAAAGCCAGGTGAAAAGCTGGTGAACCATGCAGATCACAAATTACATGCAATGTAAATAGGTCAGTGCATTACTGCTTCTGTCAGAAAGCCCCTTTTGTTACCTGCAGTTTATAAGTTTAAATCCTAATATTGAACAGTGAGCTATTAACTACCAAAGTGCGGCATTTCCATTCATTGCAATGGCAGAAAACCTGCGACAGACCACCCGAGCGGAAGAGTAACATAGCTTTTTATTGTAAGAACGTAAGGGTGTTTTCGAACAGCAAATAAAAAAATTCAGCCTTAAATTTAAAAATCTGCATCAAGAGGAATAACCTTCAATCTTGTTTTACTTGCGGAGATTTTTGCAATATTTTCCAAATCTTCATTGCTTTGATTTTGTTCACAAGAAAATGTCACCCTTAGCCATCGAATGCTAGTCATCATAAGTACATTGAAATTATGAAAATGTCACACATAAGCAGTCTGAAACCTTGGCAGCTATGCTCACTCTACTAAGACTAAGGCCTGATAAATCTTCAATAAATCTTGAATAAGGCAATGCAGTGCACACCGCTGTGTGGCCTTACTCTGTGCCTGGGAGGGGTTCCATTGGGCGTTGCTGTGGGTTTTCCCAAGCAAAACTCATGCAATTTAACGCTGCCTCGATTTACAAAGTGAAGCCTCAAATCGGTACGCCTCCCTAGGTGAAAGAAATATGTTAATTTCTCCACGTTTATTCCTCTTCCCATGTGTGCTGCATTCTGCAGCACATATAGAAAGACAAAAACACCTCCTAGGATGGGTTTCGTGCAAAGGGGGGTCTTCCTGCATAAAAACAATCCTGCAAAAACAATCCTGCCTGCAATGGAAGCACCCTTACAACATGGTGCAAGGAAGGGTGTCTATGGTGGTGCTAGGCTGCCCAAACTGCGCCAGCGCAAAGAGAAAGGACAGGAGTGCACCGTAAAGCATAAATACGGAGCATTCCTGCCCTTTCACTTTGGCCTAGGGCAGTGCAGCATAGGGGCATTGCTCCGCTGCCCTAAGCCAAAATCCCATAAATGAGGACCTAAAGGACTAATGGCAATAAACATTACTCATCATTAGGAACACCCGTGGGAAGGGGCCGCAACACCTGGTGGCATAAACCAACTGAGCAGGCAGTAGGGGCTCCCCAAGACCCCTCTATTGCCACACTAGTTAATTAGTGCCCCATGTCTTTCTCACAAGCGGACCTGGTTGTTAACGTCTGCAAAGATGGAGCCGTGCAGGGCAGTGAAACAAACTAATCAGTAAACTAATATGAATTAGCCTGGCAGTAAAGGAAGAATCGGATACAGAGCACTTCCTATATTGAATTGTTACTGGTGTTAAACTATCAGGCTGAACGCTCTTTAAAAAAACACCAAAACTCTGTAATAAACATCCAGGAACTAGACGATCACAGAGTTTACAATAGGGGAGTTGCCTCTCTTCCCAATGGCACATGGACCAAAATTGAGAGCAGCACATGCATTCTCATTCCCTCTGAATGCCCTGGGCGGAAACACATTTAATAAAAAAAAAAATCTATGAACTGTGTGAGATGCCTAAGGCAAAACACAAGGAAAACAACGTAGACCGTTCATCATAGAAGTCCTTAGCTAGATTGTTATCACCAAGGATGCCCAATTTATCAAGGCTCACTCTTAGGACAACACCCCACTGTCGAGCTCTACTCACCAAATGCAAATGATCCTAAGCGGTAATCCTGTATGGTAATGGAGAGTATTGAGATCGGGAATGTGCGCTTGCTAAGGTGATATTTCATTTGCTATTGGTGCTCCCGATACTCGTTAAAACCCAACCAATCGTCTTCTGATCTGGTACCAAGCTCTCCGCTTGACAAACTGTTTTATTCTCTAAGGCTCTGAATAAAATGTGGGCGTGTGGCTGCAGAGCGCGGGGCAGATTGTGGCCTTTTGTTTAAGTATTGATAAGTTCCTAAAAATTGAACAATGGAGAATTGGATTTGAATAAAACGGGATAGCAGAATCAGAGTTTAAGGAGAAGCCGCATTCACTTTACCATAGTACGAATTGTAGAAATAAAGCAGCTGTATGTTAATGGTACTGCAATGCATTTTTCTATAGCATTGAATACCACGGTTCAGCCACGCTTTAACAGGTGCTGCAGGTATACGCTTACTTCTGCTCACTAGTATCGATTTCAGTAGGGTGTTTGCCCTGCAGGGATTTGAGCCTGTGTCCTGTCAGTTGCACAGTGAATTCAACAATCAGCTCTGAAATAACTGCGTTATTTTAAACGTCTTCTCACTGAGCCTTTTCAAAAGCAGAGCTCACAAAATCCTGGCCCAGAGTGGAAAGGTATTGTATAATCTTAAGTGCAACTATAAACATTGCCTTTTATTATATTACTAAGCAAATCCAACATACCATGCTCTATTTTGAGATAAAAAATGTTGGTACATGTTCACAGAAGGAGCTTTGATTTTTAAGTTAGTAAATAAGTAATAAGAACGTTTTTCGTACAAAAAAAAGTAGGAACTTAGCTCAATTAAAAGACTTGCTCACGGGTTTGACAATCCCCCCAAAAAAGGTCAGGCTTTAATAAACATTTTATGCTCATCAAAAATGTAAATGTATGTAAATGTATGTGTCTTGTAAAGCGCACTGCTGCCCTGAGGCGTCGTGGCGCTGTAGACCGCTGGGGAACCCGTCCTGGCTATCCCTGTGAGATGGTCCCTCCTGGGTATCTCCAAGGTGAAACCAGGCATCCCCGGCGAATGTGGGGGGCCGTTGTGGAGATGAGGCAAGCTAATGCCCAGAGTTGCCGAGTGTGTTCCTGGTTAGAGTAGGTACCGAGGCGAGAATTATCGAGTCCGTTTTGACCCTGGTCCACGACCCTGCCGCGTCGGGAATTGAACCCTGGTCCCTGGCCGATTCTCTGCTTGCGGATCTGCCGCCTCTAACCAGTGAGCCACACCTCTCCACTAAAAAGCGACACAGATGCTAGTTACCTTTTTTTTCATTTTATTTTAGGAATTTAGTTAAGCCTTACTAACCACCAATTTGGTGTCCGAGTGCTCTAGGACAGAGAGCAGAATGAATACGTTGGAAAGCCATGGTGAACAGGTGCAAGCGATAGCAATGTGTCCCGATCAGTCCTTCTGCTTCGATGGACAATATTATACAATGGAACCACTAATAAGTTCACAAGATATGAAAGCCTGGGGCTCTGATTACCATCAATACTTAAACAAAAGGCCACAATCGTCCCCGCACCGCGCTTTACTAACAAAAGAGTAGAGCCAGTTTAAAAACACAGCGTGTAGTTTGGTACACGCTGTGTTTTTAAACTGCCTCTACTCTTTTGTTAGTAAAGAGCGGGTACGATTGTGGCCTTTTGTTTAAGTATTGATGGTAATCAGAGCCCCTTCACGGGCTGTGATTACCATCAATATGTAAACAAAAGGCCACAATCTGCCCAGCGCTCTGCAGCCACACGCCCACAAGCCCCCAAGCCCCCACAAGCCCCCAAGCCGCCACAAGCCCCCAAGCCGCCACAAGCCCCCAAGCTGCCACAAGCCCCCAAGCCACCACAAGCCCCCTTACCTGCACTCCGTCACGACTCCTCCGGCACCGCATTCAAAAGTGCCTGATTTTCGCGCCGCTTGCTTCTTTAAAGCGGCGCGACTCTCTCGCGTGACGTCCTGGCTGTGTTGTGCACGCTCCACAGACGGCAGTGCGCCCTGACGTTAGGGGAGGTGCACGCGCGCGCGCCTTAAAGGGAACGGTGGTGGCACCCCTAGCTAGAGTGATCAGATCGCATGGTTTCGATACTGTGTCGTATGCAGACGACACACAACTACTGATCACGTTCGGCCCAGATCTAACGGACACTAAACTTCAATTCATGAAGTGCATGACTGACATATGTCTGGATGCAAACCAATCATCTGCAACTCAATACCAGTAAGACGGAGATCATTCTTTTCGGGAAAGCCCAAGCTTTATGGTCCTGTGATTGGTGGCCTCCCAATTTCGGCCCGTGTCCATCTCCCAAACTGGTGGTTCATAACCTTGGGGGATGATCGATAACTTGTCCATGAAAGACAATGTCAATCATGTGACAGATATCTGTTATGGACTAATGCCAAGTCTTTGCAAGATCTTCCAATGGATTCCAGTTGGATCCAGGATGCCGCTGGTCCAAGGACTAATCATCAGTCGGCTTGATTACGGAAATGCCCTGATGTCCTCCATCAATGAAGAGCTTCTCACCAAACTCCAGGTTCTACAAAATACAGCTGCTAGACTCGTATTAAACCTACCCTCACGGTCCCCATTGGCACCTAGTCTGAAAGCTCTCCACTGGCTTCCCATCAGGAAATGCATCCATTTTAAGATCAATTGTCTGGTCCACAAAACCATCCACAGGAACGGGCCATGCTATCTTGCTAAGAAACTCACCTGGTATCAACCTACCAGAACCCTTAGGTCCTCAACCAAATATCTTCTCACCCCTTGTAAGATTCACACCGCCAGAAATTGCGGCAGATCCTTCTCACACCTCGCTCCTACTCTGTGGAATTCTCTCCCTCTGCAGCTATGTTTGGAAACTGAAAACAGACAGTTTTGGAGAAATATAAAAACCTGGCTGTTCCTATCTCTCTTCTTCCTCCTAGTTTTCTTCTCTTTCCTCTCTCTTCTTCTTTCTTTCCTGCCCCAGGTTTTTGCCAGTGCTTTGAGACCCACGGGTAATATGCGAGCTCAATAAAATCCTATGACTATTATATACAAGATAATGTACCTCCTCCCATACATTATTAAGGATATTGTATTTCACAGAGGAGTCTATAACCATATAGATATACAAGGCCGAAGGCCCTTCCCACAAATTACTTAAAACCTTTGTGCATAGCTCTTTCATATGAAAGAGCGAGCAAGTTTGCAAACATGAAGAATAAAAATAAAAACCTCCAGTGAAACATTTAACACATCAAAAACCTGTTAGGTATTTGTTGCAAACATATATTAGAAACACTTCAATATAAGTCAGTTTAAAAAAAAGAAGATGCACAAGCTCAGAATGTGTGCAAACATGCAAAAAGATTGAGCTTTTCTCTAACTATCTAAGGAGTGCGGAATATAAACAAGTTTTCTCTAGTTCTCATTGTAAGCTAAAACATATACAGCAAAAGAAAGAAAAGCAATATTCTGTTTTCTTGATAAACAGCTGCTTCTGTTAAGCTCCATGGCCTGACCTGCCTTTCACCTCAGTTGCCAGCTCTGGCAGCAGGCATTGTGACTTCAGAACTCCACTGTAATTGATATATACAAGATACTCGGGTGGTGCCCAAATCTGCCTTGAGCCATCTGTGGTCTTTAATGCAGTGGACCAGGGCCTGTTTTAACATGACTACAGCAATGTTTGTGCACTTAGGGTCACATTTCACGCAACACAGTGCAGCAAGATAACTTGCTGTGCAGTGTTGTGCGAAAGGGAGACATCCGAAATGCACCATATTTATAAAGATATGGCACATTTCTGCTGCTTTCTTGCCCTGGTGCACTGTGTGCTGCTTAGCGACAATCAGGCACTGTAGCACCATGGTGAAACAGTGCCTGTGTTACAGGCAGGATTTTTTTGTGCAGGGAGGCATACCTTCTTGTACAAAACCAATCCTTAAAGGCATTTTCCTTTTTATATGTGTGATGCGGAATGCATCACACATAGAACAAGCATTAGTAAATGCATTAGGTTTTGCCTATGGGATTAATAATAAGTTAAGAGGTGTGGTAGCAGTGTATGAGTGCAGGGGAATGGTGTTAGTGCTCTCTGTGCAGGGTGAGTGGTGCATGAATGAAGGTTGATGAACGTCTGAGTGCAGGGTGAAAGTGTCTCAATGCATGGTAATTAGTGTGTGTTCAGTGCAGAATGAGAATTGTGTGTGGGTACAGGGTGAGAGATTTTACCCTGTAGAATGTAAGAGGTGTGAGGGTATAGAGTGAGCGGTATGTCAATAGAATAAGTGCAAGATGAGAAGTTTGACTTCAGGATGAGAGGTGTGGGTGAAGGGTGAGAGGAATGTGAGTGTTGGGTGAGATGTATGTTAATGGTGTGTGAGTGCAGAGTGTGAGTGGTGGGTGAGCAGTATCTGACTGCCAGCACAATGTCAGGGTTACTGTGCAGAGTAGATGGTGGTTGAGCATGCAGGGTGAGTAGTATCTGAAAGTGGGTGAACGGTATTTAAGAGTTATCCAAAGTTAAAAAATGAGGCAAAGCCATGCTATGTCCAAATATGCTGAAGACAGCTGCCTGGGTATCACTCACCTCACCCAGCTCCTGGCGAGGCACGGACTGTCTGTTATACCAACATGGTATCTGAGCAGCGACCATCCATTGGAGCCGAAAACAATCCTCAATCACAAACAAGTTGGCGTTATTTTCTGCACACATCCAGGCTGCTGCAAAAACTGACAACGCATGCACACACAAGATGCATGGCCCGTGGAATAGGTACTCAATGACTATGCAAGCGCACACAAAATGCACGGCTCACCGCACCAGTTGCAAAAGACTACGCATGTGCACACGAGATGAACAGTTTGCTGCATAGGTACCGAACGACTGTAGCTCCCACTTCCGGTAATACACATGTTCACACGGAAGACACTACTCGCTGCAATGCAGCCCTGTACACAGCCGCCGGTTTACAAAGGTTACGAACCCAGTACACTCGAGCACAGCCAATAATCCCTCCTAGAGCACTGTAGTCTCCCGATTTCTTATTATTACGACTGCTGCCTGACTTCAAGATGGTGGCAGTCTCATAAGGGCCAAGACGGGATGTGTTAAGGTGGTTTATGGTTATCATTGAAATGGTGCCTGGAAGGAGGGAAAGGAGGAGCAACATGAGGGACAAAGAGAGCCATGCACTCTGCAGAAAGTAAAAAACAGGCACAGAGCAAGCGCTATGCAGGTAAAAGTTTTAAAAAAAAGTCCCAAAAAGCAGATGAGCTTCGGGACACTTATAAAAGAAACACATGAGAAGAACAACAGAAAATAGTATGCTACATCCAAGAGAAACGGAGAAAAAGCAAGTGGCAAACATAGAAACCAATGAAAAGCAAGGGGGCAGGATGTAACTGCCTTTTAAGATTTATATTGAATACAATAGATTTCACAAGCAGAGCGCAAGCGCTATACAGGCGAAACCTAATAAAGGGGTGAAAGAACAAAAAGGAACAAGAAAAGTATAGACCATCGAGAAAAAGTAGAGGAAGGGGAAAGACATAAGGGGAAGGGGACAGAAATAATATATCTGAAAGTAATTGGTCTTGTGTGAGATTCTTGGTTGAACAAATACCTTTGATATTGATGCAGTGAGGTCTCTGCAAGTCTCGCCTCTGCAACAAAAAGGAGCACTAGATTGGATGCCTGCTTCGGCTCCGGGGAGACTGGTGAGGGAGTGTTGCTCCGGGGGGGACTCATGAGTGCATGGCACTCGAGCAGCATTGTAGCTTCAAAGCAAAGGTGTAGATCTTGTAGTGACAGCAGGGGTGCTGACATGCTTAAAAGAAGTCCTAGCAAAGCAGATTGAAACACTACTTGGGCCACAGGAGATTGATGAGAGAAACACTTGAGGAACAACAGAAAATAGTATGCTACAGCCAATAGAAACGGAGGAAAAGTAAGTGGCAGGTACACAAATCAATCATGAGGATGAGTGGGATACAAACCTTTTTTAAGATTTATATTAAATACAATAGATTTCACATGCACAGTACAGGTGCTGTCTGGATGAAACCTAAAAAGGAAGCAACAAAAAGAAATAAAGATATTTCTCCTCTTTCCGCCTGGGTCTGGGAGGGTACCATTTTGACACATTCCCAGGTTTACAACTCTTTGTAGATCTCGATGCATCGGAACTCCCATACTACAACCATGAAACAATTCCCTGCAGCAAAGGAACAAAAGGCAGCGATATGCGCTTCCTTGCGTTATTTTGGATTTACTAAACCACGCTGACAATATGTCTATCCAATAGTGTTCTATAGCATCTAAATAGCCTCTAGTTAGGCTACTTAGAGACAATGATTTTTTTTGTATAACCGCGTCACTACAGCAGGTAAATCAGAATATTAATTGAAGGTGTGCAAATATATAAATAGGTTACTAGGAGACAACAATTTTCTGAATAAAACAGTGTTACCGAAGCAGGTAGATCAGGAATTCCAACTAAATGAAGGTGTGCAATTAGATTTTATTTTAATGAAGTCAAGTCGTGTTTGAATAGATACTTAACTGCTGAATGAATACGTGTACTTGGATTTCGACCATTTGGTTCCTGAGTTGCTCCACAGACAAGAAGAAGTGATCTTTAGCTGAATGTTAGGGAACATTAGAGCTGATGGACCAAACAGGAAAGGTACAAGCTCAATTCTGCTGTGGGTCAAGAATTTAAATTTTTCTTAGACCTGAGGAAAGTTGAATTTTAATTACACTTTAAGTCTTTTTATCAAATTTTCAGTAAAGGATACCCTACCATACATATATGAAGGAGTAGTACAATTATGATGGTCCAATAGCATTTCTACAGCTTCAAATAGACTTGATAGGAGACAGCAGCTTTTTGAATCTAATAGCATCACCGCAGCAGGTGACAGACATTTGTAATTAGCCAACTATAAAAACAAGCAGAAACCAGCTGTGAGACAAGCCCGGAAAATATTGACATTAGATCCCATTTGACGATCAGAGAAACGAAGTTGCACAGAAGTACACATTCTCATGCACAGAACAGTGCTGGCATGCAGTATGTATCAGCAGTGCAAGCATCTCTCGTGTACATACAATGATACAGAAACAGAAGCAGTGCAAACTTTGTATAATATCTGCGGAATTGCATGTGTCTCTGTGTGAGAGATAGCTTTATGGACTGGTGATGGTTTGTATGTGTAACAACAAAAGGGGGTAATTGTTCCTGTCTAGATAATATTTCGGAGAGCGGTTGATATAGAAATAAGTGAGGGGTATCTTCCTTAATAGGAAGTGATGCCATCACACACTCATGTGGGTGCCATGCTTCATCATCGGCTTTTTGCTCCTTGTCGATTACACATGTTAACTTTCTAAGGAGCATGGGTATTGGACCTTGATCATGCTCCTTGTCCCTCTCTCTATATGTTATATGATGGTTTGTATGTGATATTGTTATTTGTAATTTTGTATAAGTTATGGTAGTGTGTTCCTATGTTTGTGTAGTCGTTTGTTTGATTTGTAGCTAATGGTGAGCGTAATAACCTGATGGCGCGCAAGGGTTCCTTATGACGAATGATGATGTCATTGTTTATGTTGCAGGATGGGGTTGGCTGTGTGTGCATGTGTCGGTTTGACATGTATGTGTGAAAGATAGATGAATGTGGGCCAGTGTGTTTATTGTAGCTGCAACCTTTTGTCTTCAACTGACCACAGACTCTAATTATATAGATTAGGCTGATTAAATCAGGGGGAAGATGGTCCAGGTTTCATCATGCAAAGTTATGAATTATTTCCAATCATGGCTTGCTTGTCCCAAGGGGGCGGGGGGATGTTAAGCACATTAAAATGTGAAAGTGCTGACAGTTTTTCATCCAGCCATTTCACTAGACTAAGTAAAAGAAATGTCATGCAATTACTTTATCACCTACAGGCATATTATAGTGGATTTTACACATTTCTCTGCATGATACAAAGCAGTGCATGCATTGACTCTTGCACAGATATTTGAATCCCTCCAAGCTCTGAGACTTTGCAACAAGTTATTGCAGTGCATAATGGAAACAAGATTTGCTGAAGTAAAGTCACAAATAGGGGAGCTATCTCAACATCAAAACTAAAGTAAATCCAAACATGTGTGTGATCTTAGTTTGCTCCTAGAGAACAAGCTAAAACTCAGTCTGACTTATGGACAGAAATAGTTTTACACATTGAGGTCACACACGCAAATGGGGCATAGGTGGGTGATGTGTATATACTCATACCGCTTAGTATTCAGCGTGTAAGTCTGATGCAAAACATTAATGGCATAAAGTATTGAGTTTATAAGGGAAGAGAAGGTTGGATAAAAGCATAAACAAAACATGCACACACACTACAAGCAGGTCGTTCTCACCCTCGAAGTCAAGAGAGCTTTCCTCATCTAGCCACCTGGGAAATGGGCGAGACAGCTTGGGTGAGGAGGTGGGGGGTGGGGGTGAAATGAAGGGAAGGCAGGTAAGGGAGAAAGAGTGGATGGGAGGGAGGATACGCATTTGGATGAGATTGCATTATTTTCTTCCCCATATTTCCCACCCACTTGGTCTCCGCACCGCTCACTTTCACTTTGCAATATTAATAATTAGAAAAATGTCTCTTTTCTTCAGTTCTATGACTGACACCTGAAGGGGGGAAGAATGGGGAGCAGTGGGGAGGGAGAAGCACCGGAGAGCAAGCTTGGGCAAGTTAGAAGCTGGAGTGCTGTAGCACCTGGCAGACATAGAAAGCTGTACCTGCAAGGGGAACTCTGCTCTACTGCTCTACTGAGAGCAGTACTGAGACAGAGGAAGGTGAGGTCGAATCACCCTGTCAACTAATAAAGCCAGAAACCCACGTCAAGAAACCGGCTTACAGACTGAGCAGCGGCGGCGTACAGCTCTTCCTCTAGCAAGGAGACTCTCACAGGCTGCAAAGAAGGCGCAGGCACTGCAGACAACAAACATAACTGATCGCAGAACAAGTTCCCTCAAAGTCCAGCAGACTGCCAATTGATGCAGATAATCAAATCACTTCCAGTTCATGGACCAAAGAACAGCTTGAGTTCGACTGTGTGAAAAAACTCTTCTATCGTGTGCCTGAAAGAAATAAAGTTCTTCGGTGGAAGAGCTACTGCTTTTCAGGGGCAGGGCTCAGAGCTGAAAGCAAAGCTGGGAGACGGATACATTCCAAGCCTCTTGGAATAAATAAAAGTAACAGACAAAAAAGAATGAGGCATACACTGGAGACGCTCGAAATGCGTGCAGCCAGGGGCACAAGGATTTTGCTTGCTGTGCAGGGGGATAATGCAAATTGGCACAACACAAATGCTGTGCTTTAAAAATGTGGCTCGAAAGTGGAAAGAATCAATACTTCTGCAACAGGAAACTGATAAAAGAAGCACACGAGGAACAACACAGGAACAAGCGTTGGTAAATGCATGAAACTATGCTACAGCCAATAGAAATGGGGGAAAAGTAAGTGGCAAGCACATGAACCAATGAAAAGGAAGGGGGAGGAAATGTAAGCCCTTTTTAAGATTTATATTAAATACAATAGATTTCACTAGCACAGCACAAGTGCTGTGCAGATGAATCCTAAAAATGGTTTGGCAGCACTGGTTGTGCCTCACATTATAAAAGCGAAGATCAAGTGGTTGTTAGGTTCCAGAGACCCAATGCAGCTCCTGTATGATTTGCCACCTTTTATGGGAGCCTCCCATTTACCCCAGGCACATTAAATCCCGACATGAAACTTAAGGATAACCTTCAATTCAGTGACCACAGTTCTAATCCATATAAACAGAATGATGCCGCATGACCAACTTCACTGCCTCTCTGGGATTCTCCCGCTATATCAGAGACATCATATAACGTTCTTTATCCTTTCAGTGGCCTTCCACATGTGGATTATTGAAAGGGAGTTTGCAGGAGAAACCCAACCAAACTGATGTATAAGCTCTAAAGAGCTAGGAGCTTTTCTGTCCATCTTATTCTAGGCCTAAGAGGGACTAATGGCATCACACCTGCATTGACATAATTTCCTTAGTTGCCTTTTTCATGCATATAAAACTATGAAATGTAAGCACATGAGTACTACGCTACGGCAATACTGCACTATCGAATACCTAAGTTATTTTTCCGAGCACTATCTGTCACTGCACCTGACCTAAAACAGATGGATCGCAAGGATGTCCTTAAGCTCACAAATCTTAAACCTCAGGGAATCATTCTCTTTCCTTCAAGAGGACCTCCACAAAATACTGCAAATGCTGGAAGACTATGTTCTTCTGCCCATCTATCTCTTAGTTTCTGACTGTGTTCCTCCATTTCCTTATTTCACCCCTATGCTTGATGAGCACATTGAATCAGCCTACAGAGTGTTTAAGTGTGGTTCAAAAACAGTAAGTATAATAATAAAATTGAGCACATTGAAAAATGCAACAAAATATCTGCAATTGAGCGACAAATTGCAGATCCCAACAGAGGTGACTACATAAAAGTGTTGTGATTTGCAAAGAACTGGAAAAATATGTCTGCACAAAAAGTGTGTTTAGCAAGGAGAGGACCGAAAAGATATCCAGCTCAATTTGACTGATGGATGGAAATCCGATGCTTTTTTGTATAATTTTGGATTTGCCACATAATCCATCATCTGCTGCATAATCTGCAGATTTTAGCAAAAATAAAAATTGTTTCCATCTTAAAAAGATTAAAAGTTAATAAAAACATGGCCACATTTATTCATGCGCAGTGGAAGGCCCTCTGCAAATGTTAAGTGGTCATCTTTCAGTTGCTTATTTCTGTATTTGCTTGTTGAAGTGGTAATAATGAGATGAAATATTTGCCCAGACCGTATTACCATGTGCAAAAATGACAAAATAATGAAGTAATGCTATCAAAAAATGAGCCGCATTATGCCCCATAATCTGCCCTTTCTTGCAGCAAAATGTAGTCAACCCTATTACATAATTTGATGCTCCCCTGCTGCATAATTCCAGTAGCCCTGACTATGCCCTTTGAGGAAAGAGGAGACATATGAAAACAAGAAACCGGAGTTTTGCATACATATGAAGTGATAAGGACGTGTAGGCTTCCACTTGTGTGGTAATAATCAACCATGTGTGAATGACCATTGCTCAGCCAATCCCCCAATGCTAATGACTCTGCATGGATCATAGAAGACTATCACAGACAGGTGGAGACCTCATTATTACACAAAAACAACCAATAATGTATTTCCAGGTAACTTAACGACTGGTGGATGAAAAGGCCTAAGTATTATGACAATATTAACTAATGTAAATCAAGCACAGTGTAAATCAAGTGTTGGCTAACATGCTTGTGAGCAATGACTCAGTTACAATAAATACATTTATTTCAACTCCTAATAGGGGCTGCAGCTCATCACAGAAATGAAACTAAATGGCCTACAATACAAACAAACTATAGACTACCTCAAGCAGATTGAGTATTTGACATACATGAAGTAAAGATGTGTAGACTACTGACCCACACCCAACAAATATTGATTGGCGCAAAAGTAATCGAACACTCTTTGGGGCAGATTTATGAGCCGCTTGCGCCACTTTTGCGTCACTTTTCCCATGTTAAAAGTGACGCAAAAGTGGCGCAAGGGGCTCATAAATCTGCCCCTTTGTTAGGCATGCCTAACCGGTAAATGGCAAATAAATGTGAAACAATCATACAACAAACATCCTTATCTTTGACTAAAACGCATTCAAATTGCAACAAAAATCAGACTAAAATGCTGAATGGCATTAACCTGAAAATAAAGCAGGGAAAAAGTATGGCTGGCACATTTATTTAGTGAATTTCTTACTAAATCAAAGACACAAATTCTACTGTGCAATACGACATTAGAGCGCATTTGGTAAGAAATTACACAGAATACAAAAAAAAACATTTACAGATATAGAAAAACAAATCACCAAAGATGTAAAACCTTCAAGACAGTGATGTTTACTTCAAGGAAAAGTGTGTTTATTTTAAGCAAGCTAAAATAAAGTCACTATTTCTTTTGCAAAATGAGATATAGCGGGCAAAGAGAAAAAATTGTGATCTTTTAAATTCTTAGCAATGTGTATTTTTGTATTAAAACCTCGATTGTCACTGTTGAAGAAATATCACATGCAACTTTTACTACTATTCCGTGCTCAAATAAAATCAAATTAATCTTTATTCTGAATCAATAAAAGAAAGTTAAAAACATAGTCACAATTTATATTACTTCAAATGTAGGATTTCACTTTTTCCATTTGATCCTACAACAGTTTACCACATTATAAAGGAACAGGGATATATCATATACCAGAATTGTAGAGCAAAGATGTGATCTGAAAAGGTGTTGTGTAACTTCTATGTGTGCTTCTAAATGCAGCACACATAGAAGTTGTGAAACATGTATTTCTTTTAATGATTGTTCATGTGCAGTAAGGGACACTTTCCTGCACATCAACAATCAATGGCCTTTTGCTGTTTCTATGTGTGCTGCACAATACTGCATACATGGAAACTGCAAACATGAGGAGAAATTAAAATTTTCTGCTCGTTCCACCAGGGTAAGATTAGGTTTTTTCTGGTCTTAATGTTGGTGCTGCCCCATATTTACGCCACCCTTGTGAATATAGGGCAGAATCAAAATCAATAGGTGTTGCGGTGGAATGCCCACCACAACACTCATTGCACACCCCTTTCACGCTAACTATAGCGTGAAAGGGTGCCTTATTTACAAGTCATGTGAAGTGGCTTAACTCTGCCTTGTAAATAAGGCGAAGCCCCTATCGCCACCACAACGTCAGAAAAAGTGAAGTTGTGGTGGCGACAGGGACTTGTAAATATGCCCCATAGATTGTCAAGGAGGTAATCACTTCAATGATAGGCAGTACATCAATTCACTCTATCATAAATACAGGATATAAAAAAGTAAGAAATTCGCAATAAAAGAACTTTCATACATGTTTAAAAGAAATCTTAAAATACAATTGAATTGGAGATGTGCATAAACGCAATTTCTACATCACTACTAAAACTAGTGCAAATTCACATTAAGACAATATCTAAAAGCGGAACCCTGTTACCAAATCATTAGACTCTTTCTTAGACGAGGCAATCAAACATCGCATGTGACTTCCTTTTAATAACGGCACATGCAATCAAAGTTGAAACGGCATGGCAAGTAGTATCTGTCTCAAGCTTACATAAGTGGTTAATAGCTTTCTGGTGTAGTAAAAATGTCTTTGGTAAAAAAAAAGGGGGCATAAAAGTGCTTTTTAATATCTCCATAAAATTTACCAAAGAGAATAAAATGTATTGTGGTTTGTGTAGCATTACTTACATGCCAGAATAATATTCTAGCTTTCTTAGCCATAGCCCGTTCTAGGCTGACCCATGTCTGTTCTTGTAATTCTTTTCTTTGCCTTCAAATTGCCTGCTTAGAATTAAATCTGACTTTTTTACCCTCCCCTTATCCCTCGTTGTTTGCTGTAGGGCCATTTTTAACTTGCCTGTGTAATATGATGGTCAAACCAAAACGATTTCCCCTTCTTTAGCCCCATATTGGACTTTGTTTTAGATTTTCTGCAATTGATGATGTTATATCTAAAAGCTAACACAATCTTATCTTGGGGGCCTCCAGTTCGGTACATGCTATGAAATCCTCCCTGTAACTTTTCACCACCTTCTCAAGGAGGGCTGCATGGTTTATCCCTGAACAATTAGATTAATACAATTTTTCCTTTCGATTAGAATATGGGTTGCCAACTGCGGTGCTTCACTCAATTTGTTTGATAAATCAAAGTGAGTTTGAGAGTGAGATGGTCACTAAAACTAGTAGCTTCTACAGCAAGTAACCTAAAGAGGTTTACACCATTCATTGAGAGCATTATGTTGTCTATATAAGAACTGCTCCTACTCATTTGAAACGTTGGCAGGGCGGCTTTACCTACATCATTGCTCTGTTGCAGCAGTTCCAGGTTGAACTTATATAGTAGCTGGTTAATGCAGTCACCATAGCTATTGTGGGGGAAATGAGCCTGTTTACTTCCTATCACATCAATGTAACCACAAATTCCTGCTGATGAATACTCTCAGGGATTAATGTTAAAATCACCCACTCAGATAAGTATACATTCTACTTCGTAACCCTCTGTGAATAACTTCCAGTTCTTTGTCGAGTTCATCCACAGCCTCATGTCATTTGCTATTAAAAATGTTGTTATAATAATTTATTAATACGAAGATTAAACTGATATTGAACTGTAACAGAACACGTTGAAAGTATGAGGAATTGGTATAGGCATTTTTAAGAGACAACAGGGCTAAGGTTGACACCAAGATCACCAGGCTTCTCTTTGCCCGCCCATGGGCCGATGGGGTAGATGGGGTTGCAATTGATACAAAGCCATCAATTGTAAAGTTTGATGTATTTCTTGTCTCCTGTAGGCATAGTAAGTCTGCAGTGTGGATATGGGATTGCCAATCTTTATTGTCCATCTTATTTTTTACACCTGAAGCATTCCAGGATTTGAGAGTTAGAATACTAGTCAAAGATGGTAGCGTAGTTATATGCTCCTGGTCCACATTTTTTTTGTTTTATATTGCTTCCCGGGCTATCTACACCCATGTTTCCATTGTAATCCTGACCTTAGTCTTTTTGCTTGAGGCTTGAGAGGGGGACACATCTGTTCATTGTTGTCACAGCAGAATGAGCATTGTGATTACCTTGCTTAGATAGTGTAGGAAGGCCCTGGGATCTGTGTATAAACTCTGTAGAAGAAACCCAACAGTACAACAACAATCTTCCTCTCCATGAGTGGTTGACTCTGATGTCTAGACTTGAAAGTAGAAATTACAAACTTTACCACTGCCGGGTTTTGAATATCAACAATAATGGAATCACCATCACCAATTTTCAGGCCATGTCTTACCCAGTGTGTCCTTCTTACCATGATGATTTTATTATACAGAATATTTGCATTACAACCATGACCAGTCATCCGCAGGGCCAGACTGGCCGTAGCGGGCACCAGGCGTTTCCCCGGTGGGCCGTCAGGGTGGGGGCTGGTTTTGGGTCCCTGGGGGCTGTTTTTGTTACCGGGAGCCAGCAATATCGGCCCCCTGTAGCAAAATTGGCCGAAACCGGCCCTAGGAAACAGCTCGGCTGCACCCTCCCTCTCCCCAGGGGAGCCAGCTGAGCAGTTTGCCAGAGCAGGTTTCGGTTCCCAGTCCGGCCCTGGTCATCCAATAAATCACCTTGTTCCTTAGGCTAGACCAGCTTTCTTTGATGTTTTGCTTCAAAATGAGAGCACTCTTCAATACAATATCCTAGGGAGGAGCATCAGGGGGCAAATGCAACATGTCTGGGTCAAAGACTTGAGGTCTAAACTGGTCATCACGTTTGTGTTGTGGCTCTTCCCCACCTTAACTGACGCAGGTACCTTTGACATGCCCATTCCATTCATTAGATTACTGCTGCCTGCACTGTTTTTATTTGGTATTGTAGATGCTCAGCAAGAGGTTATTGGCACAGGATGGTTGAACATTTTATATTTTTGTGCTATCAAAGTGGGGATTTTAGATTGAACCATGGCTCCTTTCCTAGGTGTACTCCGATCAGACCCTCCAATATTTCGCGATTCGCAATATATTCGCAAAATCAGCAGAGAAACACGATGACCGCAATGTTTATCTCTTTGGCTGCAAAAAAAAGGCCTCCGTCAGACAGGAAATAAATAGTGCCATCTTATTGGCGGTATACACACACATCACTAGGTGATGCCGAACAGCCGTAATAGTTTCCTGCTTCCTCCAGTCGCATTAGAGATTACAGGAGCGAAAGTACAATGTACACGTTCAGAGCCTGTACAGCTCAAAAGTATCGCTACATTGGCAAACTCTGTAAAGTGAAGTTAATGTGTTTGGGTGTGAATCAAACCAATCTGGCCATTTTGTGGCTACTTTGAAAGGGAAAAATGTCTAAAGAAGTTGACGTTTTCTGCAATGTGTTTTTTTTTCTTTTTTGGATCTATTTCACAGGGGAACTGTAGTAATTCAGCACACAACAGTTAAGAAGAAACATGTGGTTTAATGGGGAACAGGTAGCAAGCAACCATACAGAACCAAGGTCGCCAGCAACTCACCAACAGTCTTCCATGGGTTCCATAGCGGAACCCTCAGGTATCTTAGATAACACATCTCCTTTCTGTACACAATTTACTTAAGTGAATCTAAAAGTAAACACAAATGTCATCCACAATTTTGTTAGGGTAACCCCATAACTGCATATGGGCTACAAATTAAATGTACTACAAACTTAACCTACCATATGGCAACTTTTAGAGCTGGCACCAAAGCCCAACATTAATAGTATATAAGCATCTAAACATCTCAATACCCCAACCTACTCTTATTTTTATTTTTTGTAAAAAATAATTAATAGTTACACAATGAGGTTGGTCCTAGAACAATACGTCAGATCATCCCATTACAAAATCATTAAACTTTGAAGGTAATATCACTGATCGACCTGTAGGAGTAGCTTTACCCTTACAACTAGGTCCTGATGTCTCTGTCCTAGAAGCTTGAACTGGTACACTGCAAAATGCATTATTGAAACCTGAAGCATTTGTCGTAGGTGCACCTTCATTCCACATCCACTGATACAACAGGGATGAGTCCACCTCATGTTTGTCATGCCTCCAATTCAGTACAGTTGCATCTTGACATTCTACTAAAATTCCACACTTTCCCATCACTCAACAATGCTGATCTTACATACACTTCATGTACTTGCAAGGGATCTGACAATTTGCTTTTGCATTTCCCCACCTCACAACCCAATTTCACCTTTACCCAATCCCCCAGTTCCAAATACACTTCCTTCCCCCCATGTTTTTGTCATGATATTCTTTGTATATTTCTTGCTTTTTAAGCAAATTTCTTTTCACCACAGCTGAGGACAATCTACTGCACAATTTCAAACCCATCCAAGCTCTATTATCTCTCCTAAAGGGTTCTCTTCCTCTTAGGATTTTGAAGGGGCTGTATCCCGTCACAGTGGATGTTATTCTATAAGATCAAGCAGTATTGCCCAATTCTTTTTCTCAGTCCTTGCCAGCACTGATAGCTGTTTGTACACTTCCCATTAGCACCCTGTTGAAACGTTCTACAATTTCATTACCGGCTCGATGATAATTGGGTGTGTTTTTCTTTTATACCATTCCTTGCTAAAAATTACCCAAACTTCTCTGCAGTAAACTGTGGTCTATTGTCCCTCAAACTAGACTTTGGTATGCCTTTTCGTAAAAATAGTTTCTCTATGAAGGATATTATGGCGCTAGCATCAATGTTTGCAGACACTTCTCAATCTGGCGATTTTGAATACTGATCCATAACCACAATTACAAACCTGGATTCGCCCCACATGTCCAGAGTAGGACCCAGTATGTCTATGCAAAGATCCTCCCAAGGACTCTCAGGGCATCTCCTGTCCCCCTATGGAGGACAGAATGTAGCTTAAATTTTGTCTGCACTGGTACAATACTGATAGTTCCTGGCAAACCTTTCTCTCTCAATGTCAACACCTGGCCACCAGTAAGATGATTTCCCCTTTTTCTTAACTTTGACAATGCCTAGATGCCCTTAATGACTAATCTCTAATAATTTTTTTCTCACTTTTTTTGGCGGCAGTACACGATCACCCCTGAGAATGTACCCTTCATCTCTTAAAGAGAATTCCTCTTTGATTCCCCACAATTTCTTACACTCCTCTCCCACTTTGTTTTTGTCTGACCATCCATCAATGATGAGTTTTTTCACTTTTACTAAATCGTTATCCTCTTGTTAACCAATCCTTTTTGGATATAGTCAGATTCCTCTCATTAATTACAGCCACACTATATTCATCTCATGTGTTACTCACATGCTTACTCAAAGGTGAGGGAGAACGACTGAAGTAACCAGCCACCTTAGTCTTATTGGCAGGCATGTATTCCACATCAAAAACAAAATCTAGCAATCTGAGTGTCATTCTTGCTATGCGTGGGGTTGTTCTGACTATTCCCAGGGATGTGAGGACCTTCACAAGAGGTTTATGGTCTGTACGTAATTTAAATCTGGTTCCCCACAGATACTGTCGGAATTTCTCTAAACCCCGCACTGCAGCTAAAATTTTCTTCTCAATTACCAAAAGTTTTTCCTCTGCCAGGGACAAAGAATGAGAGGTATACGCTATGGTAAATTCACTTCCTGTCTCTGAAATGTGAGTCAACATGGCCCCCAGCCCTTTACCACTAGCATCCGTGGTCACTACACTGTAGGCAACCATTTCAAACCTTTGTAATGGAACAGTTGTACATTAATTCTGTTTGACATTCTCAAAATCTCACTGCAACTCCTCACTCCATACAAACTCTTGTTTAATTTTAAGAGGTTGTGGCAGTCAAAGAGTTTTCATGGCAAGGTTTTCTATGAACTTTGAATAAAATTCAGCAAGACCAAGGAAGGACCTGACTTCGTCCTTGGATGTGGGAGGTGGTGCATTCCTGAAAGCCTCTATAACGTTCTTCTTGGGTGAAATACCATCCCCACCTAACTCATGACCTAAAATATGTTACGGTTCTTAGGGTGAACTTGCATTTTTTAAGTTGTGCAGTTAGTCCTTTGTCAGCCAATTTTTGCAATACAAGATTCAATCTGATATCATGTTCCTATCTGTCTCGGCCCATCACCAGTATGCCATCCTATAAACATGTCACTCCTCCAATGTTTTTAAGCAGTTTTTATATAAGACATTGAAAGATGGCAGTCACCGACACTCAGCAGAATGGCAGACACACAAACCTATAGCAACCAAACGGAGTGACAAAGGAAGTCAATTTCCTTCTGGATGAATGCAACGTCACATGGTGACAACCCGAGGTCAAAACGATTATGGAAAACTATTTGCAACCCTTAGATTTAGAAACAAGTTCATTGATTCTGGGGAGTGGAAAACTATCCACAACAATATTCTTATTCAGATCTCTCAAATCAACGCAGAATCTGATATTGCCATTTGGTTTGGGCGCTACCATCACCGGAGCCAACCACTCTGCACTCTCTACTATAAAAATATCTACATTTGTAAAGCGCGAACAATCGCCCGTAAGGGTCTCTAGGCGCTGGTGGCCGTCGGTAAGATTAAGCAAGCTATTGCCCAGAGTCACATGGTGCTGGGCTAATCTGCCGCCGGCACCGGGGATCGAACCGTGATCCCCAGATTCCGGAGTCAGTCGCCCTGGCCGCGGCGCCACACCTCTTCCACTGTTATGTTATTGTTAGCCCATTTTTTCCAAATCATCCAAATGTTCCATGACACTGGTCCTGACACCGAAATGGTATATTGCTAGCCTTAGGACTTACAGTCACAAACCCCTCCTTTAACCAATTCTGTGGGAGAATCAGATTAATTCTCCTATCCCACCTGAGACTACCTTGGGGAACATTCTAACTAATTCTTCTTCCATAGCTCACCCAACAACATTACTTGGTTCACTGTTATTTAGATCAAGTGTGATACCTCATGCACCCTAGTGAATCCATACCAATACAGAAGGTCCTTTTTCAGCTACTTATTGCATTCCTTGTGCCTCCCTTCCTTTGCATTTGAATTTTACCAATTTATAACCTACCATTGGGATTTCCACCCCAGTGAAGGTGACCTGATGCACATCTGTGATTTCCAATCTTCCCCCCAACACCTTGGTAAACTTGTCCTCCCACATCAGTCTTTGAATAATTGTATAGGGTGAGCCCGAGCCAGCTTCTATTAGCAGATCAAAACCTCCTATGGACATAGTGTATGCTGTTTTTTTCTTCGCAAAGCTCCCTATTTCTAAGACAGTATGTTCAATACTTGAAATTCCATTGTCGCTCTGTGATCCACTTCCTCTCAACTGTTCCTCATCCTCATCATTCTCCATTACACACTTGACTGAATATTTCCTGCCCTTCTCTTTCCTGCATACTTTGGCAAAGTGTCTTATAATTCCATAGAATGAACACTTGAATTTGTTGGTCGGACACTTCTTGTCCCTGGCCATGTAACCTCAATTCCCACATCTAAAACACACAGGAGGTTTGTTATCCTTTTCATACTGTTTGCTGCACTGTGCTTTCCCTCCTTTTTTATCAATCTTTTAATCGCTTTCTTTTGTAGCTGCAAATTTACACCTTGTTTCACTCTTTCCTCCACTGTTTAGTGCAGCCTTCGCACATCTTTTTGACAATTCCCCCTTTTTCACTATAAATTTAACCTCATTCAATGGTGCTTGTCCATATACCCACTACTTTTCCAGAATACTGGTGTTACTGGAACGCATCACAATTTGGTCCCTTATTAAGTCATCATGTGATGCCTCAAATGTGCACATTAAGAGTAATTTCTTCAATTCCACTATGAAATCTTCTACAGATTCATCTTTATTTTGCTTCCACATGAAAGAAAATTGAGTCTTTCAATGGCTAAACACAATATAGGCTGGAACTAAGCATCTAAATCCTGTATAGCCTCCTTGAACACATCTGTACTCCCTCCAGCTCTCGCCTTCTTTTCTATTTCATTGTACACTCTTTGGCCTTCCGGTCCTAGATTGTGGAATATTATTTGTTTTCTTCTAGCTGTGAATTCCTTGTCAGTCTCTTCTTCAATGGCTAAGATATAATTGCTAAAGTAGTCTTCCCATTCTGACCACTTCATCTGATGTTCTCCTGCTTTGGAAGGAAATGGTACGAGAAGGGTCAATCCATTGTTCTGCAAACTCATGTCAAAACATGTATATGTATTTTTCCTTTTAGGGAAAAAATAAAAAATACACCTCCTTACCTACACTACAAAAGCACCTTACTCCCATGTTGTTATAGTAGAAACTCTGTAAAATTGTACCTAGTCAACTTAGGACCTAACTCCAATTTGAGGATTACTTATATTCAGCACTATCCAGGTGTGGCATCACTGATGTACTCAATGTATATTTACATAAGGTGTGCACATCACTGATACCACAATAAAAATATTGAATTAAATTCAACAAGGTATAGGGATTCTTAATATTGAATAAGGTGTGCACAACACCGATAAACACAATGAAAATTGATTGACTTTTTTGTTGATTGACAATGCAGTTGTGAAAATTCCCCTTTATTTTCCCTGGTATAAGACTAAAATGGTGTTCACATCACCGATGCACATGAATCTCAAATGTGCACATGCATGAACCAAGTTACTGCTATCGGCTTCTCCTGCCATCTCAGTGTAATGCAGATGCATACACTATTGTATTGAATTGGAGGCTGGTGTACGCATCACAGATGCACACTAGGGATAAAAAGAAAGTGCCCTAAAAATGGTGCCATGTTCATCGTGCAACTATGCGGAGTTGTGCTGAAAGCTGGTGTGCGTATCACCGATGAAATGCCAGCAAGTGCCTTTAAGATGGCAGCCGAACATCACGTATTGACATCACTACCTTATCATGCAATGACTCCTCTTGCAAAGCTCACCTATCTTGTGCCAGGACACCCCAACACCACGCGTGCTTGCCTCACAAAAATCAACAAAAAGGAACCGTGCACTTCACCACACCAAGGCCCCAACACACTTTGCAGAAGACATCATTTTGCTGATCCGTTTCATCTCAGGAGTGTCCACTGTCTACATTCCTTTTCTTTTCCCGCAGTACTTCCAACTTCTTCTGCCATGTTTCATCTGCCTGCTCCCCAACCACGTCCCAAACATGCAAGGGCTGCTCAAATCCCAGATCGTCACCAAATTGTAGTAAATCACCACACAGCAGGTAAGGAGACATACGTGGTGTAATGGGGAACAGGTAAATATGGACCATGCAGTACCTAGGTCACCACCAACTGACTAAAGATCTTCCCTGGGTTCCATATTGGAACTCCAATGTATCTTGATACCACAGGAAGGAGAGGAAAAAAAGGGTAAGCACCTGTTAGAAATGGGGTTTCTGGTTGCTTAGGGTATACACCTAAGCCAGGCAGAACCCGCCACTCTAGTCAGGGTAAGAGAGTTACACACCCAAGATAACCCCAGCTCACCCCCTTGGTAGCTTAGCAGAGCAGTCAGACTTATCCCGGAGGCAATGTGTAAAGCGTTTGCGAAACACACACACACCAGTGACACACTAGGCCCACCATAAAAGAGACGGCAAACAAGGGTATATCAAAAATATCCTTTGTATTATATACACCTAACACACATTAGACCATAAATCACTGTGGTACACATGTAGACCAGCTTGTCACAAAGGGGCACATAAAATCATAAAACACTTGGCATGAAATATAACAATGAACCACAGTCCCTTATTAGCATCACCCCTCATAACATCAGAAAGCAATCATGAATTTTACAATATAACAACATGCTACACAAACATACAACATAACTCTATCTAGCAAGAATTACTTCAAGATCATTCTTATTTGACCTGTAACCCAATAAGAATACATCTGACCACATCACAATTTATCCTCTTTTATAAACCTCCAATACATTTGGTAAAGCAATTCTATCTTTACATGCTGAAGTGGATATAGCATCAACAAAAGCAAGCATGGAAACATATCAAACAGTGAGGGTGGTGATGATTTTGGGGTCCCTCCTAACCTAGGGCGAGGACCAAGTAGGTGACCTCAACACAAAGTGTACATCATGCTGAACAATTCAGAGGTGGTCCAATCCTCCTAGGACTGCCCAAGCAAAGTTATGGGAAATAATACCCTCCAAACCAAAGTCCCCACAAAGCATTATATGGAGAGATTCCAGAGTGCATTGAATATAATAGTATCGGCTCTCCACAGACAGAAGCAGCAACTGCAGGCCAACCCCACACAGCACACAGCAAATGGGCAATACTCCTCTTTACAGCTCTTAAGCTCTTCTTCTTGGTAGGGTCCTCTTGTCCCTTGAAGTAATCTCCAGTCCTGGAGTTTTAGGTCCAATACTTATACGCCAAAATGTCTTTGTTCTCTTTGTGGCTAGGGTCTCTGAACCCAGTTCATACCAGTTCTGCATTCACTGGTGCAGCATGACCATAGGGGGCGAAGACAGCATTGTGCAAAAGGAGACACATCCTATTCAGGTGTAAATAGTACTCCTCCCACCACTCTAAGTGCATACCAGGTCTATCCAGCCCTGAGATGAGTCACCCAGGCAAGGCAGGGCACACCTCAACCCCCCAGTGACTGTCTAGAGTGAATGCACATCTCAGCTCTTGTCACTCACACACCAGACGTTGAATGCACAACAACAGCCAGAGGCACACAGAATGGTAAAGTTAGAAAATGCCCTCTTTCTAAAATGTGAATTGCAACAAAACAATACCTCTCATGGATCAATAGTTATTTCATCAACAGAAATCTCCAAACATTATCTCCGCGTCTGTTCAATTAATGAACCCTGCTTGCTTGTGTGCTTTTTGTGACAATTTGCTAACTCTTTCCCTTTTTGAAATTAGTATATACAACTCAAATGATTTGTACCAAATCATTACTCATATGCCATATAGATTGGCTATATCAAACATTTATCTTTAAAAGGGACAATGAAATGGAACAAGGACATACATATTTACATGCAGGACAAGATATGATACATTGATAAAGACGAAACATGAATGTAAATCAACAAGTTAATCTGATACTTTCTACAATGTGGCATTTACAAACACAAGATTTAAAAACCACCTTCACCAAAAGGTGCGTTAATAAATTCTGAGTTCAGAGAGTCCAAACTTGTCCCTATTGCAAGTTACACAAGTAAAAGTGGTACAGTGCATCTCCAATGATAAGCCTATGTGACAGATGCCCTTTCAACAGTTAAAAATGAATTACACAGTATTTCACTATCGGGACATGTCACACACATTAGTACATGTCCTACCTTTCACATACACTGCACCCTGCCTATGGGGGTAACTTGGGCCTGCCTTAGGGGTGCCTTACATGTGAGGGAAGGGATGGTTTGGGCCTGGCAAGTGGGTGCACTTGCCAGGACAACATGTCAGTTTGCAACTGCGTGTGCAGACACTACAATGGTAGGTCTAGATACATTTACGGGGCTACTCATGTGGGTGGCACAACCAGTGCTGCAAGACCACTAGCATGATTTTATTTACAGGCCCAGGCTCACACTGTGCACTTTACTGGGACTTACCAGCAAATCGAATATGCCAATCATGGATAACCAATCATTGTCACAATTTATACAGAGAGCATATGCACTTTAGCAGTGGTCAGCAGAATCAAATAGCCAATAAAAAACAGGGTCAGAAAAATAGGAGGCAAAAGGCAAAAGGTTTGGGGATAAACCTGTCAAAAGGGCCAAGTCTAACAGCGTCATTTCTTGAAGTCATGGTTTTCAGCAGGTGATGAGGAGTAAGATAGAGACAGAATGGAGGGGAAAGAGAGAGAGAGAGAGAGAGAGAAAGCAAAGGAGAGAAGAGAAGAGACCAGAAGAGGGCAGAGAACAGTCAAAAAATAATGAACAGTTAGGCACATTTTTAATGTTTGCTCTGGTATACATTACATCTTCCACGGGTCCTGATGGGCATAAGCCTCTGCCTCTGGCCTCTTTTTCAGAATTAGCAGACAAGTTCTCCATACAGGTATAGCGAAATGCCCCAGGTCAGGTCAGAGGTCAGAGGTCCCTTGTTGAATATGCGTGCATCTTAACACTAGAACTGCAGAGGCTGCTGCCTATCAGGTTTGATGAGCTTTGATTTGGAAGAGCTGCATGCCTTGGCCCCAGTGCTGTTGGAAGAAAGATGAGAAAATGAAAGTAGCGCTTCACAGGCAAACTCTGTAAAGTGGCGCTAATGTGTTTGGGTGTGACCTAAACCAACATGGCCACTTTGGGGTCACTTCATTTTGTTTGAACATTTTTTTTCTTCCTTTTACTTCTCTGTCACAAGGCTGCACTTTGGAAGGGAAACATTTATTTAAAAAATGACATTTTCACCAATGTGTTTTTTTTCTTTTTGATCCATTTCTGAGGGAAACGAATGAAGGAAAAGAGAGGAAAAAGAGGGTAAGTGGCGTTCCTCGAGGTCACGGTTTTTAGCCGGTGAGGAGGAGCAAGATAGAGACAGATTGATGGGACGGGGAGAGACAGAGAGAAGAAGAGAGAGCGGAGAGAGAGAGATAAAGAGAGAGGGGAGAGGGAGCAAGTGAGAGAGAGCTATTAGCAGCCTCAGTGCCATAAGGAAAATATAAATACAGTTTTATCAACGCCCCTCAAGCTCTGTTAAATAGGCTTTTGGGAACATAACATGGGGTGAGCAGGCCTATTTCGGTCCATCTGAAGCAGCTGGAAGGATTCAAAAGCTAGACCTCTTGTAAGAGTCCTGCAGACCTGAGTCATCGCTAGCAGAGACTGCAGCAGCCGCGGAAGGTACACAGTGAGGGGCTTAATGGGAAGGAAGCTATAAAACAGACTAACGATCCGTAACCCAACATTTTAACTCAATAATGAATTGGAATACATTCACTCAAGGAACTGTGAGTGCTGAGTTCTCCCTGGTGTTGGGTTATCCATGGTGCATTTACAGTTGTTGACTAACTGCTTTGAGGTTGGGGTTGAGGTTACGCCATTGGCTGTCAGAGTGTTGTGTATTTTTTGCTTTGGTGGTTGAAGATTAGCAGTCAATGAAATGCTTGAGCAAAGCCTAAGGATGGAGACCTTTGGGTGTGGGTAAGCAACTGGATGCAAGCAATGGAATCTGTGTCTAGAAAAGGCTCGAGCGAAGACGCAGAGACAAGATGTGATCTTGGCCAAGAACAAAACCAGGAAGAGTGGGGCAATGCACTGCCCACGTGTGGAGTCACACACTCACAGCCATAAAAACTGAAGACGGAGTACTGTCAAGAAGTCGGTTTAAATTGAAATATCCTGCATATTCTGTGACTTAAAAACACCCATTGCAGGATATCAGCATATTATCAATCACTTTCGGCATTTTAGTGAGCATAATACAAGAAATCTTCATAGAACCCTTAGTGTGTGAGAAGGTCAGCAAAACTGAGTTGGAGAGCAAAAAAAATGAAAAGGGGCCTAAGTTCAATCAGCAACGGCAAGGAGAAACTGATGACGATGGACGAAGAATAAAGGCGGGTGGAGCACTATGAAGTGAGCTGCAAGCAGTGGGAGTTATTTTAAAGGCACTTTTTTGTTTAGACAGGAATGTATCTTTTCAGAAAAACATGTATTTTAAATTATTATAAGAAGAAAATACACCTTTTTTATTTTCATCTATTAGGGCATGCCTGATCAACTGTAGATCTCTCCCTAAACATGCAGGTGACATCTGGCTTTCTTTAAGAACTTATGATTGGGATGTCCTGTTTCTTATTGAAACCTGGCTGAGGGAGAGCTCGAATCCAGACATCTCCCTGGCCATCCCTATAGGCTATAGAATAGCTAAGGTTGACAGGGCAGGCAATAGGCTTGGGGGCGGCTTTGCGTAATTATGAGGGAAGGCTGGGAGATCTGACACAAGAAAATTGAAGACATTGGGCTAATTGAGGCCATATCTTTTGGTATTAAATTCTCCACGGCCTCCTCTATGGCAGGACTTTTGGTCTATAGGCCTCCGAATGCTTTGACCACCCACTGGCAGAAATTGTATGATTGTATTGCCGATCTCTCTCTGAGGCATACTAACTTCACTGTTCTCGGTGACTTTAACATCCACATGGACAATGTGAACTGCCTTTCAGCGGTTCATTGGGAGATACCCTTAAAGGGTTAAACCTGTTCCAAAAGGTATTACTTCCCACTCATGCAACTGGCCATATTCTTGATCTACTTTTTACTAATGATTATACTTTACAGGTAGAGGATCCCTCATCGCTGACTTGGTCAGACCATTGGTTGATCCCTTTCAAGCTCACTTGGAATGCCTGTAATAACTACACTAGCTCTACTACTAAGGATAGGAAAAACTGGCGGAAGATCTCACCCGAATCAATGGGTTGCGAGCTACATAATACCCCCCCTAAACTCACAGGTGACCCGAGCCATGACGCCTCTGTTTTCAATGAATGGGTCAATTCAGCCCTTGATAAAATAGCTCCTATTAAGACTATGAAATTGGCCAGGAATAAACCTTCGGCTCCCTGGTTCACCATGGCTGGAGCATGTCTGGCGTAAAAATTATGAACCCTCAGCCAAATGCGAATATAAAGCAGCACTGAGGAAATTTCATAGCTTGAAGCGTAAGCTCATCAGGGATTACGTCGCAAAGCAGATCAAGGCCTCGGACTGCTCCGCAAAAGAAGTCTTCAAGATAGTCCAAGGCTTTATGAAACCACAAGCCCTGAAGAGCACTATCCCCCCATCTCTGGCTCTCTGTGAAGATCTAGCCACATTCTTCCAGAATAAAATTTTAACTATTTATTCCTCTTTTCCATTATCGGGATCATCCGATATGGCAACTCATTCCCCATTAGATATATGGTCGGCTTTCCGCCCGTTTGGGATGGAAGTGTCACTGGGGGAACTAAACAAAATAAAATCAGGTTCCCCGCTGGAATCTTGTCCGGACAGATTTTTCAAGTTACTAGCCCCCTGGCTTAACACCATATTGAACCCTACCTGGAACTCCTCACTTGAGACTGGGGTCTATCCAACTTGCTGGAAAAAAGCTTATGTCCAACCTATCCTCAAGAAAGAGGATTCTGACCTAGCAGAGCTAAAGAAATTTAGGCCTATTTCTTTTCTCTCAGCCCCGACCAAAATTCTGGAAAAAAAAGTCCAGAGACAACTCTCTGACTTCCTAGAATCGAACAACCATCTTCACGATTCTCAGTCTGGATTTAGGTCAGGTTACAGCACGGAGGCAGCTTTACTTGAAGTGGCCGAATCGATCCGTGAAACCTTAGATCAGGGAAGCTGTGCAAAGTTGGTGCTGTTGGATTTGTCCGCAGCCTTTGACACGGTGTTTCACAGGATCCTCCTGAATAGACTTCATCATTTATGAGTAACAGGAACTGTTTTGGCATGGTTCCGTTCATTTCTTGAGGGCCACTCTCAACAAGTGATTCTATATCCCCATGTCTCTAGTTCCAGCCCCCTGATGAGTGGTGTTCTTCAGGGCTCGGCTCTGAGCCCCACACTTTTTAATGTTTACCTGACTCCCCTTGCGGCAATTGTTGAGCAATGTGGGGTGAAAGTTGTCTAGTATGCAGATGATACACAACTGGTGTTCTCTTTTAGAGAACACAACGAGACAGCTTTCGCCAATTTTAGACAGTGTCTTTTAAACATCTCATCATGGATGATGGACAGCTGCCTAAAATTAAACACTGATAAGACGGAGGTCTTATTCTTTAATCAACCTACTCCCCCCGCTCAGCGTTGTGGTGGCCAACTGAGTTAAATCCGCCTCCGCTACCAGTTCCCTCGGCCAGGAATCTAGGGTTTAAGTTTAACTCCCAACCTACTGGCTAGGCACAAATTGCTCATGTCTCTTCTCGTTGCTTCTGGAAACTGAAGGCTCTGTGAAGATTTCTCCACCTCCTGCCCATGGATTGCAGGAAGTCAGTAGTGCATGCATTAGTCACTTCTCAACTTGACTATGCCAATAGCCTTTACCTTGGTCTTCCGGAATACCTGATTAAGAGACTACAGCTTATCCAAAACGCGGCAGCTAGGTTGATTAGGAATGTGCCACTACAACAACATATTACCCCCTACCTGCGCATCCTACACTGGCTCCCTGTTAAGAGAAGAGTGGAGTTCAAAGCTCTGGTCCTTGCACATAGAGCAATTAGAGGGACCGGTCCTCAATACCTGAAGCGGAGACTTCAGATATATAGCCAAGCCAGGGCACTCAGATCTAATGGTCAGAATCTTTTGGTAACTCCCTGTATGCGAAGGCAAGGATCGGTGGCCGTGCTTTCTCTGTGAAAACCGCTACCTTATGGAATTCTATGCCTAACCATTTGAGGAAAATCGATTCGGAAACCGTGTTCAGGAAAGCATTAAAGACATGGCTATTCGGCCTGTCCTAGAGTCAATGGTCTAATCTGGTCTCTTTTCCCCCTCAGGAAGGATGTGATGCTAGCTCCGGGACACTTCCGTTGGAGGTAGCGGTGCGCTCTATAAGCTTCAATAATAATAATAATAATGTGCTTTTTGGCCACGTTTTTATTTGACACGTCATTAGTGACACCTTCAGACACTTGTATTCTTTGCCATTAGAAATTTGCTTTTTGAGGACTTGTGCATCTGTCTTTACAGTAAGAAGTACAGGCTTAAAAATCCCAGCATAAAAAGTGTTGCTGGCAAAAATATCTCAAACTGTCTGAAGGTGTCACACTTGACCTGGGTCACAGCAACACAACCCCCCTATTGTACATCATCATTTGCAACCATTGTAATCACCCTGTGACCCTGAACTGCACAACCTTCTCTGATGCAAGAAATCTAGTGGTAATTTCATGCACAATGATCAGTGCTCCCACTTATCCCTTCATTGGACTGAGCACTTTTATGTTAGCTGGACTTCATTAAAATGGATGGTGTTAGCCTGTATTAGGATCTATCTGTGCATTTGTACCTATTTGTTGTGTACCTCATCATACATGTTTTATGCAAGAGCCATACATGTCAATGAATGTTTCACTAAGCAATTACGATTTTCGTCTACCAGTCTGTTACATTTCAAAACGTGGTGTCCTACAGCAGCTGGATCTGCGGGTTGGAACCGCTAGCCACAAGTCAGCAGAATGTCAAAGAAAACAGGATGATAAGCAACCCTGTGCTATTGTGCTTGGCTTAACCTATGATACAGAATGTTACCACAAAGGAGAATATAGCAAACAAACACTCTCAGACACTTTAAACATGCCCATTTCAAAATAGACTACTCTGCAAAAACAATTTCCATTGATTTAAGGCTGAAAAGGAATAATTATAAGTAAGGCTCCCTGTTTTCCGTTTTTACTGATTTTTACAGCTAAATACAGACAGAAAAACATTTATTTTCTTGTCTGTATTTGTTTTTCAATGTGGATAAAAACGGAAATTAGGTGCTTTTTGAGTGATTTTAAATACACTTTGCCATGACTGCAAGGCCAATAACTGTGTGGATTGATAGGTAAGGGGGTTAAAAAAGAAAGGAATTTTTAGTAAAGAGTCTTAAACAGCAGTAGATATGCACAAGGCTGGTACTGAAATGTACATATTTTCAAATAAGTGCATTGATTTATCTTCTATGGGTGTTCATATTACTGAAACCTGGCAGTCCAAGAATGACTGCATATTTATTGGTTAAATAAATGTGGAAATATACCATTTTCAGCTTTACTTTTTTTTTACAAAACCTTTAATAAATATGGATAAATACAGATAAAGATGACAACAAATAAATATGGATACATACAGATGGAAATGTCAAAAAAATAAATACAATAAAACAGGGTGCCCTAATTATAGGTAAAATAAAGTACTGCAATAATGCTGCAAAATTTATATGTTTATGTTGCAAAATTTGCAAATCTGTGCCGCAGTATCTTGGGGGTTCTGTCTGATTGGGATTGTTAATATTCTAAGAATGGCGACCCTCTTTTTAATCTTCATCTTGTTTAACTCTGTAAGTACTTTACATTCAAAGAAATCAAGCTTGGTGAGTAATTTAATCAGTATTACTTCTAGGCTATTATGAATTGATGGGTCATATTCACTCTTGAATCCTTTATTGTTCTCACAGCATTTTGCCGTACATGCTCTCGATGTCTTAGACATCATTTTAGGTATGGCGCCCATGCTGGAATTCTTCTCCGGTTGTTTACTTCTTTGCGCAGGTGCTGTGGTTTGGTCCTGAGTAGCTGATAATTCATGATTTACAGGCTGCTGATACAAGACACAGGGAGCATGGGTTGCCTTGTGTAAAAGTCCAATATCGTTTGGGGCCATAAGATCATCAATTACCAAATAAGGGCTGCTCGAATTGACCACAGTTACTCTGGTGGGGGCTTCACTGACTGCATGGCTTCACTGACTGCATGTTTGGTTCCAGCTAACCTTTCTACAACACTAATAATTTTGTTCTCAATTAGACCCACAGCGTCCATTAGATATTTTGTGATGGCATTAGCGGCCTTCAAACCCTTCTGGTTTTCCCCTCTGGGCCTTGAGTCAACTACCTTTTAACCATGATTATAGAAGTAGAGTAATTCCCTATCTTGTAAAATGCACTGACACCAAATCCACAAAACAAAAGGGGGGGCCCGGCCTGACATCAAACGGCCATGGACAGGTCAGCCCTTGGCCTGGGCTCTGCTCGGGCACGGCACCCGCTGCAGGACAGTGGCACGCTTATGAGTACGATTATGGCTCCAACAGCAGGGCCTCTTGGGGATTGTACTCCCCAGCAGTGGTTCACTCCTCCACGGCTTCCCTTTCAACAGAGTCATTGGGAGATAAAGGGGGGGGCAAGCGGACAAAAGACCACTTTCTGTGTGTGAAAAAGGCCGCTTTATTGAAACAGGTGCATATCACAAATGTCAACCCTTTGCAACTGCCTTCCAAAACTAAGAACCTCACTATACACAAATTTCCTGACCCCTTGTTTCTCCCCCCACCCCTACGATCCCCACATCAGATCCCCCCACCCCACGAAATACAACATAACATTCCATAACCATACTCTTACCAAATCCTACACAATGTAGCATTTCCAAATCCTAAACTCCCCTGACCCTAATCCCTACCTGCCTTTGTGCTACTGTAACTAACCAAAATCTAATCTAAACTTACCCTCCCTGGTTACCCTTTCCCTGCTCCTGCTCACAAACTACCAACATAGAACAAAAAACTACAGCCAATCCCGGCCAACTGTCAACCACCCCGCCTGCCCCTGTTCCAAGCAACACATAGAACATATACCAAACCCCTATGTACCTGTTCCAACAAATGCCGCCAACAGAAAACAAAAAAACAAAGATAGACTAAGCCATAAAAAACACCCCCCAAATGCCAAAAAACTAGGGAAGGTGGGAGGGGACAAAAAACCTAAGTTATGACAGCATTCCCAGCCACCAGGTCACCAAACCTAAAATGGTGGCTGGGGAGGCTCGAAATTACACTATATACCCTTTGGGCTATGATTTCAAATATTGGGCTACAATTGGGCTAGTCCCAAATGTAGCCCAAAAAACATACAAAATGGCCGCTCGCCGACCACTCCCCACCCCCCCTCCCAATCTGCCCAGGAGGCAGACCTCGCCGTGCTCGGCTGCCCCCCAAGCCCTGATTTTCCGCAGTGGCAGGCAATCAGTCTCTCAATACCCACAGGACAGCTGCGCGCTTATGAGCGTGATTATGGTTCCAGCAGCAGAGAATCTTGGGGATTGTAGTCCCCAGCGGTGGATCGCTGATTCATGGCTTCCCCTTCGGCAGAGTCAGCTTCAGCAGTGGCAGGCAAACAAAGTGTGTCTCAATTACCGCAGGACAGCGATGCACTTATGAGTGCGAATACAGCTCCAGCAGCAGGGACTCCTGGGGATTGTGGTCCACCAGCAGTGGGTCGCTACTCCATGGCCTCTCCTTCGGCAGAGTCAGTTTCAGCAGTAGCAGACAAATAAACAGTGTCCCAATGCCTGTGGTACAGCGATGTACTTATTAGCTCAATTACGGCTCCACCACCACGGGCTATTGGGAATGGAAATCCACCAGCAGTCCCTCAGACAAACAGTGCCCTATTCTTTACTCATAAAATTCCCCAAATGAATGTGTAGTTTGTTGTAGATCTCCGAAAGAAAGTAAATTCCACGCAGCTTATTCTATTCACTGCTGCAAATGATAATCAACACGTGGTACGTGTAACGAATTGCAATTAAGTATTTGTTATCTTGGATGGCCCATGGTCCAGACCTATAGGCGGGGCTCGGGGCTCACATGGACATCTGAAGTTTTGCTTTGTGAATTTTAAAGGGTTCAGTGTTGACCCAAGAAGAAACTGTATGCAGAAAGTATATGATCCCCCTCTTTGAAATAGCTTTACACTCCTATACTCAGGGAGAGAACACGCGGCTCTTCACTTTTCTTCCATGGTCCGATTATGATGTACTCCTTCTTTCTAGACTCACACCCACAAATAGAGGATAATCTTGTAGGTGCAATTTTAAAATGGCCACCGATTTCACCTTACCTCACTGCTGTGACGCAACCGCACAACGTTGGAAAAAGGCGAATTCTGACAGAAGGCCATACAGGAATCAAACCTGTTTCCCCACAACAAGAACAGCTATTCACGGTTGCCTGGACTACCGCAAAACATACCCGGCATCAGGAAGTCAGGCGCAAGCCAGGCGATATACGTAGACGTAAGGATTACGTCACCACGTACGCCCGATACACAGAAAAGATCCCTGCGACGACGCCAGACCGAAAGCAAGCTACCGAACATCGGAGACGCCGAATAAATCCTGGAGAATTCCAGAGCAATTTTGAAACTCAGAAAGGCAAATGTGCACTGGCCGCGCCGCTTCTCCTGTTATCCTGGTGGAGGAAACACAGGCGTTCCTACTGAATAACTCCCACATGGGCACAGCATGCTTGGTGTCACGGAATTAACTTGATCATAGCACCACAAGGCATGACGATGACTTCGACATAATGTAAGCCACTTTAACATCGTCCCACCACCAAACAAATCTGATATATAAACAAGAACTTTCTTCCACCAGTGTTGCACTCTCGCCACTAAGTGCACCGTGTTTTATGTACAATGAATAGTGCATACAGCACCCGTGCATGGTAAATATAGAGAAGTTTTTTCGATCCTCTCACTTAGATTTGATTTTAATTTTCCTCCTAATATCTAACCCCCAGAAATACTGAAAGTAAAGGCGATAAAAGTAAAAAAGAACGTGAAGACACCTAACCCACTTCACTGACAGATTGCCGTCCTAACTGGTTCCCTATCACACGCACATGAACAATTGAGGCATATTAGCGGTATGCATAGTTTCATAGGAACAATAACATAATTTAGCACAGCACACTTGTAGCAGCTTTAATAGAATAACACTTCCTTGTTTTATATTATGGAATTACAGTGTCCTATAAAAGTTTCCCCCGCCCTGAGGAAGACCTTCCTTCAAAAACACTTCCTGGTCTCACCGTGAAGGTCGAAACGCGTTGGCACATGCTTTCCTGAAGCCAAGAGCGAGTACCTTTAAACACTGCATTAAAGGACTGAATGTATAAGCTTATTCAAGATGGCAAAAATGAGAAGTACCATATCTGTACTCTGACCTCCTTAGGACCATACATTATAGCAATATCGAAGAGACAAAGCAGATAGGTCCCGATATAAAAATACAGTAGGGCATAAAGGATTTATTATATGGAATAATTGGTTCAGTCCATAGGATAATTTGTATATCCAGGTCGATGTGTTGTTGACATGTATGTAATGTCTCGTATGTTTATTGTTTTGAATGTATTCATTAATTTTTTACATGTGCTGCTCTTGAATGTATCAGATTAAGTTGTTGAATTACAGTCATGTTTTGTCTTTAACAATGTATCAATTTATTTTGCAGTTCTGCATGTAAATATGACATTGTGCTAATTCTGGTGTTCCTTTTATAGACAAAATGTTTGATACAGCCAATCTATATTGCATATGAGTATAGATTTGGTAGAACCCATTCTAGTTGTATACTCTAATTGTCTTTACAAAAATAGGAAAACGCTAGTAAATTGTTACAAGAATCATACAAGTAAGTAGAGTTCATTAATTGAACAGACTCGGAGATGACGGCTGGGGATTTCCGCAGTCGAAATATTTATTGATCCATTGTCTGATATTTATTGATCCATGGTCTGAGAGGCATTGTTGTGTTGCAATTCCTCCAATTTTTGGGGCACTTTATGTTTTTTTATAAAAAAAAACAAAAAAAAAACACCAGGATGTTCTATCTACAAATTAATTTTCAGACTGTCAAAAAGAGCACTCCAGGTGTTATACAGATGCAAAATGATTAAGACTGCCATATGATACAGACTTCTACCTCCTATTAGAATCAGTTCTAACATATTATGATCTTGGTGTTTAATATTTTTAATAAAGATATTTTAATATGTATATTTCCTGGATCCATACACTATGCTGCTCCATGTTTGAAAGACTACCTGAAAACATTTTAGCCAGGCACAAGGTCTGGCTAATTTGAATGTCGTATTCTTTACTTTTGTAAACAGAGATTGGTACTAAGCCCCTCATTAGGACAGAGGGGGTGTCGGACAGCCGCCCGCTATTGCGGCAGTCAGAAGACCACCCGGCAAGCAGGCGGCGGTCCGACTGCCACAATACGACATAACCATCAGGCTGGCAGTCGCAAAGTACTCCTTTTCACGGTGGCTTGTGCTGCGGCCCAGGACCGTGTGCCATACACCATGTGGTGCATGGCACATGGTTCATGGAGGTGCTTGGGGGCACTCCTTTTGCCCCATGGCCATTTTACAGTGGACCAGTTTGGGGCCCCCAAATCCACTTCCGACAGCCTTTTCATGGAGGTCTTCCCGCCAGATAAAGGCTGTCGGAAAGGGATATTGTAATCCCGACAGCGGTGCTTGCCTCAGCACTGCCGCCATTCTGGACTACAAATCTGACTGCCGCCCCTCGGGCTCTCTAATCTTGGCAAAGGAGATAGTCTTCCCCCAGACCGCTCTGGGTCCGACCGCCGGTTATGTAATGCAGCAGTCAGACTGAGGGACTGTCGGTGGGCCTTCCTCTGCACAGGAATCAATGCTGCTGCATTTTTGTGTTAAAATTTGCAGATTATGCATTAGATTATGGTTTATGTGGCAAATGCAGCAAGCCATAGTTACGCGAAAAACGCTGCAGCCGCAAAAGTCACATAGTTTTAGTGACCCTAACGAGACCACAGGGAAAGTTGCAGCCTGCTCTTTGTGCCCAGCAACGAAGGAGCTATGCTAGAACATTTTACACTTTTTCAAAAAACATTTGCGAATTCTACAATTGCTGAAAAAACACACTTTTGTTTACTTGGTGTTTACCTGGGGTGACAGCCAATTACCTGTCTCTATAGTAGTATAATGTCCCAGCAGCTGACTGTTTATTGATAATGACCGTGGAAGGGCTGGGATTTTTAGCTCTCCCCATGCCTGTTCTCTGTGGGTTTACAGAGCTTGTCATCGTGCCAGGCCAGAGTCCCTGCTCTGTGAATATAGCTCTACTTTTCACAGGCTTTCTGGAAGGATTTTGACAAACATATTATTCCACTTCCGGCAGTATTCAGCAGTGTTGCTGGAGAAAGTTTCAGGGTGGGGGTGCTGCCATCAATGTTACATCACTAAAGCCATAGAGACTGCGAAAAATCGCACAAAGAAAACGTGTAGCAAATGAGCCACGCCTATTCAGCAGGAGAGTGGTAATGGTTACTGCACTGTAATTTACAGACAACGCATTTTCCATTGAAATGGCCACTAAATTGACACAGAGAATAGAGTTGTGCTGACAAAACTACAGAGTGTGCATTGTGTAGTAAATGGGTTACTGCAAATTTTGTGCATCACCAAGGGGCATATCTACAATGCGGCGATAGAAAATTATCGCCGCTTTTGCGGCCGTTTTCGGCCGAAAAGCGGCGATAATTTTATCGCCTAATTAGCAAGCTCACGCTAACGTGTGAAATCTTGCGTTAGCGCAGGAATTCCTAACGCCCACTTTGCATCTCTAATGATGGGCGTTCCTAACCTGACATGACAGGAGAAATGTCGGTAAGCGACATTTCTCCTATCATCAAGCCCCACGCTATGAAGCATTGCGGCAAGAAAAGTAGCAATAACCACTGTTATCGCTACTTTCCTTATGCCTGCTTCAGGACTGACCATGATATCCTATGGAAGGTGGATATCATGGCTAAGTTTGTGAAGCCCTATCAACAAGCTAACGCCACATTCCGTGAAATTATCGCTGGGCTTCCACGTAATCTCACGTTAGGCAGTTAGCGCTAGGATTTTTATCGCTTTTGAGATAAGCGTTGCTAATAGCACGCTATCTCAGCGATAAAAATCCATGCTAGCCGGCGATAATTATCCTAGCACTAAGTGCGCTTAGCGATAATTATCGCCGGTTGTTGCTGATATGCCCTCAAGTGTTTCGATTAGTATTAATACATATTATAATCTTTGTTTGCAAAACAGTTCAGAGTTCAAAATGTGCTTAATTTCTGCTTTCTCTGAAAAATTTGCACAGTTCATTAATGGGTATTTATATTTTGTTGTGTTCTAGAAAAAAGAATCATTGGCAAAGCCAAGCGGTCTGGACCTGGCTTCGCAAATACTTGGGTTGCCTGCACTGGCAGCCATTAGTGAAAAATAAGAACGCAAATCATTCAACAATGACTGCTCCTGCATGCAAATGCACAGATACCCATCTGTAAAACATTTTGAAATCTTTTAGCACTGTCTAATGATCCAACCTGGTTAACAAGTTGAAAGTATGCCATGGATTTTGAAATACTAATGACATATAAAGCATTGAAAAAATATTCCAAGATGTCCCTCTTCCATGTGTGGGTGGGCATTTTAGAATGGTGATAGTTCTAATTTTACATAAACATTCCGATATGGATGCCTGTGAATTCACATGCAAGCATACATACAGGCCACCATCTTGGAATGTTGTTTGCCATACTTTATTATTTTAACAATCACTGTTTTAGAATGGTAAAATAGTATGGTATGCACGGAATGCCAAGCACATTAAGATGATGGTAACACCTGGTAGCACCATGCATGGAGCTGGTGGCCCCTTGCAAAACAACAAAAAATAGCAGTAGTCAAACCAATAAAACTGGAATATTTCAAATCCATGTGTTCTTTTTTGTATGACTGTATGTTGCATGATATATGTAGATGCACAAGCAGACAACACATATATGGGTTCCCAGGCCAATGGACAAAGCGCATACAAGCACATATACACAACACACACAGAGGCACACATTCATACACAGATGCATGCTATAAGTAGTTTAACTCAGATCTGACATTCTGACACCATAGACTGACGAATATCTTCAAGACATGCCTATTAATCAGCACTGGCTTTTAACAACAGAACTGTCTCTCCTGGGATCATTGAACATCCTTATAAGATGTTCTCACAAAGCAAAACATTTGTTAGGTCATGTAGATATGGCTGTTATGGGTTCTCGCACAGCAGAGATTTATCCCAGGTTCTGCAGACCTCACTGAGGTATGTCTCACACTAGCAGCACTAACCAACCTTCTCCAGATGATCTGCATAGACACCTCAGTGTTTGAGAGGATAACTGCAAAGAACTATCTGTATGCAGGTATTCTCTGCTAGGGCATCTGCACAAACACAATCCTTTGCAAGCACACAATCATATTCCCAGAGCGACACTATGTAAAGCATTTACACCATTAGTCTCCTTCTATGCAATTCTTTGTTAAGTGTGTACAAACCTGAAGATTCTCAGGGGGATATAATCAAGAACGTGTGATAATTATCGCAAAATTAGCTTAACGCAACTTTGCATTTCGCAGTCTATCGCGGGAAAACAACGCCGTGTTAACATAGTATTCTCAACCCAGCGGCACCATGCGATAGTCTTACGATAGCCCGTCAAATGACTGCGTTAAAATTAATGCAACGCCGCAAAAAAAGTTGCGATGAGGCCAATCGCGATACAAAAATTAGCGACAACCAGAGACAGGCCTGCAATATCCATGCCTCATGTGGGAAAATGCACCATCAAAGCAGAACAAAAAAAAAGAACAAAAAAAGAAACTGTGTAGCACCATGGATGCACCTGGACCGAGTGCAGAGGTCAATGCGAACCCCACAAGCCACACAGACGACCAGCAAGGAACCTCAGGGTCGGGGAAGGCCAAGGAGAAGAGGAAGAGGAAGACGGGGTACAGTCCGCATGAAAACCAGATCATCGTCACGGAGGTGACAGAACACTACTAACAACTGTTCGTCACCTCCACCGTGTCATTGGCAACACAAACGGAAATATGGCATTCCATCGTGAACAGCGTGAATGCAGTTGGGGTGTCGAGGAGGTCAATGGAGGTGCTGGCATAATGTGAAAAGCCAAACCAAGCAGAAACCCGCTGCCAACAGGAAGGCAGCAACGGCGACTGGAGGTGGGAGTCCTGCGCCACAGGAGGAGCTGGAGGAAATGGTGGCCACAGTCATCAGTGTGGAGACGGTGCAAGGAGTTGGGAGTCCGAACACAGCTCGATATGACCTGATACAACATCAACAGAGTGAGTAACGACCAGGGACTGGGGAAGATGGGCACAATTGCACACATGCAAAATGATGTCTAGCACACTGCACACCCACAATGACCCTGGATCATGTCCCTGATCCCCGTGGCACACTGCAGCACACATACAAACACCAAGTATGCCTCCGTCCACCATGTGCCCAATGGGGTCCCACCCCACACATCACCAATCTCACAACCAACACATGCACACATGCGAAACCCAGCAAAGATGCGTATTTGTGAGCCACAATGACAATGCAACTGACACTACATGACGAGCAGCATGGCTGCAGTACAATCATCATGACATTGTGCACGCCATGACACTGAGGTGGCTGAGTGTGGACTATATCCGGAAAGCAGCTGTTCACACTCTGACACATCCACGTGCACAAACAACACCTGACGTCAACAATATATCTGCAGACAAACAATGCACAAGAGTACAATAATCGTCCAAGAGCACAAATGACCCAGCACCGTAAAAGCACAAAACTCAAAGGCAAACCGCCTCAAAGGGTTAAGGCGCAGTAAAATCACAGCAGCAGGGGTGACTCCCATACAATGCAGCACACACACATAGCAATACCAGCACATCCACATTGACGACAATGTGGTACAAAGTGCAACACTTACACTGCCAGAGGACACAACTGGGTCCACTTGTGCGTAGAAACTAGCCAATCACATCTGACGTAGCAGGAAACTGTGAGATGAAAATGTATGTGTACAACCACACATCCGCCATGTAGTCCAAATGTCCACTGTTCCGCATCAAATAGTCAGCTCCTCCCAAACAGTCACAATGTACATAGTCATACAGTCTGTATGTAAACATGAACAATGTGCCAACATACATGTCAACACAATGTCAAACTGCATCTCCCCTTCACATTGCAGAGGGACAAACAAAACCTCCAGCAGGGCAGACCAGACAACCCATTAGTGATGCAGAAGAGGACCTCCACACCTTCGACTCCTACACCCTACAACAGCTCATGGACATCTTAGGCAACCCACCTCCAGGAGCAGGACAGCCCAGCTGCATCGAGGAGCCCCCACTCCTGCACAGACCATACATCAGGAAGCACTCACCACCACGGCTGGCCTCCAGCACCTCACCGAAGCACACATCGCATTCCAAGGCCAGGTGTTAGACTGCCAGAAGGAGGTGGCCCGAACAGGTGTGGGTGGGGTTCGACCTCATGGAAGCCGAACTAGATCACATACGTGGGTGTCTAAGTCCCATCAGAGACCACTTACACTCCCCAACGGAGACCCACACTGCGACAGAGAACATGCATTCGCACATTTCCGGCACTGAACCATGCCCAGAGCCCTGGGATAATCTTTCACACCCCCCACACTGGACTTGCATACGCCGGCCCAGTCCACTCCTCTTACATATTGAGTGGGGGACGACAAAGCTACATGTCCAAGGTCTGCGGTGACATGGTTGCGTCCGCTGTACACAGCACAATCTAATGATGTAGGGCCCGGGGCCCTCATGCATACATACATTATGACCACATGGACAGACTAAGATAGTTTGTGGAACTGGCTACGGGCATGTGCTCCCGGCACCTTTACTTCCAGGGTCGCATGTACAGTAACACCTGTGTTGGATGTGTGTGGGGTGAGTGTAAGCCAGCCCTCAGAGAGTGCTTGGTGCTGGCAACAACTTGAACAGTGATCACTATTAAAGCAGAAACAGAAAACACCAGCATTACAGAAACAACTGCGAAGCATCATGGTGGTAGCCGGAGCAAGTACACCCAATATGCAATCAGAATTGTCCGTGAGTTGCAGTGCACTGAGGTTGGGGCACCAGAGCTGAGCGTGCTCATGTGAAGAAATTGTCTAGGATTGTGTCCCTTCGGGATATTACTGCTGCAGCTGCAGTGGGGTGTGTTACACCTGCATCATCTTCCTCATCATCGTCCCAGGTCTTCCACACTGCCTGAGGTGACATTGCTGCATGAGCTGTCCACAGCACAAAACTCAATCAGAAATGGTCCATGAGTTGTGGTGCACTGAGTCAGTGGCACCTGAAGAGCCGAGCCGGGTATCAAGCAGAGGATGGCATCCACGACAGGTGTGAGAAACTCTGATAGTCTGGCAGTAAGATTCTTTCAACTCTGCCAGTTGTTAGTTGGAGGTGGTCCAGGCTGTGGTGGCATTGCATCCTGTGGTGATGCGACGTCCGGGCAGGTCAGGACTCGATTTGATGTGTGAGCCCTGGTGGACTGCAGTTGAGGCAGGAGGCAGCGGACAGCGCAGGGCCACAGACACTTGGCATTGATGACCCCAACGCCCTCGACCCATAGGCCATCCAATATTCAGACAGGGTCCATGACATAAGCTGCACAGAGTTAGTGGCCCCGGATGCACTGCTGCTGGCACAGGCACACCGCCACGGGACGGTGACTTGCGGTGCACTGAGGTAGGGCCACGCGAGCTGAGCGGGTCCTTGTCGATGTCGAAGGTGAATGTCGCGGAGGGTTGCGGGGGACAGTGGAAGGTGTCTTTCCAGGGCATGATGCAGAGGGCAGAAGCCGGCAGAAACAGGCAAATGGAGGAGTGGAATGCTACAGCCTCACTTTTTACCACCAAGTCAGTATCACCTACATGATGATGAAGACAACCCCCAGGCCATAGACTCAGATGCCACCAAAGTTCAACCAGAGTGTCCATGAATGTCGGGGCACCGGAGCTGAAAGGGGATGCAGACTGCGATGAGGCCTGTACAATGATATAAACTCTGCAATAAATAAATCAAGACTCATTTCCAAATGTGTGACCTACTGGGCCGCAGTGTGAGCCGGAGGCAGCGGTCAGCAAAGGACCACAGACCGGTGTGGTTGGAATGCTATGCACAGAGTTGGTGGCACCACATCGATGTGAGTATAGTGATATAAATGCGGCCATTGACATATGAACTCAGCCATAATATCAAAACTCAGTTCCAAATGTGTGACCTACTAGACCGCAGTGTAGGCCGGAGGCAGCGGTGGAGTACGTCAACGAGAAAGGAGTACTGCGGGCCTGTGTCGTGGAGGATGTGATGGTCAGAGGAGGCTGCCAAGGTAGCGGGCCTCAGGCTTGGAGCTTGCACCGGCACGTGGTGGGCCCTATTTGACACACGCCGGTGTCTGCAGGTGAGCAGTGAGGCCTGGGTGCGCAGTGGCGGGCAAGACGGGTGTGGGAACCAGTGGCCCAGGGTGCAGAAGGCACACAGGAGTGCAGGCAACACCGCTCATGGCGTCGGCCTTGTGGCGAGGTGAGAGGTGCTGCCCTGGCAGACACGTTGGCCATTCCAGAAGAGAACCATGCCCAGAGCTACGTGCTTTTTGGTCACACCCCTACGCTAGCCTGGCATACGCCGGGCCAGCCCACTCCGCTCACGCTTACAGCGGGGGACGTGACAAGATACTTTTCCGAGATCTTCCCCACTGGCTGAGGTAACATGGTTGCGACCTCTGTCCACTGCACTCCAAACACCAGCAGTATATGTCGACATGGACATGTCTGTTGTCTGCATACTGCAGTCTGCCCAGCACATCCACGCCACACTTGGCATTGTGTACATTCTCATTCATGGGTCACTTGCCTCCTTTGCACATGCCTAGTTCCCACCTCTCCCCTCAATCTGCTATTTTGTGGCTGAGGTGCCATGCCGTTGATGGCTTATGTACATGGCTAGCCCAGGTTACCACAGTAAGTTGTGCTGTCATGTCTGGTAGGTGGGCATGTTGTTTGGCATGTTGTATGTGAGTTTGTAACGTGTGCCTCCCCAGAGTTGAGTTGCATGATTGTGGAGTTGAGGTGTGAGGTGTGTTCATTTGGTTCTTACCAACGAGCAGTGCATTCCATAGGTGCCATCCTGGAAGCGCTGGTTGATGATGGACTGTCTGAAGATGTAGGAATCATGCACACTGCCTGGTTAGTTGGCGACGACGTTGGTGAAGAGTCCCCGGTGGTCCACTATTGCCTGCACATTGATGGAATGCGTGTGCTTTCTGTTGCGGTAATTGTGTGCAGTGTCGGCAGGGGGCACAAGTAGGACATATGTGCAGTCAATTGCCCCAACACATGCGGGAAGCCAGCTATGGCATAGAAACCTTGATTGGTCCCAGCTGTTCCTGCGCAGTGTGGGGGAAGTGAAGGTGCTGGGGTACCATGCTGATGATGGCATCCAGAACTGATGAACTTTGATAGGGCTGGCTGTGAGACTCCCCCGACTCTGGTGGTTGTTGGTTGTAAGGTACCAGAGACCAACAAGTGCAGCACGGCCAGCAGCTTTGTCTGAGGTGGGATGTTGGTTGTCTACTGTGTTGGTACCGTCAGCCTGTGGGCAATGTGGGTCAGGATGAGGAGGATGGTTGTCCTTTTGAGTCTGTAGTGGGCAATGTCATCCTCTGGTGTTAAATCTATGAGGCTGGTGCGTTTCCTTAAGGTCCGCTGTCTTGGTCTGCATTGCCTCTCTGGTAGTCCAGGGGAGGGAAGGTGTGGTGGTGGTGGGTGTTGTGGCCCTCCTGGGTGTCCAAGCTGCATGATCAGTGGCTCAATGGCATCTGTTGTTCTTCTGGTGTGGCTCTGGGCTGGGCTCCCTTTTATGGTGCAGGTTGTCGTCCGACTTTACACCAGGTAAGAGCAGGTGTTAAATTGCTGCAGCTAACGCGCCTTATCGCCAGTTTTGTGATTTTATCGCCGATCTGGCTAGTCGTTGAGAATGTTGCGGAGTGTTGTTTTCGCGACTTTTTGCACGGGAACGCCTACTCTGCCTCTCATCAGCGTTAGTTGCCGGGTTCATCTGTCGCAATGTTTTTTGCGACTACTATCGCAGGTAAACTGGTGGTATCGGATGTCAGCACCAGCTTGTGAATGGGGTGATACATTTGTTGCCACTTTGGGTGCGATAAAGTGCCGATAACTCGGCGATAAGTCCTCGAGAATATACCCCTCAGAGTGCTGCATCAAGATAATGGGTACGGACATGCACGTTTGTTGCTAAAGGGAACACAGCTCAAACGTGAGTGTATAGAATTAAGGTTTACCTTCATAAAGCAATAATTAAATCAAATATCAGATTGCAGAAAGAGCCATAAAATCTGCCCAAAAGAATCAGTTAATAGATAGAAAATCAACCCAAAAGCCTACTCAAAAAGCTTACAATAACACCCCCAATCTTCACGCAAAGAATATGCTTTCAGACAAAAATCAAAGTATGACACAAAAAGACAGTTTATGAGGGACATCTGACCACAGCAAATGCTTAGCCAGACTCATCTTTTCTCCATTTGTTTCTCTTGTAAGAAACAAATCTATGGTGGATGAAGGTAGGTGTGGGGGTGAGTAAAACATATTTTCATATAGCTGTATAACCCCAGCATCCCTCAGTCAACACCAAAGAGTGTGAATCAGCCAGTTGCTACCAACTTGCAGATCCATGCCTGTTAAACGTACCCTTCCAAGAGCTTTACTGGAAATGTCTTTTTCTCCATCACCTATAGCAACTGATTGCCTGGCATTTGTGGGATGCTTGACAGTGAGCTTACGTTGTGCCATGTTTGAGTTGTCGGTACTACAGTGTGTGTGATACTGGAACGTGTTGCAATAATAAAGTTGAAGCCAAGTAGCACTGAGATGAGTGATGCTCTGTGTGCCTAGTGGCAGTGGTGTGATGATTCGAGAGCCTATGAGAGAAGTGGCACCGCGATGTGTATAGAAGTACACTGTGACTATGATGAGTGTCGCTGTGCTGATTGGCCCACTGTTCACTAGAAAGCGGCACTGATATTGGTGGTCATGTCATGAGTGGCATTGTTTTGATTGATGAGTGGCAGTGGTGACAAGCGCAGTGTTTCTAAATGCAGATGAAGGTACTGCTCCAAAGGAAAACATGAAAGCCCAAAAGTCAACAAAGGGCCATTGACATAAAGGAAAAGCCTTTAGAAAAACAGTCTTTACGCCAGCAACGTACAATAGCATCAGGGTTACAGCAGCCAATACACCGAAGGGAACATGATTTAATAAAGCATAATTTACTACTTTTTTGTGCCACAGGCATTCCATAAACTGTATTAACATTTTTATTCTCTATCGCACTGTTTGCAACTTTTACATCATTCTATTAAAAATATATAAACATAGGAGCAGATTTATGTTCCCTGGCGCATCCCTGCAAATCAGCAGGGATGCGCTAGGGAGGATGCATCACGCAAGTTTGCCTTTGCGCCACCGCAGATGCACCGCATTTACAATGTGGTGCATCGTGGCGCAAGGACAAGCAGATGCGTGACTCATCTGCCGGCGTAAGGTTGGCACAGTGCTGAAGTTGTGTCGCAAGCGCGACGCAACTCCAGCACTGTTCCAACCTGCCCTATCCCTGCTTGAAGCAGGGGGAAGGATTTGACGCACCAGCGTCGGAAAAGTGACTGCGTGAAATCTTGTAGATTTCACTGCGTCACTTTTCCGAGGCTTTTTCCGACATAACGCCCACCCTGCATACATTAAACCTGACACGGGTTTAATGTGGCGCAGGGCTTTACAACGTGGCGCATCTCCCTAGATGCGTCACGTTGTAAATCTGTTGCAGCTTGGCGCTAGCTTTGCGCCGCCGCTGCATCACAAAAGTGATGCAACGGAGGCGCAAATGTGGCGCACGGGGCTTGTAAATCTGCCCCATATTATTCTTGTGTGTGAAGCAACACACTATGGACTCATAATAGCAAAATATCACACGCAAAACGCACACAGCAAAATATTGCCAGACAAAGAGCCACCACATGCAACGTCATGAACAAACAATCAGAGTCAATGTAGCACTATATATGATGACGGTTATATATGATGAAGGATAAATTATGTTGTTCTCCCTGGTACCAATTGATTTTACTCACTAGCCTTATCATTCTGGATTTTTTCGCTTTTAATTTTTACCATGGTATTTTTGACCAAAGAAATTCTCAAGTCGCTGATAAATTAAGTGAGGAAAGTAGCAAGGTAACTACCTGTCGATTTTAACTGCAGAATTGGTGATGTTAGTGGTTCAAGTGTTTGTGGGGTTGAAAATAAGGATGAGCAGCCTATGACCCATTTCTCCCACTCTGCTTATGGGGATGCTCTGAATGGTGTGCTAATTTCTTATGACTTGAACCCTTTATTTGACGATGTTAAAGATTGTAATTCATTATACCTGTCTTTTGTGGGAGGAGGACACGAAAACACAATTGATTTTATGTCTAGTAACTATAGTAGTCTAGCACGGGATTTTACAATCTTGCCAAATTCTGCCAGTGACCATAATCCTTTAGTGGCTTTTGTTAAACTAAGTCTTGAAGTTAATCGATCCCCCTATCTAGTACAACCTGAATAAAGGGTTAGCCTGAAATTGGAGCAGGTAAATCCTCATGATTTTGAGTTTATAATCGTGAGTGGGACTATTGCTTTATGGAAAGATGCTTGACTTTTGGGGCCGCGTCTGCTACTCTAGTTCAAGACTTTGAGACACTTTGTTCAGCTTTATCAGTTAGATGCTCCAATAAGCCTGCCCATCCTGAACGATGGTTCAATAGTGACTGCACAAAAGCCCACAAAGAGTTGAGAAGAGCCTTAAATGCTATATCTCGCAACACAGAGATAGTCAGGGCATCTAGAAAGAAATATAATGTGGTGATAGCCCAGAGGAAGGTGGAGCTTAGGACAAAGGCCTGGTCGGATTTAAACTTGAAAGATATTAAAAAGTTCTAGGAAGTCATTAACCATCTGGTTCTCTCAGAAACCCCCACACAAAAATGGATTCCCTGATATCAGGAGATGTTTGGGTGTCCCATTATTCACAAATCTTTAATCCCTTAAACAGAGTTTTAATTTCTGATCGAAGATATGCAGCAAGCTCTGAAGTTTAGCCAAACAATCTCTGTCAAGGAGGAGGGGGTAGCAGTTACTCAAGGCATCCGCCTCAAAGCACCCTGTCCAGATTGGGCTCTTCCTGACTTGTTCAAGAAGAGCCCCAAACTTTGGGTGCCTCTCCTAACAAATATCTTTAGGGCCTCTATCATTTGTCCCTTGCCTATCTCATGGAAAGACGCTACTGTGGTTCCTATCTCCAAGAAAGGGGACAGGAATGATCCGGCCTGCTTTGGGCCGATATCCCTAATAGATGCAACAGTAAAAGTTTTGGGTAGGATTCTTTTGGCCTGGTTGGAAGAGTTGGCCTCCGCAAACAATGTGCTTTCTAAAACACAAAAAGGATCTAGGCAGGGAATGGGCAAGATGGAACAGTGCTTGAATCTGTCACTGATTGTCAGTAAATACACTAATCCCATGAAGTGCTCTTTACATCTGGCCTTCATGGACATATCCAGCGTATTCAATACTGTCAATCGTAGCAGATTGTGGAGTATGATGGTAAATATGGGGGTAGAGGAACCCCTTGTTGTCTTGTTGCATAGGCTACATTTTAACACTATGGTTAAAATATGCAACGGCAACGACAGCGAAAGAACAAACTCAAATGTTTCGATGGAGTGGGTCTGCCAGGGCTGTATATTTGCCCCTTTTTTATTTCTTGTTTACACAAATGGCTTAACCCCTTGTGTGCCCATGACGAGCTGGACTCGTCATGGGCCGCGGTTGCGCTGTGCCCATGACGAGTCCAGCTCGTCATGAACCCCGCCCGCTAATGCAACGCCCGGCACAGGGCGGGGAAAGGGCGTGGCACACAAGGGGTTAAAGGAAATTTGTCACAACATTACTCTAAGCCAATGATGCTGTCCTTCTTACAATAACAACTGTGCACCTCCAGAGATCTTTAGATGGCTTTGTAGACTTTATGTCCTCTTTTGACTTAAAAGTGGATCATAAAAAGTTTTACGTTATAGTGTGTGTCCCCTAGTCAGTAAAGTTTAAATCTTTTGCCTTCCATGGCAATCGGATGGAATAAGTTAAAAATGTTTCCTACCTAGGGGTCCTTTTAAGACCCAGCTAGCATGAGAACCCTTTCTGAGCCTAAGGGCACAGCAAACTACTAGAGCCACAGAGGCACTGTTCCGTTTTGCAGCAGAATTGGGCCACAAGCCTATTAAAGAAATGACCACACTCTATAAAGCCAAATGCCTCTCAATTGCCACCTATGGGGCTAGAGTGTGCGGTCCTAGCAATTGTGATAAACTTCAATTAGTGGAGAATGGATTAATTAGAAAGCATCTGATGGTCCCCCAGAGCACATCAACATATTATTTCCACTGGGAACTTGGCCTGGAACACATAGTGGATTGCATTGGCCGTTCCCCTTTACTATTATGGGTAAAAACCTGGCACACACCGGAGCTAGCTTTTTCAAGATCCATTATTGTCTTTCTATGTCCAACACTGAGAGGTTTTCCTTGCTCCTTTATCTGATATGTGCATTCAGCGAGTTGGACCTAATAGAGATTTTTACCAATCCTCTTAACAAGCCTTCTCAAGTAAAATTCTTAATCAAGTCTTTATATTATTCAAGTGTTAGAACACGCTATAATCTGCAATTGAATCAGCAACGCTCTATGAGCATGGGCAATGTCAGTCTCTCTATCAAGCAGATGCAACCTTATGTATCCTTTTTTCTGGACTTTCAACATAGGTTTTACTTAGCGATATTTTATTCAAGCACGGTGCATTTTTTGGTGGCTTTTCCTAATCAAGCTGGTTAATGTGACAACCTCCTGCCCTGACCCTGTGATAACGTTGCAAATCTCTCTGCACTTTCTTTTGTTTTGTGCACTGTATAGCAATTTGAGATCTAAATTGCTCCTCCTGATATTGAGCCATTGCCGCCCTTGTTCTTATAGAGAAGGCTTTTGTTATTTACACTCGCTTCATTCGTTTGATATCTGTGCTGCTGTTTTTAATTTTATAAGAGTAGCACTCAAAATACGAAAACAATTTGGATAAATGAGTGTATTAAATCATAGCGCATGCAATCATGTTTCTCTTTTTCTCTTTTTTTTGTGTTGCTTGAACAAAAAAGTATGGCAGGGGACAATTTACATTTTGTACATGCACTTAATTTTTCCTGCAGGGCAGGAATGCGATTCTTTTGTATTTCTGACAAAATTGGTGAGAAATTAATATTGGAATAGACTCATTTTGGGTTGCCACTTCGCTTTTTAACCAATCTGTCTGCACTTTTCATTGTTCTTATTAAACACAGCAACATTTTAATGAATTTGTGTATTTTATTTAAATTATGTATTTTTATTCTTGCCACATTTTATTGAATGAGCTATTTGTGTGCTTTTATGATTTGCTTGTTAAATCCAATACTGCTTTTGATTGATTGATTGATTGATATGAAGCACTCACTACATGTAATTCAAGTGCAAAATATGATTTTACTCCCTGTAACATTTTGTCTTGAATAATTTCTATAATATATAGAAGCCTGCAGTCCCTATATAAAAACCTATCCCTACTTTTCTTATTACAGTCTAGTGATGCCGCTAGTCTCTTGGCAATCTTTCTCTAAGATAAACTGTTATCAGCTGAAAGGAGAGATTTATTGCAACATGTTTATTTTTTCTCATAGTTCATCACGGGAAAAAACTCTATTTGCATGTTAGTAATCATTTTGAGCTACAGCTCTTTTTTTAAATCTGATTTACAGTACACTAATTATATTTCAATTTTGCAACAAATTACTTTATCTCACATATAATCCAAAATACATAATCTGATTTATTGTTAATATGCATCTTGTATACTATCTTGTTAATCTCCTATCAATGTTATGTAAGCTATTCATTCTGTAAAGCACTCTGCCACACCAGATTGCCATCTCGTCCACGCTATAGAGAGACAAATAATAATATTAAAAGTATTATTATAAATGTTAATTATAATAGAAAATACTTGGTCAATATAGCAGATCCGACTGAGGAAGAGAGCAAAACTATTTTCAGGGAGCACGAGAAAATATCCAAGTATAGTGACCAAGCCTGTACAGTGAAAAACATAAGGGCTTTGCTCTGCAACAGCAAATTTACAAAAATGTTGAAATGAGAATAGCACTTTTTTCTGCCTTCCAGTTTGCATGAAACAATGACTTTACTCAGGGAAACATTTCTCCTAATCGTCAGAAAATCAATTTGTGTGATTTTTTACCTTGCTGCACAAACTTAACCCCTTGGATCCTCATTCTGATTAAATAACTTTTGTTAAAACAAATATACATCGGGGCGTGGTTAGCACCCAACGAAGATAGCGGTCCGTCCCTGACTCTCCCGGGACTGCGGTGACGGCGCCGGCCCTAACTCACGAAACAGTGTGTACAACAATGCCGGAATGAGAGCCTAATCGTTGGAAGCCCTGGAGCGTCGGAGAAGATGATTTTCTTTGATTGCAACGACCCGTAAGCCATTGTAATTTCATCTTGAGCTCCGCTGTGGCCCCGTTTTCGTAACGGGCGCCATTTTGTCTCTCTTGTTTTGAGGAGAAACGTATTTGAATTGCCGAGCGAGAAGAAACACACTTGTCAGCGGTTTCGACACTCGAGCCTGCTTTGAATGCTCATAATAGCACGCTTCCCCTTTCAGACTTTGTGGAGCTGTTTGTTGGATTGCTGAATTACCACGGAATAATGTAAGCTGCGTTTTTTACTGAAATACATGAACGGAGCATTCCTCTGAAACAGCAGCCTTCTTCTTCTGCGCCCCGTGAGGCATTTTATTGAATACACCTCACCTGGAGGAGCTAAAACCTTAATGGCTTGCGTGTATTGTCAATGAGTTTTTGGCCTTGCTGGTTTTTTTCCTTATCTTTGTTCTTCTCTGCAACACGACATTTTGTCATAATGACCCGAATAACAACCTTCTACTCTCCATTGTGAAGTCGTTTCAATGCTGCTCTATGTTTTACTTTCTCAGCGCCTTCAATGACTTACCAATATGGATTGAGGTTTGATTTTACTTTTTATCACGTGCCTTCCTGTTTATTAACTCTGGTCTGATTGCATTTCATTTTGTTTAGAACTCATCTTCATCCCAACACGATTGTCTTTCCCTTGGTTTAAGCTTGACTATATTTACTGCTGCGTTTCGTCAGACGGAGGGGCTTGCAGAGGGTCGCTTTGTCTTTCATGGTGGCCTCCCTTTTTATTTTGTTGCACGTGATTTTTCATAATTAATTGACATTCATACATTTTGGAACTGTTGTGTTAATTACTTCTTCCTGCTACAACGCATGGGCAAACTACTTAAAGTCTCTTCAATTTCGTCGACTCTTGCACGTAAATCTTCACTTCGGACTCAATCCCGTCTACAGTGCTTCTCTATGGATGACTCACCGAATATCTCGCCTAAGGGCGCCACATCCTCCGCCATTACAGCTACCTCTGGCGCAAATAAAACACCAAGCAAGCGCCTAAAAAAGATCCTCCCTCCCCTCCTAAGCAGCCATCTTTGGTCTCCTTGGACTTACTACTAGAGGAAATTAGAGCTCTTCATCCATTTGTAGAAGAAACGAACTCTCAAATACAAGTTCTAACAGAAAGATGGTCAAATCTGGATGACAGAGTTACCGTGGTGGAACAGCACCTTGAATCCTTAACTTCTGTTGGTAGCAAAACAGATGCTCTACATTCTCAAGTCCAAATCCTCCAAAAGCAGGTTGAAAACTTGGAAAACAGGAATAGGCGGAATAATCTTCACATTTATGGGCTATCGGAAGGATCAGAAGGATCGGACCCTAATCATTTTTTCAAGTCATTCTTACCTAAGGTTCTCAACTTGCCACAAGAGACTCAGCTTAATATACAAAGAGCTCATCACCTAGGCCCTGCCTCTGCTCCATCATCTACTACAATGAAAAAACCGAGAGGGGTCATTATATATTTCCTTGAATACACTGACTTACTTAAGATTATCTCAGCGGCCAGAGCAGCTAACCGTGTCTCCTGGGCAGGCAACACTGTTCTTTTCTCAGGACTACTCAAAGCCCACGGCTGACCGACGCAGAGACTTTTTAGCAATGAGACCACAACTTCGTTCTCTTGGGGACCAATATGGCCTTTTTCACCCATGTCTCTTTAAGGTTACCATCAATAATAAAACTACTACGTATGAAGACCCCACACAATTGAGAAGTTTTCTCAATTTCTACCAGGCGGAGTCCATGGACACTTCTGCGTCATCCTCATCAACTCATAAATAGTCGTTGATATTTTATTTTGATTTAGTTCCTACAAAAGTCGTTGTTTATCATGTTTACTGTTAATGACTTATTACACTTTTGATCGATTGCAGTCATTGTTCCTATTTATTGGCTTTTGTTGCGCTGTTCATCATCCTCTTTTTCTTCTTTACAGGTTTTGTTTTCTTGATGTATTTCCATATGTGTTGTAGTGCTCGTCGGTCCCCGCCCCTTCATGTCCCCTGATTGACGTCTGGAGTCATCATCCTTCCATGTGGCCTCATCTCTCCACACCTTACTTGTGCCTTGAATCTTCTTCTGTAAGTATGTCCTTTGTGTCTTCTTTAATGTTCTATATACTATTTCTTTTTCTATCCTTATCTTCTTTTTTTCACCATATCTTTGCACATTCCATTTGCTTGATTTCTTCACTTAGCCTATTTCTTTCGCCCTTTCCTCTTATCTTCCTCCTTCATCTCTTTTCTTTCTTTTATTTTTTCAATTTTTCAAGTTTCAAATTTTACATGCATTTTTATGTTCCTGATTTGTCTTTTATTGGCAGTTGTATTAAGATTGGTTCATTGTATTTTATATTCATTGTTCTTGATTTATTGTTTTAAAGATATTTACATGGAATGTTAAAGGTTTAAATTACCAAATTAAGAGACAAAGGGTTTTATCTTATTTATCTAAATTGGATGCCAAAATTGCTCTATTGCAAGAAACCCATCTTACTGATTCTGAATCTTGAAAGCTCAAGAAAAACTGGGTTGGTGAACTTTTTTACTCACCTAGAGACGATAAACGAAATGGTGTTATCACTCTAATTCATAAATCTTTGAAGACCTCCTTTATTTCCAAATGAGAGATGAGAAAGGTAGATGGCTATATACCAAGTGAGAGATTGACGGTATCCCTCTTTCTCTTTTTAATGTTTACGCGCCTACTTCTGGGGATGCTCCTTTCTGGTCCCATATGAATCAATTGATATCCCAGCATTTTGATAATAATGTGATTTTAGCTGGAGACTGCAATCAAGTTTTTGACCCTTTTTTAGATCGGAAAATCCACATCCCCTTTCATTCTTTCAAAACCTCATAAAACTTTCACGCAAAACATCAAACATTTACACTTATCGTATGCATGGAGACTCTGTAATCCGGCCTTACAGGAATATACTTTTTTTTCTCCACCTCACCAGACTCAATCAAGAATTGATTATTTTTTTACATCACACAATGTCTCCCAATCTCTCATTTCTGCAGATATAGGTCCCATACTTATTTCTGACCATGCCCGTTTCCAGTCTGTGAGACCTCTTACTTCATACTGATCATCCTTGTAGATGGCGCTTCAATCATTTCCTGCTTCTTGACTCTCTTTTTAGCACCTCCTTTACCTCTTTTTTCAATGAATACTTCCTTCTAAATGATGTAGACAATATGCCTTTCCATATAATATGGGACGCCTTTAAAGCTTCTGCTCGAGACTTTATTATTAGATATACCTCTGCTAAACGTAAATCATTTCGGACTTTATATAAAGAACTCCTTTCGAAAATAAAATCTTTAGAACACACTTACTACACTTTCAAATCTAAAGATCGTTTAACTGATCTCATCAATGCCAAGGTTCAATATAGCAAGGATACAACAGATGCTGCCTCCTTGTTCCTCTTAAGGACTAGTGCTAAATTCTATTGTGGCCAGAATAAATCTGGCAAATTGCTAGCCAATTTTCTGAAAACCAAACAAAATAAGCTTCATATTGATTCTATTTTATCAGATACCAACGGTTCTAAACACAAAGACGCTGACATCTTAAAAGAATTTGTTCAATTTTACAAGAAACTTTATACTCCTGGGTCATATCCTACTGAGGACGATAGTTCCCTCTACCTCTCTTCGATCCACAAACCCTCACCCCTTCCTTTACATCTTGACCTTCTCGAAATTGATTTGACTCAGACCAATTTACTTAATGCTCCTAAATCCCTTAAAAAAGACAAAGCCCCTGGACCTGATGGTTTTACTGTTGAATTCTTTTTACATTTTGCCCAAATTATTCTTCCTAAATTACATACTTTAATTTCCTCTTTTCTTTCTTCCGGGCACTCCTCTGGCACTTTTATGGATGCCTTAATCTGTCTCATTCCAAAGGAGGGGAAGGATCGAAGTTATTGTAAAAATTATCGACCCATTTCCCTAGTTAATATCGATAAAAAAAAAAATCAAAGTCATTAGCTTTTCGATTGGAATCTCTTTTGCCTCATCTATTAGGAAAAGAACAATCAGGCTTTATTAAAGGTAGATCTATTAACGATAATACCTGCTTCTTTTTTTATATCATTTCCAAATCTTCAAGTATCTCGGAATCCCTTGCTGTCATTGCCCTAGATGTTGAGAAGGCATTTGATAGGATGTTTTGGACTTTTATTTTTCAGAATCTCAAATGGTTTGGTTTTGGTCCAAAAATTATTTCTCTGATTTCTTTGCTTTATTCAAGCCCTAAAGCCGCCATTTTCGCCAACGGTCTTACTTCCTCCTACTTTTCTCTTCATAGAGTAGTAAGACAAGGTTGTCCCTTATCTCCTTTTCTCTTTAATTTAGCCTTGGAAACCTTTTTGTCTAAGATAAGACAAAATCCATCCATTGTAGGCTATACTTCTAAATCTTTACAATTCAAATTGGCTGCGTATGCTGATGACGTTCTTCTATTCCTTTCCCAACCCCAAAATTCCTTACCGGCCTTCTTGAAGGAAGTTTAATCACATTCTCTAGTCTCGGGTTACAAGTTAAATAACGACAAATGCAAAATTTTGCCCTTGTCTAAATACACATTCAAAGAAGAGTTTCCCTATCAAATTTCACTTGGAACCCTATTCACATAAAATATCTAGGTATGTGGTTTACCACCTCCATCAAATCATCAATTGATCTAAATTTCAATAAATGTATTGAGAAACTTAGCTCCCTCACGACCATGTGGCACCCTTTATATCTCTCTTGGTGGGGTCGGCTTGACACTAATAAAATGATGCTAATACCTATTATCCTTTATCTTCATTCTAATTTGCCAATCTCCATCCCCGTAAAATGTTTTCACAAAATTAATTCCATCCTTACTTCTTTTCTTTGGTTAAACAAAAAACCTAGCATGTCCTTATTGAAGTTGTCGCGTCCGAAATACGAAGGAGGTGTTAGTTTCCCTGATTTCCCTAAATATCACAAGGCTTTTTTATTAAAACATATTTTCAAGTGGTTATCAATTCCTTCTCCTGATCTCCCTTAATGGATTGATCTGGAAAATTCCTTCCTTTCCCCATTTTCTTTCCAAGAATATTTAGCTTTTACAAGGAAACCGCATAATCTACACACCCCAATTATCAAATACTGGTGTAATAGTTTAAATAAACTTCTCCTTATTGAACCGCACAATTTTAATACATTCCTTAGTTCTACCATTTGGCACAATAACTTTATTCGCTTTAAAGGTAAGCCGGTTTATTGGAAAACTTGGAGGGACAAAGGCATTTTATGGGTACACCAATTATTTGAAGATGATTCTATTTTTCTTTTTTTTACTTTTTCCAAAGCTAGTTCTCTTTTTCATTTACCTTCATCATTTTCAAATAAATTTTCAATTTTACGTTCTGTTATTCTGGATTCTTACTCATATTTTCAATCCTTACCCAACTCTCCTCCACCATTTGATCACTCCTGGTCAACTATTCTACACAAATCACCCAGGGCCTCTGCCCTTTACACATGTTTATTATCCCCACTTTTACCAAGAGCTAAAACAAAGATTGAGATTGCCTGGGAGACAGACCTAGATACACATTGGCCCATACATATTTGGGGATAAAATCTGGTCAAAAATTAGGAAATCTTCCAGAGCTGCTAGCACCACACAAACTCACTTCTTTATTTATAACAGACTACTTCTGACACCAGTCTCCTTACATAAAATGCATTCTGATACTCCTGACACCTATTGGTCTTGTTCGTCTCCGCAGGCTGATATCTGTCATTTACTTTCTTCATGCCCTCATGTTCTACAATTTTGGGAATCAGTCTGGTCCCAAATTAATACTATTTTTAGGTTTTGTATCCCCCTTACATTTGTCAATATTTTCCTAGGCAGTCTCTCTCTAGGTGTTGGAACAAACCAAAAGTTCAAATACAAATTATTGACCTATTATTAGCTACTGCTTTCAACAGATCACAAAAAACTGGAAAGGTGCTTCTAAACTTTCATATTTAGCTTGGTGGTATTCCGTTTGCCATAATCACAGACTTGACACAATTTTTGTATTTCCCACATCTCTGAAGCATAAGAGGTTGCTTTTATGGTCTCCTGTTACAGAGTTTTTAGATGATAGTGCCAAAAGATCCTTTGCTCCAACACCATATATTCCTGAAGTAGCTCAGCCTCCTTGATTTCTTGTTTTTTGTCATTTTGCTATTTATATTTCATATATTGTACTCTTATCTTCAGTGTGCAATTATTGTGCTTCATACCTGTTTTTATTTTCCTTTTACCTTTTGACCTTGCCTTGAACCCTCTCCTCTTATATGATTATTTGCTTATCTGCCATTTGCAATATGCTTTGTATTGTTTATCTTTGATGTTTTGATATTTGATATTTTGTTTTATCCATTGTGACATACTTTTAATAAACTTATCCTTTGAAACTTAAAACAAATATAAATGAAAAAACCTTTATGCAAATGTACTGAATATACTTCGCCATTAATTACCATTTTCCAGAAGGGGTTGGGCATCATGACTCATTCCACCATAAATATATATATATATATATATATATATATATATATATATATATATATATATTACCTACTGGCGGTCGCCAGTAGGTAGTTATAGTTAGGACCCTCTTACCATAGGAAATCCGCAACATTCTATTTTGAATAACTTTGGCGCCGGTCGACGAATCCTCGCCAAATTTTCAAAATAGGTGGGGCGCTGCGCTCCGCTCCTACCCTGAAAGTCTCGGGGGGATTCGTCAAGCGGGGGCTGAGATAAAAAGGGGGTCCCAAAACGCGTTTTTCCCATGCATTTTTCCATAGGACCTTTAGACACAGCTACAGCCCGAACGGCTGAACAGAGTTAAATGAAATTTGGCAGAGAGGTAGTCCTCAGGTCAAGGAAGTGCCTTTTGTAGGTTTGGTGTAAATCTGTTCAGTAGATTCTGAGAAAATAGCCTTTAAATCAATATATATATCCGAGCCAGCTTACGGTGCGCTTACGGTGCGCTTACCGTACGCGTACGGTGACGTGCGCGAGCGCGATTCTGATAGATCTTAGTAAACATTCGAATCGGTCGAAACCAGGAAGCGGCGGCCGCCATTTCGTGTGTTTCAGTCAGAAAAAAAAAGGGAGATAACTTGAAAAGGGGGCAAGGAAGAGAGTTACAGACCCCCTAACATTTGAAAGTGGGTCAAAGAAGGACAGAAAAGTACAAAAAAAACATTTATTAATTTTTAAAAAAATCGCGGGGTACGCGTACGGTAAGCTAACCGTACGCGTACGGTAGAAAAAAAAAATACAAAATGAAATGAAATGCAGATTTAAGTGTTTAGATATTAGGGGGCTCTAAAAAGAGCCGTTGTGGTTTTGAAGTGATTTTTTAGTGGTACCTACAAGTAAGTACCGATGCAGAGTCTAAGGTTCAAGAGGAAGACTCTGTTCCCTTCATCATTGAAGTGCACACCATCTCCTCTATAAATGTCTTGCATGTCGTAACGCAAGTTGTTGTGGTAAATGGAACCCATACCATAGTCTCGGAGGAAAGCAGAAACAGATTTGTTGACGTGCTTTCTTGCTTTGTCAATCTGTGGACAGAAATGATTGGAGCAGTTCCATTTTTGCCTTTGGCATATGTTAGAAAACACAAAGGCAGTTTTAGGGAAAAGTGAAAACAGTTGTGCAAAGGTCTCCTTCATAAGCATTTCCAGACCTACCCCAGTCAAAGTGCCTAGGTCATTGCCACCACAGTGCACTATTATGAGGTCAGGGTGTTGGATTTGCATGAAGGATTTCACCAATGGCATCTATTGGTGCCACTTTAACCCTCTCTGACCAATCCATTTAATGTCTACATTTGGCAAAGCAAGGTCTCTCACCATACCTGTTTTCTCTGCATACTTTTCACTCCAGAAGACATAGCTGTGCCCTACAATCCACACTGTGAACATCTTCAAAGGAGAACTGGATGCACTCAGGAGGTGTAATTCAGTAGAATGGTAAAAAGAAATGAAAGACAGTTTGGAAATGGAGGCATACATATTTTTTTTTTTTTTAAACTGATTGGCTGTTTCATACCATTCTACAATAAAAACTAGGCTGTATGTGTAAATTTATAGAAGCATGTTTTGTATTGGTACAGAAAAATGTGTTACCAAAGAACAGTACTATGGATTTGCTGTTAGGTTTGAAAAGTCAAGCACTCCTGCTCTTTGGAAATGAAACATTGTTTGGTGAACTTCTGACCTAACTCTACACAGCAGTGTTTCAAGAGCTGTTGCTATGGTAGCAGGCAGAAGTCAAGTTGGGGGAAGGGTACTAGGCAGAAGTCAAGTTGGGGGAAGGGTACTTTTGGAAAAGGGTTGGTTTTCAACCAATAGAAATGTGTGATTACATTTGAAAAAAAGGGGGAAGCACTGAGATTTGAAACTTACATGTATATGTGTGGAAAAAGAGAGGGAAACTTTGCCATTATCTGGTTCTGCTGAGAGGAGAGAGGTGTACAGAACAGAGATCCTGGCTCTGATAATCTGCTGTTTGAGTGCCACATTTCTTTCACAACTAACTAATTTTAAAGGTGAGTTTAGAGTTTGAGAGGGGATGTATATGGTAAATTAAGAAATGAATAATAGAATTGGAATTCCTTTTGTTGAAGTTGTGTTTATCATTTTCTGTTTTGGGAGAAATTTAAATGTGAGGAACATGTAAAATAATATGGACTATGTTTTCACGATAAATTAAGGTGTACTGGTATAAATAAGGAATACTTTAAGGGTTTGAGGTTGCACTCAGTAATGCAAATACATTCAGCATCACTAAGGCTAGTTGCCCTTGCTGGAGTGTAGTCAGTCACCCAGGCTACACATGTTGTTGGTCTCAGAAAGCTGTTTGGTATTGCTCTGGTGATTTTACATTTGCATTAGATGGAAAAGGGGAGGTATTTTTTTCTGCAGAAGCAGACTCTTAGCACACAGCCAGCTGCATATCCTGTGGAATCATGCATAGTAATCACAACCGAGTGGGGTTTGAGGTTTCAGTCAGTAATGCAAATACATTCAGCATCACTAAGGCTGGTTGCCCTTGCTGGAGTGTAGTCAGTCACCCAGGTTACACATGTTGCTGGTCTGAAAATGTTGTTTGGACATGTGCTTTTTTAAGAATCTGAAAAGTGGATTCATAATGTGTCAGACTGTAAAAGTACTTATCACTTGCCAAAAAAAAGAGTAGTAAGTGTGCTTTCAAATTGGCAAAGATATTTCGTTTTGTGACTAATATGAAAACATGACTCTGTGTGCAAATAGGAATTACAGGCAGAGATGTATTGCGTATTGCTCTGGTGATTTTACATTTGCATTAGATGTAAAGGGGGAGCTATTTTTTTGTGCAGAAGCAGACTCTTAGCACACAGCCAGCTGCTTATCCTGTGGAATCATGCACAGTATTCACAACCGAGTGGGGTTTGAGGTTGCAGTCAGTAATGCAAATACATTCAGCATCACTAAGGCTGGTTGCCCTTGCTGGAGTGTACTCAGTCACCCAGGTTACACATGTTGCTGGTCTGAAAATGTTGTTTGGACATGTGCTTTTTTAAGAATCTAAAAAGTGGATTTAAAATGTGTCAGACTGTAAAAGTATTTATCACTTGCCAAAAAAAAGAGTAGTAAGTGTGGTTTCAAATTGGCAAAGAAATTACGTTTTCAGACTAATATGAAAACATGACTCTGTGTGCAAATAGGAATTACAGGCAGAGATTTATTGCGTATTGCTCTGGTGATTTTACATTTGCATTAGATGTAAAGGGGGAGCATTTTTTTTATGCAGAAGCAGACTCTTAGCACACACCCAGCTGCTTATCCTGTGGAATCATGCACAGTATTCACAACCGAGTGGGGTTTGAGGTTGCACTTAGTAATGCAAATACATTCAGCATCACTAAGGCTGGTTGCCCTTGCCGGAGTGTAGTCAGTCACCCAGGTTACACATGTTGCTGGTCTGAAAAAGCAGTTTGGATATGTGCTTTTTTAAGAATCTGAAAAGTGGATTTAAAATGTGTCAGACTGTAAAAGTATTTATCACTTGCCAAAAAAAAGAGTAGTAAGTGTGCTTTCAAATTGGCAAAGAAATTTCGTTTTCTGACTAATATGAAAACATGACTCTGTGTGCAAAGAGGAATTACAGGCAGAGATTTATTGCGTATTGCTCTGGTGATTTAACATTTGCATTAGATGTTAAGGGGGAGCTATTTTTTTATGCAGAAGCAGACTTTTAGCACACACCCAGCTGCTTATCCTGTGGAATCATGCACAGTATTCACAACCGAGTGGGGTTTGAGGTTGCACTTAGTAATGCAAATACATTCAGCATCACTAATGCTGGTTGCCCTTGCTGGAGTGTAGTCAGTCACCCAGGTTACACATGTTGCTGGTCTCAGAAAGCTGTTTGGTATTGCTCTGGTGATTTTACATTTGCATTAGATGGAAAGGGGGTGTTATTTTTTTATGCAGACACAGACTCTTAGCACACAACCAGCTGCTTATCCTATGGAATCATGCACAGTATTCACAACCGAGTGGGGTTTGAGGTTGCAGTCAGTAATGCAAATACATTCAGCTTCACTAAGGCTGGTTGCCCTTGCTGGAGTGTACTCAGTCACCCAGGTTACACATGTTGCTGGTCTGAAAATGTTGTTTGGACATGTGCTTTTTAAAAAATCTAAAAAGTGGATTCATAATGTGTCAGACTGTAAAAGTACTTATCATTTGCCAAAAAAAAGAGTAGTAAGTGTGCTTTCAAATTGGCAAAGAAATTTTGTTTTTTGACTAATATGAAAACATGACTCTGTGTGCAAAGAGGAATTACAGGCAGAGATTTATTGCGTATTGCTCTGGTGATTTTACATTTGCATTAGATGTAAAGGGGGAGCTATTTTTTGTGTGCAGAAGCAGACTCTTAGCACACAGCCAGCTGCTTATCCTGTGGAATCATGCACAGTATTCACAACCGAGTGGGGTTGGAGATTGCAGTCAGTAATGCAAATACATTCAGCATCACTAAGGCTGGTTGCACCTTGCTGGAGTGTAGTCAGTCACCCAGGTTACACATGTTGCTGGTCTGAAAAAGCAGTTTGGACATGTGCTTTTTTAAGAATCTGAAAAGTGGATTTAAAATGTGTCAGACTGTAAAAGTATTTATCACTTGCCAAAAAAAAAGAGTAGTAAGTGTGGTTTCAAATTGGCAAAGAAATTACGTTTTCAGACTAATATGAAAACATGACTCTGTGTGCAAAGAGGAATTACAGGCAGAGATGTATTGCGTTATGCTCTGGTAATTTTACAGTTGCATTAGTAGGAAAGGGGGAGCTATTTTTTTATGCAGAAGCAGACTTTTAGCACACACCCAGCTGCTTATCCTGTGGAATTATGCACAGTATTCACAACTGAGTGGGGTTTGAGGTTGCACTTAATAATGCAAATAAAAACATGTAAAATAATATGGACTATGTTTTCACCATAAATTAAGGTGTAGTGGTATAAATGAGGAATACTTTTAGGGTTTGAGGTTGCAGTCAGTAATGCAAATACATTGAGCATCAGTAAGGCTGGTTGCCCTTGCTGGAGTGTAGTCAGTCACCCAGGTTACACATGTTGCTGGTCTCAGAAATCTGTTTGGTATTGCTCTGGTGATTTTACATTTGCATTAGATGGAAAGGGGGAGCTATTTTTTTATGCAGAAGCAGACTCTTAGCACACACCCAGCTGCTTATCCTGTGGAATCATGCACAGTATTCACAACCGAGTTGGGTTTGAGGTTGCAGTCAGTAATGCAAATACATTCAGCATCACTAAGGCTGGTTGCCCTTGCTGGAGTGTAGTCAGTCACCCAGGTTACACATGGTGCTGGTCTCAAAAAGCAGTTTGGACATGTGCTTTTATCAGAATCTGAAAAGTGGATTCAAAATGTGTCAGACTGTAAAAGTACTTATTACTTGCCAAAAAAGTAGTAGAATGTGTGCTTTCCAATTGGCAAAGAAATTTCGTTTTCTGCCTAATTTCAAAGCATGACTCTGTGTGCACACAGGAATTGTTTTTAGATATTTAATTTGTGAATGTGTTATTGTGATTTTCACTTCTAGGAAAGGGGTACTTAGTATTTTAAGATTTGAAAAGATCATAAAAAATGTAGTAATATATTTAAATATAAAAAAGGAATTTTTTTTTAGTTTTTTTCAGATATTGCTGAAGAGCAGTGAACAAAATTTAAGATGCCTACAAAATCCAGAGTAACGAAAAACCACAAAAAAAAACTATATTTGAAGACAACTGGAGGACCTAAGTTAATTGGAGATGCTCATGTTGGGAAAAAGAGAAAGTCTTCTGGTAAGCAGACAAAAGATTTTTTAAAGAACATCTTCAAAAAAAGGAAAAATGTACAAAATGTCTGTACTGGAAAGAATGTTTTCAATAGAAAAGAACAGGAAAAAATTGAGAATTTAGTTAATGCAAATATACCTTCTGCAATAACAAAGATTAACTTAAACAGAAAAACAGCGTTTAAAGAGATACGTAGAAAAATGTTTCAGAGAAGAGTTATGTCCAATTTGATAAAGGATGTGAAGAAATATAAGAAAAAGGCAAAATATTACAAGAGAAAAAAAGAAATTGAAGCCATTGCAGCAAAGGCATTAGAATTAAAAAGGAAACTATTCATTTTAATTTTGAATAGGATGCGTACATTAGATAAAATGGTTAATGTACTGAAATCACAAAGCAAAAGGAAAAGAGTAGTGAAAAGAACAAACTTTTGTAAAGTGTTTTTAGGAGAATGGATGCATAGTTCAAGTAGTGAACCTTTTTTTAATGAAGAGAGTTATTTTCAAAGTATTAGTTTGCTGCATGCAGTTGACACCAGAGGTCGTGCTTACGAAGTGAAAAATGGTTGTATAATGGAGAAGGAGAAAATGGTTCCAAGAGATGAGGTACAAGTGATGGCGGATGAGGCTATGGGTAGACCCAGTGTACACTTGGAATTGTAGTAGTATTTGCACTGTGCGTCAGGAATCTATTGATAAATTTCGTGAGTTTCTAGGAGAATATAGTAAAAAAAGTGTAAAACAGAAGATTAAGGTGCTTCAAAGTCTAGATCCATGCAGAGTGAGAGAGAATACTGGTTTGCAGGGTCATTCTCTGGCTTGTCTATCTAAAAAAGTGTGTAAAAGTGTTTTTCATCATTTTAGGATGCTGGCTGTTCATCATACTGAAATGAGAAAGTTTGTGAGACGGTTGTATTTTGCTAAAAGTCCAGCAATAAAGTTAGATGAATTGAATAGGGCTCTGTTCCGTGGATCGGTATCAGATGTAGAGAAGGTTGTTGATGAAATTCAGTTTTGTTACTTTGGTTCTGAACAAGACAGTGCAGAAAAGGACACAGTAAATGAGGAAGAAGTGGAAGAGAATGTAGAACCCTCTGTAAGTAAGACATTTAATGATCACATAACAAAATTTTAAATAATCTCTAATGAAAGACCAAATATTACTTGTATTTGTTGCCGCAGAACTCATTATAGAAAACAAACCAGGTATGTTGATCTCTACAGAAAAAGTGAAAATGAAGATAATTATAAGTGGAAGGATTTTGCCACATATATATTTCTTGAAAATTGTTTTGAATTGGGTGAAGTTCAGCGTATTTGTAAATACTGTTACAACAAATTAGAAGAAAATAGAATGCCGACCAGAGCTGTACATAATAATTTAGAATTGGATGCTATTCCTGCCGAACTTTCTGAATTAAATACATATGAGTCTATACTTATTCAATGTGTTCATCCGTTCCAGACCATAGTACGTATGGAGCCCAAAACTGGTAAATTACCTCCTTCAGATTTACTGAGAGGTTTAAAAGGAAGAGTGGTGTATTTGCCCTTGGATTTGAAAAAAAATATGGAAACTATTGATGCAGATACTTTGGAAAGTGAACCATTAGTTATTCTGGTTAATGGTGTACCTACAAAGAATAAGAAGATTTGGCAAGAGCTGGTGGATGTACGAAAAGTACAAAGAGCAAATTTGTATTTGCAAAAAAAATAATGAATGGTATGAATCAATTTATATAGAAGAAGAAGAAGAAGAAGATTTACAAGAAGACACAGAAACACCAACTGGTCAAATTGAAAAAGTGGACAAGTCAAAGGAAGAAGAAATTTATGAACATTTTAGCATACATCCTCTTCATTCAAAAGAAGTTATGGGAGACACTATTGATCTGTTTCAGATGAAGAAAGCAAAAGGAACTCCCGTGAGTGTATGGGAGGAGAGCTTGGAAGCTCGATGTTTTCCCCAGCTGTTTCCTACAGGAAAAGGAGGACGATACGATGAACGTCCAGAACAGATTCCAGCTTCTGAGTATCGAACTACAAGACTATATGCAGAAGATCCCAGATTTCGACAAAGTATTCCTTATTTGTTCCATCTTTTATTTGAAAGCGACTTGTCTGCATTGTCTTATGCAGTAAATCACATTTTAAAAAGTGGAGTACATTTACAAAATGTGTCTGCTAAGGATTTTATGGAGAAAGTGCAGCACCGAGATGATCATTTGGAAACACAACTGATCAATATGATGGCTTGTCAGCGTGGGACAAATGAATATTGGTACCGACGCCATGGTGAATTAAAATGCATGTTACGGAATTTAGGAACACCAACATGGTTCCTTACCCTAAGCTGTGCTGAGTACGCTTGGGATGATTTACTGGATTTTCTACGAGAGGCAAATTCAAACATTAAAAACATCGAATACAAGACAGCTGGAGAACTGTGCTCATTGGATCCGGTTAATGTTTGCAGATATTTCAATCATAGATTTGAGGCTATGATGTCCTTCATCTGCAATAAAAAAAATCCACCTCTTGGAGAAGTAGAGCATTTCTTTTGGAGAAAAGAGTACCAGGCAAGAGGTGCTCCTCATATTCATATGCTGTTGTGGATCAAGGATGCCCCAAAGTTTGGAACAGATACTGATGAAGCAGTGTTATCTTTCATTGAAGAATATGCAACATGTGCTATACCAAAAAGCACAGAAGAGAAAAAGTTAAAGGGGCAAGTTTTACGTTTCCAAAGTCATCGGTGTGGAAAATACTGTCGACGGAAATACAAGAGCAAAGATAAATACTACACTAAATGTCAATTTGGATTTCCTAGACCTGTTCTTTCAAATGGAAGAGTAAACAGTTTTATGTCATCTGTGAGACATACTATTACAAGAAAATCACCTAAGAATACCTACAACCTTAAAAGAAAAGAAGAATCAAAAAATATAAATGACTACAACCCAGTCATTTTATCCATGTGGAATGCTAACATGGATATACAGTATGTAGCTGACAATTCCATTGCTGTTGCTCGATATGTAACGTCTTACATTACTATCAGTAAAAACTGAATTGAAGGAAATGTGGGAAGAGATTTCTCACGAGAAGACTGTCAGTAAGAAGCTGTACAGTTTCAGTTTAAAGATGTTATCGCATAGAGAAATTGGATCCTACGAATGTTCAGATAGGTTATCTTCTTCAAGTCTCTACTCGAAATCAAGAAGAATAATTTGGGCAAGTTTAGGCCTTGCAGCAATGAGAAATCGGGTACTGAAATCTGTTGGAGAAATTGAATATTTGGCCGAGAATGACCCAGAAAGTACAGATATTTTGAAATCAAACATGTTGGACACATATTATCCCAAGAGAAGTCATCATCGGGAGAGCATGTGTCTCTATGAAGTGCTGCAGAACTACATTTATTCACGGAAAGCCGCAGAAGACATCAACAATGGGAAATATAAAGTCATTGGTGAGGAAGGATGTTTGGTGAAGCAAACAAAAGGAAGTTTGATAAATCACAGGAGGCTCAGTTGCGACACTACTGAGAAAAAGGAATTTTAATACTTGGCTCTTTTACAGCTGTTTAAACCATGGCGTACAGAGGATGAACTACTGGGAGAATTTCAAAGCTATGAAGATTCCTTTAATGCTTGCAAAGACAGCATACAATGCAGTACATTCACAACTTATGTGCAAATGTTAAATGAAGAAATTGAACAGGAAACTACAATTGCAGCTGAAGTAGCTAGAGACAGTTCTCAAGACAGCCAAAGTTCAGGAACACTCAGTCAAGATCCCCTAGGACAACCAATCGTTGAAAATGAAGCTGCAAGAGCCATGAATGAAGTGGAAACGGCTATGAATCAAGCTCAAGAAGAATTTATAGACTTACCAAATTTGGAAAGACAACTGAATGAAGAGCAGCAACAAATTTATGAAGAGATCAGAAACAAAATTGATCACGGATTACTACATGAAAAAAAAGAGTGCTCATGCACATCATTTCATTCAATCAGGATGTATGTAAGCGGACAAGCTGGAACTGGAAAAAGTTTCTTAATAAAAGTCATCAGAAGCTACCTACAGCAAAAAACGGATTCAACTTTGTCTTGTGTGGTTACTGCTCCAACTGGGTTAGCAGCATATAACATAAAAGGAATCACCTTACATCGTTTGCTAATGTTACCAGTGGAGCATGAGAACAAAATACAATACCACAAGCTAACTGGAGAAGCATGCTTGGAAGTTTCAAGAGTATTGAAGAAGATGCAAGTTCTCATTATTGATGAGGTGAGCATGGTATCAAACTTAATGCTTGCCTTTGTGCATTTAAGAATGCAGCAAACTCTAAGGACAGACTATGACGTGTTATTTGGTGGAAAACATGTCATAGTTTTTGGGGATCTTCTACAGCTTACTCCAGTTAAAGGACAACCAGTGTTTAATACTGTGACACATGAAGACACAAAGAAGTCATTGGGAAGCATCGGTAATGCAAATATTTGGTCCTTCTTTGAGTACAAGGAACTTACTACTAATATGAGACAAGCAAACGATGAAGAATATGGAAGTATTCTGAAAGATATCAGAATTGGACTACTCACTGAAGCTGGCACAAAAGCATTACAGAGTCGGTTGCTACATAATTTATTTCCAAAGGAAGAAATAGTTGCAGAGAAGATATACAAGAACATTGCAGAAAAGAAAAGTGTCATCTGCTTAATGCCAACTCTACGTGAATGCTCAATATTCAATGAGGAGCTTTTGAAATTGGAAAAGGAAGATATCAGGAAATTAGAAGCAGTGGACAAAATTCAGGATGGAAGAATTACTATCACATTAACAGGCAAACTGAAAAATAAATTGGATTCACTAGAGAAGAACATTTCCAAAACTGCTGGATTAGAAAAAAATCTATATGTTTGCATGAACTGTAGAGTATTTTTAAGGAGAAATTTGGATGTTGAAAAAGGTTTAGTTAATGGAGCTATGGGAAGAGTTGTGGGTTTTATTAATTATCAGAAAAAAGATGGAATTGAATGTTTAAAAATAAAATTTGATCAGATAGAAGAAGTTATAGACATTTGTCGTTGTACAGTTCGTTTTATGCTTGTGAAAGACTTATATGTACAAAGGAAACAGTTTCCGTTTTCTCTAGCATATGCTGTAACTATTCACAAGTCTCAAGGATTGACTGTAGATTGTGCATTTGTAAACATTGGTTCAACTGTGTTCAAAGAAGGTATGGCTTATGTAGCTTTGTCACGAGTGAAAACATTATCTGGCCTATTCATGATAGACTTTGATGATTCAAAAGTTAGTGCAGATACAAACTGTGTAAAGGAGTATAATAGATTAAGAAGAACCTATGCTCCTCATTTAGGTCAGTATCCTGTGTTAGAGAAACGTGTAGTTTCTCGTAAAAGGAGAAATGAGAATATCTGTAATGAGGATGTAGAGAGGAGGAAAAAAAAGAGGAGTGATGTAATTGCAAGCAAAAAGAAAAAGGAAAATGAAGAAGAGGTTGTAGGATGTCATTTTGAAAATAGCTCTGGTGTCAACTGCTACGCTAATGTAGTGCTGAATGTTGCATTTTATCTGGAAAGTTTGCAAGAGCAGATAATAGTAAACCAGAGTGCCGTTCATGGTAGGAGTTTGAGACTGTTTTTATTCTCAAGTGCTTTTAACTGAGGGATCTATTGAGTGCTGAGGAACGGAGGAGCCGCCTGAACCCCTATTGGTGACTGTCATCCGAGGAAGCGAGTGAATGCGGGACTGCGAGGACCAGCAGCCCCGCGATTGAACACAGCTGTGTCCTCTTCCCGTACTCCCGCCCTCCCGCCCTGACGCTATAACACTCCTCACGGCCGCCGCTTCGCGGGTGCCGTTCATGGTAGGAGTTTGAGACTGTTTTTATTCTCAAGTGCTTTTAACTGAGGGATCTATTGAGTGCTGAGGAACGGAGGAGCCGCCTGAACCCCTATTGGTGACTGTCATCCGAGGAAGCGAGTGAATGCGGGACTGCGAAGACCAGCAGCCCCGCGATTGAACACAGCTGTGTCCTCTTCCCGTACTCCCGCCCTCCCGCCCTGACGCTATAACACTCCTCACGGCCCCCGCTTCGCGGGACGCGTGCGGGCACGCGCCGGGCGAAGCCCGGGCCAAGGGCGGGCCCGTCTGATCCCGTCCGAGAACGTTCAAGAACGGAACGGGACCCTTCTCTAACACCTGTTGCTTGCAGTTTATGATGCTCGGTAAGTGCAAGCTATTTACCGCACATTTGTAACCTAGTGGGTCTTTGCCTAAAGACGTTGCAACTATATGCCAAAGATGGATAAAACGCAGAAAAGGGACGGTCCTATTTTGCATTCGACTGGGGGCGCACTAATGGGAACATTGGATAATTTCTTGGTGAGAGTGCAATCAGTCCTTGCTAAGGACATTGAATTAACTGAAAAAAGATTATCATTAGACATTCTCTGTGACAAGCGGTCCTCTTTGGGGAATATGGCTAATTCAAGATCACCTCCATGTGGCCAGCCCGTAAGATTGGATTCCTCGAGTCCAGTGTCTCCAGTGATGGATGAACAAACTAATGAGTCAATGATTTGCCCCACGCCTCTGATTGAAATACTGGATGATAATGTTGACACTTCAAATATGGGTAATGGGGTCCCTACTTCCAAATCTTTGTCAAGTATTAAGACCCGCTCAACCAGCATCTTAAATGCGGCTTCCGGCCAGCAACAACCAGCCATTACCCTGAAAAAAAACTGTAGGGGTAACCAAAAGAAAGTCGCTGTGAAGAACGTTAACACCAAGGCTGGTCAATCCCTCGTCTCTGTCTCAAAGAAGGTTCCACCCCCACACCCCAAGCCTCTAACAACTGAAACAAGGGCACACCCATTACCACCACTGGGGTTGTCAGATGTGGAAGTAACAGACACAGCATGCTTTTGGGATAAAATGGAAAGTATTGTTAAGAAATTATGTGACCCCATCTATGAAAGGTTAGGTTCTATTGAAAGTAGACTTGTATGTATGGAACTTTCACTTGCATCGGGTCATTCCCGGGGTGGCAAACAAGGCCAGAGCTCGTTAAAAGAGCACTCTGGCACAACATGTCACCGGATTGAGACCAAATCCACTGCCAGTAATTTGATTAATTCTGCACCAGATAATCGATCTATCCCCCAGGAGTCTAATCCTACTTCAGCAGTGGACACTCGGGTAGTAGTTGAACATCTCTCCCCACACCCGACACCAAGTAGTCCTAGGGAAAGTAGAGCAAGAACTGACAGGCAGCCTCCAATCATTCAGCCTGTAGTACAGGCCTCTCCAGGCCTAATTGAGCTACATTTACCCCCTGAAGCTGCCCCCTATGTGGTGATTTTAACTGGGGTTCCCAATCTGGCAAATGGAGCAAGGGAATCCTATTGGGATCTAAAGAATAAATGTACACACTGGCTTAATGCCAAACGACCACTGCCGGCCCATATGCGTGCTGAGATCTTATACGCTAGGCGTGTAAATTGGGTGGGCAGAAGCACTAAGTCATTTAAGGGGGATTGTGTTGTTATTAATTTTAGGGATAGGCGGTGTGTGGAATATATCTGCTCTTGGCCCCAAAAGGATCCTTCGGCTCTGATATGTACAATGCCACTGTCTTACTTCTATGTACCTAAGTCTCAGCCTTTAGGTGGGATTTCACGCAGGGGCCCCTTGACAAATGGAACCTTTCTTGAGGACATAAGATCCATCAACAGATTTGATGTACTCTCTGGGTTAGCGGACTGCGACTGACTGATTGATGGTAGAATACACTCCAATGATGCAATGCCACATGTATCCTTAGCGACATCAGGCAACTGTGAAAAATCAAATGTGGCTCTAATGGCAGATGAGGGTATGTGTGATAGTGATCCGCCTAATGGTAGAGATGTTAATATATCCCTTGACCAAGTAAATATGACTGGGACTAGAGAACAAGGCATCCATGCTGAACGTCAAAACGAATTTTCAGGTATTGATCCCATCCCTTGCCTTGGGCAAAATATAGCCCCTTCCCCTATACTTACTATAGGGAGTATGGAAGGGGGACTTGTCTCTGCAGGTCATGTATTGTTTTTATCTTGGAATGTGGCGGGTATAAACTCTAAACTATCATCTCCCCTTTGGGTAGATTTTATCAGCAAGCATGACATCTGTCTTTTCCAAGAGACATGGTCATTAGACCCGGTGTTCATGTTGGGATATTTGAATTTTTTTGTTCCAGCAGAGAAAAAACCCAGGGGCCGGGCGTCAGGAGGCCTGATCATCTGGGTTAAACAGAATCTGGAATGTAAAGTTCAAACTACTCATATACAGAACGCTGACATATTGGGAATTAGGCTGACCAGTCCGCAAAATCTTAAAATTGACATATACAATGTATATGTAAGGGGTTTACCAGGCGGAAAAAAATCTGAGGTGATATCCGCATTAAATACCATTGTAGAATCCAGCCCCATTGATGTGCTCCCACTTATTGCGGGAGATTTTAACACGACTTTCGAGCCACTCGGGTCTCAAGACATGCTTCTGACAGAGGAAGAGGACGCAAAATGGGGTGTCCCACAGCTTGAGACAAAGACAGTCGGTAAGTGGACAGAGGCGGCCCTGTACCTGAAAGGGTTCTGCCTGGGCAACCAGCTGAGGGCGGCCAATGGCAGAACCAAATCAGATAGGATGTGCAACAAAACGTATGATAATGGCACTAGGGCAAGTAATATAGATTACCTCTTAGTCCATCTGAGGATGTGGCATACATTAGTGGATATGGTGGTCGAGACCAGGATTGAAAGCGACCACAATCCCCTAATAGCCGTGTTTGATTTGGGAATGGGAGCTAGTAAAGATCAAACTCCTGAAAAGATTGGCCCAGCTGTAGTTCTATCAAATAATGAACGCCACCTGAAATGGCGTAACGTAGTAGAACACCCAGATTTGTTAGGTAATATCGAGTCCTATGTTGAAGAGGCGCTGTCGTCAATTACGGTAGTAGGTAATTTAGGACAACACTTAGTAACATTTGAGGAAATTCATGGAAAATTAGTTGAAAAACTAAAATCATGTTTTTGCAGACCCCCTGTAGTACAAAAAGCCTCAAGTAGCAAACAGGAGGGTTGGTATAACGCCTCCTGTAAACAAGCCCGCACCGAGCTGGGACTTGCTCTAATATCAAAAGATCCAAATAAGATCAAATTTGCTCGTAATACCCATAAAAAAGTCCTATGGAAAGCAAAAAAGGATTGGAATGAATGTGAGTGGCAAGACCTAAAAGCAGCATGTGTTGATAAAGACCAGAAAAAATTCTGGAATATTTTTAAATGGAAAAAGGGCGAAATAGCTGATAGTCCCCAAAATCATGTCCCCCAGAGTTCTTGGGTAGACTTTTTCAAGTCTCAGTATTCGATAGGCCCTGAGGAAGCTAGTAAGCCTTATAAGGAGAGGCCGTTTTATGATACCCCTGTGTTTAGTGTCGGGGAGGTTGACATTGCGCTTGACAAGGTTACCCAGGGTCGTGCACCCGGCATGGATTGTATCCCGGCCGATGTATTTTTGTATAATAGAGCGAGGTGGTCATTATATATTATGCACCTAGCTAATGCCATAGCTCAGGGAATGGCGATCCCGTACTCGTGGAAAGGTGCAGAAATCGTCCCAATATACAAAAAAGGGGATAAATCGTTGGCTTGCAATTATAGACCCATTAGCTTGATAGATGCTTTACAAAAGATTTTGGGTAGGCTGGTCTTGGGCAAAATCCAGACCTGGATCGAATCCAGCAATGTACTGAGCCCATTACAGGCCGGGTTTCGCCCTAAAACCAGCACCATAGACCAGGTCTTCAGGTTCATTGTCCTCTATTGGAGGACAGTGGTTCTAGAAAAAGGGGTTTTGTACGCTGTGTTTGTCGACCTGCGGGCGGCCTTCGATTTGGTTCCACGTGATGAGCTGTGGCAAGTGTTGGAGGATTTGGGGATGGCGCCGGAGTTATTGGCATTGGTCGTCCGCTTACATGAGAGCAATTTTGCTCGGGTCCGGTGGAGAAGACAGGGCGAGGTAACTAAGTCTTTCCCCGTGGAGCGAGGAGTGCGGCAAGGATGTGTCTTGGCACCGACCTTGTTCTCACTCTTCGTGAATGGGGTGGCCGAGTTCCTCTCCCGTGTCCCCTCAGATGCTCCGGCAATGTCCGGAACGCGCATTCCTGTTCTCATGTTCGCGGACGACACGCTGCTGATTTCTAAAACTCCGAGTGGCCTACAGCTAACCCTCCGACGCTTTGAAGAATTCTGCTTGCTACGTGGCTTGGAAATAAACGTTTCCAAGACCAAGTTTATGGTCTTGAATGGCCCGAACCCGCGCAGATCGTACAAACCCTTTAGTAGTGTAATTGTCATGAATGGTTCTACCCTGGAACAGGTGGATGCTTTCACTTATTTGGGAGTAACATTACAGAAGAATATGCGCTGGAAAAGCCAAATAGACTTTTCTATTATGAAGTTCAAACAACAGACAGGTTTCCTTTTAAAAAGATTTAAAAACTCGCAGACCCAGCCTATAGCCCCACTCCTCGAGGTTTATACGATGAAGTTACGTAGCTCATCTCTATATGGTTCTGAGCTATGGGGATATGGAAATAACCCAAAACGGCTGAATGCTATGGAGAGCGAGTTTATAAGGAAAGTTGTTGGCGTACCACAAAGTACTCCCTTGCTACCTCTTTTCTGGGACCTTGGTTTGAAAACCCTACAAGATACCGCTAATTTGCGACCATTGCTGTATTGGCGTAGGATCTGGTCAACTGAGGAGCTAAAGCATTATGCGCTGGGCCTAAAAGAAATAATGGAGAAAGACCTCTTTCATAGAATAGACTGGTTGAGGTCCATCAAGATGTTACTTTATAGATTGGGATGGAACAACCTTTGGGATGATCCTCAAAATGCTGTTTTTCACCCAAAAGAAATTGTCAAAGCCAAGTACTGGGAATTTATTGCCATGGAATCTGCTGCAAAGGGGTGTACATCCCAGCTAACAGCTAGATATCTAGAGATTAAGGCTTACCCCAGACAGGAACTTTATTGGGATTTGATAGAAGCACCAATTGATCGCAAATTCTATTTTCAGTTTAGGATAGGTACTCTCCCTATCTGCTCATTTACTTTTAAATGGACTAAAGGGTCCCTGGAGAAATGCCCAAAATGCAGGGACATGATAGAATCTCTGAGCCATTTTGTTTTTTTCTGTCCTCTTTATGAGCTCCCACGAAAAAAATGGTTATTACCTGTCTGTCGGCTTTTAGGCACCCGAAGGCACGTAGAGGCACTAAGAATTTTGTGTTCAGATCCGAGCCCACTAATTGCAATTGCAATGGCAAAGTATATAAAGTGGGCCTGGATAATACGATCCAGACAGCCAAATATTAAAGCACCTAATGTAGTGGCGCTTGTTTGAAGTCATGTATCTATTCATTTTTTATTTTCTGACTCATCTGTCTAAACTAAACAAAATTGGAAAATTTCTTTAATCAATTGTCTCATTGGATATTAATGTTGTTTACTTAAACTGATGATTAGTACAGGAGTAAGCTAGAAAATAGTGTGCCTATGGAAATATGTCTTGTTTTGTTTTAACTTATGTTTTAACTCATGTGTATGTTGTTGGCTAATGTATGATACTTTCAAGACTTAATTGTCGAATAAAGTTTTTCAAATCGAAAAAAAAAAAAATCAGAGAAAAAGATTCTGTTCTGAGTTGAGTCTCCTTTTTCAAAAGCTGAGTAATGATAAAACTCAAATAGAAAGTGCTACTGAAATTAGAAAACTTTTAGATGTATGTTCAGGATGTACACAGTTTTCTCAAAATGTACAGCAAGACGCACAGGAATTCTTGTTGTATTTTCTTCAGGTACTGGAAGAAGAAGGGGTTCCCATTGAAAATATGTTTGGTCTGTCTTATAAATGGGAACATAGTTGTGAAAACTGTTTCAATACATGTGGCTCTAATGTTGATTCTGAAAGGTTTATTTATTTAACATTGCCAGAGAGTAAAACAGTCACTTTTGCTAAATTAGTTAAAGATGCTAATCATACCATGGAATGCAGTGAGTGTAAATCTGACATGTTTTCAACGTTAATTTTAAAGGAATACGGACAGTATGTAATTTTAATGATGCAACGATGTAGAGCTGATGGTTCAAAATTGGATACTTTAATAAAGAAGTTTACAGGACAGCAATTATCAATTTCAGGAAAAACTTTTGTAACAGTTGCAATAATTTTCCATGAAGGACCTACTGTTACTTCTGGACATTACACAGTTTATCTTAAATGTGAAGAAGGCTGGACAATGTGTAATGATTCACAATTGATTTTCAAGCAACGTTTGCCTTTTGATTTAGCAAATTCCTATCTAATCTTCCTGAAACCTAAATTTTAGAGAAACTTGGCAAGATCTGTACAAAATAATTTTACCATTTTATTGGATTACTATTGGAATTTTCAAATTTAAAGATTTTTAAAATTATCATTTGGCCTAAAGGAAAGGTAACCAATTGTATTGTGGACTTATATAATTCTTAATTAATGTTTCGGAAAACAACATTTTAGAGAGAATCGGTTACTTCTGTACAATTTAAATTTTTGTATTTTATTGGATTACCGTTGGAAATTTAATCAAAAAAGATTTTTAAAATTACCATTTGGCCTAAAGGAAAGGTATCCAATTGTATTGTGGACTTAATTAAATCCTAATTAATCTTTCGGAAACCAAAATTTTAGAGAGAATCGGTAACATCTGTACAATTTAAATTTTGGAATTTTATTGGATTATCGTTGGAAATTTAATCAAAAATTAATTTCAAAAATTAACATTTGGCCTAAAAGAAAGGAAACTAGATGTATTGTGGATTTATTTGAGATATATTATTTTTGTGATTATGCTTCTGTAAGAAAATTGTCAGACGGTATTTTTTAGAAATAGTTTGTTATTAGATGATATTTTTAATGAATAATATTTTGCATTTTGATAATGTTATGTTTAACTGAGAAGAGATTCTGGGCTTTTTTTAAACAATCTTTGAGATTGTTATTTTTTTTTTGCCCGATGTTAAGTGATGAATGCAATTGCTTTCACGATTTATAGTGAAATGCAATATATTCTGAAAACAGCAAAAAAAAGGCAAAAAATTGTTTTTGGAAAATATGTAAATATGTGTACTGTATTATAAAATGTTTTATTAAATATTAATACTTTTTTCTTTTTTTTCAGATTGAGATAGAAAATTTTCAAAAACTTGAACCATTTTTAAAGCAATTAAAATTAAATTTTAATTAATAAATAATTTTTTGAGTGGGTATGGTAAGTCAAAAATTTCATGGTCCCTTTTTTCCACTTCTCCACAATCACATTTTCAGTTTTTTATTGTAGTCTCTCAAGGACCTTGTAATGTGATAATTGATTTTTAGTGGTTTTTAAAAAAAAAAAAAAAAAAATACGCGTACCGTACGCGTACGGTAAAAAAAAAATAAAAAAAAGTTTAAAAAAATATATTAAAAAAAGTTGAAAGGTAAGGTTGGCTCTTAAAAGAGCCGTTGTGTTCATGCAGGGACAGAGGAAAGAAAGAATGGGAATATTATTCGGTACGACAAATGTGCTGATCTATTAAATTGTTCACTAGGGCAACACTGGTCTCCCTATGACAAATTAGATCATGACAAGTGGCGCACCGAATTAAAACCCTCGCAAACCGATGGTTGGTTTCCAGAGGACCAGAAAAAGGAGATGCTCCCCCCACAGATGAAGGGCTCAGCTGACCTGCCGAAGATGGACTCGGCCCTGCAGATGATGGACCAGGCTGAGCTGCTGTGGATGTGCTTGGTTGACTTACTGAAGGGTTACCTTCAGTATGTCGAGCATATGTCCTACCGTGTACATCATGAAGGTGTCTCAACATGGTGTGATTCCCGAAGGAATACTTCTTGTTGGGATTCCCTCTTGAAAGTACACGGTCACAAAGCTTACAAGTCACTAAGGGTACATTTACCTTTTTCTTGCCCTCTGGAAAAGAAAAATACTCCCATATGAAAGAGCTCTTTTGTTTCCTCCTTCTCTGCCTCAAGGTAGTGCTGCTAGCCTCACTCTCAGAAGAGGTCTGCTGTTCTGCCATCGTATCACAAAGACAACTCAGCTCCTTCTCCTAAGGGATCACAAGCAGAAATGAGGGGAATGGGTGTGGTGTAGGAGAGTTCTAGAACTGAAAGTACTTTAAACCAATCAAAAGTTTTGTTTCTTGATCACATGACCTACTGTGCGCGTACGTTACGCTTACGGTGCGCTTACGGAGCGCTTACGGCAAAAGTACGCATGCGCGTAAAAAAGACACGCGCACGCGCGCATGCGCAAAACAGGCACGCCCCTTCACTTCCGCGTAACATGCGCGTGCAGCGTACGCGTTACGTGCTGCGCACGCGTGACGTACGTCTACGCAAATTGCGTAAATGAACGCAAGCAGCGTAGAAATCTAACGTTATAAAAGCAAGACGTGCGCTTACCGTACGCGCACGTTAAAAAAATACTAAAAAAAAAAAAAAAAGGGGGAAAAAAACCCACTATGTTATACTAATAAATCTAACCTGTTTAGTTTAAAAAAATGGTAAAAATAAAAAATATATTGTAGATTTTTTAAAATTTAACCATAGTCTTTAAAAAATGATAGAAAATAAAAATAAAAATATGTAAAAAAAAATTTAAAAAAAAGGTAAATATAAGAATTAGCATTTAAAAAACCTTGCAAATTCACTGAAAAAACCATGGGTTTCACACACGTTATAGTTAGGAATTAGCATTTAAAAAACCTTAGAAATTCAATGAAAAAACCAAAGGTTTCACACATGTTATAGTTAGCTGGACATTTCACTCGTAAAAAACCAATGAAATTCCCCCGTTATAGTTAGTTCAGCTAACTATAACTCGCGCGCCCGCAATGCACTACTGATGACGTCACATATTACATCACTCATGACATGGTCACTGACATCACTCATGATATCACTGATGACATCTCAAATGACATCACTGATGACATCACTGATGACATCATCCTTGTGATAGAGTGGCAGACCTCCTCTTCCCCTAACATAACCTTTGATACACACATTCAAAGATAGAGACTAAAATTTTCAAAACAATGGACATACCAATACCAGTTACAACAACCTCTTCAGTAATTCTAAGAACCACATACACATCCACTCATTCACCAACAGTCCTATACAGTCACTCATACATGTACTCACTCATCATATGTACTCATACACCTATACATCCTGTTACACAATGCCACTCATCCATAGAGTTACTCACACATACTCACTCATGCTAATAAAGAAACAAACATACATTTATTTGCATATACAGTTATACACACACCACCACACTTACTTCTACGGAAACTTACACATACTTAGTCTTATAAACAGTCACTTATAGAAACACATACTTATTCATACAGGAACTCTTTCAATCTCTCACTCTCACATATACTCACTTATATACACCAATAGTCACATATACTAGTTTAATAGATATGTAGTTACTCATAAAGATACTATTGAGACAGTCATTCACTCACTAACACACCCATACACACACTCATCCACCCATACAGTCCTGCACACATGCTGTCTTCAACACATACAAAGAGTGAATCACTCATTCATGCACCTATGCACTACGTAATACCCCCCACCGAACCATGCAGACACTCAGACTGATACTCAAAAAAACAACTAATAACCTATATAGAAACCCATGAAGCTAATCACCAACCCATGCAGCCACTTATACACAAAGTGAGAGACTGATACAGATATTTTCATATTTAAACATTACTCAGTAAGCCATGTATTCACTATGATACACTTAATCAGTCAGTTACACAATAAATTTTTCAAAAACAAAGCATCCATTTAGACACTTATATACCCATTTATTCTTCCATTGACCTTGAGATATACATATATAAAACATATTTAATTTTCAGAAAAACACACATTCACTGGATGATGTCATCAGTGATGTCATCAGTAATGTCATTTGAGATGTCATCAGTGATGTCATGAGTGATGTCAGTGACCATGTCATGAGTGATGTAATATGTGACGTCATCAGTAGTGCATTGCGGGCGCGCGAGTTATAGTTAGCTGAACTAACTATAACGGGGGAATTTCATTGGTTTTTTACGAGTGAAATGTCCAGCTAACTATAACATGTGTGAAACCTTTGGTTTTTTCATTTAATTTCTAAGGTTTTTAAATGCTAATTCCTAACTATAACGTGTGTGAAACCTTTGGTTTTTTCATTGAATATATATATGTATACATACAAATTATGAAACCTTACCTGGCTTTCCCAATTCACAGCTGGAACTAGACAGTGACAGAGTGGTTGTGGTACCTTGGATGATTTGAATTCAAGGTAGTATGCCTCGCCCATTCGTTGATGGTAGTGTATTATTACTTAATATGTGATATAACATGAAAAGTACATATTACACTGCCTGATGAGATATGCAACAAAAATATATATTTGCAGAAATGTTATGAATTTCAATGTTGCACATTATTTCATTTTCATTTCATTATATTTAGCATTTTATTTATTTGTTACTAATTTATAGGATGAAACGTACCTTCTGTAAATAGTATTTTTTCAGTGTCTACACTGAGTTGAGATGACTCAAGAGGTATTTAAGGGCAAAAAAAAGGCGGGCTCACTATGTGTACAAGGTGGTAGATATCACCGAAACGCGTCATCCTGTGTCAGTTTCTGCCATGAAATACACATCTTTTTCAGCATTCCATGTTGCCGGTGCCTGCTTTTGGAGAATGAGGGGCAGAAACGCCTTCGATAATTCTTGATATTACCAGTCTTTATACTAGTATCTCACATGAGGATCGGATAGAAGCTGTTAAATATGTTTTGAAAAGTATATCTTTGAAGTATTACCAACATAATCTGATGATTTTAGATCTCATTAGGTTTTGCTTGTATGAAAACATTTTTGTATCTGGGGACAATTCTACAGACAGAAGCGGGGGACTGACATGGGCACCTACTTTGCCCCTAGCTAGGCAAATCTGTCAATTGGTTGGTAGGAGAGGCAGGTGGACTGGACAGATGACCTTGGGAAGTATTTTAAGCATCTAATATTAAGGTTGCCACATATGGATGACTTATTTGTCATCTCGAAGGATGACTGGGACAAAGTAAAACAGTACATTCCCTTTTGAACCACAATGATTTGAATTTATGGTTCACAGCGCACACGAGCAGATATGAATTCCTTTCCTTGGCTTAACTTTACGCATTAGTGAAGTACCATCAAAAGCACTCTATATAGAAAACCCACTGTGGGAAACAGCATACCACCTGGGACAAGTAATCATGCTAAAAAATTAAAGTGGAGCATCCTCTATGGGGAATTGCTCTAGGCCAAATGCAAATATAGTAATACTAAGGATTTCAATAGGGTCCAGGAGGAATTAACTGAGGGATTTAACAACAGAGGGTACTGAAAATCGGTATTGTAGTCAGCTACAGAAAGAGTTAAACAAAACTCACATCAGGAACTATTGAAAGATAAGGTCAAAATCACAGAAGAGCAAAAGGACAGATTTGTAATTGATTTTTCAGGAGACAGACCAGTAATGTGTAAGATATTACAAAAGAAATGGCACATATTGAGATCTGATAATGTAATTGGGCACAGTGTGAGTAAGTGAATGAGTGGGTGTATAGGTGAGTGAGTGGCTGTTTGAGTGGCTGGTTAAGTGAACTGGTGTGAGAGTGTCTGTATTGGAGAGTGTGTGAGTAGTTGTATGAGTGTGTGAGTAGGTGTGTAACCGGTTGTATGGATGTGTGAATGGGGATATAAGTGATTGTGTGGATGTGTGAGCTGATGTGTTACTAGTTGTATTGGTAAGTGTATAGCTGTGTTAAGAGGCCGTATGGGTGCGTGAATGGCTGCATGTGTCTTGTATGGTTGAATAAGTGGGTGTGTAAGTAGCTGTATGGTTTAATGTGTGGCTGGGTGAGTTGTATGGGCGAGGGAGTGTTGGGTGACTAACTGTATGGGTGAGTGAGTAGCTGTGTGAGTGTCTGTATAGGTGAGTGAGCGGGTGTGTGAGTGGCTCTATTGTTGAGTGAGTAGGTGTGTGAGTAGTTGTATGAGTCTGTGAATGGATATGTAAGTAGTTGTGTGGGTATGTGAGTGGGTTTGTGAGAGATTACATGGGGGTGTGAGTGGGTGTGTGAGTTGTTCTGTGGATGATGTCATCAGTGATTTCATTTGAGATGTGATCAGTGACTACATCAGTGATGTCACTGACCATGTCATGAGTGATGTATTATGTGAGGTCATAAGCAGTGCATTGCCGGAGCGTAAGATATAGTTAGCTCAGGTAGCTATAGCTGCTGAATTTCTATGGTTTTGTGCGTGTATAATCTGAGCCTATCATAACATACCTGTAACCTTTGTTTATTTCATTTAATGTCTAAGGTTTTTTAATTGTATTTCCTAACTCTAATATCCCTGTAACCTTTGGTTTTTCAAAATTTATTTTCTAAAGCATAACAACCATGTAACCTTTGAATATTTCAGAAATGTTCTAATGTTTTTTAAGTTCATAGCTTGTAACTGTGGTATTTCATTTTTTTAGATCTTTTAACATATATTTAAAGATAATATGTACATATTATAAGATGGTTATGCAATTTACATTTTTCCTGGATATATTTTTACTTTTTTGGTTATTTAAATTTGTAAAACAAAAATTACTTATACTTTTCCTTATTTTTGTACAGTGTTTTTTATTTTAAAATAATATTTGAAGAACTTTTGTTTTTCAAATGCAGACAATTTTGAAATATTTTGTGAGATATATGAAGTTTTTTAAAAATATTGGTTTTATTATATATTTTCCCCACAAATATTTAGGACTGCGGGAACTCCCCGGTACCGAACCCAAAACTGAACTGCAAGTACTGTATGGCTTTCTATTCCGGTCACGTGATCACAATGTATCTACGATTTCCAATCTGCAGATTCACCCCAAATTTTAAAAATACATTTCTATATACATGGTTCACTATTTTGGTGTTTAAAGTTATTGTAGACAAATTTGAGGCCAGCAACTTTTGAGTATATATTTGTATATATGATTGCTCACACGGTTTATGTATTTTATGCCTTCCAAATCTGCCGAAGGGCACTGCGGATTTGCGTGATGACACATACGGACCACAGCGTTTTTTTAATGATACCCCATCCCGCAACTGCTATTTTTCGTTGGACAGTGAGGGAGAAGCACTTAGTTATTAGTAGCTGGTGTTTTGAAACTTTCCACCTGCTGTGAAGTGGTTTATCCAAATGACTGGAGCAATACTATCTATATAGCATATAGATCCTGTTGTTGTTGTGGAGGAGGAAGAACAGGATGCACCACTTACCAGAAAAGAATGGTCCATGAGAGAGAAACCACTGCTTATCCTTCTGTATCAGAAGCAAATCTGTCAGCACATTCCACCCCAGTTACAATAACAGTGACAGCTGTGTATCCTAATTTGGGGCACATGACTACCCACTGTTTGCGATGCCCAATGCCAATTGGCTTGAATACTACATCTGTGGAAGAATATTTGGATACAGTGAAAAATCATCCCTGCTAATTTGTTTTGATTATAGCATCCAAATTTGTTGACTTTAGTTTTCAGTTCGAAGTTATGTTAGTTTTCCTTCTGTTGTTTTATAACAGTTGTGCTTTTTGGGTACATAATTAAAAAACAAAACTAAAAACAGTTAAAGAAAGGGTTCTTTTTAGAACCACACCAACTCATGAAAAAAGAGCTGTGTTTGTCATTTTATTCCTTTACTGTATATATGGCGTATAAGTGTGTGTGTGGGTGTGTCAATATATGCATCAGTGTATGCCTAGGTGTGCATGAGTGTGTCCTGGGTGCCACAGTGTATGAATAAGTGTGTGTGTGTGTGTCTGTCTGTCTGTCTGTCTGTCTGTATATACATAAGTGTCTCAGTGTATGTATCAGAGTGTGCCTGATGTGTCAGTGTATGTATGAGTGTGTCCTGGGTGACTAACTGCAGGAATAATTGAGTGTGTGTGGGTGTGTCAGTTTATGAAATTTGTTTTTCTGGGTGTCTCAATGTGCTTGTGTGTTTCAGTGTATGTATGAATGGGTCCCTGGTTGTCTGAATGCATGAATGAGTGTGTGCCTGAGTGTGCTAGTATATGCATCAGTGTATGCCTGGGTGCCCCAGAGTATGTATGAGTGTGTACTGGGTAATTAACTGTATGAATAAGTGTGTGTGTGTGGGGCATCTTAGTGTATGGATGAATGTGTGTTTGGGTATGTCAATGTATGCATAAGTGCATGCTGGGGTGTGTCAGTATCTGTATCACTGTGTCCGTGGGTGTCTCAGTGTATGTGTCAGAGTGTGTTTGGGTATGTCAATGTATACGTAAGTGTGTGCTGGGGTGTGTCGGTATCTGTATCACTGTGTCCGTGGGTTTCTCTGTCTATGTGTCAGATTGTGCTTGGGTGTATCAGTGTGTCCCTGGGAGACTCACTGTATGAATTAGTATGTGTCTGGATGTTTCAGTCTATGTATCAGTGTATGACTGGGTATGTTAGTATCTGTATGAGTATCTGTATGAGTGTTATGTTAGGTTAAAATATTTGTAAAGTGCATGGCTGTACCGACAATGGAATGCCCCAGCGCTAAGCTAGCAAGGAGAAGTGTGTGCTTGAGTTTTGCAGTATATCTAACAATGTCTGACAATGTGGTATTGGATGTATTATAAAGCTTAATGAAGTAATTAGTCACCTACATAAGTGCAAACAAACTGTTTCATTGATCTGTGTAAAGAGAAAACAAATATAGAAGTTATTTTTACGTGTTATAAACTTGCACAGTAAAGTTGAAGTTTCTGCAACACAAATGTTTATGTTAAAAATAAAGCATTGCACAGCTGTAATACTGTAAAGGACTTAAACATTTCATTTAAACATTACATTTTTCTTATTTATGTTTTCAGCTCTCATACTTGTAAACCATAAATGATGTACCGTATAAAGATTCATCATTGAACAGTGGGGAAAAACAACCATGTAGATTATAGAAGAAAACCTCAGAACTGCACAGTATGTCACTATAAATAAGTGACACCATGCATTGCACGCTCTACAAATATTTAATCAAGTCTTTTGCCTACGGTTACTGAACTAATGTAAATAAACACATCTTAAAAATAACTTTTGTCTATTGAAGAGGAAGATTAGCGAGACGCTCTCGCCTCTCCTAGAGAGGTAGCAATCCCCAGGCATCTCCACCCTATACAACTTAAGGTACTCCACTGAGTATATTTTGATGCCAAGTTATTGTTCCGACTTAGGAGATGGCCAGATCCGCTCTGTCTTCGACACTGCAACCAAGTTGGCACTTTCATACACATATTATGGGAGTGTCCACGCATACAACACTAATGGGATGGAGTGACACACCAACTGTCTAGGGAATTTAACAAACCTCTGAGCCCCTCTTCCAAGCTTTGTCTCCTCAATATATGGGAAGCTACTGATCTTTCTCAAATGGAACAGGCATGGGCGGGAATGGGGTGGATGATTGCTAAGCGTAATATTGCACAGAAGTGGGGGCAGGACTCCAGCCCAAGGGACACGGACTGGGCGAAGGACATGGATGGTGCAATAATAGCTGAGAAAACAGTTTCTTAAGGGAAGGGGCTGCCCCAAGAAATGGGACTAAAAGTGGGGAAAGTGGAACAAATACCGGGGGGGACATATGTCTCTCCCAACAGTGGAAATGAGGCTTGAAACACGAGAACTAATGGCCCGCCCCATGAAAGCTGATGCGCCGTCTCTATAGGTGGTACAAATGTGGCTTATGACTAGACCTCAATAAGCATTCTAAGATGTTGGGTGGGACACTTATCCATTGAGAGTGGTAGTTACAATCGGGGGCCCCCCGAGGGAGGGGAACGGAGATAATGTTTTGTACACAGTATGTATTAATTTGATGCCAAATTATTGTTTTCTGCAATGGACAAGTCACCATGTCTGTACTGTAATTGAACCAATGCACTTCCTTAAAATAAAAACAGTAAAAAAAATAAAATAATAAATAAATAACTTGTAATCTTAGAAGTGGTACAATACTACAAATAAATATTAAGCACAGTTGAATTTTGGAGCCCGTTTTGAAGACATCACTCCGATAGGCCAAATGATGTCTTAAACACTGATGATCCATGTAAAAAAAATACTGTAAATCGCTTTTTAATACTAATCCTCCTTAGAACTTTGGTTGAAAAAACAAATGGTAAGAATTTGGTAGTTAGAAAGGAGATTTTGTTTACATTTAAGGTTGCTGTCATTGTATTCCATCCATCCAGTTTCACTCTTTAAATAGACAGTATAGTATCCAGATGTAATATTAAGTCCTTCGTGAAAGGAGATAGCCAAAGTATTATAAGTTCTTCCGGAAATTGATATTTGTCCATCGTTGAAGTTTATAGTTTTGGTTTCCAATGTAGAACCATCAGCTTTGCAGCACTGTAGCATTAATATAAGGTGTTTTCCACTTCTTAGTATATGCTATGTAGACATACTATCTGCTCTACAATTTGGGCAGGCAAATTTTGGTTAGCTATTGTGATCAATTTGTCAAAAGACACAGTTTTGGAATCCGGTAGTGTTAAGTACAGAAAACGCTTGTAATTGTTTTGAGTGGTGGAAGTAAAAGAGCAATTCTCATGCTCATGGTTCCACGTGTAACTCAGTACAAGTAAGTCATCAATACTGATTTGTTCTTCTTCTAAAACTCCAAGGTTGATCATTATAAATTCCTGTGCATCTTGTTGACTGTTGTGAGTAAATGCTGCTGACACACTACATATATTTACTCGAGCTCAAATGCACGATGCAGAATGTATTACAGTCCTATCACTATTTAAACGTTGCACCAAACCACACAGTGCAGAGCACAATCCCTTCTGTAGTTCTTGTTCAATTGCATGTATAAGATGTGGTAAATGAAAGAGTACATAAGAACAACATTTGCATAGCAGTTGACAACAGAAGGGTTTGATAACTGGTAACCTATGCTATATCTCTCATTCTTCAGTTTTTTTCTTCATGACACCTTCCTTGTTCTCCTTCTTTTCCTTCTTTTCAAGAACATCTGTCAATTCCTTTGCAAGCTTCGGGACAGATTATCCATTTCTCATAAATGGAATTCGGTCCTAAATGAAGAGTGTATACACTTCCTAACTGATTGTTCTCTTTGACACAACTTGAATCAGCACTATTTTTCCGATCATCAAAATCAACAAAAAACAAATCGGACAATTTTCTAACTCGAAACAATGCTACATATGACATTCCTTCTTTAAATACAGTACTATCAATATTAATAAAAGCTGCATCTACACTTAAACTTTGAGATTTATGGATAGTTACAGCACACTCTATAGAGATTGGGAATTGCTGCCACTGGACGCATAAGTCATTTACAAGCAAAAAACCTGCAACACATCTGCTTCACGCCATCAATCTGATTAAATGTTAGGGCTAAGTATTCAAACTCATCCCTATCTGGAAAATTAATAGAATTAATCAATTTAACCATAGCACCATTTACTAATTCTTCCTCAATATTTAAATTGCACCGCAAAATTAGTCTACAGTTTTTGCATATGCATAAACACTTTTCTAATCCTGCAGTCCTGAATACAGATTTCTTCAATGAATTGGGGTGATAGTGTAGCTACCTAGCCACACTATCATCCCCTGGTGTTCTATTTTGTCAATTGCAGTAATTTCTAAAATGTCTTCTTTCTCAGTTTTAATAATTGCTCCTTAAAATTGGAGCAATCTTGAAGTGTAAGCATTAAACAGACTATTGATTTCCCTTCTCTAATGAAATTGAACATTAACTGTGCTGCTGTGTTGTCACAGAAGAATAGTTTCTTGATAATTTGAATTTCTAAGATATGTTTCCCTTCTTTTGTCAGCATTCCTACTCTAATGTCTTTCAGAATATTTTCGTATTCCACATCAAATGCTTGATGCATATTCTTCAGTAGTTCCTCGTATTCAAAGTTTAGCCAAATGTTTACATTACCAATGCCTCCCAAAGAATTCCGAGTTTCATAATGGAGAAGTGCCTTGAAAACAAACTGTCCTTTGACGGGGTAAGTTGCAGTAGGTCAGCAAAGACAATTCAATGCTTTCCTCCAAACAGCACGTTATACTCTGTTTTTAAAAGCTAGTGCATTCTCAAGTGTACAAAGGCAAGCATTAAGTTTGATATAATGCTCACCTCATCGATGATTAAAAGCTTCAGTTTCTTCAGTGCTCTTGAGACTTCGTGACTGGTATTCCAGTTTATTGTCATGTTCAACAGGTAGCATAAGTAGTCAATGTGAAGTAATTCCTTAAATGTTGCATGCAGCCAATCGAATTGGTGCTGTTACTATGAAAGAAAAATGTGGTTCTGTAGTCCTCTGTAGGTAAATGGTGAGTACTTTAATTAACAAAACTTTTCCTGGTACCAGCTGGACCGCTGACATATAATAGTTTGGCTTAGATGATGAACATTCACATTCTTTCTTCTTGTGGAGGAATCCATGCTCTATTTTCTCTTTTCCCTCCATATTCATTGTTTACTGATCATAGTTCATTGCATTGCACTTTCCACCTCATTCATGGCTATTGCAACTTCATTTTCAATAATTGGTTGTCCAAAAGGATCTTGAGTCAGTGGTGCAGAGCTTTGGCTGCTTTGTGAACTCTCCTTAGCTATCTCAGCAGAAATAGTTTCTTCTTGTTTAATCTCATCATTTAACATTTGCAAATAGTTTGGAAAGACTGAACACTCAATGATGTTTTTCACACCACTGAAAGAATCTTCGTAGCAGTCATAGTCTCCAAGTAATTGTGATTCAGCACGCCACGCCTTGAAGAGGTGTAGAAGTGCCAAATAGAAAACTCTCTTCTGTCTGGAGTTTAGCACCTAAGAGGCTCATTACGATGGTGGAACGATCGCCACCGCTGGGCCGGCGGTGGCAATCATTCCGCCATCGTAATGAGATTTACTCACTGCCATATTAGGGTGGTGGTGGGTATCGCGGCGGACGCAAAGTCCGTCCCCCGCTTTACCGCCGGTGGCAATCATCACGATTGCCTGCCGGGCGGAGCAGGGGCACTAATATGGTGGCGGTGCCTAGCAGGCACCGTTTGCCATATTAGGTTGTGGGGACTGAAAGGCCTTTCCATGGAGGCATCGCCGCCATGGAAAGACTCGCAGGGATTGGGTCAAGGGGCCCGTTGCGGGTCCCCCTTGTGTCTGGAGGAGGTGAGGTGCACTTGGGGGGTACCTATGGTACCATCTACATTTTGCTGCACCAAGTGGCAGGCACCGTCTGGTGCCTGCCATGTGGTGCAGTGAAATGCCAGGCATGCGATTTTAACATCGCAGCGGGTGCTGCTGTCGGCAGCACCCGCCGCAATGTTAACGCAATGTTAAATTGCAGAATGCGACCTAATTCCTACCGCAGCATGTATAATTCGTACCGCTGCATGTCTGGAACTGGTCCCAACACCGCAGGGTTGGCGGGCAGACGCAGGTCCGTCCGGCATCCTAATGAGCCCCTAAGTTTTTTTGTGGTTAATTACATTTCCTTTTGTGTGTCTCTCCAAACAACCGTCACAACCAACTACTGCATATTTCGCTTTTCCTATGTTTTCTGTTACATTGCTTCTGTATCTGTAGTGTTGAAGTACTTCATGAAGGCACTTGTTTGCTAGAAGCTGAGTCCTTCTTGGACAGTATGTGTCTAACGTATTGGATTTCCCAATGGGTGTACTTTCCGGATCGAACGCTGCTAGATAATGAATTTCCGGGAAAGACTTCAACACTCTATGTTGCATGCCTGCTAGGCCTGGACATATCCAACTGATTCCCCTTGACTTCTAGTACAAACTGACTGAGCTCAACTGATCACTGCCTTTATAGGATGCGATCTCTCTATGGGAAAGAATTTTCAAGCTACAATTTCTTGGTTAGAGTCTTTTCTGCCGAAATCTCCTCCTTCATCTCAGTCTTCTTAGATTTGGTAATATACGAAGAGACATAATGAGCAACAGTGATGTAGTTGTCTGCAACAAATTGTACATCCATATTAACATTCCAAATTTTGAGAATCACAGGATTATAGTCATTAATATGCTGGAGGCATCTGTTTTTCTCAGGTTGTATGTGTTTTCATTGGAACGCCCTTCCCCTCCACCTCCGCACATCACACTCGCTTGCGGATTTCAGGAAGAGACTTAAGACCTAGCATTTTGACAAAGCCCCGCAACCTGGTGCCTGGATACCTTCACAGGTGATTGTTAGCGCTATACAAATACGGTTTGATAGACTGATTGATTGATACAAAGTACATCCAGTTATACTAAAAACACAGACAGCATTTCCAACTTTGAGAGCGGGATATCACCCAAGAAATGTTCCTGTCAATTAGAAAACATAACCATGAATGCTATAAAAGCTACTTATGTTACATTGCAATGCTAATATCTTCTGATGGGTGAATATCTTCTACAGTTCAGAATCTTGTCATAGTGTATTCCTAGAAAGTGTGCCGGTGTGGCAGATGTATCAATTGGTGTAAGGCCAATGGGCTGCCACAATGTATCTCTTGTGTTAGGTCCTAGCTCTAAAAGAGGAATTATTGGCTTTGTCAATGTTTATATGATTGACATTCACATGCAAACAAATACATTATGATGCATGAGCATGTAAGGCCAGCAATATTGCAATGTAATTTACATGAATGAAAACCTATTCCAATATAGCCACCAATAAGTAGGCATGGGTCGTGACCATGCACATATGTGTGTGTTATTATGCTGGTGTCATGCTGCACGATGGTGGCCACATTTTATTTACCAATCTAACATGGTGGATGGCCATTTTGGAAGAGTTAATTGAAAGAAAACAAGCATAGGCAACACCAAAAGGTCTGGTTATAATGGACCAACAATTGTAAACACAAGCATTCACAAATGCTGTTCGCATTCATTTTATGCACAAATGTTGTTTACCACATTAAAGCCTTTCCTACTAGCTTTGTTAATGCTGGGAAAAACAGCAAACAGTATTTATTTCTGGGCATGATGTGAACAGCAGAAAACGAAATGAATGTGCAAACATCATAGTTGAATTTTTTTTTCAAATTTAGATCAAGTCCTCCTGCATTCTAATGAAAGCACTTCCTGGAAGGCAGAATGATACATTGCCGGATAATAGCATGAGATAATAGACTAATACCCCTCTGGCTGGAGCCTAACTCCAAGCATATTTTAAAGAATTGCTAATAATATGTCATCTAGAGAGCTGGTCTGTCAAGTCAGACCTAAAGAAGGAAGCTGACTTTATCTAGAAGGGACATTATAAAGAAATATCTCTTCTGTGGTGTAGTTTGCCATTCACAGTCCTTGGGGGTCATTTGCAATATGTGGGAAGCTGTAAAATGCAGTGAAATGTGAGGAAAGTGGTTTTCAATAGACTTAATACTATTATGGTGCTAATTTTACACCAGTGATTGTGGAAAAAGAAACAGAAAGAAATGCTTGCGGACTTAGCTCTACATTTGTGTTAATACCATGATAACTGGTTGTGCTAACGGTATTAGCCACTATAACAGCAAAACATCCGGTATTCTGCACATAACTTCACTAGTGTGATGGTGCACATTTCTATGACGCCGCAATGAAGCAGAGTTCCACTGTACATACACAGAAGAATGTAGTCCTAAAAGTGCTTTTACCAATGCCCGGAATAAATATCTCTAACTTTTTTTTAGAGGTAAGCTTTTCAATGTTGCTATATGCCAATAAAGTCCTTCTAACTATGCCTGGGTGAAATTTTAATTTTGCTAGAGTACTCAGAGTAATTCTGGTAATTTTGCATTTACTCTTGTGGTGCAAAATTAATCGAAATTATGTGATTATGCCAGTTTGTGTAATTTTGTGGAATAAATTCCTTCCCAAAAGCGCAGGAACAGAGCAAACTATGGGGCATATCAACAAGGGCTTTATCTCTGCTTTTTTGGCTTTAAAAGCCAAAAAAGGAGAGATAAAACTAGCGCCCTATCAACAACAGGGTGCTAACATGCAAATTTGCATGTTAGCACCCTTTTACTCTACGCTTCCCCTTGCATCTCTAATGAGATGCAAAGGGGGCGTTCCAGAGTAAAATAATAGGAGAAATGTCGCTAAGCGACATTTCTCCTATTATCAAGAATATCGCTAACCCTGTTAGAGACAAAAAAAGCAGCGCTAACCGCGGTTAACGCTGCTTTTTTACGTCTGGTATTTTTCTGACTTAGCCATGATATCCTATGGAAGGAGGATATCATGGCTAAGTTTGCCTGTCCCTATCAACAAGGTAACGTGAGATTATCGCTGGGTTTCCAGCGATAATCTCACGTTAGCCTGTTAGCGTGAGGATTTTTATCGCTATTGAGATAAGCGTTGCTAATAGCACGCTATCTCAGCGATAAAAATTAACGCTAGCCGGCGATAATTATCCTAGTGCTAAGTGCGCTTAGAGATAATTATCGCCGGTTGTTGTTGATATGCCCCATTGTTATTTTCTTAGCGTAAAATTGATCCGTGGGTCAATGTTGAATGCAAAGGTGAATTTTGAGCTAAGAAAATAGCTCTAAATTCAGAGTCATGCTCCTCATATGGGGGCATATCCACAATAATCGGCGATAAATAAACGCAAAGCGCGCTCAGCGCTTTATTATTTATCGCTATCTAATTCTGGAATTTCTTGCCTGGTAACGCGTTATTAACAACGCGTTACTCCAGGGCGATAAAAATTCCAGAGATAGCAGAGAAATCACCGTTTTGCAGGGAACATCACTAATTTTCCAGCGATGCTCCCTGCAAAACGGCGATAACCTTGCTGATACGACCCACAGGGTCGTATCAGCATAATCCACCCCAATTTTAGGGATAGGTAAGTCTGCTTTTTAGCAGACGTTAGTTTTTGGAGAAAACAACGGTTTTCTCCAAAAACAAACGTGTGCTAAAATGCTGGGGCAGCCTTGTAAAAATCGCGATGTGAACATCAGCGATATTTACAAAGTTGTCCTGCCCAGTGACGCCCACTTTGCATCTCAATAGGGCGATAGTTTTATCTCCGCTTTTTTTACTTTAAAAGCCCTTGTAAATATGTCCCGTAGTTCCAAATACTGTTGCGTAACTTTGCTGTAATTTGGTTTAATTACGCTACTAAAAATCACATGAGCTTTGCTTACCTCTACTCATAACAATGTCCATCATATTACCTATAATCTCCTTCCTATAGTTCCCGATACTGGGGCATTGATAGCTGAAGGAGGGAGCCGGTGACAGAAATAAAAGGGATCACCAGTTAGACCCACATGGTTACCTTAGAAATAAGGAGTATCTGAAGGGTTCCCAATTTCTCCCAGTGTTTCACCATTAGGCTCCCCCTGCTTTCAGTAGGAAAAAATCTCTGAGTGAACGTTAAGGTGTAGTAAAGAGTTTGTAGGGTTCATTAGAGGTTACATTAAGGGGTACTAAGTCACTTTTAGCATTCAGGGAAGGGTAGTGTTAATGCGGAGTAAGATATTTTTGGGGTTCACTGAAGGGTAGTGTTAAGGGGTAGTGATGATTTTGGATGCAGGGATGACATCGTTAAGGGATGGCATTGGGTTTTTAGAGTTCAAGGAAGGGTAGTGTTATGGGATAGTTAGGGATTTTAGGGTAAAGGGATGGGTAGCATTAATGATAATAAGTGGTTTGTAGTGGAAGGGGATGAGTAACAGTAAGGGGTTTGTAGGGTTCAGGAAAGGATATCGTTAATGGGTAGTAAGAGTTTGTAGGGTTCAGGGAAGGGTAGCGTTAATAGCTAATGAGAGGCTTTTAGGTTCATGAAAGGGTAACATTAAGAAGAAGAAAAGGGTTTTACGGTTCCGGGAAGGGTAGTGTTAAGGAGTAGTATGGAGTTTTGGGGGTTTAGGGAAGGGTAGTGTTAGTAAGGGTTTTTTACAGTTTAGGGATGGTAGTGTTAATGGGTGGAAAGGCATTTCTAGAGGTCAGGGAAGTGTAGCATTAAGGGTAGAAAGGAGATTGTAGAGTTTAGCGGATGCTAGCTTTAAGGGGCGGTATGTAGAATATAGGATTTACAGTAAATTAAATACAGTATATGTAATGTCATTATTAAAAATAAAATATTAATTTAAAATGAATAATAAAATTAACGTTTGGGAGCCAAGGAGTTCAAAAAAATCTTTCCAGCCCATAATCCTTGAAACTAAAAATTAGAAAGAAATATTGGAAAGTTAAAGCGTAGATAGCTGAGACTTTAATAAATCAACACATTCGCCCTGACCGTTCTCCTTCCATCTGTGCTGCTGCCAGAGAAGAAGAAAATACCATCATTATCTAATTATCTAGAAGACATATATTATTGCAGTAGCATATGTGGCATACTGTTAACTTAAAGGTCAAGCTCTATCATATCATAATAGTGAGACCCGATAAAGGGCTCTGGCAACTTGATAAACTAATGATCACAGCTCTTGGAGGGTAAGCAAATTTTCTGTGGACACACACAACTTCTTACAAATCAAAAAACGTACTCCTGGTGGCTACGGCGTCGAGAGGAATGGCTGCCGGGTTGCGGAGCTCCGTGGAAACGTGAGACAGCGGAGGCTCTCCGGATTCATTTTACGGGTTCCCGAATTCCGAAAATCACGGCAAGCGGAATCGGAACTCATGCTGCCTCAAATGAAACCTTTGCCGATACCAGGGGTGAGCAGGAAATGATTTTGTTTGGCAAATTATCGATCGCGGTTTGCGGCTGAGGCGCGGCCGCCATTTTATTTTCATTTATCGATTCCTGTGCCCCTGCTCGCCTAATGCCACGCATTTTTTATACCAAAAAACTCACTTGGCTTGAAATGCTGGATTTTTTACCTCAATTCTTCACCTTTGTTGGAAATTTTCTAAACACTTACTGTTTTTTTTTTTTTGAGGGGTCATATGTGAGCTCCTTCAATCGAACAGTTCTTACAATTATTCCTGGCTGCCATTTTGTTTTCACTTATTGATTCCTGTGCCCTTGCCCGCCTAATGTCGCGCATTTTCTGTTCCAAAAACGCATTTGACTAGAAATGCTGTATCTTTTACCTCATTTCTTCACCTATGTTGGACATTTCCTAAACGCTTACTGTTTCTGAGGGGTCCTATAAGAGCGCTATCAATCGAATAGTTCTTACAATATTCCTGGCCGCCATTTTAGATTTTTGTGTGGGTTTTTTCGTGTTTTCCCTGTTTTCTAAATGGCCACGCACTAACCGCAGTAATACTCAACAAAACACTGTGAATAGCGCTATACTAGAAGATATTAACCCCTTCAGTATATTACAAGATAATATGGAAGATGAGCTCACAGATGCTTCTACAACTAAAGGTTCCTCTTCTCATGCCTTGCGCCCAAACTTTAAAGTGTCCTCTAAAATACCCTCCACTTCTGCCTCTACTTCAGGTAAACGAGTGAAAACAAATCCTCCTTTTACTTCCAATTCTTCTTCCTCTATTTCTCTGGAGCTGTTGCTTGAGGAAATTCGCTCACTCAAACCCTACATGGGATTTGGTCATATAATGAACAAAAAGTTGATGACCTTCAAAGAAGAGTTGAATCGGTCCAAGTGATCACAGACCAAGTTCCTTGCCTACACAAAGAAATTCAAAATTTGAAACAACAAGTTGAAAATTTGGAAAAAATCGTAACAGGCGCAATAACCTACGCATTTATGGACTTGCGGAAGGTCTTGAAGGATCTAACCCCATATCTTTTTTCCAATCATTTTTGCCTACGCTTCTTGGTCTTCCAGCTTCCCCTCCTCTGAATATTCAAAGAGCTCATCGTTTGGGTCCAGCTTCTCATTCTTCTATTTCCTCTTCCTCTTCAACAAAACCTAGAGGTGTCATCTTGTATTTTTTTAGAATATACTGATCTACTTAAAGTTACTCAAGCGGCCAAACAGAAAGGGAGAATTACTTGGAATGGTTCAAATCTTTTCTTTGCGCAAGATTACACCAAAGTAACTGCTGATCGTCGAAAGAAGTTCCTGGAGATGAGGCCTGCCCTTCGTGCTCTCAATGCTCGCTATGGCTTGTTTCACCCTTGCCTCTTCAAGGTGACTTATAACAACAGAACGACAAACTATGAGGATCCGGAGATACTTCAACAATTCCTGAATTCCCACAGAGATGAATCTATGGATACACCTCGACCATAATTGCATTGAATTTTACAAAAGTTGTATGCCACCGTCTGTGTTTATCCGCATAAATGTTGTATTGTATTTTGGTACGTTGTAAGTCCTTATGTTAACCATTTCCTCTTTTGGGTTCCTTTAGGTATGATTTCGTGACCCTTTGATGTATGTATTCTTCGTGTTGGCCTGGAGATGTTTCTTCCGTTTGCCGCGTCCACGTAGGATCCCCGGTCCGGTGTACGTCCTTCCTAATGTGGCTCCACCATCCCCACTCTTATTGTTTGTTTGTGGTATGTCTTTTTGGCATCCTTATTTTTTATCAATTGTCAGATTTGTATTGTCATTTTATTTTGTGTCCTGCTCTTTCCTATTTCTTATTATTCTTGTTCTCTTTTTCCTCCTTTTACTCTTCCCTCCCTTCTTTTCCTTACAATGATTCTTTTGTTTTTCGCTCCTATCTTTCCTTCATCCTGAATTTCTTTCTCCTTTCTTTCTTATCTGATTTTTCTCTTTTGTTAAGCAGAAAAAGTTGCTTCTTATATTGTCTTCATAACAATGGTTCATGTTCACTTTTAATTAGTTACGTTTAGAGTTGTAACATGGAATGTTAAAGGAGTTAACAATCCCATAAAAAGACAACGGGTAATAACCCATTTAGCTAGATTAAATGCTGCTATAGCGTTCATTCAAGAAACTCATTTATCTGACATAGAGGCGTCTAAATTAAAACGGTGTTGGGTGGGCCATGTTTTTTCCTCACCTGCTCTTGGTAAGAAAAATGGAGTATCTATTTTATCTCATAAGAAGCATCAGTTCTCAGTTGTTCACCAGGAAATTGATTCTGAAGGTCGTTGGGTAATTGTTCAACCAGATACCGCTAATGCTTTTTAACGTGTATGCACCGGTTAATGTAGATAATACGTTTTGGAATCATATTTCTGATAAACTTCTTTTGTTTGATGATGATTATATTATTTGTGGTGGGGACTGCAACCATGTTTTAGATCCAATCCTAGATAGAAATTCGACTGTTAAGTTTTCTAACACAAAGATGCATGCACAATTTACTTCCTCTATAAGTCTTTAGTTGATATATGGAGACTTTGTAATCCGGATGTTCGAGAATATAGCTTTTATTCCCCCCTCATCACTCACAATCCCTTATAGACTATATCTTTTGTAGTAAATCATTATCTCAACATGTTTCCCACTCGGAAATTGGCTCCATTTTAATATCGGATCACGCTCCAGTTTCTGTTGATTTTGAATTGATTCCCTTCTCTCCTCATGCAGGTAGATGGCGTTTTAACAATATACTATTATCTGACCCAAATTTTACAAGCCAATTCACTTCCTTTGCCTCTGAATTTTTCTCTTTTAACTGTACCCCAAATTCTTTTCCCGTAATGGTTTGGGATTCTTTTAAAGCCGCTGCTAGGGGCTTCATTATCAAATTTGTCTCTCAAAAGTAAAAAACTTTTGAGGTTAAGAATTCCCAGTTGCTTGCCAAGATCAAACAACTTGAATACTCTTACTATCACTCGAATTCTGAATCCGCATTAAAGAATCTTATTGAAGCAAAATTCACTTTTAATAAAATATCCACTGAAGCTTAGAAAATTATATCTCCCTATCTGAGATCACTCATGCAGTCTCGGTACTGAAAAGAGGGAAAGCTCCAGGTCCAGATCGATTCACCATTGAATTTTACACTCACTTTGCAAATCTCTTACTACCTCGCCTTTTGGTTCTTTACAATACCTTTTCCAAGACAGGATCTTCATCCTGAACTTTTCAAGAGGCCATGATTTGCTTAATACCTAAAGAGAATAAAGACCCGTCTCTCTGCAAAAACTACCGGACAATTTCCTTAGTTAATCTGGATTATAAGATCTTTGCAAAAATTCTGGCCCTCCGACTTGTTCCTATTTTACCTAATCTTATTGGTCCGGAACAATCCGGTTTTGTAAAAGGTCGTCTTTCATCTGATAACTCCAGAGTCTTTTTTAATATTCTCGGTAAAGCTCCCTCCCTAAATTATCCCCTCGTTGCTATAGCTCTTGACGCAGAAAAAGCGTTTGATAGGATTGGTTGGGACTTCATGTTTCAGGCATTAAAATTGATAGGGCTTCCTTCTAAACTAATATCTCTCATTTCTCTACTGTATTCAGGTCCCCGAGCTTCTATTTTTGTTAACGGCAAAACTTCTGATTATTTTCCATTATTTAGGGGAGTACGTAAAGGATGCCCCCTCTCCCCTCATTTATTTATAATAGCGTTAGAACCCTTTTTAATAAAAATTAGATTAGACACTAAAGTTACTGGATTCCAGCTTGGTACCTCCCATGTTAAATTATCTGTATATGCAGATGACATTCTTTTATATTATTGTTCTAATCCGTCTACATCAATCCCGGCTTTTCTCTCTCAAGTTGACATATTCTCTCATTTATCCGGTTATCGTCTCAATTCAGACAAATGTGAAGTCCTCCTCCTAAATATACTTTGTTTGAAACAAGACTTCATACAAACAGGTTTCTCCTGGCAAACCTCTAAGATAAAATATTTAGGTGTTTGGTTCTCCTCAAACATTGTGGAAACATTAATGTTAAATTTCGACCATATTACTAAGATTCTAACTGACTCTATTGATCGCTGGCATCCCCTCTTTCTTGGTGGGGGCGACTAGATTCCATCAAGATGATGCTTGCTCCTTTGATTCTTTACCTTCTCGCTATGATTCCAGTACATATTCCCGCAACATACTTGAAAAAGATTGACTCTCTATTAACTAAATTTCTTTGGAAAAACAAATCCCCTCGAATAGTCCTATCGACTCTAAAGGTGGATAAGACAACTGGGGGTCCTACATTTCTAGATTTAAAATCTTATCATCTTGCCTTTTCTTTGAAGCAATCCTCCCGCTGGCTTTCTTTTGATCAATGTATTTATCCCCCTGTTTGGTTGAACATAGAATAGTACTTCATATCCCCTTTTACTTTTAAGGAAGCTCTTGCCTTTTCTAGTAATCTTTCTCTTTTTCGCCATCCTGTCATTTCTCATACACGTAAGATTCTTGTCCCGCTTCTTCCTTCTTCTTATCCGTCTTCCTCCTCATTAGATCAACAGCCCATTTGGCATAATAATTTATTACGCATTAAAAATCGTACCATTTATTGGAAAACTTGGAGACTAAAAGGATTGCTCTGGATTTCTCAGCTAATACACAATAAAATTCCTATATCTTTTTTCGATCTTCTATCAAAATGTTCTCTACCATCCTCATGTATCTTATGTCCGTACCACCTACTTCAAATCCCTCCTCTAGGTGCTTAACCCTCTTCCCATTAATATCAGTCCCCTCTTCAGCTTCCTCTTTATATACATGCTTATTTCTTTCCTCTCATAGAGACAAAAGGAAGGCTGAATTGGCTTGGGAAAAAGACTTAGCAGAATGTTGGCCTACCCCTTTTTTGGACAAATTATGGCTCAAAATTCATAAAACTTCTAGAGCTGCTAACACCTCCCAACCCTTTATTTCATTTACAATCGTATCTTATCACTCCTGCAAAGTTGGCTTCTTTTTCTCCAAACTCCTCTTCAGCTTGTTGGTCATGTCCTTGTGCACAGGCTGATTTAAAACACATGCTTTTTGACTGTCCTTCCATTTTTCGTTTTTGGCAGTTAGTTTGGTCCCAAGTTAACAAAATCTTTAAAACCCAAAACCCATATTCACCCACTTACATTTTTCTAGGCTCTTTATCTTCCTCCTGGCAGCATACATCTCCCACCCCCAAACTAGTAGATTTATTAATAGCTATAGCCCTCCACTTAATAACTTCCAACTGGGAACAGGCAGATAAAGTTACTTTCAAAGCATGGTGGAATGTTGTTTTCATCACAGATTGAACACTAGTTATGTTGATCTCCTATCTTTGTCCATTAAAAGAGATATTTTATGGCTTCCTTTATCCACATATTTAACTTGTATTGCCTCAGCTAACGCTTTATCGGTTAACTTGTCTGATGAGGTTAAGAAACCCCCTTGAGGATCTGCTAGTCTTTATATTTCTCTTGTAAATGTTTTTAAGGATAACTCCTTTTGTTGTACTGCTTATTAACATTATTCTGTAGATTATAAATGCCTTGTTTATACTTATAGAGATTAAATTCAGGTGATACTTCAATTTGTAATTTCAATTTGTAGTTTCAGAATATCATATTGTCTATTCCTTCCCCTTTTCCCCCCTTCCCTGTTTCCCTCCCTCACTTTCCTCTTTCTGCTGACAATCATAACCTTATTACTATGCAATGTAATATGTAGTTTTCTTGTATTTCATTCACTTTTTCTTAATAAACTTAAACTTTTAAAAAACGTACTCCTGCCCATGGACATGTGGGCAAAGCCAAAGTCGCTGTCTGCAGTATTCCTGAAAACTATTTATTACACTGATCATATAAGGTCAAGCAACAGCTGTGTGGTCAAACCAGACCTATAAAGGAAAAAAAGTGCTTGCCAGAACAAGGAATGGAAACAAGGGAAGCAGTAGCACTATGAAGCTACTGGGCCCTCGTAGCTTCATACGTTAACGAAAATTAAATTAAAAATGGGGAGTGGAATGGGGAGCAATGGATAAAAAGAAAGGGTGCCAGTGCAAGGTAGCACTGTCACGGTGGTAACAGGGCAGGTCACAAGCACACACCATCTCAGTATAACAGAGTGACTGGGAAATAGGTATGCTAGAGGGACTACATCTCCCAGCAGGCTCGGGGCATACAGGAAGTATCCTGCGAACAAATGCGGACGGAGGGCAAGTCATAAGCCCTTTCTTGGCAATCACTCCGGGCTTTTCAATTTGGACTGTTTCGAGTTGCTGGCTATACCGAAGGACTTTCGGTTTCCATCTTATGCCTGAGGATCCCTGCTTATGCCGGCACACGGGGAGTGTGCGCGCTGTCCCTTCTCCTGTTCTTTTGCTTCTCTTAGCTGCGGCGGATTCCGCAAGCTCTCTTCATTCCGTCAGCCGCTCCTCCGAGATGCGTCTTTCATTTCTATTAGGGGCTCTTTTCCAGTCTCCTGGATAAGGACGTGTCTGTCCCATCACGGATAATCCTGAGTGACGAGGGGTAGCTTCCCTTGTTGGCTATTTTCAGTTCTTTTTGGTAGATGGAACAATTTTAATCCCGTGTCCTTGCTCCTGTGACAGAACAAGGAGTTCTTGCTTTGTGGGTGTCTTCAGTTGCAACAAGACTTATCCTGATCTCGTATTCTGTGGGATTTCATCTTATTCTGGAGGAGAACTTGATTCAGCATCTAGTGATGCAACTAGGTTCCTGAATCCGATACTGGACATTCTACCTGCCCTTTGGACTAGGTGGTAAGCACCTTTTGGTACGTTGTGATTCTTGGGGAAATAGGAAAAGAGCTGGGGTGTGCGTGCCGGTATGATGTCTCTTCTCTTTTTTCTTACACACAGGGGCATTCTAATGTTGCAGAAGTTCCCCGAGGCATTCTTGTGAAGCCATTTTTCCCCGAGGGTGTCCAGTTGCGTGCTGCTCAACCCTTGCAGCCTTAGTTGTTTTTTCCCTATTCTCCTTTTTTCTGTGGTGCTCCCACATCGAGGGGAGGTTACTCATACTACTCTTGGTGGTAGTTTTTAGGGGAATAGAGGATCTGGCACCATTCCATCATCCCCACCGGACCCCTCAGCAGGTTAGTGATAACAAACTCTGGGCCCTGACAAGGACTTTGCATCTGGTAGACCTTGTATAACAAATTGGTTAAAAATTGGTTAAAAACTTTAAAACGGGGAGTAGGACGGGAAGCAGGATGGAAGCAGGAGAGTGCTCAAGTGGATCAAGGAAACACATGATCGCCCATGCAGTGGTGATGGGTGAAAAGGAAGCATGAGAGAGAGAGGAGGGAGTGCTGATAAAGAAAAAAGGAGCCCTCTCAAGGTAGTAGTGGGTAGTAGAAAGTGGATACTATGTTATGTTACATTACATCACGTTACGTTACGTTACGTGTATTTGTAAAGGGCACTGTCACCAGTGAGGGTATCCTAGTGCTGAGCAGGTGTGTGTGCCTAGCTCTGCCTATGGTAGCCTGATAAATTAAAAAGCCAGGTCTTCAGCTTCATTCAAAATGAGAGCAGGAGATTCTGATGTGAAGTGGGGGGGCCATTCCACGCTTTAGGAGTGATGTAAGAGAATGCCGTAGGTGCTGGTGACTAGAGCATGATTGACAGTTTTTCTAGTGTTTCTTGGAAGTCATTTGAAGATCTTCCTCAGTATCTTCAGGTTTTAGAAGCAGGATGCAGTGATGGCTTTGACTTGTGCAGTAAAGTCCGGTTTTCTGTTGATGATTATTCTGAGGTTCCTGACATGCGTGCTGGGTGTGGGTATGGGTATAGGTCCAAGTTTGGCCGGCCACTAGTTGGAGTCCCATGGTGAGGTCACTACTTCTGCCTTGTCGGTGTTGAGTTTACGACAGATGGCTTTCATCCAGTTAGCTACTTTGGTCATGCAGGTGGTGAGCTTGTTTCTTGTGTTGGGGGTCTTGTCTGGGAGGGAGAGTATGAGTTGAATGCCGTCAGCGCAGGAGAGGATGTTGATGTCATGTGCAAGGATGACGCTAGCCAGAGGGATAATTGTTTGAATTACCTCATGGGAACATAGCCTCCTCCACTGGAAACATAGCCTCCTCTGCTGGGAACGTAGCCTCCTTTTTTGCCTTAGGCAGGTACGGTTAAGTGCTTTCCTCTGGGCTTTAACGCTAACCTTGATTCCTCTCTGGTGGAGAAGTGTGGCTCAATGATTAGAGCAGCAGACCCTGATGCAGAGGTCTAGCCTGGGACCAGGGTTCAATTCCCTGCCTCGGCGGGTCTTGGGCTCAAAAATTCCACGGACCTGATAATTCTCGCCTCGGTGCCATTCCAATCATGGAGTCCCACTCTGCAACTCTGGGCAATAGCTTGCTTAATCTCCACAATGGCCCCACAACGCTAAGGATGCCCGGCCTCCACCTTGGGGGTGCCCAGGAGTGGACGCCTCACAGGGAATGCCAGGATGGGTTCCACAGCGGTATTCGTACAAGCGCCTTGAGACCCTTGCGGGTGAGTAGTGTGCTATACAAGTATACATTTTTTATTTACAATTTACTCTCTCTGCCCATGCTATGGCCCTTCGGACCAATCTTTATTACATTTTCTATTTTTCTGTGGGTGTTGTGTGCAATATACAAAGTTCTTTTAATCCCCTTTTTTAAGATTTTTTCTTATGTTGCTTTAGAGAAGCATATAGAACTCTTCTTGAATAGGGCAATGATTCATTAATTATTTGAGGTGGGGCTTTTTTGAAAACTGCTATCCGAGCTTGTAACTCGATGATTACTGTATGATTGTACATTAATAGTTCTGTAACTCTTATCATTTTATGCTCTCTTAACTGTTGTGTTTCTGTATGCTTTATTGATTACACCATTTGGTTTTATGGATATGTTTTATCCAAATAAAGTCGTGAAATGAAATTAAATCTCATGTATTATATATCATGTTCCCTTTCCCTTGTCCATCGTTCATTTTCCTGGTTCCTCCCTAACCCCTGCAGGTGGAACATACCTTGTGAGTTGATTTAGAATGTTCGTAGGTCTGTCATATCTGCCCTGCGTGGTGAGACTAGAGACACTGCATGATTGACTCTCGTCCTATTTATGAATAAAAGTTTCTTACCTCACATCTTGGATTACTTCTCTTCAATTTGGTGACGAGGATGGGATGCTGTGGAAGGGAGAGTGAACTGTCTTCACCCCTGTGAGTCTATCTCACCACTCATAAATACATCTATTGAGCCTTCCCTGTGAGGTATTCTCAAGTAAAACGGCTGTTTCCTGGCCTGAACCTGGCACTGGGAGCAATAGCCAAGCAAATATTTCTGGTGCTGGAAAGCATCTGGATTTGTCGAGCATCAATTATTCCTGGTGTAGCTTTAATAACTGTGGGTCAACGCATGTTGGTCTGCCGCCCTAAGAGAACCCAATCAGCTGTGAGTCATTGCTTGTCTGTTTAAAGTCCTGAGGGTGCTTGATTGGCTGTTGGTGTACGGTGCCTCTCAACCCATCAGTGTTGTCACCGTAGTGGTAATCTATACTGAAATGTGGCAGGTGCTGTGACTGAGTAGGTGCTGTGAAAATGAGAGCCAGACAGACACTTGTTACTAGCTGCCAGTGGGTCCATTGCTGGGGTCCGCGTCATGTTGCTGTTGTTGGTTGGCCAGGTTGTGTTTACCCACAGGAGGAATGAAGAAGGTGTGTTTCCCACAATCTAAGGCCGCTGAGTTTCTGGGCCATCAACTGCTGTTGGCCATGCTAGTTGTCGGACGAGCTTTCTTCATCTAGTCGGTCTTGACCAACAATTTGTGTCAGAATACATTAAAACATTTCTAAAAAACACTATCTATCAATCTCATAAGAACACCTCTATACTGTCCTATGGTTAATGGATTAGTAGAAAGAACGAATAAAATGATGAAGGAAATAATTTAATTGGCTTACACTATAGGCAAACCTATGCAAAAAAACTCTGAGAGACACACTGTGGGCATCAATTACAGGTACATCTGCCTTCCCTGCTCAAAAAGGGAGGAAGCCTAGTTCCAAGCTCACCCCCAGTTGGCTCAATGAAGAACAACAAGTATGGGTGGACAGGTAAGCCATGGCAGAATCAGTCCATAACCACCAACAAAAACACAAATCCTAATATGACAAGAAATGGGGAACTAAAGATCAAAAGTGGAGAATAGGACAATGGGTAGTAGTAAAAACTCCCTGTATGAATAAGAACAAATTTAACAATTTTGTCAACCATCTAGCATTTGTAAGATAAAACAAAGCACGGTAACTACAAAGCACGGTAACTCTGGAGGATGGTAAAATGTGGAGCATGGATAGGATATCCTGCTGTCCAGAAAGTATCATGAATAACTCATATACCCAAGGCAATAATAATCAAAATAAAGAAGAAATAACAGAAAGGAGAAAAAGCACAAGGAATACACATCTTCCAAATTAACTAACAGTCCATGACTGGGGACACTGGATGATTGACTCTTGTCCTATTTATGAATAACGTTTCTTACCTCACATCTTGGATTACTCGTCTTCAATGTATGTATGTTTTGAAGAGGGTGGTGCTGAGTGAGGAACCTTGAGGTAATCCACATATTAGTTTGAGGGTTTACGTGGAGTAAAGTGCCAGGCTGACCGCTTGTTTACTATTGGTGTGAGACAGTGTCAACTGCTGCAGAGAGGTTCAGCAGCATGAGGGCTGCCATGTCTCCTCAGTCAAGGTTCAAGCGAATATTGTCTTTGGTGGCGATGAGTGATGTTTTTGTACTGTGGTTGGGTTGAATCCGGACTGTGTGACGTCGAGGAGCTGGTGGATGCTAAGATGGTCAGTGAGATGTGGGTTGATTAGTTTCTCTAAGACCATTGCAGAGTATGGTAGGAGAGAGGTGAGTCTGTGGTTGGAAAGCATGACTGAGTCAGCGGATGGTTTCTTGAGCGGGGCATGACTGTAGCATTTTTGCAGGTGTCCAGGAGCGTGGAGTCATTAAGGATTGGTGTTAGAGCTTCTCTGATCAGTAGGAGTCCTTCTGTCAAAGTGTGGTGGGGGTAAAAGCCAGATAGGGCCCTTGAGAGCATGGTCTTCATAGTAGAAGTGATTTAGATGGTGGTGACAGTGGGCCATGAGCACAGGGTTTGTTCTTTGGCCATGATGGGAAGTTGACTTGTGACGTGGCAGGGTCTTGTTGAGGGTCGAAGTTGCAGTATATGAAAGTGATTTTGTTACAGAAGAATTCCAAAAGCTTGTTGCAAAGGTCTTGTGAGGCGGTGTTGCTGCTGAAGTCAGCAGGAGGCATGGTGAAATCTTTGATTATGGTGAGGATTTCCTTGCTGCTGTTAGTGCTGGCCCTTATGAGATCTGCAAGAGCTGTGCACCTGCTGTTCCATAACTGCTGGTGGCAGAGTATTAGGGCTGATTTGAAGATGCCTTTATCTCTGATGTCTTGACTCATTCACCATTTGAGCTCCAGTTGTTTGTAGTGGTGTTTCATCAGCCTCAGTTCATCTGTGTAGTAACTGGCCTGTGCTCTTGCCGTTGAGTTGTGCTTGACGGGAGCCTGGGTGTAGGTGGATTCTGTGATCCAGCTGTTAAAGTTGCAGATGGCTTTCGGCAAGTTGCTGGTGTGTTGCTGGTGTGCTTGGGCCAGAGTACGGAGAGGGCAAATGTTCGTGAGAACAATTAAAATCACATTTATTTAGCAACATAATTCAAACATTGGTGGGTGAATACACAAAACACAGATGACAGAAAATGAAATAAACAATAGAACTCAGACAATGATGTGTGACATTAATCAAAAAAATCTGTCAGTCACAAATTAATCCACAGCAGCAATTCTGCACTTATGTTCATTACTTTATACATTTTAAAGGGTCTGTGCGTGAGAGTCGATGACGTTTTGATCCAATAACCATAACAGGATCATCCTCAGAACATCACCATTGATGCTTTAGACGTTTTACTCAACGGTAAGAACTGAATAACTGAAAGAAAAAAGGGATAAAGACGGAAAAGTAGGGATTCCTAGGGAACATATCCCTTGTTCCTGGTTAAAGGTATGGATGTGCCCCCTCCCTTTTACATTCTATGGAACACTTACTTTCACATATGGACTCTCCCCATATTTATTTGGATTGCAGCCAAGGCTCGTATCGGAGTAGTGTCTCTCCCCGCACTTCGGGCGAACCATGATCACCTTTAGAGTCTATATTTTTCATCTCATTTACAGGTATAATCTCCGGCACAATTATCATTATTATTGGCTTTATTTCTGATTAGCGCAACAACCACTCAAGAAATTGGGACTTCCACCTCCATTTCTCAGATTTTCTTAATATTGGAAGGTGATTACTTCCCTCCTTCCACCCGCCTTGCCTCCCCGCATCCAGTGCCAGTACACTCTCATCCGGGAACTTTCCACTATAGCATTTCTTATAGTTTAGGTAAATTGACATGAATTTGGTTGGCCTTACCTTCAGTGGCCTGCATGATTTATACTATGTTCCCCATTCCAGGTGTTGCGATTTTGCCCCGCCTTGGCAATCCTTTACTGGACCCTGATCTAGGTTCCCCCGCATGGTGAGCAGACAACCATCTGTATTCCTGTCAGTGACTTGATTGAGCCCCACTTGTGTGTTTGGCCTTAGGCACTTAACCTACTTCATCTTCATTTTCTCTCCGTTATTCCATTCTTACCATTGAGTAAAACTTCTCAGGCACCAATTGTAATGATTCTGTTATGGTTATAGGATCGAACGTCGTTAACTATCGCGCACTGACCCTGTAAAATGTATAAAGTAATGAACATAAGGGCAACATTACCACTTTAGATTTATTTGTGACTAATAGATATTTCTGAATTATGTCACATATTATTGCCTGAATTCTTCTATTTATATAATTTTCTGTCCTCAGTGTTTTGTGTCTTCACCCACCAATGTTTTTATTATTTTGTTAAATAAATGTGATTCTAATTATTCTCATGAAAATGATGCCTGAGCATAATTGTTATTCCCAATAAAACTTACAAATGTGTGTTATAGGGACCCTTGTTCCTTTAAAGCATTGAACCAAAAACAGACACATGAAATAGACCACAAAGCCAATCATGACCAGGGGACTAATCCAAAGCCTGCTTTACGTAGATGATTTGTATTGGAAACAATAGATCTGTTAATAGACAGCTAATCCTGTCTGTGTTCTAGACCTAGGAGTGTTGAGCCTACCGGGTGGCACACTGTAAATGGGAGGCATTGTTTGGGTGTCCAGTTAAAATGCCCCCTGTGGCTCTGATGGTTGGTTTATCATTCTTTACCCAAGTACTTTAAATTCAGTTTCAGTTTTAAGAGCCATTGTTGTTGCCAAACAAATAAGACCCTTATGGGTGCTGGGTGAAACTGAACTTTAGGGGATCATATCCTAAAAACAGAACCATGATGCAAGGGTGCCTGTGTTGGTGCTAGGCAGCCTCAAGTGCACCAGTGCAGGGAGAGAGCAGAAGACAATAAACCACGACTAAATTACTCTAACTGACCTCGCGGTGAAGTAACATATCTACCCCCACACTTCACTCTTCACATCTTCCCATCATAGTGCACCTTTTTGGCCACTGGATGGTCAGTTAGAGTAATTTAGTCGTGGTTTATTGAATTAACTTGGGAGGTATTACTCTGACCCAGAATCCTCTCAACCAGGCATTGAATTAACCCTTTCATTAGCCTTATTGTGTATACAAGAGAGCAGAAGACACCATCTCCTAATAGATATGGTGTTGTTCAGTTGAACGGAGCACAGCAACTTTGCCTGCTGCCTCGTTCTGCGTGAATGTTTGATAAAAATATACATCTGAGTATTCTCTAGTGGTCCCGAGGATGTGAGGTCTTGGACAACCATAATTGCAGAGCAGGCTGGATACACACAAAAAAGTGCCAGGACACATGGCATCCCAGTCCAGTGCTTAATTTGTAAATGAGTGAGCGCCAGTACCCAACCTCTACTCAGAAGCCCGTGGCTGGTGCAATTAAATGTCAGTATGTCGAACATCAAAGCTCTGTAGTATTCACTTGATCTCAGGCCTCTTTAATCCACTGCGAGACACTCTCTGGCATTTATCGCACTCTTCCATGTTCTTGCTTTCTCCTTTTGTGGCTATTTTTCCGTTTTCTCTTCCTCCGTCTTAATGCTTTGTATGTATTTCACTCTTTTTTTTTTAGAGTTTTATATAGCGCAAAATAGACCCGAGACATCGGGTATCAAAGCGCTTTACATGAGCACCAGTTTTGTTACAGATGGACACATTAATGTTTTTGTTCGGCACGGGGAGATTAAGTGGTTTGCCCAGAATCACATGATGTTGAGCGTCATTGCCGAGACTCGAACCTGGTTGCCCAGCTTTGAGGTCGACCGCTCTTGCGTTGTTCTTGAGAAATGTCTGAAGTGGAAAAATAAGTGCTGGTGACCCCCACCGGCTCAAATTAAGCACTGCCTCCCAGTAAAATGGCCCACTCAGACACAACAGTCATCTCAGAACAAGATAGCAGCACCGCAGGCAATCACCAGCAACCAGTGCTTAATTTGAGCTGGTGGTTGCCGGTGGGGGAGCCCCAGCACTAATTTTTGGGGACCGTCCCTTATTTTTCTATTTTTACCAAGTGTAAGAGAGGGAAAAACACAGAAAGACGGATGAATTAAAAGACAGCAAAACCATCATACACATACAGCAGGAACCTACAAGTGCGAGTGAAAAGGGCTGTGGAGATTGGTAGTGGATTCAAGACTACTGGCCTTGGTATTCGGCGCTCCGATGTTTGATTGCACCCGTCGCCGGCTTCTGAGCAGAGCTTTGGGCAACAATACTCTTTCTTTTACAAGAGACAGCAGTCTTGAACACTTCCAGCCAGTGGGAGCAGCTTGAATGCCTGATTTCACCAAAGAGCAAATATGCAAACCTTAGGTGAAGCTGCTCTAGCATTCTTGGAGAATAAGACTACGGCACTGGAGGAAGTCACATGGCATGACACGTGCAAGCGATTCTGTGCACAAGCACAGCACAGGCAAACCGTGCCACAACTACGGATCAAATACAGGCTCGGTCCTTTGTAGGCTCAGTTGATGGTCACAGGCCTGTACCACCAACTTTCAGTGATTTGACGGTGTGGGGAGATGGTGTGCCATCTGAACTCACTAGGGTAAGATGAATCAATATAGAGTGCATATGGGTTTTCATGAAAAAAGGCAAACGATCAGAAAACTGAAGAGGCACCTTTTCCACAATTGTCCATCTAGAGCAAAAGCTGTGACTACTCACAAGGTGGTAGATGCATAATGGATCGCTCTATTTGAGTAAGTACTAGCTGCATGTCCCCTTGAAGTGCATGACTGTATGGCACATAACAGACAGGAGAGGCGGGTGGGTGTCTTTGCTCCACAGCATAGTCTATAGAATTGGATTTCACAGCCACTATGCCATATGCGGGGGCACAACAGAGGTGCACTCCATGCTTTTGGGTCTATGCGCCCATCGTCTGTCTACTCTGGGCACTGCATCATTACCCCCAGGGCCACTGGAATTATGTGGTAGGGGAGGGCCAAATTATGTGGCAGTAAAGGGCAAATTATGCGGTGTTGTGCGGCACATATTGTGATAGCATTACTTAATTCATTTTAAATGTGTTCACCTGTTAACACTGTCTGGGCATTGGTAGCAACTCATTAGAGCAAGGTTAACACCTCAATGTAGCAATTAGCAACAGAAATCCGACCTGGTAACGTTCGCAAATGGCCTTCCACTGCTCAGCAACACATATTGCTGCATTATAAAAAACTTTTGACCCGTTTGAACTAGAAACTATTTTTTTTGCTAAAATCAGCAGATTATATGGCAGATGACAAATTATGTGGCAAAATCTATAATTTTGCTAAAAACGCCACGGCTGCACAATTTCATAATTCCAGTGGTCTTGACTGCCCCCCAGCAAAGCAGCACTACGATCAGCACAGCAATGTCACCAGTACAGCGACACCACCCTCAGTACTGTGAAACAGTCACCTCAGGACCACAACACTATCACTATCAATGTAACACTAACCCTTAGAGCTGCACCACCACCCATCAACTCCACGATACCATCGCTGTACTGTGACGGCACCTACTGGAACAGGGCAGCCCTCCCATATTATTGTATGACACAGCACCTTCAAGAACTGTGATACCAGCCCCCGGGACCTCCACTTCCAACACTGATTCAACCCACTGCTCCCATTTCCTCTAGCACTAGGATACCTCCCACCAGAAGGGTGGCACTACTATCCTGCACTGCAGCTCCACTCCTGCAGCACTGTGGCCCTGGGACACCCTGCCCACAGCACTGCGACACAACGCCCTAGCAGTATGATGTCACCCCATGGTGCTGTGACACTACCCCCCAACACTATGACACTGAACTCAGTACTGCTGCACCACAACATATGAAATGTGGTTTCTTTAAAACTAACAGACACCATCAATACCACTAGCATTGATAACTAAACAAATATGTAATTACTCACCAACGAACACATCAAATTTCACAGAACTACCAAAAACATACATATACTCATTAGAACTTAATGCAACAAGAACACAGGAGCTTAATAAAATCAATGCTCAATATCTTGGCCTGTGCTTTTTAAAATCTCGTTGAACTCCTTCTCCTGATGTGGGTGCCCCTTGGAGGTGAGATTGCATTCACTTCCTGGAAAGAAGCTATTAAAACAAATCTTTAAGCCACAGCCAGCACTTTCCAAGAAGGACCCCATTCCATTACCATAAGCCGCCTTTGTACACAATTGATGTTAAAGGCCTTGGAAATGTTGTTTGATTTATAGGTAAGCAGCGGTGTTGTGCTCCCTTAGTGTTTAGCTTAGTAATGCATCTCAAAACAAGGTCTGCACTGATGAGAGGCAGGGGCTAGAACTGGTATTAAAGATTTAGCCATTTGATAGAAAAGCCCTCTAGAGCAGTGGTCTTCAAACTTTTTTATGCCGCACCTCCCCAGGGAAAAAATAAAATTGACCGGGCCCCCTTCTTCACAATAATTCTATTAAGTTGGCAATTTTTAAACATGTCGCAACTTATTTAAGCAAAAAAACATATTTAAACATTGCAGGTAAATTCTGTTACCGTTTCAAAAATGCAGCCAAATAAATGATTGACAAACATACTATTCTGGTCAGGCAGGTATTACTAACGTGTAAAAGTATTCACAGTGCGACTATTAGAAATGGGGTGACTATTAGAAATGGGGGTGGTTTTTTGAAGAATATTTGGAGCCCGTGTGTTTTTGACATATACTCCCAGCTAGGATATCAAGGAAAAAAGATGTTAGTGATGGCCTATTACAGAGCGATTACTGCCGCTCATTTATTTCCCCGCTTAAAGCAAAGCACTGCTATCAGCATAATGCTTCTGTTGGTCAGAGCCTGGCGCCCCTCCTTGGAATCACTATAGGCCTCCATAGTGTGGTCAGCCCCCCAGTTTGAAGACCCCTGCTCTAGAGCGACAAGATTCAAAAGAATGTCCTTCTCTGCTACTTTTGGAATATTATTTACACTCGTTTTTCTTCAGTTTCACATCACGAAGTTCCTATTTCTTAAATCTACCTTTCGGCATCTTTTTGCACAAAAATGTAAATAATTTAGCCGACATGAACCAAAACATTCTTTCTCCTCTTTTTTTCTACTTTAGAGATGAGGGATGACCAATTAGCTCATTAGTTTGCTCTGTCGCTTAAAGCTGGACTTTACTTTATCTTTGGCTCCTTGATTCCATGTTTGTTTTTAACACTCTCTAGTGGCTCTATTACATTATTCGGCACACATGTTTTTCAGCATGGTGGGACGAAACAAAGAGGTGTAAGATTCGAAGAAGAAACGAATGCATTGTAGTGCAAGATCAGAACTTGGGAGGGGCCGCTGGTGGGTGTGGGGGCTTCCACAGGAGGTTGTTGTTGACATTGGCACTGCCCCAGAGGATCAGCTAGATTCAGGCACTTTCAGAGGCAAATAGGATCCAGCTAGGAGGCCCTTAATCATCATTCTAGCGTTATCAAAAGCCAAGAAGGGAGACGAATCGAAATCTAAACTCAAGGTTCAGGCCAAATGAGCCTCCTCATCCGCCCTCTGGGAGATCCGGCCAGCTCCCTTTTCCTTTGGTAGATGGGGAGTGGCGGTAGGCAGGGAGTGCACCCTGCCTAAAATGCACCCTACTCACAGGCACCATACGAGCTGCCCTAATAGCCCCAGATGTCCACCACCACCAATCTCAGGACAGAGCTGAAAACCACTTATGGGGTCTTACATTGATTAGAGAAGCAGCAACCCAATAAATGATAAAAGTATGTATTGGATAGAGCTGCTGTGCCTTGAAATTTACTCTTTAGAATCCACCTGACCGGTGAAGCAATGAAAAAAATGTATCTTTCCTGAAAAGCCAGAGGTTCTGTGCTAGGGAATGTAATAATTTGAGATAAATAAAGTGAAGAAGGTTTCAGAGCAACCAATTTGTGATACTGTTCGTCAAAAAGGTACATGCTAATGCATCTATTCTCCTCTTTACCCCTCCTGGGATGGCAGGCTCGGCTGCAGAAGAGGCCACTGATGACAATACTCCCTGGATTGCAATGGCAAAGTCTGACTTCCAACCAGACTGTAGTCAGGACAGCTAAACCAGACCAAAAAAAGAAAAGCTTTAAAAACCATTCTTATGAATTTCCTCATAGAAAAGTCAATGTCACCAACGATTGAAACTGGGTGATTCAGCCCTGGACGCTCATTCCTCCCTCTCTCCAACAGGTAAAACTTGCTTCTTGAGAGTTGGACCATACAGAGTGCCCTCTCTCTTATGGAACAGCACATGGCGAAAAGCAGATAAAAGACTTGTACCTGCTGTTGCAAAGGCTGTTGGTTTGCTTCTTCTAAAAGCTAAAGTTTTGGCCTTTAATATAATTGGAATGAAAATGAGATGTCCCTTGATGGATTCTCTTGCAAAATAAATTCACATATATTGAACACCTAAAAACTTCTGAGCTTTTTCCAAGTCAGGACCTCTCACAACTCCCAGCTTTCAGAAGGAGATCACTGGGGCCAGCCCATTAGCTGAGTTTACAAATCTGCTACTTTTTAATCAAATTATTTGTTGTAAAGAAAAACATACATTAGTAAATAGTCTGAATTCCACCAATCCTTTAGAAACTATACTTTTTAAATATTGGTGGGTTCACACACAAACAACAAGGTAGAGGGAGAATTCTTCATTCTTTCGCGCCCCTCCCCGCCTACTGATCTTCTGAATCGCAGATTCAAGGTCACTGTGGACTGATCTCACTCTCAATCACATATTTAACTAGTGATTACCAGCTGTCAGCTGATCAGTGGAATGATTCTAAAATAATGAAACTTGTGAAAGCTATAGAATGAAATATGGGCTTATTGATTCACACTTCACTGCATGGATGAGCGAGGAGGAGCCGGGCACTGCTGGTTGTAGGGCTGCAGCCTTTTACTTCTATCAGCTGTGTTACCATGAACATGGCAGCGGTGTTATCATGCCATGTTATAATATGGCTGGTTCCTGTCAGGGGTGGCAAGCGGCAGAAAAGAATGATCGACTCTAATGTGGCCCACACAATTTACCAATAGCTGAGATTAATTTAAGCATTCCATCCATCACTTCTTTGTGTACCTCAGTGCGACGTCCTGTGTGCGACAGGTATGCCCAGATGTTGGTCCTGTGCACACACTAACACAGGCCCCCGCATCCCCGCGGTGCGGGGGGGGCCCAAGCTCCAGGGGGCCCCCTCAGCACAGCAGTCGGGCTGCAGAGCTCCTGATTCAGTCCGGAGGGGGCCCCTCCACGTGCCTTGCAGGGAGGCCCCCTCTAGTTTTGTTACGCCAGTGGCACACAGTGTCGTAGGACTCCAGCTACCGACCCCCGACTGAGGAGGATAAAAAAGGACAAAAAACATCCTTTGGTTGCTTGTGTTCCCATTTAGAGACAACCCAGCCTGGCAGACTGTTCCTACTGGAGCAAGATGAAGCCTGATTTTTGAGCAGGCCGAGTGTGGAAAGAAACGATGGACTGGGATGCAGCTGTGATTCATTACCAGTGGATGAGATTAACTCAGGTATGCCACCCATCATTGTGACTCCCTGTGTGCTATGGGCACACCCATATGTGGGTCTCCTACTCATTGTGGATGGATTGCCAGGTCTGGTGGCTCAGTGGGTTAATGCATCCACTGCAGGGGCCTGTGTTCAACTGCATGGTCGCAGGTTCAAATCCCAGTGGGTCTACTCATCATTTCTGAGGTCAATAAAATGGGTACCGTTGGGTAACAATAAACATCTGTTATTCAGTGCCAGGATGCCCCTTTGGGGTGAATGTGTGCTTTACAAACACACATGTTATCTTACTGTGCGAAAGCTACACCTGATTGAAGAGGCCCTCACTGGTCTTGCATTACTTTTAGTTCCAATTCAGAGAGAGACTGGCCTGGTAGTTGAGGCTGGACTGTTGGGGCAGGATCAGGACTGATTTGCATTTGACTGGCACCTATCTGAGGTGACATAGTGGGCAAAAAACAATTGACTGGAATGCAACCCAGAGTAATTACCAGTGGCAATCCAAGCATTTCACTCATCACTTTTTTGTGCACCTCATGTTATCATGTACACGGCAGCCATGCTTCTGTTTCTAGACATCCCACAAATACCACAGTATCCACTAGTTAGAATTACTAAATGCCCACCCAGACGCTAGTAAAAGGATTTCTTATTGATTATGAAGGTGTAGAATTAAAGATGTTGGTTCTACAACCATATGATTTTGGTGAATGATGCTACTAAAAATAGATGAGTGCAAAAGGTGGGGATGTATTCCCACAGCTAAATTGCCTACTGTGAATTCAGCAAACCCACGTTCTAATCCCAGCTTCCCACTTCATTACAGTGTGTGATTCTGGACTCATCACCTCACTTGCTACCAGAAGAGTGAGACAAATATCGGCCTGCCCAAATGTTGTTGCCAGAATATTGATTACCATAATATCGTCAATGAAAGTATATATGGTTCAGAGTAGATTTACTGTACTTAACTACACATGTACTTACATTGAAAATGTGTACACATTCAAGATATGTAGATGTGAAGTTAAGGATAGTAAATCTATACTTACCTACGTAAACTTATCTCCACCATATTCCAGTGGTCAATATTACAATATTCAATATTTTGACATAAACTTTAACCTCCTTTGGCCTCTGGACCCTTAACTGCTGCATTGGAGAGCATACTAGACGTATGCTACTAGCAAGCCATAAGCATACATGCCTGCAAACCCGATTCAGATAGGAGACTCCCCGGGGGGGATATGTACAAGGAAGTGGCGGAGAGTGGCGTTAGCCTCCCTGGCTTAACCCCTCTCTCCGTCACTTTTGAAATGCAATGCTGCACCATATGTACAAGAATGTGGTGCAGCCTTGTATTTCCCCCTGCGACGGCGCTAAGTTTAGCACAGTGCAAGGGTGTCTGCATGCAGGGAAGGATTGTTTATGTGTAGGAAGGTTTCCCTTCCTGCACATAAACAATCCTAAATGCCATTTTGTAACTTTCATGTGTGCTGCTTTATGCAGCACACATGAAAGTTACAAAATGCCATTTTTTTAAAAGGTGTGTTCCTGTACATAAACAAACAATGGCATATTTATGTTTCCATGTGTGCTGCACAAGGCAGCACATATGGAAAAAGCAAAAACGAGGAGATATAATGAATTTCTCCTCATTTCGCCAACTGAAGACCAGGTTTTTCGCCACCCTTGTACATAGGAGGCAGCGACAAAAACAATGGGTATTGCGGTGAAACAATAGACTACCAGGTGAAGAAAGAGGTCTGAGGGAAGCTTTTAAGGACCTGAACTGATAAATTCCCATTCTATATATGTCAAAAACACAAGATCAACAGGTCTCAATTAAAGATACAGGCAATGCACAACAACAGAGGAACAAAAAAGCAAACTAAGGAAGTCCTATTTAAAAGGACGGAATCCCATCACCCACCGGATTGGTGCAGTAGTAGTAATAACTAGGTCCTGAGGAAGGCCATGATCAACACATGATCACGATTGGCTGAAACATGTAGACCCTCCCATTATTTGACCAGCGCGCTCATAAATTTTATCAGACCGCGCTTACACTGTTTTTAACCTTTGACACCACAAGATATTTAATATATTTGTTTTCTTCTGGTAGTCAATGTTACTTTTCACGTCACACACTGCATTACGTTTTTTCACCCACGCTGTCTCCATGTCTCATTGATCTTAGGAGATCTAGCCACTGGACCACACCAAGACATCCGCGAGCTCCTCCTAACACGTGCAAGGAGTTGTAGTTCCTTGGTTGCACTAGGTTTGCAGCCAAGAGGAGATCCCAGATGATGAAACATGCCACTTCGGTGGGTGATGGGATTCCATCCTCATAAATAGGACTTTCTTATTTTGCTTTTTTGTTCCTCTGTTGTCGTGCATTGCCTGTATCTTTAATTGAGACCCGCGGATCTTGTGTTTTTGACATATTGCGGTGAAACGCCCACCTCAACACCCACTGTTCACCCCTTTCACGCCAACCATAGCGTGAAAGGGGGCCTTATTTACAAGGCAGCGTGTGGCTTAACGCTGCCTTGTAAATAAGGCGCAGCCCCTATCGCCACCACAACGTCACAAAAAGTGACGTTGTGGTGGCGATAGGGGCTTGTACATATGCCCCCTTCCCCGGTTTTTCACCCAAAAGGGCTTCATTTTAGCTGTCTCCTGCCTAAAACCGCCCGCACGTCAATGCAGAAGAGTAAATCCCCCCGATTTTTCCCCAATTCTCCCTCATTTCTGTTTTAAAATGTTGGCATGTATGAGCACTGTATGTGAGCGCGTGCCCGTGAGGCTGCTTCGCCCAGCCTGATAGTCCTAGTTTGTCAGCTTGACAATATTATGCCAAGCTGCTGATACCTACAGACGTGTTAATTGCCTGCCTGCTGTTTTTCATTGACATCTTGTGAATAATTCAATGGCAGGCAGTTAGTAATGCCATATCAGCTTCCCTTCTCCATTCGAGCAGCGCGCAGACGTCATCACACAGCGGCTCATACAACTGCCTTGTGAAAATACAACGCCGGTGTGCAACGCCTGCGATGGCCTCTGGTGTGCCAGCCTGTCATTAATGTGCCAGCTTGCTGCTGAGAAAGGGATGTGTGAATCTGCTGTTTACCGTATAACTGTGAGCAGCAATGGCACCTTGACGGGAAAGGTTCTGAATAGCAACAACAATACAGTCATTAATGATAGCCTGGGTGACGAACAACAGAGAAGCCTGAGTGGTGGCTGAGGGGCGGTACCTACCTATGCATACAGTTGTCACAAATACACATTTGAAGCAGGAGACATGGGACGGGACAGGAGGGGGGATGGAGGGGAGGCACAGTGAGGCGCTCACGCAACTGGCGCAGTGCCAGCCTGCCAGCTGTGCTTCATCATGTTACCACCCATGCCGGTGGAATTATTAAACCACAATGAAGGGTGTATCTATCGACCGTGCAGTGGCACCACGGCCCACACGTCGGAGGCGGCCCACCGAACCCCAATTACTGCTCTATGTTACTACCCATCCAGCAGGCATCAGACGCGTTTTTCTTGCTCGTACTAGGACCCGTGGCGCACTACCCATGCCACTGCCGTGCCAAGCTGCTGATGCTTCTTTTCTCTCCTGGAGGCTACCGAAACCTCTTTTAATCTCTCAGGTGCGACAATGAGGCACCAGGTGTCAAAGTGACGTATCCAGGATCACGCAGTTTATTCATGTGATGAAGCCAATACATTGTGCGTCCTGCTGCCAAACCCTATAACCTAACCTATGAGCTGTCTATCCTAGCATGTTTTACCCAACAGAGGTAAAATATAACACTCTTTCTAAGTCACTCAGTCGGCCATATTGGTTGGAACGCGGGGTCACATACGACTCGCGCACTACATAAAATGGCAGCGTCTAGCAGTTGGTTGCCTCTGCTTCTGCCCGCAGCGCCACTGTCCTCTGATGCGAGCCAGCTGCCAGCATAAGACGGGAAGGCGACGGGGATACTGCGGCCGTCCCTGCCGCTCAGCGCGGCCATGTCTAGCGCTAATCGCTCTGCCACAAATGATGGAAAGATACATTACTACTGCTGATATGCCAGCTGACAGGGCCGCGCGCCTTCTGGCTACTGCCGTTCCCCTGTCTTTCCATTATCATTAGGCCCGATGAAGGAAGTTGATGTCACAATCAACTGCTGCTGATGCGCTGTGGCATCAGTCAGCTTACCAACAGGAGAAGGCGTGCCCTTTGACCTCCGCTGGCAGCCACCCGAGGGTGACCTTGACGCCTGACCACTGCGGTCAGTTATCTTATTCGCCATTGACAGTGGCGTAACTACGCATGCCTCAAACGCTTAAAAATAAAAAAAATAAAAAAGAACCGGTGAGCTGTATTAGCCTATATTTCCAACTACAGCATGTAGATAGTTTTATAAAAAAGTTTCGAGGGGAGGCAATTGTCTGTAATTATAAGCACATGCATATTTACAAGGGTTTCCCCTTATGTATCAATGCATATCTCCAGAAGAGCAAATAGGTGAAACATTTTGACACTTTATGTCCTGGATTTCTCATGCTTGGGAGGTGACGAGGAAGGGTGACCCCCAGGGCATCGTCCCTGAGCACCTGGTACATTTCTGTACTTATGGGAGGAGCTCCAGCGTTGCCCCATCTTTGGCTTCCTTGCCCTAAAGTGAATGCTCCGTGGACATAATCTGGTCCATACAATGACAACAGAACTGGTACTATCTTCCCTCATTTAAAAGTAGGTAGACACCCCCAGCTAACTTGGGGGCATATCAACAAGGGCTTTATCTCTGCTTTTTTTGGCTTTAAAAGCCAAAAAAGCAGAGATAAAACTAGCGCCCTATCAACAACAGGGTGCTAACATGCAAATTTGCATGTTAGCACCCTTTTACTCTACACTTCCCCTTGCATCTCTAATGAGATGCAAAGGGGGCGTTCCAGAGTAAAATAATAGGAGAAATGTCGCTAAGCGACATTTCTCCTATTATCAAGAATGTCGCTAACCCTGTTAGAGACAAAAAAAGCAGCGCTAACCGCGGTTAACGCTGCTTTTTTACATCTGGTATTTTTCTGACTTAGCCATGATATCCTATGGAAGGAGGATATCATGGCTAAATTTGCCTGTCCCTATCAACAAGGTAACGTGAGATTATAGCTGGGTTTCCAGCGATAATCTCACGTTAGCCTGTTAGCGTGAGGATTTTTATCGCTATTGAGATAAGCGTTGCTAATAGCACGCTATCTCAGCGATACAAATTCACGCTAGCCGGCGATAATTATCCTAGCGCTAAGTGCGCTTAGAGATAATTATCGCCGGTTGTTGTTGATATGCCCCCAAATGTCGGGCAGAAACAGAGACAATTACAGGCACAGCCTCCTTTATTTGCGAGAAACTTCAAGCACGTTTTACGCATCTCTAAAAAAAGTGTCCTCTCCAAATCAGAAGCATTATTGCACAACAGAATAGCTTGAAAAACATTGCAGCCTCACAACCTTCCCCCCCAAATAGAATAACCACCAATAATTGTGCACTGCAGGTAAAAAACGTATGCAAGTGTAAATACAGAAACATATGAGACAATTAACCACACTGTACTGTAGACCACAACTACTAGCATCCTTGTTGCTTCACAACCAACCCCACAACCACGACCAACTTTCACTGAACTAATTAATGCCAGACTTCGTGGCGCTAGTGTACCCATCTGTTGTGGAAATGCAGTCTCTCAGCAACAAATGAAATAGTGCATCCATTTCCTCTCACACACCATGTGGGCGAGGCCCAATTGTCGAAATTACCCCATAATTTGGGTCACAGCTGGGAAACTTCCTAAATTCCAAAGGAAACTGCAACTTTCTCAGAGAAAAGGAAAACCAGCAGGTGCGCCTCACCCCTCCCCCCTGATGTATGCCCGTAGGAGTAGGAGATAGGAGTCCAACACTGCCTGTTGGAGAATCTTTCATCTGCAGGTGATGTTGCAGAGCCGCATCCTGGACCCTGAAATCACCACACACAAACATTGGTGTATTATAACATTATTGTGTATACCGTTCTTCTAAGTATGACACGAGTTACGATTGTGACAATCACAAACAGCTCAGAAAACGATATATGAAAAGAGCAAAGGTAGATACGCCCCAATCATATTTCATCACACATTCCCTATCAATGAGTCTAATCCATACCCGGATTAGAACTCCCTGATTAACAGCATCATTGCACACATTTATGTTATGCTAAATCATATAAAGCCCCTCACAATCAGGCTTGGAGGCAGGATTACATGTGTGTCACCCTGCCCTAATCATCCGTATATTTATAGATCTTGTAAATTACGGTCTATGGAGTAAGAATGGGGTAGTTTGTGGTACATAGGACAGTGAACAATACTTCTATTCACATTATAGGAAGTAAAAAGAAAACAAGGTGTGAATAGTGACCATGCTAATTCCCAGCAAAAAGCCAGGCCACGCGTGTCACAAAGTCTCATGGTTCGAACCCGATTGTAGCATTGGTGACCGGCATTGCTGCTGAAATATCCCAACTTAAACCTTCCTAGGTCTAAAGCAAACAGCTGCCCAACCTAAACGTCACCCTACAGTCCATGTTCTTAGAGAAGACAAGTGCAGTTCAATGAGAGACGCAACTTGACTCGCGATTGATGGCCTCTGGTTTGCGTCAGTGTTGCGTTCAGGCCACAGCCCGTATACATCGCTGGATCCTGTTGCTGGAGATGTCATAGACATGTGAGACTCCTTCCTTACCTGCTGGTACCCGTTGAATGCCCGATCCTTGATTACTCAGTCGAGGCCAGACAGGCCTAATCTCACCAGGCATTTCACCAGTGGGGTGGGGCCCCAAGAAGCCGGCTTTTAGGGTAGGAGGACGCTCCTGGTGCCTCTGTCACTTTCCCCAGTCCTCCAAGGTTAACTGCAGCAGGCACAGGGATGCTGGAAGAGAGAGAGAGAGAAGGAGGGAGGGGAAAGTAGAGAGAAAGCCATCATAGAGGGAGAAGAGAGAGCAAAGGAGGAGAGAGAATGGATGGATGCATGGATGAAAAGAGACAGATTGCACGAGGAGATGAAGGGAGCGGGCTGGTTTGAGCATTTTTTCCAGCAGTGCTTTGATTCCTGAGAGCAGGCTGGAACCCCGTGCCTCCCAGCCATCTTATCCCTTTATCAGGTATCATGGCGCAGCAGTGAAATACACCAGACCGTCCTTTGAATCAGCACTCGCGTGTCAAAATGGAAACACAACCTTCACCTCTTTCCTTTTCTTTATCATGCATATCTTCCCATCTAATCCCCAGTCAAGTTCCTTACTGGCCTTAACATACAAAAATCCAGCTCTAAATTGACTATCAGCAAGACGGAAAACTCACTACAGGACGCCATTTCAATTAATCATTCTCAACTCTCCAGAGACCATGCCCACAGAGGGGTAATAACAGAAGTCAGCTAACAAAAATCATGTCTACCACATCCACCAACACAGCTTAAGTAACACCCAAACCTGTACTATCACACAAAGCGATGTCGTTGATAAACTTTGTTTGTATTTATACTGTAATCCAATAAAAATTCAATAGCACACATTTAGTAACCTGGGTATAGTTCAATAGCTGTAAACCACATGTGTCAGTGGAGGGCCCTCCTCCGGCAGACAAGGGGTAAGAGACGTTAGGACGTGGATACCCCTCCGGATTAGATAATCACTACCAAAAATGTATCCAGGACAGTCAAAGCTCAGGATCTAGAAACTCGATAAATCCTTACGTGGCGTACACCGCAAAGTGCAAAAAGGAAGCAATTCCTTTTTGCTATTTAACCCTCACATACCCTAATGGTGGCATGCTTCATCATCAGGTTCACCCTGACTCCTAAAGGTCAGTGGGCTCAACCGTATTTCAGGGTGCTCTTATGAGATGTAGGTCAGTGGGTCTTAAAGATAAAAATCCTACTCCATACCCCAGGTATCCCTTTATTCAGGGGGACGTAGCAGAAAATAAAAAAATGTAAAATACGGGACTTTTTTGGAGGTTATGGTCCTATGACCCTAATACCAGCCAACATGTTTCAGCCCGTAAAAATGGCCAGATCGTTCCTGGGCTTTCATCAGGGCATAACAAACAAACCCTCCCTGGTATTGGTCGAAAATTATCCTATGTATATTTGTTGAAGGGGCCGAAAGCTGTCACCTTCGTGAAATAATCGGGAGTATACTTATCTCCCTTCCGTATGTACGTAAAAATTCAGCCTGTAAGAAATGTGAAAGGAGACAAAAAGACATACAATTATGCAATACAATAATTATAGTCCCAGTGTATAGTTACACCCATCATGCACGGGTGCTCGTATTCCCATCACTCAGTGATCAATAATTGGTGACCAAAAAAGCAGAGCTAAACAAGATTCTCATTGTTCTCAACTTGCCTTGTTGGCAGTATGCGTATATTAATCACACTTCATTTGTTCTTGTAAGTAACAAATTACCTTAACCCACAGTGAATCACACACACACCCTATAGACAGTAAACGGTTAACATTCACTCGTGCATCACGTCAGTGATCACGCCACTTCGCAGTTATTCATACGATCCTCAATACATTCTCAGTACATGTTTAAACATCCACTTTATAACACACGCATGGGTATGCCCTTACCCAATTTGAGGGGAAAAACGTTTTTCATGGATCACGAGAAGGGGAGCCTTGTAGTCACATGCAGTAAGAGAAGTAAAAACTACAGCGTTAGGACTCTCTGCCACCCATATGATCGAGCAGACATTACCTCTGTTACTTGCCGCACGTGCGTTAGGAACTTACTACTTCAAAGGTCCTGCCCCGTAGTATACCTAGTTGGCATCCGTGTATCCCAGCATTAGCGATTCTCTTTTACACGTGCCTGTTTAAATAACCAGGTTTTCTCGTGTCATAGCAGACCGTAGGGTGGGGGAGTGGTTCGGACATCCACAGTCCTCGTCACTTCCTGTGTATGTCTCGGCACAGACTACAAAATCTCAAGGAATCATGGGATCTGTAGTCTAATATCTCGTATATAAGGCCCCATTGCGTCTTGCCCATACGGACTACAAATTATCTAGGTTTCATTGAAAATGTAGTCAATTAATAGAACGTCGAGTGAAAATTCACTTAACGATCATGCCCTCGGATTGGTAAATTAGCCGGACAGGAAACTATTCCTAAGCATGCCTCTACCTACCCAGATAATACTAGTTGAAACTCATAAACAATGCATGATTAAGACGTATTCTTTAACCTTGTCATACCGTGAGCAAGAGACTCTAAGATAGGTCACTATCAGTGAAAAAGACCATTTGTAAGATGAGCATATTTCATTTGTCTTTAGGCCCAAATGGGGAATATAGGTCCGATGTTCCCACGATACCATAGCGTAAGGCTTCTGGACATCACATTGTGTGGTGCCTATGGCTCGGATAATATTCACTACCCTATAGGGAGGAATCATCATGGGTGCATATTTTTATAAGAAGAGCTATCTTCTCCCAGTGTCTAATACATGCCTGTTATCTCTAGTCTCATATGATCTTAACCACCAGGTATATGGTAACATGTTAAAATGGTCTCAGGTGTCCCCTGGTAATAGGAGTTAAACCCCATATATCACTTAGTTTTTACTCAGCGCATTCCATGGAATGGAGTCGTTCAACCCTCGGTTGTCAGTTTCCAGTTTATATACACATCGTTGCTCTCTCTCCAAAAGTCTCTTCGAGATATTGGGACCTTCTTTCACCTTTTCGATTATGGTCCATTCAAGATCCCTGTCACTGTGATTCTTCTCCACATAGTGGGCTGTCAAATTTGTTGCCATGATCCCCCTTCTGATTGTGGTCCTATGTTCTCAAATCCATAGCTTAACTTTTCGGGTTGTCATGCCGACATATTTTGATCCACATGGGCATGTGATCATGTAGCCCACATTAGAGGTGTTTCAGTTTGTGTGGTCTCGTTGTTCCCAGTTATAACTTAAGTCTAGATTGATGCTTGTAGTGTGCTTCATAAAGGGGCATACCACACATTTCCCACAGGGGAGATGGCCCTTCACAAGGGGTTGGTTCCATAATGTGAGCTGAGCGTCAGGTTTGGGTTCCCAACAGTCGGTATGGATCAGAGTATTCCTTATGCTTTTGTTTCTCCTGAACGAGAACATATGTTTCTCAAATGCAAGTTTGTTGGACGTCAGGATACGCAAGTTCTTATTTATGATCTTCTTGATATTATTAGAAGAGGAATTGTGAGTAGTCCAACATATGAGTGCCTTGGTTTCCTTCTTAGTGTTGGTTTCTAATAATGCCTAACGTGGTGTGTTTCGTGATCTTGTGCGGGCTGCTCAATCACCTTCCTGGAGTAGCCTTTAGCCTCCAAATTCTTTGTGAGATTTTCTGCTTCCTTATTGTAATCCTCCAAGTTAGAGCAGTTCCTCCTTCTCCTGAGATATTGTCCTATAGGGAGGTTTTCTTTTAGAGACTGAGAATGTGCACTGTCGAAGTGCAGTAAACTATTTCGATCCGTAGGTTTCTTGTATAAGGTACTTTCCAGCCTCCCATCACCGTGAATAAAAGGGATACCTGGGGAACGGAGTAGGATTTTTATCTTTAAGACCCCTGGCCTACATCTCTTAAGAGCTCCCTGAAATACGGTTGAGCCCACCCTGACCTTTAGGAGTCAGGGTGAACCCGATGATAAAGCATGACACCAATATGGTGTGTGAGGGTTAAATAACAAAAAGGAATTGCTTCCTTTCCGCACTTTGCGGTGTACGCCACGTAAGGATTCATCTAGTTTCCAGAGCCTGAGCTTTGACTGTTCTGGATACATTTTTTGGTAGTGATTATAGTTCAATAGCACCCATTCAGTAATCCAGTTATCCAGGTCTCTTTTGGAGGCACCCATTCAGTAACCTGGGGATAGTTTGAAAGCACCTATTCAGTAATTCCAGTAAAGTTCAACAGCACCCATTCAGTAACCTGGGTAAAGTTTATAGAAACCATTCGCAATCCAGGTAAAGTTCAGCAGCATCCCTTCAGTAACCTCTATAAAGTTTGACAGCACCTATTCTGTAACCCAGGTAACATTCAGTAGCACCTATTTAGTAACCTAGGTAAAGTTCAATAGCACCCATTCTGAAATCCAGGTAACGTTTCCTAGCACCCACTCAGTAACCTTGGTATAGTTTGGTAGCACCCATTCAGCAACCCAGGTAAAATTTGACAGCGCCCATTCAGTAACCTGAGGAAAGTTTATAGAAACCATTCTGAAATACAGGTAAAATTCAGCAGCATCCATTCAGTAACCTCTGTAAAGTTTGACAGCACCTATTCTTAAATCCAGGTAAAATACAATAGCAACAACTCAGTAACCTTTGTATAGTTTGATAGCACCCATTCAGCAATCCAGGTAAAATTTGGCTGCACCCATTTAGTAGCAGTGGGAAGTTAGAAAGCACTCATTAGGGAATGCAGTTAAAGTTCGATGGTGCCTCCCACTGAAATAATAATGTGTCAGGACAATCCTTTACTGACCACCGCCTACTCTCCACCATCCCAAAACTCAGGGACATCATTGTATGGACATCAACAGCCACAAGAGTGATCTTCTCACACATTGTGGACACTGCAGGACTTAGAAGCACAGGACAGTTTATATGTGTGAGTAATGGCAGTTGCATAGCTCTTACCCAACTGTGACAGTAAACTCAGAGCACTAGCGACATCGGCCTCTGGCCAGATTAACACAGTATAGCTTGTATAGCAAGCACAAAGTATGATGGATTTTTTGAGATGGACATTCCAAAGCTTCGCCCTTTAATAGAAACATCTGTCACTACATAATACAAATGGAATTGCAGTTTCTGTTCTGCTTATGCTCAGGGAGAAGGATTCTGGGAAATTGGAACACATGATTAACAATTTCTTGTTTCCTTTTAAATGACTCTATAAAGAAGAGCAATGCTCTCAAAGTGTTTTTATTGATTTTGCGTTCTTAGTTTGCTTTTTTCTTCCTTGCTCCATGGGCTTACTAGTCGGGATTGCCAATGGGAATCTGTGAGGATAGAGGCCTTGTATTCAGTTGTGAGTCAATTCACTCCTTCTCAATTAGGTTTAAAAGACAAGAAAATCAATATAGATTGGTAAATCCAAATTATTATTTTATTTGTTCAAGCGAAGGACTTCTGTTTCAGGTAATCCAATCATTCAGGATTATATTTTTCAAAAAACGAACAAGCACATTTGAAGCAGAAGTAAACAGCCGACACGTGTTTCACCCTTATGGCTCAGTATCGAGCCAGGGCTTTCTCAAGGCTGAAAGAAGATATTTGTTAAACAGTATTAGATGTATTAAGATCCTAAAGAAATCCAATATCACCCGGTGGTGTGTAAATATCGCAACCGTGATATATATAAAAAACAAAATAGTGAGAAAGTGCTCAAGGCAACGTGAGGGGGAAGAAAGACAAGGAGAAACATTCCCATTATTCACATGAGGGAAAGGATAATATTATCTCAGGTGTAGCAATCATGAAGACACTCGGTGAGAGTATTATTTTAACAATCAAGGACCTTGTCAAATTCAAGGGATAGGCAACCTTAGTGACAATACAGCATTGATAGATATGTTTATAAAGTCAAGTGCTGTTAGTACATGTTTGCAGGCTTTGAAGGGGGATTAGATATGTCATTCTCATAGTTGAGGTGATTTAGTCATGCTACAGGAGAGCAGGTATAACAAGATATAACATTTATGTTAGGTCAAATATATACCTTAATGTTCAAGGATGCAGCATGGTACATTAGCTTCACATTTCACTTTGCCGGGTCATTTGCACAATACATTAGATCAGACCTCTGCACCGGAAAAATTAGTCAAAAGGAGGGAGAGAGAAAGAAAAGGAGAAAAAAGGAAAAAAAGACGAGAAAAAACGATAGAAAAACACGAGAAAAAAGAGGAGAAAGCAGGGGAGAGAAGAAGAAAAAAGGAGAAGTAAGTATGAATGCCTGTGAAATTATTCAGGTTATGTACTTGTAATACATTATAATATACATGGTATTGGGTGCTTAAAAAGGCTATAATTTAGCCCTTGGCATACTTTAAGTTCATTCGCTAGAGAACTTATTATAAACTTCCTGATCTCATTAGGCAAGGCATTTTCAGGGCTCTACAAAGAATATGATACATTATTGTGGGTAAGAAGAAAAATAACTGATTGGGAGAAATTATGCTCTAAGTTCTCGTTTTTACTAAACCGTTATTTCTATGGGACCCTATAACATAGAACGGGTCCTACTCTTTTCGAGTCAGCAGTCATGAAGGTCAACATACCGGGAGGATTCCAGACTGTTTAAATAATTGTCAATACGGGACCCTATAAATGCTGAATAAATGGTATGAAAATGGCCTGTTAACATTAGAAGAAAAACAACTCTTATTTATAGAAACTCCAGTTTCTCCAACTCTATATCTCTTGCCAAAAGTTCATAAACCAGGTATACCTCCAAAAGGAAGACCCATTATTGCAGGAATTGACTCCATATGCTCCCGGATAGGGGCATATATTGATGAGGAATTACAGCCGTTCACGAGAGATCTTCCCTCATTCATACGAGACACCAAGGATGTTCTACAGAATCTTAATAATATCACATGGCAATCAGACTATCTTCTTTCCTCCATCGATGTTGTTAGTCTATATACATCTATTCGACATCCTGATGGTATAGCAGCAGTAAGAAAATGTCTACAAGGTAGATCTGTCCATTTTACGGCAAGGAACAATATGATTTTGGAATTTTTGGAGTTCTGCCTGCATAACAACTACTTTCTCTTCAATGGAATTTATTACCTACAAATACAAGGTACAGTGATGGGGGCCAAATTTGCTCCCCCGTATGCCTGTATTTTCATGGGAGAAGTAGAACGTCATTGGATCTGGAATGACAACAAGATCAATTTCTCCGAAAATATAGTTATGTGGGGCAGATACATTGACGATATGCTCTTAATATGGCAAGGATCTGAGACATGTTTACAAAACTTCATAAAGACTCTGACACCCAATCAATGGGGCATCAATATAACATACACTATATCCAAAAAAGAAATTGAGTTCTTGGATCTAAGTATCTATGTTGAAGATAACAGCTTACAGACACAGATTCATAGAAAGAGCACTGCTGCTAATTCGATCCTACATGCGTCAAACAGCCATCCTCAGCATACTATTAAGAACATTCCATCAGGAGAATTTCGCAGGGCTCGAATTAATTGCAGCTCAGACAAAACCTATGATATAAAATCAAAGGAGATTACATCAAGACTCACACAACGAGGATATAACAAGTGTTCGCTTAGAGACATACAACAACATGTTTCCAAATTAGACCGAAACAACCTCTTGCTAAACAGGACAAAAAATGGGAAGGAATCTACCATACGTTTTCTTACCCACTTTAGTAATGGCCATCACTATATACGCAAAGTCTTGAAAAAACATTGGAATCTGCTGACACTCAATCCAACAGTAAGTAATGCAGTTAAAGATCAACCTCAACTCAGTTTTAAGTGAAGCAAAAATCTTTGTGACTCTTTGTGTCCCTCATTTTTTCAAACTCAACATAAGACTGTGACTTTCCTACAGAAACCAATTGGCTTTTACACCTGTGCCAACTGTTCAGTATGCAAATTGGGTAAATCTAAAATCCAGAGTACGATGATAAATGGTCAGAGTTTCCAGATTAAAGACTTTATAAACTGTGAAAGCAAAAATGTAATCTACTTAATCACTTGTCCATGTGGACAACACTACATAGGGAGTACGATTCGTCCACTTAAAATGCGAATACAGGAACATTATCGGAACATTCATAAAATTGACGATAGACAACCCTTAGTTTAACACTTCATAACACATCATCAACATAATCGCAATTTCGTCTTCTGTGGTCTGGAAAAAGTAAAACAACATGAAAGAGGAGGGAATTTGGAACGGCGACTACGGCAGAAAGAAAGTGCCTACATAATACGCTGTGGGACCGTAGAAGCAGGCCTAAACAAAGATCATGAATGGCACCATTGGCTATAAGATCCCCTACTTCATTAACGACTATGAGACTGTTGGATGTGAGAGGTCACCAGAAGGAACAGAATGCAAGCACACCCTGAGAAGAACTTTTTCCTGGGGTGCATCAATCAGTATTGCTCTATAGGAGAATCGTAGAAATGCCATATTTTGTGATATAGTCGTTCTGAATCATCTATGTCTCTAAAGAACCTTGAATTATTAAGGCTCCTTTTTTCCCCCTGTTCCCTGTTCTGTCCGTTATGCGTATTTCATACTTCCATCTTTACAGCAGTTCCATACGCTGTACATACACTGAGCATATCATCTAGATATTGTTAGTTCTGTCCAATTGATTTTCTTTCTGTATATTGCCTTACAGCACTGCATTCATTTTCTTTTAAAATATACAGTTTACAACGATATGATAGGGACAGCGCCCATTATTACCAAATTCTAGTAGCTCCCTTCCTTTGCAGAGCGCGCATGACTAGATCTCGGGACTTATCAGCCATGATCATTTAACAGCAACATAGAAGGAATACTATTTCTATCCGAGTCCCCAAATATGAACCCACCAATAACTGATGCAGTAATGATACCTAATATCGGTTATGTCTTAGGAGTGCCTGCGGGTTCGATAACCCAATGAATTTATCTTTATTTTGATTGAAAGGCAGCTCCCCTAAATTCCATTATATATACAAACGGAATAAAAATGATACCTTTGTAGCGGAAGATACCTATCTAGTTCTGCATACCATGTCTACGGACTGTGTTTATTAGAGCATATCGGACTCATGAAAACACGTGTCCATGGTATAGCTATAGACTCAAGAAATACGGTTAAAATTCCTTTCACCAGATTCTGATATATATTGGATTCAACAAAATAAATAGATATTTTATCAATAATTCAGAGGTACAATTTGAATTCCCGATGCCCTCTGCATACAAATGATAGGGTATTGCAATACAACAATAACACATTTTAAGATGGCGCTCCACATGACGATCCGAACCTCCCTAGAATGCCGTAGACACGTGACCGGCCTCGTTAGCCTTCTTAAAGATGGCCGCGGACCACAACGCGATTATACTTCGGTGGGAAGAATAAGCGCCTGGAATTATCCTGAGATACGGACTTTCTGACTCTGAAGTAAGTGACCGTATAGGCTGGCTGGCCTTCGAACCTTGTTAACGGTCTTTTTGATTCGTAACGAGACGTAGCTGTTTTTTTATAGGGTCCCGTACTGACAATTATTTAAACAGTCTTGAATCCTCCTGGTATGTTGACCTTCATGACTGCTGACTCGAAAAGAGTAGGACCCGTTCTATGTTATAGGGTCCCATAGAAATAACGGTTTAGTAAAAACAAGAACTTAGTGCATAATTTCTCCCAATCAGTTATTTTTCTTCTTACCCACAATAATGTATCATATTCTTTGTAGAGCCCTGAAAATGCCTTGCCTAATGAGATCAGGAAGTTTATAATAAGTTCTCTAGCGAATGAACTTAAAGTATGCCAAGGGCTAAATTATAGCCTTTTTAAGCACCCAATACCATGTATATTATAATGTATTACAAGTACATAACCGGAAAAATTAAACAGGCATTCATACTTACTTCTCCTTTTTTCATCTTCTCTCCCCTGCTTTATCCTCTTTTTTCTCGTGTTTTTCTCTCGTTTTTTCTCGTCTTTTTTTCCTTTTTTCTCCTTTTCTTTCTTTTTTTTCTCTCTCCCTCCTTTTGACTAATTTTTCCGGTGCAGAAGTTTGATCTAATGTATTGTGCAAATGACCCGGAAAAGTGAAATGTGAAGCTAATGTACCATGCTGCATCCTTGAACATTAAGGTATATATTTGACCTAACATAAATGTTATATCTTTTTATACCTGCCCTCCTGTAGCATGACTAAATCACCTCAACTATGAGAATGACATATCTAATCCCCCTTCAAAGCCTGCAAACATGTACTAACAGCACTTGACTTTATAAACATATCTATCAATGCTATATTGTCACTAACGTTGCCTATCCCTTGAATTTGACAAGGTCCTTGATTGTTAAAATAATACTCTCACCGAGTGTCTTCATGATTGCTACACCTGAGATAATATTATCCTTTCCCTCATGTGAATAATGGGAATGTTTCTCCTTGTCTTTCTTCCCCCTCACGTTGCCTTGAGCACTTTCTCACTATTTTGTTTTTTATATATATCACGGTTGCGATATTTACACACCACCGGGTGATATTGGATTTCTTTAGGATCTTAATACATCTAATACTGTTTCACAAATATCTTCTTTCAGCCTTGAGAAAGCCCTGGCCCGATACTGAGCCATAAGGGTGAAACACTTGTCGGCTGTTTACTTCTGCTTCAAATGTGCTTGTTCGTTTTTTGAAAAATATAATCCTGAATGATTGGATTACCTGAAACAGAAGTCCTTCGCTTGAACAAATAAAATAATAATTTGGATTTACCAATCTATATTGATTTTCTTGTCTTTTAAACCTAATTGAGAAGGAGTGAATTGACTCACAACTGAATGTATGTACTTTTTTTTTAGACCATAGAGGTCCAGTGTCTTGAGTCATCCTCCACAAGGAATAAGTTACATAAAAATTGAGCAATTTTCTCCAGAATTGGGATCCCTGGACCTTGGTATTTCTGCATTAGTATCGTGTAAGGATCCCATCTCTTCTGGAGTGCTAGATACCAACAGGAATAGTATCAAAAACGTCAATATAATACAGCTGAGATTTTGCATAATCGAATACAATTGTTACTCTTTCAAAAGTAATGACAACTTGAAAACGTAAAAATGGCAACCTATGACAATAGGAGAGAAAGAAGGAATATTAGACTTGAAGAAGTATTTGACCCGTTAGGAACTGATGTGTCAAGACAATCGAATATCATCAACCCACAATCTGCAAAGAGCATTTTCCAAGCCTTGGAAAAAGCAGTAAAGAAAGAGACATCAAAATGGTGGGAAGGAGCATCACTAAAAAAGTATTTGGAACATAATCTGATCCCAAGAGGTTTGAGAATTCGAATTTTTTCTCCAATAGAAACAACAGTACCGGATAAATTATAACTATGGGAAGATAACCTAAGAACGGCTTCTAATAATATGCTAAGACAACTAATTGATATTGCCCAAGAATAATATGGAAAATACAAACTGGAAGTCGATACATTATCCAAAACAATTGAAGAAGCAAATTGGGGTGACATTACAACAAAAAATTATGACATATTGAATAAAGTCCTTGATGACTTCGAGGAAGATATCATTCAAAGGAAAAACCGCAAATTTAGACGGAATATGACAGATTACCAACTAGGTAGAGTCTATACTTTTGCAAAAAAATATGACAATATCACCCCTACTACGGCTTGAACTCAAGCAAGTAGCTCTTCCGAAATTGTACCATCATCCGATGCACAATCTATAGAAAATCCAGAGGACGGGACAAGTGTGAGACCACATGTAAATTTTCGCGAGGCAGTACGCAGACACCGCTTGGGCAACACACAAGACAATCGAACCCGACCACCAAATATAAAAACTACAAAACCAAATACAGTGGGAGTACAAACATGAGCACGAAGCAAGAAACTGACAAAAACAGTACCCACAGAACAGAAATAACTCCGTGTAATTTGGTGGTCAACCTCTCAAATAAGACCTTGACTGAAACTCATCATCAAATTCTAAACAAGGGCTTATCGTTTTGTCCTACAGCAAGTTGGGACCTGGTACAGACTAAAATTGATCTATTCAAATTCACAAGGAGGTTAAAACTACATTCCTTTTTTGCTGATGAAATTCAAAGAAAAAGACAAGTAAGTCACCCTGCCATTACAAGTCATCTTTCGGTAAAAGACCTGGAGGACATCAACTTGTTGACACATCTGTCTACGGATGTTCCCACGGATGGTCTGGAATCCCTAACAACAACAGCAGAGGAACTGGATATAGACATCTTTTATTGTAAAAATACATCGTTCAAGAGGAAATCAAAATTCACACCAATACTACCAACAGGCAACATAATAGACACCTTTTTTTTCTGCCGTTAATAAAGACCTAGAATTTGAACATCATAAATACTTGTCTAATCAAAAATACTTTCCTCAAAACATCACACGGAATGAAAAACAAGTATTGTTGGAGCTTAAAAATGATCCATCGCTAATCATTAAGGAGGCAGATAAAGGTGGAAATGTTGTCCTTCTGGATACAGCTGATTATCTTCAAGAAGCAGAACGCCAATTGAGGGACTCCGCTTGCTATATCAAACTCAAAACAAATCCAACTAAGGAAATACAAGAGCACCTGGCGATTTTGCTGAATAAATGGTATGAAAATGGCCTGTTAACATTAGAAGAAAAACAACTCTTATTTATAGAAACTCCAGTTTCTCCAACTCTATATCTCTTGCCAAAAGTTCATAAACCAGGTATACCTCCAAAAGGAAGACCCATTATTGCAGGAATTGACTCCATATGCTCCCGGATAGGGGCATATATTGATGAGGAATTACAGCCGTTCATGAGAGATCTTCCCTCATTCATACGAGACACCAAGGATGTTCTACAGAAACTTAATAATATCACATGGCAATCAGACTATCTTCTTTCCTCCATCGATGTTGTTAGTCTATACACGTCTATTCGACATCCTGATGGTATAGCAGCAGTAAGAAAATGTCTATAAGGTAGATCTGTCCATTTTACGGCAAGGAACAATATGATTATGGAATTTTTGGAGTTCTGTCTACATGACAACTACTTTCTCTTCTATTGAATTTATTACCTACAAATACAAGGTACAGCGATGGGGGCCAAATTTGCTCCCCCATATGCCTGTATTTTCATGGGAGAAGTAGAACGTCATTGGATCTGGAATGACAACAAGATCAATTTCTCCGCAAAATATAGCTATGTGGGGCAGATACATTGACGATATGCTCTTAATATGGCAAGGATCTGAGACATGTTTACAAAACTTCATAAAGACTCTGACACCCAATCAATGGGGCATCAATATAACATACACTATATCCAAAAAAGAAATTGAGTTCTTGGATCTAAGTATCTATGTTGAAGATAACAGCTTACAGACACAGATTCATAGAAAGAGCACTGCTGCTAATTCGATCCTACATGCGTCAAGCAGCCATCCCCAGCATACTATTAAGAACATTCCATCAGGAGAATTTCGCAGGGCTCGAATTAATTGCAGCTCAGACAAAACCTATGATATAAAATCAAAGGAGATTACATCAAGACTCACACAACGAGGATATAACAAGTGTTCGCTTAGAGACATACAACAACATGTTTCCAAATTAGACCGAAACAACCTCTTGCTAAACAGGACAAAAAATGGGAAGGAATCTACCATACGTTTTCTTACCCACTTTAGTAATGGCCATCACTATATACGCAAAGTCTTGAAAAAACATTGGAATCTGCTGACACTCAATCCAACAGTAAGTAATGCAGTTAAAGATCAACCTCAACTCAGTTTTAAGAGAAGCAAAAATCTTCGTGACTCTTTGTGTCCCTCATTTTTTCAAACTCAACATAAGACTGTGACTTTCCTACAGAAACCAATTGGCTTTTACACCTGTGCCAACTGTTCAGTATGCAAATTGGGTAAATCTAAAATCCAGAGTACGATGATAAATGGTCAGAGTTTCCAGATTAAAGACTTTATAAACTGTGAAAGCAAAAATGTAATCTACTTAATCACTTGTCCATGTGGACAACACTACATAGGGAGTACGATTCGTCCACTTAAAATGCGAATACAGGAAAATTATCGGAACATTCATAAAATTGACGATAGACAACCCTTAGTTGAACACTTCATAACACATCATCAACATAATCGCAAATTCGTCTTCTGTGGTCTGGAAAAAGTAAAACAACATGAAAGAGGAGGGAATTTGGAACGGCGACTACGCTAGAAAGAAAGTGCCTACATAGTACGCTATGGGACCGTAGAAGCAGGCCTAAACAAAGATCATGAATGGCACCATTGGCCATAAGATCCCCTACTTTATTAACGACTATGAGACTGTTGGATGTGAGAGGTCACCAGAAGGAACAGAATGCAAGCACACCCTGAGAAGAACTTTTTCCTGGGGTGCTTCAATCAGTACTGCTCTATAGGAGAATCGTAGAAATGCCATATTTTGTGATATAGTCGTTCTGAATCATCTATGTCTCTAAAGAACCTTGAATTATTAAGGCTCCTTTTTTCCCCCTGTTCCCTGTTCTGTCCGTTATGCGTATTTCATACTTCCATCTTTACAGCAGTTCCATACGCTGTACATACACTGAGCATATCATCTAGATATTGTTAGTTCTGTCCAATTGATTTTCTTTCTGTATATTGCCTTACAGCACTGCATTCATTTTCTTTTAAAATATACAGTTTACAACGATATGATAGGGAGAGCGCCCATTATTACCAAATTCTAGTAGCTCCCTTCCTTTGCAGAGCGCGCATGACTAGATCTCGGGACTTATCAGCCATGATCATTTAACAGCAACATAGAAGGAATACTATTTCTATCCGAGTCCCCAAATATGAACCCACCAATAACTGATGCAGTAATGATACCTAATGTCGGTTATGTCTTAGGAGTGCCTGCGGGTTCGATAACCCAATGAATTTATCTTTATTTTGATTGAAAGGCAGCTCCCCTAAATCCCATTATATATACAAACTGAAGAAAAATGATACCTTTGTAGCGGAAGTTACCTGTCTAGTTCTGCATACCATGTCTACGGACTGTGTTTATTAGAGCATATCGGACTCATGAAAACACGTGTCCATGGTATAGCTATAGACTCAAGAAATACGGTTAAAATTCCTTTGCATCAGATTCTGATATATATTGGATTCAACAAAATAAATAGATATTTTATCAATAATTCAGAGGTACAATTTGAATTCCCGATGCCCTCTGCATACAAATGATAGGGTATTGCAATACAACAATAACACATTTTAAGATGGCGCTCCACATGACAAGCCGAACCTCCCTAGAATGCCGTAAACACGTGACCGGCCTCGTTAGCCTTCTTAAAGATGGCCGTGGACCACAACGCGATTATACTTCGGTGGGAAGAATAAGCGCCTGGAATTATCCTGAGATACGGACTTTCTGACTCTGAAGTAAGTGACCATATAGGCTGGCTGTCCTTCGAACCTTGTTAACGGTCTTTTTGATTCGTAACGAGACGTAGCTGTTTTTTTATAGGGTCCCGTATTGACAATTATTAAAACAGTCTTGAATCCTCCTGGTATGTTGACCTTCATGACTGCTGACTGGAAAAGAGTAGGACCCGTTCTATGTTATAGGGTCCCATAGAAATAACGGTTTAGTAAAAACAAGAACTTACTGCATAATTTCTCCCAATCAGTTATTTTTCTTCTTACCCACAATAATGTATCATATTCTTTGTAGAGTCCTGAAAATGCCTTGCCTAATGAGATCAGGAAGTTTATAATAAGTTCTCTAGCGAATGTACTTAAAGTATGCCAAGGGCTAAATTATAGCCTTTTTAAGCACCCAATACCATGTATATTATAATGTATTACAAGTACATAACCGGAATAATTTCACAGGCATTCATACTTACTTCTCCTTTTTTCTTCTTCTCTCCCCTGCTTTCTCCTCTTTTTTCTCGTGTTTTTCTCTCGTTTTTTCTCGTCTTTTTTTCCTTTTTTCTCCTTTTCTTTCTTTTTTTCTCTCTCCCTCCTTTTGACTAATTTTTCCAGTGCAGAGGTCTGATCTAATGTATTGTGCAAATGACCCGGAAAAGTGAAATGTGAAGCTAATGTACCATGCTGTATCCTTGAACATTAAGGTATATATTTGACCTAACATAAATGTTATATCTTTTTATACCTGCCCTCCTGTAGCATGACTAAATCACCTCAACTATGAGAATGACATATCTAATCCCCCTTCAAAGCCAGCAAACATGTACTAACAGCACTTGACTTTATAAACATATCTATCAATGCTATATTGTCACTAAGGTTGCCTATCCCTTGAATTTGACAAGGTCCTTGATTGTTAAAATAATACTCTCACCGAGTGTCTTCATGATTGCTACACCTGAGATAATATTATCCTTTCCCTCATGTGAATAATGGGAATGTTTCTCCTTGTCTTTCTTCCCCCTCACGTTGCCTTGAGCACTTTCTCACTATTTTGTTTTTTATATATATCACGGTTGCGATATTTACACACCACCGGGTGATATTGGATTTCTTTAGGATCTTAATACATCTAATACTGTTTCACAAATATCTTCTTTCATTCTTGAGAAAGCCCTGGCCCGATAGTGAGCCATAAGGGTGAAACACTTGTCGGCTGTTTACTTCTGCTTCAAATGTGCTTGTTCGTTTTTTGAAAAATATAATCCTGAATGATTGGATTACCTGAAACAGAAGTCCTTCGCTTGAACAAATAAAATAATAATTTGGACTTACCAATCTATATTGATTTTCTTGTCTTTTAAACCTAATTGAGAAGGAGTGAATTGACTCACAACTGAATGTATGTACTTTTTTTTTAGACCATAGAGGTCCAGTGTCTTGAATCATCCTCCACAAGGAATAAGTTACATAAAAATTGAGCAATTTTCTCCAGAATTGGGATCCCTGGACCTTGGTATTTCTGCATTAGTATCGTGTAAGGATCCCATCTCTTCTGGAGTGCTAGATACCAACAGGAATAGTATCAAAAACGTCAATATAATACAGCTGAGATTTTGCATAATCGAATACAATTGTTACTCTTTCAAAAGTAATGACAACTTGAAAATGTAAAAATGGCAACCTATGACAATAGGAGAGAAAGAAGGAATATTAGACTTGAAGAAGTATTTGACACGTTAGGAACTAATGTGTCAAGACAATCGAATATCATCAACCCACAATCTGCAAAGAGCATTTTCCAAGCCTTGGAAAAAGCAGTAAAGAAAGAGACATCAAAATGGTGGGAAGGAGCATCACTAAAAAAGTATTTGGAACATAATCTGATCCCAAGAGGTTTGAGAATTCGAATTTTTTCTCCAATAGAAACAACAGCACCGGATAAATTATAACTATGGGAAGATAAGCTAAGAACGGCTTCTAATAATATGCTAAGACAACTAATTGATATTGCCCAAGAAGAATATGGAAAATACAAACTGGAAGTCGATACATTATCCAAAACAATTGAAGAAGCAAATTGGGGTGACATTACAACAAAAAATTATGACATATTGAATAAAGTCCTTGATGACTTCGAGGAAGATATCATTCAAAGGAAAAACCGCAAATTTAGACGGAATATGACAGATTACCAACTAGGTAGAGTCTATACTTTTGCAAAAAAATATGACAATATCACCCCTACTACGGCTTCAACTCAAGCAAGTAGCTCTTCCGAAATTGTACCATCATCCGATGCAGAATCTATAGAAAATCCAGAGGACGGGACAAGTGTGAGACCACATGTAAATTTTCGCGAGGCAGTACGCAGACACCGCTTGGGCAACGCACAAGACAATCGAACCCGACCACCAAATATAAAAACTACAAAACCAAATACAGTGGGAGTACAAACATAAGCACGAAGCAAGAAACTGACAAAAACAGTACCCACAGAACAGAAATAACTCCGTGTAATTTGGTGGTCAACCTCTCAAATAAGACCTTGACTGAAACTCATCATCAAATTCTAAACAAGGGCTTATCGTTTTGTCCTACAGCAAGTTGGGACCTGGTACAGACTAAAATTGATCTATTCAAATTCACAAGGAGGTTAAAACTACATTCCTTTTTTTCTGATGAAATTCAAAGAAAAAGACAAGTAAGTCACCCTGCCATTACAACAAGTCATCTTTCGGTAAAAGACCTGGAGGACATCAACTTGTTGACACATCTGTCTACGGATGTTCCCACGGATGGTCTGGAATCCCTAACAACAACAGCAGAGGAACTGGATATAGACATCTTTTATTGTAAAAATACATCGTTCAAGAGGAAATCAAAATTCACACCAATACTACCAACAGGCAACATAATAGACACCTTTTTTTTCTGCCGTTAATAAAGACCTAGAAATTGAACATCATAAATACTTGTCTAATCAAAAATACTTTCCTCAAAACATCACACGGAATGAAAAACAAGTATTGTTGGAGCTTAAAAATGATCCATCGCTAATCATTAAGGAGGCAGATAAAGGTGGAAATGTTGTCCTTCTGGATACAGCTGATTATCTTCAAGAAGCAGAACGCCAATTGAGGGACTCCGCTTGCTATATCAAACTCAAAACAAATCCAACTAAGGAAATACAAGAGCACCTGGCGATTTTGCTGAATAAATGGGATGAAAATGGCCTGTTAACAGAAGAAGAAAAACAACTCTTATTTATAGAAACTCCAGTTTCTCCAACTCTATATCTCTTGCCAAAAGTTCATAAACCAGGTATACCTCCAAAAGGAAGACCCATTATTGCAGGAATTGACTCCATATGCTCCCGGATAGGGGCATATATTGATGAGGAATTACAGCCGTTCATGAGAGATCTTCCCTCATTCATACGAGACACCAAGGATGTTCTACAGAAACTTAATAATATCACATGGCAATCAGACTATCTTCTTTCCTCCATCGATGTTGTTAGTCTATACACGTCTATTCGACATCCTGATGGTATAGCAGCAGTAAGAAAATGTCTATAAGGTAGATCTGTCCATTTTACGGCAAGGAACAATATGATTATGGAATTTTTGGAGTTCTGCCTACATAACAACTACTTTCTCTTCTATGGAATTTATTACCTACAAATACAAGGTACAGCGATGGGGGCCAAATTTGCTCCCCCCAAATGCCTGTATTTTCATGGGAGAAGTAGAACGTCATTGGATCTGGAATGACAACAAGATCAATTTCTCCAAAAATATAGTTATGTGGGGCAGATACATTGACGATATGCTTTTAATATGGCAAGGATCTGAGACATGTTTACAAAACTTCATAAAGACTCTGACACCCAATCAATGGGGCATCAATATAACATACACTATATCCAAAAAAGAAATTGAGTTCTTGGATCTAAGTATCTATGTTGAAGATAACAGCTTACAGACACAGATTCATAGAAAGAGCACTGCTGCTAATTCGATCCTACATGCGTCAAGCAGCCATCCCCAGCATACTATTAAGAACATTCCATCAGGAGAATTTCGCAGGGCTCGAATTCATTGCAGCTCAGACAAAACCTATGATATAAAATCAAAGGAGATTACATCAAGACTCACACAACGAGGATATAACAAGTGTTCGCTTAGAGACATACAACAACATGTTTCCAAATTAGACCGAAACAACCTCTTGCTAAACAGGACAAAAAATGGGAAGGAATCTACCATACGTTTTCTTACCCACTTTAGTAATGGCCATCATTATATACGCAAAGTCTTGAAAAAACATTGGAATCTGCTGACACTCAATCCAACAGTAAGTAATGCAGTTAAAGATCAACCTCAACTCAGTTTTAAGAGAAGCAAAAATCTTCGTGACTCTTTGTGTCCCTCATTTTTTCAAACTCAACATAAGACTGTGACTTTCCTACAGAAACCAATTGGCTTTTACACCTGTGCCAACTGTTCAGTATGCAAATTGGGTAAATCTAAAATCCAGAGTACGATGATAAATGGTCAGAGTTTCCAGATTAAAGACTTTATAAACTGTGAAAGCAAAAATGTAATCTACTTAATCACTTGTCCATGTGGACAACACTACATAGGGAGTACGATTCGTCCACTTAAAATGCGCATACAGGAACATTATCGGAGCATTCATAAAATTGACGATAGACAACCCTTAGTTGAACACTTCATAACACATCATCAACATAATCGCAATTTCGTCTTCTGTGGTCTGGAAAAAGTAAAACAACATGAAAGAGGAGGGAATTTGAACGGCGACTACGGCAGAAAGAAAATGCCTACATTAGACGCTATGGGACCGTAGGAGCAGGCCTAAACAAAGATCATGAATGGCACCATTGGCTATAAGATCCCCTACTTCATTAACGACTATGAGACTGTTGGATGTGAGAGGTCACCAGAAGGAACAGAATGCAAGCACACACTGAGAAGAACTTTTTCCCGGGGTGCATCAATCAGTACTGCTCTATAGGAGAATCGTAGAAATGCAATATTTTGTGATATAGTCGTTCTGAATCATCTATGTCTCTAAAGAACCTTGAATTATTAAGGCTCCTTTTTCCCCCTGTTCCCTGTTCTGTCCGTTATGTGTATTTCATATTTCCATCTTTACAGCAGTTCCATACGCTGTACATACACTGAGCATATCATCTAGATATTGTTAGTTCTGTCCAATTGATTTTCTTTCTGTATATTGCCCTACAGCACTGCATTAATTTTCTTTTAAAATATACAGTTTACAACGATATGATAGGGACAGCGCCCATTATTACCAAATTCTAGTAGCTCCCTTCCTTTGCAGAGCGCGCATGACTAGATCTCGGGACTTATCAGCCATGATCATTTAAAAGCAACATAGAAGGAATACTATTTCTATCCGAGTCTCCAAATATGAACCCACCAATAACTGATGCAGTAATGATACCTAATGTCGGTTATGTCTTAGGAGTGCCTGCGGGTTCGATAACCCAATGAATTTATCTTTATTTTGATTGAAAGGCAGCTCCCCTAAATTCCATTATATATACAAACTGAATAACAATGATACCTTTGTCCCGGAAGATACCTGTCTAGTTCTGTATACCATGTCTACGGACCGTGTTTATTAGAGCATATCGGACTCATGAAAACACGTGTCCATGGTATAGCTATAGACACAAGAAATATGGCTAAAATTCATTGGCACCAGATTCTGATATATATTAGATTCAACAAAATAAATAGATATTTTATCAATAATTTAGAGGTACAATTCGAATTCCCGATGCCCTCTGCATACAAATGATAGGGTATTGCAATACAACAATAACACATTTTATGATGGCGCTCCACATGACGAGCCGAACCTCGCTAGAATGCCGTAGACACGTGACCGGCCTCGTTAGCCTTCTTAAAGATGGCCACGGACCACAACGCGATTATACTTCGGTGGGAAGAATAAGCGCCTGGAATTATCCTGAGATACTGACTTTCTGACTCTGAAGTATGTGACCGTATAGGCTGGCTGTCCTTCGAACCTTGTTAACGGTCTTTTTGATTCGTAACGAGACGTAGCTTTTTTTTATAGGGTCCCTTATTGACAATTATTTAAACAGTCTGGAAACCTCCCGGTATGTTGACCTTCATGACTGCTGACTCGAAAAGAGTAGGACCCGTTCTATGTTATAGGGTCCCATAGAAATAACGGTTTAGTAAAAACGAGAACTTAGAGCATAATTTCTCCCAATCAGTTATTTTTCTTCTTACCCACAATAATGTATCATATTCTTTGTAGAGCCCTGAAAATGCCTTGCCTAATGAGATCAGGAAGTTTATAATAAGTTCTCTAGCGAATGAACTTAAAGTATGCCAAGGGCTAAATTATAGCCTTTTTAAGCACCCAATACCATGTATATTATAATGTATTACAAGTACATAACCTGAATAATTTCACAGGCATTCATACTTACTTCTCCTTTTTTCTTCTTCTCTCCCCTGCTTTCTCCTCTTTTTTCTCGTGTTTTTCTCTAGTTTTTTCTCGTCTTTTTTTCCTTTTTTCTCCTTTTCTTTCTTTTCTTTCTCTCTCCCTCCTTTTGACTAATTTTTCCGGTGCAGAGGTCTGATCTAATGTATTGTGCAAATGACCCGGAAAAGTGAAATGGGAAGCTAATGTACCATGCTGCATCCTTGAACATTAAGGTATATAATTGACCTAACATAAATGTTATATCTTGTTATACCTGCCCTCCTGTAGCATGACTAAATCACCTCAACTATGAGAATGACATATCTAATCCCCCTTCAAAGCCTGCAAACATGTACTAACAGCACTTGACTTTATAAACATATCTATCAATGCTATATTGTCACTAAGGTTGCCTATCCCTTGAATTTGACAAGGTCCTTGATTGTTAAAATAATACTCTCACCGAGTATCTTCATGATTGCTACACCAGAGATAATATTATCTTTTCCCTCATGTGAATAATGGTAATGTTTCTCCTTGTCTTTCTTCCCCCTCACGTTGCCTTGAGCACTTTCTCACTATTTTGTTTTTTATATATATCACAGTTGCGATATTTACACACCACCGGGTGATATTGGATTTCTTTAGGATCTTAATACATCTAATACTGTTTCACAAATATCTTCTTTCAGCCTTGAGAAAGCCCTGGCCCGATACTGAGCCATAAGGGTGAAACACGTGTCGGCTGTTTACTCCTGCTTCAAATGTGCTTGTTCGTTTTTTGAAAAATATAATCCTGAATGATTGGATTACCTGAAACAGAAGTCCTTCGCTTGAACAAATAAAATAATAATTTGGACTTACCAATCTATATTGATTTTCTTGTCTTTTAAACCTAATTGAGAAGGAGTGAATTGACTCACAACTGAATACAAGGCCTCTATCCTCACAGATTCCCATTGGCAATCCCGACTAGTAAGCCCATGGAGAAAGGAAGAAAAAAGCAAACTAAGAACGCAAAATCAATAAAAACACTTTGAGAGCATTGCTCTTCTTTATAGAGTCATTTAAAAGGAAACAATCTATATTGATTTTCTTGTCTTTTAAACCTAATTGAGAAGGAGTGAATTGACTCACAACTGAATGCATGTACTTTTTTTTGAGACCATAGGGGTCCAGTGTCTTGAGTCATCCTCCACAAGGAATAAGTTACATAAAAATTGAGCAATTTTCTCCAGAATTGGGATCCCTGGACCTTGGTATTTCTGCATTAGGATAGAGGCCTTGTGTTTCTCCCTTCAGGGTCGCCAGGCTTGTTAGTGCACTACAGGGACCAGGAAGCCTCTAATTGGCTGTTTTTTGCGCGAGGCTGTATGGTGGCTGAACGTTCGTGATATGGGGTCAGATTGACCATTGCAGTTGGCTATGGTCAGGGTTTAGTTTGAAAAAGTAAAAAAATTAGAGCCAGGGCTCAAGTCAGGAGACCACTTCAGCTTGCACCACACATTGCCCCTGCCATGCTGCCAATGATAATCCACAATACAGCAATAAAAATATGACTTTTATATGGTAGAAATAGTTCAGTTCAAAGCAAATTGCAGATGCAAAACTTTTCACACAAAGTACCTTGGATGCGTCACGCACACAAACAAACCGGTCCGCAGGGAAGGTGATGCATCAGTTCCCTACACTCAGGGAAGGTGATGCGTCGGTTCCTTGCTCCGGGGGAGGTGTTGCGGCGGTTCCTTACTGCTGTGAAGGGGAGTAGATGCGTCGGTTCCTTACCAAAGAAGAGTTGATGCGTCGATTTCTTACTGCGTGGGGAGTTGATGCGTCTGTTTCTTACTGCGTCCCCCAATGGTGCGATAGACTTGGGGCCACGATGTGATGTGAAGATCCGGAACGATGCATGGATTCTTGCAGCCGCACAGCAGGCCTTGCGTCATAATCAGTGCGGTGATCTTGGACTTCGGAGACTGTTGCACTTGATTCGGCGTGCACTGATTTCTCAAGCCGCGGCAGGCGCTGCGGCGGTTTCCTCGGCGATGCATCTGAAACAGGTACGGATGCGTCACGCTTCTAGATGTTGAGATGATTTTCCAGCTCTCAGCGGAAAACTGTTCTCTAGAGGTCCAAAACAACAGCAGGGACCTCTTTCCAGGTCAGAACTCCCAGCAAGGCAGTTCAGGGGAGCTGTTGGTGAAGTCTTTGTGTCCCTGAGACTTCAGAACAGGAGGAAAGCTCAGTTTCAAGACCTTGGAGATCTTTCTGAAGATGGGGACACAGCAACCAGCAAAGTCGTTTTCTTCTTTCCTTGGCAGCAAGTAGTCACTGCAGGCCAACCCCAGACAGCAAGCAGCACAGGGGCAGTATTCATCCTCAGCTTCTCCGGCTCTTCTCCTTGATTTCCCAGAAGTGATTTAAGAGCCTGGGCCCCTCTTATTATACACAAAAATCCTTTGTTCCCTGAAGGCAGAGAGTGTCTGTACCCATCCAAAACCAGTTCTGTCCTCACTGGTGCAGCTTCCTGGCAAGAGGTGGAGACAGCATTGTGGAAAGCAGCACAGACCCATTCACGTGAAAGGAAATCTCCTCCCCCTACTCTAAATGCAGCCCAAGTCTATTCAGCCAAGCCCTGACTCATCAGGCTCTCTGGAGCCACTGCTCCCCCGCAGCCCCTGTCATCTAAAGCCAGACATGCATTACACAAACCTAGCAGAGGCACATTGGATGGCTAAGCAAGAAAACACCTACTTTCTAAAAGTGGTATTTTCAAACACAGAATGTAAAATTCACCCTCACTAAAAGATGCATTTTAACATTCTGAGTTCAGGCACACTAAACTTTATTTTTCTACCTTGTTCCCAGGTGTAGTTATGTTTATAAGATGTTATAAACACACTCCCCATTCTATCCTATGGGAACAGGTAGCCTTGCAATAGTGAAAAACTAAATTGGCAGTAATTCACTATCAGGACATACCACACACACCAGGGCATGTCCTACCTTTCACATACACTGCACCCTGCCCACAGGGGCACCTTGGGCCTACCTTAGGGGTGACTGACAAGTAAGGAAAGGGAAGGTCAGGGCCTGGCAAGTGGGCGCACTTGCTAGGTTGATATGACAGTACACAGGCTCTGCAATGGCAGGCCAGAGTTACATTTACAGGCTGCTTATGCTGGTGGTACAATCAGTGCTGCAGCCCACTAGCAGCATTTGATTTACAGGTCCTGGGCAGACACAGTGCACTATACTAGGGACTGACTAGTAAATCAAATCAGCCAATCATGGAAACACCAATCCGTAATGACAAATTACAAAGGGAGCACTTGCACTTTGGCACTGAACAGCAGTGGGAAAGTGCCCAAAGCATCTAGACCAGCAAAACGGAGTCCAACACACAGCAAAAACATTTGAGGCAAAGGCAAAAAATGCAGGGGAGATCCACGCCAATGGTGCAAGGTCCAATATTAACCATCACACTCCTACAAGTGGGCCAATTCAGAATATTTCAGGCTCCCAAAGCAATAAGAATAGCTTGGGCAGAAGGTAATAGTCATTTTAATGTTTACTGAATCAATAATAAACTGTTGTTGCGGTCATCTCTAAATTATCTAGACAGTGCCATCTTGTGGCAGAGTTTCACAAGCGCCGGTGTTGACAATTAAGTGCCAGGGCGAGCACCATAAACCACTGGGTCAAATTAAGCACTGGCTGTGGTCCTGTGAGCATTTACAGAGGTGTGGGTAGTACAAGGATGAAATTAGGATAAAATAATAGAGGTTGGAAATGGGGACAAAAAGAGGAGAGTGGGTGTGGATACCAGCAGAAGATCAGGCATTGGACCTGATGGGGAAAGTTAGATTATGTCTCACCCGCACAGGACCACAGCCCTTCCAAACTGGGGCGACTTGAGGGTCTACAGGGGGGCAAACCTGGTGGTGGAGGCTCGGGCAATGCAGCAGTATCTGGTCAAGTCTGAAACAGACTGGGAGCACTGAGCCAAAGAGAGGGATGGCAGAACGCAGCCCTCCCAACAACAGAAGAGCATCCATCACAAAAAAAGGACTTTAGAGTTCATTGGAATGAGCATGGTGGTGGAGTAGGTGGTGAGTATAGACTAGATGAAAGTACACAGGCATATCAATGCCTTTAGAAGCTCATCTATCAAGCACCATGAAAGAAGAAATTTAGAAAGAGGTTTTCATCATTTTCTATAAGTTGCTGCATAGGGAGGTACAGGCAAAGAAATAGTTGAAAGAAAAGGCATCAGAACTTGCACGTAGGCCATGAGTATCATTTACAGTGGATACATGGAAATCAGCATTTTTAATATTTGCAAGTGTCTGTTGTGAAAAGTTCCCAGAGAGTGCAGGATCCATTTTGAAGCACACAGATATTTTGAGGAAGGCAAATATGGACTTTAGAGGCTTCGCGTGATGTAGTAATTGTGAGGAGTTCAGGGCTATGTTGAGCATTTGTCCTGAGAAGCCAGGGAGGGAATTGGATAATGAAGTTGTGGCTGCAGACAATGGCACCTATTAGACCAGCATAGTCATTACTTACAGCTTGGGTGGGTGGGAGCTACAGGCAGCGGACAATGAGTTAACATCAGAGAATTCTGCAGATTTAATTGGGGTTATTGCAACAAAAATCCAGGCAGGTACAAGTATGGGTGCTCATGTTGTGGGAGGCGGCACCCATTTCTTTAGTGGTTCGGGGGATCCCAAAGCTACAGTACAGGCACCACAAAGGTGGGGAAGAGGTGAACAGCAGTTTGGCAAGAAGGGTTTTTACCCTAGTTAAATTTCATATCTTGCAAGAGTACCTGGCTCAGTATCCCAGCAAATAAGATGCAACGCTGCTAGCTTAAAGAGGGTTTTCGCATAGATTATCAAGGCCCTACAGTGTACTGTTTCATGGACAACCTCAAATTGGACAAGCAAATGCCAAACATTCTAAGGGACATGGTTTTGAAAGAAGTGGAGGGCAAAATTGCAGTCTTTTTAACACTTGGCCCATAGAGAAGTTAATGGTCTCTATATTAGGTGTCATGATCCCTAAGAAGATGGATGGCAGGTGGAATTTGCATGCTGTCATGTCCCAAATGGGCAGTTGGTAGATGATTTATTTGATATGGAGGATGCGCCTGTGCAATTTGCTTCAGTGGATGTGGCCTTAGGCTTAATTAGGAGTTGTAGTGATGGTGCATCTTTAGCTAAGGGAAATATTAAGTCAGCCATTAGGTTACTGCCTGTGAATCAATTAGACTCTGAGAGTCTATCAATATTTTGCCATTTTTTTGTAGATAAGGTGTTATCCATGGGGTATGCCATATTATGTAAACTATTTGAGAGTTTAACTCCGCCATGGTCGGTCCCAAGCCCAGCTGTGAAAGGAGCAGGGTTATGTGTGTGGCAAACTACCCCACCTTGTAAAAGAATCCTAGCTATAGAATCATCAACCAATAGACATCCCTGCCTTGGGGAGAAAGGTATCTTCTTCACAGAGAGCTATGATGCCTTGTGGTGAAAGCTAGAGATTCCTGCAAGCCACAAAGCCGATCCACCTGATTTCGACGAAGACCATCACCATCGAGACAGGCAACGTGAAGACCATGTACGAGACAGGCAAGACAGCCCAAGTGGCAGTGGAGATAAAAAAATACAACCTTGCCCTAAATGACATCAGTGGGGCCAGATGGAAACAGTCCAGAGAGAAGAGACTGGCTCTAGGAAGAATGTTGGTGTATTCTGGACATGAGTATGAGAACACCCCTCATACTCAGGGAGCAGCACTGATGTTTAACCCCAGCAGCCAACAGAGCTCTGTTTGGATGGTAAGCCTACGGTTCCAGAATCACAACAGCGACCTTACACACAAAGACAAAGATTATTAACATGAATGTTATCCAGTGCTATGCCGCAACAAATAACAGAAGATTGGAAGTGACAATACTGGGTAAGAAGAAGTCATGGGCAACAATGGCCTTGGAAACATAAACGTGAATGGTGAAAGGTTCACAGATTTTTGTGCCATGAATAGTCTGGTGAAAGGCGACAGTGCATTCTCACACTAAAGAGTAAACAAGGCAACATGGGTGTGACCAGACCATTCAACAGAGAATCAGATTGACCATGTCTGTGTTGCCAAGAAGTTCCATAGGTTTCTGCAAGATGTGAGAGGGATGAGAAGAGCGGACATGGCGTCGGACTATCACCTTCTCATGGCCAGGCTAAAGCTAAACCTGGAGAAAACATGGATGGGACTGATAAACCAATGCCAGCAATATAATATCCACCTCCTCAAAGATGCAGATAAACAGAGTGAATACTCAGTAACCCTCCGTTGCAAGTCCTGCAAGAACTAGAGGAGGATAGAGACCCAGTAGAAAGTCAGTGGGAAAAAATAAAAAAACAGTGACATTAACCTGCCAGGAGGCACTGGGTCCGAAGAAACACCAGCCTAAAGAATGGATCTCCATTGAGAGTCTGTGCAAAATCCAAAGGAGAAAGGAAAAGAAAGCTGCAGTCGACTCCAGCCGAATAAGAGCAAAAAAAGCAAAACCTCAATGCAAATACACCAAAACCAAAAAGGAAGCAAAGAGAAGCATAGGAGCAGACAAGTGAAAATTCATTGATGGTCTTGCCACTGAAGCCCAGAAAGCAGCAAGTAATGGAAACTTGAAAGAACTCTACAACATAACAAGGAAACACTCCGGCAGATACAGAAAGTCAGAAAGATCTGTCAAAGACAAAGCTGGGAAGACAATCATGGGTAATGAAGGCCAACAACGAAGATGAGAGGACCACTTCGGAGAACTACTGAACCTGCCTGTGCCACAGTCTCCACCAGATATACAGCCAGCTGACAAGGACTTGACAATCGACTGCAGCAGACCAATCAAGGAAGAAATACGGAAAGCCATCAAACATCTGAGAAATGGGAAGGCAGCAGGATCTGACAACATTTCTGCAGCGGGACTGAAGGCAGACATTGAAACATCAGTAGACATGCTGTACCCATTGTTCGGAAGGATCTGGGAAGAGGAAAAGGTGCCATCAGACTGGAAGGAGGGATATCTCATCAAGATCCCCAAGAAAGGTGACCTAAGTAACTGTGCAAACTACATAGGGATAACTCTTCTGTCAACCCCAGGCAAAGTGCTAAACAGAGCAATCATGAACAGAATGAAGGAACAAGTCGATGCTGAGTTGCGAGATCAGCAAGCTGGCTTCCACAAAGATAGATCTTGTACAGACCAGAGTGCAACACTGCACATCATCATCGAGCAGTCGATGGAATGGAACTCCCCCCTCCATGTCAACTTCATTGACTATGAGAAGGCATTCGACAGTGTGGACAGAGAGGCACTTCGGAAATTCCTCTGCCACTACTGTGTGCCAAATAATCTCATAAGAATCATCATGAACTCTTATGAGTGAATCACCTGCAAGATAGTCAATGGAGGATGACTCACAAAAGCCTTCCAAGTGAGGACCGGAGTCCACCAGGGTTGTTTTCTCTCGCCTTTTCTCCTCCTGATGGCCATAGACTGGATCACGAAGGCATTCACGGCAAGAAGAAGAAATGGAATCCAGTAGACACCTTGGTGGCAGCTCACTGACCTGGCCCTACTCTTCCATACCCATTTTTAGATGCAAGAGAAGTTTGCCATGGTGGCAGCCACATCAGCACAACTTGACCTCAACTGTCAGAGGGAAAACCAAGATCCTGAAGGCAAACACTGCCAGCACAACTGCAGACACTCTTGCAGGTGATGCACTGGAAGAGGTTGAGTCCTTCGCCTACCTGGGCAGTGTCATAGACGGGAAACAACCTTTACAACGCAGTCATTACAACGCACTACCTTTACAACGCAGTCATTACAACGCAACATCCTTTACATCGCATGACATTACAACACAGCCATTACATCGCATGTCACTACAACGCATGTCATTACAACGTATGTCACTACAACGCATGCCATTACAACGCATTATAAGGTAAGTAATGGGGAATAGTAGTTTTTACCCCTACACTATCCAACACTTACCCTACTGTTGCACTCACTGCAGTGGGCATAGTAATTTATACCCCTACACTATTCAACACTTACCCTACTGTTGCACTCACTGGAGTGGGAATAGTAATTTTTACCACTACACTATTCAACACTTATCCTACTGTTGCACTCACTGGAGTGGGAATAGTAATTTTTACACCTACACTATCCAACACTTACCCTACTGTGGCCCTAAAAGTAATATGCGTTGTAATGGTATGCGTTGTAATGGAATGCATTGTAAATGTAGTTTCTAAAAATGCGTTGTGATGGCATGCGTTGTAAAAACATGCGTTGTAAAGGATGTTGCGATGTAAAAACTGTGTTGTAAATGTTTGCATTGCAACGTCATACATTCTCATAGACAAGCAGGGCAGTGCTGATGCCGATGTCAAAGCAAGAATCGGCAAAGCAAGCTGTTTTCATTCATCTGGAGCGCCAAGGACCTAACGCTGCAAACCAAGATCAGGCTTTTGATCACCAACATAAAATCGGTCCTTCTGCACAGAGCAGAAACTTGTAAGACAACAGTGGCCACCACCAACAAAGCCCAGACCTTCGTCAACACCTGCCTGAGGAAAATCCTCGAAATCTTCTGGCCAAACACCCTCAGCAACAACGACCTGTGCAGCAGACTTTCCAACTCCCTGCACAACTACATCGCGGGACTCGGGCGGGGGCGGACTCTGGAAAAGTCAATAGATACTTCCGGCGGCTAACATTATTGGTGCGCACCACGGGATTTTTGGCACACAGACCCTCTCTGCAGCATAAAGTTTTTCAGGAGCTGGGATTCCTCCAGCTGAGTGAAACGCAACAAAGCCATGGATTCCACACAACTCCGTTTCTTTCTTATAACCGTGATCACAGGTTAGTGACCTCATATGATAATGTCATTGCTTGTTATTTTGTGCTAATCACTCGCCTTGAGGCGGAAAGCCGGGGCTCTTAGCGCTCGCTTGCGCTGCTATCTTTCTGTGTTATTTTTAATTGAGATGAATTGCACAGATACTTTTGCCACTACGAACGCTGCCTTCAGCATCTAAAAATTGTAAGAACTGATCCATTTTAAAAAATTGTATATATCTTAAATAGCCCGTTTTTATCTTTGTTCTTACCTGGGGTGAGATTACTTCCCTCCAGGCAGCAGTCAAACAGGACAGCGCAGCTCAGCTGTGAGTGACGCTGGGCACTCCCCCCCACCCACCGGAGCCGCCATCTTGGGAAGGGAAGGGAGACGGTGCAGTCCATCGTCCCTCCTACCCTCCTCACTCACCAATGGATAAAAACATCTGCTCCGCACGTCCGCGCAGCGGGCGGGCGCAGCGGGCGCGCCGGCGGCGCGCCGAAGGCGCGCCAAAGGCAAGCCCGTCTGCGCCCGTCCGCGCTGAGGACGCGCTGCAGGACGGGCTGGACCCTGGGTCCCCAGGCATTGACGCGCCTTCCTCCCGGGGGGACCTATATGGCACCCTTTTGTCCCTTAGACCCCCTGCGCTCTGCTGCCATCATCAGCTCGGACCCGAGGTATTGTGTCGCGCCCACCTGTTTCCCTCGTGCAACGTTCCTTTTGCCGGTCCTACTCAGGCCCGCACTTATTCAATCTCTTCTTTGCCGGCCAGTCATACCTCCCAATCCAAACAGGGATTTTTGATCAATGTGCGCTCATTGATCAAACATGGGATTGAATTTCACGATTTTGTTAGTTCAAGGAACCCTGACTGGATCTTTGTTACAGAAACGTGGGCTACTGAGTCTTCTGGCCATGATCTGCTTCTGGCCATTCCTGAAGGATACACTTTTCTAAGGTTAGACAGAGAACGCTGTAGAGGGGGTGGAATAGCCATTCTTTTTAAATCTACTCTCACATGTACCATAAAACCCTTATCGATCTCTACGGATCCTTTTGAGGCGCTATACTTTTGTATTGTGCATACCCCGGTGAGCTCCTTTTCTGGCATACTACTTTATAGGCCCCCTGGGTCTAGAGCTAATTTTTGCTCAGAACTTTTTAGAATTTTGGAACCTTATTTTGGTAGACCCCATCTCACCATTCTGGGCGACATTAATTTTCACCTAGAGGATGTTACTTCGAAAGAGACCTGCTCTCTGCTTAATTCTCTGGAGGCATGTGACTTTGTACAACGAGTTCTCCACCCGACTCATAAGGCGGGGCATATCCTTGACGGGATCTTTTCCAACGACCCTAGATTAGGGGTTGGGACACCGGTCCTGATCACCTGGTCTGACCATTTAGCAGTCCCGCTGTTTCTAGACATTCCCTGCCCCGTTGCCATTGTGGGCTCTGGTAAAAAACAATTCAAAAGGAGCTTCAAAAATTTTACTAAGGAGGCTGTAGCCCCTTTTATTCTCAATGCCCATATTTCAACTCAGCGGAAGGTGGATGAGTCGGCCCAAGAACTTGCTGATGCCATCACCAGAGCCGCTGACGAACTAGCTCCTCCTTCCCTGAAAGCTGCAGCTAGACAGAAGCCAACTGCCCCCTGGTTTTCCGTCGATCTGAGGCTTCTCAGACAAACTTGCAGACAGAAGGAACGTAGGTGGCGTAAATCCTGGGATCTCAAGGATAGAGAAGGCTATAAGAGCCTACTACGTGAGTACAAAAAGAGAGTCATTAAGGAAAAACAGGATTATTTTTCCAATTTAACCTGTTCTTTAACATCCTCCAAAGAGCTTTTCAAAATAGTGGACTCTTTGTGCTCTCTCCAGGCCCCCGATCCTGTAGTAGCTTCCCAGGAGCTATGCAATGATATATCAGACTTTTTCTACAAAAAGATAGATGATATCTACATAGCTCTAAAGTCGCAGGGGAACTCGCTTAATGCCGAGGATTTCTCCCAAATTAAACATCTGGAAGCTTGGACTAAAGAATCCTCTCACTCCCTTGATCATTTCCCTGCCCTTTCGCTAGAGGATCTTAATAGCCTGTTGGACAAAACTAAATCGTCATCTCCACTCGATCCAGTTCCTCTGAAAGTACTGAAGAACTGCAGAGAGATCATTCTTCCTTCGATGCTGGAAGTCATGAATGGAGCATTGGAACAGGGCATCTTCCCGTCACTTTGGAAGAAAGCCATCGTGAAGCCGCTGCTGAAAAAGACCACCTTGGACCCTGGAGTACTGAAGAACTTTAGACCCATCTCTCTGCTGCCGGCCCCTGCTAAGATGTTGGAGACCCATTTGAATTTCCATCTTTCAAACTTCCTCGATACCTCTGGTTTCTTGGACGGGTCCCAACATGGCTTTAGAAAGCTGCATAGCACGGAGTCTGCTTTGACGAAAGTCATGGACAACATCCGCAGAAAAGTGGATTTGGGTCTAACCACCGTACTGGTGCTGCTGGATCTTTCAGCAGCATTTGACACCCTGTCTCCCCTTACTTTAACAACTAGGTTAAGGGAGGCAGGGGTAGAAGGACCGGCACTCAGTCTCCTGAGCTCCTTTCTTCAACAACGAGAGCAGCGTGTCATGCTAGGTGAATACCTCTCCCCCGCTAAGTCTTTGCAATGTGGGGTGCCACAGGGGTCGGCATTGAGTCCGACCCTGTTTAACATCTACGTGGCCCCACTTGCAAGACTAGTAAGATCTCAGGGGATGGAGGTAGTGTCGTATGCCGACGACACGCAGATTATGGTATCCCTGACTCACTCTGTGGGTGAAACCGCTTCTAACTTTAGGGCCTGCATGCAACTTGTTGCAGAGTGGATGATTGCCAACTCCCTAAAGTTGAACGGGGACAAGACAGAGGTCCTGGTCTTTGGCAAGGACCAGGGCATATGGTCAGATGATTGGTGGCCTCCTTCTTTAGGTAGCTGCCCAACACCAACACAATCTGCCAGGAACCTAGGCGTCATCTTCGACACCCAGCTCTCCATGGAGCTTCAGGTCAACAGAACGGTGGCTACCTGTTGGGGAGTCATCAAGACCTTGAAAAGAATCGTACACTACTTGTCCCCTCAGGCACGGAAACAGGTGGTGATCGCCCTTGTTGGCTCAAGGCTTGATTACTGCAACTCAGTGTACGCCGGGGCCAACAAGGGCCTGCTTCAGCGTTTGCAGGTCATACAAAACGCGGCAGCGCGGTTTGCTCTCGCTTTGCCCTGGCTGGCCTCGATGATCTTAGCGAGGAAGAACCTCCACTGGCTCCCCATCCCCTCAAGGATCACTTTTAAACTCCTCTGCCTTACATATAAGGCTTTAACTGCAGGCCCGGCTGATGCCCTTGGATCACTTCTCTCTAGATACGTTCCGAGTAGATGTCTCCGATCCAGTGAGCTTAATCAACTGGTAATTCCCAGAGCCAAGAAGGCTAGATGGGGGAGCAAAGCTTTTTCCATACTGGCTCCTCTGATGTGGAATTCACTCCCCCTGGAAATCAAAACACTGCCCTCCCTTGACCTCTTTAGGAAGTCATTGAAAACTTGGCTCTTTATCAATGCTTACCAGTAGGCTCTGTTTCTTTTCGCTCACAGTCTTTATTTGGATTAGGCGCCTTGACGCCCATTGGGCATAGCTGCGCAATATAAATAATGTTTCATTCATTCATTCATTCATGAAAAGATGCTGGAGATGGATACGTCACACCCTCCGCAGGCCCGCATCAAACACCACCACCCACGCCCTGACCTGGAACCCCCAAGGAAAAAGGACAAGAGGAAGGCCAAGAAACACCTGTCACAGAGGCCTCCAGGCTGTTTGCAAGAAGAAAGCCCAGGACAGAGGTGGCTGGAGAGTTCTGGTTGATGGCCTATACCCCAGCCCCAGGAGGGGTAGTAGGCATAAGTAAGCAAGTAAATCGAGAGTTTCAGTTGCTTCCTACAGTGGAGGTTTTCTTTGGGAAAATGGCATTGTGGAATGGCTCATTATCTGGATGAATTTAGAGCAAGACATGTGCCATGTGTGAACAATAACGTAGGTGATTCTTTGTCTAGTTCACAGTGGCAGGAGCACGGCAGAGAAGTTATGATAAATAATGGTGGAAAGGTTTGTGGTATCTTTTATATTGCAGTTGTTAATAAGGGTTTGTCTGTTATGACTATAGCAGGTAAACTAGCCATTACTGCCTTTTATGGCAAGATGGTCTGGAGTTATGAGCCATCACTGAGTGGACTGTGAAGTTGCATTTTTAAGGGTTGGGAGAAAGAGAAGGACCGGTCAATGTGAGGTAGGGTACTAATATCAGCGGACCTGTTGGGTTTGACTTTAGCTCAGTTAAAGCACTTATGTTTTCGATATTTGAAATGTTCAAATTATGCTTTACACAGTTTTCTTGGGGCATTTAGAGTTTTCTTGGGTATAATATTTGAAGAATTGCAAATTTAGGGTGAGCTGCTGATCATTTCGCTGAATAGGTAAAAAATGGACCAGGACAGAGGGAAGGCTGTATTGTTGAAGCAAGGAAGGTGTCCTTTTTGCCCTGTGGCAATATGGCTTCTGTTCAAACAGTTGCCAGAGCAAACTACAGGTGTGATATTTTGCCACCATTATGAAAATGCTTAACTACGTTCCAGCTTTTGGCAGTTCAGTGGTAAAGTCCTCAACAACTGCACAGGGATAAGGGAATATGAACTCCTCTCGTTTCCTTGCAGACATGGCCTCCTTATCTTTAGAAAAGATGAATTCAGTGCCTACCCATTCTGCAGGTCATACCTTAGATCTTATTCTTACTAGCACGCCCCTTATACACTCCGATGGCCCCCCCACTGCACGGTGGTTTAGCCTGACCACTCTTTGATTAACCTCCAGATAAACGGTATCCAACTGACCGGCACGCCTACCCCTCCCACTTGTAATTTTCAGAGACAATGGCACAAGATCACAGCTGACTTTTATTCACAGGAGTTCATACCCCCTACTTTTGATAAACCTGGTGATATTAATGCAAGGCCCAACGAACTCCATGTACCAATAAAAGCAGTTACGGATATTCTGACTCCACTTAAGCAACAGCAGTCCAACTCCCAAAGAAAACATGCAGCCTGGTTCACTCCGGACCTTCTTAGGGAGAAATCTAGCTGTAAAAGATTGGAGAAGACTTGGTGAAAAACTCAATTGAGGACAGAGAAAAAATGTATAAAATTGCTGTAGCCCTTTACCATAAAAACATTAAGATAACTCGGAAAGGATATGTCTCCTTTCAATGAAGCCAAGCGGGCAATTCTACAAAGGGACTTTACAAAATTCTTAAATTGTTTACGTCCCCGATTGCCTGCACCAATTCGATCCCTCTCTCTCAAGTTCTATGTGATGACCTCTCTAACCTTTTTGAATTAAAAATTAACAAAATATATGACACATTTCCTAGGGACTCCGACACGCCAGACACTTCCTCCTCACTCCCTCTAACTCCCAGAGTAAAAGACGCCGTCTTAGCAAGCGTTCCAGCCTTGCAGGTTTCTAAAGTGGAAGAGATGCTAAAAACAGCCAAGTCTGGTTCTCCTAGCGATATAATGCCAGCTGCGTGTTTGCCTTATTAGCCAAGCAAATTGCTCCGTCTATCTGCACTATACTAAACTTATCTTTGAGTGAGGGGAAATTGCTCCATGTATGGAAAGCAGCTCAAGTGCTTCCAATTTGTAAAAAGGCCAATGCACCCTCAGCAGAGCTATCCAACTATCGTCCCATCTCACTTCTTCCTCTCAGAAGCAAACTCTTTGAAGGACATATTAATTCGAAGCTTATGGAGCATATAGAATCCCATGGTTGTCTTGACTCCTCGAAGTCTGGTTTTAGACCAAAATACTCCGCCGAAAAACACTTTGATAGGTGTCATGGACTTTATTAGATTCTTCATGGATAACAACAAGGCACTGTTGTTAGTGCTGCTGGACCTGTCCGCAGCCTTCGATACAGTAGCCCACCATAAGCTACTTCAAAGACTCTATGAAATTGGAATTGAGGGGTCTGCCCTTCAATGTCTCTCAAGTTTTCTAGAGCAGCGTACACATACCATTAATTTGGGTCCCTTCTGCTCCGTGCTAAGACCTATTATGAAGGGGGTGCCGCAGGGCTCATGTCTGTCCCACACTATTTAATGTGTATGTGGCCCCTCTTGCAAAAATTATTAAAGACCATGGATTCACTCCCTTTTTGTATGTGGACGATATCCAGCTCCTTTTTTCATTTGATAACAGATCGGCCGTGACTCAAAATCTCTTTGCTGAAGGTATGCAAGCAATCTGCAATTGGATGACGAAAAATGTTCTCAAGCTTGATGCCGATAAAACTGAAATCTTATTGTTTGGCAAGGCACAAACACTGTGATCCCCTGATTGGTGGCCATCAAAATTAGGCCTCACCCCTATCCCTACAACGACGGCAAAAAACTTGGGAATCCATCTGGACCAATCTGTATCTATGAGAGATCAAGTATCCACTACTTCAGGCACCTGCTTTTATACGCTGAGGCTTCTACGGAGAGTGACCCATCGCCTCTCTTTATCAGTACGTAAGACCCTGATTTAAGCCTTCGTAATCAGTCGTCTTGACTACTGTAATGCCCTTTTGGCAGCAGCAAACAAAACCGTGCTGAACAGGTTGCATGTGGTTCAGTTAACAGCAGCGAGTCTGGCCCTCAATATGCCTCCTAGAACTGCATCTCTTCCACTGTTGAGATTAGGGCTGGGCGGAATTGGCGTAGCGCCACTACGTAGTATTTTGGTAAAAATGTGTGGAAAACGAGCGCACATCCTGAGGGTCCGTGAGCCCGGGACAGGGGTCCCTTGTGCCTGGGTAGGCACCCCGATCACCCCGGCCTGTCTGGGTTGAGAAGCAGGGACCGGCCACGGGGCCTAAGTTTCGGTCAGGGCATGGGGTTTGGGAGCCCCCGTCCTGCGGCCTGCCAAGTGTCCATCTGCCGGGACAAGGGTCCCTGGTGCAGAGCCCCGGAGACCTGCAAGGGCAGGCGGGAGCCCTACCGCTATGGGTCGACTCGGGGCGGGCAGATGGGAGTCCTTTCGGTCCTGGCCATCTGGCCGCACCTTTCTCCTCGGCCATCTGGTCGCACGCAATGCTTTCTAATGGGGCGACCAGATGGCCAGGCTGCCCTGGAAGTCCCGGTGAGGGCTCATTCGCTTGGCCTATCCCAGCCAGGGCTCCAGAAGGTCGGGTGCCTCCGCGCCTAGGGTCCCCTGAGTCTGGTGGTGCGCACAGGTTCCCAGAAAGAGGGGTAGCCTTCCTCCGGATTACTAGGGACAGGGTATGCTGGGACACCCCTCCCGGGGCTGGTGTTTCTCAGCTGGGGACCAGATGGGCAGGGCCCGGATGACACCTCCCCTCTGTCCGTGGGCTCCCTCCTCCAGCCCACGGCATGGCAAAGTGACCGGGATGGGCTCCATGGGTCCTGGACAGTCCTCCCCCGGGTGTCCGAGCCCGAGGCTCCTCCCCGTACCTGAGGCCCAGCTGGGGTCTCTGAGCCCCCGGGAAGCCAAGCCCCCGAGCCCTGCTAGGGCAGGTGGGAGCCCTACCAGGAAGGCTCGGCTCGGGGCAGGCAGATGGGCGTCTTTTCAGTCCCGGCCATCTGGTCGCACCTTTCCCCTCGGCCATCTGGTCGCACGCAATGCTTTCCAATGGGGCGACCAGATGGTCGGGCTGCCCTGGAAGTCACGATGAGGGCTCATTTGCATCCCCAATCCCAGCCAGGGATCCAGGAGGTTGGTCGCGTCCGGGCCTAGGGTCTCCTGAGTCTCTCGGTGCACACGGGTTCCCAGAAAGAGGGGTAGCCTTCCTCCGGATTACTAGGGCCAGGGTACGCCGGGACACCCCTCCCGGGGATGGCGGTTCTCTGGCGGGGACCAGATGGGCAGGGCCCGGATGACACCTCCCCTCTGTCCGTGGGCTCCCTCCTCCAGCACACGGCGTGGCAAAGTGCCCGGGATGGGCTCCATGGGTCCTGGACAGTCCTCCCCCGGGTGTCCGAGCCCGAGAGCTCCTCCCCGTACCTGAGGCCAAGCTGGGGTCTCTGAGACCCCGGGAAGCCGAGCCCCCGAGCCCTGCTAGGGCAGGCGGGAGCCCTACCAGGAAGGCTCGGCTCGGGGCAGGCAGATGGGCGTCTTTTCAGTCCCGGCCATCTGGTCGCACCTTTCCCCTCGGCCATCTGGTCGCACGCAATGCTTTCCAATGGGGCGATCAGATGGTCGGGCTGCCCTGGAAGTCCCGATGAGGGCTCATTTGCATCCCCAATCCCAGCCAGGGATCCAGGAGGTCAGTCGCGTCTGGGCCTAGGGTCTCCTGAGTCTCTCGGTGCACACGGGTTTCCAGAAAGAGGGGTAGCCTTCCTCTGGATTACTAGGGCCAGGGTACGCCGGGACACCCCTCCCGGGGATGGCGGTTCTCTGGCGGGGACCAGATGGGCAGGGCCCGGATGACACCTCCCCTCTGTCCGTGGGCTCCCTCCTCCAGCCCACGGCGTGGCAAAGTGCCCGGGATTCCTATGGCCCGCGGCGGGGCAAAGTGCCTGGGACAGGCTCCATGGGTCCCCGGGCAGTCCTCCCCCGGGCGTCTGGGCCCCAGGAGCGCCTGCGGGCCTCCCCATGGCTGAGGCCCAGCGTGGGGTCTCCGAGCCCTCCCCCCGGAGCCCTGCAGCCCTGGAGCCCTGCAGCCCCCGAGCCCTGCAGTCCCCGAGCCCTGCAGTCCCTGAGCCCTGCAGTCCCGAGTCAGGTGCCCCGGTCCTGGGCCCCGTCTCCAAGCCTGCCGCACTTCCAAAGGCACGGAACGGGGTTCTGTTGTGCCCGGGGAGCCTCCCCTTGCTTGGCTGGGTTCAGGAGCTCCAGCCGGGGCCCCTGATGGACCCGGGGAGGGTGGCCTCCCCACCCTGGGCTATGTCCTTGGTCCTGCTGCATGGCAGGGTGCCTGGGACGGGGTCCGGCGGCACAGGGAGGCTACCCCTGCGCCTCTGTCCCTGGGAGCCCTGGCTGGGTCTAGAGGCCCACTGGGCCCCAGGTCAGGTACTCCAGCCCTGGGCCCCGTCCCCCAGCCTGCCGCACTGCCAAAGGCCCAGGACAGGGTTCCGTTGTGCCCGGGGAGCCTCCCCTTGCTTGGATGGGTTCAGGAGCTCCAACCGGGGCGTGGGCCCTGGGGAGGACGACCTCCCCACTCCGGTTTCTGTCCTCGGTCCTGCTGCGTGGCAGGGTGCCCAGGATGGTGTACGGAAGGCCCAGGGAGGCTTCCCCTGCACCTCTGGGCCTGGGAGCCCCAGCTGGGTGCAGGGGATCCGTCGGCCCCTGGTCGGGTGCTCCGGCCCTGGACCACGTCCCAAGGCCTGCTGCTCCACCAAGGGCCCAGGACAGGGGTCCGTTGGTCCCGTGCAGGCCTCCCCTGCTTGTCAACGTGTCGGCAGACCCCGGGTCGGAGGGCCCGTCGGGTCCCCCTTGCAGCCTCCATGGCTGGGGCCCAGCTGGGGCCGTGGGCCTCCGGTCCCCCATGCCCGGGACCCTCTCACTCTTTTGTTGGGGCACAGAGCAACCAGATGGCTTCCCTTTCGAGCCTGGCCATCTGGTTGCACCTTTCCCCTCGGCCATCTGGTCGCACCTATACCCTCGGGCATCTAGATGCACGCAATGCTTTCCAATGGGCTGACCAGATGGCCGGGCTTGCCTGGAAGTCCCGGTGAGGGCTCATTTGCCTCCCTGATCCCAGCAAGGGCTCTAGGAGGTCAGGTACATTCGCGCCTTGGGTTACAAGAAAGGGGGGTAATTTTCCTCCGGATTACTAGGGAGAGTGTCAGTCAGACCTCCGTGAGGAAACAAGGGAAGGTAGAACCCGGGCCTGCCCGCTGGGGCCCCAAGGAGCCCGGGAACACACCTGCCTCTCAACCCCTTCCCGATGGTCCTTTTTCTCTGAGTTTGCTCAGTCAGACCTCCGTGAGGTCTGGCGCTTCTGAGACAGGGGAAGGCAGCACCCGGGCCGGCCGACTGGGGCCCCCAGGGGCCCGGGTACGCACCTGCCTCTCAGCCTCTTCCCGATGGTCCTTTTTCTCCGAGTACGCTCAGTCAGACCTCCGTGAGGTCTGGCGATTCTGAGACAGGGGAATGAAGCACCCGGGCCTGCCTGCCGGGGCCCCCAGGGGCTCGGGTACGCCTTGCCTCTCAGCCCCTTCCTGATGGGCCTTTCCTTTGAGCCTGCTCGCCCCGGGAGCAGGCAGGGATTTGAAGCCAGCATCCCCCCCCTGCGCAGGGCGGCCTGCCAGGGGATGCCTTGGCCGTACTATGATCGATTGGACACTCTCGGTCCGTTTAGGGATGGACTGTTTGGCCAGCCTCGGCTGTTGTTTCAAGCAAAGAGCTTCCTCCCCGCATGGACCGTCCGACTCGAGGGCCTGCCGCCTGGCGGGTGGCCCTTCACCCTACCCAGCAGAGCAAGGGCCGAGCGGCCCCGGCAGCTCGTGTCCCCCAGTGGTCTGACCCGAGCTGAAGGGGTAGAGTGGTGCTAGACCCTCGGATGCTGCTGCCAAGCAGGTTCGTAGGCCCCGTGCACTACGCTGTCACCCCTCTCCGCCCAGCACATTTCCACAGCAGCTCGGAACGACCGTTCCAACGGGTGCTGCCGCAGCCAGTATCTGGCACCCATGCGTCTCGCTCAGGCTGCGCCTCGGCCCGCCTCTCCCTTCTGGGAGAGATGGGCCGATGAGAGATGACTGCCGTTGCCCATGTGACCGCACCTCTCCACCCCTCCAGCGAGCCCTCCCGCCCAGGCGGGTGGGCTCCTTGCCCCAGCAGGCTCCCGAGAGGGAGGGGTGCGCGAAGGTTGTCCGGTCGGAGAGATGGGTACGCGCCCCCCCGAACCCTCCCCATCAGCAGGTGCGGCTACCTGGTTGATCCTGCCAGTAGCATATGCTTGTCTCAAAGTTAAGCCATGCACGTGTAAGTACACACGGCCAGTGAAACTGCGAATGGCTCTGTTACTTGGATAACTGTGGTAATTCGAGAGCTAATACATGCCGAGTGCTGACCTCCCGGCATGCGTGTATTTATCAGACGAAGACCAATCCAGGCTTGCCCGGCCACTTTGGTGACTCGGGCCGATCGCAGGTCCCCGTGACGGCGACTATATATTCGGATGTCTGCCCTATCAACTTTCGATGGTACTTTCTGTGCCTACCATGGTGACCATGGGTAACGGGGAATCAGGGTTCAATTCCGGAGAGGGAGCCTGAGAAACGGCTACCACATCCAAGGAAGGCAGCAGGGGCGCAAATTACCCACTCCAGACTCAGGAGTTCCTTTGTGACTTTTTGGGTTTCAAGCAGGAGGTGTCAGAAAAGTTACCACAGGGATAACTGGCTTGTGGCAGCCAAGCTTTCATAGCGACGTCGCTTTTGATCCTTCAATGTCGGCTCTTCCTATCATTGTGAAGCAGAATTCACCAAGCTTTGGGATTGTTCACCCACTAATAGGGAACGTGAGCTGGGTTTAGACTGTCGTGAGACAGGTTAGTTTTACTCTACTGATGATGTGTTGTTGCAATAGTAATCCTGCTCAGTACGAGAGGAACCGCAGGTTCAGACATTTGGTGTATGTGCTTGGCTGAGGAGCCAATGGGGTGAAGCTACCATCTGTGGGATTATGACTGAAAGCCTCTAAGTCAGAATCCCCCCTAAACCGTAACGATACCGCAGTGCCGTGGAGCCTCGGTTGGCCTGGGATAGCCGGCCTCTCTCGGGGGGCTGATGCTTAGAGCCGCTTGCTTGGGGACCGGAGTGTGGATGAAAGAGGGCCGCCTTCATCGCACTTAGTGCACCGCATGTTCGTGGGGCACCCGGTGCTAAATCATTCGTAGATGACCTGATTCTGGGTCAGGGTTTCGTAAGTAGCAGAGCAGCTACCTTGCTGTGATCTATTGAAAGTCATCCTCTGAGCCAAGCTTTTGTCTCTCCGTGCGTGGGCACCTGTGGATGCCCTCCTCCACCACACCCACGGGTGGGTCCCTCTGCCGCCGGGCCGGCGGGAGGGACGCGCAGGGGGTAACGCGGGTTCGTGGGAGGCTGCCTCCACCTCCCCCTCCGGTCCCTGTCCTACCAGGGTACGGGGACTGGGGCCACCATCCCATGCGGGTCAGCAAGGTGACTAGATGGCCTGGGCCGGCCGGGCCTCTCGTTCCCGCTGCTCCTGCCCCAGTCGGGCAGGGAGGCGCGCAGCAGCCCCGGGGAAGGAGCCTCCCGAGCAGCTGCCTCGGTGTGCCTGGCCACCCCTCGCTGGACTGCAAGGGTGACTAGATACGGCACCCTCCCAGGCCATCTGGGCGCTGGGTCATCCCGGGCCATCTGGTCACCTGGCTGGGTGACCAGATGGCCTTGCGGGCCAGGTGACCAGATGGCCGTGTGGGCCGGATGACCAGATGGCTCTGCGGGCTGGGTGACCAGAAGGCCGGCCTGCCGGTAGGCCAGGCTAGCCCCGACTCTTGTCCTTCCTCAAAGTTCTGTAAGCCCCCACTATGTGGGGGCTTAATAGTCAAGAAAAATGGGCTCCCTGGTCAGGCTGTCGGGGAGAGAACGTGGCCTGGGCTTAACCCTTCTTGGTCCCAGCCGAGGGTCCAGGTGCTGGGATACGGGGGGTCCCCCAAGGCCCGGGGAGGCTCTTCCTGGCCTGGCTAGGGTTCGGAAGCTGGGACCGGGCCTGGGGCTTGAGCTCCGTCCGGCAGGCCCTGGGGTGCGGGAGCCCCCCATCCTGCAAGCCAGCCGAGGGTCCGGGCGCTGGGCACTTGGGTCCACCGGGGCCAGGGGAGGCTCTCCCCAGCCTGGCTAGGGTTCGGAAGCTGGGACAGGGCCTGGGGCTTGAGCTCCGTCTGGTGAGCCCCCTGGGTACTGGAGTCCCCCTATCCTGCAAGCCAGCCGAGGGTCCGGGTGCTGGGGACTGGGGTCTACCGGGGCTCGGGGGGGCTCTCCCCAGCCTGGCTAGGGCTCTGAATCTGAAACAGGGCCTGGGGCTCGAGCTCCATCTGGTGGGCCCCGGGGTGTGGGAGCCCCCGACCTGCAAGCCATCAGAGGGTCCGGGCGCTGGTTACGGGGGTCCATCAGGGCCTGGGGAGGCTCTCCCCAGCCTGGCTAGGGTTCTGAAGCTGGGTCCGGGCTTGGGACTTGAGCTCTATCCGGCAGGCCCCGTGGTGTGGGAGCCCCCGTTCTGCAAGCAATCAGAAGGTCCGGGCGCTGGTTACGGGGGTCCATCACGGCCCAGGGAGGCTCTCCCCAGCCTGGCTAGGGTTCTGAAGCTGGGTCCGGGCCTGGAGCTTGAGCTCCATCCACAGGCCCCGGGGTGTGAGAGCCCCCGTCCTGCAAGCCATCAGAGTGTCCGGGCGCTGGTTACTGGGGTCCATCAGGGCCTGGGGAGGCTCTCCCCAGCCTGGCTAGGGTTCTGAGGCTGGGTCCGGGCCTGGGGCTTGAGCTCCATCCAGCAGGCCCCGGGGTGCGGGATCCCCACATCCTGCAAGCCAGCCGATGGTCCAGGGGTCCCATCGGGGCCTGGGAAGGCTCCCCCCAGCCTGGCTAGGGTTCGGAAGCTTTGACCGGGACCGGGCTGGGGCTCGTGCTCCGTCCCAGGTTGCGGGAGCCCCCTGTCCTGAAAGCCAGCCGAGGGTCCGAGTGCTGGGGACGGGGGTTCCACCAGGGAGGATCTCCCCGGCCTGGCTAAGGTTCGGAAGCTAGGACCGGGCCTGGGGCTCGTGCTCCGTCTGGCGGGCCCCGGGGTGGGGGAGCCCCCCATCCTGCAAGCCAGCCGAGGGTCCGGGCGCTCGGATAGGGTGTCCACTGGGGCCTGGAAGGCTCTCCCTGGCCTGTCTGCTTTCAGAAACAGGGGCTGGGGAGCAGGGGTGGCTGGCTTTATCCGCTGGCGGAGCGGAGTTTTATGCCCACCCCGAGTTGAGATGCCTCCACTGGCTTCCTGTTCGTAAAAGAATTACGTTTACAATCTGCTGCTTGGTCCATAAAATATTCAACGATAGTGGTCCCTTTTACCTTAGGGGAAAACTTGTTTATTACCTACCAAGCAGATCTCTGCGCTCTTCTTGTTATCCCTCGGTTTAACAAACTTCACTCCGGTGGCAAAACCTTCTCATGCCTTGCCCCTAGATACGGAAACTCACTCCCTCTCCACTTACGTATGTACTTGAATTTCCTGAAGTTCAGGAAACTCCTGAAAACGGAACTCTTCAACAACTGATCACCTTTTCCAGCCTCCATACCTCAGTATATAGCTTGGAGATACCCCTTGGGGGGTGAGTCCAGCGCTTTATAAGTTATTTTTCTTTAAAGGTACCCTCAGTGTTTTGGCACTTACTCCTTCAGGATAGAAGCTGTCTCTGAAGAGCACAGATTCAGCTTATGGGTAGAAGATATCAGGAGACTGGGGAGATGGAAGTCAGACTGTTGTTGTAGCTATATTCACAATATTGATGATGTTTGCCAGCGGATTCATATTTCTAAACTGTCTCATCTCTTTACAGGTTCTACTGCAAGGCCTTGAATCACATTATTTACCATTTGAATAACTGGTCATTCTTTTACTTGCTGAAGCAGGCGGAAAAAAAAGAGGCATTATGGTGTGGGGCTGAGCCTTCGCTCTCATTGTTTTGAAATTAAATGTTGGGTTAAGAGTGGGAAGCGGTGGAACCACTTGTTGCTGTGGCTGTTGGAATTAGTGTTGTTGTGTATCTGTCTGAACAAGTTGGTAAGCCACCTGGGAGAGAATGATTTGGTACAGATTTCAGTATTGGATTTTTCAAAAAGTATGAAGGAAGATTTGAGGTTGATTGCAAGTTCTTGCTCAGGAACTCATATCATCTGGATGGAACTAGTTCTGAGATGAGTATGGAGAGGGGCACAGAAACACAATGCATAGAGAGGGCTCGAAGAAAGGTAAATAGGGACATAAGGTGATTTTGTGCAGGACTAAGCATAATGGTTTTGCACAACGAGAACTTTGTTGAAAAGTATTTTTCATTATTTAGCCATGATGGGGTCCATTTTTCCTTTTTGGGGAAATAAATGCTATTTGATTGTCATCAGGGAGCTCCTAGCCAAGAAATTGGTGGTTAGGCTATGGGGTTAGTAGTTAGCTGGTTGTATGACTGTTGGGGGCGACAGTCAAAATTAGTGATCGAGGTTATGCTTAGTGGCTGTTGGGCGACAGCCTGATAAACAAAATTGTCAAGTGGGGGGACTGGAAATGCCTTGACGGGGTTTTACTGGGTGGCAAGAACATGGAAGGCTTCGGAGTCACCGGAAGACACATTTGGGGCAGGTTGGATGGACGGTGATTGGAAGAATATTTGAAGGGAGTGGATGTTGAGGTTGTTTGATCTGGGATCTTTGTCATGGTTGTAGGGAAGATTAATCTTGGAGGCATTAGATTTTAAAATGCATTAGTGAGTCAGGGTTATTAATTATTATTATCTTTGAAATTTTTTTAGGCTAACTGCACATCTGTCCCATTAAAGAAGAGTTTTGCTCTTCCTCACTGGTCTTTAATGTGTGTTGTATTGCCCCAGGAGTGGTGCATATTGCTAAAGCTCTACTTGAAATGAGTGTAGTAAGTATCACGTTTTTTCTAGAATTTTCTATTGTCACTAATTATTTTTTGCTTAGTGTTCGTAGACTTCACTATTCACTACTGTTGAATCATGTGCCAACACTCCAGCCCCCTGTGGCCCATGCATGAACTGCATACCTCTGAATATAAAACCACAGCAAGGTATTAGCCAAAGGCTAATTTGTGCTGGTGTTTCCCGCTGCTCAGCGCCAGCACTTATTTATAAAATCTGCACTTTATTGTGACAGTCCACCACATGGTGGCACTGTTTGTGTTTTTCTAATAGCCAGGTGTTTCACAGTCTCATATACTCAAATAATCATAATGAACTACCATGTACAATCAATTCTTACGACTCGAGATGGCCTGGAATAGTCAAAAATGTCACACTTGTATCAGCGATGCAATGGACTGGTATTTGGCACCAATAGCAGGGGTACTGGGTAGTGTGAGCCATGGTGCATACTGGGAAATAAGTTGGGCCCTGGTGTACGAAAATAGGTTTTTAGCAGGTCCCCTCACACACTATTTGCCCCCATTTAGACTACTAGATGCTGGTTTTCTACTCTGAAAGTGCACTGGGCTCTGCTAACCAGGCTTCAGTGCCAGTGCTCTTTCTCTAAAACGGATACATATGAATTGGCAACCCCAATTGGCAAGGACTTTAACCCCCTTATAAGTCCCCGGCAAATGGTATTAGTGGTACAAGGGTTTTGAAGGGGTCACCCGATCCTGAAGCACCGACTGTGCCACCATGAGTGACCCAAGTTAACAGATGACAGCAGTTATGCCATTGAAGACTGCTGGAGCAGTGCATACTGCTCCAGCTCAACTCTGTCTTCACCATGTGTAGCAAGGTCAAAGCAGTATTTTTAATATATGCCAGTCAACTCTGAGGAATGACTCCTGAGCCCAGGATGCAAGGTGCATTATATTAAAGGTGTGGAAATCTAAGCACAAGTTTATATATTTCTTTTCCTTTAAGGACTACTATAACTGATCAGCAGCCATTGAAAAACATGAGTTGGCACCCGGGCAACCTGAGGTTGCCAGCTCCATTATGGTACCACTGAAATTGGTGATGTTTGGTATCGAACAACTTGCCTCATCACCCCTGACATGATTCTTGTGCCAGAGTCGATGTGGCATGTACCCAGGTGTCTACCTTAGAGGTCGCCTACCTTGTTGCCCCAGCCTTTCCTGTGCTCTGGATGGCAGCCTGTAGCTGCTGCCGTCATGAGAGAAATCTGACTCCCTGCCAGGAGGTGTGAACTCCCCCAAGAGTCAGAAACAATGGCCTGGATGGGAAGGAGATGAAATCTCCCTCCCTGACAGGATGGCTAGTGAAGTGGCACATCAAGATGGTGAGCTTCAAAGCTTGCACTGCCTCTGGTATGCATCCAGGCTACCTCCCAAAGGAAGGAACAGCCGCTACCCTGCTCCCAGGCACATTTGCTCCCAGGCAGGTGGGAAAATGATGTAGTCAAGAGGTGTACACACTCAGAAGGCTAGCCACTACCCTAGGGTGGGTTACCTGTTCTGTCCAGCTAAGGAAGGTTTCGGACATTTTTAAAAGTGGCAGAATAGAGGGTTCTGTGTAGAAAGGGTGACACACCCCCCAGATGTGGGGACCTCATAAGCGGATTAGCTGCTGGGACTAGTAGCCCATTGGCCACTTGCACCCACACTCCTAAAGCCCCTAAATCTAGGATTGAAGGGGAACCCCTGACACCAGAACCTCAGTTGTGATCTGACTTGCAACAAATGATGCAGAAGAGATCCCAGTCTGTGACAACATGAGCTGCACAAACGAAAGGTGTGATCCCCTGCACCTGTGGCATTCTTCCTGGAAATGCATGACTGCATCTCGTCCCGGACCAAAGACCAGTTGTCCCTGACAGAGGGCCCCCTTTGAGAGCTAATGGCAACTCCAGACTCGTGTGGACTAGTGGCACTAGTCTTCTGCGGTTCGCAGGTAAAAACAACGTACCGGAACCAAAGAATCGCTGGCCATTGGACCCTCCAAGAGATAGTACAAAAGTAAATGGTCCATTGCATTGCTCTTTGATACTCTACCAGGACTGAGCTAGGGATTTATTATTGTGAATCCAAAGACTATATTTGTGAGAGTACTACATAGTGAAGCCTAACCAGCCTCACTACATATTACTCCACTTTCCTACACCTAGCACTTACTTTTGTATAAATAAACCACCGGTATCAGCACAACGTAGGCTGATATTCCAGACAGTCCTATTCAATGTGTATCCTGACAGAATACAACTGTATGTGTCATTGGAAGACTCTGTGTCATCAGGGACATTGTTTAATCATATTTCAAGTCAGTTTGACTTCTATTAACAACTGTAATTTAAACTGTAGTCCAATTGGTCTCAATTAGGTGGACCAAAACTACAACTCCCAGTGTGCAGTTGGTTGTTAAATGAATGCCCAGCACTACAGCATGGTGTATCTGATAACGGATTGAAGCCCTAGTTTTCCCACTGGTGTACAATAGTCACCTCCTGGGCAGCACTATTATGTGCAGGTCTAGCTGGCTCCATTTCATAAAGGAGCAGACACATTTTCCTACTCTGTGTGCAGAGTAGCTTGTCACATACTACATGATCTATCCATGTGTCTCTATTCTGGTTTTCGTATGCAGAAATGTATTCACTAAAACACACATCGAAACTCAATAGGAGCCACATTTAGAAAGTTTATTTACTAAGTCGCTTGCTCAGCAGTTCAAATCTATTAAGGGCACCCAGGGCTGTCTGGAGAACCTTGAACAAATATTCAGTCAGGGCAACTTATACAATGGCTTTGCACCTCAGTCTCTCATAGTGGCACTCATTCACACTAGTAAGAAAGCAAGTTTCTATTCTATTACATGGGTAAAGGTACTTCATCCCTCGCTGATATCAAAGTTAACAGATGTGTCTCACTCCTCCTGTGGGTGGCAGAGTAAACAGTGATGCAACAACTAATCATACAAGCAGATGTGGGAGCTACTTCCCCTAAGTCACCACTGGTTCCACCTAAGTGTCAAGTTCTGTCTTATAGTGTCAATCTGGGAAGTGAAAGGAGTGTAATAGTGACTGTGGGCCAAATATCTTTGTGCAACTTTCTCCCCCTGGTGCACTGGTACTTGCTCACAGTGGTAGGTGCTCTTAGTGGTGACCTGCTGTGCATCGCCCAATAAGACTAGCCAACCTAAGAATATTTTTCACTGTGTGAGTGTACGAGGAGAAGGGGGCGTGGTCTTGGTGATGAAGTGGGGTCATGGCAAATGGAGCTTCGGACCACTTTGAGTAAACAGCCACAGCTTCACTCCTCTATAGTAGCAAGAAACTCATCTGGTAGCACCTCCAATGTCTTAGGGAGGTGTTCATTGGAGCTCAGCTAGGTAGAGCGTTCCTACCTGGACTTTTAACCCCCTCCAATTCCCCATGTGATTGTGCCTCTCCACCATGTGACCAGGCACAGCCCTGCCAAGTTTCCCAGTATCATTTGTGATGTGCTCCTCATGTCCATTTTTTGACTTTTATTCTTGATTATTCAATTCCAAAACAGGACTACAAGGCCCAGAATTAAAAAGAAAACAATTTGAAATGGACCATTACATCACAAGTAGACCTGGGAAACTTGGCCGCTATAAAGGTATAAAACTCAGTGGTGGCTCCTCCGCTAAGGCGGAGGCGTGTTGCCCCACTACTATTGCAGCATTGAAAAAAAGAAAAAGAAAATTATAATAATAAGATGTTATTATCATTTTCTTTTTCTTTCGGGAGTCGGGACGGGCTTCTCCCTGATGCCAAAGCAGGGAAGGAGTGGTTTACACTCCTCTAAGTGCACATCACAGTTTGACCAGCCCTCTAGGGCCGGCCAAACCGTCATGCACACTTGGCATGTTCTTCATTGGGTCGTGTTGCACAGCCTGTGGAGAACATGCCTAGCCTCCCCAGGCACTGCTCGAGCGTCCAAACGGGACACTCAGGCCAATCACGACGCTGCTCCTGCAGCGTTGTTATTGGATGGGCGAGCCCGAAAGCCTGATTGCTTCCGTGCTTCCAGTAGAGGAGGAGAGGCATGCGGAGGCGGGAGAAGCGTGCAGCGGAGAAGGTAAGCTCTTTAGTTTTTTATTTTTGTTTAATCTCTCCCCGCCCCAACACCTCTGTTCCGAGTGAGCCGCCACTGATAAACCCTGTGTCACAAGGCTGCACCATGTGAGTTGGCAGGCCAGCCCCTTGCTGCATAAACATGAAGGCAGGTCTTGATGCAATAAAGCAGCTCCATTCTTTATACTTTGGTGTGACTCATTGGGATGGGCTTGGGGAATGTACAACTTGGAGGGGCAGCGGCACCTGGCACTGAGCTGGAGGGGGGGGGGGCTGTCTATAGAAAAGCACCTGCTGTAGACTCCCTTATATGTCTGCCAGTTTTCAGGGAAAAATAAACACGTTAAGATAACTCTGTTGATTAATGTTACTGCTGGAGAGAGATTGGAGTTTGGTCTAGTGGAAGTTTTTGCTCATCATAAAGTAGGGCAGAGGGTTAGTATGCCTGCTGCAAAGCACATGCACCATGCAGATCAAAGTACTGTATTTTATGAGGAGAGCTCAGTGTGTTAGTGCTTTTGTCGCAGAGATCCTTTTGTTACTTGCAGTTCCTAAGTTACAATGATAATACAATACAGTGACCTATGAACTGCATCAAAAAGCTGCATGCAAACTGCATAGTGTAGATTAGAATGTTTGGTTTTTTTTCCAGTCTTTCATTCTCCTAATAATGCTGAAAAGGTTTTTTTGGGGTAGGAATACATTCTTATTAGCAAAGCCAACCCAAACCACCGTGGTACGTTTTAAATCCTGAGTTTGCGCTTCTCCAGACCAAATCTTTGAATTGTGCCTACTAGCAGGGATTACCTGTGATTCCTACTCCTTGCAATTCTCAATGTCTTATGCAACATTTCATATAGAAGGGTTTATACAGGTATGATTCATTGTTTCTGTATTGTGTGTGAAATGTAAATTTCTTTGACACCCTACACTGGTATGAGTAGCGCTATAAAGCACATTAAATGGATGTGAGAGAGCGACTATGGAGAGATGAGGGGACCTGTTGGATGGTGGCATTGTGAGAATCTGTGGAGAAAGAGGTCACACCGGGTGCCACCAGCGCCAAAGCCGGCCCTGACCACATGGTGGACTCAAAGAGGCTACATGTGCCTGACTGCCTCGTCCTAGAGTCCCACTAGGGTCTGGTTGGTGGCACGTCACTCCCAGACATGCTAGGCTTGCTGGGCATACAACATTGTGGTCGCACTGGCTGCGCGTGTTGGTCCAGTGTCTCTCGCAACCAGCTCTCAAGTTCAAAGAGCTCCTGCTGCAAAATTCCAGGCGCATTTGCGACAGCCTATGAGATTACCTCGGCATCTCTTCCGTCATCATTGGTTTCTTCCAAGCAGATATCATGCCTTGTACTCAGCTGATAGTGCACGTGCTGTACTCACACAACTCCCACGCGCAGATTCACAAATATCGTTAGGCAGTGTTTTAAAATGAAATTTAGAAGCCGGGCCAGCTTTAGGGTAGTGCAACTGGTGCAGCCGCACTGGCCGCTGAGCTGTGTAGGGGGGCAGTGTGACTTCAGGGGGGCGGTGTGTTTAGCAATATCTTATGACATGAGAGATGAGAGGCACTTTTGCAGGTAGTAGGGAGAGAATCAGAGGAGGCGGTCATGGGACGTGGGGGGCTCCAAAAGTGATTCTCGCACTGGGCGCTATCAACGCTAAAGCCAGCCCTGTCTAGTAGTGCAGCTACTCACTACTCAGAGTACCTGTCTGCTCCCGAAAAGTGCCAGTGCTCTCCTATTAAATGTATAGCAACGGTGCTGAGAAGTGCCAGTACTCTCCCTCTCAAATCAAAGAAGTGCAGGTACTGAGTACCGGACAGTACCGGCCCACTGAAAGCACTGCCTGTAGGAAAAGGAAGGTCTGCATTTATCCCCTACTTTGTTTTGTTTCCATTGCGGCCAGATTTACAGCAGCAACACCTGGCATTCATGTGCGTGTTCACATGGGTTGACGTCATTTTCTTGTCCCCACACCCCACAGGCGGAGAGCTACGATCTTCGCCACCTCACCAACCAGTGCCCTTCCTCCCTCCCGCGGCCTCCTACTGGGGCCATCCTAATATTGTGCTTTTAATTAACTTTTCTTCTTGGTGAGGAAGATAATTGGCCATGCTGGATCCCGCGAAATTGCTGGATAATTGCACTTTCAGCCCTGTTCGCTCTCCGTAAAAGGCAAATTTAGTGAATAATTGAAAAAAGGGGTCTTTGGCTTAAAACCTTCCCTCCTCCTAGCATTTCAAAATTAAAATAAAATATAAACCTTTTCGCTAGGAACAAGAAAAGGAGGGGAAATCCGCATGGGATTACTGTACAAGACAAAAACCTGGAAAAGAGGTTGTTAGCCTGTGCGTGGGATAATTGTTTTAATGAGTTTTGTGAGGGCAGGAAAGCTCGGGAGACATTACTCTATGCTGAGGAGGACGCTGAGACATTCATTTTGTGTGTTCGCTTGATTACAGCGACGTGGGAGCTGGGGAAAAACGCCGAAACTGCAAACTTTATGCAGGTTATATATTTTTTTCTTTCGATAATATCAAGAGGTTTAAGTTGCATGTGAAAACCCCAATATTCTCTTTATTCACAGCAAATAGCAGCAGAACAGTTATTGTCATTGCCCAATTACAGCTGTGTAAAGTGAGGAACTAAAGACTACGGTGAATCCACGATCACATGGCGTGGGTGTCAGGAAAGATGAAAGATGGCGTCCATCGATGCTGAAGATTATCGACGTTCTCAATGTATGAGTGCAAAGATAACAATGCCCCGGCTACTTATCAGTAACCACCCATAGACTGAACTTCCGCCTACCCGCTAAACACCTGCACTCCTGCGCACTGCACACCCCGCATCCGTCACAGCCGCAGTGGGGGCCGCTTCTCCTCCTACATCGCCGTCAAGACCTGGAACGCCCTACCCCTCCGTCTTCGAACAGTACCGTCTCTGGTGGACTTCAGGAAGAAACTCGACCTGGCTCTTCGACTGGGACGTCGCACCCTCAGCGCCCAGATACCCCTAGGGGTGACAGTACTACACTACACAAATGCATTGATTGATCAGTAATCACATTACTCCGAGTCCTAATCACTTTCTTTGATTCCTTACAATTCGAGGCAATACTGACTGAGACAACCAATCACCAGGTGTTTAAGATAAAACGGCCCTCCTCCCTCCATCCCTCCTGCATAGAAGTCACCATGCCTAATTTGGTCAGCATTGATTGGCAGGGAAGAAGGGAAGTGAGGAACCAAAGCAAGGGACTAGGACTCAGTATTGCGATTTCTAGTAATCAGGGCATTACCTCGTCCTTCCCTCCCTCGCCTTGCCTCCTTACAGTCGAGATGTATAAAGCAAAACCAGGATAACTAAGATTATATGCTTAAAAAAACAAAGCTAATTTATTAATGAGATGTACACGTCTATAGAAATCTAACCTCTATTGCTTCATAGATGACAATACTCTTAAACCAAAAAGATCGTTCCTCCACTTCCTGAAAAACCCTGTAGTGGTTGACAAGGGGGAAAAGGGAAGCCCTAGTGGCTGCGCTACACGTTTCAGAATTTGAAGCCCCCTGTACCTCAGCCATTAAAGTTTAAATGTCCATGGGGTATCAACTCTGGAATCCTTCCGGAAAACCTGGCAGGCTGCCCTACAAGTCAAAGCAATGAGGCTTCTAATCCAATGACTTCGAGAGGCTCTGTAACACTTGTAACATTTCTCAGCTGGGCCAAAATAAATAAAAATCGATTCAGATACTCTTAAGGAAACCACCTTCTCAAGGTAGATAAGGAGGGCTATCCGTACGTCCAGGTTATGGAGTTTGACCTGCTCATCGTTCTTAGAGAAGCATAAAACTGTGGCAAAATTACTTCCTGTTCCTTATGCAATGAGGAATTAATATTAGGGACAAACGAGGGGAGAGGTCGCAGAATCGCTTGGTCAACAAAAATATGGCAACATGGGTGTTTGTCAGATAAGCCTCGTAGCTCATCCAGCCTTCCTGCTGATGTGATAGCTACAATGAAGTACTTTTTCAAAGTTAAAGTATTAAAACCTACACTGCCTAAAGCCTCAAAAGGAGTATTCTTCAAAGTTTCAAGAACCAATAAAAGATCCCAACCAGGAAACTGGCGAGGAGGCATCGGATGGCTGTGTGGAAACCCTTAAAAGGGCACACCACCAGAACCGCATCGTCCGTATGTTGCCTCAAGAACTCCTGAAGCCTCTGATCGTTGCCCGTTGAATTTTTAATGCGGCAAACTTCAGACCTAGAGTGGCTCCTTGCTGCAAAATCTTTCGATTCACACCGCTTACTTAAGGACCCTCAATGCCTAGAGGATGGCTGAAGGACCTCCCTGATGCCTACAAGTCAGAGGTTAAACTGTCAGAAACCCTTCTCTTCCTCCTTTCTATCATCTCAACCTCCATGACGTTAGTCTCAATCTGCCCAGAACCTCTTGCTGAAAGGTTGGAAACTGCAAGGGTAGGGGCTGGCGTGAAAGCCCACCCCTCTGTATCCCTCATGGATGTAAGGACAGGAAACCAGCTTGAGCGGGGCCATGTTGGCTCTATCAGGATCACTGAAGCCCCATCCTTCCTGACTCTGAGAAGGAATTTGTGGATGAGAGGAAATGAAGGGAAAGCATACTGAAGACCCTGAACCCCCCTGAATGACCGAGCATCCACTGTCCAAGCAGCTGCGGCCCATGCAGATAAGAGCAGTAAGACGGTAGGGCCGGGTGGGGGGGGGGGAGGTTTGACAGATGACCATGAGGGAAAATTAAATAAATAATTAATTTTCCCTTGCCAGCGTCTGTCGAAATCCTCCCACCGCCGGCCTCACCACTCTTACCTGCATGGGCTACAGCTGTGTCCAAGTCTGGTATTCCTTCCTCCTGAAACAAAATTTTCCCACCAATAAATTCACAGTAGAACTCCATTTCTGTAGAATATGAGAAAGAATCATAGGATGAAGGCAGAAGTTTGTTGAAAATTGAATACTTTTGCTCAAATGGTCTGCGAGCTGGGCCGGACTGGGAACTGAAACTGGCCCTGGCAAACTGCTGGGAGGACCCCTGGGGGGTGCCGCAGAGCTGTTTGCTAGGGCCGGTTTCGATCGATTTTGTTACAGTGGGCCGATATTGCCGGTCACCTGTAACGAAAACGACCCCTTATGGGCCCAAAACCGACCCCCACCCTGGTGGCCCACCGGGAAACGCCTGGTGCCCGTTACGGCCAGTCTGGCCCTGTCTGCGTGGGAGTTCATTTTTATTCGGCTTGAGCATAAAATTCCACTCCACTCACTGAGTTTTTCCCACTCCATGGTCTGCGGAGCTTGCGGAGTTCCGAAAAACTCAGTGTAGCGGAGCAAAGTATTCTCCTCACTCGCCAACCTCCTCATGGTGGGATATCTCAAAGTAGGCGGTCACAGGGTTATGTTCCCCAACCTAGGCCTAGGTAGAAAAGTGACCTTTTACCTACATTTGTCCTAACTTGCTCTGCATAACGGTTCTAGCACTGAACTTTTACCCAGTTTTGTGCTGAATAAAGGTCGTTTGGTTTCCTTGGAACTAGCCTCATTTATTATGCATGAGGATTCTTAGTAAAATCCACTGCACATGATGTATATAACAGGATTAACATACTTTGTACAAAAATCATCGCTATTTCATCCTAGGGCGACCAGGCTACTTTGCATGATTACAATTATTGATTTATGCTCATCTACATAATTGTACTCACAACATGTTGATTGTTGTAGAGCCCCTGAGCCTACCATTTTGGTATCAAAGAACCGCACCATCACTAGTTAGTGAGAGGAGACGCTTCCACACTGACACAAGACACTGAGGTTCAGGCCTGCTGAAGCTTCAACACTCAGCAGTCTGACATCCCTTGCGGGGTGTCCAACTCATGACCAAGACGGGGTCCTTCATTCTCTCCCATCAGATAATGGGCTTGGCTTTTTCCAAGGGATTTCTTGGCTTCACGCCAACATACAGGCCAGGGACACTTAGGTACACTTGGGTAGGGTCCACATAGTAGGAGTTCGCTTGATTACTGTCATGTTTATATGCATGCATATCTTCAAAATTTTAGCACCATGATAGAATTCTACCTTCCATTTACTCTGTTGGTGCTTGTAATCCCTTACGTTAGCTTCTGTCTACTGATTGTTGCAGCACATATGGTTTATACTAGAATGGAGCTGGTTCAATAAATGCTTATTGAAAAACAACCCCTACGTTTATTCTGTGTATCTCTCTTAGTGAGCACGAGTGACTGAACTAAAAGTACTGCACTGTTTCCACGATCCCTGAAGGATCAAGGGTTGTCATGTTCGATGGTTGCCAGAAACTATTCGCTCCTTGGTAATGTTAGGAAGCTTATAGTGGCATTGTGAGCTAGCTGGTCTGTAGGGCGACATATCCTGTGGGGGTGCCCGGAACCAGTCGTGGCATCAAGCCCTAAATTTATGTTGTCCAACAAACGTGCAGATCCTATATATTTTTAGGAACTACACTACAGCGGATGGCCGTGACCACTCGCATTGAGAAACCTTCCGTTCAGTTGAGGAAGCTGACGCTCGAGTAGAACATCTACTCGAGCAGCAGAAAGAAACTGCGCCCATTGCGCTGCACATGGTGCAGTTTGCACTGATTTTCCAGTGCGGGGCTAACACTTGGCGCCAAAAATCAGCACAAACGGCATAATGTAATGCACTCCATCGCTTCCGGAGCTCCACATAACGCAGCAGAGTTTTTTGGTCACTTCGTAGAGTTCCACATAGCGGAACTTCGCAAACTTCGCCCAGGCCTAATCACAATCCCCTGAGTGTAAATTGCAGAGATTGCAGCAACTCTCTTCTCTGTCTACCAGAAGATCCTTTACAACACAATATTGTTATTATTATTATTATTATTATTATTAAGCAGATTTATAAAGTGCATGTCACCCCAAAGGGGTTTTCACGCCCAGGTATAAAGAAGTGAATAAAATAGATAGATTAGAATAGCCATGTCATCAGGAGTTTCTTAAACTCATCCAAAGACTTATAGGACCTAAACGAGGCAGACAGAGAGTTCCACAGTTTGGGTCCCAGGTAAGAAAACCAGCAACCACCTTGCCTTGCCTTGCAAATCCTAGGGGCATCTGCAAAATTCAGATTGCTAGAGCGGAGAGACGGATTGGAATTATATGACGACACCAGTGACCTAAGCTAGAGGGTTCGAGAAATCGATAAGGCTTTAAACATATAGCATTGTGCCTTAAATTGGACTTGCTTGCCAATTGCGAGCCAATAGAGGCCGGAACAAGATGAGAGGCCTCGGAATGCTTGAGAAACAAAGCTGTGGGATTCCGAACAACCTGTAATCACCTGCATACAGTTTTTGATGCACCCAAGTAAGGAATGTTGTCATAATCAAGCTTAGAAATGATTTGTTCCTGTGCCACCGTCCTTTACGCTTAAGTAGGAGGGAGCCAAGGTAGCTTTCCTAGCCACCTCAGGACCCCAAAACAGGAGGAGGCTACTTAGGGATTTCATGGTGCATTGTGAGCTGGATGTCTAACCAGAAACTCAAGTTCTTAACCCCCCAAGCAGGGGTAGGAGTGGCCTCCAAACACAAGGTCAACAGTGTGGGCCCCAAATATGTGGAAGATTGCCGACTAGAAATATTTCAGATTTATTCCCATTGAACTTTAGGTAATTACTGTTCATCCACGTCGCCACACTAGTAAGGCAGTAGTTAAGAGCAGCTGCACTGCCCTCTTCATTGAGAAATAAAGATATGGGGGGCAGATCTATGTTGGAGTTGCGCCACTTTTACGCCACTGTTGCGTCCTTTTGTGACGCAGCGGCACGTTGTGCCCTATTTACATCGTGACGCATCTATGGAGATGCGTCACGGTGTAAAGCCCTGCGCCACATGAAACCTGCGTCAGGTTTCATATGGGCGTTTCCACGCAGGGGGGGCGTTCCATCGCAGGAACGCCCCTGAAAAGTGACTCAGTAAAATCTATGAGATTTCACTGAGTCACTTTCCCAACGCTGATGCGTCAAAACCCTGCGCCTGCTTGAAGCAGGCGTAAGGCTTGACGCACCATGTTAGGTATGGGGTAGGTTGGAACAGTGCTGAAGTTGCGTCGCACTTGCGACACAACTTCAGCACTGCGCCAACCTTACGCCGGCAGATACGTCACGCATCTGCTTATCCTTGCGCCACGATGCACCGCATTGTAAATGCGGCGCATCTGTGGTGGCGCAAGGGCAAACTTGCGCGACGCATCTTCCCTGGCGCATCCAGGCTGATTTGCAGGGATGCGCCAGGGAACATAAATCTGCCCCATAGTGATTTGGGTATCATCAGCAAAGGAAAACAGCTTAAGACTGCAACCTTCCACTAGATAACATAAACACAGTACCCTGCTTGCCCATTCCAAAAACACTACTCAATATTCTACCAACATATTGGGTGCTCTAGTAAGCTATACACTAACAGCCTTCCACAAACTGCACAATGGGAAAGCTAAGGAGATCCTCAACACAATCAAATCAGGTTCTCCACGAGATGCAGCCACTCCAAATATCCTAGGAAAATTAGCAAACACTATTTTAATTGAATTGACAGATCTCGTTAACTATTCATTAGCGAGGGGTATGGTCCTTCGAGCATGGAAATATGCGATTGTAAAACCCCTCCTGAAAAAGCCCACCTCCAATAATCTGCTTATAGAACATTACTGACCCATATCATTTCATCCTGTGGTGAGAAAGCGTCTTGAAAAATATGTGAACAAACACCTTTCCACTTTCTTGGAAACACATTCTGTCCTGCACCCTAACCAATCAGGGTTCAGCCCAGGTAACAGTACCGAGACAGCCCTGAAATTGGCAACTGAAGAGCTAAGGGCGATTCTGAATCAAGGCAACTCGGCAGCAATGATCTTGCTGGATCTGACTTCCACTTTCAACACGGTCTGCCACCCAATCCTCATTCAGAGACTAAAGTAGGCAGGAATAAATTGAATTGCTCTTCAATGGCTAATCGACTTCCTAGAGCTGAAAAGCTTCCAAGTACAGGAGGACTCCTTCTTTTCTACAATCTGTGCCTCAAACTGTGGGGTACCTCAGGGATCCTCCTTGAGTCCCACTCTTATTTATCTTTATGTACACCCACTAGCTGAAACTGTACAAACCTATGGGTTTACTCTTGTCTCTTTTGCAGACAACACCCAAATCGTCATCTCCCTGTCCACATACATCAAGAACACCTCACAGCAGCTGAATGCATGCCTTAAGCATGTTATAAACTGGATGTCAGACAGTCATCTGAAACTGAATGGAGATAAAACAGAGGTGCAGGTTGTAGGGAACAACCCCTCCCTCTGGAATGAACTCAACTGGCCGGATGATTTAGGACCACTTACGGGACCCTCCCCATCAGTCATGGGCTTAGAATTCTGAATCGATGAGGCTATCCATGGAAGACCAAGAAGTTGGCAGTCTGTTGATTTGGACTTCTTCGCACCCTATGATAATTTTTTAGCTGGATTCAGTCCAGCTGCCCAGAATAGTAGTACATGGTCTCATCAACTCGAGCCTAGACTATGGGAACTCCCTTTACCTAGGACGTTCCAAATAAGTCACCAACTAACTGCAGGTAAAACAGAATGTAGTGGCACATATTCTTTTTAAAATCCCTAAGTGCAACTTAGCTACTCCAGCACTTCACTGGCTGCCTATCCAGAAGAGAATACAGTTTAGATCCCTCTACGTGGTGCACCGACCTCAGCGGCGGCTCCTCCGCAATGGTGGAGGAGTGTCAGCCCACTGCTTGGCTCAGAGCCAGCAAATGAAAAAGAAAACGATGTTGTTGCATCGTTTTATTTTTCATTGCCGGCTGTGAGCAAGTGCTGTAGGGAGGGGTGGGCTGAGGCATGTGAGGAGGAAGAGGAGTGCTATGTGCGCATATGTTTTTTGGCCAGCTGTTTCAGGCCGACCAAAACACATATGCAAACTTAGGTTTCTCCATCCCAGCTGCATTGAGCAGCCGGGCTGTAGGAACTCCACAGACTCCCTGACCTGAGCGGAGCATCTTTTCAGCCGGCTCAGGCTAATCCCGACGCTGCTCTCCTAGGAAAGCACTGCGGGGATTGGATGGGAGTCTGTCACAGAGGCTGCCGGGAAGAGAAAAGGAAGCGCGACACAGGAGGTGAGGCGGCCGTCGGCTTTAGGTAAGTTCTTTTTTTATTGATATTTTATTTCTAACCCCCCGCTTTGCGACGCAACCCTTCCCGCAATCCCTCCACCCACCCCACCACCCTTTGTTAGTGGTGGCCTCAACTGACCGAGATGAATACAGAAAACGACCCCAGCCCATTCAACATCTCATAACTCCCTACATCCCTAACAAACTCTACGATCCAGAGGTCAGAATATTTCCAGTAGCCAGAAAGTAAGAGGGGGCATACGTTTCTTTACATTTCTGGCTTCCAAGCTCTGGTATGCGTTACCTCTGTCCATTAGACAGGAGCAAGCAGGAATTCCATTCAGGAAGCTACTGAAACCCCACCTATTTTAATGACTAATAAATATTCCTTAACTACAGTGGAGGTTATTATCAGTGCTGGTACCCCCTTTGGGTACCCATGCACTATATAACTCCCGGTAAATGGAAATAGATATATATCTGCCAAAGGCTGCACGTCAATGTTAAAGAAAGTGGGGCTCAAGGCAGAGCCCTGAGGCACCCCAGAAAGTACTGTGTGAGAGCTGGAATTATGTGATTTAGCCCAGACTTAGAAGAACCAGGACAAAGCCAGGCCTTGGATATCCACAGCCTCCAGCCTTTGAAGAAGCAACTGGTGAGAGAAAGTATCAAAAACTGCACAGGAATCTAGCAGAATGAGAGCCACAGTGCCAACTCTATCAAGCTGCAATCTAAGCTGTTCAGTGACACCCACCAAAGCAGTTTTAGTGCTATGTTCAGCCTTGAGTCTCGATTGCCAAGAATGAGAGACCATTAATTTCCAAAAAGGCTGAAAGTTGTGGATTATCATGCTTTTCTGGACTTTTAGCAAATAATGGCAATAGCAAAATGGTCCAATAGTTGGCCTAGTTAAAGATGGCTTTAGTTTCTTTAGTAAGAGTATCACCAACACATGTTTCCAAGCCTTGGGAACTAAGCTGTCCAATAAGAAGGAATTGAGGATAGAACCCGCAGTAGAAAAGAGCGGGGACAAAGTTTGCTCAAAATCGCAGGAGGTAGAGTATCTAGTGGAAAATCCAACTTAATAGTGTTAAATAAAAAAACAGACAAAGGGTGCTAAATAGAGGCAAAGGTCGTCAGAGAGCATGTAGAAGAAATCGGAGAGATGTACACATCCTCTCTCTTGGGAAAGTGGAAAGAAGCATGAGTGTCAGCCACCTTTTTACAGAATAAAGCTCCAGAGAATCAGATGTGGGTCCCCCATGCTTGTTGATGTAGGCCTCTGTTATAATATTGTCTGTTCTGATTAAGACAAACCTTTCTGGCACCTGGTGAGCAAAGGCCTTAAAGGCCTGACAAACTGCCTCCAACTCCCTCCAGTTGTAAGACACCGAGCTCTGGGGAAGAGACCCGAAGCCCTTAACTTGGTGCAGACCCAGCAAAGCCCCCAACCTGAATTACTTGAATTGCTGTAATAACCAGAGGAGTAGGGGGGAGGGCAAAGAAAACTCTTTCAGAAGATTTGTTGAGTCCAACCACCAAAGCAAATGAAGAGAATACCCTTTAGTGACAGCACCACCCTTTTATCTTAGTTCTGGGAAAGAGGAATCCAGTTCACCCGGATATGTCTCATTAAACCCTGGAGATGAAACCAGGCCCAGCGAACCAGAAACACGGTCGCCACCAAATGTTCCTGTACCTGTAGCCAACAAGATATGTTTGGAGCATTCTGTGATAGACGATTTCAAATATGTACTGAATCTTGCTTGCCCTCTCTTGTGCAAGAGTCACTAGAGCTAGATCTATGCCAAATCTCTCTCCAATGAATAGCCTGTTATGTGAAGGAGACAATCTAGATTTCTCACAATTTATCAAAAAGCAGTGATCTTGCAGCAAGGACAGAATCTTTTCTGTCTGTTCCATAACCAATTACCTTGATGACACTTGGATGAAACAGTCACCTAAGAAGGGGTGCTGAAACAATAACCCTTGCTGTAGGAAAGTGCCCCTTTTGCATGTTTACCAACCACGCATTGCCTTGCATATGGTACAGTTTGACTTGGTGTGCCCTGGACACCTGCCAATCAGGTTTCCAGGGCCTGGTCACTCCAAGACCAGAACCCGAATCATGGCGGCTGTGCGGTTCTGCACCACTCTGCACCCGACGTCCATGGCCTGAGTTCGAGTGGCACAACACCACAAGGAGATTCCACCCAGTAAACCCAACCTGGTTTCCTGTGATCCCCGTCCTCCCTCAAGCTTGAATACAACGCCTGCAGCCTCAACGTGAAGGGTCCTCCCCTACCGCGACTGGAGCTGGTGAGAAAACTTGACACCAAAAGACACCCTGCACCTGACACCCCATGGCCTTGGGTGGCTTCACCGACAGTGTGCAGGTGCTGGAGCGGAGTTTTCAGTTTGAAAATTCAGTGGCTTTTGAAGCTCTGGCATGTCTATTCGTTGTACTAATTTATTAATAATTAATAATTAATTATTTGTCTTGTGCAAGAGTGTTTATATTAATCAATCCGTTTGTCTTAACAAGAGAGAGAGTTACACGAGGGTACGCATAAACGTGCTGATTAATTATAATGTGCGTGTTTTCATGTTTAAACGTTGCTATGTGCTGTTTATTTTTGAGCATAAAACGTTTTCCGAATTAATGCTTTTCTATGTTGCAAGAGCTAGATAAATACATACACATAAGGGTATTAGTGGGAATATTATACACACCCTGATCTCTATCAATTTCCTGGTAGCAGAGGATGGTTTTTGATGATTGTCTTGATCTGATAAGATTGCTTGTACATTAGTTTATTGATTATTGATTATTGGTTCATGTTGGTATATGTACTAATACTATATGTTGGAGTCGTAATGTTGAGTTATATGTAGTGCTTCTGGAACTTGGAAGCTGGTAGCAGTTTCGTAGTAGGGCAGAGGGAAGTATATGCTGCTCTCGGGAAAGACGGAATTGTAAGGAATAACGTGTGACAATTGAAGTTGCGCGTCACATTGTCTGGGTTCGGAATCAGTGACATCGTCGTATGTTACTATTAGATATTTCTGGTATATAAGGAGTGTGTATGATAGTGAAGGTTATCTGTGAAACTCTGGTCTTAAATCCCAGGGATCCGTAAGGATTTCCGTTAAAGCTTATCGCGGGAGGAGTAATAGGTATTCTCTGAGCTTGTTTGAAGAACTGGGCAAAGAAAGCTTGCTTAGTTGATGTATGTTATAATTCTGTAGTAGGACAGATTGTGCACTGTTCTCGGGAAGCAGGATTCTGTGTGCATGTACTATATTTTCTTGTATGAATGTGCGTGGATGCATATACATTTATTGACTGTAAGACTCTTTGGATAAGTCCTAGAGGAAACGGTTAGGAGATGTATGAAAGTTTGTTGACTCTTGAGAAATAGACACTCTTTACTGTTCTGTGGTTAGCGAAGCAGACAATGGAGATGTTTTTATGTTGTAACTAATAGATTTTGTAGAAATTTTGACACGAAGTCTACTGAGAGATTTTGTAAAGGAGGGGTAGACGAGTGACAGAAGACAGGAGACAAGCGACTGCAGCGACTGTTGACGTCAGAAAGACCGCGCTCTGATTGGATGGTAGATCAGAATAGTGCTCGCGCTAGGATTGGTGCGTTAGTGTGAGCCGCGCAAGGATTGGAAGGGCTATTTAGTGACGTAGACGCTCCAGGATTGGTGCGTTAGTGTGAGTCGCGCTGCTATTGGTTGAAAATTCGTATTGTATATTTATAATACGGAAAGAGTAGAGAGTTTTTTTGTAAGCGCTAAAATGTATTACCAAGAAGAGAAAAAGAAGAAAACATTTTTTGGTAAAATTAAAAAGTGGTTTAGCAAGGATAAGGATGTTAAAACGAGAGAGGGTGAGTTGTTACCTCCACCGAAAACACCTGCATCCTTCATGGCTGCAAGACATGGGTTTCATACCTGTATATGGTTGGAGAATTGGGTTAGGTATACTAAAGAAGATGGTGTTCTAGCATTTCCAGAACATGGTTCATTTAATCTGGCCGTGTTGAGAAATTTACGGGAAAAGATGTTATGTCTGGACCCGAAACCGAGACCTACACAGTTCGAGGCTTTAGTGGAATGGGAAGAAGAAGTTCATGAGCGAGAAAAACAGAGGTCTGGAGGGTACTATAGGTACATGTTTGGGAGGAGACATGATCGTGAGACTCATCATGATCGAATGAAAAGGTGGCGAGATGTTAGTATGTCAGAGGGATTATATCCGATGAGGACAGTTGAAGGAAGAGCAGAAAGGGTTCCTGAGTCAGAAATGAGAAAATATGGAGTTAATGAGTATGAGGATGAGGTCTTGAATGACATGATTTACAAGAGACCACCTCCATATAGACCAGAACCGGATAAAAGTACACCAGTTGTTTCTCCGATAAGAGATACAGTTTGTGTTAGTGAGACAGAAAATGATACACCTGAGGTAAGAAGTGATCATTACCTTGATGAGAATGCCAGACAATTAGCCAGAACTACAACAGAGTTGACAGAGAAGATTAGGGAGTTAACGAAGAATCTAGAAGCTGTTACGGTGCCCGTAACAATAGGTCCGGTTATGCCTGTGTTTGACAAACAGAGGACAGGTGAGAATGGACTGGTGATTCCATATGTTGGGAATAATCTGACAAATTCAGTTGGTCCTTCAGGAGATTCAGGCAAAAGAGCAGAAAGAAGTGACCTGAGACAATCAAGACATGACACATGTAGTGAAATATTGGATGCTAGTGAAGCTAGTTGTTCAGGGATGCCAATTTTAGAACCGCAGAAGAGAGTGGTTCCAGTGAGAAAAACTGCTGAAATAACGGTTGATGATTTGAATGATTGGATGAAGGTTCTTCAGAAAAAGGATAAAGACTCACAAGCAATTGATGTGGTTAAGTTACGGGTAGAATTAGAAGAGCTTGTTACAGGAACAGTTCCAACAGAAATTTTGAAGAGTCATCATGATGGTGAATTAATGTTCATGTGCAAAAATATCACCTGGAGAGCAAGGAATACACATGACAGGCTAAGAGCGATAGCAAATGAACAGGGAGTTGACATTGATAAAGTGAAAGCTTTACAAAAAACCTACAGGATGGATTTTACGGAGAAGGATATAGAAAATTTGAATGCTACTGGTAGAACAGGACAGATTAAGGAAATGGTAGCATTATTGCGAAGATGGGGTGATGTAGAAAAGTGGAAGGATAGGTGGTACAAGAAAAGAGATGAGGCTGAAGATAGAACAACTTATTCAGCATTTCCAGTGAGAGAAAAAGAGAAACCAGTGGATAATTATCCTATGAGAGAAATACCTGGAGGAGGATATGTACATGTTCCATGGACTAGACAGGATATTTTATCATTTACGAATGATTTCCCTCGATTGAGAGAAAAGCCCGTCGAGTGGTATAGGCAGGTAGATAGGTTTGTGAAATTGTCAAAAGTGCTGTGGGTTGACCTGAATAGTCTGTTTGATATAATTGTTCCAGCAGACTTGTGGACTGAGTGTAAAATAGTTGTGAGTTGGCCTACTGAGGAATATCCAAGAGATCCAAGAACAGGGGCACCAGATCCAGAGGTAATGAGAAAATATGATCAGGTGATGGTATACCTGAAGAGTAAAGTTCCTGCAAAAGAGACAGACTGGGTTAAAATAGATCGAACACAACAGGAAGCGAAAGAATCAGTTCATGCTTTTTACGAGAGGCTGATACTGGCATTTAAACAATTCAGTGGAGATGAACACCTGGGTGACAAAGATTTGAGTCATTTTGTATACAGATTTGTATATGGCCTTAGACCTGAAATTGGTGAGAGAATTCGTGAGCACACAGTGGATTGGCAGAGTAAGAAAGTAGATGAGATCCTGAGGCATGCAAAATACTTCAGTGATGAAATTGAAGCAAAACAAAGAAAGCTGAAAGAGAAAGCAATGTGGGCACAATTGAAAGTTGCGGAGAGACAGGAAGCACAGTTAGTGGAACAAGCGAATAATCCAGGAAACAATGCAGGGAATAGACCTAGATATGCAGGGAAAGGAAAGGGAAGTCTTGAGGAAGCGAAAAAAAAGTTTCCTTGTCACAACTGTGGCCAATTGGGGCATTGGAGATCGGAATGTCCTAATCCACGATTAGTAAGTAATGAAAATAAACCCTTAAATCAACAGGTGCAGAACGAAGGAAATAATCAACAGCAGCAACAACAGAAAGTTGTGAGACAGCAGAGTCAAGAGCCAAAACCGCCCTTGCCGCAGAATAGAGGGTTACAAAAGTATAATCAGGATTCAGGATTCTACAATGATGAGCAGGTAAACAAACCAAGACGTTCTAACAAAGTACAACAGTACTTGTTAAAGAGTGAAGGGAGTGAATCTGAGGGTGATTATTGACGGTGCCGAGGAGAGGAAGAAGAGTGCATACTTGGTGCAACTCTAGAAATAGACCAGGCAGGACCATTTGTGGATGGGAAAATAAATGAGGAAAGTGTTACTTTTTTGGTAGACACAGGTGTGACAAGATCAACTATCAGGTCAACAGATGTTAGAAATCTTCCTCTCTCGGATGAAGCAATCCAAGTAGTTGGTGTAGCCAATACGCAAATCAGAACACGTCTTACTGAACCTGTAAGAGTACAGATAGGGAAATTTTCAGACATGCACAGATTCATTGTCTGTGACACGAGTCCAGTGAACCTATTGGGTAGGGACTTGTTGTGCAAAATGAACTGTACAATTTTTTGTACACCGGATGGAATAGCTTTTGAGACACCAGATGAGGATGTTTTGTACCGAGTGACTCTAGAGAATAGAGAAAGTGAATTAATTGGTGCATTTGCTGTGTTTAATCCGGAGGATTTGCCTCGAGAGCTGAGAGACACAGTGAAAAGGGCAGTTTGGGATTTTACTGGAGAGGATGTGGGATTGATGAATAATGTAGATCCAGTGAAAATTGCAGTAAAAGAGGGAATTACATATCCTAACATTCCTCAATACAAAATGACACCAGAAATAATTGAAGGGATAACTCCTATAATTGAGAAAATGATTCAGCAAGGAGTCCTGAGAGAACTACTGAGTAGTCCGTGTAATTCACCGATAATGGGACTAAAAAAGCCCAATGGGAAATTTAGGATTGTACAGGATTTGAGAAAAGTTAATCAAATTGTGGTGGCATGTTGTCCTATTGTGCCAAATCCATCAGTGATCCTGTATCAAATTCCACATGATGCTGAGTGGTATACAGTGATTGATTTGTGTCATGCGTTCTTTTCAATTCCATTGCATCATGATAGCCAGCCGATTTTTGCATTTAGGTTTGGCCAGCGTATTTTAGCATGGTGTCGTATCCCACAGGGGTATACGGAGAGTCCTTCGATATTCAATCAGTTATTGAAGAAATCGTTGGAAAGTTTGATCATGCCCGAGAGTTCAGTGCTAGTGCAATATATTGATGACCTACTGGTGGCATCAAAGACACGTGAAGCTTGTGAAGTAGATACCATAGCTTTACTGAATCATCTGGCAGATGGAGGGTTAAAGGTATCTCCAGCCAAATTGCAATTTTGCAAGAAAAAGGTGCATTATCTTGGACACAATATTGAAAAGGGTCTGAGAAAAGTGACTGATGACAGGATCAGAATAATCAGAGAAATGAAAGCTCCAAAAACCCAGAGAGAAGTGAGAATGTTCCTGGGTATGGTGGGTTATTGTCGTCAGTGGATAATTAATTTTTCCTTGATAGCAAAGCCACTGATTAAACTGACAAAAAGTGAAATGACAGATCCATTGGATCTAGATGCAGAGCAAATGGCAGCATTTGAAGAGCTCAAAAATAAAATGTGTGAGGCTCCAGCCTTGGGTATGCCTGACTATGAGAAAGAATTTGAGTTGTACTGCAGTGAGAGGAATGGATGTGCACTTTCAGTGTTAATTCAGAAGCATGGATTATTGAGAAGGCCTATTGCGTACTTCTCATCGACACTTGACCCTGTAGCTGTGGGTTTACCAGGTTGTCTGAAATCTGTGGCAGCAACATGCAGAAGCCTGGAACAGAGTGAGGGAATCATAATGGGATATCCTGTAAGGGTATTCGTACCTCACAATGTGGCAATTCTTTTGACAAGAAGCAGAACTCAGTACATGTCACATAGTCGGTTGACTAAATATGAAAAAGTGATTCTGGGAGCATCAAATGTGACTCTTGAGAGATGTGTAAATGTGAATCCAGCGACACTTTTGCCAGATATTGAAAATGTGGGTGTGAAGATGGAAGATGATCATGATTGTTTGGATGTGCTTGAGTATTGTACAAAACCGAGACCAGACATAAGGGATCTACCCTTGCATGAGAGTGATCATGTGTTGTTTGTGGATGGATCATGCCTGAGAAATGATAATGGTGTGCTATGCGCAGCATATGCGGTATGCAAAGTTTCAGAGGTCATGGAAGCATCACCATTGAAAGGAGTGAAATCTGCGCAAGTTGCTGAATTGGTGGCATTGACAAAAGCTTGCGAAATTGGGAAAGATTTGAGGACAACTGTAATGACTGATAGTCAGTATGGATTTGGAGTGGTGCATGATTTTGGCCAGCTTTGGCTACAAAGAGGTTTCTTGACATCGGGTGGAACTCCGATAAAGAATGCTGAAATGATTGGTAAATTGCTTGAGGCGATACAGCTGCCTAAGGAGTTAGCAGTTGTAAAATGTGCTGCCCATGGACAAGGAGAGGATTTTATAACGGTCGGAAACCGTTATGCCAACGATGTTGCACAATACTGTGCCAAGACAAATCAGTCCATCAATCGGGACAGAGAGGGGGAAATGTCTTTACTCTCTGTGATGTTTACTAATGTCTTAGAAACCTGGGATGAAGTGAAACAGTTGCAAGATGAGGCAGGAGAGGAAGAGAAAAAAGATTGGATTAAGGCAGGATGTGCTCCAAGAGAAACAGACCATGTTTGGGTCTACAGAGATGGCAGACCAGTAATGCCCAACTCCATCTTGTCGTCAATGGCAAGGATGTATCATGGCCAGGGACATTTGGGGAGGGATGCGATGGTTAGGTCGTTCAAGCAGACCTGGTACAATGCAAAGTTCAGGACAATTGCAGAAAGCATCTGTCAAAGGTGTTTAGTTTGTCAGCAATTTAACACTGGAAAAAAGTCAGTGGTGAGTCTGGGGACAATAGGCAGAGAAGGAGGTCCTTTTACAAGAATGCAGATTGATTTCATTGAAATGCCCCAAGTAAACAGACTGAGGTATGTTTTAGTGGTAGTCTGTTTGTTTTCAAGGTGGGTGGAAGCTTACCCGACTAGAAGAAATGATGGATTAACAGTGGCAAAGTTACTGTTAAGGGAGTTGATTCCTAGGTACGGGTTTCCAGTAACAGTTGAGTCTGATAGAGGTGGACACTTTCAAAATGAGCTTATGGGTTTGATTTGTGAAGCATTGAAAATACAGCAGAAGCTACATTGTGCATACCGACCAGAGGCTTCTGGTGTGGTTGAGCAGATTAATGGCACAATCAAGAATAGGATTGGAAAAATGTGTTTAGCCACTGGCATGAAATGGCCAGACGTTTTACCTCTAGTTCTGATGACTATGAGATCTACTCCAGATAGAACTACTGGTTTGAGTCCGCACGAAATAATCATGGGACGTGCAATGCGCCATGCATTCGTGCCTGTCAATAAGTTGGTGACAATAACTGATGACATGATTTTGGATTACTGTAAAGGCCTGGCTGACGCAGTTCATTCTGTGTTTCACCAGGTTGGAGAAGAAGCTACCACACTTGAGAAGAAGCAAGCCCATGATCTGAGTCCAGGAGACTGGGTGAGGATAAAAGTTCACAGAAGAAGAAATTGCTTGATTCCAAGGTGGGGAAGGCCGAGACAAGTTATTCTGACTACGACGACTGCAGTAAAGTGTGCTGGAGTGAAGCACTGGGTACATGCAAGTCATACTCTGAGAGTTCCAAACCCAAAAGAAGGGACTGGTAAAGAGTATTTTGAAGAGTCAGATTCCAGTGATGATGAAGATACAGAATCAGTGAGGAAAGAAGCAGAAAAAGCTTCGAATGAATCACTGCAAGTATCAGAGAGAAGATCAGATTCTGTAAGAGAGCCTGAAGTTTCAAACAGCAGTGAAGGAAAAAGAAAAGAAAAGAGAAATCACACAGAGACTACTCCTGAATCAGAAGAGGAGGAGATTGAAGAACCACTTGAGATTATACTTGAAGAAGCAGGGTCAGAAGAAGATAGAGAGGGACAGATTGCGGAAGACCCCCGAGGAGGTGTAGGGAACATTCTTGATGAGCCAGGTGAAGGGACAAGTAGACAGCAAGAAGATTGCGTGTCGGAGACTCGAGGAGGGACAAAAGTAGGGAGATCTCAAACAGTGGTGAAAAAATCTGTGGAAAAGAAGAAAGCTGCTGGAAAACGGAAACAAGAGGCACTTGAAACAGATGATAAGAATGAACAAACAGAGGGTCGAGTTCTGAGAAAGAGAACTTGGATTGGAGAAAGAAGTAATAAAGAAATAAAGCCGAAAAAGGTGTTAAGAGGAGATCGTTGGCCTAACAACAGAGTTAAGAGGCTGAGATAAAAAATAATAAGAGCAAGTACATCGAAAGCTGAACAAGTGAATGAAGTATCGAGTCAAAGTTCAAAAGCTGAAGGAGAAGAATCAAAGGAATCAAAAGAACCAGTAGAAATAAAAAGAGTAAGAAGACCCAACCAAAAGTACAGATCACCGGAATGGTCTTATGTGGCACTGTCTGAAGGAGGAAAAGAAGAAACAGTGACTCGAGATAATCCGGAAGAGATCTTGAGAGAAGTGGTTGAGGAAGATACTGGTGAAATTCTGAAAGTACTCTTGACTGACATTGGAGAAGAGTCGAGTACTGAGGATTTTGATGTTGGAGATCTAATACAATTTGATGTTGAAGAAATTGAAGTGAAGAATGACAAGTATCCAAACTGAATAAAGGAAGGATTCACTTGGATTAAGTGAACGAAAAGATCATTTGGAAAAACTGAAAGCTGAAGAATTACTGAAGAATTGAAGAGTTCCAATAGTAGTGGAGTAGTAGAGACTAAACTAAAGTAGTAAAATGGCTAACATAGAGGATAATAGAAATAGATGTGCCTTCTTTAAAAGGTGGTGTAGAATGTGCTGCTGTTGTACTGGATTATTAATGCTTCTATGGGGTGTTTTAGTTTTATTAGTTACTTTTAAAGTAGAGTTTGAGATGCATACAGAGAATGTGACAAATGTAGAGAAGAATTCGCAAAAAGTAGTTCCAATTAGAATTAGTAATACTTACATACACAAAGATAGGTCAATTAATAACTTTTCTAGTAATGTTTTTTCAAAATTGTTATATGAATATGTGAAAACAATGGAAGTAAGGGATTGCTACGTCTGTATGCAATTACCTGCATCCGTTTCAGAGGGTGTTACTTATCATCATTTACCAGCTACATATGGTATTTCTTGTAGTATTTTAAGTAGTGTTTTTTATTTGTTAGGGAAAGTAGATTATAAGATGTCTAATAGAGATAGTATTTTTGGACATTTGCCAATGAACAAAGAGCTGAATCCAGCTAAAGAAGCTAACACTTTTGGTGAGATTTTTATTGAAGAAAAAGGATTAACATTAGATTACATTTTTAAGAATAATTTAACTTGCAGTTTGAAAGGAGAGGAGAAAGCTTTCCTGGATATGGTAGAGGAAAGGAGATTGAACATGCATGAGAAAGCGGGAAAATATAAAGTGAGTGAGACAATTTGGGACATTGAGATGGGAAAAGAGTTGAAAAATGGGGCTAGTCCAACTTTAGCTCTAGATGCATTGCAAAAGGGTAAACTTTGCATTACAAGAAGGAAATCCCAATATGATACATATTTTGTTGGGACTAGTGAGTGCCATGATACATACTTCATTGCAACAGGTTGGGGTTTCAGAGGTGGAGAAGATACAATTTTTCCAGGAGTGTACTATGTTTGTGGGAGCAAGGCTTATTACAAGTTGCCTGACCATTGGTATGGCACGTGTTATGTGGGCCTGGTTTTTCTGAAAATTTTTCATATAGATAAGATAAGAGATGTAGAAGATATTAACTTACTAATGCGTTTTAAGAGAGAAACTTGGTCTGAAATTGTAGGTGACATTTTTGGGGTTTTGATTCCAGCAGTGGGAATTTCTTTAAATGCTTATGGAATTCGGAAACTGTCCACAGTGGTTGATCGCTTATCGACAAATACCGCAGGAGGGTTTCTTTTGGTGAATACGGAATTAAGTGCCGTACGTGCCATGTCTATGCAAAATCAACTTGCCCTTGATATTCTATTGGCCAAGGAGGGTGGAGTCTGTGGAATGCTGAAAGTTCAACATTGTTGCACTTACATTCCAGATGAAAGCAAAGACCTGAAGGTCTATATCAAAAATATTACTGATTTGCATGAAGAATTAGTACCATTTGAAGCTGAAAATTTATGGACTAAAATAGCTAATAAAATGATAGCTGTTAAGGATTTTATTGAAAAAATAGGTAGTACTATTATAGGTAGAATATTGTTTCCTTTAACTTGTATAATTGTTGCTTTATTGATAATAAGATTGGTGTGTGTGTGTTGTAAAAACAGGGGAGGGAGGAAGAAATTGAATAAAGAAAAGAAAAATAAGAGGTTGAAAAGAGAACCTCAAGAAATTGAATTAGAAGAATTGAGGGAGAGTGTTTACTTAGAGACAAAAAGGGATGATGAAAGAGTGACTGGTGTGTAATGTTGTGTAAGGAGGAAAAGACATTTCCGATTTCTCCTAAAATGGGACTAAATTTTCACTAATTTTTTTTTTTTTTGGGTTTATTTAGTGATAAAATCACCAAAGGGGGGATTGCTGGAGCGGAGTTTTCAGTTTGAAAATTCAGTGGCTTTTGAAGCTCTGGCATGTCTATTCGTTGTACTAATTTATTAATAATTAATAATTAATTATTTGTCTTGTGCAAGAGTGTTTATATTAATCAATCCGTTTGTCTTAACAAGAGAGAGAGTTACACGAGGGTACGCATAAACGTGCTGATTAATTATAATGTGCGTGTTTTCATGTTTAAACGTTGCTATGTGCTGTTTATTTTTGAGCATAAAACGTTTTCCGAATTAATGCTTTTCTATGTTGCAAGAGCTAGATAAATACATACACATAAGGGTATTAGTGGGAATATTATACACACCCTGATCTCTATCACAGGCATCCCCCAAGGACCCAATTTATCTCTCCAGCTGGTGTTCACCTTCAGGAATCCTCCCTGGCCGAGTCTGCAGCATCTTTTCCGAACCGGAGCTCTCCATTAGAAACTACAGGGTCCTCAATGCCTCCTTGGCACTCTGCACCCAGCTGCCCCTGTTCCACAGGTGGTGCAGCTCTGGTGCTGATTTTTGCCACTGCAGTGTTGATCTTAATCCCAGGAGCATTGCTCCCACACCCGAGTGGCCTGCTCGTAAGCAGACCCTGACCGAAGGCCCCCCTAGCCCTATTGGCTAACATTGGGCCCCTGCACTCTGCAGGCAGCCTCCCTAGTGCCGGTGGTTGTAACAAATTTGTTCCTAAAAGGTTCTTGAGTTAACCTTTTGTATGAAAGAAAAGTAACTATCTTGCAAACCTGAAAAAGTCTAACTTATCCTGTTTTATGGGATCTCCGGTGTGGTATCTAAGCATACCACCATGAGTAGTCGATGTAATCCAAAAGTAAGCTTAGAGTATTCCAAAAGAAATTACGGTGTAATTTAAACAGTTTTTGAAGCTTACACAAACATGCAGCGATTGCAAATTCAACGACAACTGCATTTTCCTGTAAAGTCTTGCATTTGAGAATATATTTCACTTACCGGTGCTGAGAACTTCTTGGTTCTAAAAATAAAACTTAAGTATACCTTTTTAATACTTGCCCAATTGGTCTGGATTCTGTATCTGAGTGTGTGTAATCATTTCTTGATTGAATGAATACAATAAATGCTTAACACATTGTCCTGATAAGCCTAAATGTTCGCCCACACTACCACAAGGAGTTAGTACTTGTCTAATTTAACCTCTGCTATACCTCTGGGTACTCTGTGCACACTATACCTTACTTTGGTATATTATATATAGAGCCAATTTCCTCCATTAGGTGTAACAAGCCGACTAAAGAGCTAGGGGCATATTCTCAAGAACATGTGATAACCATTGCAAAAGATACTTAACGCAACCTCCAACATCGCAGTCTATCACGGGAAAATTACACCGTGTTAACGAAGCATTCTCAACACTGCGGCACCATGCGATATTCCCCAGATAACGCGACAACTGACCGCGCTAAAATCAACGCCACACCGCAAAATGAGAAACACGAACGCAAAAAAAACTGCGATGAGGCCAATCACGATACAAAAAGCTGCGAAAACCAGCGGCAGGCCTGCAAATCCCACGCGTCTGGCGGGAAAATGCACTATAAAACCTACAAAAACAACACATCAGAAACAATCCAAAGTGTGTAGCAACCTAGATGCACCATGAACGAGCGCAGAGGCCAACGCGAACCCCACAAGCCCCACAGACCACCAACAAGGAACAACGGGGTCGAGGAAGGCCAAGGAGAAGAGGGAGAGGAAGACGGGGTGCAGTCCTCAGGAAAACAAGACCAGCGTCACGAAGGTGACAGAACACAACCAGCAACTGACCCACAATTAGACCGCCTTGAATGCAGCCGGAGTGTCGAGGAGGTCAATGGAGGAGGCCAAGAGGCGCTGGCATGACGTGAAAATATAAACCAGGCACAAAGCCGCTGCCAACAGGAAGGCAGCAACGGCAACAGAAGGTGGGAGTCCTGCACCACAGGAGGGCTGGAGGAAACGGAGGCCAGTCATCAGTGTGGAGAGGGTGCAAGGAGGTGGGATTACGGACACAGCTCGAGAGGACCTGACACAACAACAACAGGGCGATGAACGAACGGGGACTGGGGGAAGGGGGAGATGGGCACAACGGCACACATGCACACCGATGTGTAGCACACTGCACACCCACAATTACCCAGGGTCATGTCCCTTATCCCCTTGGCACACTGCAGCACACACACATAGCATTCACAGCACATTCCATGACAATGTGGCACAAAGTGCAACACCGACACAGCAGAACAGGGGACACAATTGTGTCCGCCCATGCACAGAAACAGGCCAGTCACGTGACAGAGCAGGGAACTGTGAGATGCATATGTACGGGTACAACCATCAGTTATGTAGTCCAAATGTCCACTGTCCCCCCTCAAATTGCCAGCACCGCCAAAACAGTCACAATGTACCTTGTCACACAGTCTGCATGTCTACAAGAACAATGTGCAAACATAAATGTCAACACAATGTCAACATGCATCTCCCCTTCACATTGCAGAGGGACAAACAACACCTCCAGCAGGTCAGACCAGACAACCCATCAGTGATGCCGGAAACGACCACCACACCTTCGATATCGACACCCTACAACAGCCCGTGGACATCCCACGCAACCCACCACCAGAACCAGGGCAAACAAGCTACTTAGTGGAGAACCCAGCCCCTGCAACAGACCACACAGCATGAAGCACTCGCAAGCATGGCAGTCTCACAATACTTCACCGACCCACACATGGCACCCCAATGCCAGGTGTCAGAACGACAAAAGGAGGTGGCCGAACAGGAGCGGGTGTGGTCCGAACCCATGGAAGGCGAACTAGATCACATACGTAGGTGTCTATTACCCTTCAGGGACTACCTACACCCCACAAAGGAGACCCACACTGCCATAGAGACACATGCAGATGCACATTCCCAGTACAGAACCACGGGCACGCACATATCAGTCACACACCCACGTCGGCTCTGCGTACGACGGCCCATGTCCACTCCCCTTACGAATTGAGTGGTTGACGACAAAGCTACGTGTCCAAGCTCAGACCCGCTGCCTGCGGTGACATGTCTGCGTCCGCTGTACACAACACAATGTAATGTCCTAGGGCCCAGGGCCCTCATGCATACAACAAGACCACAGGGACACACGCAGAGATCATGTTGAACTGGCTACGGACACGTGCGCCCGGCCCCTTTATTGGCATGGCCACATGTACAGTGACTCCTGTGCTGGATGGGTGTGGGGTGAATATAATCCAGCCTGCACGGAGTGCTTGGTGCTTGCAACAACTTGAACAGTGGACACCAGTGCATTGGAAACAGAAAAAACCTGCATAACAGAGTCAACTGCTGAGCAACATGGAGGGAGCCGGAGCAAGTACAGAGTTCACCCAACACACAAACAGAAGTGTCCCTGAGTTTCAGTGCGCTGAGTTTGGTGCCCCAGAACGGAGTGCGCTCATGTGAAGAAAATGTCTTCTGAACATTCCAGATGCAGCTGTCACACATACATCATCCTCCTCATCATCGTCCCAGGTCTCCCACACTGCCTGAGGTGACATTGCTGCGTGAGCTCTTCACAGCACATAACCAAAACAGTAATGGACGATGATTCATGGTGCACAGAGCTAGAGGCACCTGGAATGCTGAGCAGGGGATCAAGCAGAAGATGGCACGCACAACAGGTGCAAGCAACTCCGTCAGTCTGCCAGTAAGACTGTTTCGACACTGGCAGATGGTGGTTGGACTTGCCCTGGCTATGGTGGCGTGTGCCTCCTGCGGTGATGCGACGTCCGGGCCGGTCAGGACTCGATTTGATGTGTGAGACATGTTGGGCCGCAGTTGATGCTGGAGGCAGCGGACAGCGCAGGGCCACAGACACATTGCGTTGATGACCCCAAGGCCATCGCCTCAGAGCCCATCCAATATCTCAGAAGACGGTGTCCCGGACCTGACCAGCACAGAGTTAGTGGCCCCATATGCACTGCGGCCGGCACAGGCACCCCGCCACGGGACAGTGACTTGCGGTGCAGTCAGATGGGCCATTTGAGCTGAGCGGGTCCTCATCAATGTCTGAGGTGCATGTGGCAGAGGGTTGCGGGGGACAGTGGAAGGTGTCCTCCAGGACATGATGCAGAGGGTGGAAGCTGTCCGGAAGCGGCAAATGGAGGAGTGGAATGCCACAGCATCGTTTTAGCCACAAGGTCAGTAACACCAACATGATGGCGACGACAACCCCAAGTCCATGGACTGAGTCGCCACCAAAGTTCAACCAGAGAGTGTCCATGAGTCTCGGGAAACAGACTTAGTGGCACCCGGGCTGAAAGGGGATGCAGTCTGCGTTGAGGCCTTTACTATGACATCAAGCCAGCCATAAATAAATCAAGACTGAATTCGAATAGTGTGACCTACTCGCCCACAGCATAGGACGGAGGCAGCTGTCAGCAAGGGCCCACAGCCATATGTCGTTGTCTTGTGATGCACAGAGTTAGTGACACCAGGGCAGTTGTTGGTATTGTTCGATCACCTCCGTAAAGATGGTCCTTTTGCCCTCTGAACTAACACGTGTCATCCTCTTACACCTCTCCTTGCGTGCAATGATATGCACTCTGCCTTTGAATGATCGATGTTCAGTTCCAATTCTGTGACTTACTCGAGCGCAGTGTAACCCAAGAGCAGTAGTCCGTGTGGGCCCACAGAATCTTGCGGATGTGATGTACCACTAAGTCCTGGTGGCACCACATCGAAGGGTGTATAGTGACATACACTCAGCCATACTTGATGTGCTCTGCCATGGTGTAATCAAGACTCAGTTCCAAATGTGTGACCTAGTTGGCCGCAGTTTTGGCCGGCGGCAGCGGTCAGTGCGGCCCAGATGCGGTTCAGAGAACTCCTCCTGGATCTCTCACACACAACATTGGAATGGCATTTGTATTACATTTTTGGATGACAGGTAGTGGCATCAGAGATGTGCGGGTGTGCAGTCCGTGACAATGACGTGTCCTGCCTGGTATGGACTGGAATGGATTGACCTGAGGCCTGCTGTGCCGCAGTATAGGCCGACGTCGTAGTCATCAAGGACCCACAGACACGTGTGGTTGGGATGTCAGGCACATACTTGGTGTCACCACATCGAAGGGAGTACAGTGAAGTAAACTCTGCATTAATGTGTGAACTCGGACAATGTATGAACAAGACTCAGTTCTAAATGTGTGACCTACTTGTCGGCTGTGTATGCTGGTGGAGTACGTCAAAGATAAATGAGTTCCGCTGGCCTGTGTCGCGGAGGCCATGAGGACTCTGCCAAGGTTGGGGGCCTCGGGCTCAGAGCTTGCACCGGCACGTGGTGGGCCCTCTTTGACACACACTGGTGTCAGCAGGTGGGCATTGAGGCCTGGGTGCGCAGGGCCGGGCAGGACTGGTTTTGGGGACCAGCGTCCCGGGGTGCAGCAGGCGCACAGGATTGCTGGCAACACCCCTCGCGCTGTTGGCCTCATGGCGGGGTGAGAGGCGCCGCCCTGGAGGAGACGTTGGACATTCCGTAAGAGGACCACGCCCAGAGTTACATGCCTTTTATTCACACCCCTACGCTGGCCTGGCGTATGCTGGGCCAGCCCACTCCCCTCACGCTTATGGGGGGACGTAACGAGCTACATTTCCGCAATCGTCCCCACTCGCTGGGGTGACATGGTTGCGTCCACTGTCCATTACACTCCAAGCACCAGCGGTGTGTGTCGGCATGGATATATGCGTGGTCTACATACTGCAGTCTGGTCCGCACATCCACGCCACACTTGGCGTAGTGTACTGTCTCATTCATCGGTCACTTGCCTCCTTCGCGCATGCCTACTCCCCGCCTCTTCCGACATTATGCTATTGTGTGGCCGAGGTGCCATGCCATTGATGGCTAATGTACATGGCTGGCCCAGGTTCCCACAGTGAGTTGTGCTGTCGTGACTGGTGGGTGTGCATGTTGTATGTGAGCTTGTAACGTGTGCATTTCATGTGTCGTGTGTTGCATGATTGTGGAGTTGAGGTGTGTGGTGTGTGTATTTGTTATTGGCCCAAGAGCAGTGCATTTCCGTAGGTGCCATCCTGGAGGCGCAGGTTGATGATGGACTGTCGAAAGGTGTGGGAATCATGCACACTGCCTGGGAGATTTGCGCCAGAGTTGGCGGGGATTCCCCGGTGGTCCACTATTGCCTGCACCTTGGTGGGATACGTGCACTTTCTGTTGCGCTTATTGTGTGCAGTGTTGCCAGGGGCATGCAGTCAATTGCCCCCTGACACGTGCAGGCAGCCAGCTGTGGCGTACACGCCTTGCTTGGTCTCAGGCTGTTCCTGCGCAGTGTGTGCGAAGTATAAATGGTGGGATACCAAGCTGATGGTGTCATCCATGTCCGTTGTGAGGGACTTGGATTGGTCTGGCTGTGTGACTCCTCCGTCTCAGGCGGATGTTGGTTGGAGGGTACCAGAGGCCAACAGGTGCTGCACTGCCATCAGCTTTGTCTGGGGTGGGATGTTGGTTGTCCGCTGTGTTGGTACCGTCAGACTGTGGGCAATGGTGGTCAGGATGAGGAGGAGGGTTGTCCCTTTGAGCATGTAGTGGGCAATGACGTTCTCTGGTGTTGGGTCTGTGAGGTTGGTGCATTTATGGAGGGTTGCTCTCTTTGTATGAGCTGCCTCAGTGTTGGTCGGGGGGAGGTGGGTGTCTGGGGGTGTGGGGATGGTCATAGGGGTGTTTGCGGTGGGTGTTGTGGCCCTCTTGGGTGTCCGGTCCGCATGTTCAGTGGCTCCATGGCATCTGTTGTTCATCATGTGTGGCTGTGGGCTGGGCTCCTTTTTGTGGTGCAGACTGCCGTCCGACTGTGCACCAGTTCGGAGCAGGTGTTAATTTCCTGCAGCTAACATGCCTTATCGCAAGTTTCGTGGTCTTTTCGCCAATCGGGCTGGCCGTTGAGAATGTTGTGGAGTGGTGTTGTTGGGGATTTTTGCTTGGGAATGCCTACTCTGCATCTCATTAGCGATAGTTGCCGGGGTCATCTGTGGCAATGTTTTTTGTGACTGCTATCGCGGGTAAACTGGTGTTCTGGGCTGTTGGCACCAGCTTGTGAATGGGGTGATAAATGTATCGCGACTTTGGCTGCGATAAAGTGCCATTAACTCGGCGATAGCTCCTCGAGAATATGGCCCCTAGTTTGTAAACACTCCTGAGAGCAGATTTTAGCCTGAGATTAAGAATTGTAGATTAATAATGATGAGTTCCTACAGCAACGAGCAAGTACCTTTGTAGTCCCCTGATGATTTCCATACGGAAATAGGCGTTTTGCAAGTCTGTAGTGGTTAAAAATCCTCCACATTCACCATGAGAATGATTGATTGTACGATCACTATCTCAGTGTGCACCACTCTCACCTAGGAATTTACTTTTTTCAGATCTAGTAGGGGCCTGAATGACCCCAATGGATTTTAGACTCAGAACAGGAAGGAATAAGATTCCCTCAGCTGAGCAGGGAACTTGAACGATGGCCTTCTTTCTCAGTAAGTCTAAGATTCTTATCCAAAGGGCCCCTCGTTTGATTCAGCTCTATGCTTGATGTAATTGTGGCGGGAAAGGTCAAGGACCAGTCTGGCGGTGGCATTTTGGATGTTCTGTAGTTTCTTCAGCTGTTTGTGGTTGATGCCGGTGTAGAGTGCGTTGCAGTGGTCAAGTCTGCTGGTGATCAGTGTGTGGGGCACCGTTTTTCTGGATTCTGTGGGGATCCATCTGAATGTCTTTCGAAGCAGGCGGAGAGTGTGGAAGTACGTTGATTTGGATGTTCATTGTGAGTGATGAGTCCAGTATGATGCCGTGGTTGCATGCATGGTGTGTCAGGGTGGGAGGGGATCCCAGAGCTGCTGGCCAACAAGAGTCGTCCCAGGTTGAAGGTGTGGGTCCCAGGATGAGTACTTCGGTCTTGTCAGAGTTGAGCTTGAGGCAGGTGTCTTTCATCCAGGTAGCTACGGTCCTCATTCCGCTGTGAAAGTTGGCTCTGGTGGCTGTGGGTTCATTGGTAAGGGAGAGTATCAGCTTGTTGTAGTCGACGTCGGAGATGAATTTGAGTCCATGGCTTCTGACGATGGCTGCGAGAGGGGCCCTGTAGACGTTGAAGAGGGTGGGGTGGCTGGTAAGTAAGGTGTAGATCCAGTCCAGTGCCTTGTCGAGGATTCTGGCATTGTGGGGTCTTGTGATTAGCGTGCGGTGGGAGATGGTGTCAAAGGCAGCTGAGTTGTCTTCTAGTAGGATGAGCACTGCAGTCTCGCCTTTTTGGGAAAGTTGAAGCGCTCACCACACTGCTGTTGTCAGCATCCTGATCAGGGCACTCAAGGCACTCCCCACATTGCTCACCAAGCGTCGAGCTGAACTAATGAGGGAAAATAATTGTGCTTCCCGTACTCCAGTGGTCTCATAAGAAGGGATGGGCAGCTCTCCTCACACGCTGGAGAGAAGGAAACATGGGGCAGGTAGACCAGCAAAACAGAACCAGGGCGATCTCTGCTGGCAGCACCACAGTACCTTTTGGCAGAAGATAGTAGGGGGTAACTGTCAGCAGGTCAACAAGCAGGAAAACAATCCAGTGAGTCCTTTGGCCACCCAGCCAGTAACAGGTAGCAGGGCAACAACAGAAGAGCAGTCCAGATGAGTCCTTTCTGCAGATTAGCAGTCCATCTGACAAAAGTTCAGTCCCGATTCCAAAAGGGCTCCAAAACATGTGGGGTCACAGCCCCTGTACTTATACCCTGATGCCTGGCTTCTAGAAGGTGGGAGAAGATTCCAGTAAGATCTGGTCAGTCTCAGGAGTTTACCTTCACCCTTGCACTGGCTCCAGACTTCAATAGGGGGTAAATGAGCCCTTTGTGTGTGGGCAGGATACAGCCTATACAAATTTTGTGTCAACGCCTCTCACTCTCCAAAACCAGGAAGACCATTCAAAATACATGTCCTAACTTTTACCTACACATACCCTGCACATAGGGCTAGTTAGGGCCTACCTTAGGGGTAACTTACATGTAGTAAAAGGGGAGTTTCAGACATGGCAACAATTTTAAATGCCACGTCTCTCCGACAGTAAACTGCACAGGCAGGCTCTGCAGTGGCAGAGACCTGAGACAGGTTTGAAAGGTTACCTCTGTGGGTGGCGCAAGCAGCGCTGCAGTCCCACTAGTAGCATTTAATTTACAAGCCCTTGTATATGGGATACCACTATACAAGGGACTTACAGGAAAATTAAATATGCCAGACAGGTGTAAGACAATTATATCAAGTTTACAAGAGAGAGCACATGCACTTTAGCATTGATTAGCGGTGATAAAGTGCCCAGAGTCAGAAAACCAACAACAGGTCAGAAAAAATCCAGGAGGAAGGCAAAAACGTTTGGGGATAACCCTGCCAAAAGGGTCAGGTCCAACAAGCCCCAAGCATGAGGCACAGGCAGGAGCCTGCAGGTGGAGGAGGGCCTCGAACTCCTGACCTGCGGGTCAGCAGCAGTGCACGGGGGACAGCAGCAGTTACCAGATGGAGCTACACTGTGTAGGAGCAAGCCCACCAAAGGTTAGTGGACCTCTCACACTGTTCACTAACTGAAATCGTGCACGTCTGAAGTATTGCCAACTTTTGCATTCAGATGGAAAAGTCACACAGTATAAAAGAGCGATCAGCATTTTTAAACAGAACTGAAATTAAGTGTCAGGGACATATAAGGCTGCAATTCAAACCCATTTCTCATACCTTTAGCACCCAAGCATTATAACACTCAAGGCAGAACATTTATTTATCGAAAAAACGCACTTTTTAATGCATAAAACAATTGGACCCCTTGTTTTAAAATGTAATTTGACTCATTCATAAGGTCAACTCCTCAATACGCAGAAAATATTCATGTGATTTACAGCAGTAAAACAACTTAAATGCTATTGTCAAATTTCCATTTGGGATGTCTAGATTTTCTTTTATAGTGCTCAGTTAGAAGGCTGCTTCAGGAAACCAATAACAATAAAATACGATCATAAACATTTTACATCCCATGTGGTTTATAAATGAAAATAATAACTGTATATTGTATATGGAAAAGGCGTTTATAATAAACACTGCTCACTTTTTTACCTCACCTGTAATGGTAGAGGAGGGTGTGATAAAGTTGTGAATGCCCTTCGTGTGATCAAGTGATGCACATTGCTGGAGGCTACTTTTTCTCCTTCCTGGTTTCATTAGGACTTGGGCCCCGCTTGTGAGGTTCCACGGAAGGCAAGCATGGGTATCCAGCACTTGCTGAATGGTGTTGCACACAAGCAATCAATCAGCACTTAAATGGCGCGGCTTATCACCCTTGGGGGCATCCAGGCGCTGAGGTATCGGAGGGCCTTAATCAAAGAGCCAGGTTTTGAGTCCCTTTCTGAAGTTGGCGAGTGAAGGGCAGGGCCGGAGGTGGAGTGTGAGGTCGTTCCAGGACTTGACGGTGACATAGGAGATGGAACGACCTCCACTGCATCTCTGCCGGGGGCGGACGACGTGTGCGAGGGAGGTGGATTGGAGTTGTCTGGTAGGCTGGTGGAAGGTCAGACGGTGGTTGATGTAGGAGGGTCCGACATTCACACAATGAATAAATAAATTATTTATTTATCGTTCTTGAGTTAGGGCGAGTTCTTCCATTCCAGGGTCTTTTCCATGGCCTATCATGCATGAGAATAAAGGCATCCTGCAGGTCAAGCTCGCTGTTTTGCCCCCCACGGAACTGGGTGTGAGTGTTTGATTGGTTCTGATGCTCCGTCCATCACCACCCCCTTTTGTACCGCTTTGTTCGCCATAAGTTGGCAGGGTATGCTCAGACGTGAGTCCCTTGCTCACTTTGCCACTGGATTCAAGCAAGCCTGGCTGAAGATGGCTAAAATGCCAGAAACCGGTCCTAGGAAGTTTGTTTCCGGTCCAGGGAAGGCATGGCTTGGCAGTTCGGGCTGGACTGTTCCCATGAGGCACAGGGTCAGACTGATTTGCATATGGCCATGTCTGAACTGGGGTGACAGTGTGGGCTAAAGAACGGTGATGGATCAAACCCAGATCTCTTGACTGGGTGTGAGTGTTTGATTGGTTCTGATGCTCCGTCCATCACCAGCCCCTTTTGTACCGCTTTGTTCGCCATAAGTTGGCAGGGTATGCTCAGACGTGAGTCCCTTGCTCACTTTGCCACTGGATTCAAGCAAGCCTGGCTGAAGACGGCTGAAATGCCAGAAACCGGTCATAGGAAGCTTGTTTCCGGTCCAGGGAAAACATGGCTTGGCAGTTCGGGCTGGACTGTTCCCATGAGGCACAGGGTCAGACTGATTTGCATATGGCCAAAGGAAAGCAAAAACCAAAGGAAATGATGGACGGAGTGTTGAACATTGCAAGCACTCACCCCCAGTCAACTGATCTGGGTTTAATCCATCACCATTCTTTAGCCCACTCTGCCACCCCAGTTCAGACATGGCCATATGCAAATCAGTCTGACCCTGTGCCTCATGGGAACAGTCCAGCCCGAACTGCCAAGCCATGTCTTCCCTGGACCGGAAACAAGCTTCCTAGGACCGGTTTCTGGCATTTCAGACGTCTTCAGCCAGGCTTGCTTGAATCCAGTGGCAAAGTGAGCAAGGGACTCACGTCTGAGCATACCCTGCCAACTTATGGCGAACAAAGCAAAAACCAAAGGAAATGATGGACGGAGTGTTGAACATTGCAAGCACTCACCCCCATTCAACTGATCTGGGTTTAATCCATCACCGTTCTTTAGCCCACTCTGCCACCCCAGTTCAGACATGGCCATATGCAAATCAGTCTGACCCTGTGCCTCATGGGAACAGTCCAGCCCGAACTGCCAAGCCATGTCTTCCCTGGACCGGAAACAAGCTTCCTAGGACCGGTTTCTGGCATTTCAGCCGTCTTCAGCCAGGCTTGCTTGAATCCAGTGGCAAAGTGAGCAAGGGACTCACGTCTGAGCATACCCTGCCAACTTATGGCGAACAAAGCAAAACCAAAGGAAATGATGGACGGAGTGTTGAACAATGCAAGCACTCACCCCCAGTCAACTGATCTGGGTTTAATCCACCACCGTTCTTTAGCCCACTCTGCCACCCAGTTCAGACATGGCCATATGCAAATCAGTCTGACCCTGTGCCTCATGGGAACAGTCCAGCCCGAACTGCCAAGCCATGTCTTTCCTGGACCGGAAACAAGCTTCCTAGGACCGGTTTCTGGCATTTCAGCCGTCTTCAGCCAGGCTTGCTTGAATCCAGTGGCAAAGTGAGCAAGGGACTCACGTCTGAGCATACCCTGCCAACTTATGGCGAACAAAGCAAAACCAAAGGAAATGATGGACGGAGTATTGAACAATGCAAGCACTCACCCCCAGTCAACTGATCTGGGTTTAATCCACCACCGTTCTTTAGCCCACTCTGCCACCCCAGTTCAGACATGGCCATATGCAAATCAGTCTGACGTGAGTCCCTTGCTCACTTTGCCACTGGATTCAAGCAAGCCTGGCTGAAGACGGCTGAAATGCCAGAAACCGGTCCTAGGAAGCTTGTTTCCGGTCCAGGGAAGACATGGCTTGGCAGTTCGGGCTGGACTGTTCCCATGAGGCACAGGGTCAGACTGATTTGCATATGGCCATGTCTGAACTGGGTGGCAGAGTGGGCTAAAGAACGGTGGTGGATTAAACCCAGATCAGTTGACTGGGGGTGAGTGCTTGCATTGTTCAACACTCCGTCCATCATTTCCTTTGGTTTTGCTTTGTTCGCCATAAGTTGGCAGGGTATGCTCAGACGTGAGTCCCTTGCTCACTTTGCCACTGGATTCAAGCAAGCCTGGCTGAAGACGGCTGAAATGCCAGAAACCGGTCCTAGGAAGCTTGTTTCCGGTCCAGGGAAGACATGGCTTGGCAGTTCGGGCTGGACTGTTCCCATGAGGCACAGGGTCAGACTGATTTGCATATGGCCATGTCTGAACTGGGGTGGCAGAGTGGGCTAAAGAACGGTGGTGGATTAAACCCAGATCAGTTGACTGGGGGTGAGTGCTTGCATTGTTCAACACTCCGTCCATCATTTCCTTTGGTTTTAAAAAGTCTATTTAACAATGTATTTTCTTGGCTTAAGCATTTCTGATGAATGTTACCCCTGATTTACGAATTGTCTTGTCCTGTCTGGGACAGGCTGTCTGAGAAAGGCCGCAGAGAGTGGCGCTGTGTATTGACCCTCATAACAGGTTCAGAGGGAATAAAGTATGAAAGGTCACCTCGGGGACTTGTGCTGCTCTGTTTTGCGGTGCTTGGTATGGCAGCCCGAGTGTCCACGTGAACACTAACCCCTCGGTGACAACAACGAACCTTTCCAGGCTTGATTTTTATTTATTTAATTTATTTATTTAGTGCATTTTTATAAAGCGCGGACATTACCCAAAGGTGTCAGAGCGCTGTACAATAGAGCTAGTTACGTTACAAGAGAAAAGTGGTACAGAATGTAACATTACACAGACTAAACGGTACACAAACACAAAGTCCAACACAGCACACAGGGGTGAGGAATGTACAGGAAAAAATACAAATTTACAACGCAGAGCAAACTTCCAAGAGGGGCCAGAGAATAAAGGGTGGACCCTCCTGAGGCGCAGCCGGGAGTAGAAGGAGACAGAACTATTCACTGTTTTTAAAACTTAAAATACTGTATTTTTGTCACTTGGATTTTAACTCACTCACCCCTCCTGGGACACATCCTCTGTGTGCAGGCACCCTTCCACGCTGAAAACGAGCGCTGGGAAGGGCGAAATCGCCTCATTTCCCGCCTAATTATCTCCCCTCGCCCTGATTGGGCACGCCCACTAGAGGCCACGCCCCCTTAGTCCTAGCTATAAAAAACGTGCTGAACTACAAGCGAGTCAGATAACTTGGACCCTCCTGAGGCGCAGCCGGGAGTAGAAGGAGACAGAACTATTCACTGTTTTTAAAACTTAAAATACTGTATTTTTGTCACTTGGATTTTAACTCACTCACCCCTCCTGGGACACTTCCTCTGTGTGCAGGCACCCTTCCACGCTGAAAACGAGCGCTGGGAAGGGCAAAATCGCCGCATTTCCCGCCTAATTATCTCCCCTCGCCCTGATTGGGCACGCCCACTAGAGGCCACGCCCCCTTAGTCCTAGCTATAAAAAACGCGCTGAACTACAAGCGAGTCAGATAACTTGGACCCTCCTGAGGCGCAGCCGGGAGTAGAAGGAGACAGACCTATTCACTGTTTTTAAAACTTAAAATACTGTATTTTTGTCACTTGGATTTTAACTCACTCACCCCTCCTGGGACACATCCTCTGTGTGCAGGCACCCTTCCACGCTGAAAACGAGCGCTGGGAAGGGCGAAATCGCCGCATTTCCCGCCTAATTATCTCCCCTCGCCCTGATTGGGCACGCCCACTAGAGGCCACGCCCCCTTAGTCCTAGCTATAAAAAACGCGCTGAACTACAAGCGAGTCAGATAACTTGGACCCTCCTGAGGCGCAGCCGGGAGTAGAAGGAGACAGAACTATTCACTGTTTTTAAAACTTAAAATACTGTATTTTTGTCACTTGGATTTTAACTCACTCACCCCTCCTGGGACACATCCTCTGTGTGCAGGCACCCTTCCACGCTGAAAACGAGCGCTGGGAAGGGCGAAATCGCCGCATTTCCCGCCTAATTTTCTCCCCTCGCCCTGATTGGGCACGCCCACTAGAGGCCACGCCCCCTTAGTCCTAGCTATAAAAAACGCGCTGAACTACAAGCGAGTCAGATAACTTGGACCCTCCTGAGGCGCAGCCGGGAGTAGAAGGAGACAGAACTATTCACTGTTTTTAAAACTTAAAATACTGTATTTTTGTCACTTGGATTTTAACTCACTCACCCCTCCTGGGACACATCCTCTGTGTGCAGGCACCCTTCCACGCTGAAAACGAGCGCTGGGAAGGGCGAAATCGCCGCATTTCCCGCCTAATTATCTCCCTTCGCCCTGATTGGGCACGCCCACTAGAGGCCACGCCCCCTTAGTCCTAGCTATAAAAAACACGCTGAACTACAAGCGAGTCAGATAACTTGGACCCTCCTGAGGCGCAGCCGGGAGTAGAAGGAGACAGAACTATTCACTGTTTTTAAAACTTAAAATACTGTATTTTTGTCACTTGGATTTTAACTCACTCACCCCTCCTGGGACACATCCTCTGTGTGCAGGCACCCTTCCACGCTGAAAACGAGCGCTGGGAAGGGCAAAATCGCCGCATTACCCGCCTAATTATCTCCCCTCGCCCTGATTGGGCACGACCACTAGAGGCCACGCCCCCTTAGTCCTAGCTATAAAAAGCGCGCTGAACTACAAGCGAGTCAGATAACTTGGACCCTCCTGAGGCGCAGCCGGGAGTAGAAGGAGACAGAACTATTCACTGTTTTTAAAACTTAAAATACTGTATTTTTGTCACTTGGATTTTAACTCACTCACCCCTCCTGGGACACATCCTCTGTGTGCAGGCACCCTTCCACGCTGAAAACGAGCGCTGGGAAGGGCAAAATCGCCGCATTACCCGCCTAATTATCTCCCCTCGCCCTGATTGGGCACGACCACTAGAGGCCACGCCCCCTTAGTCCTAGCTATAAAAAGCGCGCTGAACTACAAGCGAGTCAGATAACTTGGACCCTCCTGAGGCGCAGCCGGGAGTAGAAGGAGACAGAACTATTCACTGTTTTTAAAACTTAAAATACTGTATTTTTGTCACTTGGATTTTAACTCACTCACCCCTCCTGGGACACATCCTCTGTGTGCAGGCACCCTTCCACGCTGAAAACGAGCACTGGGAAGGGCAAAATCGCCGCATTTCCCGCCTAATTTTCTCCCCTCGCCCTGATTGGGCACGCCCACTAGAGGCCACGCCCCCTTAGTCCTAGCTATAAAAAACGCGCTGAACTACAAGCGAGTCAGATAATTTGGACCCTCCTGAGGCGCAGCCAGGAGTAGAAGGAGACAGAACTATTCACTGTTTTTAAAACTTAAAATACTGTATTTTTGTCACTTGGATTTTAACTCACTCACCCCTCCTGGGACACATCCTCTGTGTGCAGGCACCCTACCATGCTGAAAACGAGCGCTGGGAAGGGCGAAATCGCCGCATTTCCCGCCTAATTATCTCCCCTCGCCCTGATTGGGCACGCCCACTAGAGGCCACGCCCCCTTGGTCCTAGCTATAAAAAACGCGCTGAACTACAAGCGAGTCAGATAACTTGGACACTCCTGAGGCGCAGCCGGGAGTAGAAGGAGACAGAACTATTCACTGTTTTTAAAACTTAAAATACTGTATTTTTGTCACTTGGATTTTAACTCACTCACCCCTCCTGGGACACATCCTCTGTGTGCAGGCACCCTTCCACGCTGAAAACGAGCGCTGGGAAGGGCGAAATCGCCGCATTTCCCGCCTAATTATCTCCCCTCGCCCTGATTGGGCACGCCCACTAGAGGCCACGCCCCCTTAGTCCTAGCTATAAAAAACGCGCTGAACTACAAGCGAGTCAGATAACTTGGACCCTCCTGAGGCGCAGCCGGGAGTAGAAGGAGACAGAACTATTCACTGTTTTTAAAACTTAAAATACTGTATTTTTGTCACTTGGATTTTAACTCACTCACCCCTCCTGGGACACATCCTCTGTGTGCAGGCACCCTTCCACGCTGAAAACGAGCGCTGGGAAGGGCGAAATCGCCGCATTTCCCGCCTAATTTTCTCCCCTCGCCCTGATTGGGCACGCCCACTAGAGGCCACGCCCCCTTAGTCCTAGCTATAAAAAACGCGCTGAACTACAAGCGAGTCAGATAACTTGGACCCTCCTGAGGCGCAGCCGGGAGTAGAAGGAGACAGAACTATTCACTGTTTTTAAAACTTAAAATACTGTATTTTTGTCACTTGGATTTTAACTCACTCACCCCTCCTGGGACACATCCTCTGTGTGCAGGCACCCTTCCACGCTGAAAACGAGCGCTGGGAAGGGCGAAATCGCCGCATTTCCCGCCTAATTATCTCCCCTCGCCCTGATTGGGCACGCCCACTAGAGGCCACGCCTTCACCTATCCCCTTCTTCAAAACAGGTGCATGTACCGGAAGCGCAGCGGACGAGCGCAGCGGGCGCGACGATTGCGCGCCGAAGGCACGCATAAGGCAAGCTCGTCTGTGCTCGTCCATGCCGAGACCGGGCCTAGGGCCACCCCCCCCTATATCCCCGACTATAAAACTCAGACATTACAACTCGGAAACTCTCATGGGATTAAGAAAGACCCACCGGCAGAGATTGCCTTCAGCCCCAGTTTCATGCAGAAAACATCCAATATTCCTGCCCCTCCTGCCAATCAAACCTTAAACCTAAGCCGGCTCCAGACCATTCACATGAGTACCGCATGTTCTTGCTCAACTGCAGATCCCTGCCCAAACACAGGGCAGAGTTCGCATTATTGCTGGAAGAACGTATGCCAGACATTGTCTTCCTAACAGAAACATGGCTGGCCACAGATTCGGACCCCGCGGTAATCACAGCCCTCCCTCCCGGCTTCCAAATCATTCGGCAGGACCGCCCTGAGGGCAGAGGAGGAGGTCTAGCTATTATCTATAAAGACCAATTGCTCTGTCGAGTAATTCCGGAGACCATCCCTGACTGCGAGAGCCTAGCCTTCTGCCTCGAACTCTCCCCTAACACCTGCTTCACAGGTACTCTAATTTACCGCCCTCCAGGCCCTCCCAAACAATTCCACAATCTTCTCGCCTCGATTGTGGCGGAACGAGTCAGCACTTCCTCGAACTTCACCCTGTTAGGGGATCTTAACTGCCACTTTGACTCCACAACCGATCACATAGCCACTATGATGATAAATGACCTAGCAGCGCTGCAGCTAACCCAAATCGTTAGGTCCTCCACTCACGTTAAAGGCCATTTGCTGGACCCTGTGTTCAGCAATTGCGCAGATCTTACATCCAGCCTACCAATCCCCCTTCCATGGACTGACCATTTACTAGTCCCCTTCACCTGGACCACACTCAAACCTCCAACCATTAAACCCACAGTACGAATAGCCAGAGCCTGGTCCCGCCTTCCAGTCGACAAGTGGATGAGCAAACTCGCTAGCAACCCTCCTCTCCATAATAAGGATCCACGCCTAGCTGACCAGTCCTATGAAGACTGGATCACCCAATCCCTTGACAACACTCTCCCCAAAAGAAAAAACACTCTAAAACGTTCCCACAAATCGGCACCATGGTATTCAGAGGCCCTTAGGGCAAAGAAACGCCTATGCAGGAAAGCTGAAAGGAAATGGCGTCTGGACTTCTCTCCAATAGGAAAAACCCAATACCGAACGCTACTTAAAGAGTACAAAGAAGAAATCAAAGCCACTCAAGCTGCATATTTTTCTAACAAAATCATGTCAGCCAAATCAAAACCTAGGGAGATTTTCCTAATAGTAAAAAGTCTCTCCAAGCTACCACCCAGCCCACCTGTAACCACATCCACAGAGCATTGCAACAATGTGGCAGCCTTTTTCCACCAAAAAATTGACAAAATCTACGCCTCCTTTCCCCCCCTGGCCACCTCCGTTCCAGCCTCGACTAACCCAGTCTTGGCACACCCTACCTTACAGACTCCCACTACACTAGCTCACTTCCCCCCCCTAAATCTGGCATCTCTGGAAACTGTAGCCCGGAAAGTCAAATCTGGCTCCCCCAACGACCCAGCCCCACCAGACATTATAATGTCGGCATCTCAGGTCACCCTACCCATCATAATGGACCTCCTGAATGCCTCTATCTCCTCCGGCACGGTCCCTCCTGGATGGAAACGGGCCATGGTTAAAGCACTGCTGAAGAAACCCAGTTTGGACCCATTAGACTTCAGCAACTATCGGCCAATCTCCCTGCTTCCCTGGCTGAGCAAGGTGTTGGAGAAATACATCAACAGCCTTCTGGTCACCTTCCTAGAAACCAACCAACTGCTAGACCCCACCCAGACAGGCTTCCGACCCAAGCACGGAACCGAGACCGCCCTCCTCAAGGTCACCGAGGAATCCAGAAAAATCTTGGACCAAGGAGGATCAGTGGCAGTGATCCTCCTTGACCTCGGCGCGGCCTTTGACACGGTCAGCCATGACATCCTGTTGAACCGTCTGTCTAATGTTGGCGTCAAGCACCAGGCTTGGCTATGGTTCGAGTCCTTCCTGAAAGACAGATCCTTTCAGGTATTCGACGGTGAATCAGTATCTACCAGCAGACCTTTAAGGTGCGGGGTCCCACAAGGCTCCTCTTTAAGCCCGGCGCTATTTAACATTTATATGAGGCCACTGGCTGAGGTTGTTCGTCCGTATGGAGTTAAGATCATCTCCTATGCGGACGACACCCAGCTGGTGGTCTCACTGGCACATGAGGCCAACATTCCCATGAGCGGGCGACTGTGTAAATGCCTTGAGGAAGTAAAGAGCTGGATGTCTTCGTCATCACTCAAGCTAAACGGGGACAAGACGGAGCTGATGCTTCTAGGTCCCGCGATTCCTAGCTCCTTCAATTCCCTGTGGCCACCCTGTCTGGGCACCCCCCCAACACCCAAGGACAACATCAGGAGTCTTGGGGTGTGGCTCGATAAATCCCTGTCATTCGACACACAAGCTACCAAACTTTCCGCCACCTGTTTTGGCCTTCTTAAAATGCTCAAAAAAATTCTTCATCTTTTACCCATGGAGGCAAAACAAGTGGCCATCCAGGGTCTGATCCAGTCCCGCCTGGACTTCAATAACGTCCTATACCTCGCTGCACCAGACTACACACTGCGGAGACTTCAAACAGTGCAGAACTGTGCAGCTCGGACACTGCTCCAGCTCCCACGCCGACAATCCGTCAGAGCTAGTCTGACCAGTCTACATTGGCTGCCAGTCCGCCAAAGAATCCACTTCAAAGCCTTGTGTATTGCCCACCTGGCTTTCTGGGACAAAGGCCCAATCATCACCCGCGACCTAATCTCTCACTACCATCCAAGCAGAAACCTACGGTCAAACCAGACTTTTCTGGCCACCGCACCCAGAATAAAAAGAGCCAGAGCAGGCGGTAGGACCTTCACCCAGAACGCTTCCAAGCTATGGAACGCCCTTCCTCTTCATCTGAGAGCCAATTCTAATCTTACCTCATTCCGGAAACAGCTCAAGACTCTTCTTTTCAACTCCCCACAATAATTCTGGTAACTATTCCCGCCTCTGCCTATACATCTGTCGGTCCCTCAGCGCTTGGACGCCCCCGGGCATCAATCGCGCTTAATAAATCCACATACAAATACAAATACAAACACAAAATCCAACACAGTACGCAGGGGTGAGGGATGCACAGGAAAAAATACAAATTTTCAATGAAGAGCGAACTTCCAAGAGGGGCCGGAGTATGAAAGTATTAGTTCTGAAAGTGTCTTTGGAAGAGAAGAGTCTTGAGTTCAGCTTTGAAGATCCGGGTAGATGGCACGGAGCAATGGGGGAAGTGAGTTCCATATTCTCACCGCATTGCCTGAGAAGGATTGCACCATCGATCTTTCCCTTTTGAAGACGGGGGGCTCAAGCAGAAGCTTTTCCGCATTACGAGAGGGTCGAGAGCCTCCGGACAGTTTCAATTTATTTGCCAGGTAACGAGGGGAGGACGTGTGCAAGGCTTTGTGTGTGATGCAGGCAGTTTTGTAAATAGATCTTGCCTCAATCGGAAGCCATCGAAGAGAGGACAGGATAGGAGTGATGTGGTCGCTTCGTTTAGACCCTGAAATGAAGCGAGCTGCTGAATGGAGGATGGATTTGAGAGGGGAGAGGTGGGATTTGGGTAGGCCCGTCAGAAGAGAATTGCAATAATCCAGTCTTGAGAGAACCAGCGATTGTACCAAGGTTTTTAAGTCATTCTCCGGGAAGAACCGACGGATCCCCCATAGAAGGCGTAACTGGTACCGTGCGTTCTTGGCACTTGATGCTGAGAGTTGCATCTTCTGGTGGCCACAGGCACCGGTGGAAAGCTGCCCTCAGGAAGCCCTGAACTGAACACCAAGGAGGTAAAGAGAACATGGTCTAAGGTAGGGTGTGCCGAATCAGCCGACTTGCAAATCCGTGTATTTATTCGTCAACTTCACAAGCAGAATTTCGTAGATGTGAGAAGCTATTTCTGTCGCTGTTTAAAGGCAGCTCATAGCAGCAGGTGGAATGATGCGGCTGGTTGGCTGTCCCTTATTAACTGCTCCGAGCCCCAAATTCCCTGCAGAGCAAGACATTGGTACCACGAGCCACCTCTGTTCCTTGCAAGATACCCCTTCAGTGGTCAGTACCGACCCCAGCGCGTACCAGGACCCCCAGTGCTATTCTCACCATCTTGTGCCCAGAGCTACCACCACTCCTTTTACCTGGTGACTGTGGGTAGGGTTAAAGCAACCATGTCCATCCATAGGATGGCCTTACCACAAGGCATCATGTGGCAGGAAATCGTCGCTGCTGGAACTTGGACAGGTAAAAGTTAACTTCCCGAGACGTTGGGTGCCATATTCTGACCTCACAACGACGGAGTCTCACAAGTCGCCCACTGAGGCAGGTGAAGTTTACAAGCTCACCCTCCCCAGCTGTGAAATAAAAAAGATTGAAAGGGTAACACTCAAAGAAGATTAAAAGTGTGTCTCTGCCATTGCAGGGCCGTCACAGACTCAACTGAAGTAAAGTAGTTTGTTCTGAGTACACTTGAGGTGTTCTGAGTAGTTGGGCACAAAGGGGCATATTATCAAGGACGGCGTTAAAATTATCGCCAGTTTAGCGGCAGAAAACTGCTCCTAAAGCGACGATAATGGGCTTGATAATATGCCCTTGAGAATTCCAATAGAAGTCCATGTTCTGGTGTCAACATGAGCTTCTATTGGAATTCTCCAGGGCATATTTTCAAGCCCATTATCGCCGTCCTTGATAATATGCCCCAGGGTTGTAAATGTCTTATCTGATAATTCCTTAAAAATGTTTTTTTTAAAGTGTCATTTTTAACATGGAGAAGAGTTTCACCATAGTACATCAGATTTTATCACTGCATTGAGTGGCACTAATTCAACGCAATATCTTTTAGGCATGACCTTAGAAACACGGATACCCCACGCCCTGATGACAATTGCCACTAGTGAACACAAAGGCAGGTCAGTTGTCATATGCACCCAATATATGGCTTGCAATCTTATCACACATGGCAGAGCATTATAGTTATTAAATGAACCCCAAGAGATTTTTGTACAGGGTACGTCCTGAACTCACACATTTGAAGGTGGTCTCAGGTGTGATAATCAAGAAACAGGAGGCTCGCGAAATAGAACGGCGGTCAAGGATCACACAGTCTGGAGAAGCAAGGAAGCCTGGATTGATCACAGGTTTTCTGGTTCCACATTGAACAGTTTTTCCACATCCCATTCTCTTGCCCGTTTTATGGCATTGTCTTTAATTCTTGGCATATGAAGTCATAACATGAGTGGCAGGCAGAAGTCACATGAGTGCTCGGCTCATTTTGGGCTTGAGCTGAGCCAGAGCAAGGCATGTGGCTCGAGCCTGGCCCTTGACTTTCAGTGGCTTACCGCATTTAGGGGCTCATTACGAGTCTCGGACCGCCAGACTCGTGGTGGCGCAGCGGTGGTGGATCCAGCCACTGCCGCACCAGGTGGTCCAACTGCCCAATTACAACTCGGGCCGTCGGACCGCCCTAGGACCGCCTGCTCTGCCAGGGAACCACTATTCCATAGCATAGGAGCGGCGGTCAGAGGCCGCAATATGCTTTGCGGGACCACCATCGTCCGGCCAAGCATATTACCAGTGTCCTCTCCGCCACGGTTTTCACGGCGGTTCCACCTCCATGAAAAACCTGGCAGAGAGGAAACAAAAGGGGCCCTACAGGGTCCCCTTGTGTCTCAAACATATGTGGATGCACACAGGGGTTCATAACATGTGCCCCACTGTGTGCAGGCACATAGGTTCCTGCACAACATGGACTTTTGAGTCCATGCCTTGTAGGAACCTTGTTGTGCGGTCCCATTGAGGGGCCTTTTTTAATGGCACCGCTGACTTTAAAAGAGGCACCAGGGTGAGAGCGTCATGAAAAAGTCATAATCTGGCTGGCAGCGTGAGCTTTGGTGGAGCGGTGGTGCGACGGTTAGCACCGCCGCGCCACCGCTCCTCCAAAACTTAGAATTAGCCCCTAAGTGTTTGTTGTCAAGTTTCTTTTCCTTTGCTACAGGTTGGGGCGCAGAGCATTAAGGGTATTGAAAATGGACTTAGAAATCGATCATATAACCCCCCTAAAAGTATCCCAGGCATACAATACATGGAAAGAACACTTATCTTAATTCCCCTTTCCATTCCAGGTTAAATGATCCTTAAAATGACTCGTCAGGGCACTTCCATTACCAGCTCCTCTGACTTCCTCACCCCAGCCCTTATTTCAGAATGAGAGTCGCCACTCGAAGACAAGCTTAACAAGCATTTACAATGCAATGGTCTCGGCAACATTATAGGTAGAGCTATTGGTATTGCTCATTATTTTTTTATCATTATTGTATCCCTAAATAAATGGCATTGGCATTTCTATTGGCATTAGCTTTTTTTTTGCATATGTGATACCTATTGCATTAGCAGAGAGAGAGTGAGGTAGTGAGATAGAGAGAGTGAGTGAGGTATTGAAATAGAGAGTGAGGTAGTGAGAGAGAGTGAGGTAGATAGAGAGAGAGACGTAGTGAGAGAGCCAACCCCACACACATACAGAACCACTCACACAGAGCCACACACATACAAAGTGTATCCCCCAGACATACATACAGAGCCACACAGATCCACCTGGCGCCGCCCGCGAGAGCTGTGCCATCCCCCGATGAGTCACCAGGCCTATTTGTGTTGCTACCGCCGGGACAAAAACACCGGTGGTTTACAATGCAATGGTCTCGGCATTATAGGGTCGGCACGCAATATATAGTTGTTTTTTTAATTTATAGATCGTCTGAACCTCTACTCAAGGACCTCGGGGCACTCCCGAACATCTCAACCTGAAAGATCTACGCCCCACCGAATTTGCGGAGCTTCTTTCATCATGTGCATATTGGCATATGTAGGTTTTTTGCACGGTTATAATACTTATTTGAACATAATTGAGTAACCAATAAGACTACAATTCCCGTCAACCTGCGCGAAAGCCATTACCTTCCCTTACTTTGATATGCCTCCCTCGTATAGGACGCCGGGGGATGTAGTTTTATGTTGTCTAGGGTATCATGAACACCAACGACCACGGGCTGCATACTGAACTACTACTCCCAGTAAGCCTGTGAACACACGTTTCCTTGCGTTGCATCAGCTGTCTCTGCATGTTCTTTTTCGGAACCGGTGTAGTCAGAAAGGGAGAGAGAGTTGATCATGAAGCAGACTGTGTGCTCCGCGGGATCCCCGCACTGCCTGATAGTGCTAGCCGCTACTGAGCGGTGCCGGACTACGGTGGAAGTACACTGGGCATTGATAATCCAGGAGCCCTGATTGTTCGCTCATAAAACAAACAAGTGAAAACGTTTTGTTTTGAGCAAGAATTTTTTTTTCAAATTATAGTTTTCATCAGGTTTGAGAGCCATCATGTCTCACTGCATGTTAATTTCATGTGGTGTATGTAAAGGAGGAGAATGAGTTAGTTATTATAAAAACAAGGACATCACTAGTTCAGGGGCATTGTGCCATGTCGGGATTTGGGGGCCAGTTTGGACGATTCTGAGCCTATCCCTGCAGAGGAGAGGAGGTGGCACGGGGAGGGCAGAAGGCACGAGTCGAGCCTCTCTGGCGCCAGGGCGGACCTCCTCACTACGCGCACACTAGCGCCGAGTTTGAGAAAGAAGCAGCGGACGCCGGAACTCCTCACTCATGGAAGGTGGTGGGGGAGGAATGGGCGAGCATACACCCCTCGGTGGACGGATTTGACTCGAGGTGTGGCGGGACTGACCTCACCTGGTGTGGAGCGACTGGCCTCACCTGGAAGGGGAGCTAAAAAAAAGCACAAAGCACACCAGTGAGGCAGAATGCTTATGCAGTTTAGTTAACTAAGCGTTCTTGCTCAAGCCTTGGGCAAATAAACTTCATACCAAATCCGTGTGTTGTCTGTTTCCTTTTAGAAATTGTGCTTTCACACTCAACATCCTTTGATTCTGGACAAATCATTTAATTTCCCCGCGCCTTACAAAATGGAATGACCTTGTGTAATGAAACTGGTGTTCATGTAGAGCGCTCCAAAACGTTTGAGTCGAATTCGCGCTACATAAAATGAGGAGAAAAAAAATATACATTACAAATAAAAACCATGTACAAGGGGACACTTAAAAAATACATTGTACACGGGTAAACCCCAAGCCGCAAACAGAACGTATATCAGAATAAATTAACAAAGCACTTGTTTTAAGAAGCAATTCACCACTTACAAGGAAACTTCTCAAGCGACTAGACATTAAGTTACAGTGTCATACGTGTCATATGTTAAACTTTTAACAGACATTTCCGAAAGTGTCTCTTTTGTATATTTAAAAACGTACATGCAATACAGGAGGATCTGGCTCCAGAGATTTGGAAAAGTTCTTTAGTGCGCGACTATGTCACAAGTACCAGACACGTGTTTTCCCATCCTGCTCTGCCCCTGAATAACCCTTCCGTGAACTCTGGATATTTGTTAACCCTATCTAGTGAACCCAATAGAGCATCCCTACCTGCGCTGCACAGATGATAAATTATGCGAGAGGTCGAATTCTACCACTTGAAAGACGCTCTCTCCCATCTGCGCCGACACGCACACTTACCATCAGAAGCATTGCTACAGCGAGAATTTTTTACATACACTTGAAAAACATGGACAAATAGAAAATACAAAGAGAAACGCAGGACCTTCCCCATTCTAAGATGGCTGCTTATGCGTTGGAATGGAAATCCGTCTCTAAAACACGCTGCCGTATATATTCGCTAGAAACACACCCAGAAAGCACACCGAATATCTTGTAACCAATATCACAATAGTAACGGCAGAGCAAGCGAACCCGACAGCAAGCAACACGATGGCAATCGCTGGTCTGCGTCTAAGAAAACTTAAGTACATTCTACGTCCGTTCTAAAAGTGCACTGGCCTTCCGAGGCCAAGATCACAATGCTGCTCCTAAAGCTCTTAGATGACTCCGCTTCTATTCGAACATGACAACTGTTTATCAGTCAAAGATGAACTACATTTGTGTGCGAATGTGGAGTGGGCAGGAACAACGCGGAAACAGCTTGCTCCCTTTTAGCCCCATATACAAGCACACCACTGCCTTTCTCCGAGGCGAAGCAGAAATGCCTCGGAGAAACGCAGCGGCGGTTTCAGATTCGGGGGCGTGGCTAAAAAGTGGAAAGAACAGCACGGAACACGCCCCCGAATCTCAAAAAGACGGAGCCTATTTGGAGGGACGGCTTTCTCCTCCAATGGCTGGCCTCCGTTTAGGAAGCCAGCCAATGGAGGAGAGGCAAAAAGAGAGGCGGGCTAAAGAGCCACTCTCAGAAACATTAAATCTCCTCGACCTAAAAAGCTGACCCAGAACGTTTTTTCTCACTGTCTCTTATAGTCTCACCCGCCTGTTTTTAATCTCCCCTCCGACCTTCGAAACAACCAGTTTCAGCAGGCAAATCGAGAGGGTTCCACCATATCTGGAGTGTCCTAAGGACTGGGGCGGGGACCTCTAGTGGTGATGTCATGAACAGTCCTTGAAATGTGATTGGATCACTTGCCTCAACTTGAGTAATCACTGGGTAGCTAACCAGCTAACTTAGATTGATTCCATTCTTTGCAGCATTGCTGGTGTGGGGGGTTCTGTCTCACTAAAGACGTGCACTGCACCCACCGGTGATGCGCGGTAACAGGTAAGACAATATCTCGCCCATCAGTAATACACATTCTGCCAAACGTTTCAAAAGCAATGACATCATTTAGCAGTTTCACAGTCACTCCAAAATCCCTGCAAAAGGGTTACAACCCTCTTTGCCTCAGAGAATCGCCAAACCAATCCTCTCTTGACCTGCTTTCCTTCTGACACAGTCAGTGCTAAAGGTTAAACTACATCTTTAAAAAGCTCAATAAAATTTGTAAATTTGTGATTTACGAATGGCCGTCCGGCACGCACATCAGCTAGGAAATTGTTGGCCTGTTTAGCTGGTGGTGTATGTCATAGGTAACCAATTGCAACATATGTTTACAATTATAACCACTGCGATAGGTGCATCAGTTATAGTCGCAGTAAAATATTTTTGGAGCCATTATTCTATATTTCTTAAATATCAGTCTTAGCGCACTGCATCTATTGGATAAAACCCCGGTCATATGAGCAGTAGATGAATCAAGATCAAATGTATTATTTATCATCCTATCCATATTTTGCACCTCTACTCGTTATCTCCCTTTTCCAATTATAAAGGATATTTCCTCAGTAGTGTAGAGTGAAGTCCCCCTAGGATTCTCATCATCATTTCTACGTATATCGCTATGAAGGTTTTTCGCTTCACTTCCAGTGAGCAGCAAAGAAAGAAATAATATCGATCGTAACCACTTTTCATAATTCACCCACTTTAGTAAATATCACAGGGTTGGCATTGGTGAGCCCGGCCCGGCGCGAGGGAAGGGAGGTGCATTGTAATTTCTGCAATACCTGCTTGGTTCATGAGGTTTTGAGATTCAGCCCAAATTACTGCCCCGAAAGTAGGCCGCGGGATAATTTTAACCTCATCAGCTGGGATCAAGGGGATGACAGATCTTCTTCCCTACAAATTATTCAATCTTATTAAGTCTCTAGAGGTTATCGGTGCCTTTTCAACCAAGTATTTCAGATGTTCCGCCTTATTTAACATACTTAAAATGAGCGTGCATAACTAAACTGATAAAACTTATGAAATGACTTCTTTGACTGAAATATGGTTGATTTTCCAAACAAAGCTAGACATTTCTCCTTTTAGCTCACATTTGTTCCCTTCGTACATTTTTACATAGCATTCAATTGTTCTTTCATTAAAACCAAACCTTAAAGCATCCAGTGTGTGCTGTAAATCACTAGTTTCAGTCCTGCCATAGCCTACGCAGCATTTCATCCTTCAGACGTTTATACGTTTAGAAGCATTCAGATAGCAAAAAAACCCTGCTACACCCCTTAAAGTGCACTCCTGGATGGATTAAAAGTTATGGATTTCTGCTTCAAGATATGGGCAGAAAAATCCAATATCCATATTTGCCTATTGATAATAGGGTGATGATACTGACTAATTAGTACCAAATTCAATAATGTAATAATTCTCATGTTGACATCATCCAAAGGATGACACGATGAGACTGATTCAAATAAATAATTTTGCATGTTAGGCATACATCTCTGCAATGTTTGCTCAAACTATGGATATGTTTCACCTTAATCCCAGACACTGAAGAAGTGACATAACACGTCTGCTGAACATTTGAATAATGGCTTTTGAAAGATTTTGCATGGACCACCTCTGAATTTATTATACATTTCAAGCACAATCACACCCTCTGGGACTATGGTGGGATGATTGACAACTCTCTACCCTGACCAGCCTAAAGCTGGGCACAACCCTGCAACGAACACGTTATCTGTGGCTGGCCAGCATCAGAGAAGCAGCAGGACTAGTGGCGTGAGCAAGCGCGCTGTTATGTGGTGCAGTGGACTGGTGTCTTATCTGTTGGGCCTGTACATATGGAGGGTACATTGTTGGTTCATGCACTCCAGTCTCCGCTCTGCAAAGAGCAGGGAGTCATTGGGAACTATGCTATGATTGCACTGGCCCAGTAGTGGCAACACATGAACGGTGCAGTCAAGAAGGGACCATATAATGATGCTCTGCACTGCACATTGACACGTGACCTACCTGGGGCCCTCCCACGACACAAGCAGTCTCCAGCTGGACTGTACCAGAGAAGCACAAAGACCAGTGGTCCAACCAAACCTTCTACCCACAATGAGTTGTGTAGTTTGTCAACACCATTCAGGCATACAGGGCTGATAGATTGCTTCTGTTGCCTACACTATCTCTGCTGGTTTTCACAGCCCGGTGCCACAATGCCAACCTTTACAGTAAGTCACACACAATGCATAACGGCATAGGCTTGTGCAGTTAGGCTGGACCTATGCACTTTAAAATGTTAAACTCTTGCTGAATGTAACCATAATCACATAGACATATTTCTTTAACCCTCACTATCTCTCAGGCAGGGACATGAGCGGCTGGGCAGCCTGGGCCGGCTAAAATAAGAAAAATAGCAAGTAAGTACATTGACTGGTATTTGAAAACGCCATACAGTCTTGGACTGTCACAAACGCCCAATGAGGGGGTCCCCTGAAAGGTGGGGGCCCTGAGCCAGAGCCCTCTTTGCCCATGCCTTAAAAAGTCACTGTATTTATTAATATTGCAGTGTTGACTTCTGGCCTCACGTTTTAGCTAACCAAAGACGGTGTTTCTTGGGAGCGGGGTCATGGGCTCAGTAAGGCACATTAGTATGTTCGCTTCTATGAATGGGGCGCAGACCTTTCACTGACAAAGGGTGCCATGGTTTATCCTGGGGGCCGCTCCTCGCCAACAGAGACATTGAGAAGTGGGCTCATTCGGAACAGTTTTTTATGCAATCACGGATCGATGTGTCATAGAAGAGTCCGGGTACTTAAAATTATCTTAAGTGGGAGATCAACGTCCATTGTCTTATTCCCTGTCTCACTTATACAAGCTGAAGAACAAATGTGGATAGACAGTGAGCTGGCACCCTCCCTCCCTACTACCCTAGCGGTTTGACATGTTTTTGTCTTAATGGCCTCAACATTCTTTTGTTTCCTGCTCAGGTGAATGTGGAGAGCTAGAAGGGAGCACCATAAAAAGCAACCAGGGTCTTCTCCCTCCTGTTTCCTTGCTATACTTGCCACTGTCTTTGCATCTACTGAGTAATGAAGGCTCTAAAGCGAAGTAAGGCAAGCCACCTATATAGCGGTGGTGTCAAGTGACACAATAAGACCATATATGGCATTTTTGCAGGGAACAGGGAGCTCTCCAACTGGCAGAATTCTAATTTGGCTGTAGCAATAAAAATATTTGCATCATTCCTGCTTCTAATACCAGAGTTACATTGCCAGAGTCACCAAGGATGGGAGATACCGCCATGTGAACCTCTGACACATGTTCCAGGCCCAGACCACAAAGCCACAGTAACGTCTTGCACAGAAACATATGTTTAAGGTCCTTCTGGGCCCCCCACCACCCTCTTCTAACCTCATCTCCAGCAATAACCCTGGATGAAGCTCTCCTGGTGCCACCATTGTTTCAAAAGTGAGGTAATTGGACGAGAAATGTGCATTTTTTTCTATTTCTTTACTTTTGAAGCGATCACGGCACGCACGCTTCAGCTAAAGATGTTCAGAGTCTAAGCAGGGGTGCGGCCATTGTAACAAAAATAAACAAATAGGAATAAAAAGCATGCTGGCCCCATTTCTTTTCTGTTTGCCTACTTTTGTTGCAATCGCGGCACTTGTGCTTTAGCTTTAAACACCTTAAGCTAAAGCGGGGGTGCAGTGATTGCTTCAAAAGTTAAAAATAAAACCTTTTTTTCTATTTCTTTACTTTTGTTACAACAGCGGCACCCGTGCTTTAGCTTTAAACATCTTAAGCTAAAGCGGGGGTGCAATGATTGCTTCAAAAGTAAAGAAATAAAACCTTTTTTTACTATTTCTTTACTTTTGTTACAACAGCGGCACCCGTGCTTTAGCTTTAAACATCTTAAGCTAAAGCGGGGGTGCAGTGATTGCTTCAAAAGTAAAGAAATAAAACCTTTTTTTCTATTTCTTTACTTTTGACGCAATCACGGCACCCGCGCTTTAGCTTACGATGTTTACAGCTATAGCGCGAGTGCCACAAAGGTCTCGCGTTTGCAAGAGTATGAGCTATTGGCATTGTGAATGACAATGCCTTTTATTTATGTGTTTAGAAAACCTGCAAGCTGGGTTTACACGCCGCTTGCAGGTTTTCAAAAGACATAAATAAAAGGCATTATCATTTACAATGCCAATAGCTCAAACTCTCACAAATGCGAGACCTATTGAGTTGCAAATGCTTGTTCTGATTGGTTAGATTGATGTAATGCATGACTACAGTGGGAGTCTTTGCAAGATTAGAGATCATATGAACGCCAAAGGTCCAGGGTGCCTGACTCTGGACGACAGGGTTCACGGTTCGATCCCTGGCTCCGGCGGCATGTTAGCCCAGCACCATGTGACTCTGGGTAATAGCTTGCTTAATCTTCCCGATGGCCCCCAGCGCCGGGACACCTCTCCGGAGGTAGCTGTGCGCTATGCTGGCATATATTTATTTATTTGCAAGTCTTTGGTCACATACTGGGAAACAGAGGGCAAAATTGTCCTCCATGGGTGTTCCCGCTATAGACTACCTCCTGTATGGACTGTACTAAAATTAGGAAGCATAGCCATAGTATGTATAAACAACTGGAAGACTGAAGAAAGTTTCTAGTTGCTATGCAATTAGAAAAATTTGAATTTCTACAGCACAGTATAATTTGTCTTTGTTTCTTTGTCTGTTCATTGTGTGTAATATACGTATAACTGTATGTCATACGCACTTTATTATGCACATTTCAGGTACCTGTACCCGGAGTGAAGATTACTATGCATGCTAAAAAATCAGGATAAATATTGTTCGGTATAGCCAAATACATCAGCAGTGACTAATTTAAATGTTCATGATAAAAAGTACTTTTCTAATAATTCATTCCCATATAATACAATTTTTTCTAGTATATATAGACCCAATTCAATCGGGGACTCCCGATTTTTCAAGCAAAAAAATGCTTTCTTTTGGCTGTCTCCCACCTGGATTTGCCCCTGCTTCAATAGAAGTCAATGGGAGAAATACATTCTCCCAATAATTTCTTTATAATATTCCAATTTCCTCTTCTAAAATGTTGGCATGTATGTGACACTGTCGCTTGCGTTATCTTCTGGTAGCTCCGAGTCCGCGAGACCTCCTTGGTGTAATGATGGGCCCTAGGCCCACATGCTAGGTGAAGGAGGACACAGGACACATAGTTGGGGATAGTGGGAATGGCCTCGAGCACGTGCGCTCGGCCCCTTTTATTGACAGCGTCACCTGACACAGTGACGTCTGTGGTGGGTGGGTGTACAGTGTAATACAGCAGGTCGGAGCACTAGAACGTGTCCATGCTTGGACACTACATTCCTCCCAATCTTTAATAACAAAACCCGGAGTCAAATGTCCAACCTAGGGGATAAGAGACATATATATACAGATGTAATACAGTGACTAAACTTCTGCAGAGTCGCTCACGCTTCAGCAGCCTGGAGTCACAGACGATGTTCTTCCTGTCGCGGACGATGTTCTTCCTGTCGCGGGCGATCACCAGTTCACTGTGGCACCAGTCATGGGTGCTCGATGGAGTTAGTCTGTTTGACGGCTCTGCCTTGAAGTTGCTCTCACAGTCTTTCTTCGCTTTTGCTTTCTTGGCGACAAACGCAGTTGTTGAGTTCTTTTGGTTCAGCGCTAGATGTTGCCATTTATCTTTTAATCCAGTCCTTTTCTTTATCGGTGGCGTGTGTTCTGTTTTGCAGAAAGACGGGTTATTCGCAAAACACCCCTCTCACCAGGATGCCCCTCTCACAGGTGTTCCCCTGCCACGGGATATCCTTGAGGCCCTCTGGCTCGTCCTGAGCTGGGTGTACTGTGTCGTGTTACTCGCACGCCGATCCGTGTGGGTGCAGAGGAGACGACAAGTCTCACCTCGGGTTCTGCAGTCGTGCCTGGAGGGTAGCTGTTGGCTCCTGTCTTCGCACACAATGTCTTCATCCTCCTGGGACCTTTGCTGGAGGGCGGCTGATGACCATCTCTCGTCGCGGGGACGCTTTCTCACTGGCATCCCTGAGGCCTCTGCCCCTGGGTCACCACGGCTGGCGTTGTCCAGTGTCCGTGTGACCCCAAAGGTGGGTGTTTCGAATGGTCCGGCCTGCTCACCTCTGCAGATCCCAGGTGCGCTGAAAGCATCATCAAACAGATGGTCTTTCTCCGTGCCACGGGTGTTCTTCAGGACTTGCGCACCGTGTTCTGACGCTTGTCACCTTCCTTGTCTTTGAGGTGTGAGTAGTCTTGCCACACTCTTCTCTCTTTCCTCTATTTCTTTCTCCGTGAGGATGTCATGTCACTCTGACTTCTTCTTTTGTTGCAGTGGCAACCGTGCCACTCAGATCTCTTCCTTTCCCCTTTCTTTTGGTGGCAAACGTGCCACTCCGATATCTTCTTCCTTCTTGTAGTGGCAAACGTGCCACTCAGACATCTTCTTTTCTTGTAGTGGCGAACGTGCCACTCAGACATCTTCTTTTTTTTTTTTTTTTTTTTTTTTTTTAGTGGCGGACGTGCCACTCTGGTCTCTTCATCTCTTCGCTTCACGCCCTACTCTGGACCGTTCCTGTTCTCCTCTTATCTGGCCAGGCTTCTCCATGCAGCGCGCGCACTCTGCACGTGGTCCCCCTGGTCTTGTCCTCGTCCGAGAACACTCTCTTCATCTTCCTCAGCATTCCGAGTTAGGGTCGTGACCTTCTCTTCATCTTCACCTTGTCACCAGTTACGTCGGTTGAAGTTCGTGGGGCCATGCTCATGGTCCGCTTCGGTCTTCTCCCTTTCACCAGTTGCTTTGGTTCTTCTTGAGCTTCTTTGGACCACTTGACGGTCCGCGCTGCCGATCACTGGCAGGATATCTTCGGTCTTGCGTCAGACCTCTTTGTGCGACTCCTGGCGAGTCGGCTTCTTTGGTGCGACCATGTGGCAGGTCGGCTGGGCCTTTGTGGTGCGACCGTTCGGCTGGTCGGCTTGACCTTTGTGGGGCGACCGTTTGGCAGGTCGGCTTGGCCTTTGTGGTGCGACCATTTGGCTGGTCGGCTTGACCTTTGCGTTGCGACCGTTTGGCAGGTCGGCTTGGCCTTTGTGGTGCGACCATTTGGCTGGTCGGCTTGACCTTTGCGTTGCGACTGTCTGGCAGGTCGGCTGGGCCTTTGTGGTGCGACCATTTGGCTGGTCGGCTTGACGAGGTGTGTCACGTCGTGTGACTACCTGTGTCCGCTGCCTTGTCAGGCGCTGGTGCGTGCTACTCTTCGTACCGTCGTGGTACCTCTTCAGTGTAGCGTTGCTCCTAGTATCAGGATCACTTGATGTGGTGGCTTCTTGGCGCCACTGGGTGTTGCTCTGCATCCATGGCCGCCAGTGTCGGATACTTGCTGCGCCCATCCTCTTCAGTGGGCTCCTCTCCTGTAGGCGCTGCAGTGTACCTTCCGCGTCCGGCGTACATCTGCACTGAGTCCGTTTGTTCTCTCTCGAGGGTTCGCTCCCCTTGATGCGGCGACAGCGCAGTCCTCGCTGGGGTGGATGTGGCTCGACACCATTTCTTCTTACTTCCTCCTTATTGCTGTGGGATAGCGCTGCATCCCCTAGGTGAAGGAGGACACAGGACACATAGTTGGGGATAGTGGGAATGGCCTCGAGCACGTGCGCTCGGCCCCTTTTATTGACAGCGTCACCTGACACAGTGACGTCTGTGGTGGGTGGGTGTACAGTGTAATACAGCAGGTCAGAGCACTAGAACGTGTCCATGCTTGGACACTACATTGCTTGGACACTACACTTGGGTGGGCTGTGATCCTTGTGCAGAACAGAGAACGGCTCAGTGCTCGCTGCCGCATGTCTAGCAGAAGATTGCTTTCCAATTCACAGCTCCAGACACATCTAACACGTCTCCAACAGCGCATGGGGCTCCTGAGGACTCAATGCGCGGGGACCGGGGCCTGGGTCAAAAGGAGGCTGGTAAACGGTAGCGTCATGGATGCGTCTCTTGACTGTCTCCTGAGCAGAGCCACGCTAGGCATGGGGATCAGATGGATGAGGATAACCAACACAACATGGGCATTTCCCTGCCCAGCTGCCTCCCCACCGGCATATTAAAACCTAAACTGCTTAAACCCATGACAAGATTTAAAAAATACACATTTGAATGGGATTAGAAGCCAGCATCTGTTTTAATATTTACAGCATGTGTTATTAAATTGAAACAGTGGCTGGCACAGAGGTTTTGCTTCAACATTGCAATGTTTGCCTTCCTGTTTCTCGCTTTTTTTTTATCTCAACCAAGACAGCGCATGTGCTGTCTGTTGTGAGACATTTTGTTAGTTTACAGTTGGGCTCAAGAAAGTAGCCATAAAATTAAAATACTCACCACTTTGAACCAAAGCTCTTATGGCACCAAGCAAGTGAAGCAAGTCATTGCAACCCTCCCTGGAAGAGCTCTCTTGTCCCTCCATCCACACATATACATTCAACCTTTCATCCCATTCATCCTTTCATCATTCCATCTACCCAGAGATATCCACCATTTCACCTTTACATTCTGTCATCCCTTCCTTCTTTCATTCATTCCTCAGCCTTTCACTCTTATGCTAATCAATATCCAAACCTATCCACCCATCTCCAAGCTGACCCATCAAACCTTTCCATCCATCCACCCATTCATTCATCTATCCAACCATCCACCCTTTCCTCATCCATCCGTCCATTGAACCTGTCTGTCATCCATGCATTCATCCTTTCACTCATCCATCCATCCACCCTTTCACTCCACCCATCCACCATTTCAGTCCATATATCCACCCATCCTCCCTTTCACTCATCCACCATTTGTCCACCCTTTCAGCCATCCATCCTTTCACCCACGCATCAACCCTTCCACCCATTTGCCCTTCCACTCATCCATGCCTTCATTCACTCATTCGCCCATCCACTTACCCTTTGACTCATCTATCCATTCATCCATCCATTGGTGCATCCATCTCTTCATCCATCCATTCATCTGCCCTTTCAGTTATCCATCCATTCTTTCACTCATCCAGCCATCCTTTCACTGATCTACCCGTCCTTTCATTCAGTCCAGCCATCCACCCTTTCACTCCATCCATCCACCCACATATCCATGATCCTCCCTTTCACCCATCCATCCACCCACCTTTTCAATTGGCCATATGTCCATTCACTCATCCATCCATCCATCCATCCCTCCACACATCCATCCATTTAATCTTTCACTCGTCCATCCTTTCACTAACTCATCCATCCATACTTTCTCTCATCATGAATCCATCCACCCTTCCACTCATCCATCCATCCATCTTTTCATCCATCGAACCATCCTCCCTTTCACTCACACATCTATTTTTTCATTCATCCATCCTAACATTTATCCTTTCACTCACCCATTCATCCACCCTTTCATTGTCACATCTATCTATCTACTCTTTTACTCCTCCATCATATTTTCACTCACTCACTCATCCATCAATCCTTTCTCTCATCAGACATCCATCCATCGTTTCACTCATATATCCATCACCCTTTCATCCATCCATCCACCCTTTTACTCATTTAGCATTACAGCCATCCTTTCACCCACCAATACATACACATATTCATTGGTACATCCATCCACCCATTGACTCATTCGCTCATCCATCCATCCATCCCTTCACTCACTCATCCATCCATCCACCCATCCATCCATCCATCCATCCATCCTTTCACTCATCCATCCATCCATCCCGTCATCTATTCATTGATCCATTCACCCACCCTCCATTTCACTCATGCTTCCATTCTTTCACTCATCCATCCTTTCATCCATCTTTTCACTACCCCATCCATCCACCATCCATCCATCCACTCACTCACCCACCCTTTCCTGTTAATAATGAGCCCTTTCCTATTGAGTTGCAGAAAAAGAGGCCCATCAAAACCTCCACCACGCTGTAGCTGCTTAAGTAGGGGTTTCACTGCGTCCCTGGTTGGGCTTATAGCCCTCCCATTATGTACCATTGGTTGGCTTCATTGTTCCTCTCACTTGCTTGCATCTAATTCGTTAGCACATATGGGCTCATTTCCTCTTCGTGAGTTTGTTACTCCCCTAGAGCATTGATCCATTACTTGTATAGTTGTATCCTTTCACTGCTCTGTTTTTAGGCACTACTTTCATGCTTTGTGTTTTCTGCTGTCTCCTTTGTGTACGTCTTCCCCTAGAAACAGGCTGCTGCCCATGTGCCTCCATCTGACCTTATGTGATTATTCCACCCTGTGTTGCTTTTTTGCCTGTGTGCTTCTCCTCACCTCTCCATTTTGCTGTTGATTGTTTGTTTGCTCCCCTCACAATCCTCTCTCTCTCCCCTAACTCCCCCTCCCCTTCTGCAAGCCCTCCTTGTTACTTCCCCCTGCCCTTGCCTCCACGTTGCTCCCTCCCTCGGTGTTGCTTGCCCCATCACTGTTATCCCTACCTCATTACTCCCCTCTCCTCCTTGTTGCTTCCTCACCCTTTGTTTTGTTTATCAATTCACCTGGGATAGGCAAACAGAAAAAATGGCCCTTACATCATTTTATAGGTGTGCACATGTTTGGCGCACACCCCAACAAAATGACGCTGCCGGCCATTCATGCCTTTTGTTTCTTTCTTAAACTTCATTCTGCACAGCATTGCAGATGCTGTTCAGCAGGACTAGAACCATTGGCAAAAGCCAGTAGGTCTCAAAGGCAAGACTGCTGGCTGTGCCTATGCTTGTTAATATAGGACATTCTACCCCGCAGAGGCTGTAATGTTCTAATAGCAGTACATCCGTTCTGGCTTGGGCTATACTGGTTGTTAAAGGCCCTCACAATCATTATTGGTCCTCAACTGGAGTAGGACCCTGTAACTCGTGTTCAGGGTCTTTAACAACCATTAAAGCCCTCAGAGCTGTACAGCGCAGAAACAAAGTGGGAACCCACTTAAAGCATAGTTGTTCTGCAAGGGACCCGTTTCAGCACAAATCCTATGCTTCCCACACGCAGACACCCTTGCACTACAGCATATTGGTGCCTGTGTTGGCGCATGGCAGACGAAAGGACGCAATCGGAGGGAGAGCGCAGAACAGCACCACATCACATCTTAGCACATCTCTGCTCTCTCTCTTTACTTGCTGCACTGCGTTTTTTAATTTCTACATAAATCTGGGTCAATGTTTTTCAGCTGTAACATCCTTCTCACCTGCTTAGATCTTCCAATCCTTTGCTTCTCAAAGTCCCTCTGCTTAATAAGAAATGTCCTGGTGGCAAGAGCCTTGGCTCCTTTACTCTGGAGTCAGGTTTCTTATGCCCTTTGTGCTATTCTCAATTTTTAGCTGTTCTGGAAATGGTGAAAAAAGACTTTTCTTTTCTCTGCTGATTCAGCATGGCATTTGCCTTTTTCTCCTTCATAGCGCTATGAAACTATAACAGGCATTTGGGTGCTCTGCAAAAACCCCTAGACCGTACCGTAACATACCTACAGGCCGGTTTGACATCTCCTCTACCCCAGCAAATTCTTCGAAAAAGGTGCGGCTGTTTGGCAAGGGTCAGTAGGGGTTCCTGCTCATGAGACAGACAGAATCCACGTTCACTGTCAGTGGAGAGCAGCTCCTCTTCACTGTCACTGACAGCCTGCATGCTACCCCGATCCTTTCCAATGTTTCCTGCATCATAGGACACTGTGGATCACAACACAAAAGAATGAGTCGGATTGTCCAAGTGTGACGTAGATTAGATGTGTTTCAGCCTCCTTAATTGGACGAAGTCACAATGAATGAAGACAATGGCCAAAATCACATCTACTGGGAAAATGACTTGGGATGTAACCTAAATTTGCACTTCACAGACAAAGATTGTGAACGTGCATTCAATTTCATACATGATCTTTCTGTGATCCAGCTCTCCCTATTGGTGACATCGCCTACGCATGAAAAAGGATATCTTCTCGTACCAATTTTAACTAATGTCTCCTGCCTGACAGTGAAAGTCCCTTTTCATGTCTGCTGGTCGGATCATTTTATTCCTTTTTTTCTTCCAATAGTAGGAAATAAAGCCCCCATAGCCGTGCAGCCGAGGCTTATGCGGCAATGGTCCAAATTAGACGCAGCCAGCAGGGAAAATGCTTTACGTAACTTTACTCTTGACCTACTTCGTGATGTCTCCAAAATGCATCCAGCATTTAATAATTGGGTAAAAGACCACTAGATAAGTTAATACCCATGAGATTGAGTAAGAATGTTGGAGCACAGGCACAGGCCATGTGGTTTTCAGAAGAACTAATTAAAATAAAAAAGATGCCATAAGGAAAGCTTAGCTGGATGACATCTGTCCTCGGATCGAAAGTTCACCTAATTCCTCGAAGGAACTAAGCCTGCATTTGCTCAGGCCCTCGACCCTCAGAGTCATGATGCATTTTACTAGCCAGCTACTTTCTCAGAAAAGCAAGGAGTATATAAGAAAGGTTCACATTGGTGTCAAAACATAAGGATAAGACAAAAAACAAGTCTCCGGATGACCCATTTTTGGGAGAACTTTCCTTATTTCCGCGGCTCAGCAAGGAGGAAATCAGGAATATAGCAAAAAACGTGAAATCAGGCTCCTCGCTAGACCCAGCACAACTCTAAATTTTACTGAAAGGAGGGTATGCTATCTTCCCAGTACTTATCGACACGTACAATCTTTCACTGGACAATAGCAGTATTCCTGAGGCATGGAAGCACGCTATTATCAGACCCTTATTAAAGAAACCGCCTTTGGACCCGGCGTTATCTGAAAGCTATAGGCTCATCTCCTTCCTCCCTGGAGTTAGTAAAATCCTGGAAAAAACCATGAATAATCATCTCTTGGGATTCTTGGAATCTGACGATATCCTGCACCCTATCCAAACTGGTTTCCAGCCTGGGTGCAGCATGGAAACAGCGCTCCTTGCTGTCACTGAGGAGCTGAAAAAGGTCTTCGACCAAGGTGGATCAGCTGTGGTCATTTTGCTCGACCTGAGTGCAGCATTTGACAGTGTCTCTTATCCAATTCTACTACTTAGGTTGGAAGAGGCTGAGATTACTGAGAGTGCGCTAAAACGGCTTTCCTCTTATTAAAATTACGGACGTTTTCAAGAGAGCGAAGGGCCGTTTCTTCAAGCCACCCATCACCTAAAGTGTGGGGTCCCACAGGGTTCTTCTCTGAGCCCCACGCTTTTTAACCTTTTTGTTCGTCCTCTGTCAGATATCATCTGCTCCTTGGGTTTTGCTATGGAGTCATATGCGGATGACACACAGATTATTGTTTTACTCACTCACTCACTCACTCCCAATACAAGGATTGATATCACAACAACTTAACTCTTGGTTAAAGCAAATTGATGATTAGATGGCTCCCAGCTGTCTTAAGTTAAATGGAGACAAAACAGAGGTTCTGGTAGTTGGCAACAATCCAACGCATTGGAATAATCTCAGATGGCCCCCATCCCTGGGAGAACACCAATCTCCAAAATCGGAAGTAAAAGTTTTGGGAGTTATATTGGACAGCAATCTCACCACGGGGGCTTGGGTAGAAAGTTGTCATCCAGTTGTTTTGGCCTTTTAAGAGTCCTCAGGAAGACACTCAGTTGGCTACCAGTATCTGCTCAGAGAGTTATTGTTCAAGGCCTGGTATTATCTCACCGTGGTTGCAGGAACTCCCTATATTTGGGAAGTCCATGTTCAGTTATTAAAAACCTTCAGGTAATTCAAAAAGCAGCAGCTCTAATCCATTTGGGCATCCCTAAATATTAGGATGCCTCTACTGCACTAGTCACTCTGGTTACACTGACTACCGATACATAAGACATAAGAGGGTCCAGTTTAAAGCTCTTTGCATGGTCCACCGCATGAGGCATACGAATGGGCTGCAAATCCTTCAATGTCAGGTTTGTGCATAACGCCCCAAAAGAGAGCTAAGATCTAGCAACCTGAGTCTTCTCTCTATTCCTGAGGTGAAGTGAGCTACGAGTGGTGGATGTTCATTTGCATACCTATAACTTTCCTAACATGTGCATTTGTAAAGAGCACGTTCACTCGTGGGTACCTTGGCGCTCAAATAACAGATGTTTATTGTTACCCAACTCAATGCCACTCATTTTATCGACCTCAGGAGGATGAAAGGCTGAGTGAGCCCACTGAAATTTAAACTTGTAACCCTGAGGTCAAACACAGTCCCCTACAATGGACGCCTTAGTCCACTAAGCCAGCAGACCGGCCATACCTAGCTCCCAAACTGTGTAACACCCTACCCTTAAGTTTTAGACTGAATGACAACCTACTCAGTTTTAGGAAACACTTCAAGACTTGTCAGGTTTCTTCAGAACATTTTATAGAGCCTGGAAGAACTTCCATTGCTGGGAAGCCATTGGTAGCCATGCCATGCACTTTATACATTCCTTGAAATGAATTGAATTGAATGTTTCAACTGACTCAAAACTGAAATCCTAATACTGGGGAGGGAGGGATATACCCCACTGCAAAATGTAACTTTAAGCCCTATATCCACCTACATAAAGAAAATCAAGAATTTAGAAGTCTTTTGTATACTAACCTGTCATTTTCCCCTCAATAAGGGTGTCAATTTGCAAACCATAAATGCTCTGGAAAACACTCCTGCTCCTGCACACTTCATTAATGAACGAGAGGCCTGGTTGAAGGGTACCTCAACTATAGCACTGTGATCAATTCAGGTCTGATAACATCTCACAAATAGTCTATACTGTTTCAATTACGTGTGGTAGTATTTACCACACCTGGTAAACACCCTTACCCTGGAATGGTGTATTTCTTGGTGTGCTGCTTTTATCAGCTCTTCTGGTGAGAATGAAAAATAACATGCAGAATCAGTGTTCACTGAGCCAATTTCTGTATGTTTCGTCTTTTCCCACCTAATTCTGCCAAGGGACAGATATAGGAGTGCAGTGATTAACTTTAGAGTTCAGAACTATGATCTGTCCATAAACACAAATTTGCACATAAAGCAGAATTTAACTTCTTACTTGCAATGAGTCAAAGACTTCACATTCAGACTGCCAGGATCTGCCTAAGCCTTGATTCGTGAAAAGAAAACAATAAGCGCAGCAGGCCCAGGTGTTTGATAGAAGCTGCCAGCAGCGCTGCTGAGTGTAGGGGTTACCGTAAACCAAGATTGCATAGGCTTGATTCCTCCTTATGCCTCTTTCAACATCCCATCACTTTATCACAGTGCTTTCTCCATTTATAATTGTCTTCCTATCTTCATCTTCCACCTTCTGTCTTTCTGGCCGACCCGGGTTGGGGGGATACGGGGCAAGCAGAAGCTACTGCACTGGACTGGACCTTGGAGTTAATGTCCTTTGCCACTGATGTCCCAGGGCCTGTCCACTATGTGCAAGCTGAGCCACGTACAACCGCTTCAGCATTTGACTCTCAGTGGTAGCAATAGCAAGCAGCGATAGGCTTCGCAGGGGGAGCTGGAGCTCAGAACTCAAGAACAACACAGCAGCATAAGACCTGATTCTTCAACTCAGTGCTTTACCGCTACATTTCGTATAGGATATTTCATCCACAAGCCTCCTTGTGACTTAAAACAAGGAATCAACACATTGGGTTTGGAAGAACTTTCTCCATGTGCTGTTCCTGATTTGGAACCCAATTCTATTTCTGCTTCTGGCTCTCCTTAGAATTTGTGAGTTGCCCAGTCCCTTGCCCTATGGTTCAGAACAACTCTGTTGAGAGATTCTCTCTCCCTATGATTTAGAGCTGTTCTGCTCCAGCCCTTTGTTGCCGCAGCCAACAAACCAATTGTCAGCCAAAACTAAACGTGTCCCTGAACCCTTCTCTTGCAGATCCGACAGGTATTGTCTAAGTTGGGTAGACCACTCTTACTTAAGTCTCTCTGTAACCATTAACTGGTTATGTTCATGAAAATTTTTGGTTTCCACCCATATCAACCACTCATCACACTCACAAAGAACACTATGGATTCAGGTATCAAATAGAACACCATCAGCTCTATTGTTTTTTTAAAGCTACTGAGTGGGCACGACCCAAACTGCCTTATCAAAGCTTCCTTCACTGGCTCATAATTAATTTGCTCAGCCATGGGCATCCTTGCAATGACTGCTGTACCTAATTTGGACAAAAAAACTCTTGAAAGTGGCCTCCTTAGATGCACAGTTCAAAGCCTGAACTCTACAAGCAGTCCCAAAGCTCCCAAACCATCCCAAGATATCATGTCCTTCCACATACATGTGAACAAGCTCTTGGAACCTTGGCAGATACTCCAGTAGAGCAAGGAGTGGAATCACAATTGCCAGATGTAGTTGTCCCAGCTGCTGTCCTGAGCTTCTCCTTCTCTTAATCTATCCTCTTTTTCTCCAATTCTCTTTCCTTTTCTTTTTTCTGCCTTTCCCTTTCCCGCTCCTCACACTCCCTTTTTCTCTCCTCAGAGGCCCATTTTTTCTGCCTCTCCCTCCTCCTTTCCTCTTGTTCCTGGCAAACCAATCTCTGTTTAGTTTTTCAGCTAGCCTTAAACTTCCCAAAGGGAATAACTCCTGAAATTGGTGGCTCCTTAGAAATCGGTGGCTGGCTTGAAAAATCTTAGAAAACAAATTCAGGGATACACATGGGTTGTGCTTTGGAAAAACCTGTGCGAAGTAGCTTGACACCACAGCACTCCCATCCTGGGTTCCTATCATGGTGCCCTCTCCAGAGCCCACCACAGTTTGTTTCATCCCCTTCATGATCTCTAATGTTCTCTTATGTAACCCACAAGGACTCCCTGTATTTGTAACTGAATTCCTTCCGCTTTGTGATCTAGTCCCACCAACCTATATCTGGCATATTCATATGCAGGCCTAAATGTGCACAAGGTGAAATTGGTCTGTTGTTGAAAGTTGGAACTGTCTTTTGTAGGATGTCACACCGCTTCATGTCAATTTTCTAGCTCCTTCCGAAGGGGAACAAGTGCAAGGAGGGGTTACTGGACATCAGCCATGGGGGTTGAAGTCATTACCTTCTAATGTCCTGGGGTCCCTCCTGTTATGAAGTTGGAAACTTGGCCAAGTCCAACCTCTTCAACATTTGACTCTCAGTGTAGCGATGGCAAGCAATGAATGATTGTTTAACCCTGTGCTCCAGTTTGAAAATAGAAAAGTACTATATTACCAACCAAAATGAAATACTACACAAATAATAATGAGGAGGCACAAGTTAGTGAACGGTGTGTTTCTGACTGGGTCTCAATCTCCTATCCGATTTCTCTCCCCTTGAGTTGACCCTTTGCTCTGATGTATGCGGTCCTCCCCTTGTGGTATGAATTTCTGTTAGCATGAATAAAGGCTCAGGTTCATATGAACCTCCTATAGTATGTCAAAGTGATCAGCTTATCATAGTTCAAAAACAGTCTCTGGACTCTCACCACGATGCATGTACTGGAAGCTTATGCCTTAGACCAGTAGTCAGCTGTCTTGGGCACAGACATAGTTTAGGGGCATCTCATTACTCTGGTTCACTCATACACACAATGCATGTACCATGCAGGCCAAATACACAAACATGCACAACAAACACGTGGGATGTTAGCACCAGGGTCTGGGCAAGCAGATAGAAGTAGAATTTTACAGTAGTGAGCCAGTAGGCATCACCACCATTGACACAGTTAAAAAGGTCTGATCACAGCTACGGATTCACAAAATACAGTAAGCTGCCACATCTACTATATATGCTAAACCCATGGCAGAGAAAGAGGTCCACTGCCAGAGAAATTAAGACATGCTTGGCGTGCATCTCCTGGGCAACGGCCTCACTCCTGTCAAGGGTGACCCCGGGCAGAGCACGCGGAGGTGCTCTAAACGGAGCTCTACGGAGTTGGGCAAAAACTCTGTGGAGCTCTGCTCCGCACCTCCTCCCCCCTCAATAAATATTTATCATGTAAAAATTAAAATTAAGGTAAATAAAAGCACACTTACCTTTATCGCGACGTTTCCTGGCTGCCTTCCGCATTCTCCCGGCTACCAAGGGGGCATCTGACTGGCGACGTAATTTGAAACAAGGCATGTAGGGTAACTACAGCTGATAAAAGTAACAGAACGCAAATGTATTGTCTGATACAGCAGTTTCCGCTGTATCAGACAATACATTTGCGTTCTGTTACTTTTGCGTCTGTTATATTTGTGTTCTGATGATGGCACGCTGAAAGTAAAAAAAACAAGCATTGGCATAGCCAATAGGTCTCGCTTTTGGGACCTTACAAGTGTTTAGTTCTCCAGCACAATACCCTTGGTGCAACAACATCAACTGTTGCATGGCTAATCACTTATAAGGTCCCAAAGGCGAGACCTATTGGCTATGCCAATGCTTGTTTTCCTTCTTATGATCAATTTTTCTAAATCCAGCATTGATAAATGTGAACGTATCTTGGTAAAAAAATGTATGGCCACAAAGTCTCACAAAATATGCAAATTTCACATCATGTGAATTTAACATCACTTTAAATTTTGTGAGACTTTATAAGTGCAAAGTTTTGCTCATTTTTGTGCCTGCGGGAGTTGTTTATGTATAATTAAGAAATAGACCTTGCACATGACCGTAAAACTATAAAATCAACAAAGTGACGCATAGCATATGCGTTGGATAAATAAAATGCAGTTAGACAAGGATTGTGGATCTGCTCTGAAAGTTTTGTAGTTACATTACATCGGAAGGAGGTGCACTGACAAACAGTTGTCATTTGCTGCACATTGCAGAAGCTGCAGTTCTCAATACTTTTAGCGGTATGCAGATGCGAAGCAACAGACACTGCTAACCACAGACCCGAAGCCTGCACATGAAAGACTAGTACCTACCTGCCAATCTGAGAACAAAAAGCAATCAAAAGACCACTCAGATTTTTACATGGTATATGAGAAAGTAAGCACCAGATTAATCACCGTCAGCACACAGACATGCCAGACTCCTTATCTTTGCAGCTGCCATTTTGTGGTTAGTGATGAAACAAGTTAAGGTTACCTACTACCTGAGCTGATGCAGTCACAACAGCGAGTTTGCAGGATATGAAACCATTAAACTGATTAGGTTGATAAAATGAAGTTGGTTGAACGGTTCTGGCTGACTACAGGGCTCGTTTTCAAAAACCACATTTCCATTTAACTCAATGCCGTACTACACTATATTTTAAGAACTTCAAGGATCTAGACAGCGCTTTATTCCGACGGTTCAGCTGGTAGCCCGGCATCGCGCTCAAGGCTCAATATGTTGCGTCGGTCAATGGGCACGTTTACGTATACCGTCTCGTGAGCATAAAGGCTGTGTCGTTAATGGCTACCTTCATTGAAACCCGCACAGAGGAGTCTAGTGAGCATTATTGTTCCATAGTCTTCCGCTCCTGGAGGGGGAGAGTGCAGCCGTCTTACACCAAGATACACACACCGAGGACTTGCACTAGGCACCGAAGAGAGTATGGAGTGGGGAAGCCAACCAGAAGGTAGTGGTAATGATCATATATATAAAACGAGAAAACAGCTATCCAGGCTGACTACAGAGATGGCAGGGGGAAGAGGATAGACACCTAGCAAGATCGAAGGAAGAGAGAAAGTGGGAGGTGGAAGAGGAGGTGCCGTGCAGAGAGAGGAAGAGGAGGTGCAAGAAGAGGCAACGATAGGCATAGGTAGGCGCCGAAGTCGAGAACATGGACTAAGTAGGCAAGAGATATGTAGGAAGAGGAAAGTAGTAGCATAATGGGAACAGTCAGGCGACGGAGGGATGCAGGGAGAGAGTAGTAGTGGATTTAAGGCGGGTACAGGGTGGTAGAGAGCAAGAAAAGGGAATGAAGCACAGATGAGAACACAGGAGAGGGCAGAAAGAAGGCAGCTAAGTTAAGGCTTAGAAGCGGAAGGGGGTGTCAGTGGATGAGCCAGGAGGAGGTTGCGAACACTCTGTACATATTTGTCCTATTTTTGACTAAGCATGGCAATTCCCTTCAGTCTCCCTCGTGCAGGAGACTACGACAGCCATGACTTGACCCCCAACCATCTTTCTCGGGTTCCAGTGAGCATGGGGGTACCAGCCATGTAAGGGGTTTTAATGGATTAAGACTATAAATTAAATGAGCAAGAGCACGAAAAACAGAAGCGAGCAGTCAAGTATCACTTTGCAACTGCCGCGCCCTTAAAAAACAAACAAAAAAAAAAAAAAAAATGAGGAGTACGGCAAGAAGGGGCGGAAGCAACAAATAAGTGGGTGGGGTGAGGAGATAGAAAGCACAATGGGCCCTTAGGTAAAAAAAAAAACACCATTGATGGAAGTGTGCGCGTCTGGAACTACTTTCCATGATGTTTTTATGCTCCAAGTGTCATGGGCTCATACCATTCTGATAAAGAACCCTGTTGACCTGTATGTAAATCCAGCTGAACCACAGGAGCAGATGGTTCAAATGGGCTGTCCTAAGCCCCTTTCTGTAGAAGTATCCATACTGTTTGTGCGATTACAGGCGCATCGCCCGACAGCTAAAGCTTTCTGTAGGTGAGACTTAAGGAGGTAGTCAAGCTAGTCAATGCCAAATGATATGTTTACTGAAGACTCGGAACCTTGGTTTAACGCACACGGTCTCCCGCTGGCGTGCAAGCCAGGTGCACACAGGTTAGCTGCGAGAGGGAGTTTATATATATGTGCATACTTTCCTGTCCACCACAGTCCACTGAACACAAACCTGCGCCAGAGAACTCTTACTGGACAGAGTTCATTATTTAACGAAACAGCCCCTTTCTTCCAAGTAGAGGAAATTATAAATCAATCTTAAGAGAGCATTTCCGTCCTTCTAAAGGGCTTTAGAAACAACGTCCTAGATTACGACAGAATGGCTCTTGGAACTGAGGGCACTGAGGCACTAGATGAAAGCAAGCCCAGTAGCTGCACAGCTCATTAAAAGGTCAGACATTACAGTACAACAGGAAGCCTGCAATAACGATCAGACAGGCGCAGGGCAGCCGCTGAGACTTGGTGATTGTTGGGATCTACACGCTAAATAAACTACAGGCATCTTAATACAGGAAACACTCAGCTGCGACCGGTGCGGGCTTGGCAGGCAGCCACCGTGGCACTGGTGCTTTACTTTTAACATTAAAAGTAAAGCCTGGGTGCCGCGATTATAGCAAAAGTAAAGTAATAGATGTTTGTTTCTATTTCTTTACTTTCGTTATAATCGGGGCACCGACGCTTTACTTTAATATGTTAAAAGTAAAGCACCAGTGCTGCGATTAGCAAGCTAAAAATGCTACCGCCGGCCACAGCTTGCAGTGCATGTGCGCAAGTGGTGCGCGCGCAGCAGTAATCACGCAATATGGCGCCTCTGCTGAAGCGCGCGCCCTGAAGCGCACATGCACTGCAAGCTGTAGCCGGTAGCATTTTTTAAAGCCCTTACTAAAGTCTCTCTGAGCAGCGCATGTGCGCTGACTCAGCGAGACCTAAAAAACGAGTGGTGCGCGCGCGCCACACCGAGACATGTGTTTTGAATTATCGCGCACACATCTGTGCACGATAATTCAAAACACATGCCGCCCATCCGTGTAACCGCAACCAATAGGCCATGGGCGGAGCAATGCGCCCACCTTTGGCCAATTGCGTGCTGTCTTTGTTAAAAACACGCAAAGGCCACTAGCCTAGGACAAAACAAAAAGCACATGCACGAGCGGGTGCGAGTGTGAGGTGACATTTGAAAAGCCTTTACATAAAGTCTTCGCCAGAACAGCGCATGCGCTGTTACAGGCTCGACCTAAAAATCAGGGCATCAGTGTTTTCCACTCACAGCATTCAACATGCTGTTTGTTAATGGACCTTGATTGCCTGAAGGTGTCAAAGAACTAAGGCCAACATAACAGGCATGGTTGTGGCTTCTATTGCTAATATACTCTGGTGCACGACTGTATTATCCTTTCCGTCCTTCTCCTTCAGGCCTGTCACTTTCGTCCTGAATTTATGTAGGGCCAAAACATGCTGACATATGTTTGGCCTTGCTGCCATACCGAGCCTTTAGTTTTTTTTCATATTGACTTTAACAGAGATAAACGCCTATTTTATTAACCCCTTTGCTGCGGCGCGAATTCCGCCGCAGCGCTGGGGGGGTTTGGGGGGGTTGACGGCGCCGCTGTGCTCATGACGGAACCACGTCATCATAAGTCACGGGTGAGCTGTGCTCATGACGGCGTGGTTCCGTCATGACTCCACCCACTGCGCTAATCGCCCGCACAGGCGGGGAATTAGCGCCGCGTGGGAGGAGCGGCCGCCAACGGCCGCAGCATGACGGAACCACTCCGTCATGAGCACAGCGCACCCGTGGCTCATGACGAAGTGGTTCCGTCATGAGCGGGGAACGGGTGAATCAAGGCATCACATCACATGCGCTTTAAACAAAATAAAGATGAGGCGCTTAGGCAACGTGATGTGGAGTATGGCTGTCTGTCACCAGATAAAATGAATACTGTTGACATAAAACCATTCTGTTATATAGGTCTGCAATGGTGTCTGCGTTGTCTGCAGTGTTATAACATTCACATCTACACCAGAATGAGGTGTGCATCTACAGCAGTCTGATATGTGCATCAGCAAAAGTAAAATATGCACTAATATAATGTAATAAACGACAGAGCACACAATAGACAAAGATGCATAGCAAAACTCCTGAAGGTACACAAGGAACGATGGCTGCTCCATTGATACTGTCCAATGTGCCACCAGTTTCTTCCTTTCCATTTAAGAATTTAAAATATCCAAGTTTGATAAAGTTTCCAACATCACAGGCTACATCCTTTAGTTATTAGCAAGCTTTAGCTCTAGTGGTATGCAGTCTTGTGCATGTTCCCAGGTGGACCTGTGTATGATTGGCTGCCCCAGTTCAAATCTTTTTATCTTTGCATTCTGGAATTGTTAGCGTTATTTGTCCCATTATAAAAAAACTGGACTTCCAGTCCCAGAATACAAAGAAGACCTAGACTGAAGCAGAGAGTCATACACAGGACTGGGAAACTTTGATACCAGTGTGAAAATCTCTTGCATAGGGTTAGTGGATTGTGTGAAATTTGTGTGTACGTTATTTTCACATTCTTTCAACTGTTCCAGTGAAAAGAAAGTAAAACAAGCATTGGCATAGCCAATAGGTCTCGCCTTTGGGACCTTATAAGTGTTTAGCTATGCAACAGTTGATGTTGTTGCACCAAGGATATTGTGCTGCATAACTAAAATCTTATAAGGTCCCAAAAGCAAGACCTATTGGCTATGCCAATGCTCTCTGCCCCCCCCCCCCAACACACTCTTTTTTTTAAATAACTTTAATAAGCGCGGGGCCGTCTTCACGGACACCGCGCTATGCAATGCAATAGGTGTTGCTTTTGGTATTATAAATAACAATGCCTTTTAATTTTTTTAAAGGCATTGCCATTTACAATGTCAATAACACAAAATAATGTCATTGCGAGACCTATTGCATTGCAAATGCTTGTTTTTACTATTAGCCTGGGGGTGTGAGCTGCACAGAGGGGCTTTTGCCAGGTCTGCCTTCTGTCACATCTGCTTGGTATAGAGCAAAACAAAAAAATTCCTGTGTTTAGAAAATCTTAAAAGTGACAGAGCTGTACTTCATAGCTCTGTCACTTTTAAGGTTTTCTACAAACAGGGCATTTTAGCAGGATTCTGCTTATTTTTGTACCGACTGGACATTACTATACCAGTGGTAGAAAACAAACCAGGTGGCTACCCTTGCTGCAGTCCATTATGCATCGTGCACATAGAAAGTACATCGCATGAAAATGATATGGTACAGTATTTATGAAGCCTCCCCAAACCCAACGAGGTACTAAAGCACTTAGATGCCACTGCAGAATATAAACAGCCAATTGGTAATGTAACTAATAGCTCTGTGCCAGCTGTATGCCTGTTTGCAATGTTGATGGTGTATTATACAGCAATAGAAATATCTATTTAATGGTCATTTGTATGGACATTATACCGGATGTGAGAGTTGCCGTGTGTCTGTTTAACAATAAATAATATACTAAGTCCCAGATTCTCAAAGGTTTAGCATCAGGTTAGCATTACTTTTTCAATGCTAACCCGACAAAGCCCGTTTTGGGAATTACAAACCAAAGCAAAACAAATTTGCATTGGTTTTTATGGAAAAGTAACACAAAGAAGTGCTAAATGCTGCTTTGCATTACTTTGTGTTAAGGAGGTGTTACATGGGTGTTCCCATTTGTTTTGTACAGCTATGTCTTCAGAACATCAGCCAAGGACTTGATGAAGCTGGACCATGTCTCAGCCTGTAGAGCCATGCATGGTCTCCCAGTTAAGGTTTACACCCTTATGTATAGCCTAAATCTGTGTTTCCTTAATTATTCTAAGCCCTCACGAATGCTTAATTACCGATCACCAATTTTTTCCACAGATATGCACCTTAATTTTCAAGTGATCTCATTTAATTGGGTGAATTGATTGGAATTAAATCAAAACACACATTAAGCACTTGTTAGCTTATAGATAACATTTGCTTGCATAGGGATTTTTTTGTATGTCGGCGCACGTAGCCTTACCTGTGGTGCACAAACATCCTTCTTTGCCGCACACAGAGGAACAAAATTAGAGGGAACATTGCTCCTCAGAACTCTAAAATTAATCTGTACACGCCTGCTGCCAGAATTCTCCAAAGTTAATTACCTAAGCGTGTGCTCACACCCAATCTCTTTTAAAATTGCTGTGTCAGCTGTAAGCCATGAAGTTGTGTCATGTTCCAGTTATTTGCATATATTATGTGACTGGTAGTGCCATGTACTAGTATATTGTGCCTTGTCTCGTGAACTGTAACACTTGTGCCTTTAGGTGTCTGTCCTCTGGCATTGCCCAGTTATATCATGGAAAAGTGACAATGGCAATGTCTGACTGAGAATCTATCCTTTGCCAGTCCTGCCAGTCAACACGGGCCGCAGTACTTTCACTTTGCCAGTCCTACCAGCTCCTGTTCGTATGCCAGTCCTCAGAGACAGCCCACGTACCTCTCCTGTCTCATTTTGAATCCTGCTAGGTTGCCTTACTGTCACTTTGCCAGTCATGCAAGGAGGCCTGCTTTAGCTTGACGAATTTCCCAAGCATCCCTCTCCTCCCTCCTACGAAGGCATCCTTCTTCCCCCTGCCACTCATGCCAGGCAGGCGCCATTTCATGCTGCCCTTCCTACCAGACAGCTCTCCTATTATCTTGCTAATTCCGCCAAGTAGGCCTCATTTCACTAGTCAGTCTTGCCAAGGCCTCCATTCCATTGTCATTCCTCATTCATGGGACCTGCAGAGGACTGCCCAGCTGAGCATGGATGGCATTGTTTGCGGCTGGAATATGGGAGGAACACTTTCCATGGGCATGTACCAACTACTGAACTGCATCAGTGGTGCATGACACCATTCCATAATTAGCCAAAATCCTTGATGAACATGCAAGTAGCTTTTCAGTTTATGCTAGGGATGTTCCTTTTTTCACCCACAAAGTATTATGAAGTTTCCTTTTTTGCCTGTAGCAATGGCTGTCAAATGTTTCAGTTTCTTTAGCTTTTGCACAAAGTTGTCTCTCCACCTAGCGACCCCACCTTTTTTTCCCAATGAGAGCTCTGCCAAACCAAACCGAACCTTATGGACCAATTTGCGTCATAATTCCGTGTTGGAAAATGTATGCATTATGCTTTTTTTCTTGTGCATAATTAATGGCACGTGGTGAATCCAAGTTTGTGGGTATGACAGTATTTCCCAGCACAGGAAAAACAGACTGAAAAGTGAAAATGGAGAAACAAGGGAGAGCACAAATGACACAAAATCACTTGTTCCCGGTTCTGACATGTGGGACTCCTGATCACCAGTTAAAAACTACCAGAGGATCAAATGGCAACACTTGGTAAATGTGAGCCCCCCACACCCCTTTTATCATTTTTGTTTAGTTTTAGACATGTTTATCTGCAATGTAACAAGCCTACAGTCACGGTTTTCACAAGATTGTTCCCAAACAATATACTTTGCACGACCTTAGTCTATGCATCAGCGCTGCCCAATGTACTAAGGGGTATATTCACAAAAACATGTGCTAAACATCACCAAAATATGCTAACGCAACTTTACACATCGCAGCCAACCCATTGCGGGAAAATAACCCTGTGTCAACGTGGTATTCACAACAAGGCGGTACCATGAGATAGTCTGCCGAAACTGTGGCCAATGTCCATGATACAACCACCTCGACGGAGATAAAAACACAAACCTCAACGCGAAAAAACATGCGATGGGCCAAAGGGCGATGAGAAAATCAGCGTAAGCAGTGCCAGGCCTGCGATACACACATGGCAGGTGTGAAAAATCACTATAAAAGTAGAAAAAAACGCAAACACAAACTGACCAACACCCAAGCACCATGGAGGCAGTCGGAGCAGGCGCAGAGGATGAGCACAACCCCACAAGCACCCCGGACAACCAGCCTGGGACCTCGGGGACAGGGAAGGGCAAGGACAAGAAGAAGAGGAAGACAAAGTTCAGTCCGCAGGAAAAGAGGATCCTAGTCACGTAGGTGATGGAACACCATCAACAACTGTTCGTTACCTCCACCGTGTCATTGGGCACCAAAAATGGAATATGGCGGAACATCGTGGACAAGGTGAATGCCGTCGGAGAGCACAAGAGGTCAATGGACGAGGCCAAGAGGCAATGGACTGATTTCAAGCGCAAGACCAAGGAGAAACTCGCAGCCCACCAGAAGGCAGCAATGCAGACTGGAGGTGGGGGCCCAGCGCCACAGCTCGAGCTGGATGACATGGGGGAGCTGGTGTCGACAATTATCAGCGTGGAGACTGTGGCCGGAGTCGAGGGACGGGACACTGCTCGACAGGACACAACACAATGCAACAGGGTGAGTGATCACCAGGTGCTGGGGGGACGGGTGGGGATGGCCATAATGGCACACATGCACAATCAAGCAGAGTACAGTGCACACCCACAATGACTGGGTCATGGTCCTGATCTACAGACTGTCACAATGTACAATGCCATGCTGTCTGAATGTCAACATGTGCCATGCGGCTAAATACATGTGGACACATTGTAATACACCATCTCCCCTTCACATTGCAGGAGCACCGTCAACACCTCCTGCAGAGCAGTCCCAGCCACTCTTCACTAATGACGAGGAAGACACCCCCAGCATCGACAGCCAAGTCCTCCAAGACATCATTGACATCATCCACAACTCACCTCCAGAATCAGAGCAGCCCAGCTGCATCGAGGAGACCCCACCCACTACCCAAACCACCCAGCAGGAGGCACCCACAGCCCCGGCAGTCTCCCAAGACCCCACGAACAACACATGGCCTTCCAATGCCGTGTGCTGGAGTGCCAGAGGGAGACGGCCGAGCAGGTGCGGGTGGGGTTCGCCATCATGACTACCAAACAGGACGCCATGCCTGGGTGTCTAGGACCATTCAGGGACCAGTTCCAGTCTCTAACAGACACCCACGGCCCGCTCCATGGTCTCCAACGAGCCCTGACTGACACCGCTGGAGTCAAGACACGGAGAGAATACCTGTCCGCTCAGAGTGGCTCCAGCGATGACAGACGTGAGCTAGCACACATGCAGAGGCTCATGGAGGACATGGTGCGGATGGAGGCGGAAAGGATGGTAGTCAGCGCTGCACATCAGCGGAATGTAGCTGGGATCTACCATGCCCTGCAGATCCTCATCATGGCATTGCTGCCACAAGGCATGGCGATGTTGAATGCTGCTGCCCCCACACCATCCACTTCTCCGCCCCCTGGTGTGTCAGTGCCCCACAGTGCGGCAGGCGTATCCACTCCAGCACCTGATTTGTCACTGCCACACAGTGCGGCCGACAATCCTCCTCCGGCCCCTGATGTGTCAGTGGCACACAGTGCCACAGCCGGTACTGCAACTCCCATAGGTGGGGCAGAGCACACATCCGAAGACGAAGATGTGTTTGAGTTCAGAAGGAGACAATAGCATTCATTTCTGCCACCTGGCCTGTTTCTTCTTGGTGCTGCACATGGCCCCATGACCTTCCACTGACCCCCGATACACTCCGCTGCATTCACCTTGGACCGCAACATGGACTGCCATATCCTGTTTGATGACCAATGACACGGCGACCACACTGCGGACTTTACACTTCCTCTTCCTCAGTACTTGTCCTCCCCGGATGGACTCTGGCTGGCCCTCCACGGGCCCATATTGTGAAGTGTGCTTGGCATGGCCCTGTACCACTCCAGCTGCAAAAGTCCACTGGATGTGCAATAAACATTCAGTAACGCACTGCTGTCTCATGTCTTTCATCATTCATATATGAATGTGTGGATAATTGTAGGGACAGTGATTTCCCTTACGTCAATGATGCTCATTCTAGTGGGATGCCAGTCACAGTGTGCTACATTGCCTATCATGTTCCAGGTGCCGTGGACACTACAACACGGACACACGCATTAGTCACCTCCTTGTCTGGACATGGACTAAACCACGGCCAGAGCCGCCAAGTCATTGTTGCAAGCCCTGCGCTGGTCCGGCGTACGCCAGGCCAGACCACTTCGCTTATGCACCGAGGCCCACATAGCTACCAGTCGCAGGCGCACTCGCTGGTAGTATGCAGGTCACTGGTCTAATTGTCAGCATGTCACGGCCACTCCCTGAGGGCAGGTTTGCACACACACCACACCCATCCAGTACAAGAGTCACAGGCCAAGTGACCCCGCAAATATAAGGGGCCGACTACGTCACATTCCCCTCTGCAGGCGGTGACTGGATGACGGACGCTCCACACTTCTCAATCATAAAGGGCACATGAGCTGTTGCGCACAGGGTTGGTGGCACCCGAAGCCTTGCAGCCGTCGCGGGCCTACCACCACATGGCGCTGACTGGCGTTGCACAGGGTTGGTGGCACCCGAAGCCTTGCGGCCGTCACGGGCCTACCATCACGTGGCCCCGGACTGTTGTTGCACAGGGTTAATGGCACCGTAATAGCTGAGCGGGTGTGCAGCCTGTGATGATGACGTGTGCACTGATGTGGTCTACGCCACTGATGACTCAGGACTCTCTTCCTTTCCTTACCTCTCTTTCTCTCTCTGGCTTTCTTTCCTTCTCTGTTTCTCTGTGTCTCGCTCCTTTGATGTGCGCATGACACATGTCCTGATTTTGTGCTTTATTTTCTAGGCTGTGACATCGAGATTGTCCCTGACGGACCCGTCAGGAGTCTTCCGCATTGGTGTTTTGTGTTGTATTTCAGTAAAGTTTTTGGTTGTTACTTCGGTGCTGTGTGACTGTTTCTTGTTCTTCTGGCCACACGTGTGTTTTCTTTTTGCCAATGTGCGTCATCAAGCACTTTTTGTGGCTCTTGTGTCGTGCACGGTATGTGTATATCTGGAGGGGCGGGACGGGTCCTGGGGGTGGTAACAGGCCTGGGGTGGTTGCGGTGGGTGTAGAGGCCCTCATGGGCATCCGCGTTGCACGAGCATTGTCTCCATGGCATCTGTGGGTCTTCCGGTGTGGCTCTTGGCTGGGTTCCCTTTTGTGCTGCAGGTAGTCGTCCTGCTTAACACCAGCAAAAGGCTGGTGTTAATTCCCTGCTGCTACCGCGGCTTATCGCCTGTTTTTGGTTCGCTTTGCAGATTAGGTAGTTCGTTGTGAAAGTGGTGTTGTGGTTTTTTCGTGTGTTTTTGCACGGGAACGCCTACTCTGCAACTCATTAGGGTTAGTTGGTGGTGTCCACCATGGGGATAACTTTTGGGGCATTTATCGCGGGAATACTGGCGATGTCTGCAGTTTACACCGGCTTATGAATGGGGTGTTAAATCTTTCTCCACTTTAGATGCGCTAAGGTGGAGCTAAATCGGAGATAAGTCCTTGTGAATATGCCCCTAAGAGACAGGTTACAAATAGTATGTGCAATTTCTATCCCAACATTTTGCAACCTGTCTGTAATTTTATGATCCAATCTATGTACTAACAGTTCTCATCACAAAATGTCCAGTTAACAAGATCACAGAAAAACCTGCATATAATGAGTATTAATTTGGCAGATATTTGTGTACTCCTGTGACTGGCTACAAACACATGGACTGCAAGGAGCATCTGCCCATCATCCCTGTATTTACCCAAATGGAAAACCTTTCTTTTTAATTAGCACACATTCCTAAAAGGAACCAGAATTTTTCTTGTTTGGGAAAACATGGGGGGAGGGTAGAGCAGGCACTGATCTCTGAAATCAATGCCTGCTCCCCATGGGGGGAGCAAGCGGTGATCGCCCCTATACCACTTGCCTGCTCCCACCGAGGCTGGCCACATATTTTCCAGAAGTGAAGCTGTCCAACACCAACAACTTTTCCATTTGTGAATGAGTTTCTAGCTCCTTTGAAAGGTCTTTTACTATTCTATGGTTTTCAACAGCAATTGTAGTCACAAACCATTCATACATATAATTCCAATTCACACTTAGGAAGCTACGCCTCTTTCATGCCCTCTCCTCATTCCAAGTGGAATGAGTCGCAAAACTACTTCTGCGACTCGGGAAGGCTTTTCCGAATTGCAAAATGGGTTTGATAAACTAAGAAATGTCATTTTGCAGTCTCAGACCCTGTAACTTTTCGAATCACAGTATTTCTGACTGCAAGATCCTTTTGTACAACAGTATTGAGTAGGTAATGCTTTCTTTGCAGAACCAAGGACTGAATGGGCATAAAACTAGGCCAGGGCAAAATTTAAATGACACCAGTGTAACTCATGTAATTCACGAATTTTGATTTACACTTGTTAAGAGAAATTCCTAAAACTTTGCTGTTACGCCACTGTGTGTAATTACGCCGCCGTTACTGGAAAAATGATAGCATAAAATTGCAGGAATAATGAAAAACAAGCATTTGCAATGCAATAGGTCTCGCATTTGTGAGAGTTTAATCTATTGGCATTGTAAATGACAATGCCTTTTATTATGGGTTGTTTTTTAAAACATGAATAAAAGCCATTGTCATTTACAATGCCAATAGATTAAAATCTCACAAATGCGAGACCTATTGCATTGCAAATGCTTGTTAATAGAGTACCTACGCCTCTCCCAGTGTTACCGGAATACTGAAAGATACGTCTGATGCGTGCGTCCTTGTACTGTCAACCTGCAAGCCGGCACCGTGGGTGAACGCTCGCCACTGCCTTCCTGGACTGGCAGGTCACGAGGTCGCATCCCGACGATGCCAACTCAACCTTCCATCCTTTTAACACTGTAAATGGGCTACGATGAAAATTGTAAAGCTGCACTTTACAATGCTTAGAAACCGTTTGGGTTCGAAATGAAGTTACTGTTGTAGGAAATAACTGAAGTGCTTGCGCCTGTTTGAAAACATTCCTAGAATAGTAAATTTATGCTTGAGAACAACTGTAGTAAGATCAAAGCCTGTTTAACAGCGCATCATAATGTTGTATTTTTCTCGTTGGCCATGTACTCTACGGTGTGCTGCTGCTGCTCCTGCCTGTGAATGACTTCAGTCATTTTACTGCAAGCAGAGGGTGTTTTCTCTTAAAAAATGGCGGGCCAAAAATTATTTATGTATTTTGCAAGCTTGTTATATCTTTTTGGGATCAGCTAAATGAAGGGCATCATATGTGACAATAGGACAAGATGCTTTCAAGTGGCTGACAAGTTCTCAGTGCTAGAACAGGAAGACACCAGAAGTTGAATCCCGCCACCACATGTGACCAAATTGTGTGACACTAGACACACACCTTTAGCAATATGTTGAATTCAGCATTGAAAGCAGATTCCGGAAACGCCGTAAGACTGAGCTTTTAAGACTGTTCTTTGAGTAATATAAGACTTTGCACGAGTGAGCGAGGAACACCGGATATGAAACGTGCTTCACATTCAGTTGAACTCCTACTGCCCGATATTAACTGGACTTGCAATTCTTACTGTATAGCGCTATGAGGTAAACCTGAGTAGACTTGGAGCGCTATATAAATCTCCTAAATAAATGACTTCACTTTCCTGTGCTGCATTTCCCTCATCTTCAGAAACTGGAGAGTGCTTACATATGGCTGAATGACCAGAATTGAATACTGTCTGCACCCTAATATTGGATATTTAACATCTGAAGAAGTTACCCATGCAGGACAGATACTTCATTTGCGTTGTACATTCTATGTTGGTCTAATAAAATTAATCTCTGTCTCTATATTGTAATTAGTAGCAGGCGCCTGATTACATACATGCATGGTATGACGAGCCGGCTGTGTGGTGATGTAGTGAACGCCCTCGTGTGTTTGTACTATTTTCCCTTCTGGGTCTCTTTTGCGTTGATATAATGAGCCACCAGTTTAACTCGTAGAAGGTGTGATTGAGGCATTAGGACTCGGACATTGTTAATCAAATAGAGCTACGTAAAAAAATAATTTTTTAAAAACATGGCCGCGAGTGGTGCGCGCGCCACTGCGAGCCATATGTCTTCAATTATCGTGCCCGTGTCTAGGCATGATAATTGAAAACATATGAGCTTTGGTGCGCGTAACAGACTCCAATAGGCCATGGGTGGAGCAATGCGCCCGCCTTTGGCCTATTGCGTGGTCTGTTAAAAAAAAACACGCACGCAAAGCCCAATAGCGGAACCCAAAAGGAAAAGCACACGCACGAGCGTTTGCGATTCAATGGTCCGTTTCTAAACCCCCTACAATACGGCTCGCCTGCGCGAGCACTGCTGCGCAGTGCATCACGAGGAGCGAGCCCTAAAAAGAGAACTCGACCCACCTTTGTTCACAGCAGTTGTGCTTTTTACATTGTTTTTAGAGCAAAATGTGTCTTAGCATCAAAAATTGATGACCAGATGCATTTTGAGCTAAAACATAGCTTAATGACAGATTTTCATTTTGTGTAAGTTTCCTGAAATTTGAGGTACTCATGCAAAAGCAAACTACACAAATTTTACACACCCTTACAGAAAAATACATGGCTGGAGACAAAACCTCCTCTGGGTGGAAAAGGCTGAATTAGCACATGGACTGTATTATCTTATCACATCTGGATGCAATCCTCCCAAAGGAGCCACCTGATGGCCGGACACAAACATAAGACGTCTCTCTTCAAGAGCCAATCCCTCTAGCAATAGAACAAGGAATTAATTTAAGAGGTACTAAAGCAATGACTGTAAGATAGTGCTGAGGCTATCATATCAGATAATCTAAAGATAAAACATCGATGTAGGATTGTGGATGGTGCTGTCCTCACGAATATAGGAGGAAATGTGTCCCTAAATAGATTACGTTTGTCAATGAATAAATTAGCATAATCAAATGTAATAAACCTTCTGGAGTCAGACAGAAGTCAGAAACCATGAAGGTTTTTTTTTAGTTATTTAAGATCATTACAGAAGCTAAAATATGGTTAGTTACTTCTAGGGAATTAGCATAAAGCTCAATCAAATGCAGCCATGGAGACTCGAGGTCTCTCTAAATAATAGAAGTGTGGTGCCTATGACAGGCAAAGCAAGTCTGGTTTACCTCCAGAATGAGCCCTCTTTCATATCGAAATACACAGTAAAAAACCATTCAATCTGCATGAGGTGAGCAAAATGATACCTCGGCTCAGGAAATTAAAATTCAGAAAAGAAATGCAACAATACCAAATACAATCCCCTAAATGAATAATAATTAGTCCCCGTTTCCCCTAATGTCATCAGATGTGACAGTACAAATCTAGCTGCTTGTAAAACAATGACAAACTTATGAAATGAATGGGCTCACTGAGCTTCAGGCAGGAAAACATTGAACAGTGGCATCCGAGAAGAAAGCTTCCTCTAGAGCTTACCAAGAACAACATCTCATTCAATGGAGATGACAGAAAGGCACATGCCGTTTTATGTTATTTTGGGGCACATTTTGCTTCGTGTGGGGACAGTACGATAAAAGCAAGGTCATGATTTGGGTTTCGAAATGGAGTCAGGGCCTAGTTTTGCCAATCTAGGGAAATCACAGTTCTACAGTGTGCAAAGGTTGGTTACAATTGCAAATCATTCATGCCAGTAAGTGGTCACTATTTATTAAATATTTGCTCTAATCCTGGTCACTCCAATCATCTTGATGAGGGCAATAAAACGGACTTCATTGAATTGTATGTTAATAATACTTGTTTAGACCCCAGTCATGAGCTGACAGGTAATCTTGTTTTGGGCGCCGCCTCCTGTATTGTAATAGGTGCACTAATGGGTGAAACCTGGCGCAATTCGCTGGAGTAATAACATACGTGCTGTTTGCACACCCTGGGAGAGAATTTGGCCTAACGGTTACGATGGTCGACCTCGGAGCTGGGGAACCGTGTTCAAGTCTTAGCAGCGACGCTCAAAATGTTGTGATTCTGTGCAAATCACTTAATCTCACCGTGCCTAACATAAAATGAATGGGTCCGTCTGTAACGCAACTGGTGCTCATGTAAAGCGCTCTGATACCTTCGAGTCTCGTTTGCGCTATATAAAACTCAACAAAAAGAAAAAAGTGCTCCGGTGGCCTAGTATCATTTCCCATATTTACAAGGTGGCGCTAAGTCATTTAATGTGGCTTAACGCCACCTTGTAAATATGCTCCTTTCTGCCACAGTCATCTGTGGCAAAGGGGCGTGCAGTGGGTCTTCCACCGCAACACCCATTGCTTTTTGATACTGCCCCAGATGTAAAAGACTGAGGCAGCACCAAAAAATAACGCCAGGGAATACTTTGTCTTAGAATGGTGATACGAGGAGAAATTATTAATCTCTCCGCGGGGCATATCAACAAGGCCCGGAGTTAAAATTATCGCCTCTTTAGCATCCGTTTTCGGACGAAAAGCGGCGATAATTTTAATGCCCTATTAGCAAGGACACGCTAACGTGTGAATCCATGCTTCTTCGCCCATTTCCTTTGCGCCTCGCATCGCTAATGAGATGCGAGGTAGGCGTTCCCGTCTGAAATACTGCGAAAATCATCACTGACACAGCTTCTCCGTATTTACAAGGGTATCGCTAACCTGACTAGCGACTTAAAAATTAGCGCTAACCAGGTTTTTCGCCGGTTTCTTACACCTGCTTTTTTTCCGACTATGCCATATCTATCATGGAAGGTGGATTATTATCCTGAGTCCACCTCTCCCTATTTACAATATTTTTCCCTAACCCTGTTCCCTATCGCTGTAATTCCAGTGATATTGTCACTTATCGCCGTTATTGGCCGGATTTCGATCGCCTCAGCGATGCGCCTTGTAAATTGTGTGCTGACTAGGTGATAGAATCCGGCGATAGACGGCGTTAGGATTTGTCACGCTAAAAGCGGTCAGCGATAAATATCGCTGCCGCTTGTTGAAATGCCCCCTAGTTGTTTTGCTCTTTCTATGTGTGCTACAGAGCAAATTGTCTTGATTGTTTACCTTCCTGCACATAAACAATCGACCCTGCAATGCAGACTCCTTTGCAACATGGCGGAAGGGGACCTGCACTGGTGCTAGGCAGCTTTTTTTGCACCAGTGCTAGGGGATACACAGGGGTTCGCCGTATTTTTGTGAATAAAGTGCATCCCTGCGTTAAAAAGTCAGACAATGGCAATTTGGCGTAGAATTGCGCTCTGACATTTTTTTGTAAATATGCCCCTCTGTTTCCAGAGAGAGGCCAGGAGGTGGATGAGCACGTAGAATAAATTTCCCATTTCTTAAAAAGCAAATCCTCCATTGACAGGTTAATGAGCCAAAAGACGGGCGTGCCAGTTTACCTGTGCACACGTAAAACCAATATTTCCAGAGGGAGGACAAACATTGAGGGCCTTATTTATGAGGCCTTGCGACAGTTTTGCGCTTCCGTTGAGTCACTTTTTGTAATGCATCGGTGGCATAAAACATGCCTCGTGTGCGCCCCATTTGCAAAGTGCGTCACTTTGTAAACCCCTGCGCTACATTATACCTGCGTCAGGTATAATGTATGCAGGGTGGGCGATCCCACATAAGTAAGCCTCGTAGAAGTGACGCATTGAAATCTACAAGATTTCACTGCGCCACTTCCAGGGTGCAAATGCGTCAATATCTTACGCCTGCCTCACAGCAGACGTAAGACTGACGCAGGCCCTTTCACATGGGGCGTGCCCCATGTGAAAGGTCACATTGCTGGAGTTGCGTCACTTTTGTGACACACTCCAGCAATGTGTCACTTTGCGCCTACAGATACATCAGAAATACTGATGTATCTGTAACTCCTTGCGACAGGATGCGTCATACAGTGCCGCTCGCTGCACTGTTGCGAATGCAGAGACAAAGGAAGCCAAATCCGCCCAAATTACACTTCTACGCATCGGAGGACTATTCGCTGCTGAATCCATCTGGCGATGGGACTGCGAGTACCAGCCTGCACAGCGTTCCCATCACCGCTGCACCTGGGGCCTCTTCCCGCCCACTCCTCCTCCTGGCCTCTTTCCTATTTATAAACGCCCCACCTACACGCGCTAGCGGAACGCGCACGGGACAAAGCACGGGGCGAAGACCGGACAAAGAGCGGGCCGTTTGAGGCCGTTCGAGAACGGGCGAGCTAGGGCTAGGGCCACCGTTCTGGGCACTGGAACTCTCAATGATTCGTGATTCCGAGGCTGGGAAGATGACCTCAAGAGAAACGAGGAGCAAAACATCGATGGCTACTGGGTTGCCAAAAGGTACTTTGGAGACTTATTTTGCTAAGGCGGGATCACTCCTCATTGATGAAATCACTACACTAGAAAGGCGCATCTCGCAAGAAATCGATTGGGTTAGGAGGTCCTCTTTGGGACCCCTTATACATGCCACTACCCCAGAACCTATGCTTGGTTGCACAACAATAGAGGTTGGGGGAACAAATGTTATGCCTGATCATTCTGTCCAATGCGATCTCACCATTCCCACTACTGATTGTGACATTTCTGCCCCTGTAGATTTTAGTATTCTACCCCTCCCACCATCTAAGTCATCTTTACCTGTTATTATTGCTAAACCCAGTGCGCCTAATAGGGATGCAACCACCACAAGGGCCCGCCACACTGTTCAGTCACCACAGTGTGAGCGGGAAGGAGCTATCCCGAAAAGGAAAAGAAGGGCCCAAATCACAGGAGGGCGAATGCCCAAGATTGTAAAATATAATTCCACGTGTGAGGGCAAACAATACGGCTCGGCTAAAAAGGGACCAAGTGGATCCCCTAAACAAGGGGCACTATCTTCCAACACCCCGCCCCAGACAATCCCTAGCCCAAAAAATGATATAGCGAGGGAGGAGGGCTCTACCCTCCTGGACATTGGTACTCTTCTGAGGGAAATGCTTAACCCCCTAGAAAATCGATTAGCAAAGATGGAAACATGTCTAGTGCACCTTCACAAGGGAATTGCACAATTAGTCGAAGTTTCAAATAAAGCTAGCCAACTCTCAAGTGGTAGAATGACCCATAGCGGCGAGACCCCTCCATCCGCGCTTCTAGCGGAGGAAGGCTGCCCGCCATCCAAGTCTACACAAACACAACAGCCTACACCATCAATCCCAGAGGCTATAAATTCCCTACCTCCAACGAGTGCATTAAGCACAAGTTTGCAAGAGAAGCTAGCTGCACCCGTATTGGAGACCCGTGGCAATGTTGCAAATCACAGATCAATTAATTTGCCACCGGAGGCCATTCCATACACAGTCATCCTAACAGGTATCCCTGAATTAAATCCTTCTACTCGAGAACCAGTGGAGGCCATGAAGAACAAGGTAATCCACTGGCTCTCTGTCCATAGGCCCCTCCCGGCGGGAATCCATAGTGAGTTGCTCATGGTGAGGAGAGTCCCATGGATAGGTAACACTAGGAAATCAATCCATGGTGACTGCGTCCTGATCAATTTTAGAGACCCACTTACTGTTTCTCATGTATGCAGTTGGTCACATCATGCACAGGGGACCTCCATTCAATCACTTCCCCTATCCTTTTTCTATCCACTTCCTAGATCTGAGCAGGTAGAGGAGGGGTGGGAAACAGTACCCGGAAGGGGAGGCAATAGGGCCCTAACTGACAGAAGTGCCCACCCTCACCCCAGATTACCACGTCATGATTATCTTCCCACCTACAACAGGTTCAGCAGCCTTGATATGGTGGATTGACCAAATAAGATGGCGGGTGGGGAGGACACGGCCCAAAATAGGAATTCCATAACCAAAGCACGACAAGTAATTGACGCAGAGAAGGATAAACCTGACCAGGAATATCCAAATGGAGAGACAGGTGCTAGGACCTTTTCCTCCCGGCTCATTACAAATGATGCAACTGCTGCCCAAACGGACAGATTAGCTAACATCCTACCTGCAGGGAAGGAGCTTGGAATGGCTGCGCTCCCAAATCTAGTAACAGAGAGTACTAACTGTTCTTCTCTCAAGATTTTATCTTGGAACGTGGCGGGTTTGACCAACAAAGTGAACTGCCCGGACTGGAATTCTTTCATCCAGGACCAAGACATATGCCTGTTCCAAGAAACTTGGGCGAGGGAAGAACTCTCCCACATAGGTTTCGCCACATTTTCCGCACAAGCGAAATGGGGGGGCAGAGGGCGCCCGTCGGGAGGCCTGGCAATCTGGGTGGCTAATGACCTGGGATGTAGGGCTGCCGTCCTCCCACTAGAAATAGAGGACATTCTAGCTGTACTGTTGGAGTGGCCAAACACAAACAGCCTTCTGTTGATTAATGTATATTCCAGGCCAATTAACATTTCACAGGAGTCGCGAACGATCGAGGAACTGGCACATGCCCTAGACGAAATTCCCCAGGGGATCCCCCTCTTAATCGGGGTAGATATAAACTGTCATTTTGAGCCCCTCCCGGGTTTACTGGAGGGCTTGGCCCAGGAAGAGGACCTGATGTGGTCCGTGCCTCCCTCACAAGCCCCGGTCCCAAGAGCCTGGACACCTCTGGCTCTGCAAATTACATCCCTAACCCTGAAATATGGTCTCCGGGCCTGTAATGGAAGGATAAAATCGGACATCCCCCCAAGATGCACCTACAACAGAGAGGGTAGGGAGTCAAGACTTGACTACATTCTTGTCCCATTAGCCTTGTGGCCGCATATTAAAGACTTCCGGGTGATATCTAGGGAAGATAGCGACCATAACGCATTGGAACTGGAATACGACCTTCCTGGTCTTGACCCCAAAGCAAAACAGAGGGTGACATCTGAAGCGGGGCTAGGCCTCACGAATAACAGACGCAGAGTGAAATGGGAGAAATTAGTTTCTCACGCAGAGAAGATACCCAAGCTGTATGATCGGGTAATTCCCACATTCGAAAAGGTACAGGCACTCATGGTGCATGGCATAACCCAGAGTGTACATAAACAACTTGGGCAGCTCCACAAAGATCTTACCAAATCGGCGTCCGAAATCCTCACTAGTATACCAAAAAGGACAAACGGGCGAGCCGCCGGTCCCACCTGGTACAATACGGCATGTCGTAAGGCAAAAACAGATTTACTGACATCCATCAAGGTGGGCAAGGGAAGTGTGGAAATTAGGGCTATGAGAACTGCTTATAAGTCCCTAATCACTAATGCCAAAAGCGAATGGGAACACCAAAAATGGGAAACACTCACCATCTCACTTGCACGGGGGGACTCACGCAAATTTTGGCGTTGCGTGAATACAGGCTCCGAGGAGCTGGCTCCAGCAATGGAGCCTAATATCTCAGCTAGGGTATGGTCAGACCATTTCCAGTCTTTATATAAATCTCCAGAGGGGGAAACATCTATTCCTACTCAGATGCCCAATAATATTTTAGAAGCGGCCCGATTTACAACAAAGGAGGTTCGAGCAGCTATTGTCGGGCTGGCATCAGGCAAGGCACCAGGCCTCGATGGCCTGCCGGGTGATCTTTTCAAGCAGGAGCCGGACGTTTGGGCACCCTATTTAACACTTTTAGTCAATTCCGTTCTGGGGGGTATGGAGGTGCCTGATACTTGGCTGGGCGCAGAGATCGTCCCTATATACAAAAAGGGTTCGCCTCTGCTCCCGGCCAACTATAGACCCATCAGCCTTATCGACGTTTCACAAAAAATATTCGGTAGACTGATGCTTAATCGCCTCCAGGACTGGATTGACGAATGCAAAATCATGAGTCCCTACCAAGCAGGATTTAGGAAAGGTGTCTCAACTACCGACCAGATTTTTCGCCTGAATCTCCTATACTGGAAGTCTGTCTTAATCGAGGGCGGCAGTTTGTACACGGTGTTCGTGGACCTGCGAGCGGCCTTCGATTTAGTGCCCAGGGACAAATTATGGGCCGTCCTGACGGACTTAGGGGCTCCCGCTGACATTATGACGATTCTGAAGAAATTACATCAGGGAAATTTTGCAAGGGTAAGGTGTGGCAGAGGAGGAAATCTCTCGGATGGCTTCCCAGTTGACAGGGGGGTCAGACAGGGATGTGTGCTCGCACCAACCCTTTTCTGCCTCTTTGTCAATGGGGTTATTAGCCATCTCAATGGGCTAAGTAACATCGACGCCCCCAGGTTGGCTGGTTGCAGGGTCCCAGCCATCATGTTTGCAGATGACACCCTGCTGCTTTCCAAATCCCCCATGGGCATACAAAGGGTGCTGGACGGATTCACGGATTTCTGCATGACCCGCAGGTTGGAGATCAATGCCTCAAAAACCAAGTATATGATCTTCAACCCGCCCTCCCTAACTCGTCCGAGCCCCTTGATAGGGGCCTCTAGACTAGAGAGGGTATATACGTTCGAGTACCTGGGGGTTACAATCAACCAGTTTATGACTTGGGACTCGCACCAAACAAAGGTAAATTTGAAATTGACCCAAATGACGGGCGGTATCTGTAGGATGACAAAAGGACTGACCTATAAACCCCTTGGTCCACGCCTACATATCTACAAAACCCAGGCTAGGGCGGCTGTGTTATATGGGGGTGAAATTTGGGGGCACACAGCTACCCAGAAACTACAGGTCACGGAGAATAACTTCCTAAGGCACTTGACAGACTTACCATCTAGCACTCCATTACTACCATTAAGACTAGATCTGGGCTTAAGACCTATTACAGAGGAGCTTGGACTTAAACCTATAACTTTCTGGCGCAAAATCTGGAGTACACCAGAGCTTCTTAATTACAGAACGGAGCTCCAAGAGATTCTGCGCCTTGTAAAAGTCACCCAAGTTCCATGGTTAAGGTATGTGAAACAAACTTGTGAGGCACTAGGAAGACTAGATCTGTGGTTAGATCCAACAAATGCATGTTGTAGGACCTCACGCAAATCTATCTCCAAGGCCTACTATGAGCACAACCTACGCGCCTCAATTAAGAACGTTCGGGCTGGGTCCTTATCTGATCATTTCCTGGGCTTCAAAGACTCATACCATCTGGAGCTTGCCTTTGATGATATTGGCCCAACATTAACAAGGAAACTTTATATGCAATGGCGCTACAGCACTCTCCCCCTCCGGGCATATATGGACCATTGGTCACACTCACAGCCCGCAGTACAATGCCCAGCCTGTGCCCATTTGTGTGAGACTGATTTGCATGTTATACTCTTTTGCCCTGCATACCAAAGAGCTAGGAAATACTGGCTCGTCCCACTGCTTAATAATCTGGGCTTTAGACAGCAACTTCCAGCATTTAGAATTTTAAAAACAGATTTATCGGTTCCCAAAGTATTTGCAGTTGCAAAATTTTTAACAGCAATGTGGTTCAGTCGTAATCGCTGCATAAAATCAATTATTGGTCACTGAACATTTGTTTTTGTTTGTATTATATTTCCTTCTGTACATTTGTTCTATTCTTTTATGGTCCCAGTGACCGAAATAAAGCTGATAAATGAAATGAAATATGACGCATCCATCATGTCGCAAGGAGGGCTCATTGAGAAGTGACGCATCACTGCTTTCACGCAGCGATGCGTCACTCCTCGTAAATGAGGCTCTGAATGAGCACAGAGCACGCACACTGATATCTTATTGACAAGCTGGGGAGCCAGACAATAGGAGTCCTTAGAAAACAGCTCTCCTGGAAGAACCGAAGAATGGAGCAGGCATGTTGTTAGGAATGGTGCGGGAGCAGCTGGCACTGCCGCAGGACATGCTGAGCTAACGCAGCTGGGCAGCGTGCGGCCCGTGTCCTCCCACAACCTTTCACCACCTCGCTCCATTTACTTCTTCTGCAAAATAAATATTCAGATAAAACCTCACGTCTCCCCAGTGTGGAAATTGCTTCCTAATACAATTTGGAGAGTGTCGGTGCTGCCGTAATAGCCTGAGCGGAAGGGGTGGGGTTATCACGGAATGTGCGGAGGGGTTTGCACACAGATGCCATCCGTAAATGATCTGGTCAATAATGCAAGGGGCGCACAGGGGCGTAGGAGACACTAAAATTCTGGGGGGGACAGGGACAACCTTGTGCACTTTCCAGTGACCCTATACAAATCACCGCCCATTAAACAAACACAATTGCATACTTTCGAAGTGAAATATTGAGAAAAGCAGGCATGTAGTTACAGTTTGCATGTATGCTTTATTGTTATTTACATTCATATAGTAATGAGACCAAATGTTTAAAAAAAACATATATATGAATCTTGCATCTTAATGCGCAAAGCAAACAAAGGCCGCTGACTTAGGGTGGGGGTGTCGTGTTTGCAAGTGCATTATGGTTTGAAAAGTACCTGCTGCTGCATTCCTGGTCTTCAGCAATTTTCAGGCAACAATAAAAATGTGAAGTTAACTTTGGTGATTAATGTTCTTTTTTTGAGAGAGATCGAAGGCTTGTCTAGTGAAAGTTTTAATTCAAAAGGTCAGTGAGTTACTGCTTTTGTCTGAGATATTCTTTTGGTATTTGAAGTTTATAAGTTAAAATCCTAACATTGAACAGTGAGCTATTAACCGTCATCAAAGAGCTGCATAAAAACTTCAATGTATAGATTAGAACGTTATGATTTTTCCCCAGTCTTTCCCTATCCTAATGTTGGAAAATGGGTTCATTAGGATAGAAATCAATTCTGATGATTGAAGAGAACCTCCCAACCATGGTGTTATGTTTTACATTCTGAGTTTGTGTTTCTCTAGTGTTGCAAAGCCGCCCTAGGCACTTTTTGCTGACTGGTACTGGTGGTAATTGACTGACTGACCCTGGCCTCTGCCTAAACAGCCAGTGCTATTCTGAAAGAGGCACTTAAAAATACAGTGAAAACACCTACATACACTAGGGTGCACTATGGGTTAGGGTACCCCTATGATTGGCATGACCTCTCCTATAAGGCCCTAGTACATAATAGGGCAGGGGGATGAGAACTTCTTTTAAGTCCCTGGAATATAATAGGGCATGGCAGTTTAGAGGCCAGCAGCCCTTTCTGCGCTTGCATGTGTGCACTGCTGAAGCCTGAGGTCAGTTTAAAAGTAGCCCTGTGTTATAGGGCTGCTTTTAAAATGCAAATTGTGCCCAAACTCGACTTTTGGGTTTTGGGATCTTACAAATTGATCAATTACAATGTTGGGGCAAAATTAAGTGGAAAAATGTTTTCCACTTAACTATGGCTGTATCATATTTGCCACATAATACATCATCTGCGGCGCCGGGAGACCCCATTGTGGGTAGCTGTGCGCCTTAGAAATTAATATAATAATAATAATAATAATAATAATAATAATAATCTAACGATTTCCTCCAAAACAATTTTGTAGCTCCAACGGATCCCAAATTACTAACAGAAATGTGACTTGTGTTGCTGTGAAGTTTAGGGCCCTTTGCAAAGGTTAGTAAAGAAAACAATTCCTAAGAAAACAATTGGTCCCAGACACTCCTAATGACACTCAAATTAATACCTGTAGGAGAGTGTAGTATGAAATCAATTCATACAACCGTATGTATAATGTAAAGGCACATTCAACAGGGAAATCTCATATATAAGAGGCCAACCAAAGTCAATTAAATTGCAAACATCAATTTATTTCCCGCTGAATCATATTCATAAAATGCAAACTTATGGGCTGACTACGATGGCAGGCGGACTTCAGTACCACCGCCATCGAATCGGGGAATGGGACCGCTGGCCTTCAAGGTGGAGACCCCGCGATAGGCATTACAATGCGACTGCCACTACGGTGTTCGCAGTACCTATCTTTTACATTGCAGCAGGTGCTGCTGGCTGCATCATCCGCCGCAAAGTAAAAAAAAAAGGAACATGTTAAGTATATATCGGTGCCTGCCACATGGTGCAGTGATATGTTGTGGGGCATCATAGATGCCTCCCAGGACCCATGTCTGGGGGCCAGGGGTAAAGGGGCCTGCTACGGGCCCCCAATGTCCCTTTCGCCAGCATTTCCATGACAGGTGAACCGCCATTGATAAGCTGGCGGGTAAGGGACATCGTAATCCCTGCTGCGGTGCATGGTAGGCACCACCAGCATTGTAGGAACCACGAGCCCCTCCACCACACCGGGGGGTCAAGAAGCCCGTCAGGTGCGTGGTGGTTGGCCTTTCCGACCGCCAGGTAACCACCCGCCATTGTAATATGGCGGGCTGTGATGCAGTCACCAATGGCAGTGGGACCGCCACCGTCGGGGGAACGTGGCGGTCCCACTGCCATTATAATCACCCCCTAAGTTTGGTGTGCATGCAAATCCTACATTGCCAACCCCTGGCAAGTTGCACTGCTAGTGCTGGAAAAAGGCCAATGGAGGTACCAATGGGTGAGGTGGACTGGCCTCAAGGGTCTTGTGACCTTACTGACAGATTCACTGTCGATCTAGGATGTGCTTCTTCATATGCCTGCCCGTAAGACTGGAAGTGAACTGCAGTATGGATTGTGGTGGACAGGTCCACCTGCGGGTGCTAAGACACCTGGGTTTCTAAGGTCTATCGGGCCTTCTAAGGTGTAGCATCAGAATAAGCTCTGTCAGGAGTGTGGTATGGTGAACTGGTCATGAAGGTCTGAACATGGTTCTCCAGTTCCAAATTCAGCAGCTCTGGCCAGAGTGCCACATTCTCTCCCACACTGAACACCATACTGCCCCACTGAGAGAAACTTGCACTGCCTTCAGCACAACTCAATTGTGCTGCGATTAAATTCAAATTATGCACTAGACAACAGTAAAATGCTGCCTGAAAAAAATGAATAACACCCTGGAAAAAGCAAACACTCATAGGGAATGCAAGAATAAGCAAAGCATGTGAACTGTAATCAGAAAAAAACATGGTTACCTTAACGGTTTTAAACTCATTTTTCAGAAATCAGTAAGTGATTTTGCCTGAAAAGTTCAAGACATGGCTACAGGACCAGGAAGGGACCCCTTTCAATGTCCATTGCTTATATCCTTTCAAAATGTATGCAGTTTGGTTTAAAAAAGACCACATCCCCAAACACAGAGCCGCTTTTTATAAGCTAAAATAATTAAAAAGTTGAAAACGATCATATTAAACGTTTCCACACTACCCATCAACCAGGTATTGCAGTCCCTTTAGGAATGGCGCACTTACCCACCCTGGGAAAACAATGTTGTTAAAAGAAAGAAGATAAAAAGAAAGTAGCGCTTTCACTGGCAAACTCTGTAAAGTGGCGCTAATGTGTGTGGGTGTAAATAACAGTCTGGCCTGTCTGCTGTCCACTCTGTATTGCTTTATTTGGGTATTTAACTATTTTTTCTCTCCATTCCGAGGTTTTTCTTTTCAATAGAAAACGGTCAGAAAATGAGGACATTTACAGTCAAAGTGTTCAGCCTTTTTGGGATCAATTTCTCAGGGGAACAAATAAAGAAAAGGAGAGGCAAGAGAGAGTACCTTAAGAGCTGCCTCTTGAAATCAGCACGTAAGCAGGAGCGAGACAGAGACAGAAAGAGATGGAGGAATAAAGAGCGGAGGGCAGCCGCCAGAGGCAGATCAGGAGTAGTGGACACGGTCCTTGCCATGAAGGAAAAGAGACAGCGTTTATTTTTTCTCCGTTCTCTGCCCTTCCCAGAACTGCTGAGCCTTCCTGCAGCATAACAAAAGGCAGAGGGCGGGTGGCCTCTGACTCCAGGCAGGTCAAGTGCAGGGCCATTAGGGAGCGCTTTCGCGTGCTAATGGCCCTGCGATAACAGAAGGGAGAGGGGAAATTCCTTTGTCCCCACGTCCCCCCCACCCTTGTCCCCCGTGTCCCCCCCACTCCAAAATCTGGGGGGATATATCCCCCGCGTCCCCCACACTTCCTACGCCCATGGGGGCGCACATTGCTTCCTCGACGCAGAGGGGCGCAGGGTTCCACTGGTGGTGCAGTGTAGTAGTGTGCAGCCCTCTGCAGCCTGTGTGTGCCTCGGGGACCTCTGATGTGTGTGCACTTCAACAGAGTCTGTCTGTTCCCCTTTATCGTCGATGTTTGTCGGGGCGCTTTTCATGACCGATGTCAGCGTTTAAAACAGTCCATTTGCTCTCCGCCTTTATCACTGCTACAGACTTTCAACGTGTCTTGCGTGGTCTGTGGGACTGTGGAGATGCCCTTATGATCATGGCTATTGGAATTATGCGGCCAGAGAATACTAAAGTATGCAGCAACATTCACTAAACGTTCATTTATGTAGAAAAAAAAGACTTAATATTCGTCTGAAAGCAATTTATGTGGCATATTCTGTGACATTAATATCTAGCTATTTGACAATTTCACATCCATTGATTGTATTAGCTAATGCTAAAATTACCACTAGTGCGTTGCGATGCAAGAGCATGCATGTGTCATTGCGGCAAGAGCACCTTTCTTCAAATCAGGTTCTATTTAGCGCTTCCAAGATGGCCACCAATATATACGCATGCACCCAGATGCATGTGTGAGTATGAAGTCTTACAATGGGGGCCACTGATGTGTTCGTGTGTGTCGTGATGCAGGAGTGCACATGTGTCTTGATGGTCCTGTGGCCATCTCTGCAGTTGTAGGCTTCACCGGAGAAAGCGCACATGCACTGTCGGCGAAACCTATTGTTAACAAAAAAAAAATGCTTAAAAACAGGCTTAGAGCCCGCCCATTACTTATCATTGATTGGCTTCCACATCACTCTTGTTTCTTTACTTCTGATTGGTCAGCACCTTCTGCTCCTTCCTGCTTCCTCCTGGGGCTTCAGTGTTGTCTCTGACATGGTCAGTGCTTAATTTGAGCTGGTGGTTTCTGGTGCTTGGCACCGGCACTTAATTGCTAGCACCTGCACTCATGACAGCTGCCACACGATGGCACTGTCTGTGTAATTTGAGGATGAGCAGAAAAACTGTTGTTTGTTAATTTAATATACATTAAGAACAACTAATATCTGCCACTCAAGCCCTTCTTAAAGTTTTGGCGGCCTTGAACAGACTGAACTGTCACACTTGTAGCAATGTGATGGTTAGTAGTTGTGTAAGTACAGTGGCAATGTGTGGCGCACACTGCTGAGGCCTCCTGACGAGGGCCCTGGCACTTATTGTTTTACAAATTAAGCACTGGACCAAGTACAGCTTCCTGTCTCTGGCAAGCATCCTTCCGCATGCCGCAGGCTTTGCCAGTCCTTTTTATAAGATTTTTGACATGCACCCTGGAACAGCGCACATCGTTGCAATCTATCTCCCTCCCCCGCCCCTCCTCTGCGTTGTTGTCTCGCCAGCCCTCCTCTTGCTGTCAGTTGTGTTACTGCTCTCTTCCTCCTGCCCCAAACCTTATTCATGTTGCTCTCTCCCCTGCCCTCTTCCCACCGTTTTTGTTAGTGCTCCCTCCCTCCACCCCCGCACTTAACTCGTGTTGCTTTCTGCTGCCCTCCTCCAGCTGTCCATTGCTACTGCTCCCTTCCCCTATGACGCAGTCAACACTGGCCACGTCATAGCACTTTTTTCTTTACTTTAAGCCATGTTGGACTGAATCTAGCGCCGCTGTGCAATATGTATAAAAACATTGACAAAGCCAACAGATCCCGCATAGGAAAAACCTGTTGGGGCTGCCAATGCTTGTTACTTTACAGTTCAACATGGTTAATGGCTATGTTATAGCAGTAAATTACAAGCAAAAATCTAAAAAAGAAAGAATGCAGGAGCACAAAAAAAGGGGGCTAGAATGCAGTCAATGAGCAAACAGAGTGGAACACAGTTTGAAGGCACGTTGATTAGGTCAGCTACTTACCTGTAGAGTTAAGGACCAATAGTCATTTCGAACTGAACGTACTCCTGTGGTCTGGTGGCAGCTTGTATCTACGGTGTCTTTCAGGCTCAGAGTTTGTGTATAAACAGTCTGCTAAATAATGTGTGACGTCTCAGTTCTTTTGTTTGTGTGACAGGAGTCCAGTCTGACAGTCCCATGGATGCTCACATCTGTGAGGTATAAGCATGGTCACTGTCTAGAAAGAGGGGCTTAAGACTGGTGGGAACAAGTTTGTGGGAATCCAGAAGGGATTTTAGGATAGAAGTTGTTATATTGTCACTATTAAATACCGGGAAGTGTATCATATTGTGTACAAGCCGGCAGATGCTGAGAGGTAGCCATCAAAGGTCCATCTGTTAGCAACCATTGGCCTCAGATTGATGTTGAGAGAATATGAATGGTAGCTGTATGACCTTGTAGAGCTACCTAGTTATGTTATGTTCATTTTATTTATATAGCGCATTAATGCCCTGAGGCGTCTAAGCGCTGTTTGTTTCAGCTAATGTAAATAAAAACTGCCAGAAGAGTTACCCTGATTTAAACAACCAGATCTTTACAGCCTTTCTGAAATATAGAAGACTTGGTTCATTCTTTATCCCCAGAGGGAGTGTATTCCATATTTTAGTTGCTTGCAGCACAATGCTCCTCCCGCCCCATCGTGTTTTTTTAAAACTGGGCTGAATCAACGGGTTTGCAGTAGCTGATCGAAGTTTCCTTGCCGGAACATACTGCTTGAAACTGTGATTCAGAAAGGCGGGGCCCAGATTATGGATTGCTTGGTAGGTTAGGCAGAGTAGCTTAAAAGGTAATCTTTATTTAATTGGGAGCGAGTGTAGGTCTTTCAGATTTTGAGTCACTGATTAAAATTTGGGGATTTTCAATAGGAGTCTTGCCGTGGCATTTTGTAAAACCTGAAGCTTATTTAGATTATTTTTCGGAGTAGTCAGAAGCAAACTATTGCAGTTGATAAAACTGGATTCTTATTTTACCATATTTTACCATCCATAAGAATTCTCAGGCCGACTGGACCATTTTATCTGCTAAATAGTGTGAAGGGAAGAAAATCCAATTTCTCAATATAACCAATCGAACTTCAATTTATACTCCAAAAATAAATAACTCCAAATTTCAAGTTTTGGGATTTATTACAAAGCCAAAAATAATTGCACATACAAGCACCTCATCATGAGGTTAAGGAAATATATGGGCACTAATACAAAGAATACCCTCCGCAGGAGTCTCATCCGACTCAGAATAAGAAGAATAGTTAGCTCCAGAAGCATTAGGCAACCAATAACTGCTCCAATCTCTATGTTAGAAGTCATTAACCTAAAAAGAAAAGCAATTAGTCTATCCCTACACTATCTCTAAGATGACATCCCTACTTAGCATTATTTCCCCAGGCAAGAGAGTAAAAGGTGTCAGTAGTGAAGACTTCCTTAGAAGTGCACTCACTTTGCTTAAATCAGTTGCCGAAGCTACAGAGCTCGTTCTAATATGCTCCTTCTAGCTTCCCATCTAATCCTCAACTGCCCAACCCTCGGGGCACTGTCCCTAATTCAAAATCAGAAAATAGTAGAACACACCCTCGTCACACCTCTTCAGCCAGGTCTTCCTTCTGTATTTTTCCACCGAAACTCGTACTTCATCCAAAGACGGTTGGATTGACCTTGGGTCCCAGGCACCTTCTCCACTGAAAGTATCATATCTGCATTCCAGTGTACTCCCATAGTTGCTTCTCCTGCCATCCTAACTCCTAAAACAAAGGGTTAGTCTTTCTAACGAGCTAGGTGTCCTTGCACCTGCAACAAAAGCATGGAAACAAGAAACTTTCCACTCTCTGAGATCTGCTGACTTTTCTAAAACCCAGAGCCTTTCCAAGGAAAACAATTTTCGAGCTACAATATTCAGCTAACATAAAACCGATAGGCCTTTCTCTGAAACGTATATGCGATCAGGGCTTTACACACTTAAGCACATAATTCCAAAATCACATTACAAGCATTGATTACATTATACTTCATACATGAATAAGCAAAAACATACGTGCAGACTTTAATATGGTGCACGTTTAAACCCAATACATCACATTGTACGTGAACTAATTCATTATGCATCATCTAAAATACATTTTCAATTAAACACTACATTGATCTTCTCAATTGACGTGATTATATTTCTATTTGCAGTGTTATATGCTACTTTTAGTACTACATTTCTAAACCACACGTTAATATTTTCCCTCTAAATATATGGGTGCGGACTACCGGTGATTATGATGCACCCCTACAATTTCAGAACAACATGGCGCTCTATCACAGTAATCTATTTTTGATAGAATTAATGCTGTGACTAGGGTTTTTTGCAGGTTAGCCGGTATGAAAGGCAGGACCTTTTTAATTATTCGGAGAGTGTTGAATGTGGAGGAGGTGAGTGTATTTACTTGATGTGTAAAATTAAGTTTTTTATCGATAATTACTCCTAGTTTTTGTGCTTTATCCACTGGGGTGGGGATTTGGCCCATAGTAGTTGGCCATACCTCAGAGCCCCAGAAATGTAGTTCAGGGCCAAACAATAGTACCTCAGTGTTTTCTGAGGTTAATTTAAGGCAATTTTTATCCATCCAATTTTGGACAGCTCTCATGCAGTTTAGAAATCTGTTTCCAGTGCAACCAATGTTTTTTCTCCATGGAGACACCAATTTGGGTGTCATCAGCATAGGACGTAATCGAGAAGCCAAACTTTCTTATCAGGGCTGCTAATGGAAAAACATAAATGTTAAAAAGAGTAGGGCTAAGAGACGAACCCTGTGGGACTCCACAAGGCAGGGAGAACGAATGAGAGGAGAAGTTCTCTAACGTCACAACTTGTTCCCGATCTGCTAGGTAGGATTTCAGCAAATTCCATGCATGACCTGTGATTCCAGATGTCGTTAGGCAGTTTAGAAGTAGTGTGTGGTTGACAGTGTCAAACGCCGCCGAGAGATCAAGTAGGATCAGGGTTGCCCCCTTTCCTAGATCTAGTCCCTGCCTGATTTATTCCGTTGCCTTGAGCAGTGCTGTCTCCATGCTGTGGCCGGATCGGAAACCAAACTGTGTGCTGTCCCACAGTTTATTTGTTGCAATAAAAGAGACCAGTTGTTAGTTCAAACATGCACATCTGAATCCTCGGCACACGTACACAAGTGTATATATGAGATTTCATAAACGTAAGTCCTTTTGAAAAATATCCCATTAGAGTCCATAGAAGAATTGCTTCTTCTTTTGTTTATTCATATCTCGTTGAAAAGCAACCAGCCAAAACAACCAGCCAACACGTGTTTCGTCAAGGAGGATACTCCCACGACTTCAGGGCCCAAGGCCGGTAAGACTTTCAACCCGGCTGGAGAGTAGTGTGCGCGGTTATCAATATTCGGCGTGTTTCATGTATACAGACCTATGTATTCTTGGTAGAAGCAACTGTGTATTCGAGATGCCGGTGATAATTCCAACCCGGCAGGTCTGAAACTGCCAGGTGAGTGAGTTCGCAGAGACTGTATAGATTCTTAGTGTGTGTTTCTTGGATATTGGAAGCCACGAGTAAAGACACGGGTGTGTGTCCAGCAGTTAACCATTAGCGGAGTGCAGCACAGCGTTTTCCCGTGGCTTGCATCTGTTCTGTTCAGGTGTCAAACATTTTACTGCTATTTTGTCTGGTAATGGTAGGCGGGAGATTGGTCGATAGTTGCACGGTTCTTTATGATTAGGGCTCCCGGTTTTATGGTATTTATTTTTTTGCCATTTCCGTCTGTATTTATCCTTATTTATTTTTTGGGCATTTTTTCTGTATTTATCCACATTTATTTTTGCCACAAGCAAAAGACGACGCTACAGCTAGTATTTTTCCACATTTATTTAAATTGACAATTTTATTTGTTTTCTAGTACAATATAGTCTATATTGTACTAGAAAACAAATAAAAAATGTAGTACAAAAAAATGATAGATCTTGGATGGCTAATTAGTGGGCTGTGCTGCTTTGTCGTTCTCGCTGTCCTTCCTGCTTGACTATGTATCCCTTACTCCTAAAGGCGACGCAACAGCTCCAAAAGATTGTGCTTCAAATCAGATGGAATTTCTTGCTGTGCGAGATAGCAAAGCTGACAAGCCGCACCAGAGTACTTCACAGGTCTTTAAAAAGACCATTCACATGTTAACGAGGCTTTGTTGTTTATTTCACCCCTTTTTACCAGACTGCGGGCAGTGTCTACCCCCTGTGAGAGTTGCCTTTTGCACGGGACACGGGTGGGAGCTACGTGCCCATATTTTTTTTTTATTTAAACAGAAACAGTTGCGGTGCTGTTGGCAAAAGAAAAGAAACACAGCCCTCAGATGCCTGGTCTGAAAGGAAACGGGATGGGTGCCGTGAACCTGGAGGACAGCAATCTAAACAACGACCCTCGTCAGGAAGCCTGACACCTGTAGAAAATGTAAATGTGGCAAATGGCAAATGATGAAATGGAAAGGCGGCGTGGGAGCCATTTAGGCTTTAATTGACAGAGTGACATGAATTTTCTTCGAGCGCAGCTAGGAGCGCAAGTGTTGGAAGCATACTACCTCCCTGCAAGTGTGGGAAGCTTCTACTACAGCAGGCATCCCAAGTCCATTAGCCACACTTTGCTTCAGTCTGTCTGTGTCCCTTTGTTTCTACCCGGTGCCCTGCTCTCCAAAGTCCTCGCCAGCACGAGACACCGTGACCCACGAGTCACTGAACACAGGGCACCCCCACTCCGCGCTGCCAGCACGGAAGCCGTCCTGTTTATCATTCATTCAACTCTCCCAGTCTCGCTCCGTGCCGGGTGCCTTCCTTCATCCAGCACAGTCTGCCACGGGTACAAGCGCCTTATCTTCCATTCCAAGTGCCCCGTCGGTAGCAAAATACCCGACGGCAGTGTGGCCAAATTTGCTAGTATTTTGCTGTTTATAAATATAAATACAGACAAAGGAAATATAGATTTCCGTCTGTATTTATATGTATAAATCCGTAAAAACGGAAAACCGGGAGCATTATTTATGATCAAGAGAAGCATTTTTCAGACGAGGGATCACAATCACTTTTTTCCAGATCATAGTTTGAAAAATATGCGTGAATCTGGCTGCAGTGATAAATGCTACTAGTTTTATTATGTTTGGCGGGCATGGGTCCTCTGGTGATCCCGATGTGGTGGTGTTTAGTAGTTTTATAATATACTCTCTTGATGGAGGGCTAAATTCATTCAAAGGTTTAATTGTATTAGGCTGGTGATCGTTCTCTGTTCCTGATGTTGGCATCATACATGGTTGATCAACTGCGAAATTTTTATAAATTGTGTCAACTTTTTCTAAAAAGAAATCTCCTAGCGCATTACAAAAGGGCTGATTGGCATTCATGGATTTGGTATTGTGATTGGTTGTTAGCACAGTCACTGTGCGAAAGAGTTTTTTATTTGAGTTTTTTATGCCCTCGATCTTATTTGTGAAATATGCTACTTTGGCTTTCACTATATTGTTTTTATATACTGCTATTTGTTGTTTATATTTTTCTTTTTCCTCCTCCTATATGAGCATCTCCATTTTCTTTCCTGTTTCCTGCAGTTTTGCTTACATTTCCTGAGCTCTAGGGAAAACAGCGGCGCGCACGCTTCGTGCGTCCGCTGCACGCTTGGTCTTCCATCTATTTTATCAGTCCTCCCCCGGAAATGGTGTCCTCCCCCGGAAGTAGTGCCCAACTAAAATGCTAACTTTCTCACAGAGTCAGCCAGAAAGTCCAGGAAGTACTCTGCACTCTCTCCATGCAACCGGGAGCCCCCGTGACGGACCGGAGAGTCAGAGACCTCTGGTTAGGTAAGAGAATGGTATGATTAAAATTGGATTAAAACAGTGTTTGTGCCAAAAATAGTTTAAAAATATCAGAAGGAGCGAGAATCGTCTACTTACAATCGCGCCATCTTGGAAAGGTGGTTATCTGGTGAAAGGGTTACCCATGATAAGCCTTGGTGAGGAGTATGGTTCAGAGGTAAGAGTGATTTGTCTGTTACACACATCATTCTAGTTATATGTTTGTATCCATATAGGTGTTAAGAATCGTGGCTGCTATCTTTGGACCGTAGCTTGGCCATGTGGGGCTTTGATGCGGGAAGCGTTCTTGCTCCTTAGAATGTAGTTCTCAGTGGTGTTATGTGGCCAAGTAGTGCAAGGAATATGGGTCAATGAATTCTTGGTCTGACTGTTGAATATGAATGTATAATTAGATAGCCATTTGTTCACATTCTGTATATATTTACACATTTTGCACAGCTGTTAGTGGTATCATATCATCAACGGAATGTTTGTAGTTAAAATCTCTGTACGTGATCCTCCAAATACAATGTAATAAACATAAATCAATTGTATTTGTTCTAGAAAATATCTTACATATATTTTGTTTGGTTATAACATAACTGCAGGAGTCTTTCCGTAAACATGTTTTTATATTTTGAACATTCTGTAAAATAGTTTCCAAATATATATTCGTCCATGCGCAGAAAGTTGTGGGTGTTTATAGTAGGTTCAGGGATGTGGAATTCCTACAGCCCAACACCCAGAACATATTGTTTGGGGTCAAGGGCAAAACGTGTTCATGTGTATTTTGTCCTTGGGACAAGTAGGCCCAACCCACTGCAGTACAAACTCTTTGGCTGCCAGTTTGCAGTACCACATTATGAATCAGGGAAGGGCACTGTCTGCAGTTAAGGTAATATTTTTTGCACAAATGTTAATACTGTTCAAACTTGTATCCATGGTGAATTAATTGAAAGCCTTTATTATTAGGGTGAGCACTCTAAGTAAATGTTGTAAGCTCCGACTGCACTACTGACAGTGGCTCAACTATAAACATGTGTACACACGTTTACAACGTTTAGCAATATGAGGCTATGTATAATGCTCCCAGAATGCTCTCTGATTTGATGCAAATATTTGCAGAAGCTTGAAAGCAAGACTGAGTATTATTTGCTTTCAAAATAAAATGTTCATAAAAAAATTAAAGCAGGAAAAAAACATTTTGCTAAACTACTGTAAAATTTCATGTACCATTTCTCTGCAGGTTCATTCAGTAACATGTGTAGATGCATTCTAGTATTTCCCAAAAATATTCATAATGGAAAATCAGTGTAACCAGTTTCAATAAGATTATGGGAAACAAAAAGAAACCAGCATCGCAAAGCCAGTAGGTCTGAAATTGGTGGTCAGCTTTTTAGTTTTGTCAATGTGTGACTTGTTTTGGCATGGTTTTTGTAAAACCTTATTGGTGTAGGAGCTGCAGGGCCCTCACCATTCTAACAAACATTTGCAAAAGCTTAAATATTTTTTTTGGTCTCAAAAAGTACACACTGCCACAGTAGTTACTGGAACTGAACAAAACTACTTTATGTGCAGATACGCTCCTTGTGAAAGAGCAGAATGCGGTCACTCACAGTGAAGCCAGCCGATACACAGAGAGAGAGACAGAATTTTAATAAACACAAAAGATCACTGTCAACGCCAGACCAAATTAGGGGCCCAATTGTTAAAGAAAGTCTAAAAAGTGCACCCATGGTATATGTCCTTGCATTAAGTGCAGCTATACAGCTTTTGTGAATTCCCAAGAAGTTACAGAAGTAGGACAAGAAATAGTACTCCTAGAAAATATTTGTGAACTGCATTTTAGCATGAGCAAATTTGCATGTGTAGATTTGCTCATGCGAAAATCGAAGTGTTTGCAAGTTCACTTTCCCTCCAACCACTTTTTTCCCAACTCTGGAAGAAGGTTTACGTCTGCCATTGTCAGGAGTAAATTTCCAACATTTCTCAGTATGAGAAAAGATTAGAGAAGAGTTGTTGAAAACCCTTAAAACATGCAAGTTAGTTGGTTTGCACAGCCCCAGTATGTAGATCTGCAGAAACGTGGCAACATAAGGGGATTGCAAGTATTCAAACACTACTATGGTATGAGCCCTGGCATAATCAGAGAGGCTATATCAGAGCTCTTATATAATGAGACTGCTGCCATAATTTGTCGCTGCACTACATGGCACTAAAGGGGCAAGTGGATTTTGTTACAGGACAAGTAGATTTATGAAGCAACCTGCCCATGGACAAGTAGATATTTTATTAAATTCCACAACCCTGAGGTTGAATACTGAAGGCATTGGGTTATTGGAAGGAAGTAATAAAAACATAGTAGTTCAAATGTTGTGTTACTATTCGGAAGCCTCCAGATTTGGATTAGTAGCGTTTGCCGGAGATTGGAGTTTATCATTTTGAAATTTTAAAGTCTTTTTATTTTACTTAGTTTTTTCTCTGGCAAGGATCACTTGCAAATGGTATGGGTTTATTATAAAACCCAAAAGCACATATGTGAATTTTTATTCAAGTCATTCTTCAGCATCTCCGGATGTATTATTTATTCATCCTTCCGTTTCATGAGCACTAATTCACAATTCCCTCTTCTTGTGTTTGTCTGTACCTGACACAATGGAAGTGTTTCAATAGTTCTCTTGGATCTAAGTTTTAAGGGGTGAAAGATGCTTCCAACACAGGCTTATTGGCAAGGGAAGGATATGATCTAGATTACAAAGATGTTACTGGAGTTGATGGAGTGATTGATGTGGTTCTGTGGCACATTTTTGTATCTGAATCAGTTGTTTGTTATGAACTAGTTTGCATGCTGAGCAGTTTACAGTTAAATAAATCATTGGCTATTTGTGAAGTGTTTTTTAAGAAGATCTGGAGGCCTTGGATTCTGATTTACAGAGAACTTCACTTAAGTTTCTGGAGTGCCTGTAGCTCACCAGTGGGGTATCTGATATGCGTTTCCTATGGTTAAGTTGTTTTTTGTAGTTGCCAATGATTTTATAAACACTTGTGGCTATTGTAATGGCTTTAATGAAATTTCCAATTGAATGTCAAGGCTGCTTCAGTGTTTCTTTTGTTGTTATTTGTGAGCAGAGTTGTTCTGCTGATGTCTGTGACTTGTATGATGATCTTTTCCAGAAAACATTTGACATAGCCTTGATTCATCAGATGTTCTTTCGGTTTTTTCTGCTTTTATTAGGGAAACCTTTTCTTCACTGAAGTTCCTCAATATTCTTAACAGTTCCCCTCTACAGTGCTTTTGATGATTGACTTGGGGTGGCAGCTATTGGCTTGGAGGTTTACATTTGCAGCTGTTGGTTTCCTGTGTAATTGTTTTATTAAAACACTGCTTATTAGGGTTTATTTGCGGCAGTGATCGTACAGGATGCAAACATAATGCTTAGCAATACATAACATTAAGTTTATTACTGTAGTCCATAACATTTCATGAGACAACTCGCCTATTGAAATATGGATAAGTTGGAGGGGAAGAAGTCAAGACAATGAAGCCGCTAGAGTGATGGTGGTTCACGGATATCTGGAGGGGGATGGGAGTCTGTAGGTCCACTTGGTTAAGGGAGAAGACAGGGGTCATTCCCAGGGAGGAAGTCTCATCAGCAGGCCTAATTTTGAGAAGCATCCACAATGCGTCCCGATCACTAGCGACAGGGTGCTTGCAACGCCCATGCGCTTCTTCCCTATAGAGGGCTGTCCCTTCAGGCTCAGCCCAATCCTGTGTAAATTTTTGTAAGTCATTATTGTTGAAGTAGATTGTTAGGTCCAAAAGATCTTGTGTCCTGGAAATTTTGCAAAGTTACTTGAATGTTTCTGAATTTTATCTGTGTATCTGTTAAGTTTTTATGTTTGTCCTCGCCATACAATTAAAATGCTGTCTATATATCTTCTCCCAGTAAATGAGCTGGGGATTAGTTCACTGAAGGATTCATCCCGCAGTCTTTGAGGCTGTCCCATAAAGAGACAGGTGTATGGTGGTGCAGTTTGTGCCCTATGGCAGTCCTGGGTTAGTGTATGTAGATGTCTTTGTTAAAAGCAAATGCACAGTTATGGAGACAAAATACAAGCAACTCCAATTATCATTTAAGTTGCTCTTTAAAAGTGTGCAGATTGTTTACGAGTATTTTTATACCCTCCACTCCATCTTTGATATTGATAAGGCAGCTAAACAATGTGTAAAGTGAGTTTTTGCATTAGCATGACTGTAAGTGGCGCAGCCATATTTTCTTGCACAGGCTAACTATGTCTAAAGGAAGTGACCATCTGTGATGTTTAGAGTCTCTGCTTCTTATCTTGGCTTCAGAGATAGAATATGAAGTTTTGCTTGCTATACTAAAAACGTTTACATTCATTAACCGTTTGAGGACCACCGTCTCCGGGGGGAGTGGCACAGGCAATTCCAGTGCTAGAGAACAAGACAAGAAGTGGATACAACAACACCCCATTTGCCACCCCCACTGTGATCTCGTTCAGTGTTCCATCACCCTGAAGCAAGAGATTGAAGTGGTCGAGCTCACAGTCTTATTATTATTAGAGATGTCTAAGGATAACTGCAGGACGGAAGGCAAACAAAAATTAAGAGACACTCCAACCCAATCAACATAGTATTTGGCTGGCTAGGAGGACTGTGATGATCCCAAAGAAGTGATCGGTGTCCACTCAGATGCCTTTTGACTCTTGCGAGTGAGCCCAGGCTCTAGGAAAGAGAGCCGAGTCACCATCCATGTCCCCAGGGTACCACCTGATCTAGTGGATATCAAACATCAACTCCTTACTATATGCAATAACTCTCAAATAGTCTGTGAAGAAATGCAAACGATATTTGAATGTCTGGGATGATATTAATCATTAGTTATGCAGAGTGAAGTGAAGGATTGCTTATTAGAGAAAGGCTAATTGGCCGCATCAGACACCCATTGATGAAGTTGCCATTACTGCTGCTCAAGGTGCACTATTGAATGAAGTTATTGATATATGTCTTATTAAAACCAATTGGGCCAAGATTGATAATTTGAAACAGAGCAAAGGTGGCGCTCCTGCTGATTACCTTGATCATGTGAAAGATGTGTTTGATAGTATTTCTGGTATTGCTAGTGCTACGGAAACTGCTCACAAAGCTGTTGGAGTGATGTTCGTTCAAGGGCTATTACCCAAGGTGAAGGCGCAGCTGCGTACAAACTGCATTGGTTTCTATTGCAAATCATTGTGTTGCTGCACAAGAATGAAGGAAGGAATGAATTGAAATTAAGCTAATGTCTTTACAAATGCAATATTTCCAGCAAATTGTGCATGGTAGGGGAGCAGGTGGGTGGTTCGGGTAAAGACATGGGATGGGAAGGCAAGAAGGTGCGACGCCTGGTGGTTCCTCGTGCTTCAATTGTAGGCAGCTGGGCACTGGAAACATGAGTGTGTTAACTTGTCCATGATTTTGCACAATCAGCCTGAGCATCCTGAAGTCACCCAGATTTCCCAAAATTGATACGCTACGTTTTAGGACAGCTCAAGAGGCACCCAGTGCTCTATGAATGCTTTAATCCCTGTAGATCAGAATGGGCTTCATATACAATGTGCCATTAGCAGAAGGCCCACCCCCTGCTTATTGATACTGGTGCTGGTAGATCCTCATTACCACTCTTAAGCAAAAACATTGATGGAGTTGGCATTTGGCACACACATGCTCTCTTATTATATTACTGATCCGGTGTCTATCTCTTTAGTTGGTATAACTGATTGAAAAACCTTTTTCTTAAGCCCCACCTCACCTGCAAAACTTCTAGAGAGGTAAAGTTTGTGCAAATTAAAAGGTACCATGTATCGTACCAGTGATCATGTCTATATGAAGGTTCATGTGGAGAATGAGAGTGCCAATCTGATGGCCATTTATGGGAGTATTGATTCATATGAAACCAATGATACTCAAAAGCCATCACCTCAATCACTGTCTGATGTGCTTGATGAAGTTCCTTCTACTTTGGGGTCTGAACATTCTAATAATGTAGGATATGTCTAATTTTCTAAACCTGTAGAAAATCAAGGTGACTCGTACGAAAAAGCTTCCACGTATATACCAGTACCCACTGTGCCCGAGGGAGAGGCATGCATAAGATCAGTCATTTGTGGTTAAATAAATCAAGCTGTTTTAGGTCTGTGAAAAATTGGGCTGCTGATTGAGGGGGGTGAAAACCTACTGAAGCAACAGCCACAATTCTTGTCAGGGTGTACTACAAAAAGTCACTGAATAAACCCTCTAGTAGCTTGGCACAAAATCAGTCAGGCTTAACTTAGAGGCAATGTGCAAAAGAATTTATGCAGCACTTAAACAGTAGTAAAGTGAAAACACAACAAAAGAAAAATTCCACACTAAGATAGAAAAATAGAGTACATTTTAATAAATTATTCACCACCAAAATGACAAACATCCAATCAGTAGAACCCGAGTTATGAATTTTAAAGATTTAAGTGAAACCCTAAAACCTAAAAGATCAAAGTGCCAACCACGGACAATTAGTCATGCGAGACTGGGGCAATGTCGAAAGTTATAGCTGACCGTGATGGAGTGCAGTTCGGATACACAAAGTGAATTGGGCCTAGCCTCTGCTTCCTTCATACTTAGAAGAAATTGCACAGAAATATGTCTCAGAGGGTAAAGCTCAGCGGGGTCAGGCAGCCGCCGATGTCCGAGGAGGAGGTATCATCGTCCGGGAGTCGCTGGATACCCCTTCTGTGGGGAGCCGCTGAACATGATTTGCTGCTGTGGAGAAGAACATATCGGAAGCTGCCACGAAGTCTGGCCAACTGGCGACGTACTTTGGCCGGATCGGCGAGCAGGTGGTTCCAACTTTCAAGGGTCCAGGACTAGTGGGGCGCAACTTGGAGTGTCACGACTTACTCAGGCTGGGGCCAAGCTTTCTTTCCCTGAGACTCTGATCAGGAGAGCAGCCAAATAGCCCTTGGAATAACTCTGGAAGTTTTGGGTTCAAGGAGCAAAGCAGCTCTCAAGCAGCAGGGTAGTTCTCGGAATTAGAGAGCAGGCCACAGGCAGCAGGGAAGTCTTCTGTGGGTCCCTCCGCAGGCAGGTCCAGTAGTGAATTGAACAGTGGGTCTGATGGTCCCCTTTTTACACCTGGTGCACACTTTGAAGTGGAAGAAACTTCTGAAGGTTTCCCTCAATGGAAGTGTTAGGAATTACTTGCTTCCCTGCCCTGGTCCCAAGTTGTCAGAGTCACAATAGGCTAGTGTGAATTCCTTTGTCTATGAGCTGAGGCAGGTGCAATGGAGTGTGAGTGTGCCAGGTGACAGTTCCACCCCCCGAATAAGTCAGGATGGCCCTTCCTGCCAACACCCGAACCCTCTATTGTGTGGCTGTTTGGGAGGAATACACAAACACCAACTGCCAACTACACCGAGTTATGCGATCAGAAAACCTTTTTAAAAGTGGGAAGTTCATAATTGTGACTTAAAATCCACCTTTACAAGTAAAGTGGGTTTCAAATACAATATCTCAGATTCAAAAAATTACGGGGCATATCAACAAGGGCTTTCTCTCTGCTTTTTTGGCTTTAAAAGCCAAAAAAGCAGAGATAAAACTAGCACCCTATCAACAACAAGGTGCTAACATGCAAATTCGCATGTTGGCACCCTTTTACTCTACGCTTCCCCTTGCTAATTTAATGAGATGCAAAGGGGGCGTTCCAGAGTAAAATAATAGGAGAAATGTCGCTAAGCGACATTTCTCCTATTATCAAGAATGTCGCTAACCCTGTTAGAGACAAAAAAAGCAGCGCTAACCGCGGTTAACGCTGCTTTTTTACGTCTGGTATTTTTCTGACTTAGCCATGATATCCTATGGAAGGAGGATATCATGGCTAAGTTTGCCTGTCCCTATCAACAAGGTAACGTGAGATTATTGCTGGGTTTCCAGCGATAATCTCATGTTAGCCTGTTAGCGTGAGGATTTTTATCGCTATTGAGATAAGCGTTGCTAATAGCACGCTATCTCAGCGATAAAAATTCACGCTAGCCGGCAATAATTATCCTAGCGCTAAGTGCGCTTAGAGATAATTATCGCCGGTTGTTGTTGATATGCCCCTAAATTCCTACCAACTCCCAACCAAACATTATCACTTATTAAATGTAATAAGGTAATACATGCTATCCAATGGGATCGGTAGGCCTTGCAGTAGTGAAAAACAAAGATGAGAGTTTTTCACTATCAGATCATGTAAAACTCAAAAGTGCATGTCCTACATTTTAAATTGTAATACATCCTGTCCCATGGGCTGTTTAGGGTCTACCACAGGGGTGACTTTTATGTATTAAGAAGGAAGGCTAGGCCTGGGAAAAGGTTTATTTTGCCAGGTTGGAATGGCAGTTATGCCTGTGACAGGTTTAAAGAGCTACTTAAGTGATTGGCACAATAAGTACTGCAGGTCCACTATTAGCATTTAATTGACCAGCCCTGGGCATATGGTATACCACTTTACTAGGGACTTACCAGTGAATTAAATATGCCAATTGGCTGTAAGCTTACTTCCCATGGTTACAGGAGTGAGCACATGCACTGGTTATCACTAGTAAAGTGTGCAGAATCCTAAAGCCAAAAAAGCCTGGTTCGGAAAACAGAAGGGGAGAATGGCTAAAGGTTTGGGGTTGCCCCTATAGAGAGGGCGCGGTTCAACAAGGTTCTACTGTAAGTGTGTGCAATACCCCTTGTGGATCAAAATGCCTGGTCAAGACTTCTACTATTCTTTACTAAATTTGCATGCTAATAATCTTGTTGTGATACCGTTTCTCAGTTGTGCCCAACCCAGCTACAATCTTGACATTTATACAGGAGACTGCCAAATGGTTTAATTTTGTCAATCTGTGCTCTGCTTTCTTCAACAACATCAGACAACTATTCATGTTCTCATGTGGTCCTATCTCCCAGAGGCTTCTGTTTGGCCCAATGCTAGTTTGATTCCTTGTATCTGCTCCATGAATTGGCTAAACAGGGACACAAAGCATCTAATGATAAGTTACGATTTTGCTTACAGTGTTCGATATTTATCTCATGATATCTCAGGGGGTGAGCAACACCTGCCCGTGGACTGCATTGAAGCCATTCCTATGCTACCCAGATCCATAACCGTTTTACAGGTATGTACTTTTTTTTAGCATGGCTGGATATTGTTGCAAATGGATTTCAAGATGTGGCAATATTGTGAAGCCACTGCAAGATATTGTTAAGGTAGTCACGTATCATTTCCTTAGTCCAAAGAGGCAGAAGAAGCCTTTGTAACTTTGAAACATGTATTGTCCTTGTCCCACTTTGGTATTACTGGATTATAATAAGCCTTTCATCTTGATCTGAGGTAGAGCTTTGCCTTGGGGTGTTGGCACATGATCACAGGTACAAAAAGAAGCCATTTGCTTGCTATTTAGCTGCACGTGCTGTTGCTACAGCAGGGTTATCACTAACCCTGGGCAGAGTTTGCCTTGTAGCGCTACGTGTAGCCACAGGAAGTACACTTTGCACTACACTCAGCGCGTAGCTGTTAGCATCGTGTGCTTATCTTCACTGTGCAATAATTGCAAACAGCATCTTGCACTGTGCGAGTTATGATAAAATACCAATATCTCTGTCTTTATAATCATTTCACAAAAGTGAAAACAAAAGTTTTGGAAGCAGTGAGAGAGGTGATGATTTTGGGATCCTCCCTGACCTAGGGGGAGAACCAAGCAGATGCCTTGAAAACATAAAAGCACATCTTGTTGAATGATTCGGTGGAGGTCCCATCCTCTTAGGACCACCCCAAGCACAGTTATTGGCAAAAATACAATCCCAACAAAAGGCCCTGAAAAGCATTATGGGACGAGATTGGCAGTGGGAAGTGAATATTATAGTATGCAATATGAATAATAATTCTACAAAGAGCTGCAGTTCAACTAGTCGTTACTAGATGTCCCTCACGAATCAAATGCAAAAGCATTGAAATTATTATTACATCAAGCTGCAGTTCCACTATTCGTTACTAGATGTCCCTCACGAGTCAAATGCAAAAGCATTGAAACCCTTTCATGAAGCTTTTGCGTTTGACTCGTGAGGGACATCTAGTAACGGCTAGTTGAACTGCAGCTCTTTGTAGAATTATTTTGATATTGGATACTATAATATTCACTGCCCACTACTAATCTCGTCCCATAATGCTTTGTAGGGCCTTTGGATGAGATTGTATTTTTGCCCATAACTGTGCTTGGGGTGGTCCTAGGAGGAAGGGACCACCATTGAATCGTTCAGCATGATATGCTCTTTGTGTTCAAGGCATCTGCTTGGTCGTCCCCCTAGGTTAGGGGGGACCCCAAAATCATCACCTATCTCATTGCCTAATATTTACAATCTTAAAGTTCTCTTTTGTGAGTTGGTTATATGTTTGTTAGCATGTAAAATTGCTTTATCAAAGCATTTGTGGGTGTTCTTGATTTTACTGCTACGCTATGTGTTTTAGCACAATTTATGCACTGTGCTACGTGCAATTTGCGTAGTAGCACTAACTACGCATGCTCCATGAGTGCAGTGTAGTACTATGCCCAGGGTTAGTTGTCACTATGTCTGCACATGGTATCCACAGCTGCCCACCTTGTTGAGGTGTCTGAAAGCATTGTGTTAAGGTCAGCGCATAATGTTGCGATACCACATGCTGCAGTCTAATTATTATTGATTACCAAAAATCAGTTTTCTTCTATGTGTAGGCTGTCGTGGTACAACATATTGTTATTATCTGCTTTTAATGTTGCTGTGCTATGATTTCCTGTGTTTAATGGTGTTTACCTATTTCCAGCAAGGATAACCCCCAGGACTGTTTTGTTGTCACTGCCCACCTCAATAACCCTGTATTGACCTCACTGAGGCACGTGTACCAAACTGTGATCTTGTATATTATAGTGATGGGTCATGTTTGAGAAACAGTCAGTGACCACTGGTTACAAGATACATGGTTTGCACTCAATATGATGATGTTGAAAGTCGATACTTACCAAACATGCATTCTGCTGAAGTACCTTAAGTGATTGCTCTTACACGAGATTGCATTTTAGCTTCTAAGAAGACTTTAACCATATTCATTGATTCAGAATATAGCTTTGGGGTCGCTCACAACTTTTGCCTTCTCTGGATGCAGCGTGGGTTCCTTCACCTCTGCAGGAATACTTCTAAATACGCATCATAGGGGGCGCAGCCAAGATGGCGGCGTGAGCAGACGTACTCAGCGATCTCTCTGGTCCAGCCCCGGACCAACACCTGAATATCGCAGTGCCCCGTGATTATGTGGGGGTAACTTTTGCATCGGGGAGCCTGAGATACCGGGCCCCTACTAGCGACACCTGTCCTGGAGGGTGATCCTGAGGCCCCATGGCAGCGAGCAGACCTCCAGGACGGGTAAGGCCTAACCGCCAAAGCTGAGAGCGGCAAGCAGAGACTAATGCCTGCACTGCAGGGGCGGCTTGCTTGGACACTCGTGGCCCCCCATGAGTAGCCCGCCCGCAATGCACTGCAACTGCTGCAGAGACTGCGGACACCGGTGCCCCCATACATGCGCTTTGATCCCTGGCCGCGGCCTTGCGGACACGGAGAGACTGAGCCCGGGCCGGGGACACCACGAGGCCGGCCCTCCACCATGAAAGCATGAGTGCCATGAGCCTCTGCGGACTAACCACGTGCTGTCTGGGCCTGGCAGGCCTCCGAAGTAGTCGGACCTACCTCAAGTGCATTTTCAGCGACCGCCCTCGGCCCCCAGGGGGCAGTGCGGGCCTGGCCTGTGGAGTCCAGGGGGAGCATCTGAGAGGGGGGCCCTAGAGGTGACAAAGCTCATGGAAGACAGAGTCTGGGGAGGAGAGTCCCCGAGACTGGAGCAGCCAGTCCCTCGGCACCCGAGGAGATAGGAGTGTCCATTTTACCCTGAGTGCTAGTCTGTAGGATGATGTGGTGTGACGGGTTGGGGCCCAGTGGATGGGGGTGGCCCCGGAAAATCCATTGGCATCTGCTCGGGCCCCTGAAGGGGCACCCCCGCATCGCACTTCTGACCCGACCCGACTGGCTGTGCCAAACCAAAAGCGGTGGCGGGTTCCCCCGTCCAAACTACTTCGCTCCTATAGACGGACATTGCTCACCTCCCTTCCTAAGTGATCCCCGGGCCCCCATCTCACGGAAGAAGATGGCGATGGACCGAGTCAAAAAAATACTGCACGTTAAAAGACATGCTAGTCAAAACTCCGGCTCAGGACCGCCCGGACCCCCCCGACAGCCTCTTCCTCCCCGGAGGGTGCGGATGACAGAGAGGCCCCCATCACTCGCTACAACCTCGAGTCCCTATTCATGTCGCTTAAAGAGGATCTGCAATCGATCAAAGAAGACTTGGGTCAGGACTTTCGAGGAGTTAGGAAGGAGATCTCAGATATAGGTGACAGAGTGGACACACTGGAATCAAATGAGACCTCCAGAGAAGAGGAACTAAAGCAACTTCAACAAGAAAAAATGTGCCTCTGTGACAGACAGATTGATCTTCAGGACCACACCGAGGACCTTGAGAGTAGGTTGCGGCGAAACAACATCAGATTCCGGAATGCTCCCACCTCCACTGAAGCAGGGAATGTGGCGGAATACGTGAAGGAGCTTTTCGCCCAGATCTTAGGCGACACAAATGATTCGGACATTCGCTTGGACAGGGTCCACTGAGCTTGGCCCCCCAGAGCTCCGAACATGCCACCCCCGGATAGCCCAGCATGTGTGCACAGTTTTCCCTTGAGAGAATGTATCCTACGGGCAGAGTCAGAGGCCCGATCCGATGCAGTTTCGGGGACATCCGCTTCAATTGTGCCAGGATCTGTTAGCGATCACGCTCCAGAAGAGAAGAAGATTCCGCCCAGTGACCTCCTTACTCAGAGACCATAACATCTCGTACACCTGGGGTCACCCCTTCCACCTGAACTTCATGTGGGCGGCGAAAGTCCGCCAGACTCCTTCAGGCCGGCCTGTGCCCTCCTTCAGATTGAGCAGCCGTGGGCATCAGCAGGGGGCAGCCGGAACAGAGACCAGGGCTGGCCACAGGGAGCGACAAAGATGCAGGCCGAGGGGCAGGGGGGCCCTAAAACCGGATCCCAAGGCGATGGCACAGGAGAGAAAAGCGGTCTTGGAGAGCCTGGCGGGTGATCGAGTGCCCGGGGGAGCAGACTGATACTGCACATCTCGTCCTGCCTACCGCTCGGGCACACATTGGACGCTTTGCGGGGTCATGAGGGGGGTGATCCCAATGAAGATTTTAGGTCACCCAAAGCCCCATCCTGTATTTTTCTCGTTGAAGGACTGAGACCGCTTTAATGGGCTTCTTCCTTCCAGAGAATTTATCTAGTATCCTGGGGCGTTCTATTTTCTTGTTCTTTGTTTATGAATGTTTGTTTGGAATGTACCAATGTGGTGCACTACTGAGAGGTACTGTTGTATCACTTTTAACATTTTGGGTTCTCGTATTACACTACAACACCGACAGGGGGACAACAGGACAGGCCAGTTCCTCACAGCAAAACCACACTCACTTGCGATGACTGTAGGTGACACCTTAAAGGTGATCTCTCTGAATGTCAAAGGGCTAAATAACCCAGTGAAATGCAAAGCTGTCCTCTCTTCTCTAGAGCACACTGGGGCAGATATCTGTCTCCTACAGGAGACCTATCTCCTGGCGGGTGACTCTCAGCGGCTTAAATCTAGATCCTTCCAGCAGCAGCTGTTCTCATCATCAGGGCTAGGGCTAGACGGCAGGGGTGGCTATCTTATTCTCATGCACATTTTGAGACTCAATTGGCCCCAAACTGATGGAACTTAAAGGCCGTCTCCTGGTTTACCAAATACTGCTGGGTGCACAGACGCTAACACTAGGCACCCTTTATGCACCTAACGAAGGGCAGGAGCGCTTTACCCGGGAAGCGCTATGGGTGACCTTAACATCGCAGGACAGACTAGTACTGATAGGGGGCGACCTTAATATAGTCTTCGATAAGAATATGGGCCGCTCAGTACATAGGGAGAGGGGAACCAGGTCACTGTCAACGAATGGCCTCGCCTGGTTAAAGGAGGCTGGGCTAATAGATCTGTGGAGAGGATCCCACCCCAGCACCGGGGAATTCACATTTCACTCACATGCTCATAAATCTTATGCCCGTTTAGATTACTTTCTGGATACCCAAGACTTACACCAACTCCTCCGCACAGTCGAGATCGAGCTAAGAGCCCTATCCGACCACTCAGCGCTGATACTCGAGATACACAATCCCCAACAGAAAAACGTGCAATGTCACTGGTGGCTCATGGAGTCGCTGCTGCAGAAACCTGAGGTGATAGAGCAGCTTAAGAAGGCTATTACTTACTACTTGGAAGCGAACGACAATCTGGAGGTGCCGCTCCCGGTCATTTAGGATGCACTAAAGGCAGAGGTCAGAGGGGAGTTGATATCCCTTTCGCTGCCGAGAACAGACAGAGGAAGCTTATGCAGTCCGAGCTGCAGGAAAAGGTTAGGGAGCTGGAGTTTATAAACCACAGTACCGGTGCATCCAGGTTCTGGTGCCAGCTGGAGGCCGTACGGAAACAACTGGCTGGCTTGGACCTCGCAGAGTGGAATTCGCCCTGTTGCGCCTCACACACTCATTTTACCTGAATGGGAACAAGAGCAGCAGACTCTTGGCCACCAAGCTCAGAGCCCAACGACAAGCCAATGCAGTCCATTCCCTCCTGACAGAGACTGGATAGGAATTGGTGAGTGATGCTTACATAGCAGTCCGGTTTAGGGACTTCTACGCAATGCTCTACTCAGATCAACCCGTCCCTCCTGAGGCCATAGCACGCTATCTAAACGGTTCTCCCATGACTAAACTGACCGTCTCCCAAGCGCCCTCCCTTGACGAGCCAATACAAGTGGAAGAAGTCATCTCTGCCATCTCGAGGCAGAAGCCGTTGAAGTCCCCAGGCCCAGACAGCTTTTCCTCTGGGCTCTACAAAGCCTTCTGCTCGGAGCTCGCATCATTCCTCACCCGGCTCTTTAACGCTATTGCGGACTCGGGTTCTCTCCCGGCTTCTATGCTTGAGGCGACCATCGTTGTCATCCCCAAGCCTGGAAAGGACAAGCGGTCCTGCGCTAACTGCTGTCCCATATCGCTCTTAAACGCGGACTCAAAGCTTTTCACAGGCATCCTCGCAGCTCGCCTCAACCGCTTGATGCAGGGTCTTATTCATCCCGATCAAGTGGGATTTGATCCACAGAGACAATGCGCGGACAACACCAAAAGGCTCCTGCACATTGTAGACAAGGCGCATCGCAGGCAGGGCTCCGGCATGTTACTCTCAGTAGACTCCGAGAAAGCCTTCGATCGGGTCCACTTGCTCGTCCTTCAGACGACACTGGCACATTTTGGATTTGGGGAGAAATTTCGATCTTGGGCTCTCATTGGCTACAGGGCCCCGTCGGCCTTGCTGAGAGTCAACAGGTTGGGCTCAGAGAGCTTTCCCACACGCAGAGGCACGAGACGAGGCTGCCCTCTTTCCCCTCTCTTATTCGGTCTTTACAGGGAGCCCTTCTCCTAATTAGTGGGATTCCCTTGGGAGGGGAAGAACACTGCATCAGCCTGTACGCAGACGATGTTATGGTTCTGCTAGATAACCCCGTTAGGAGCCTGCTCCCCTTTCTAACTGAATTAACAGAGTTCAGACAGGTGTCCGGATTCCGTATGAATCTCCACAAGTCTCAGGCTTTCAACCTCACAATCCCTCCTCTTGAGTTGGAGACACTAATGCGAGCACACGCGATCTGCTGGGCACCAGACTCTTTCCCCCAGCTTTGCCGGACCCTAGAGAAGACAAACGTCCTAAATTACGGAGCATTGATGGGTCGAATTCGTACTGAACTGAACCAATGGCAACACTACCCACTTTCCCTTTTGGGCTGTCTTGCAGCCATAAAAATGACTACTTTGCCCAGGATCCTCTAGCCCCCCCCCCCGGCTGGTATGATTTGGCCCCTCTAGACTGCACTGAGTGACTTCATATGGGCTGGCTCCCCCGGTGGAGGGGGGCCTAGGAGTGCCTTGCCTTCTTAGGTATTACCAGGCTGCCCAGCTTCGCTATTTAGTGGAATGGTCCATGGCCGTGTCAGGGAAGCACTGGCTGTTTATGGACAGGGCCCTTACCCGTACATAGCTGGTGAAGGTCCTCTTTCTGCCACGAGCTCCCAGCCTATACATCTCTCCGATAACACATTCTCTACTTCAGGTGTGTGACGGGTGCGTATGCAGAGGGAGCCTGACCTCCCTACCGTCCCCCTTGGCTCCAATTGCTGACAACCCTGACTTTACACCTGGACTGGGAGCATCATTCCAGGTATGGCAGGAGGTGCCCTGCAGGGCGATAGGACATTTTTTGGATCAGGAAGTGCTGGTTCCATTTGACACCCTAAGAACTGAATATGCTATCCCTGAATCTTAATGCTTCCGATACTTCCAAATTAGACACTGGGTAGCACAGCCGTCGGTCCTTCAGGGAGCAGGGAGGTTGCTGACACCTTATGAGAAATGGCTCCTGGGTAAACACAGACAAACACCTCATCTCTGAGTTATACGTTTTGCTCCAGACCGCAGACAAACCCCCCTCCCAGAAGTGCTGGGAATCTGAAATAGGCCGCCCACTTTCCCCTAAGGAATAGCGCGACATATACCTCCGAGCCAGACAGACCACCTATAACATAGCAAGCACCGAAATGGCCGTTAAACTTACCTCCTATTGGTACTTACTCCGGTGTGACTTCATTGGGGGGAATCCGGCCCGCATTGAAGCATGCGGGTGACAATGCGGGGCAAAAGGCTTGCTCTCTCATTTACTCTGGGGTTGCCTGGGGGATCACAGTGTTCTGGGCTTCAGTATTGGATGACATTGACACTTCGCTACTAGGCTTCCCAGATTTCCATCATACACACTACTAGGCCTCCCTAACCCTCTAATTTACCCTCACTCATCCCGTAGAGGGTGCCAGATCAGCATAGCCCTGGAGGCTACCTATCAGACTATCCTGGCCCTTTGGGGCACACCCACTGCTCCGACCCACGTGGATTGGCTCACACGCCGGTGGGAAACATTGGGGATGGAACTCACCCTTACACTCACATCACGGGGCGAAACATTTAGAAGCATTTGGTGCCCCTTCCTTGCTGTATTAACTAAGGAATTTACAAAACTGGCCTGCCCCCGTTATTTGCGGGTACTGCGTCTGGCTGACTTAGAAGCCACCTAGATCACCGAGAACACACAGGAGAATCTTACATATACCCTGACATCATAGCTTACACAGCAAGTGGTACTGGGGTTGGGTGGGGGAAGGTACAAGGCTTGGGTGGGGGGAGGTACAAGGGATGGCTGGGGTGGGGGGGGGGGTTCGCTATTTCTTTCTTTCTCTCTTTTCTCCTTAAAGGGATTTAAAAGTTGCATTTTTATTCTGTGATTCGGTGAGACCTTTCTCTCGGACTGTATTGTTACCTTGACATGCCAATGCGACAATAAAACAGATGTATACCTAAAAATTGACCATATCTAAAGGGTTTGCTCGATGCTCTCTAACTGCCTTACAAAATTGCTGTTGTTAAATGTGCTGTTTATCCATCTGTGCAAGATGAGGTGCCTAGAGGGAATCAGATCACTAACAGAGTTATTTTGTCCCCTAAATTAGAAGTCACTTTATATGTCTCACAAATTGCTAAGCCCTTCATGCCCACCTTAAAGCATCTTGCAGATTTACAATAATGTGCACTAGATAATGAGAAGAATGTCTGCTTAAAAACAGGTTTGTAAAAGGGACCCAGATGGAGCATGAAGGAGCAAGCTAGGGAGAGTGGTTGCTCCAAAAGTACTACTTCCAAACCTTGCCCACCTGTACCATGGTATTGCCAACTCTGCATGATCCGTGCTCGAAGTACTCACTGGTTTGCTTCCTTCTTCCTTTCTATGACTCCCCAGTATTGGCATTCCTGTGCCACTTACAAGCACACAACATTGGGAAAGATGTTAAAATCATCCCATAATGACCACCTACCTCCACTGGGGCTCATTGTGCATGCACCAATTGATTTGATTCAAAGGCTTCAATATTGTTCTTATGTCTTTGTTTTGGATCTAGAATACATTTTCTGGATACATTGAAACCTTCCCATGTGTTCAGCCTCATGCAATCACTGCAGTCAAGAAACTGCTCAGACTTTATCCTTGCATTCAGAATTCTTTTTTGGATAAGGAGTGACATAGAACCTTTTTTTGAGTCCTTTAATTCAAGAACTATGCAAAGCTCTACGAATCAAACAACACTTTTATTGTGCTTACCACTTCACGCCTTCAGGAAAAGTACAACGGTTTAATGGGTCTCTGAAGAGGAAAGTAGCCAGGATTTGTAGTGGGGCAGTGCTTAAGTGGGCCAACATTTTGACACGTTCCTCAATTCAAGCCACTCCCAATCAAAATACCAAACTGAGTCCCTATGAAATTAGGACACCCAATGATAACTCTTCGCTGTCTCCAGTATTACCTGGTTTGCACGTGAAGATTCATCAGAGGAAACCAGCATTCCAACAGAATTGGTGATGTCCCTACCAGGTCCTGCTCGACTTGAGCCCTACTGTGAAGTACTGCGGACTGTCCCTTGGTTTCATGCACTGAACTGCAAGTGGGGCACTGAACCTACAGACTATGGACCCCCTCTGACTACCTGTTCAAGCGAATGTAGCTGGTTACATCGCATGCGTTTACAACTTATGCGATTATAACACAGTCGTTACAACGACCGCGTTGTTACATCGCAGTACCATTACAACGCAAGTCGTTACAACAACTTGCTATAGGGGGGGCACTAGACTTAGCAATAGTATAATTTACTATTCTAACTCCAGTGTGTGCAACAGTAGGGAAGGTGTTGGAATAGTAAAATATACTATTCCTTAGTTTAGAGCCTTCCCTAGAGCAAGTCGTTGCAACGACTTGCATTGTAATGGTACTGAGATGTAACAACGCGGTCGTTGTAACGACCGCGTTGTAATCGCATGCGTTGTAACGCATGCAAAGTGATGGCTGTTTCCTATTCAAGCAGATCACTGCCCCTCCACTCCTATACCCGGAAATGATCCTGTTGATGCTGGCCAGCTGCACATTCCCCACTGTGATTAAATCTTTCCTCCTGCCCAAGGCTATGGCCTGAGTTTTGTAGTGAGAAGCCTTCCAGCTATCTTATCCCTCGATGGGTTTCTCAGCGTGTGATTTTGCTTGAAATTGGCTGCTGGTAGGCATGAAAAAAATCAATAAAATGAAGCCTCTGTCCACTTTCACATCTTGGCTCCTGAGACAAGAATTGAGGGTTGGTTTTCTCAGCTATAAAAGTTTGCATTCTTGTAACTATTTGAAAGTCGTCTCCTTCTGTTTCATCCATTTGGTTTACAAAGTCATCTGATCTTCATTGGAAGTCTATGTAAAACTCTATACATTTGCGAATTGCTTTTTCTTGTAGAGTTTGCTCTATCATGATTCGCTGGGGGACCCCTCAACAACCAAATCTGTGATTCGCAGTTAATCCATTTTTCTTTTGCTATTCAATCAGGTGAAGGAAAGCCTGTTTTGTGAATTTTGGGCAGCATGTAAAATGTCATCTTAGGGTGTTCCGTGAGTATGTAGCTTTTTTCTTCCAGTGTTAATAGTTCTTTGGTATACCATTTCTGCAGTAGTAGGTTTCGCACAGGAACATATTATTTATATTCATGCAAAGAAAATGTACTATTGGCTTTGAATTACAGTAACTGGAAGACATTGTTTACATAAACAAGAAGCAAGAGTAAGTAAAAAATATATAAGTAGAAAGAAAAAAATCATTGACAAATTAAACTATTGGACCACCAGCCTTGGAAATGAAGTGTACTTCTTTTTAGGAAGATGTCCAAGTGTGAACGGCCAAAACGCCATCAGTCACAATGCAAAACATTCAATGGATGAAGTGGCTTATTCTTTACCTCGTGGTTTCACTTTACTGCACAGAACAAACATTGTGAAAACCATCAGTGTATGAGAAATAGTGAAGGCTGTGTCTTTCCAGCCTGTGGCTCATTTCTATTAGTACCACTAGGCTCTGTGTCAAATGATAAAAATAATAACTTACTTTTATATTGTGTTTCATTGTTGGGACGGGAAGTCTCCTGCATGTCTCTAGAGAGAGTGCTTCCCCTGCCTTATACTAATCTCCAGGCAAGTCACCCAAAAGCTACTGTATGGTTTCTAGATCCATACCTCAGTCAGCATGACAATCAAACATGTCATTGTTTACAGGGATTGAGACCCTAGAGCTTGGCTCTGAGGTCGAGGGGGCATGCCTAGTGCACCCCTATTTTTCAGAGAGTGGCTACTGCCCGCTCTATTAAGGCTGTGGTAGACTGACAGTGGTGGCAGCAATAAATCTATAGTCAGGAGAGGTGAGTCCCTAGGCATCCTCCTGACCAAGTCTGTGCAGTCTGCCATGCCTGTGGTCCTGTTGCCTTTGTCTACCTGAATTGTGTTTGAGAGCCCGTGGGTGTACTTGGGAAGAATGGTGAGCTGAGCCAGTGTGAGGAATGAGAGCCGTTCTGCTGGACATCCCAGCTCCCCCGTGCCCCTCCCCATTTCCTTTGAAAGACCTGGTGGGCTGGGGTAGACACTCAGCTCTTATCTGGGTTTAGCTGCACTAACTCTGCTAAGAGAACCTTCCCCCACTGGTCAGTGCCTCCTGGACTGGAGTTAATTAAAATTCCTCTTTAGGGATACAAAGGCTGGTACCAGAAAAACATGGAGGGAAATTGTACATGCTTTAGCCATGAATTGAACATGCCATGAAGGGTTTGTGATTGGAGGTGAATTCAGGAAGCAAAAGTAGCAGACCCTCTGATTGGATGAGCCTATCAATCAGAGGTGATAAAAGTCTGGCCTGAGTGGTCAGCTGTTGTTCAAGACTGGTCTATGACTGAAGAGACGGCCACACCAGGTCCGTCTGAAGATAGCCAGGCGCAACCCGCAGTGTGAAGGCAGGAGATAAGACATTGTTCACTGCGCCTGGAACTAAGGCAGTTTGCTCTAGGACAGATGGAGTCTGCTGCCAAGAGTTCAATGAGAATCCGGGGTATCAGCAACATTGGAGACCAGCTATTTCTGTGAGACTTGTGGAGCGTGCGCTTTTGAACAAGGAAATTACAGACAGCTGCCCAAGGTGTGGAAAGGAAGCTTACAGCACATCACAGGAGTTGGTGTGGAAAGGAAGCTTGCGGAACATCAAGGAAGCTGGTGTGGAAGGAAGCTTGCAGCACATCAAGGGAGCCAGAGAGGGGGAAGCTTGATTCTAGTGCTTGAAGGTGAGATCAAATCCCCTCTAACCTCCTCCCCTGCGGAAGCCTGTACAAGCAGTAGCTGGGAATAGAGGTCAGTGAAACAGGCCCCCACCTTTCTTTTTGTGATCTCTGGGGGAATCAGGGTGAACTGGCACTCTGTCCAGCCACTACCCTCCTACAGCTAGCCAGTGGCTACTGGACTAGTGGGACTCCAGTAAACTGTGCCAAGACATCAGGCACCTGTGGTCAGATCCCTGACACCACTAGAGTGGTGTCCTCACTCACGACGGGAGGGCACCTCTGTTGCTTTGGATGGGGGTTATGGGGCTGATCAAGAACATTTGACTTCACATCATTTGCTGAAATTATATCCTTTCAATCCAAAGATTGGTGTCAAGGCTCTAGTGAATGAGAGCAGCCCTTTGTAACATGGTCTGTAATATGCAATGCTTATTGTGTGTTTTCATGTTAACTGTGTTTTTATAGTGCTTGGCGTCTAGGCGCTATAATATTGTTTGGGGTCAGAACTCTGTCCCAGAGGGTTGTAGAGACATCTGGTTTTCACTGTTTATCCTAGTTTTATGTGTAGCATAACTATCTTGTCTGTATTAAAGTACTTTTCTTTTATAAAAGGTAATGCACTGGGCATTGAGTTTATCAGCTGGTGGTACGGTGTGCACTGTATTCTGAATGTCTAACCCCACCTCACCTCCTTGAGTAAGCCTTGGACTGCTCTGTCTCGCTACCCTGAGAGAGTCAAGTGCTGGAGAGGAGTACTTGGTTTTCCAGTTTTGGGTCCACTAGTACTGTGGCCCCAAGACACCAGTGGGGAACACTCCAGTTGATGCGATTGGAGCGCAGTTACCCCTGAGTGCCCTGGTGCCCAGGAAGCCGGGTCTAACATTGGTGGCAAGCGGTGTTGGATCACTAGACTTCAGGCTCAGTGGACACTGAGGCCAGTTGAGAAGTCCAGCAGATACCCATAAGCTATATGTAAAATGGCAGATAATATTGGAGAGGAATTGGAACTGCAGAACTTGACTGTGGAGCAAGTAAAGCAAATGTGTGCTGACAGGAGGTGGAAAGTCCCATGGCCTAAGGACAGGGAGCACTTGATTAGCCACATGACAAAATGCTTTGAGCAAGAGGTCACTGTTGTGCAGGAGTTGGAGAGCACTGTTATCACAAGCCTGCCAAGTCAGTCAGTGCAGGCTTCCCCTGTACCAGCCCCTAGGCTTTCCCCTATGCTTTCCCCTAGGTTTTCCCCTAGACCTGCCCCAAGACTTTCACCTCCCCCTATCTCAAGGGCTACCTTTTCCCCTGCCCCAGGATTCGCCTCCTTAGGAGAGACTGAGCTAGCAGAGACACTTAAACTTCAGCTGAAACTCCAGGAAGCTAAGGATTTAGCAGAGGAGAAAGCAAGGGAGTTTGAGAGGGAGAAGCTAAGGATGGCCCGCCAGGCAGAAGAGGAGCAGCAAAGGGTCAGACAGGAAGAGTGGGCTTAGAAGGAGAAGGAGAGGGAAAGGGAGAGACAGGAGAAAGAGAAGGAGAGGGAAAGGGAGAGACAGGAGAAAGAGAAGGAGAGGCTGGAGAAAGAAAGGGAGAGACTGTAGAAAGAGAATTATAGGGATTGGAGAAAGAGCGGATAGCCCTGGAGAAAGAGAAGCTCAAGTTAGTAGCTGATAGAGGGCTTAGCTCTGTGGATGGTGAGTCCACTTCAAAGTCCCAGGGAAAGGAAAATACCACCAAGGTACCAAAAGAATTGATATACATGTATGTCCCTGGCACTGATATTCTCAGTTGAATGCGTGCCTTTCATCTAGCATGTAAGGCTCAAGGTCTTAATGGTCAGTCCAAAGCAGCGACTTTACTGAGTCGCCTCCCTCGGGAAGGGACTGAAGTAATTGAAAGGATGCCTGAGAAAGACAGTCTGACATATGAGTGCATGAAGGATGCTTTGATTAGGCGGTTTGGGTTGATACCAGCCCAGTACTTGCAGAGGTTCCGTGAGAACAAGAAGGCAGAGGGTGCCTTTTGAGAATTGGGTCCATGACATTGTGAGAAACTTTAATGAGTGGGTGAGAGGGATGGAAGCAAATGATTACCAGTCCCTAAATCAGGTGATGATAGCAGAGCGTCTCCGGGAGGAGTGCTCTATCCCACTCAGACAGTATCTATCTGACCTTCCTGAGAGGGATCCTGAGAAACTTGCAATGATGGCAGATAAGTGGCTTGCCAACAGAGTGAACAGGGGGTAGGGGCAACCCCTTTCCAAGCCCAAGGGGGAGAAGAACTCCCAGCAGGCTGGCCCTAAACCAGAGAGGAAGGGCCAGAATGGTTCCCAAGGCTCTCAGTCAGGACAAGAGTCTAAGGGGAATGGGGTCTCCAGTCAGTACCAGAAGGGGAAAGGAGGTAAGGGTTCTTTCACTCCGAAGGTGATTAAATGCTATAAATGCCACAGAGAGGGACACTTAAAGCCAGACTGCCCAGTGAAGGATGTGGTGCCAGTGGCACCCGTGATAGCGAGCGTGCTTTCAGTGGGGGCAGACGTGAAGGGAGGCCCAAGTGAGTTTAACTTAGTCACCAGGGACATCTGGGAACTCGACCCAGAAGCCCTTAAGCATATTCACCCTAACTCAACAGGGTATATGAGTGTGTCAGGTATCAATGGAAGGAAGGTTCCTGCCATGAGGGATACTGGTGCCCACAGGACTATGGCTGAACGCAAATATCTCAAACCCGAAGAGATCATCCCTGCTTCCAAGGGTTATGGACTTGTAGCTAGTGGTGATGACATGGAGTACCCTCTTGCTAGAGTGGAGGTAGAGGTGAATGGTAAGAAGGCCATGGTTGACATGGTGGTGCGAGAGAAGCAGGGTGCTGGGTGCTTTCTGGGGAATGATCTTGTTGAACCTGGGTTAGTACCAGGCCCTGAGGCCTATATGTCCTGGATTTCCTCAGCTGTGCTCACTAGGGCACAGACTGGAAAACTGCTTCCTAGCGAAGTGGGGACCACTCTAGTGGAAGAGACACTAGAGGGGAACAGGGCAGAACAAGAACTAAGGGCAGATTCTGAGAAGGCACCTGGCCTGGTGTCTGCACCGCCTGCTCCAGTTGGAGAGGAGGGTGAGCATCCAGAGGCGAAAAGGTGTTGGAGTCTGGGTCCCTGCCAGAGCTGCAGGAGCTGCTTGTGGCAGGAGGACCGTACCGTGAGGAGTTTTGTAAGGCACAGGCGGAGTGTCCTACACTTATTGGCCTGCGGAAAGCTGCTCAGGAACAGGTCTCTACTGGAGTAGTTGGAAAGCTCAAGGTGGCTTGGGAAGATGGACTCCTTTACAGTGAGCCTGCTGACCCAGAGCCAGGAGCCAGCAAAAGGTTGGTGGTTCCTCAGGTGCAAAGGAATTTCCTGCTGCAGCTAGCCCATGAAGTACCCCTAGCTGGTCACTTGGGCATGAAAAAGACAAAGGACAGGTTAGCACCTCTGTTTTACTGGCCAGGAGTTGGTCAGGATGTGGAGACATTTTGCCGAACCTGTCTGGTCTGTCAGGCCAGCGGCAAGTCTGGTGGGCAGACCAAGGCACCCATGGTGCCCCTACCTTTTGTGGGGGTGCCCTTTGAAAGGGTGGGGATTGATATAGTTGGTCCATTTGACCCTCCATCACCCTCAGGCAACAAATACATTCTTGTTGTGGTGGATCATGCCACCAGGTACCCTGAGGCTGTGGCTTTGAGGAGCACTACTGCTAAGGTGGTAGCTAGGACTCTTCTAGGGATTTTTTCCAGGGTTGGATTTCCACAGACATTGGTTACTGATAGGGGAACCAACTTCATCTCATCCTATATGAAGGCCATGTGGGAAGAGGTTGGGGTGACTTACCGCTTCTCCACCGCTTACCATCCCGTAACCAATGGTTTGGTTGAGCGCTTCAATAAGACCCTAAAGAGCATGATGGGGAATCTGTCTGATCCCCTCAAGAGGAAGTGAGATCTCCTCTTGCCATGCCTGTTGTTTGCTTACAGGGAGATCCCGCAAAAAGGAGTAGGGCTCAGTCCCTTTGAACTTCTTTTTGGGCATCCTGTCCGAGGTCCCTTGACATTGTTCAAGGAGGGCTTGGAAGGCAACCCTAAGTCCCCTACCCATGATGTGGTGGACTATGTCTTGAGCCTCCGTAGGCTGATGGCCCAGCTCATGAGTAAAGCAAAGAACAATCTTCAAGCCAGCCAACAGCTCATGAAGGAGTGGTATGACCAGAAGGCTATGCTGTTTGGGTACCAGGAGGACCAGGAAGTTTGGGTCCTGAAGCCGATTTGTCCCCGAGCTCTGGAGGACAAGTGGTGTGGCCCCTACAAAGTTGTTAGGAAGATTTCTGATGTCAACTATTTAGTTGACACAGGTGCTGCACAGGAGCCCAAAAGGGTATTCCATGTCAATCGGCTGAAGCCGTGTCTTCGCAGGGAGTACACTGTTTCTTTACTTGCAATGGCTGAAGAGGTGGAAGAAGAGAGTGAACCCCTCCCTGACTTATTGCAAGGTGATGAGAAGGATGGTTCAGTTGAGGGAGTTAAGCTTGCCTCTGAACTGCCAACTGAACAGCAGGTGGAGTGTAAAGAGCTGCTGGGGAGATTTCCCCATCTCTTTTCACTTACCCCTGGGCTGACGCCTGTCTGTGTGCATGACATAGACACAGGGGACACCCTGCCTATTAAGAGCAAGACATAAAGGATGTCAGACCGGGTTCAAGAGCGCATCAAGACTGAGGTGGCCAAGATGCTTCACCTGGGGGTTGTTGAACACTCCCGTAGTCCCTGGGCCAGTCCAGTGGTGTTGGTGCCTAAGCAGGGGTCAGCTGACCTGCGCTTTTGTGTGGACTATCGCGGTTTAAATACTGTGACAAAAACTGATGCCCATCCTATTCCCCGAGCTGATGAGCTGGTGGATAGGTTGGGTGCCGCAAAGTACCTTAGTACTTTTGATCTAACCAGCGGTTACTGGCAGATTGCATTAACACCTGGTGCCAAGGAGAAAACAGCATTTTCAACCCCAGGGGGCCTCTACCAATTTAAAGTTATGCCTTTTGGATTGAAGTTTGCTCCCGCCACTTTTCAGCGCCTAGTCAATCATGTATTGGCAGGCCTGGGAGCGTTCTGTGTGGCGTACTTGGATGACATTGCTGTGTACAGCTCCGCCTGGGAAGATCACATGGGACACCTGGAACAGGTGTTAGTGAGGATGCAGGGGGCCAAGCTGACCATCAAGGTAACCAAGTGTCAAGTTGGGCAGTCCTCTGTTGTTTATCTTGGACATCAGGTGGGTAATGGGAAGGTTCGCCCCCTGGAGGCTAAAGTCCAGGCAGTGCTGGACTGGGAGACTCCCACTACTCAGACCCAAGTAAGGGCCTTTCTGCGCCTTACTGGTTACTATCGGAACTTTGTAGCAAACTATGGGACCATTGTTGCTCCATTGACAGCCCTGACCTCTAAGAAGCAGCCCAGGAAGGTTATCTGGACTGAAGAGTGTCAGAAGGCATTTGATGAATTGAAGACTGCACTATGCAATGCACCTGTGTTGAAGGCCCCTGATTACAGTCAGACCTTCATTGTGCAGACAGATGCTTCAGACAGGGGAGTTGGGGCAGTTCTTGCCCAGCTCAATGAGAAGGGAAGGGAGCATCCGGTGACCTTTATCAGCCGCCGACTACTCCCCAGGGAGCAGAACTGGTCTGCTGTTGAAAAAGAATGCTTTGCCACAGTGTGGGCCCTTCTAAGATTCGGGCCTTACTTGTTTGGTGCAAGGTTTGTGGTTCAGACAGATCACAAGCTCCTCAAGTGGCTCATGGAAATAAAGGGGGAGAACCCAACGTTGCTCAGGTGGTCCATATCTCTGCAGGGACTAGATTTTACGGTGGAACATAAAGCAGGCTTCAAGCACGGTAATGCAGATGGACTTTCCCGCCGGTTTATCCAATCAAATGATCGGTCTTCTCCCACTGGGAAGTAAGTACCGGGCCATTCTGATCTGGGGAGGGCATATGTTGGGACAGGAAGTCTCCTGCATGTCTCTAGAGAGAGTGCTTCCCCTGCCTTATGCTAATCTCCAGGCAAGTCACCCAAAAGCTACTGTATGGTTTCTAGATCCCTACCTCAGTGGACATGACAATTGTGATTGGAGGTGTATTCAGGATGCAAAAGTAGCAGACCCTCTGATTGGATGAGCCTATCAATCAGAGGTGATAAAAGTCTGGCCTGAGTGGTCAGCTGTTGTTCAAGACTGGTCTATGACTGAAGAGGCGGCCACACCAGGTCCGTCTGAAGATAGCCAGGCGCAACCCGCAGTGTGAAGGCAAGAGATAAGACACTGTTCACTGCGTCTGGAACTAAGGCAGTTTGCTCTATGACAGATGGAGTCTGCTGCCAAGAGTTCAATGAAAATCCGGGACATCAGCAACATTTGAGAACAGCTGTTTCTGTGAGACTTGTGGAGCGTGCGCTTTTGAACAAGGAAATTACAGACAGCTGCCCAAGGTGTGGAAAGGAAGCTTTCAGCACATCACAGGAGCTGGTGTGGAAAGGAAGCTTGCGGAACATCAAGGAAGCTGGTGTGGAAGGAAGCTTGCAGCACATCAAGGGAGCCAGAGAGGGAGAAGCTTGATTCTAGTGCTTAAAGGTGAGATCAAATCCCCTCTAACCTCCTCCCCTGCGCTGTGGGAGCCTGTACAAGCAGTAGCTGGGAATAGAGGCCAGTGAAACAGGCCCCCGCCTTTCTTTTTGTGATCTCAGGGGGAATCAGGGTGAACTGGCACTCTGTCCAGCCACTACCCTCCTACAGCTAGCCAGTGGCTACTGGACTAGTGGGACTCCAGTAAACAGTACCAAGACATCAGGCACCTGTGGTCAGATCCCTGACACCACTAGAGCGGTGTCCTCACTCACGACGGGAGGGCACCTCTGTTGCTTTGGGTGGGGGTTATGGGGCTGATCAAGAACATTTGACTTCGCAGCATATGCTGAAACTATATCCTTTCAATCCAAAGATTGGTATCAAGGCTCTAGTGAATGAGAGCAGTCCTGTGTAACATGGTCTGTAATATGCAATGCTTATTGTGTGTTTTCATGTTAACTGTTTTTATAGTGCTTGGCGTCTAGGCGCTATAATACTGTTTGGGGTCAGAACTCTGTCCCAGAGGGTTGTAGAGACATCTGGTTTTCACTGTTTATGCTAGTTTTATGTGTAGCATAATTATCTTGTGTGTATTAAAGTAATCTTCTTTTATAAAAAGTAAAGCACTGACTGGGCATTGAGTTTATCAGCTGGTGGTACGGTGTGCACTGTATTCTGAATGTCTAACCCCACCTCACCTCCTTGTGTAAGCCTTGGACTGCTCTGTCTTGCTACACTGAGAGAGTCAAGTGCTGGAGAGGAGTACTTGGATATACAGTTTTGGGTCCACTAGTACTGCGGCCCCAGGACACCAGTGGGGAACACTCCAGTTGATGCGATTGGAGCGCAGTTACTCCTGAGTGCCCTGGTGCCCAGGAAGCCGGGTCTAACATTCATGCACAACTGTTTTTTTGCAAGTGCTGTGAATAGCTGGTGTTACTGTTACTCTATATAATGATCCTTAAATAGATGACGTCTTAAGCAGAGCAATGGTGCTGGGAATGAAGCTCTTTCAAGGTATCGATGTTTCTGGTATTCCAAAAGAAATCAAAGCTATTAAAGGCAACGAAAAACCCAAACCTAAGGAAAATAGAAAGAATAAGAAAAAAAAGCGAAGAGAGGGCTTCAATGTAAATCGGATTTAGTAAAGGAATCCGCAGAAGAAAAGGTGGGAGAAAGCCATTAAAACTAGCAAATTCCGGGGAAAATAAATTTGCAGAGTTCGCATTCGGATAATGTGACTTCAGATAATCCCGGCCATGATCAAGTTTCTGTAGCTTGGGTAGAACCATCAATGGCGAATAATGGACCCAGGTTTGGGGGCTCTGATCACAAGTTCATGCTGAAGAGCACGGATATAGTTGTGCCTTCTTACTGTAATGTTGCACAAGCCAAGATTGCTAGAGATGAGGTTGGCCAATTAGAGGACAATCAACGCTGGGGTAAGGGAATCCTGGTTAACCCCTGCGATGCTGCTGAATGGATCCTTCAATAGGTGGATATTTTTGCAGACTCTGCTACAGTATGTGTCCTAAACATATCATGCATTGTATCTCTCTTTAAATCGATCCTTCAGCTGGTCAAAATAACATCAAAAGATATTGCCTTGGTTGCCTTCCCCAAGGCGAGTGCTATTATAGCATTTTTCCTCTAGGATCATAGCAGGTGAAGTTCTGAACTCAGTCAAGAAGCTACTATGAGCAGGTTTTGATATCCATGATTCACATTAACAACGGTCTGCATTTAACAAGGGAATGCCAGATTACGATACTACCCAGGAGGGATGCAAAGGATCACGGTTTAACCAGACCCACTATGATCTTACGTTGATGGGAATGGGGGAGCATTAGGATATTGAGTCCGACAGGATTTTTATTGTAAAATCAGAGAAGTGGAGACAAATCCATACGAACTGAGACGAACCATCAGGAAAGTATGATAGACTGGAACTTGATAGCGGGAATAATTAGTTTAAAAAAAGGTGACTTCAAGGCCCATATTCTACAGTTCCTGATGACTGTGGAGTTATCTTTGGTCCTGGAATATTGCCGATTGAAATGGAACTCTGATTGACTATTGTCCGTTCTACATGATAAAAATGTTATGATTATTGCACTGCAAGAAAAACTGGGAGATGGAGGCTGTGGTGTTGAGTGATTACAGAGTTTTCAGTGTTAAAGCAGTTCAAGGGCAATATGGTCACCCTGCAGGGGGGCTTAGCTCTTATGCGGCCTGTAAAATGTGAAGTTAAGGGGGATGTTGTATTTAGGGAATTCACACATTTTTTAACAATGTTAATATCTGGTCTGTCATTAAAAAAAGAAGGAAAATGCGGTGAATAAATGGCTTCGATTTAGTAATAACAAAACAAATTTTCCTTAAAAAAAAAAGCCAGTTAAAAGATCTGGTTGTGTATTAGAAAACGTTACCCTGTCCTTCCCTAATATGCCAATCTTATTGGTCGGTGATTTTAATGCAAAGATTTCTTCCTTATCTACGAAGGATGAGTTACAGTTGGATAAATGCCATGAGGATCCAGAGCAAGGTTCTTATTTCCCAGCGTGGGGATGGGAAAGGTAGGAAATTGGATACATAGACAGTCTGAATATGAGCATCACTTACTTTAAACAATGGGAGGGTGACAACGATGATTGACGATGCTATAATGCCCTCTTATAAATTTGGCTTGGTAAAAGACTTCATAGTAGTTGATTTAGTGGGTAGCGATCATAAACCGCTCTTCCTGTCTCTGCAAAGTGATGCATATTTACAAGAGCAGCAGCTCATACTGTGTAGTGGTGGGGCAGGGAAGGAGGGAACACAAAAAAAGACAATCACAAAATAAATAAATTGCACTTACCTGCCCTGACTGCCGCCTACCTCCCCATCCATGTCCTTGTCAGGAGCATGGTGCACACGGGGCAGGCTCCCAGCTCAAAATACCAGCGCTGCTCACATGCCGGGAATGCCATTCCCAGGATTGGTCTGAGTGCCTCGGTTCAGGACACAGACATAGACTGGGAGCCTGTGTTGGTTTCTCCACCCAACTGTACAACACAGCTAGGTGGAGGAAGGGTAAGTGCGAATGACTGTTTGGCCAGGCCTCTGGGGCCGGCCAAACCATCATACGCATTTAACTGTGCCCACCAATCCCCTCCTCCTTGGTGCTGCAGCGTCACTGTGGCTGTCCCCACCCCTCCCTCGGCTGCCAGGCCTGCAGGACACCAAATAAAATTAAATAAAATGAAAATAAAATGATAATAAAAACCAGGGGCGGCTCCTCTGCTTTGGCAGAGGAGCGTCGCCCCCCTGCTTTTAAGCAGTGCACTGCAAAGTAAATGAAACATAAAATGATAATAACATCGAGTTATTATCATTTTATGTGTCCTGCTGTTTCCTGGCTGGTGGGCGGGCGGGGCTACTCTGCTCTTGGTGCAGGGCAGGGGAGGAGTAGTTTGCCCACTCATAGGCGCGCAATGACTGTTTGGTCGGCCCTCTTGGGCTGCTAAACCAGTCATGCGCACGTTCCCCGTTCTCCATGTAGGCTGCATTACAGCCTGCATGTAGAACAAGTACAGGCCCACATCCCCTATTTGAGCGTCGAACCAGGGCACTCAAAACCAATCACAATGGTGCATTGCAGCATTGTGATTGGTCAGGGGAGTCTGGGTGCTTACCAATCACAACGGTGCATTGCAGCGTTGTGATTGGTCAGAGAAGCCTTTTCTGTGCTTCCTGTGCCTCGGTCTGATGAGGAGACCAGGAGCAGAGACACAGGACAGACAAGGCATGATAAGTTTTTCTTTTATTATTTATGTTTTTACAGCTCTCCCCCTGACACCCCCCAAGCGCCCACCTCCGCACCATGCGGGCCGCCACTGATAAAAAAATGTATTATCATTTTATTCATGTCCTTGCCTCTTCTGGCTTTCAGCGGGGGTGACGCTCCTCCACCATAATGGGGGAGCTGCTACTGCGTATTTAAGCGACCACTGGCAGAATAATCTACCAATTGTTTGCAGGAATGAGCGTAGGCTAGTTTGGCGAGCTAAATTAAAATATCAAACTATAAATAATATTGAGAAGCTCTTGAAATCTCAGGCAAATTTTACCGCCCACTCTATCTTGAATGACTATGATAGTATGATTGTCTCTATCCGGAACACGGCTATGGTGGGCTTCAACTGTGGCAGGGCAAGGAAGGGCACATATGGTTCACCTAAAGCAATGGTAAAGTCTGCATTAAATAAGAACATAAGGTATGCCTGTAAAGTAGGTGCCGCTCATAGGGAGTTTCTAGTTAAATGTCATAGGATGAACTATAGAAAAGAAATAAAACAAATTATTTGAAAGGAGAAAGAGAGTGTCTGAATGAAGGCTACTGTTTATCTGGGAACAGGAGGATTATAGGGTTTTTGGAATATAGGTAGTAATGTACTTGGGCTGCCTAATAAAATAGAAGCAGGGCCGGTGTCCGGAGAAGTGTGGGTCAGGTATATATCTGAGTTATACACATTAAAAGTAGAAAACAGAGGAGTTACTGGGATTTTGCAATATGATTCCCAGAGAAGGGGTGAGTGGAGACCGCTCTGCTCCCCACAGTAAGTGGCATTGAGGTCTTGATAAAAAGTATTAGAAGCTCAAGGGCCCGAGGTCTTGCTGGACTAACTTTGGACATAATAAAACCTAACCCTAGATTGTGACCCCAAGTTCTGACCCCAGAGTTTGGAGCTATAATAAGTAGGCATGACTTACCAGAAACTAGGAAAGGAAGTGTTAGGGTCCCTTTGTATAAAAAAGGAGGACGTGATTTGCCATCGAGCCATCGTATGATCACCCTGCTGGACATTCCTAGTAAAATCTGTGCAAAATATCTGCTAAGTTTACTGGGTTACTAGGGCAAGTGATCACTCAAAGGTCCAAATGTTTTTTTGTTAATGGCATTCAACAATCAATGGTTTTTTACTTCTTAATCTCTTGGCCGAAGAACATGCCTTCAAAACGACACCGCCACTTTATGTGTTGTATGTAGATGTGTCAACGGATTTTGACAAGATAAATCGAGCACTACTCTGGAAAGAAATGTGTAGTTAGAATATCCCACCTGGCATATTAAAGTTGATAAATCAACTGAGGGCTCATGGACAAGGGTAGAATTAAGGGGTGAAGGAGCTTTGTCTGAAATATTAGTTACTTCTAATGGTCTCAGACAGGGCTGAATACTGGCTCTGCTCCTTTTTTCAAATTATATTGCCAATGCACGATAGTACTAAATCAAGTTTGCTCATTCTCACCTAAGTTAGGAACAGAAGCAATTTCATCACTGTATTATGCAGATGGCACATTTCTATTAGACCTTACACCAATTGGCCTTCAGAGGCAACTGGATGCTCTTTCAGAATATTGTAAGACTCATAACTTGCGTTTAAATAAGTCTAAAACAAATGTTTTTTTCTAAAAGAATAGTGCAGAATATCAGGCATAAGTTGTGGCTAAGTGGCGTTCAAACAGAGGTGGTAAAAGAATATACATATTTAGGCCTTCTCTTTAGATACAACTTGAACTGCAAAGCTCATATAGATCGCCAGGAAGCTTAATCCAAGGCCATTGCAGGTGTTTTACAGAGGTTGGTTGTCACTTTGGGGCATACGTCTGTTGACGTATTAAGAGTGACCTACCTACACTGCCAAATAAATGTATGTATTGCTGTACGGTTGTGAGGTCTTGACAGTAAAGAACATAGCCTGGCTGCAGATTAAAGAAGTTAATATTTGGAAAAAATGGCTCGGTCTGTCTAGAGGTTTAGTGAATAGTGTTTTGAGGTTAAATCTAGTCCTCACTAATATATGCTTAATTATTGGGCCTGTCTTTTGAAGGCGGCCGATGGCTCTCTGAAGCAATAAATTAAATCGTATTTGCATGTGAAGGACACAGGCCAATGGGCCGCCAATCTCCAAACTATCATAGAGTCACAGGATATTCCACTAGGGACAGATCTGCAAAGTATGTCAGTATTTCGATATAAGAAAGTTTCAGGATGTGTGATTGAGAAGATGTGGGGAAAAGAAACAACCTGCTTTGCTTAATGGATTCAGGCTATGGTGGGTATATCCAGCCATACTCGCGTGATATACAAAGTGCCAGCATTAGGAAGCGGTCATTGTAGGTTCAGCTGGGGCACGTCCTGGTCTTTATGAAGTAAAAGTTGGTCAATCAGGTTGGGGTGGATAGTTGTATTTGCCATTCCTGTAAATATGCCCTTTTCACACACTTGCTGAGGCACACACAGAGAAGTACTAAACCAGTAAAGCTGGTTTCTACTATGTATTTGTGTATATCAAATTGAAGTCCACAGAATGCTTCAGGATTTCCTTTCCATATTTCTTTATTGTTTCTTCTTTTAACAACCAATTGTGTGTACAAAACAGCCGACACGTGTTTCGTCCAAAAGGACTTTTTCAAGGCTAATAAATATTAAGCTTTCTCCTTTTTCAAGAGTCAAGACGCTAACTCTGAGACAGGTTTATCATGATCTGAATAAGGCATTTTTCAGAAACGGAAGGCATATGATTAGTGGAGTGCCAATACCAATACAAATCAAGAGATACATATCACCCGGTTGGCTTTGCTGTTTCTAAATGTCTGATTGATTATGGATCTTATTACTGGACTCCTTAATATTTATTAGCCTTGAAAAAGTCCTTTTGGACGAAACACGCGTCGGCTGTTTGGTACACACAATTCGTTGTTAAAAGAAGAAACAATAAAGAAATATGGAAAGGAAATCCTGAAGCATTCTGTGGACTTCAATTTGATATATACAAATAAATAGTGGAAACCAGCTTTACTGGTTTAGTACTTCTCTGTGTGTGCCTCGGCAAGTGTGTGAAAAGTTTGTGGATTCCAAAGGGCCTTTCTCTCTCTTTTGGGGTTTGGTTTGTCTTCAAAAGGCAGAGGAGGACTTGTTGCTTGAGAGCACCTAAAATATTAATCAATGGCGAATTATTGAGGTGAATAGATGATATAGTGGATGTGCATATAAATTTCTGGCAAGCTTCTGCTTGGGTCTTTGTGTGTAATAAACTGTAAATATGCCCTGTGTCTCTACCTCACATAATTGTATTTTGTACATGTTTTGATCTAGTAAGAAGAGGTTAGTTACTCCCTGTTTTTAGAACTTTCCAGGCCCACAGTATTAGTGACTTAATAGTGTGTAGCGGCGGGGACCACAGGGGGGTTATCAATGCCCCTGCGGTCCCTGCTGGCTCCCTGCCTCCAGCACTTCTCTGGACCAATATCTACCTTTCTGCCAAATTTGGGGTAATCCCGTTCAGCGGTTTGGGCTGTCGCTGTGTCTAAAGTTCCAATGGGAATTAACCAGGAGAAGATGAATTTTGGGAACAGCCTTTTTCGTGGCCCCCACTTGACGGATCACCCTGAAATTTTCAAGACAGCAGCTGAAGTGTACGTCACACTAGTTTTGAAAATTTCGCAAGGATTCGTCAAACGGCACCAAAGTTATAGGCAAAAAAAAAACACTCTTCCTATGGAAACCAGGTGTTAACTATAACTACCTACTGGCGAATATATATATCTTCCAGAGATCTCTTACGCAATCACAGAGGAGCAAAGCACTCAGAATGCTGATAAATGTGCCAGTTTATTCAAATACTGAACAATCACAATGTACGCGTTTTGGTAGTCACAGGTACCGTGTTAAAAAAAAAAGCTCTTCCTATGGAAACTAGGTCCTAACTATAACTACCTACTGGTGACCTGCAGTTTTTCTAGTCATTTCCACCAAACAGGGTCGGTGCTGAGCAGCAGGCACAGGACACGCTATTAATCCAACAAACACTGTGTCGTACTTCAGCAACACAGAAGATTCGCACTCCGGGATTTGTATTTTCAAAGAAGATTTAAACAGCTACACATTTTTGTCTTCGTCACAGTAAAAAAACAGTAATGAAAGTGCACAATCACCCTTAGAACCAAAACGACACCATAGACATAGTACACATACTATCTCAAATTCATAAATTTTTCAAAGTTAGTCTGATTCTAATTACAATATTAATTGATGTACGTCAAAGGAGCGTTACTTCATAATTGTACAGTCTGCGACATGTAATAACAGAATTAACTATGAGTTCAAAGAATAAATCCCACAAATTTACCAAGTGGTTTGTCACAGAAATGAAAACATAATGGAAAATAGATCAACTCTCATGCTTCGTAATAAGTGATCTTCATGCCAAGAGGCATATCAAAAACCATATCTCATATCAAAACTGGACTCATAAAACTTATACAAACTCATATCACAATAAAACAAGCATAACAATGAATTCCATCATAATAGCTAATCACATTAATATTATGTAAATCAGTCAATCCCTCCCTTGCAAAAAGGCAATATTCGCAATATTATCACATCCATGCCAAGTGACCCACGCTCAAAAGTCAGATACAAAACAAAAGAGAAAAAATACAATGGATAATGATTTATATTTCTGACAAATGGTACGCATGTGCTCCCACAAACATCAAAATTAAGAAATTCTTTCCTCATTTTTATATGCAACAGAAATATATAATCAAATAAAGGCACAAAAGAATTTGACATAGTGAAAAGGAAGGCTGCCACAAGGAACTAATCCCATGCCAGCCAGTCTATGTCTAAGATACAAACAAACAGATTGAATCCCTGTACTCTCGTATTGTCTCATTACCCAATGGGCACATGAAGTTCCTCATGGAGGTTGAGACCTCCGGTTTGCTTGCATGACAATGAACTCTGATGCCATCCTTTTCAAAGTCTTCTCTTTGTCCCCTCCTCTTGTGTTCACAGGAACCCTGTCAATTCCATAAAATGAGATTTTATCAGTACTAGACACGTACATGGTGCCAGTGTCATAATGCGGGGCCTCCCTTAAGAGAGCTGTGGTGATGGTGAAACACTTATCAGGGGTTGCTTTCATTCATTCCAGGTTGGCTTGGATGGTATTTTACCAATACAAAGCTGTAATACTGTGCCTGTAGTGGTAAAAGACTTTTTGTCATTTTGCAACTCAGCATGGATGGCCCTATGCTAACCCTAGGCTTAAAGAATTTGCTGTAGAAATGACAAAATACTTTGTCCCTTTCAATCTCAGCGTGAATAGCAATGTGCTAATCCTATGCTTAAAAACTTTGATAGAAAAGCAGACATTTGAGATTAGCAAATTCAGATTGTCGCTGATGTAGTAGGGTGCTCTTGACAGGAGCTACTCTCTACCTAAACTTGGAAACTACTCAGAGTTCTCTGCTTCGTTTTTGCAATATATATATATATGTATATTATCTAATGACGGTCGCCAGTAGATAGTTATAGTTAGGACCGTGTTTCCATAGGAAATCCGCAACATTCCATTTGGAATAACTTTGGCGCCGGCTGACAAATCCTCACAAAATGTTCTAATTAGGTGGGGCGCTCCGCTCCACTCCTACCCTGAAAGTCTCGGGGGGATTCGTCAAGTGGGGGCTGAGAAAAAAGGGGGGTCCCAAAACGCGTTTTTCCCATGCAATTTTCCATAGGGACCTTTAGTCCAAGGTACAGCCCGAACGGCTGAACAGAATTACTTGAAGTTTGGCAGAGAGGTAGTCCTCAGCTCAGGGATGTGCCTTTTGCATATATGGTGTCAATCTGTTCAGTAGTTCCTGAGAAAATCAAAAGTAAAATCATATATATATGTGGGCGGAACCTAACGACACATCTCATCCTGAGATCTGATTGGCTGTCAGCACTTCATCCAAGAAGTCTTGACAGCCATCTTGGGACCAATATACATGATAGCACCTCATTAAAAAGCATTGCAGTTAATAGAAGGTTTTAAGACTTTAGTTACATTATAAATCATTTGTTGATGGTACCATACTCATTTTAGGAATTGTGGTATGTTCTAAGGTGATTTCACCATGTGAAAAAGCCTTCTGCTGGGATATCATGATTGAGAGAAAAATGTTTTCTCATGCTTTTCCCACAGAGGTTTGGAAGGTGATCTATAAGCTAAACTGAGAGCTTATTTTCTGTAAATTCACATTATCTTTCTCAGTCATGTGAGAATGAAGTCTGACATTCTCAGTAAAACATGTACATCCAACAAGGGCAGAGACTGTCAGTTGATTCCTTTGTTTTCTACTGCAGCTTCCCAGAGTGTTCCAAAGAACAACTAGAGTGCTAACAGTCCTACTTATGATAAACATATGGCACGCCTGAAGCCATCTTGCTTGGATTAAAGTGGTAACTCTTAAAACATTTAATTTAAAAAGGAACAAAATGAGGGGGTTCATTTTTCCATAAAAAGTATGATTAGTGCTGTAGAAAGAAAAATTAGGGCACATTTTGAGTGACTTCTCAAATCCTCTTCTACTTCATTAAAAAATTCTGACATGCAGACTGAAACATGCACTTTCAATACCAGCAGCAGTTTTCCCTGGTGAGCAGTAGCTTTACTACAGTGATCTAATGAGCAAAAAGAGTGCTAACATTCTGAATTTATGGCGAATGTGTGACACATCTGAATGCCTTCTTGATGGAATCAAAGTAAAAAACTGAAAGTATTTCCTACTGAGGAGACTGCAGTAAATGAGGAAATTAGGAAACTTCATAACAAATAAGTCTCCCAAGATGGCCACCAGAGACAAAAGAGCCCAAATGTAGCCCAAATATCACCAAGATGTAGCCCAAGTATAGCCCAATGACAGAATGTCCCAGAGTGTTCTTAAAAACAACTAGAGTGCTTACTGTCTTCATTATGACAAAAGTATGGGACACCTGAAGCCATCTTGATTGGAATAAACTGGTAACACTTAAAACATTTAATTTAAAAAGGAAAACAATGAGGGGGTTCATTTTGCCATAGAAATTATGATTAATGCTGAAGAAAGAAAATGAGGGCACATGTTGAGTGACTTCTCAAATCCTCTTCTATTTCATTAAAAAATTCTGACATGCAGACTGAAACATGCACTTTTAATACCAGGAGCAGACTTCCATGGTGAACAGTAGTTTTACTACAGTGATCTAATGAGCAACTAGAGTGCTAACATTCAGAATTCATGGCAAATGTGTGACATATCTGAATACCTTCATGATGGAATCAAAGTAAAAAACTGAAAGCATTTCCTACTGAGGAGACTGCAGTACATGAGGAAATTAGGAAACTTCATAACAAATAAATCTCCCAAGATGGCCACCCGAGACAAAAGAGCCCAAATGTAGCCCAAAATCACCCAGATGTAGCCCAAATATAGCCCAATGACAGAAGTGTGCAAAACACTTATTATTTTGTGTTTTTGCAGTGTTATATAGTGCAGACTTGTCAGGTATTGGAGTGCTTTACATGAGCATTGGTTACATCACACAAGAACAAATTCATTTTGGTTGCAGACATGGGGAGACTAAGTGATTTGACCAGAATCACAGAATGTCGAGCTGAAGCAGAAACTCCAACCTGGTTCCCCAGTTGCAAAGTCTGCAGTTCTGGAAGTAACACCACATCCTCTCCCCTAAGTGCAACATTTAATCAAGTGGTCAACTAGATAAAAAAACATAAAGATAACAAATAATTTAAAAGTGCTTTGTCGCTATTTGAAAACTCAGAAAATATGTCCTTATTTTAGTCTTTTAGAGCACTAACCATAATTTTGATGCCAATAAGACGCTCTCATATATGTAATTTCTAAAAGAAATGCTCTAGGTATTACAGTTTTAATTACATCAAGATGATGTCAGGCGTTCCACACTTTTGTAATAAATATAGAATGTTAGCAATCTAGTTGTTCATTAGGATACTGTTGAGAGGCAGAGGCCAGGGGCACGGACTCTGAAAATTGAAGGCAGGTAGGAGGGTGCAAAGGCAACAATTTAACCACACTGAGCAGGCAGGAAGGGCCGTGGCAGCACAACAGACTATGGAGGGCAGTGGAAAGGGGGGCAGGGGCAACAAACCAACAATACAGGACTTGCAAGAGAGGCTGTGGCAATGTAATAGACCATTGTGGGCAGAAGGAAGAGGCAATGGTACTACAACCATACATGCCAACAGACCCGATTCAGCCAGGAAACGTCCAATGTTTTTAAGCTCAAATGGGCCTTCTTTGATCTGTCTCCTGTCTACAATCTCCTCTTTTTCAATGTAACTCAAAGGGGAAAATCAATACCCCAGTTTTTTTTCAAAATCTCCCTCTTACCAAGTTCAAAATGTTCGCAAGTATGGTACATTGGATCATGGAAGGAAATGGGGTAGGGACATGGACTTGGATAACAGAGGACAGGAGGGACATGGAGAGATGCACCAAACTGACCCTGCAGGGCAGGCATCAGGGTTTGCAGCAGCACAATACACCACACAGGGCATGCGGGACGGGAGTGCAGCACAACAATCCATAGAAAGCAAGAGGGAGGGGACAGGACCATGCACATGGACAACAGAGAACAGAGGGGCAAGAGGCAATGGTAGCTAGCTGACCATAATGGACAGACAGGAGAGAAAGCTGCAGCATAACAGACCATAAAGGGCAGGAGGGACGGATCAGGGGCATTACAATGGAACAGACAAGCCAGGAGGGAGGGAGTAGGGGTCTGCACATGTAAACAGAGGGCTGGGGGCAAGGGGGCAGGGCAGGAGCAGCAAGATAGCCATGGAGGTCAGGCAGGATGGGCACTAGAAGCAAGACACACCATGAAGAGCAACAGTGAGACTGTGATGGAATACACACAGACCATGGAGGGAAGGTGGGAGGGGTTCAGGGGCAGCTAACTGACCACACAGGGAAGGTGGGAGGGGCCATGGCAGCACAGAAGACCATGCATGGCAAGTGAGAGGGTTAGTGGCAGCACAATGGCTATGATGGGCAAGAAGGAGGGTGCAGGGGCATGCACAAAGGACGATGGAGGATAGAAGGGAGGGTCAGGACCTGTGCACAGACAAGAAAGTTCAGGGGAAGGGGCCTAACAACAGACCGCACAGGGCAGGCAGGAGGAGCAGTTGCAGCACAACAGACCAGGGAGGGCAGAAGGGTGTGGCAGTACAATGGACCATGTAGGACAGGAGGAAGAGGATAGGGGCATGGCATGTGGACAGGCAGGGTGGAGGTGGCAGGGACAGGTTACAGTCATCTGACAATGCTAGGCAGGTGGGAGGGGAGTGGCAGCTCAACAGAACACTCAGAGTAGATAGGAGTGGCAGTTCCATGGAACATGGTGGGCAAAAAGGATGGAGCAGGGGCATGCACAAAGACATCGGAGGGCAGGGGGAAGGAGAATAGGGGCAGCAAGCTAAGCACAGAGTTTAAGCAGGAGGTCAATGATGGTGCATAGAATTGGGCAATGGAGGGCAGGAGGAGTGGACTGGTACATCATACTAAATTGAGGGCAGTGGCAGCACATCAGACCATGCATGGCAGGAGGGAGGAGGCTAGTCCATGGATTCACACAACAGAGGATAGGGAGGAGGGGGATGGGGCAGCAAGCTAACTGTTCAGAGAAGGCGGGTATTAGGAACTTTATTGTTTTTAAAACGTGTGTCTGTGCGAACTACTTAAAATATGAACAAGTATGCAGCATAATCTCACTTTTATTCAGGAAGAAGAAGACGTTTGTGACTGTGACTCCGGGCTCACTTGGCAGAAACACCCACTGACCCTCCACCCCCTATCGCAAAATGTAATGCCCGTGAAAAGGGTAGGTGAACACAGTGTTATATAGAACATAGTCCTGAGAGCACGATTGAAAATGAAAACCAGATATAGTGTATGGTATAAACTATGCACCAAAAAGTGTGATAGAAGATGAACCGGGCGTGAAATATAATATGCAATACATTGTGCGCAATGACAGATTCATTGGAGAGCGCGAGATAGCACAGGCACTAGCGCGTGCTATGCGATATGCGCCTTGGAGTGTAATATGCACAGGGCAGTGTTATGTAACCTAACTAGTCTCTAAAGTTGTAATATAAAATATGTGCTGGGGAGTGTAACGTTGCATATGCACTGTGACAAAGATATGGATCCCAGATTGTAATATGTATGGCATAGCACTGTGTGTTATAACATAGGCATCGAGGAAGGCACGTTAGATGGGGCAATATAACCCGTGCGAAGACAAGTGTGGCATGACATATTCACGGGGTGGTGTTACAGTGCACATGGGCTAGAGAGTGTCATAGCATATGCACTAGCTGGTGGAATACAACACAGAGGTATGTGGCACTCAGCAGGCAATGGTGGGTGTAACACAGCATTGGGCTCTGCCAGGAGCGCGCTGTGACTCTCAAGTGATGTTCGTCCCCTTTCCAGAGAGTAAAATAAAAAGTATTATACATCCGGCAGTGGATGTGTGTTTTATTAACCGTGAGGGGGGTTTCTTGCATAGTTTTGGTCAAATTTTTGTTGAATCCCCTTTGAATGGCTTGGTGTGCATGTGTATTAAATGTGCCCGTCAATAGCTATCCATGTTTGTATAAATAAACGACAAGGGTGTCTACCGGGGTTAGGCACGGTAGGGCATCAGACATGTCAGAGCTTCACTAGTGGTGTAAATACATTCCACGTGGATTCATTGTATGCATAGTCGCCTTTTAATGAATATCACGCAAATCGTCATGGTGATAGGTACGTACGTTTGTCAAGCATGTCCTAGGTGTGTCTATAAATATATATTTTTTAAAAATAATAAAAAACATTGGCCGGCCCTGGGGATTGGGGTCAAAAAAATATAATTAGGAGACAGGCTCTGGGGGATGGGGTCATCAGGGCCAATAAATTAGAATAAGAAGGGGAACCACACAGCCCCCCTTCTTAAAAAATTAAAATAAATAAAAGACTGGCATCGTGCCGGAGGCCACGCCCCCTCCTTGCAGCACTCTGCAAACGCGCCCCCTGGTGAGTTGTAAGTTGGGGAATTAATTCCTCTTCAATACTGAGGGTCCCTGAGGGCCAACTAGCCCAACAGGCATCTCCAGTATGCGCCAGGGAGCTGCGCTGCAGACAGGTGTTCTGAGGCCAAGCCCCTTTTTACACCTCTCTGCAACGCAGCTCTGTGGCGCTTACTGGAGGTACCTAGTGGTCTAGTTTGACCCTAGGGACCCTTAGGATTCAAGGGGACTTAATCTCTCAACTTAGAACAGCCACAGGGCGCGTTTACACAGTGGTGAAGGGAGGGGACGGGGCCTGAGGTGACGTGTGCAAACACGCACTATGGCACGTTTTAAATTGGGGATATAATTTCCCTTCAATACTGAGGGCCCCTGGGGGCTAACTAGCCCACCAAGTGCTTCCAGTAAGCGCCACTGAGCTGCATTGCAGAGAGGTGGTCCAGGCCGTGCCACTTTTTACACCTCTCTGCAACGCAGCTCTGTGGCACTTACTGGAGGTACCTAGTGGGCTAGTTGGACCCTAGGGACCCTCAGGATTCAAATGAACTTAATCTCCCAACTAAAAACGGACACAGGGCGTGTTTACACAGTGGTGAAGGGAGGGGACGGGGCCTGAGTTAACATGTGCAAAAACGCCCTGTGGCCTGTTTTAAGAGGTAGTTTTAATCCCCCTGCCCTATTATATACTAGGGGCTTACAGAGGAGGTCATGCTAATCACAGGGGGACCCCAACGCATAATGATCCCTAGTGTATGTAGGTGTTTTCACTGTATTCTAAGTGTCTTTTAACATAGCACTGGCTCTAGGACTGGTTAGTCAGACTCAGTTACCACCAGTATCCGTCTGAAAAAGTTGAGGGTACAGGATGATTTTGCAACAAGGCTTCTTTCTGCTCTTCTTTTTGTTCTTTCTGCACGTTATCCTTCTTCCTGCACTTTTCTTCGTCTTTGAGGACTTCTGTTGCTTCTTTCTGCACTTCTTTTTTTTCTTTCTGTGCATTTTTTCTTCTTTCTTCACATGTCCTATCTCTGTAGGCATAGTTAGAAATTAGCATTTATAAAACCTTTGAAATTCACAGACAAAACCATAGGTGTCAGGCACGTTATAGTTAGGAATTAGCATTTAAAAAACCTCAGAAATTCACTGAAAAAACCATAGGTTTCAGGGGTGTTATAGTTAGCTGGACTTTTCACTTGTACAAAACCATTGAAATTCCCCTGTTATAGTTAGTTCAGCTAACTATAACTCGCGCGCCCGCAATGCACTGCTGATGACGTCACATATTACATCACTCATGACATGGTCAGTGACATCACTCATGACATCACTGATGACATCTCAAATGACATCAATGATGACATCACTGATGACATCATCCTTGTGATAGAGTGGCAGACCTCCTCTCACCCTAATATGACCTTTGATACACACATTCAAAAATAGAGACTAAAATTTTCAAAACAATGGACATACCAATACCAGTTACAACAACCTCTTCAGTAATTCTAAGATCCACATACACATCCACTCATTCACCAACAGTCCTATACAGTCACTCATACATGTACTCACTCATCATATGTACTCATAAACCCATACATCCTGTTACAGAATGCCACTCATCCATAGAGTTACTCACACACATAGTCACTCATGCTAATAAAGAATCAAACATACATTTACTTGCATATACAGTTATACACACACCACCACACTTACTTCTACGGAAACTTACACATACTTAGTCTTTTAAACAATCACTTATAGAAACACATACTTATTCATACAGGAACTCTTTCAATCTCTCACTCTCACATATACTCACTTATATACACCAATAGTCACATATACTAGTTTAAAACATATGTAGTTACTCATAAAGACACTATTGAGACAGTCATTCACTCACTAACACACCCATACACACACTCATCCACCCATACAGTCTTGCACACATGCTGTCTTCAACACATACAGTGAGTCACTCATTCATGCACCTTGCAAATTCACTGAAAAAACCATAGGTTTCACACATGTTATAGTTAGCTGGACATTTTACTGATAAAAAACCAATGAAATTCCCCCGTTATAGTTAGTGCAGGCAACTATAACTCACGCGACCGCAATCCTCTGCTGATGCTAATACTGTATTTAGACACTTATTTACCTATGTCTTCTTCCATAAATTTTTAGCTATACATATATTACAAATATTTTTTTTTCATAAAGACACATATGTCATCCGCAGAGGATTGCGGTCGCGTGAGTTATAGTTGCCTGCACTAACGATAACGGGGGAATTTCATTGGTTTTTTATCAGTAAAATGTCCAGCTAACTATAACATGTGTGAAACCTATGGTTTTTTCACTGAATATATATATATATATATATATATAGATCTCTATGCACTTTGCACATTCCTTGCACTCTTGCACTTTGATAATTATCAATGCTGTTTACATATTTATTCTTTATGTGAATTGAACGATTACTGAATTATTGGATGATATGACTATTTATTGGCACTTTTTGCACTTTATACACTCCCTCGCATTTTTGCACAAGCAGCAGGGATCTGCAGCTAACAATAGGTTGTGAGTGACTAGACATGGATTATATTGGGATTCATCCCGTTAGTTTGAAGCAGGACAGACTTTAGATGGGTCTATACATATACAGGAAATATTTGGTCATACAAGTGTCCAACTGACATTTTAACAGGAACTTGTATACTCGAATGTGTACAATGCACTATTTGCAGGATGCAGTACTTTTCGATGGCCATTGATATTTAGAATGCTTACATTAGTATTAACAATGTTTGCCTTTTTAGTATAAATTCCTGTATATATTTTATGTTAAGTTTTGCCCATTTTTGAATGGATGAGGAAATGTCAATACACCTTAAAACTGACTCCTAATTAGAGATGTTTTTTTGTTTGTTTGTTGTTTGACTATATATGCTGTACGTGATGTTAACTACTGCATAACTTTTCTTTTATACAATCTTTGCTGCTGTTCCTTCTGAAAAACCTCCTCTTTAGAATGAGTTTTCTCATTCCGCAGTTCATGTTTTTAATCTGGATTTTATCTATTTGTATTTCTTACAGGAGAGAAGGAAGGGGCCCCATCACTTGACAGCACCTGCACGGGCATCCTACCCTTTTCCCTCTGATTTCACCTGCACTACCCATGAGTCTCACAATTTGTATCCTTAATCAACAGCTCTTATATTAGTCTCTTGTGTGTTACTCTCAATGACTTTAATGACATATCTGAAATGTGGAGTTCAACATTATCATGTTTGAGTTCGATGCCCACTTGGGCAATTTTACCTCACTCACTCCTCCATTTGATCCTGCCTTTTTCACACGCATTTTAGTGTATCTAAGCGCAGAATATATACGTTATCACGTTCTCTGCACTTCTATCTCACTCCAACATGGATTCTTACTAATACCCAACAGGCGGACATGTGATCATTAGCATAATTTACTTATGCACTTGCACTATAGGTCATGAGTGATTGTCCCACCTACAAACCGTGTTGACACTGATCTACAATCTTGTACCCCTTGATGTGGACAGCAGTATATTTCCGTGATGAATTTTGCAATGTGCCAGATACTCATATATTTGTATGTATATACATTGAGACTTACTCAGCAGGCATTATTTGTATCTTTCTTTTTCTCTGCCTAGCACATTGACAATGTACTTTACTTTACATTTGTTTGTATGGTTTCCCTACTGAGGTTCGTGCACAGTCTAAGATGGCCGCCGATTACGGTCTTGTCTGTGGTTGGTTGGCGGAGGTAGTCCTATTTTGTTGTCCATTTTCATTTGACCGCCATGAGATGTAAGACTGTTGGTTTCACTTCTTTTCACACGTGAACAAGGCTGCGTGCCGAAACGCGTTGTGTGAATTAAATCTGACCTGCAATTTCACTGGGGATTTCGTCTTCCTTTACTGAGAGCATACTGAATCGTGGTTTTTGAATTGGATATTTTCGCCGGCTGGCTCCGCCGGAATGTATGCCAACCTCCATGGGTCCCGGTAATCCAGCAGGAGCACCTTCTCTACTTGGATATATATATATATTCCGCTCTGGCCACTTGGGCTAGAACTGTTGTGGACATCAATTTGCACACTGGTGCAGTAAAACGTCTAAATAATTTTGACAAAAGTAAAGGTATCGACACAAGATACTAAGTGAGATAAACGAAGGAGGTAAAATAAGAACACATGTGTTAGCCCCCGTATGCCTGTAGCATATTATGCCAAGCATGGTTGTTGATAAAGTTTTTCTTTCTGAATGCTAAAAGTAAAACCGAGGAATCTGACCCGTTTTTATTGAGAGTTTAGATGACTCGAGGGCACACGATTTTGTTAGAATGTACTTTTGTTTATCAAACATAAATTACAGGAGAGGACAGGCAATGTGTTGTTATAAAAAAGATTTTCCTTCTAAACTCGTTATTATGTGGCGAAGTCTGTTTTCACTTTTCTTGATTTTGAAGTCAGAGGTCACATGACTGGTGTTACTTATCTGTTTGTTTTACTATGCCTGAATACTCGTGAACAAGGGACCAAGTTTCCCGAAACGCGTAGAGTTGGTGTTGCCAATTTAAAAACTCTGCCTTAAAAGCATTGGGTGCCGTGAAGCGTTGTTTCTTGTGGATTAGAGTTATTCAATGCAGAATTGGAATATATATATATATATATCATCCAACTCTGCTCCCCAGACGCGGCTGCCTCCTCGTGGCACCTGCCCCAGATAGTACAGACACGGACCGTATTCTTAGTGCAAAAATGTATTAGCTTGTTCGCATATTAGTCGCCATAACGTTTCGGCTCCTCTTGAGCCTTGTTCACATGACAACATGAAGCTTTAGAACACTTCCTTAAATAGGAAAAAAGATACTCTGCACGTGATGCCAGAGATATCGGCATAGACATAGAAAGCAGACTTTAGAAGATGGATACCCATATGCATAACATCGTATTGTATATACATGCCTTGTAAATTGCCATGTTAAAATCATAGTACAATTCAAAAATGGGCAAAACTTAACATAAAATATATACAGGAATTTATACTAAAAAGGCAAACATTGTTAATACTAATGTAAGCATTCTAAATATCAATGGCCATCGAAAAGTACTGCATCCTGCAAATAGTGCATTGTACACATTCGAGTATGCAAGTTCCTGTTAAAATGTCAGTTGGACACTTGTATGACCAAATATTTCCTGTATATGTATAGACCCATCTAAAGTCTGTCCTGCTTCAAACTAACGGGATGAATCCCAATATAATCCATGTCTAGTCATTCACAACCTATTGTTAGCTGCAGATCCCTGCTGCTTGTGCAAAAATGCGAGGGAGTGTATAAAGTGCAAAAAGTGCCAATAAATAGTCATATCATCCAATAATTCAGTAATCGTTCAATTCACATAAAGAATAAATATGTAAACAGCATTGATAATTATCAAAGTGCAAGAGTGCAAGGAATGTGCAAAGTGCATAGAGATCTACTAACTGAGGCCAGTCAAAAGTACAGTTAAGATTTCCATAGAACATCCTAAAATAATTGTACTTGATGTTGATAAAACTAATGAACGGACTTGATAAAAGCATGTTGAACACTCATTTCTGAGGTATATAAAATCCTACTAGATTGGTTTTTAGCTAAATGCAGTCCAGATATCCATGGGGTATCATTGAATTCGAGGCTATTCTATGTCGCCACTCAGTACTGATGTAATATTAATATATATTATCCAGCAAAGCTTAGAAAAGCTTCCAAATAACAATTTATATTGTATATCTGATACAATGTGTCGGTAGTAAAACAATAAATATACTACAAAATTTGTTAAAATTATTATCCCACAATAATAAAAACCATTGGTAAAATCCATTGTATAAAGGGCTGGATTGATAAATATACCCGTAATTGATATATTTAGCTTGTTTTATCAAGTACTGACCTCCATAGGGTATACATAGAATGAGGAATGTGCTCCTTAACTTAAGATAGTGTGTAAGTCTTCAGTGACGTTAAACCCACCCGGGGATTTGGAATCGAGACGGAGTATGTATTTAATTGTCTTAACATAGCTTCCCTGTTACCTCCGCGTCTGCTAGCCGGTACTGAATCAATGACAAAGAAAGTCAATTCCTTGCCATTGCTACAATGTACATCCTTAAAATGGCGAGCAACTGGGTAGGTATTGTCCTGGTTTACAATTGCCCTCAAATGCTGTAAGATATGTTTGTGTACCTCCAATTTGGTACTCCCTACATATCTTAATGCACATGGGCATTGGAGCACATAAACAGCATATTCCATTTTGCAAGTTAAAATCTTCTCTATTTTATGTTTTTTGTCGCTAAAACCATCTTTATAGTGTTTGGTGTTAACCCCGTGTGTACATGCTTTGCAAGTTTTGCATTTAAAAAATCCACCATTCATTTGGAGCCAACCTGTTTTCTCCATGATTTCCGGGTTAGTGTCTACTATACAATCTTTCATGGAGAGTGCTCGACTAAAAGTTACAGTTGCTCTACGAGGGAGGGTTGGGCCTAAAATAGGGTCACTTGTTAGAATAGGCCAATTGCGATTGAATATACGATAAAGTTCACAATGCTGTTTATTGAACCCAGTAATAATTCTAAATTCATTCTGTGGTTTGGAAATTACTTGGGTTGCCAGATTGCTATTGATCGTATTATCATATTTGTTAAGTAACTCCTATCTAGTTTTAGTTCGGGATTTACTAATGGCTCTATCAATAATCTCTTCTGAGTATCCCCATTGGAGAAATCTATTTTTACTAGCAACTTGGGCCACATCTAATTCGGACTCATTACTACATACACGGCGCATTCGTAGCATCTCACCATATGGAATACTGGTGATTAGATGCTGTGGATGGGCACTGGCCGCATGTAGAATGGTATTTCCAGCTGTTTCTTTTCTAAACAGTTTTGTTTCAATATATAATTTATATTCCGCTCTGGTGCACCGAGAACGCGAGTCACTCTTTGGGCGGGTGTCTTGCTGCGGCAGTGCTCCGCAAAATATAAATGCTCCAAATTTCCTCTCTCCTCATGAAAGGATACCAGCACTCGCGGGGCTTGATTACAGCGGTGATTTTTATTTTAACAAAACAGACGTGTTTCGGATATAATCCTCCGTCAGTGTTATCACAAATCGCGCTGGGAGGCGCCATCTTTTAAACGTCATGTATTCTGACATAGAAACAAATGAGGGATGGCTACGCGCATATTGCGAGCGCCATATTGTAATGGTATTCATCCCTGGTTCTTATGATTTAATACACAGTTATCTTCTATTCAAATCGAGAAATACAATTACAACTCGATAAAAACTCATTCAGTAACATTGACAATAATGCTCCTCTCACGTGTTATTTTAATTCCCTGCCTCCATTGTTTTCTACTGGAGTGTGTTGTAGTACTAGTGGTTGTCCCTATGTGGTGCTTTACATATGCCTGAAATACTCTGACTGGGTTGGAGTACATTTGAGCTGTTTTGGCACATTTAGGCATGTAGAACTTTAGGAGCATTTTCTATGAATTGCGTTTATCTTACTCTTTTCTGCGGGTGTGTTTTGTATTAGCATCCCCCTCTAAAACCCCCTCCTTAAGTTTCCCTAAACCCCTTCACTTAATAGTAATTATGTCCCAACCACGCCTCTTGGTCCCGCCCACATTTACTACTAATTAATATACCTACAAGTGTGGAGATCTCAGCCACCATGTTGGATCTCTCTGCACAGAAGACTCAGGAGAGACAGATAACTCCCTCCAAAGGTTTGTGAGTTACATTTTCTAATACATAGTAATTCTATTGTAGAACTACGTTATATACGACAAAATGCAATTTGTAATTTGGCCCCTGTCACAAATCCACAGACTGTGTCCTGCATTATTTGCCAACATCCCCAAGGCTCACTGGTCAATCATGTCCTCATTTCCTCTCCTTCTCCCACCTTTTATTAACATATTCACAACTTTACTCAAGGGTAATTGGAAGTATGCATAATACATTGTTGTTGTCAATACCAATGCTTGTTTGTTACCAATGCTTGTTTGCTATTTGGGACCATTTGGCATGTAAGCCGTGTGCTCTGGAATGGGCATGCAAATGAGAAAGGGCTCCCAAGATTCCATGTTTTGTTTTCTTTATATTATTTTATCCAGTATTGAGTGCATGGGTGTGTGAGTGTGTCCTCCCTCTAAGGGCCCAATTACAATGTCGTTCGGAAGGCCTCTGAATCTGTTTTGGTTTTCCCGGATCCCATTCATAGCCCTTGTTTCCGACCGAATCGTACACAGGTCCAAACAATCAAGTACAATGTGAAGAGAGCATACGCATCGACCGAATCGTCTCCAGAACCCGATCCTGTCTGTACGACTCGTTCATAGCCGAATCGTGCCGCGCAATGGAGCCGGATTCCGACTGAGCCTTACGATGCACGATTCGGTCAGCCGCACCGACTCGGTCTCAGTGAGATGAAACGACTGTCGGAATTGTACTTTGGGGGCCCATAGCAGGCCCCCGTTAACCCAGGACCCTCCAAATCGGTCACGGGGAGTGCCCATGGCTCCCCTCGGTCCAAGCATGCACAGTGTGGTGGGCACCATGGGCTGCCTGCCACAGGGTGTACGCTTTTTCTCACCCACCCCTTTTTGCTATGGGAGCCTGTGTACACGCCGGTACACAGGCTCCCATTGAGATCAATGGGAGTCCGAGCGAACCAAGTCCGTAAGCATACAGGTGCATCATAATCGCTCGGTGAGACTCCCGGAGCACATTTCGCTCAGAAAACCCTCCGGATCAGAGCTGTACGGAGGGCTTTCCTAACGAGATCGTAATCGGCCCCTAAAAGTGAATGCCGCCTATAAGGACTAAGAGTGCAGGCAGTGTGGACTTCAAAGGAGTTAAGAATATGAACCTCATTGTGCTACTGAAACATAGAAAAGTGAAGAGATAGTTCTGTAGGGTTCTGACAAGTTATCAGGTGATTACAAGTGTATGATTGTCTTGAGCATAACACTCTAGTTCTTCCAATAGATGCATCACTAATGAGCCAGGCACTAACCATAGTCCGGGTAATGAAGTAGCTGCACAGGGATATACACCATGGGATTCAGACCCATAACACCAACATAGGCTTCCTCATAGGAGTGCTGCAGGACATTCACACACTCATGTGCAGGGCTTTTCCTGCACTATCTACCTCTTCCTATGGTCCAACAACATTTGCCCCATCAACATCTGTGTCAGCCACATGAAGGACGGCCCTGCCAGAGGAAGACAGACCCGCAGATCCCCTGTCCCGCAGCTGTGGATCCCCCCCAGCAATGCCCAGCAGGTACATCTGGGCAAAGTTCCAGGAGGTGCAAATGGCAAGACCTCCACCACCACCAGCAAAAAGCCTTTCACTTAATTTTCTGTTTGTGTTACACATTCACTCTGTGGACTATTTCTGGACACATTTACCTTTCTGATGGGACTAGTATTTGGTTACTGGACTTCCAACATTTTGGCATCTACAACTATGGTTTCTTTCACCACGACTGAGTTCTTCACTTCTTGTCTTCCTTGTTTGGCTTACACAATATTTATTTTCTCCTTGTTCACTTCAATAAATACTCTAGACAGAAACTCATTATCTGCTGTAGTATATCTCACATCTATCAGTGTATATGTGTTCTCCTATCTGAACTTTACAATGCCAAAAATATGAACTTGTGTAACCATAGATATATGTTGCATATACACAATATTTAGCTCAGAATCACAACCATGTCTCGCCAACACATACATACAAGTGTATTCTCATATACCATCTTTATTCCATTGTTTCAATAATAGGCTGGAGATGTCAAAAACATAGCAAATCACACATGGCTCAAATATTCTGTGCCAGTGTTCACATTTTCAGTTGCAGACCTTAACAACATGGAAGGAGGGGCAACATCAGAAAATCTCCTATTGAATAGGCTCAGGATCACAACCATGTCTCGCCAACACATACATACAAGTGTATTCTGATATGCCATCTTTATTCCATTGTTTCAGCAATAGGCTGGCATTATGTCAAAAACATAGCCAATCACACATGGCTCAAATATTCTGTGCCAATGATCACATTTTCAGTTGCAGACCTTAACAACATGGAAGGAGAGGCTACATCAGACAATTTCCTATTGCATAGGCAAAATAAAATTCGTCAATGTCATCAGCTGGAGCCATATCACCAAGATCACAAAAGAAATCCCACATCAATAACACCAATAGACACATGACAGTACTATATTTTCTGATCACCGGATCACTCCAATCCATTGTTGCCCCATCTGGTGGAATGTCACAACCAAAGTCAGTGGTGTGCCACAAGCACTTTGTCCTACAGGAGGAGATACATCAACAGCCACATACACTTTACACACAATGAGGATTTTGCCAATGTGATTAGAGACTAGCATGATTTGGCCCCACAACAACATTTTGTTGGAGCACATGATGGCACACATGTTGCATTAGGACCACCACACTACTTGTGTCTAATGTATTCCTCATAATTTCCATCCTATCACTGTGCAAGCTGTCTTGGTACAGGATGTGTACACCCAAATTCTGTGACAGTCATTCCCAGGAACAAGCCAAGTCCCCTTCGTACTTCCAAACAGCATCATATACCCACGAATGTCACAACTCTGAAATGTCCAAATGAAGATACCATAGTGAAGGTACCTAAAGCACAGCAAAACAAAGGGCCCGATTACGAGTGCGGCAGTCATAAGACCGCTGTACTCGCACTGGCCCGTCCATGCCATTCCGACTTTAAAAGTCATTGCGCCGGAGGACCACCAGCTGCACCAGCAAATTACGAGTTCCTCCACCGCCAGCCACTTCATGGCGGGAGCCCCACCATGAAAAGGCTGGCGGTTCAGGAACAGAGGGGGCCCTACAGGGCCCCCATGCTCTCCTGCAATGGGGATACATTCAAGGGGGCACAACATGTGCTCCCCTGTTCGTATTCCCCCAAAGATCCAGCAGGGTATGGTTGCACCGTCCATGCCCTGCTGGAACTATTTTTGCTATTCCCATTGCGGTATCGGTTTTCCAGGCACTGCCATGGGTAAGGCAAAGGACTGTCCACCTTACGCAAGTTGAAGTCGTAATAAGGTGGTTGGTCCTTGCGTGGCTTGATGGAGCTGTGTCGGCAGAGAGCCGGCGCAACACTACCAAACTCAAAATCGGCCTCAAAGACATTAGCTATCAAACAATACAGATAAGACAATCCACAGCCAAATTCTGGAGAACACAGTCCATGACAAAAAGTTCAGCTAAACAAAGCAACACATAAAACAATGACCATGTGTCAAAACATTCCTCAACAAACACCTTTCAGCTGGATTTTCCAGAGATTGACCTTCCAAATATTTTACCTTAACATACTCCTCACATCATCACAACAAGAGTAGCTGTAACAGTCAAAGTCATGACATTTCACAAAATACTTACACTCATGAGCAGAAGTTATCGAGATCTTTACGCAAGTCAGCTTCTTCCTCTTCACCACTATTCTCATCATCCTTTGGCATTTCAGGGTCCTTACCTGGTGGCGCTTCATGGTCTCCATCCTCTGAGATATAAGAGGTGTTCAGTCACAGGGCAACGTTCTGGAGCATGCAGCAGGCCACAGTGATCTGATACACCTTCTCGGGTGAGTAGAGAGGGCTCACCCAGTCTTGTCCAGACATCTAAATCTGCCCTTCAGGAGACCAGAAGTCTGCTCCACTAGCCACTGTGTCCTTCCATGGACCTCTTGAAGTGGACTTCCCCTGGCATTGTCGAATTCCTCAGCGCTGCCAACAACAATGGACAGTTGAGATACGCTGAGTGTCAGAAATGGGGGTCTCTAGTTGCCAATGGTTTGCACTGTATTCCAAGTAGGGACCCTTCTTCCTAGTCAAGGTAAGGGGGATGCACTTCTAAAATAACCCCTGCTCACATCCTTGGTAGCTTGGCATGAGCAGACAAGCTTTTCTCAAAGGCAGTTCGTAAAGCATTTGTGCACACAGACAGTAATACAGTGAAAAAACTACAAAAGGAAACCACACCAGTTTAGAAAAATATGTAATCTTCATCTACACTAAACAAGACCAAAATGACAAAAGTCCACATTAGAGCAATCAAAATGAACTTCTTAGAAGGTAAAAACAGTTCTGTCCATAGCAAACTATAGATGCAACACTTTCAACACAAAGTACCTTAGATGCGTCAAAATCATAAACAAAATCAGCCACAGGGAAGGTGATGTGCCGGTTCCTTACGCACAGGGAAGGTGATGCGTCAGTTCCTTACAGAAAGAGACGTGATGCATCAGTTTCTTACTGGGCGGGGAAGAGATGCATCGTTTTCATACTGCAGCCTGTTGTCCTTGTAGACTTGGCGCCCCGGTGAAGTGTATGGGGATCGGGTATGCATCGGTTCTCGAACTGGCGGCAGCAACAGTGCTGCGTTTGTCTCTCCAGCAACGTTCCCACGATGCGTTGGTTCTTGCAGCCGCACAGCAGTGCGGTGATCTCAGACTTCGGGGATCAGTGCACAGGATTTGGCGTGTGGTAATTTCTCCAGCTGCTGGCAGGTGCTGCGTGGGCTTCTTTGGCGATGCGTCAGAAACAGGTGCGGATGCATTGCATTACTCGTAGTTGCGTCTCCTTTCCAGCTCCCAACAGCAGGAAAAACCTCCAGAGGCCCAATTCAACAGGCACCTCCTGGCAGGTCAGAACTCCCAGCAAGGGTGCTCAGGGGAGCTGGTGGTGAAGTCTTTGTATCCCTAAGACTTCAACACAGGAGGCAAGCCTCTACTTCAAACCTTTGGAGATCTTCCTCAAGCAGGAGACACAGCACACAGCAAAGTCTTTATCAGCTCCTTGGCAGACACAGCCACGCAGGCCAACCCCAAACAGCACACAGCAAAGGGGGCAGTAAATTGTTCGTTTTCCCAGCTCTTCTCCTTGGCAGAGGTTCCTCTTGAATTCCAGAAGTAATCTAACGTTCAGGGGTCTGGGTCCCAACATTTATAGTCCATTTCTCTTTGCTCTCTGGTGTTAGAGAGGCTCTGTGCTCCATCCAAACCAGCTCTTTCCTCTCTGGTGCAGCTTCCCGGCTGGAGGTGGAGACAGCATTGTGTAAGGCAAACTAGGCCTATTCAGGTGAAAGGAAATCTCCCACCCCTACTCTAAATGCAGCCCAGGTCTATTCAGCCCAGCCCTGACTCATCCAGGAAAGGTAAGACACCCCAGTGGCTGTCTACAGTTAATGCACATCCCCAGTCCCTGTCACTCCAAAGCCAGACAGTCAATACACAAACCAGCAGAGGCACACAGGATGGCTAAGCAAGAAAATACCTAGTTTCTAAAAGCGGTATTTTCAAACACAGAATGCAAAAATCATCCTTACCAAAAGATGCATCTTTATATTCTGAGTTCAAGCATACTAAACTTTACCTTCCTATCTGGTTCCAATGGGAAGTTATATTTTTAAGATGTTATAAATAAACTCCCATTCTATCCCATGGGACAGATAGCTTTTCAATAGTGAAAATAAAAATTCACTGTAGTTCACTATCAGGACATGTTTCACACATCAGGACATGTCCTACCTTTCACACACACTGCACCCTGCCCTCAGGGGTAACATGGGCCTACCTTAGGGGTGACTTGCATGTAAGAAAAGGGAAGGTTAGGGCCTGGCAAGTGGGCGACGTAGTACCAGACTGCATGCAGGACACTGCAATGGCAGGTCTGAGAACCTTTTGCATGGATGCTTGTGTGGGTGGCACGATCAGTGCTGCAGGCCCACTAGCAGCATTAAACTTACAGTCCCTGGGCACACATGGTGCACTGTACTAGAGACTTAGTAGTAAGTCAATCAAGGCAATTATGGAAACACCAATCCATATTCACAACACAGGGAAAGGTTGGAGGGAGCACTTTCACTTTGGCACTGATCAGCAAAGTTCCCAAAGCATCTAGACCAGCAAAAGCTAAACTCAGCACACAGCAAAAACAAAGGAGGCAGAGGTTAAAATACAGGGAAAACCCATGCCAAGGATGCCAGGTATAACACGTGTCTCCTCCAGCTGAAAAGTGAGGAGAATTTTACACACCCTCCTGGGAGTTCTCTTCACTAAGGCGGAAAAATCTGGACATACCATCAGCACTGGCGTGTTCTGTACCAGGGCGGTGTTCCACCGTAAAGTTCATCCCTGTAGGGAAATGGACCACCTCAACAGTTTGGGTTTCCACCCTTCATATACATCAACCATCTGAGGGCCCTATGGTCAGTCTGAACCCGGAAGTGAGCCCCAAACAAGTAGGGTCTCAGCTTCTTCAGCGCCCAGACCATAGCAAAAGTCTCATGTTCAATCGCACTTCACCACTGTTCCTGTGGAAGTAACCTCCTACTAATGAAGGTTATGAGTTGGTCGAGGCCCTCATCATTCAGTTGTGAGAGAACAGTCCCCACACCATGCTCTGAAGCATCTGTCTACACCACAAATTATTTTAAGAAGTTGGGCACCTTGAGCACGGGTGCAGTGCGCATGGCAGATTTCAGGACATCAAAAGCTGTGTGACATGCATCAGTCTAGTTCACCTTCCTGGGCTGCTTCCTGGAAGTCAGCTCAGTCAAGGGGCAACAATGGTGACATACCCCTTGACGAATCTCCTGTAATATCCAGTGAGGCCTAAGAAGGCTCTCACCTCTGTATGGGTCTCGAGGGGTTCCCAAGCCAGAATGGTGGCAATCTTAGGCTCTAGGGGCGCCACCTGGCCGCTTCCTACCTGGTGCCCCATGTACACCACTGATCCCTTCCTGATGTGGCACTTGCTGGCCTTGATCGTGAGGCCTGCCCTCTGCAGGGCCATAGACACTTCCCAGAGGTGTTGCAGATGTTCCTCCCAAGTGGCACTGAATACTACAATGTCATTCAGGTAGGTGGCACTGAAATCCTCCAGACCAGCCCACACCTGGTTGACCAACCTCTGAAAATTGGCTGGGGCATTCTTCAACCCAAAGGGAATTGTTAGTGGCCTTCTGGGGTTGAAAATTCAGCCCTCTACTTGGCCCCATCAGTTAAGGAAATCTGCCAGTACCCAGAAGTTAAGTCAAACGTACTGAGGTACTTTCAATCCCCAAACGATCTATGAGCTCACCAGCTCTGGGAAAGGGGTGTGCATCAGTCCTCGTGACTGAATTTAGCCCTCAGTAGTCCACACAGAACCGGAGTTCTGGCGTGGCACCGTGTGCAGCAGCTTTTGGGACCGAGACCACCGGGCTGGCCCAAGGGCTGTTTGAGGGCTCAAACACCCCTAGCGCCAACATCTTGGAGATTTCTTCCTTGATGCAAGCTTTGACCCCGTCAGTCACCCTGTACATATTTTGCTTCACAGGAAGACTGTCCCCAGTGTCCACATCATCGACACACCACTTAGTGACACCTGGAGTTAGGGAGAAAAGAGCGGCGAACTGCCCCAACAGCTGGCAGCAGTCCCTCTGCAGTTCAGGGGTCAGGGCGGGGGAGAGGGCTACACCGTCCACTGACCCATCATGTTCCTCAGCAGACAGGAGGTCAGGAAGAGGCTCAGACTCCTCCTCCATTCCAGCATCTGTCACTAGGAGCATGCCCACTTCGGACCTCTCCAAGTGAGGCTTGAGGTGGTTCACGTGTAGGACCCGCAAAGGGTTCATGGGACACTGAAAGTCCACCAGATAGGTGACTTTACTCTTGCGCTCCACCACCTCAAAGGGCCTAGTCCACTTGTCCTGGAGAGCACAAGGCTTCATTGAGGCCATCACCCACACTTTTTGACCAGGCTGCAACTCGATCAGAGTGCATTCTGATCATACCACCGTTTCATCTCCTCCTGGCTGGCTTCCTGAGCAAGTTGAATGAAGTGCTTAGTTTGGTTCCTGAAGGCCAACATGTAGTTATATACATACTGGGGAGGTTTTCTGGGAGATTTCTCCCAGCCCTCTTTGACCAGATTCAAACGTCCTCTTTGAGGATGCCCATACAGGAGCTCAAAAGGACAGAACCCTAAGGACTTCTGTGGCACCTCTCTGTAAGCAAACAGCAGGCATGGTAAGAGGACATCCCACTTACAGCTCATGGGTGCTCCAAGACCCATAATCATGCCTTTTAGGGTCCGGTTGAATCGCTCAACCAACCCATTACCTTGGAGGTGGTAAGGAGTGGTGAACTTATAGGGAACACCACGCTCCTGCCACAGGAACTTCATTAACTTGGATATGAAGTTGATACCCCGGTCAGATACCACCTCTCTGGGAAACCCCACACAGGGAAAGATCCCCATCAACGCCTGGCCTACTAATGGGCCTGTTGTGGTCCATAGAGGGATAGCCTCGGGGTGCCGGGTGGTATGTTGCCCATGGCTGTCTTGTGATCCATGGGCCCCACAATGTCAATACCCACCATCTCAAAGGTGGAGCTGACTACAGGGAAAGGTTGGAGAGGGGCCTTGCACTTCTTCCCACTCTTACTACTTGCCTGACTAGTCTGGCAAGATCTACAATGCGTCAGAGTTCTTTCACATTTGGGGTGAGTAAAAGTGAGCGACAAGCCTTTCAAAGGTCTTGTCCTGCCCCAAATGCCCTGCCAAAAGTACATCAAGAGCCAGACCCAGTAGGAAGGCTCTGAAGTGTGAGGGTACCACCAGCACACAGGCTGCCACAGGCTCAGCAACCTTAGGCTCACTATACCGGAGGCGATTTTCCCAGTAAATCCAGTGTGATCCAGACTGATCACCTGCTGCCTGATCTGCAGCCTGCTGTCGCAAACCAACAAGAGAAGGGCATTCCTGCTGCTTCTTACAGAATTCCTCCCTGGAGGGGGCCCCTTCCTCCAGCCAGTGGGTCAGCTCAGGCAGGTCCTCCAGTTGAACCACTTGATCCCCTGTAGGCTCCAGGGCATCCCCCCTCAAGGTTTGCCTCGTCCTGGACCGTTGGAACTTTGGGGGCTGGTTTCCTGCGGCCCTGCCTCTTCTCTTTCTGGCAGGCACCTGGGTCACTCTTTCAGGCTCCATGTCCTCTTGATTGCCCACACCGGCTGCCATTGACCAGGTTGTCACACAAGCCCACTCAGGCAGACCCAACATCTCCAGATGAGACCTGTGCTCCACCTTCTCCCAAGGGGAAATCTCCAGGGCGTTACCAAGCATACAGTCAACAGGCAGGGCTGGTCTCACAACTACTTTCGGGGTACGTGAGACCCCACACCCCAATCAAAGGGAACTTGTGTCACTTTGCAGAGGCCCTCTGAGTTGTCAGCTGCATCTACTGGGTAAAGTTCGTTGGGGACCACCTGCTCTTCAGACACTAGCCGATAACTGACAGCTGTCACACTGGTTCTCAGAGCCTGTACCCTATGGCCAATAATAGTCACCTACTGCCCGTATTTCTTAGTGATTGTGGGCAGATGGGTCCTTGGGACCATCTCACTGTTCCCTGGCGATAGAAGGATCAATTCTGCTGGCTCCTATCCCTCCTGGGAAACCAACTCCTCCCCCAAGGCTACACTAGTCAACCCACGGGGTGGTGCACCAGTGGGTGCAGTGGTAACTTTGGGACCCACCTGACGACAAGCATAACACTTGCGGGGACCCTTCTCTGCAGGCTTACCTAAAGAGACACATGGTTTCTTACCACCGGGGGGCTGGGAACCTTTCCCTTGGTTCCCCTAGGAATTACTTTGGGGCTCTTTTTGGAACTCTGTTTGTTTACCCTTGTACCCCCCACTCTTCTGCTGGGGACCCTTGGCAGAGGTTCCTCTTGAATTCCCGCAGTAATCAAAAGATCAGGGGTCGGGTCCCAACATTTATAGTCCATTTCTCTGTGCTGTCTGGTGTAAGAGGGGCTCTGTGCTCAGTCCAACCCAGTTCTGTCCTCTCCGATGCAGCTTCCCGGCTAGGGGTTAAGACAGCATTGTGTAAGGCAGACTAGGCCTACTCAGGTGAAAGAAAATCTCCTTCCCCTACTCTAAATGCAGCCCAGGTCTATTCAGCCCAGCCCGACTCATCCAGGAAAGGCAGGGAACACCCCAACACCCCCCCCCCCAGTGGCAATCTACAGTGAATGCACATCCCCAGCCCCTGTCACTCCAACCCAGTCAATACACAAACCAGCAGAGGCACACAGGATGGCTAAGCAAAGAAAGACCTACTTTCTAAAATTGGTATTTTCAAACACAGAATGTAAAAGCCATCCTTACTAAAAGATGTGTCTTTATATTCTGAGTTCAGGCATACTAAACTTTACCTTTTCATCTGGTCCCAATGGGAAGTTATATTTATAAGATGTTAAAAATAAAATCCCATTCTATCCTATTGGACAGATAGCCTTTCAATAGCGAAAAACGAAATTCACTGTAGTTCGCTATCAGGCCATGTTAAACATATCAGGATATGTACTGCCTTTCACATACACTGCATCCTGCCTGTAGGGGTACCTTGGGCCTACATTAGGGGAAAGGGTAAGAAAAGGGAAGGTTAGGGCCTGGCAAGTGGGCGCACTTGCCAGGTCGACATGGCAGTATCAGACTGCACACAGACACTGCAATGGCAGGTCTGAGAACCATTTGCAATGCTGCTTATGTGGGTGGCATAATCAATGCTGCAGGCACACTATCAGCATTTCACTTACAGGCCCTGGGCACACACAGTGCACTGTACTAGGGACGTGGTATTAAGTCAGACAAGCCAATCATGGAAACACCAATCCATATTGTACTTTGGCATTGATCAGCAGTGGCAAAGTGCCCAGAGCATCTAGACCAGCAAAAGCTAAACTCAGAACCCAGCAAAAACACAGGCTGCAGAGGCAAAACTACAGGGGAAAACCACGCCAAGGATGCCAGGTCTAACACTTAGGGGCATATCAGCAACAACCGGCGATAATTATCGCTAAGCGCACTTAGCGCTAGGATAATTATCGCCGGCTAGCGTGGATTTTTATCGCTGAGATAGCGTGCTATTACCAACGCTTATCTCAATAGCGATAAAAATCCTCACACTAAGTGGCTAACGTGAGATTATCGCTGGAAACCCAGCGATAATCTCACGTTAGATTGTTGATAGGGACAGACAAACTTAGCAATGATATCCTCCTTCCATAGGATATCATGGCTAAATCAGAAAAATACCAGACGTAAAAAAGCAGCGTTAACTGAGGTTAGCGCTGCTTTTTTTGTCTCTAACAGGGTTAGCGATATTCTTGATAATAGGAGAAATGTCGCTTAGCAACATTTCTCCTATTATTTTACTCTGGAACGCCTCCTTTGCATCTCATTAGAGATGCAAGGGGAAGCGTAGAGTAAAAGGGTGCTAACATGCCAATTTGTATGTTAGCACCCTGTTGTTGATAGGGTGCTAGTTTTATCTCTGCTTTTTTGGCTTTTAAAGCCAAAAAAGCAGAGATAAAGCCCTTGTTGATATGCCCCTTGGTCTCTTAGATGGAAGACAAACAGAAGTGCAACAATGATATATACAGTTTCAGATCATACTACCTGACATTACCTATACATCGTTAGATCAGATGAAACTTACCTACAAGCCAGCCCCTCTCCTGTAGTAGTTGTGACATCAGCTGGGGTATGGTGCTGTTCCTTAGTATGAAGGAATCATGTGCAGATCCTGGGAACTGGGCACAGATATTTGAGAAGCACAAATCCGATAAGCAGACAACTTGCAATTTGATAGAATGGAAGTGCTTCTTATTACGGTAAACTTGTTCCCTGGCTTGCGGTGGTACTAAGGCAATATGGGTGCCATCAATAGCACCAACCAAGTCTGGTAGGCAACCAAACCCATAGAAATCAACCTTCACAGTGGCTAAATCTTCATGTCTGTGAAACTGGATGTAGCTGTCAGTGTGTCTCATCATTGATGAAAGCGCGCCTAGTAGTACACCACTGAACAGTTTGTGACACACCACCAGATTTGGCCACAGTGTATTGAAAGGAACCTGTGGCTAAAAAATGCAATACTTCCATATGTTACATACTTAGTGGGATACATGTGGGATTAGTGTTTTGAGGAAAGAGATGAGGCACCAACTGATGACATAAATCCAGTATGGTTTGTCTATTCAAATAAAACTTCTGGACTGAAGGTCTGGAAATGGGCGGTACACTGGAGGCTGCCGTCTCCTCTCTCTCTGAGGGTACCTATGTGTGGAGTGAAAATAACTTTGAACATTGGGGACAGTGTCCAGAGTAATATATTTAAAGAGTAAGCGAAACATTATCTGACAGACCATAACTAGTTGTGAAATCATGATGTATTATTCAAATAACTGTCTACGGTCCATCATCGACCAATAATCCCCATTGTGGTCTTCACATGTGTCTGTAACATAAATGTGCACATTATACATCCAAAAATATATTATAAGCACCTTAATATTCTTCTTTTCAATATTTTCTGTCAAAATACCGTCAACGGTGGTGTACAGTGCACCACGCTAATATAGTGTTTATGCACAGTAATGCACTCCACAGATGTTTGTGTAACGGAAATTACACGACAACAGTCACCAATACTGTACTTCCAATCGCTAAAATGGCAGATGCTTGACCTCGCATATTGGACATTCTGAACCTGCCTTCGTCAGCAGAAGTCAATTCAAGAGCAGATACAGCCATAGACTAACATTGGTGATTGTGATGATTGAGGGACAATCACTGAGTCCGCCTCCAAAGATGACCACGTACATGCATGAAGCTTTTTGAAAAATAACTCACACGGCTGATGTCAACACCTCTGACTATTTAGCTGCCGTTTGCCACCTCTGGAAGCAATCATGCCAGGCCAAGCAGGTGAGAGAACCCATACCTTCTCCGCAGAAAAGCTGGAGCTTCTTGCTGAATAGGTTGTTTCCCTGTATGACCAGCACTATGGTTTACCAGAGGAACAAGTAACTATCTGACATACATATATTACTCGGTATAACTCCCTCTTTACCATTTCCACAGGCTACATTGTGTCCCTGAGTTCCAAAGTTAGCTCTATTAAGTGTTGTGTCATTTGTTGGTCCCAACATGGGACACTTAAGTTAGACCTTGTTGAGTATTATACATTGAGATTGTAACTAAGCCCGGGCGTAGCAGGCGGAGTTGCTCTACGCGGAGCTCTATGGAGTTGGTCAAAACCTCTGGGAAACTCTGATCCGCGCCTCCCTCCTCCCGCAATAAATATTTTTTAAATAAAATGGAAAATTAAAGTAAAATAAAAGGGTGCTTACCTTATCGCGGCGTCCAGGGCTGCCCTTCTCCTGCCGTAATCCCATAGGTCATAGTAGGACTGCGCATGCGCCTGCATGCGCAGTCCTACCATGACGTGGGTCTGACGTAGGGGATAACTGCGAGGAGCAGGGCAGGGCCACTGGCCTTTTGTTATGTTTCGTCCCTGTTGTATTTTGACTAATTAAAATCTGCTTTGCTTGTGAACATATTAGTCCTGGCATTACTTCTCCCGTTTCCAGCCAAAGTCATCGAGAAGACCGTCAACAAGCAGATGGCCGCCTTCCTCGAGACGAACGGATCCCTCGACCCCTCACAGTCCGGCTTCCGAGCCAAACACAGCACCGAGACCGCCCTCATCGCTGCCACCGATGACATCCGAGCCCTGATGGACAATGGAGAAACAGCGGCCCTCATCCTCCTAGACCTCTCCGCGGCATTCGACACGGTCTGCCACCGCACCCTAGTACGGCGCCTCAGCAACATCGGAATCCAGGACAAGGCGCTGGAATGGATCATCTCCTTCCTCGACGGAAGAACACAGAGAGTCCGCCTACCACCGTACAAGTCAGAGGCCTCCGAAGTCATCTGCGGCGTCCCCCAAGGATCATCTCTGAGCCCCACCCTCTTCAACGTCTGCATGAGCCCCCTCGCGGCCATCGTACGCAAACACAACCTCAGCATAATCTCCTACGCCGACGACACCCAGCTGATCCTCTCCCTGACCAACGACCCCGCCGCCGCCAGAGCCAACCTGCACGAAGGGATGAAAGAGGTAGCCGAGTGGATGACGTCCAGCCGCCTGAAACTGAACTCGGACAAGACGGAGGTCCTCATCCTGGGCTCCTCACCCTCCGCCTGGGACGACTCCTGGTGGCCTCCCGCCCTGGGCACCGCCCCCAAACCGACGGACCATGCACGAAACCTGGGCTTCACCCTGGACTCCTCCCTCTCCATGACCAGGCAGGTCAACAACGTCTCCTCGGCGTGCTTCAACATCCTACGCATGCTACGGAAGATCTTCTGGTGGATCCCCACAGAGACCAGGAAGACCGTCACCCAGGCCCTCGTCACCAGCCGACTGGACTACGGCAACGCCCTCTACGCCGGTACCACCGCCAAGCTCCAGAAGAGACTCCAGAGGATCCAGAACGCCTCTGCCAGACTCATCCTCGACATCCCACGATCCAGCCACATCTCCGGACATCTGAGAGACCTTCACTGGCTCCCCGTCAACAAGAGAATCACCTTCCGCCTCCTCACCCACGCACACAAAGCCCTACACAACCAAGGCCCGAGCTACCTCAACAGCCGAGTCAACTTCTACGCTCCCAAACGCCACCTCCGATCAGCCAACCACGCCCTCGCCGCCGTCCCCCGCATCCGAAGAGCGACTACAGGAGGAAGGTCCTTCTCCTACCTGGCCGCCAAGACCTGGAACTCCCTCCCGACCGACCTGCGCCTGACCCAAGACCACCTCTCCTTCAGGAAGAAGCTGAAGACCTGGCTGTTCGAGCAGTAGCGGCACCCCCCCCCCCCCAGCGCCTTGAGACCCTACGGGTATGTAGCGCGCTTTATAAGTGATTGATTGACTTTTCCCTAGCTAAATTTGGCAACTTAGCAAATTTGCAGAGGTTAAATTGTGATGCAATGTTATATTATAACTATTTTTAGAGTGTACATTCTTATGTACATGCACAATTTGAAATGGTGTGTGATTACCTTTTATGGGCAGGCATTTATCATAGAGTTGATAGTAGGTGATTTGATACATTGGAATTTGTTACTACAGGTGTGGTTGTTTCACCCTGATTGGTGACTGATATGAACAGGTTTGTATATTTCCAGCTTGGAACCAGTGCAGGAGTCACACAGGACAAGGGGAAATGCTCCATAGATGGATATGTGGGATGATTCCAAATTGGGCCAGACATTGATTGGGGTGGTATTTCACATGGTAAAGGATTCAGCTTGTTTGAGCAATGTCTACATCATTTTGCTTGCACTTCTCACTGTGATGTATGTTAGATATGTTTTCAATGTGTACAAGTTACTTATTTGTTGATCCACACCTGAAGGCTGGTTAGTTGTCATACCTTTATGTGTTATATATTTGGACATGTCCATTATTTTGTGTATACCTTGCACCCACTTTAGTTATATGAGAAGAATGTTGTTACTGATGAGTTTGTATTTATATCTTGCACTTAGACATTACACACATGTGCATGGCACTTGGTGTTGCTATTGGTTATCCCTGATATACTTGAAGCCAGCAGGCCTGTGCACAGAGACATTTAGAGGCCTGGTAAAAGAGGGCTCTGGCCCAGGGAGCCAAAGTCTCAAGGTGCCCCATGATTGAGTCAATCCTGTTCTACAGAGAGTTTTGCCATGATGACCTTGAAATAATTCTTCAACATATTGGTTTAATTAACAATTCCCCCAAACTACTTTTAATGTGGGTGATGCGTGAGAAACGTTTGCAGAGAATGTGTGTTTCTGTTTCCATACTTACGTTTATTTCATATCCACACAGGACCTAGCATGTGGGAAATGGGAGGGTGTCACAAAGCCTATTTGATGTAATGTTAGTGAGGAGCTGCTGTTGTGTTGCAATATAAAAGGCACACATTACTATCCCTGAATATTAGATGTAAACACATTTGGAATTTGGAAGGGTGTGCCTGTGCAGTGCTAGTGACCTGGCCAAAGAGGGCATCGAAGATTTGGTTCATATAGTCAACGCTGTTCCGAACAGGGACCCACAAAATAGGTTTGGGCCAGAGCACCCAAACACCTCAAGATGTCCCTGACTGTGCATCTCTTAACTGGGAAGTCAATATAAACAGGGTAGATTGTGACTTATCGACGGTGTAGGTTTTGGACATCATCACACAGCAGCAGGATGTGTAAGATCGGCTCCATGGCGGCACAGGACATGTGTAGCTGAGTACAGGTGACTTTCAGCCTTATAGCCATCCCCTTCCTCAAGCTCAGTGGGTTGGAGCCATGGCCGTTTGTGCAGTGTCTTTGGCTCGTGATCAAGGGCGCAAGCCCGAAACGCGTTGAGCCGCGTATTTCATGGAAGGGACTGTGGGAAGCTTACCAGACCGGAGCCCTCATTGCAGAAGGTTCTTCGTGGTGGCCGCCTCAATAGGGGCAACCTTCTTGTTTTGTATTTAGCGGCCATGTCCGGTCGCGAGGAGAGCCCGCCGCATTCTTGCGGATTCGGGCACTTGGAAAGGCCGAGTGTCAGCATGGAGCGGAGATATTCCACACGAGAGGGATGGCGTAATCCGGATGTTCAGCAGCTAACTCTTCTCTCACCCACTGGGGATTTTATTGACATTTTATCTGGACAAATGGCTCCAACCCACTGTGGTACTATTAACTGTTTTGTGCCTGCTAATACCAGAATGCATCTGTCTGCATACGCCGTAACTGGCGCCAAAACATGCCCACAAGGGCGGGACTTATTTTCAAATAAAACAGAGGTGGAAAACAATGGGCCGTTTGTGCAGTGTCTTTGGCTCGTGATCAAGGGCGCAAGCCCGAAACGCGTTGAGCCGCGTATTTCATGGAAGGGACTGTGGGAAGCTGACAAGACCGGAGCCCTCGTTGCAGAAGGTTCTTCGTGGTGGCCGCCTCAATAGGGGCAACCTTCTTGTTTTGTATTTAGCGGCCATGTCCGGTCGCGAGGCGAGCCCGCCGCATTCTTGCGGATCCGGGCACTTGGAAAGGCCGAGTGTCAGCATGGAGCGGAGATATTCCACATGAGAGGGATGGCGTAATCCGGATGTTCAGCAGCTTACTCTCCTCTCACCCACTGGGGATTTTATTGACATTTTATCTGAACAAATGGCTCCAACCCACTGTGGTACTATTAACTGTTTTGTGCCTGCTAATACCAGAATGCATCTGTCTGCATACGCCGTAACTGGCGCCAAAACATGCCCACAAGGGCGGGACTTATTTTCAAATAAAACAGAGGTGGAAAACAATGGGCCGTTTGTGCAGTGTCTTTGGCTCGTGATCAAGGGCGCAAGCCCGAAACGCGTTGAGCCGCGTATTTCATGGAAGGGACTGTGGGAAGCTGACAAGACCGGAGCCCTCGTTGCAGAAGGTTCTTCGTGGTGGCCGCCTCAATAGGGGCAACCTTCTTGTTTTGTATTTAGCGGCCATGTCCGGTCGCGAGGCGAGCCCGCCGCATTCTTGCGGATCCGGGCACTTGGAAAGGCCGAGTGTCAGCATGGAGCGGAGATATTCCACACGAGAGGGATGGCGTAATCCGGATGCCCAGCAGCTCACTCTCCTCTCACCCACTGGGGATTTTATTGACATTTTATCTGAACAAATGGCTCCAACCCACTGTGATACTATTAACTGTTTGGTGCCTGCTAATACCAGAATGCATCTGTCTGCATACGCCATAACTGGCGCAAAAACACGCCCACAAGGGCGGGACTTATTTTCAAATAAAGCAGAGGTGGAAAACAATGGGCCGTTTGTGCAGTGTCTTTGGCTCGTGATCAAGGGCGCAAGCCCGAAACGCGTTGAGCCGCGTATTTCATGGAAGGGACTGTGGGAAGCTGAACAGACCGGAGCCCTCGTTGCAGAAGGTTCTTCGTGGTGGCCGCCTCAATAGGGGCAACCTTCTTGTTATATATATATATATATATATATACATTCCAATAACCCCTTCACAATAGAAGAGGTCCGACACAGCAAGGGTGATTCACTCGTGGATTTATTTCTCACCAAAATAGCAAAGTCCATGTGGCTGTGGAACTTCAATGCAGACGCGTTTCAGCTTCATTAAGCTTTCCTCAGTGCCAGTTCCACAAAGAGTTGTTCTCGCCTGGGGTCCTCCTGAATGTTACTGCCTCCACTTCCAATGAGGAAATGACGCGACCCCATCCCTCTTTAAGGATTTCCACTGGACGAAATACTTGGAGCTGCTGCAGAACGGTACGCCCACACCGGGAGGAGAGCCAATTAAGTAATTAGCTATTCGGCGTACAATGGCGTCCCAACATCATGCTGGCTCTCGGGCAGCACACCATCCACAGCAGCCGGTTTCAGCATGAAAAGATGCACGGTGAGTTCACTTGTAATCCCCTTCGCAGTAAATCTGCTTCCTTCCTCCCCTTTGCAAGAAATGGTGACTTAGTCGTCAATAACTGCTAGGGGGGGCTCCGCGTAGTATTTTCGTACTCCACTCCAAAGGATGCCTTCTATCGCGGTGCACCTGAACGGGAGGGCGTGCCGTATATATATATCCCACCAAATCTCCTCTTTCTTCAAAAAGAAGTATACCGGCACAGGTCGTGTCGTGAAAAAATTTGTTTAATCCTTGGAACCCAACTGCATGAGGGACTCACACTTTCCCAACGTTTCTGCTCTCACAGGAGCCTTGATCACTGGACTAATCTCTGCATTTTGAATCACCCCACATGGTCCATTTAAACACGCAGGCACATTTGGGAATGAGGAAAACCTGGTATAGAGAAAATAGTGCTCTTTTGAAAAGTCCATGCCCTAAATAGCACAGTAATAGACACAGCGCTGCATAACTTTCCTTCCATTGACAGTTTTTCCCATACATGCATAAATAAGGTGTGCCCCAACAATTCATAATGTTTAAAAGTTCCAGGTACTCCTTAAAACACGACACAGCCAGCAGTGAAAACCTTCATCTGCTTCCCTTACTTTCCACACATGAAAGACTTCACCGTTCAGGGGCAAGGAGGTCCAGCTCCCACATAAATTCTCCAACTCCAATTTGCCTCGGAAGAGCCCGACCTTCACAGGGCAGCCAGTGCATCAGGACGAGGCAGCCTGAATATGTCCCACCAAATCTCCTCTTTCTTCAAAAAGAAGTACACCGGCACAGGTCGTGTTGTGAAAAAATGTGTTTAATCCATGGAACCCCACTGCATGAGGGACTCACACTTTCCCAACGTTTCTTCCCTCACAGGAGCCTTGATCACGGGACTAATCTCTGCATTTTGAATCACCCCACGTGGTCCTTTTAAACACGCAAGCACATTTTCTTAACAAAGTGCACAATGGGAATGATGAAAACCTTGGCATGGAGAAAATAGCGCTCTTTTGAAAAGTCCATGCGCTAAATATATATATATATATTATTATATATATATATATATATATATATATATTATCTACTGGCGGTCGCCAGTAGATAGTTATAGTTAGGACCGTGTTTCCATAGGAAATCTAAAAATTCTATTTTGAATAACTTTGGCGCCGGTTGACGAATCTTCGCGAAATTTTCAAAACGAATGGGGCGCTCCGCTCAGCTCCCACCCTGAAAGTCTCGGGGGGATTTGTCAAGCAGGGGCCGAGAAAAAAGGGGGGTCCCAAAACGCGTTTTCCCCATGCATTTTCCCATAGGAACTTTAGTCGAAGGTACAGCCCGAACGGCTGAACAGAATTACTTGAAATTTGGCAGAAAGGTAGTCCTCAGGTCAGGGATGTGCCTTTTGCATATATGGAGTCAATCTGTTCAGTAGTTCCTGAGAAAATTGCAGTTAAAAGCACATACATATCTATAGCCGCGCACCGTGCGTGCACCGTGCGCGCACCCTTACGTGCGCGAGCGTAATTCTGATTGGTGGTTACATGTCAGTCAACGTTCGAATTGGTCGAAATCAGGAAGTGTCGGCCTCCATTTTGTTTGTTTTCAGTGCGAGAGTAAAAAAGGAAGGTGGCGAACGTGAAAAGGGGGCAGGGTAGAGAGTTCCTGACCCCCTAGCCTTTGTCAGGGGGTCCCTGAAGGACCCCGAAGGCAGAAAAAAACATTTTAATTTTTTTTTTTTTTAAATCGTGGGGGTGAATTTCCACCATTATAGTTCAGATAACGATAACTCGCGCGACCGCCACTCTATCACAAGGATGATGTCATCAGTGATGTCAAGAGTGATGCCACTGACCATGTAATGAGTGATGTAATATATGACGTCATGAGCAGAGGATTGCGGGCGCGCGAGTTGTAGTTATCTGAACTAACTATAACGGTGGAATTTCATTGTTTTTTTACGAGTGAAATATCCACCTAACTATAACATGTGTGAAACCTATGGTTTTTTAAGTGAATTTGCAAGGATTTTTAAATGCTAATTCCTAACTATAACGTGTGTGAAACCTATGGTTTTTTCAGTGAATATATATATATATATATATGAATCATGTGATGTCCTGGGTTTGGGGGACGGCGCTCTTAGGTCTGGGGGGTGCGTGATACAGCCGGTAGGACAACCGGTATAGATAAGAAGCAGGAGACCTCTGAGCCCAGAGGTCAGGAGTACACGCACTCAGACGAAATCCAATAGTATAATTTGCAGTTCGTTTTTAATCCAAAAGAAAGTTCATCAGCACAGCCAGCCAACAACAACACTGGCCCAACGCGTTTCGGTTCTCACTCGAACCTTGATCACGGGTTACCTAACACAATGGCCAGACATTATTTATGTCAATTATTGCTGTTACTTCCTGTTTAAGCATTTGCAAAGCATGCTGGTCATTGTAGTCCGTGTATTTACGGATTGTGCTGGTGAATTTACAAAAGCAAAGTTTTACCAAAATTAAACTCAGGTAACTAGGGGAGAGAAAGCGAATGAAATGAGTTGGTCATAATTACAATCCTTTAGTGGACCACTTTATACAACGAGGTAGCAAGTAAAGTAATGCATTAAGTAATCAGGTTAGCACAAACATAGTGTTAAACGTACTTGATGTGTGAAGACTGATATATGTTATTTACCCTCTAGTGGGTTTAATGGTAAATTAGACAGTGTATGAAGGAATCAATTGCCCTGTAAGACTGAAGGCACACATCAAGAGGTCCCATCCCTCTGGTGGGGAAACACACGTTAACTCAAGATTGAAAATCAAATTGAAATAAAGAGATGGCCAAATCTCCTCCCTCTAGTGGGTGTTTGGCTAATATTCATTCAAATATGTCAAATTCGGCAGATAAGACTCTTGTATAGGAGATTACTAAAAAATGTATTTGACCAACACTATTGTCTGTACGATAACACAGGGGTATGATACCCAGTCATCACAAAAGGGTTCACAGGTGTACAAAGAGTTCCTCATCCTGATTGAGGCCATGAGGAGTCAAAGTTCTAAATGAAACAATATGCTTGGATTCTTTTTGGCGGAGGAGTTTTTCTCGGTTTCCTCCTCGTTCCAAAAATGGCACTTGTTCAATAGCGTAGTAGCGAAGCAGTTCCCATTTGCTGTCATGTGAATTTTCCATGTGCTTGGCAATGGCATTGGAGCGATCTGTATTGACAGTGGCTCTGATGTGCTCAAGAATACGTTTCTTAATTTCACAAATTGTACTGCCTATATACTTTAGATTACAGGGGCATTCGACAACATACACCACATATTTGCTTTTGCAAGAAATGTGTTGCTGAATTTTCCAGTTTCCGCCACTTCTACCCTCCACCTCTTTTTTGGGGATGCCAATTTTGCAGGCTTTGCAGTTCTTCCATGGCCAGAAACCCTCAATGTTAGTCCACGGTTTCTGTGGCTTGATTTTGAAGTGGCTGCGTGTAAGTTTGTCACCCAAATTCGGTGCTCTTCTATAGGTGACATCCGGATGATCTCCAATGAGGTCCGCAATGGTGGTGTCAAGTTTCAGGATGCCCCAATGTTTTTTCAAGATGTGGATTAGATCAATGGTTTCAGTTGAATAAGTTGTAATGAGGCGTATTTTTGTGAAATCATTCTGGGTCACCTTTGGTTTGTTTTTCAAAATCTCCGTACGATTTCTTTCCTTTGCTTTTTTGAGGCTTGTTTGAATTATCCTGTCAGGATATTTTCTTCTTTGGAATCTTACTGCCATTGCTTTGCTGTGGTTTTCAAAATCATTATCTGCGGAGCAGTTTCTACGCAGACGTAAGAATTCCCCATAAGGTATGTTCCATTTTTGATTAGTGGGGTGGAAGCTGTCCGCGTGAAGAACTGAGTTGGTAGCTGTTTGTTTTCTGAAGAGGGTGGTTTGTATAGTGTTGTTCTGCACATATATTTCGATGTCAAGAAATGAGATTTTGTTTGGACTGATTTCATAGGTGAATTGTAGATTGGTCTCATTATTGTTCAAGATTTGGTAATATGTTGCAAATTCTTCATTGGTACCATCCCATATTATGAGTAATATTGAGAATTACAACGTTTCCGCCTGCTGATAAAGGCGGAAACGTTGTAATTCTCAATAAAGCAGATTATATATGGGAAGCTAACCATCAGTTGCAGGATACATCGTGCTACAAAGAACTCAGCACCAATCCAACTAAGGATATTGAAGCAGTCATCAATCAATACCTCAATGTCTGGCACAATGAGGGTCTAATTGACGAAGAAAAAAATATCTTACAGTGACAAAACCTATTGAAGCTACTATGTATTTTCTGCCCAAAGTACACAAACGATTAAACAAACCACCTGGCAGACCCATCATTTCCGCCAACGGTTCAATCATGGAACCCATTTCCAACTACATTGACCATTTTTTAGCTCCCATTGTAAAAGATTTAACCAGCTATCTTAGAGATACAACAGACCTGCTACAGAAACTTGAGGGCATACCCTGGAACCATCGATATAAACTAGTGTCAATGGACGTAGTTTCTTTGTACACAAACATAGAACATGAAATAGGCCTAAAAGCTTGCAGCTTCTTTTTAGGCAAACGCAACATTCAATACAAACAACACAACTCCATGTTGTTACAAATGATTACTCTATGCTTGCAAAATAACATCTTTACTTTCAACAAAAAACATTACCAGCAAATGAAGGGTACAGCCATGGGCTTTTCCTTTTCTCCGAATTTTGCAAATCTTGTCATGGGGTGGTTCGAACAGAAAATTGCGTGGAACAGCGAAAATGACCACCATGTACAAAAAATCATTGCATGGTGGCGCTTCATCGATGACTTATTCATAATATGGGATGGTACCAATGAAGAATTTGCAACATATTACCAAATCTTGAACAATAATGAGACCAATCTACAATTCACCTATGAAATCAGTCCAAACAAAATCTCATTTCTTGACATCGAAATATATGTGCAGAACAACACTATACAAACCACCCTCTTCAGAAAACAAACAGCTACCAACTCAGTTCTTCACGCGGACAGCTTCCACCCCACTAATCAAAAATGGAACATACCTTATGGGGAATTCTTACGTCTGCGTAGAAACTGCTCCGCAGATAATGATTTTGAAAACCACAGCAAAGCAATGGCAGTAAGATTCCAAAGAAGAAAATATCCTGACAGGATAATTCAAACAAGCCTCAAAAAAGCAAAGGAAAGAAATCGTACGGAGATTTTGAAAAACAAACCAAAGGCGACCCAGAATGATTTCACAAAAATACGCCTCATTACAACTTATTCAACTGAAACCAGTGATCTAATCCACATCTTGGGGCATCCTGAAACTTGACACCACCATTGCGGACCTCATTGGAGATCATCCGGATGTCACCTATAGAAGAGCACCGAATTTGGGTGACAAACTTACACGCAGCCACTTCAAAATCAAGCCACAGAAACCGTGGACTAACATTGAGGGTTTCTGGCCATGTAAGAACTGCAAAGCCTGCAAAATTGGCATCCCCAAAAAAGAGGTGGAGGGTAGAAGTGGCGGAAACTGGAAAATTCAGCAACACATTTCTTGCAAAAGCAAATATGTGGTGTATGTTGTCGAATGCCCCTGTAATCTAAAGTATATAGGCAGTACAATTTGTGAAATTAAGAAACGTATTCTTGAGCACATCAGAGCCACTGTCAATACAGATCGCTCCAATGCCATTGCCAAGCACATGGAAAATTCACATGACAGCAAATGGGAACTGCTTCGCTACTACGCTATTGAACAAGTGCCATTTTTGGAACGAGGAGGAAACCGAGAAAAACTCCTCCGCCAAAAAGAATCCAAGCATATTGTTTCATTTAGAACTTTGACTCCTCATGGCCTCAATCAGGATGAGGAACTCTTTGTACACCTGTGAACCCTTTTGTGATGACTGGGTATCATACCCCTGTGTTATCGTACAGACAATAGTGTTGGTCAAATACATTTTTTAGTAATCTCCTATACAAGAGTCTTATCTGCCGAATTTGACATATTTGAATGAATATTAGCCAAACACCCACTAGAGGGAGGAGATTTGGCCATCTCTTTATTTCAATTTGATTTTCAATCTTGAGTTAACGTGTGTTTCCCCACCAGAGGGATGGGACCTCTTGATGTGTGCCTTCAGTCTTACATGGCAATTGATTCCTTCATACACTGTCTAATTTACCATTAAACCCACTAGAGGGTAAATAACATATATCAGTCTTCACACATCAAGTACGTTTAACACTATGTTTGTGCTAACCTGATTACTTAATGCATTACTTTACTTGCTACCGCGTTGTATATAGTGGTCCACTAAAGGATTGTAATTATGACCAACTCATTTCATTCGCTTTCTCTCCCCTAGTTACCTGAGTTTAATTTTGGTAAAACTTTGCTTTTGTAAATTCACCAGCACAATCCGTAAATACACGGACTACAATGACCAGCATGCTTTGCAAATGCTTAAACAGGAAGTAACAGCAATAATTGACATAAATAATGTCTGGCCATTGTGTTAGGTAACCCGTGATCAAGGTTCGAGTGAGAACCGAAACGCGTTGGGCCAGTGTTGTTGTTGGCTGGCTGTGCTGATGAACTTTCTTTTGGATTAAAAACGAACTGCAAATTATACTATTGGATTTCGTCTGAGTGCGTGTACTCCTGACCTCTGGGCTCAGAGGTCTCCTGCTTCTTATATATATATATATATATATATATATATATATACATCACAGAGAAAAGCACCAAAGTTGGGAGGCCACACACCTTGTTGAGTACTTTATTCCTGCCAAGCAGCATTGCACACCAACTGCAAATGCACCAAGTTCATCTTGCCAGTAAGTATTTCCTTACGTGTTTCGGGCACCCTTGTTCACAGGACTTTGGCAAATGTAGAGGACAGAATACCGTTGCTCTAAATAGCAGTTTGTAAGTCTCGCCCACTGGGCGTGGTTGCAAATTGCATTCTGGTAATTAGTAAGCCTGGGCAAAGCACTACGCTACGCTCGCGTAGTTTGCGAAGTTTGCGCTACTTCGCACTATGCGAATTGCACATAGCGCAGTGCAAACACGCGTAGCATAGCGTAGAGCAACGGTCATTTTTTGCTTGCTTGCGGTCCTCAACGTCAAGTTGGCGACCGCGAGCAAGCAAAATGACATCCCGGCGAGACTTTTTCCTCGTTCGCGATCAGCAACATCAAGTTGCCGATCGCGAGCGTGGAAAATAAACCTCCCGGCGAGCTTCTCAACGCGGGGAGGTCAGGTTTCTCATTGTGAGTGGTCCCGTATGCTCGTGACCGCTCGCGATGAGAAATTACCAGTCCACGTTAAGAAAGCTGGTACTCGAGTAGAAATCTACTAGAGTGGCACTGTGCAAGATGCAGTTTGCACTGATTGCACAGTTCGGACAAGCATCCGGCACTGTGCAATCAGTGCGAACAGCAGCTTGCACAGTGCACTACGCAGTTGGCGAAGCTACGCGTAGCTTGCATAGTGCGAAATGCACTTTGCGTAGCTACGCGTAGCGCTACTTCGCAAACTATGCCCATGGTTAGTAATTAGAGTTCATCATATCAGGAAAATCCTTCTATCAAAACGGCTGCTCTTCCACATAAAAACAGTTCAAACACCTTAGTAGGTCTTTGTGGGTTCCGCATTTTTGGCAAAATGGTCGTAATCCCTTTTAGCAGAAACCAGCAAGGCTCCATACTGCACTGTTAAGTAACGCGCTGCACACCGCTTTATGCGCAGGGGGGCTTCCCGCGACCCTGGTAGGCCGCTATTAAACTTCACAGAGAAAAGCATCAAACTTTTGAAAAGTCCATGCGCTAAATATATATATATATATATATTCACTTAAAAAGCCATAGGTTTCACACATGTTATAGTTAGGTGGATATTTCACTCGTAAAAAACCAATGAAATTCCCCCGTTATAGTTAGTTGAGATAACTATAACTCGCGCGCCCACAATCCTCTGCTCATGACGTCACATATTACATCACTCATGACATGGTCAGTGGCATCACTCATGACATCACTGATGACATCATCCTTGTGATAGAGTGGCGGTTGCGCGAGTTATAGTTATCTCAACTAACTATAACGGGGGAATTTCATTGTTTTTTTACGAGTGAAATATCCACCTAACTATAACGTGTGAAACCTATGTTTTTTTCAGTGAATTTGTACGGTTTTTTAAATGCTAATTTATGTATGTATTATAATTTTTTTTAAATATTTATTTTTCAATAAACCACGTATTAAATTTATTTTTATTTTTTTATGGTTTTTCACCGAGCGCGCACCGTGCGCGCACCTCCACGATTTAAAAAAAAAAAAATTTACATGTTTTTTTCTGCCTTCGGGGTCCTTCAGGGACCCCCTGACCAAGGCTAGGGGGTCAGGAACTCTCTACCCTGCCCCCTTTTCACGTTCGCCACCTTCCTTTTCCACTCTCGCACTGAAAACAAACAAAATGGCGGCCGACACTTCCTGATTTCGACCGATTCGAACGTTGACTGACATGTAACAACGATTCAGAATTACGCTTGCGCACGTTAGGGTGCGCGCATGGTGCGCGCACGGTGCGCGCACGGTGCGAGCATATAGATATTTATGTACTGCAACTGCAATTTTCTCAGGAACTACTGAACAGATTGACTCAATATATGCAAAAGGCACATCCCTGACCTGAGGACTACCTCTCTGCCAAATTTCAAGTAATTCTGTCCAGCCGTTCGGGCTGTACCTTCGACTAAAGGTCCTATGGGAAAATGCATGGGGAAAACGCGTTTTGGGACCCCCCTTTTTTCTCGGCCCCCGCTTGACGAATCCCCCCGAACACTTTCAGGGTAGGAGCTGAGCGGAGCGCCCCATTAGTTTTGAAAATTTTGCAAGGATTCGTCAACCGGCACCAAAGTTATTTAAAATAGAATTTTCAGATTTCCTATGGTAACTCGGTCCTAACTATAACTATCTACTGGCGACCGCCAGTAGATAATTATATATATATATATATATATATTCACTGAAAAAACCATAGGTTTCACACACGTTATAGTTACGAATCAGCATTTAAAAAACCTTGCAAATTCACTTAAAAAACTATAGGTTTCACACATGTTATAGTTAGCTGGACATTTCACTCGGAAAAAAACCAATGAAATTCCCCAGTTATAGTTAGTGCAGGCAACTATAACTCACGCGACCGCAATCCTCTGCTGATGACATCAGATATTACAACACTGTATTTAGACACTTATTTACCCATGTCTTCATCCATTAATCTTTAGCTATACATATATTACAAATATTTATTTTTCATAAAGACACATATGTCATCAGTGATGTACTATCTGACGTCATCAGCAGAGGATTGCGGTCGCGTGAGTTATAGTTGCCTGCACTAACTATAACGGGGGAATTTCATTGGTTTTTTACGAGTGAAATGTCCAGCTAACTATAACGTGTGAAACCTATGGTTTTTTAAGTGAATTTGCAAGGTTTTTTAAATGCTAATTCGTAACTATAACGTGTGTGAAACCTATGGTTTTTTCAGTGAATTTGTACGGTTTTTTAAATGCTAAGTTATGTATTTATTATTTCCAGGTTTTTCACCATGCGCGCACCGTGCGCGCACGTTGCGCTTCGCGCACCGAGCTCCCACGGTTCGCAGTGCGTGGCGTGCGTGCGCGAAGCGCGCATCTCGCGATTTAAAAAAAAAAAAAAAAGTTTTTTTCTCCCTTGGGGGTCCTTCTGTGACCCCCTGACCAAGGCTAGGGGGTCAGGAACTGTCCACTCTGCCCCCTTTTCACGTTCTCCGCCTTTTTTTTTCACCCCCTCAGACTGCGAGAGACAAAATGGCGGCCGACACTTCCTGGTTTAGACCGATTCGAATGTTTACCGACATCTAACAACCAATCAGAATTGCGCTCGCGCACGGCAGGGTGCGCGCACTGTGCGCGCGTATAGATATTGATATGCTTTTAAATGCTATTTTCTCAGGAAATACTGAACAGATTTACACCAGACCTGCAAAAGGCACTTCCTTGACCTTATGGCTACCTCTCTGCCAAATTTCACGTAATTCTGTTCAGCCGTTCGGGCTGTAGCCGCGACTAAATGTCCTATGGAAAAATGAATGGGGGAAACGCGTTTTGGGACCCCCCTTTTTCTCGGCCCCCGCTTGACGAATCACCCCGAGACTTTCACGGTAGGAGCTGAATGGAGCGCCCCATTTGTTTTGAAAATTTCGCAAGGATTCGTCAACCGGCGCCAAAGTTATTCAAAATAGAATTTTGAGATTTCCTATGGAAAATAGGTTGTAACTATAACTATCTACTGGCGACCGCCAGTAGATAATATATATATATATATATATATATATATATATATATATATATATATATCACAGAGAAAAGCACCAAACTTGGGAGGCCACACACCTTGTTGAGTACTTTATTCCTGCCAGGCAGCATTGCACACCAACTGCAAACGCACCAAGTTCATCTTGCCAAATGCCACAACTGCGGAACCCACAAAGACCTACTATGGTATTTGAATTGTTTTTATGTGGAAGAGCAGCCATTTTGATAGAAGGATTTTCCTGATATGATGAACTCTAATTACCAGAATGCAATGTGCAACCACCCCCAGTGGGAGAGACATACAAACTTCTATTTAGAGCAATGGTATTCTGCCCTCTACATTTGCCAAAGTCCTGTGAAGGGCGCCTTGACGCCCGAAACGCGTAAGGAAATACTTACTGGCAAGATGAACTTTGTGCATTTGCAGTTGGTGTGCAATGCTGCCTGGCAGGAATAAAGTACTCAATAAGGTGTGTGGCCTCCAAAGTTTGGTGCTTTTCTCTGTGATGTTTAATTGCAGCCTGCGAGGGTCGCGGTAAGCCCCTCTGCGCATAAAGCGGTGTCCAGCGCGTTACTTAACAGCGCAGTATGGAGCCTTGCTGGTTTCTGCTAAAAGGGATTACGAACGTCTTGCCACAACTGCAGAACCCACAAAGACCTACTAAGGTATTTGAACTGTTTTTATGTGGAAGAGCAGCCGTTTTGATGGAAGGATTTTCCTGATATGATAAACTCTAATTACCAGAATGCAATGTGCAACCACGCCCAGTGGGCGTGACTTACAAATTGCTATTTAGAGCAACGGTATTCTGCCCTCTACATTTGCCAAAGTCCTGTGAACAAGGGCGTCGTGACGCCCGAAACGCGTAAGGAAATACTTACTGGCAAGATGAACTTTGTGCATTTGCAGTTGGTGTGCAATGCTGCCTGGCAGGAATAAAGTACTCAACAAAGTGTGTGGCCTCCCAAGTTTGGTGCTTTTCTCGGTGATGTTTAATTGCGGCCTACCAGGGTCGCGGGAAGCCCCCCTGCGCATAAAGTGGTGTCCAGCGCGTTACTTAACAGCGCATTATGGAGCCTTGCTGATTTCTTCTAAAAGGGATTACGACCGTCTTGCCACAACTGCGGAACCCACAAAGACCTACTAAGGTATTTGAACTGTTTTTATGTGGCAGAGCAGCCGTTTTGATAGAAGGATTTTCCTGATATGATGAACTCTAATTACCAGAATGCAATGTGCAACCACGCCCAGTGGGCGATACTAACAAACTGCGATGTAGAGCAATGGTATTCTGCCCTCTACATTTGCCAAAGTCCTGTGAACAAGGACGCCGTGACCCCCGAAACGCGTAAGGAAATACTTACTGGCAAGATGAACTTTGTGCATTTGCAGTTGGTGTGCAATGCTGCCTGGCAGGAATAAAGTACTCAATAAGGTGTGTGGCCTCCAAAGTTTGGTGCTTTTCTCTGTGATGTTTAATTACAGCCTGCGAGGGTCGCGGTAAGCCCCTCTGCGCATAAAGCGGTGTCCAGCACGTTACTTAACAGCGCAGTATGGAGCCTTGCTGGTTTCTGCTAAAAGGGATTACTAAGGTATTTGAACTGTTTTTAGGTGGAAGAGCAGCCGTTTTGATGGAAGGATTTCCTGATATGATAAACTCTAATTACCAGAATGCAATGTGCAACCATGCCCAGTGGGCGAGACTTACAAATTGCTATTTAGAGCAACGGTATTCTGCCCTCTACATTTGCCAAAGTCCTGTGAACAAGGGCGTCGTGACGCCCGAAACGCGTAAGGAAATACTTACTGGCAAGATGAACTTGGTGCGTTTGCAGTTGGTGTGCAATGCTGCCTGGCAGGAATAAAGTACTCAACAAAGTGTGTGGCCTCCCAAGTTTGGTGCTTTTCTCGGTGATGTTTAATTGCGGCCTACCAGGGTCGCGGGAAGCCCCCCTGCGCATAAAGCGGTGTCCAGCGCGTCACTTAGCAGCGCATTATGGAGCCTTGCTGATTTCTTCTAAAAGGGATTACGACCGTCTTGCCACAACTGCGGAACCCACAAAGACCTACTAAGGTATTTGAACTGTTTTTATGTGGCAGAGCAGCCGTTTTGATAGAAGGATTTTCCTGATATGATGAACTCTAATTACCAGAATGCAATGTTCAACCACGCCCAGTGGGCGATACTAACAAACTGCTATGTAGAGCAAAGGTATTCTTCCCTCTACATTTGCCAAAGTCCTGTGAACAAGGACGCCGTGACCCCCGAAACGCGTAAGGAAATACTTACTGGCAAGATGAACTTTGTGCATTTGCAGTTGGTGTGCAATGCTGCCTGGCAGGAATAAAGTACTCAATAAGGTGTGTGGCCTCCAAAGTTTGGTGCTTTTCTCTGTGATGTTTAATTGCAGCCTGCGAGGGTCGCGGTAAGCCCCTCTGCGCATAAAGCAGTGTCCAGCGCGTTACTTAACAGCGCATTATGGAGCCTTGCTGATTTATGCTAAAAGGGATTACGACCGTCTTGCCACAACTGAGGAACCCACAAAGACCTACTATGGTATTTGAATTGTTTTTATGTGGAAGAGCAGCCATTTTGATAGAAGGATTTTCCTGATATGATGAACTCTAATTACCAGAATGCAATGTGCAACCACCCCCAGTGGGAGAGACATACAAACTGCTATTTAGAGCAATGGTATTCTGCCCTCTACAGTTGCCAAAGTCCTGTGAACAAGGGCGCCTTGACGCCTGAAACGCGTAAGGAAATACTTACTGGCAAGATGAACTTTGTGCATTTGCAGTTGGTGTGCAATGCTGCCTGGCAGGAATAAGGTACTCAATAAGGTGTGTGGCCTCCAAAGTTTGGTGCTTTTCTCTGTGATTTTTAATTGCAGCCTGCGAGGGTCACGGTAAGCCCCTCTGCGCATAAAGCGGTGTCCAGCGCGTTACTCAACAGCGCAGTATGGAGCCTTGCTGGTTACTGCTAAAAGGGATTACGAACGTCTTGCCACAACTGCAGAACCCACAAAGACCTACTAAGGTATTTGAACTGTTTTTATGTGGAAGAGCAGCCGTTTTGATAGAAGGATTTTCCTGATATGATGAACTCTAATTACCAGAATGCAATGTGCAACCACGCCCAGTGGGCGATACTAACAAACTGCTATGTAGAGCAACGGTATTCTGCCCTCTACATTTGCCAAAGTCCTATGAACAAGGACGCTGTGACCCCCGAAACGCTTAAGGAAATACTTACTGGCAAGAAGAACTTTGTGCGTTTGCAGTTGGTGTGCAATGCTGCCTGGCAGGAATAAAGTACTCAACACGGTGTGTGGCCTCCCAAGTTTGTTGCTTTTCTCTGTGATGTTTAATTGCGGCCTACCAGGGTCGCGGGACGCCCCCACTGTGCATAAAGCGGTGTCCAGTGCATTACTTAACAGCGCAGTGAGGAGCCTTGCTGGTTTCTGCTACAAGGGATTACGACTGTCTTGCCACACCTGCGGAACCCACAAAGACCTACTAAGGTATTTGAACTGTTTTGATGTGGAAGAGAAACCGTTTTGATAGAAGCATTTTCCTGAAATGATGAACTCTAATTACCAGAATGCAATGTGCAACCACGCCCAGTGAGCGAGACTTTCAAACTGCTGTTTAGAGCAATGGTATTCTGCCCTCTACATTTGCCAAAGTCCTGTGAACAAGGGTGCCGTGACGCCCCAAACGCGTAAGGAAATACTTACTCGCAAGATGAACTTTGTGCGTTTGCAGTTGGTGTGCAATGCTGCCTGGCAGGAATAAAGTACTCAACAAGGTGTGTGGCCTCCCAAGTTTGGTGCTTTTCTCTGTGATGTTTAGTTGCGGCCTTCCTGTGTCGCGGGAAACCCCCCTGCGCATAAAGCGGTTTCCAGCGTGTTACTTAACAGCGCAGTATGGAGCCTTGCTGGTTTCTGCTAAAGGGGATTACGACCATCTTGCCACAACTGCGGAACCCACAAAGACCTACTAAGGTATTTGAACTGTTTTTATGTGGAAGAGCAGCCGTTTTGATAGAAGGATTTTCGTGATATGATGAACTCTAAGTACTAGAATGCAATGTGCAACCACGCCCAGTGGGCGAGACTTACAAACTGCTATTTACGGTATTCTGCCCTCTACATTTGCCAAAGTCCTGTGAACAAGGGAGCCGTGATGCCCGAAACACGTAAGGAAATACTTACTGACAAGATGAACTTTGTGCGTTTGCAGTTGGTCTACAATGCTGCCTGGTAGTAGTAGCATTTTAAAGTGGGGATAGGTGTAAAGGCCTGTTACATGTATGGGAACTTCTTTGGATAGTATGTCTTTCATGATTTCGATTGTATGTTTCTGGGAGTTAGTGCTTGCCTTGCCTATATCTTGTAAGTTTTCGCTCACTTCTATTTCTGTTATATTTGGGGGGATGTTTGTGCTCAATTTACATTCATTACAAAATTATCTTTTGTAGTTGTTCTCCCCTAGCATGAATTCAAATAACACTTTGTACACTGCCTGTTTATGGTTTCTATTGATGCACTTTCTTGGCTGTAGCACATATGGGTTAATAATTGTTTCCCTTTCTGGGAAGAGATATATTTAGCCCACTCTGTCATTTTATCTGTAAGTAGTTTAACAGTATAAATAAATTATAAATTGACTTTTGCTTCTTTATTAATATTTTAAAAATGCAGTTCCCAATTATTAAGTTACTTGTATGTTTTGTTGAGATGTTTTGCATGGTTATGAAGCTTTTTTTAACCTTGTTTTAACATGGAGCAGGTGCTGAATTTTCTGTTGATAGAGAAAATAAGTTCTATTAATTAAACATAATATTTTGTTGCAAGTTTATCATGGTTTTAGAGAGTTATGTTTAATTTTGATCATTGGTTGGGGGAGTTTATAATAATATTTATGCATACTTACTTTAATATGGGCCTTATTACGAATTACAAGTTCAAATAAGTAATACATATATTTAAACTAAAAATTCCAAACTATATTAAAAAATATATTTTAACAAATAAATAGTAACACACTCTGTAACTTTATCTTGTTACATAGACTACCTAAAGGAAAAGAAAACCAAATTCCAAACCAAGAAACTGCCAGAAAATATAACTTATAACAAAGCATCAGGAATATAGGGCCCGATTCACAGAACTAACTTAAGACAAAATCTTAAACTTACTACTTTTGGTATTCACAGAAGTTAGGATTATGTCTTAAGTTTGTCTTAAGACAAACTTAAGACAGACTTAAGACATTCTTCAGACAGTCTTAAGACAGACTTAAGACAGTCTTAAGACAGACTTAAGACAAACTTAAGACAGACTTAAGACAGACTTAAGACAGACTTAAAAGAGACTTAAGTTAGGATTTTGTCTTAAGTTTGTCTTAAGTCTGTCTTAAGTCTGTCTTAAGTCTGTCTTAAGTTTGTCTTAAGTCTGTCTTAAGACTGTCTTAAGTCTGTCTTAAGTCTGTCTTAAGTTTGTCTTAAGACAAACTTAAGACAAAATCCTAACTTCTGTGAATACCAAAAGTAGTGAGTTTAGGATTTTGTCTTAAGTTAGTTCTGTAAATCGGCCCCATAGTACTTTATTACGACTTTTGCAGTTCTACAGTAGACTGCGCAATGCGCCGTCTGCTGTAGGATCATCAAAGAAGTGGGTCTGCACTCCTAATGCGATGCACAGTGCAGCAGTGTGGCGGTGGTTGAACCGCCACCACAAGTACGGCGGTCCTACGGTGACCACCGCCACACTGCTGCACCGTGCATCGCATTAGGAGTGTGGCTGTCGGACCGCCACAGGACCACCACCTCCACCGGGATTCAGCACCCCACGGCATGGCAGTGGCAGTCAGGCATGGTACTATGCTGCCAGTGCTGCTGCAGCACTGCCGAGCATAATATTAGTGGCCAAACCACCACCCTTTCCATAGGGGTGAGCTTGCCAAGGAAGGGATGGTGGTGAGGCAACTAAAGGGACCCTAATAGGGCCCCCTGTCGCACCCAGGACTGGGGGTGCATGTTGGGGGGCACATGTAGTGCACCTCTGGATTTATACCCCTATTTCCTGCAAGGTGTGGCATGTATGCCACACCATGCAGGAAGGTGCTGTCAGTACTCGGACAGCTGTGGTCTGCATGTTAGGCTCTTCAATGAGCCTAACAAACTGCCACTGTCAGACCGCTGCAGGGCCGCCCGCCAGACCAGGTTTAAAGTCCTAATCTGGCGGGCTGCAGCACCACGGCTTTGACGGTCCTACAGCCGACAGCGTGTTGCACCGTCCACTGTAGGACAGCCAAGGTCGTAATAAATTCCTATATTCTTGGTGCTTTGGTATAGGTTATATTTTCTGGCAGTTAATTGGTTTAGAAGTTGGTTTTCTTGAACTTTAGGCAGTCTATGTAACAGGATAAAAGTTACAGATTGTGTACTATTTATTCGTTCAATTATATTTTTAGTTTAGTAATAGTTAATTTTTAGTTTAAATGTATGTATTACTTACTTGAATTTGTAGCTGTAGAGATGATTTATTTCAGTTTTAATAGTTTTTCTGTGAGAATCTGGCAAAGTTGCCTCCTCTTGCAGCATTTATGTTTTTGGAGTATTTAGTTATTTTAATTAGTGTGCCTTTTATATTGTTGAATCAATTGTTTGTTTGATTTTTTGGTTAAAGTTGGTGTAGTGTTATTTTATTGGTTGGTTTAGTATAGTTTGATTTTTTTTAATCAGTTGAGTCCTTGTTTTGATAACACTAATTTATGTTTTATTTTTGTAGTATAATATATAGTTTGTTTTATTTATATATGAATTATGTTGTATTTATATTAATTAATGTTAATGAATGTGTTTATAAGTTTATAGTTAACCGTTGTTGAGGTATTTTTAAATATATGTGTTTTAGGTATCAGATTTGTGGGGCTCTGGGTTGAATTTTTGGTTAATGCAATATATTTGTATTTTATTACACGTTTTGGGTTCATTTGAAGCATTTATTTTGAGGCCAAATTTCATTTTTGGGTGTATTTTTAAGGTTTTATTAGTTATGTTGCTGATAATGTTGTGGTCGATATTGTGTGAATCGATATTTTGGACATTTTACATATTTATTTATAGGCAATGATATTAATGTTTTCAATATTTCAGTGATCGATATATGTAAAAATCTATTTCTTTGTAAGCAATATTTGTGTGTTCGATATTAGTGATTTTGATAGTTATATGGAGTCGATATTTTTTTATCAATATTAAATTTCCAATATTTGTGTATATCGACATTTTTAGGATCGATATAATGTCAGTGAGCCCTTACTGCTCCACAAGCAGCTTATGAATACTTGTCTGTCCTACAGCACCCAATGGTATGGCACACATACATGCATCAGTCTTCCATGGTTGACTGACAATGAATGGCAAGGACTGGACACTTCCTCTAACGTTGATTTGGAGGTGCCATTCTTACATGTTACATTCCCTTTTTACATTTAAATTTTTAATGGTAATTCATTTGTGATTGGGTATTCCCCCACAATAACACCTCCAAAACATGGCCTGACCACTACATTGCCTCCACCACATTCTCAGACACTACCTTGTCAAATTTAAAATAGTTAAAGGTATGATTGTTACATTAAAATAGGTTAAGATTAACTTTATTAAATTATGTTAAAAAAAGGAAGTGATCATCCGAAAGACTGACCTGTCACCCGCTCTCCAGAGCCACTGCAACATCCAACAATATAGTGGTCATACCAAGTAGGAGCAAGATACAACGTAATATACAAACTGTATATTACTATAACTTTGAACAGTGACCCAATATACTGTGGGTCACTGTTGAAAGATGGGTGCTGCACTGTAGCAAGATTCCAGCACACCATCGACAGTACGTGGGAGCAGAACCTGTAGCACGTTCTGCACTTGTTCACAGCACGGCACATCACACTGGTGTTGCAGGTGCAACCAAAATCACACCAAGCTGTCCACTGAGAATGAATTCAGGAAGAGAGGTGCCAATACATTATTTTTCCTTTCTAAGTGCCTCTTCAAACACATTCTCCTGTTGTTACTTGCATTGGCCTGGTAAATAATTTAGCAATAGTTTGCTTTTCCAAGTACTGTTAATGTTAGCTCATTAGCAGTGAGATGCTGGCTGGGCTGTTTGCAAGACAAAAGGCAGAAGGTTGGAACAAAATTTTATTTTTTCGTTTCACAAGTCAGCTGTGTGGCTCTATGATAAATGATACCACCAACCATTCCGCACTTTTCAGCCAACAGCATGTTGCACTGTGGCGAGACTGTAGTTTTGCTTTTAACACTGTCAGTATAGACACATAACCCCAGTACACAAAGTGCTGTTGGCTAAAATGCCAGAAATTGATCAATGTTGTAAATGCAATAGAAATAATTGTAAACTATGTTCTAAAATTTGGAGACTCCATATCAAAAACGTCTTGTTCACACACAAAGCCAAATGGAGACTCACATATTTTTTGCGGTTTTATTCCTTTGTTGACATGTTTCAGGATTTGATTATGGCCCTTATGAGGTCAGACGCCTTCCTCAGGACTAAAGGTCTCGGTATCTCACAACAAATATTGTGAAAATGTCCTTGGTTCACGGGCATCTTATGGAAGTGCATTCAATATTCCCTTCGCATTTTCACAGCAAAGGAAGCACGGAACAGGTAGATCCTGGGCAGAAACAGTGCAAGCTTCGCTTCTCCAGAGGATTGGCACACCGAGGGCAGAAGCTGCCCAAGCTTTACCTATCACAGGACAATTGCAAATCGGCAGCAGCAGTGAAGGCTTTTCACAGAACAGGTGCAGAATGGCATTTGCAAAGCAAGCTTCTCTCTCCCTCACAGAAGGCAGCAAGTGCAGTCTTCCATTCCTCGCAGAATGGAATCAACACAAGAGACTAGTACAATTTTTCAATGCTCACAGAGTATATACAGGTGAGGCATGGCTGACATGTAGGTAGGGCAAAACCAAAGGAAATGATGGACGGAGTGTTGAACATTGCAAGCACTCACCCCCAGTCAACTGATCTGGGTTTAATCCATCACCGTTCTTTAGCCCACTCTGCCACCCCAGTTCAGACATGGCCATATGCAAATCAGTCTGACCCTGTGCCTCATGGGAACAGTCCAGCCTGAACTGCCAAGCCATGTCTTCCCTGGACCAGAAACAAGCTTCCTAGGACTGGTTTCTGGCATTTCAGCCGTCTTCAGCCAGGCTTGCTTGAATCCAGTGGCAAAGTGAGCAAGGGACTCACGTCTGAGCATACCCTGCCAACTTATGGCGAACAAAGCAAAACCAAAGAAAATGATGGACAGAGTGTTGAACATTGCAAGCACTCACCCCCAGTCAACTGATCTGGGTTTAATCCATCACCGTTCTTTAGCCCTCTCTGCCACCCCAGGTCAGACATGGCCATTTGCAAATCAGTCTGACCCTGTGCCTCATGGGAACAGTCCAGCCCAAACTGCCAAGCTATGTCTTCCCTGGACCGGAATCAAGCTTCCTAGGACCGGTTTCTGGCATTTCAGCCATCTTCAGCCAGGCTTGCTTGAATCCAGTGGCAAAGTGAGCAAGGGACTCACGTCTGAGCATACCCTGCCAACTTATGGCGAACAAAGCAAAACCAAAGGAAATGATGGACGGAGTGTTGAACATTGCAAGCACTCACCCCCAGTCAACTGATCTGGGTTTAATCCATCACCGTTCTTTAGCCCACTCTGCCACCCCAGTTCAGACATGGCCATATGCAAATCAGTCTGACCCTGTGCCTCATGGGAACAGTCCAGCCCGAATTGCCAAGCCATGTCTTCCCTGGACCGGAAACAAGCTTCCTAGGACCGGTTTCTGGCATTTCAGCCGTCTTCAGCCAGGCTTGCTTGAATCCAGTGGCAGAGTGAGCAAGGGACTCACGTCTGAGCATACCCTGCCAACTTATGGCAAACAAAGCAAAAACCAAAGGAAATGATGGACGGAGTGTTGAACATTGCAAGCACTCACTCCCAGTCAACTGATCTGGGTTTAATCCATCACCGTTCTTTAGCCCACTCTGCCACCCCAGTTCAGACATGGCCATATGCAAATCATTCTGACCCTGTGCCTCATGGGAACAGTCCAGCCCAAACTGTCAAGCCATGTCTTCCCTGGACCGGACACAAGCTTCCTAGAACTGGTTTATGGCATTTCAGGCGTTTTCAGCCTGGCTTGCTTGAATCCAGTGGCCAAGCTTTTCCTATCACAGGACAATTGCAAATCGGCAGCAGCAGTGAAGGCTTTTCACAGAACAGGTGCAGAATGGCATTTGCAAAGCAAGCTTCTCTCTCTCACAGAAGGCAGCAAGTGCAGCCTTCCATTCCTCGCAGAATGGAATCAACACAGGAGACTAGTACAATTTTTCAATGCTCACAGAATATATACAGGTGAGGCATGGCTGACATGTAGGTAGGTCATAGAAAAATCTTTGGAATGAGTGCTTAATTCACTCAAAGCAACATAATGGTGGATGAGTGAATGAATATCTGGAATCTGGCACAATTCTCACTTAGGTGAAATTCCATATCAGCATCCTGAAGATCCCGCTGCTGTCACTAAGACACCTGTCGTTTGTGTTCTTTGCTTTTCCACAGATTGAGAAGTAGCAGTTACCTAACAGGTCACTGCTAGTCGGGGCAGCACAGCGACATCCTAAGTAACTATGCTCTAGACAGGCACACAGGTGCTAGCCTCTTTGAAAAAGGTTTGAATGCGCAAACACCAGGCACTGTGCAGGTTCAGCCTCAGTGGTGTACCTGTTCAAATGTTGAGGCCGCCACTGCAGCACACCCCTAAAATGAGCTACCCAATAAAGAGGGAAAAAGGGCGATTCCTGACCCGTACAACATTTCCAATTAGCATCAACAGCAGGCCTTCTAAAATGGTTGCTTATTTGATGGTGTTTTGAGGTTGATGCTGTCCTCATTGGCCGGGTAGCCCCTTTAACATGTTGTCTTTGCATCCATTGACTTCATCCTCCGCAGCCCCTGGCGGGGAGCAGTTCACTCACCCCTGTGGATATCAGTCGCAGTGAACTCACCTTGTCCTCCATTTTTGAGACGTCAGCAGGGCCGCCTTGGCATCGGTGCTGTCAGGCCTGCCTTTCTCCTTCTTGGCTGAGGCGCTCGAGGCGGGGCGGGGCAGGCGGCCGCTGCGAGGGGGAGAGGGGGAGACAGCAAGGCCTTGGTAAGTGAGAGCCGACAGGTTGGTAATTGTGGACATTAAGCGTTTTCCGCAGAAGCATAAATCAATGCAGGCTCGGGAGACAATGCAGGCCTGACATTGATTTTCCATTTGCGGTCCTTAGAAAGGGAGACTCTCGAAACTCCCCATTAAGCGCCCGCGCTCCCTCCCCGTCATGTCTCGCATCCAAGGGGGTGAGGATTTCAGAATTCTAATGTCGGTCGCCGTCTCCTCCGCTGTGACTCTTGTTCCTTATTTTGCACAGTTGCACTTGAGGCTTGGGTGACGGCGCCGGTGGCTACAGATGCATATGCCCCCTGCAGCTTCTGCCATTGTCCTCCCTACAGGACCTATTGGAAATAAAGATTTTCTTGCATCAAACTCAGTTTGATTTGCAGCTTGTTGGAATTGCAACCCACCTTACGGCTGAGGTGGAAAATGTGACTTAGAAAGTTTCTGTGAAAGTCCAGTGCAAAAACTGATTGCAAAAACTCCCCATTCACGTATTTTTTGAATTGGTTGTTTTCTGAGTTTTACCTTGGATTTTTACATTGGCGCAAGATATGCAGAAAAAAATAATGCAACCAATGTCTGCACCCAATTTACGTGCTACTCCACCTTTTTCTGATTCTGCATTTCCAGCTGTTGGTAAGTCTCAGGCACATCACAAGGCAGCTCAGTTTCCCCTCCACTCTAAATTGACACTGGTGCTGAAACTGGCACAAATATAGTTTGCACCTGGTTTAGGGCTCTCCCCAGGCTCCAAGGACCTGATGCAGAGCCACTTTGGCATTGCAAACACTGCGATTATAAAAATCATAGTGTTTGCAACTGACTCTTAAAAGGGCGTATGCAACTATACGAGGGTCGTAAAAGGGGCAAACACTTGCTATGTCAGCTCGAGGTATAAACACTGTGGGCCCGATTCACAAAGATAAACTTAGACGTTTGGTCTAAGCGTCGCCCAAACATCTACATTTACGACTTTGGGAATTTACATGTAGTATCTTTAGGTCCGCACTCAGGCCAGAGATCCTCCCGAGTGCAAACATAAAGATACTTCTCGCAAATGCCCTTTGTGAATTCCCAAAGTCCTTTACTCAGACGTTTGGTCTAACTTTAGACCAAACGTCTAAGTTTACCTTTGCGAAGCGGGCCCTGTGAGTTTTTTATGATGGGCCCATGAACTCCTATACAACATACATGCATTTCATATTATAAATAAGGAACACCCAACATTTTCTTCACCTTGAACATGTTTTATGTAGAGGATGAATCAGGTGTTAGCTGTCAGTCATGTGTAACCATAAAGAACCAATAATCAGCACCTCAATCAATGAAAAGTTTTCGTTTGCAATGAAAGAAGAATAAAGCAACCAAACTAGATTACCAGTCTAACCTCTTGATTTTTACTACTGTATTTTACTTTGTTGACATTACAGATTCATTCAAGGTCTGCAAAAATATATATTGTATGTTATTATGACTGAAGAAGCCAAATGGCAATAAGAGATACAAAGCAGCAATGCTGCCTTAACAAAGGCTAAAGATGCTTTATTGAATGCAATTAGAGAGGGCTGACAACCCAACATGGTTTGGATGTAAATTAACAATTGTAAACTGTTAGAAATTGAGTTGTTGGTTAACTAGATTGTGAGTCCAAGTCAAGCAGCAACGAAAATCCTAGTCAGGGTGAGAAGTAGGCAAACTATAAATTAACCTCTGCTCACCCTCTGTTAGCTTGGGCACAGAGCAGTCAGTTTTAACCTAGAGGCAATGTGTAAAGTATTTGTGCAAGACTTCAAACAGTAAAACAGGGGAAACACCACCCAAAATATTCCACACCATGTTAGAAAGATAGAACTTAATGTAATAAATAAACAAGACCAAATCAACCAAACTCCAATAAATAAAGCTCAAGATATTAATTTTTAAAGACCAAACTATAAAAAAGCGCTTTGAAGCAATAAGCAGATACTTGGTAAATCTGGTCGTAACGGACCGGGACAAAGACAACATTTCAGGCCAACTACAATGGAGCATGGGCCAGACACAGGAACCCACTTTAGCCGACGGAAGAAAAGTACCTTGATGCTGGCTACGTTGCCAAAGAATCGGGGTGCAGCCGAAGCGATGAGTCAGCATTGATACTCGCAATGGTCCTGCTCCACGAAACAGAGGTGACGCGTTGACTCAGATGAGCGCAAGGGCTACGATGCGGTGTTCTTGGCATTGTCGTTGAGGCTGTCATTGACGGAGATGTGAAGGCCTCGGGTAGAACACCAAGCATTGCTGGTTCCAAAGGCAATGCATCAAGTTGACTCACACAGCAGAGGTGATGCGCTGGTTCTGGTCACACAACAGGGGGTGATACGCCTGTTCCAATCCACTCAACGGCGCCAATGCATTGGCTCACATGAGGATGCATGGGTTTCCTTGAATCAAGCAGCTTAGGTCTTACTTCCAAAGGTCCAGAATGGGGTGGCACCACTTGGCAGTGCAGACTCACAGATGGCAGGGTCCAAGTGGAGCAGCAGAAGAGCTGGAAGTCTTTTATGTCCCTGAGACGTCAAATCTGGAGGCAAGCCAGCAAAGCCCCTGGAGTCACTCTGGGTTCAAGTGATGCAGGTCCAGTCCTTCTCACCCAGGAAGGGGAATAGCAGGCAGCATGGCAGCACAGCAAGGCAGAACACCAGCAACGCAGCAGTCCAGCAGAGTGGCAGTCCTTCATCCTGGCAGAGTCTTCACAGGTCCAGAAGTGTACTGAAGTGGTGGTGTCAAAGGTCCAATACTTACACCCATTTGTGCCTTTGAAGTGGGTGAGATTTGAAAGAAAGGTCTTTGATGTGCACAGAGGCCCTCCCTTCCTGCTCTTGTAAATACAGGGGGGTATTCAGCCCTTTGTGTGAGGACAGGACACAGCCTATTCAGGTGTAAATGTGAGGCTGTGCCCAGCTCCTCCCTCCCATTCTCCCAGCATGGCACATTAAGTCACACCTAAGCTCCCATTTAGTGAGTCTGTTTAGGTGGAATACACAAAGCCTAGCTATCACCCTCCCCAGACGTATAGCAGGCACAGGCAGTAGGCACCAAATGACTAAAGATAGAAAATGGCAACTTTCTAAAAGTTTCATTTTCAGACTTGCAATTTTAAATCCAACTTTACTACAAGTTGTGATTTTAAATTGTGAGCCCAGAGACACCAATCTCGAAATATCTACCTCTTCGCAATTGGAAATTACACTCATAAAATGTAATAAGGTAACACCAATGTTATCCTATGAGAGAGAAAGGTCTTGCTGTAGTGAAAAACGAATTTACATTGCACCTTGCCCTCTGGGTTATCTAGGGCCTAACTTAGGGGTGACTTATATGTCTAAAAAGGAAAGGTTTAGGCCTGGCAAGAGGTCTATCTTGCCAGGTCAAAATGGCAGTGTAAACTGCACATACAGGCTCTGCAATGGCAGGCCTGAGCAATGGTTCAAGGGCAACTTAAGTTGGGTGGCACGAGTGCTGCAGGCCCACTAGTAGCATTTAATTTACAGGCCCTGGGCACATGAGTGCACTTTAGTAAGGAATTATAAGTAAATGAAATATGCCAATTGGGGATGAGACAATATTACCATGTTTATGGCAGACAGCACAAGCACCTGTGCACTGGTTTAGCAGTGGTAAAGTGCACAAAGTTCTAATGCCAGCAAAAATGAGGTCAGAAAAGTGGAGGATATAGACAAGCGGTTGGGAGGCAAGACCTTCCTAGGGCTGTCAGCTCTAAACTAAGTCAAGAAAGGATAAATGTGCCGCTAATTTTAAAGGATATATTTGAATATCAGGCTGGTGGTGTCGGCGTTGAAACTGTTCAACAGGCAAGGGAGACTTAGTTTGTACAAGTGTTGTTACTAGAAGTCCACACACACTAACCGCAGCTGTGTTGCCAAGGGTGGGAACTAGAGGCACAGGGCCAAAGGGCAAGCCAGCCTCCACTATACTATGAATACACAAAAATGGGCTGCCCCTAGAGAATATTCCTACAATTATCTACAGAGATGCGGTGCCAATGGGGGCATCTCATGAAAAGTTACGGACTGGCCTCACACACCGCCCGGTGTCATGCTTCATCATCGGCTGTCCTCGCCCTCTAAAAGCTTAGTTTGATAGAGGGCGGGCATACACCTGGAGACAGAGATGCACTTCTAAAGTTAAGTGATGGTCGTGAGGGAGTGATAAGTGAGTTAAAAACCATTACATTTGGATCATGCTGGCGGAGCGGAAGGAGGCCATGTCGCAAAAGAGTGAGGACTCTGGTGATTGAACATTCTGGCTAAGCACGGGACAGTGGTTCGCTGATTTGTGTTTACTGCTAGCTATTGTCCGGGGGTGGCGAGGGTACAATGGGATCTCTTTCCTCCTATGGGGTTTCTTCTTGTAGATTAGCTTCTGCTAGGGCGACAGGCACACTGCAAGTTGGGGGGGCTTTTAGGCTTACGTAGGGGTGCAGGGTGGGGGGTGGTTTGGGCTTGTTGGAGTGTTTGTTGTTGTTTTTCATTTTGCAAGGTATCGCAATGCAAGTCTCGTGTGCTGCTCTCGGGGGTGGGCGGGGGTCTCTGGCCATTCTGTGATGGGGGGTAGGGGTTTGAATGTACTTAGTTGGAATGTTAATGGCTTGGGGGATCGTATTAAGCGGGGGATTGTTTTGCAATTTCTGAAGAGGTGCTCTCCTGACATAGTTTTGCTGCAGGAGACGCACCTGATAGGCAACACGTGTCATGCTCTCAATAGAAAGGGTTATAAATTTATCGCGCACTCTGGGTTTTCCTCGGGATCTCGGGGGGCTGGAATACTTGTTAGGACCTCGCTGCCGTTTGATATTGATTCTACTACTGTCGATGAGAGGGGGCGCTTTGTGGCGGTCGCGGGGAGATGGGAGGGCAGGACACTGGTTTTGGTTTCTGTTTATGTCCCTCCTGGCCTGCAGACCGCCACATTTGCCGACTTGGGGAGGGCTATGTTGGATCTCCCCGAGGGCGTGTTGGTAATGGGTGGTGACTTTAATGCAGTTGGTTCCGGATTACTAGACAGACATCCGCCAAGGGACCCCGGGGGGGCGCAGAGATGGCTCCCAGATTTTATTGATACACTAGGTTTGGTTGACTGCTGGAGGCTGCTGCACCCCGCTCAGCGACAGTACACTTTTCACTCTGGGGCACACGGCAGTCTCTCTAGAATAGATTATGTTCTCACCTTGGCTGCCCACGCTTCCTTGGTGTCCGAGGCTAGGCACATGGCCAGGGGCATCTCCGATCATTCGCCGGTGTGGATTTGTATGGATTTTGGCCGTGGAGCGGCGGGTAGGGTTGCCCCGATTAACCCCTGGTATTTCCGTGACCCTAGGACTCGTAGCGCGTTGCTGAAAGCGGTTGATCTCTACTTTTCGGAGAACCTTGGCTCGGTTACCTCCGCGGTGTCTTTGTGGGAAGCGTTTAAAACAGTACTGAGAGGGGAGGCCCTCTCCTTGATAGCGGATGTCAAACGTCGGAGAGATGCGGAGGTGGCGCAGATCGAAGCTGAGATAGTGGCATTAGAGTCTGTCCTGGAAGATGAGATTACGGCGGAAACACTGCATAAATTGAGATTAAAACAGTCTGAATATAAAGCACTGGTGACAAATGCGGCTAAGGTTCTTAGCAGGGAATAACAAGGGCGATTGTATGATGTGGGCGACAAGGCTGGGAAATTAATAGCGTGGTTAGACAGGAAAGAACGAGTGAATAGAGTGGTGCCAGAAATACTGACTGATGGCGGGGATATTGTCACAGAACCCGATGGGATAGTCCGGTGTTTCGCGGACCACTTCCGCATGGTCTATACGTCTGTGTCGGACAGGCCGGAGGAAGACTCGCATGAATTGCTGTGAGACATTGCCCTGCCTTGTCTATCCGACGTCGACAGGGAGGACCTTGATGGTGACATCACCGCGGATGAGGTTGCAGTTGCTATCCGCTCGCTACACCCGGGCAAGGCCTCGGGCCCGAATGGCTTGCCGATCGAGTTGTATAAACTCAGGCCGGATAAGATTGCTCCGTATTTGCGAGATATGTTTGTAGAGGCGCTGGAGCATGGGCGTCTCCCATTTGACCAACCTCTGGTGACAATAGTGGTTATACATAAAGATGGCAAGCCCTGGAACAGATGCGGATCGTATAGGCCGATCTCCCTACTCAACGCTGAGCCAAAAATCCTCGCCAAACTGTTGGCTAACCGTTTGATCAGGGTCATTGGGGACTTGATCCACCCGGACCAATCCGGGTTTATCCCACACCGCAACACTGCGCTGAACCTCAGGCGACTCCATGGCGTGCTCGCGAGGGTCGCTGCGGGAGTCGGCCATCTTGGTGTCACTCGATGCCACGATGGCTTTCGACACTGTGGAATGGCCGTATCTGTGGGCAGCGCTCACAAAATTCGGCTTCGGACCGGGTTTTATAGGCTGGATTAGGCTACTTTATGAGGAACCTTTGGCTAAAATCGCGGTGAACGGTAGGGCGTCATCTCCGTTCGAGCTTGGGAGGGGCACCCGGCAGGGGTGTCCTCTGTCGCCACTATTGTTCGCCCTCACCCTTGAGCCGCTGGCGGCATGGATTAGATGGCAGCCAGACATAAAAGGGATCCGATGGTCGCCAGACCACGAGGACCGCATTTCTCTGTATGCAGACGACATTTTGTTATACTTGACCTCACCTAGGAAATCCCTCATAGTGGTCTGTGACGTTTTGAATTCTTTTGGTAGAAACTCGGGTCTCGCCATTAATTGGGGAAAGTCGCATTTATATGTCCTCAGTGGGGACGCCCCTACCGTCCCGCGGAATTGCTCCATCCAGATCGCCCAGCGGGGCTTTCTGTACTTGGGGATATATATTTCCACCGATCCCTCTGTCCGATACGAGAAGAACCTACTCCCTCCGTTGTCACGCTTGAGACGGGACGTTGCGGGTTGGAGGCGGCTACCGCTCTCCCTCCTAGGCCGCGCCGCATTGTTTAAAATGATGTCTCTTCCCCGATTTCTCTACGCCTTACAGAACACCCTAGAGTTAGTTCCTGCCTGTTATTTTCGTGAGGTGGAGAACCTCCAGCGCTCGCTGTTATGGGACGGTCGACCGTGTATAGCTATAGCAAAGTTGACTCTTCCATGGTATGACGGGAGGATAGCACTCCCTGACATCAGAAGATATTATTGGGCTACCCAATTGGGAGCGATTAACCACGGTGTTTACGGTCCGGCGCTGAACCCTGGGTTTGCTATGGATCGGTGGTTGTTGCGCGGGGGTAATTATATTAGGGCGCTGTATTCCAAATCATTGGATGGGTCCCTCACAGGACCAACCAAGACGGCAGTGCATGTGTGGAAGGCGGTTACAAACTCGTTGGGCTGGAAGGACAGACTTACCCAGGCTACTCCGCTTTTTGAATCCGATATACTAGGGAAATTATGGCACATGAAAGGGTTTGAGAAGTGGGACCTAATTGGGATTTCTAGAGTAGGGGATTTGCTGACTAAGGGTAAGGTGAAATCGTTTGAGATGCTGCAGACGGAGTACGACTTAGGGGGTACTGAATACTTTCGATATGCCCAGGTGCGTCACGCTCTGCTATCTGTCTGTGTCGAGGGGGAGGTCGTGCCTGAGTCTTCTCCTTTGGAGGATCGGATTCTGGATGGTCATATGCCGGAGAGTACAATCTCCTTGATTTACAAGAAGCTTGTAAATGTTCGGACCGACCTCCTCCTTGATGTGCGAGAACAATGGACTAGGGATGGTCTCGAACTGGACGATGAGGACTGGCAATATGCCATCTCCTCTCCGAAGGAGGTTGCGATCCCGGCTAGACTGCGGCTGGTGCAGCTTAAGATACTTCATAGGGTTTATGTCACGGGGCCCCGCCTGATTCATATGGGTTTCTCTGACGATGGCCTATGCAAGAGAGGCTGTGGGATGTTGGGCACCTTTCTACACATTATTTGGGAGTGTAGGGAGATTGTAGAGTTCTGGAAACAAATCCATGATGTGATGAAAGAGGTCACGGGTATCGCACTCTTCCCGGAGGCAAGACGATGCCTATTGAATGTCTGGGGTCCCACCGACTACGATGCCGCTCAGACCCAATGGGTGACCCTGGGGAATATGGTGGCGAAGCGAGATATTGCGCAGCTGTGGGGATCCCACAGACCTCCCACTTTGGTTACATGGATGGAAAATATGGACTGGGGCATGTTCCGGGAGAAAACGGTGTACAGTGCCCGAGGTCGCCCTAAGAAGTGGCATAAGATATGGGGGCGATGGAACCATTATAGGGGAGATATTTGTGTGCCCCCGGGTACTGAGATACTCGATGTGCACCTTACCCCCTAGCTCTACTCCCAACTATATACGTAAAATAGTTCATAACCTGGAGTCCGTACCCCTGCTTTCCCCTCACCACTTTTGCGTGGTGTACTGCTCCGCTGATGGGGGTGGGACCTCGCCCCGGCTGAGAACTAGCGCATGCTTATTATATGCTTTGCCTTGCTTGTGTTTTTATTTTTTGGTTTACATTAAAACTAAACCTTGGTTACTCCTGATGTACGTGTATGGACCTTCCTACGTATTGTTCTCATCGTGCTGCCGGACCTCCGGGATGTCGGCTGAATAGCTGTGTACCATGTTGACGTAAATAAAGGTTTTTAAAAAAAAAATAAAAAAAAAAAACATTACATTTGTCCATGTGCTATGTTTATTCTGGCGGTAAATGTATGGTGATTAAAAGAAGTGAACGGTGATATGGGACGTTATTCTCCCTTCACCGTGTGAAATACGGTCAACATGTTTCTGCTGATGTGTCCCCGAAGGGTACGTAGCATTCTTCAGGACCAAATGGATGGTTACTACCTACGGACTCACCTACTTACACCTAGTGTCAAGAAGTGTGGGAAAAGAGGGGTGTGATCTAACATTTTTTAAAAAAGAATTTTCCCTATCGGTGTAGTACCAATTTAAAAGACTCTGTAGAAAAAGGAAAAAACTAAGAAAAAGATATACAAACCAAAGCGTGTAAGCATGTTAACAACTGGTACATTTGCACCATCCATCCGGCGTCATACCTATTGCACGCGTGGTGTGGTCTTTATGACACACGTGACATGTGAATGTGTACTCATACGGTCAAAATAAAAAGTGGTATATAACCAACTCTAACCCTGTATTCTAACCTACTCGCTCCATGGGAGGGCTGAGGTGGAAGGACCTACTTTGACTTTCTGAAAAGGAGAAGTACATGGTGTCACAAGTGGTGGACAAAGCTAGCTGCCACCACACAGTATACAATATACACTAGGGCTTCCAGCAGGTTGGTGACATGTTGGTACCCCATGCTGTGGAGCACCCACCCATTCTGACATTAACATTCATCCAAACACTCTCTTACTGTCTGACTTCAGTGCTTCCAGCCGTTCTTCCCGGAGGCATCCTCTCTGTCTCCCCGTCGATGGTGAATGGTGAGAACCAGAGGGTTTTTATACTCTAGTAAAGTGGCTAATCAGTGCGCTAACTCACGTTGATTGAGCCCGTCAGGTGTGTTTCCTGTGTCCTACTCTGGCGGTGCCTGGCTGCCTGGGAAGAGGCGTGTCAGTGTTAATCTGCCCGTATTGGTCGAAAAAGCGGTTATTTAAATGTGGCCTTCCCCCGCACCTGCGTGTTTAGCAGGACGTGGGGAAACTCACTCTCGGATCCCCGAGAGTCGGAGATAGCAATGGGCACGCCCATGTCTGGGAAAGAGTGTCCCGGTAGCGCGTATGCGCACTGATTGCTCTGCTATTAAAAACACTTGACCATGGTCTTGGCACTGTTTAAGTTCTTGCGCATGCGCAGTCTAAATACGGTTGCTAGTTGTCAATAATGTCAGTGATTACTGCATGAAATACCTAAGATAGGTACCCTAGAGGTTACCCTTTTATGCTTACAATTAAGGTGCACTCTCTCCAAAACCACTGTATGTGGGACGGGCCTATGTGGTTAAGCGTGGGTAGAAGCAGGTGCTACAATGCCAATGTCGTAATGTATTGTCCATGTAGGCTCTGTTTCGATAATTCCCACATGGGACCCCCATGTCGGTGTGCTGTGAAAACCCATGTTTAATTCCGAGGGGGAGACCCTTGCTCTTCGGGGCTTCTGAAGTTTTCCTTTATTTCAGGCTTGACTACCCCAAGCGCCAGTAATGTATAAGGTACTACTCAACTAGCATGATACATGGAGTTATGTGAGCTTCTATATGGCGGAGTTGTGTCTGTTTCTCCTGTGTCACTGTATTGGTAGGAGTTCCCCTATTTATATAAAGCTGTATTTGAAACAGACGGTATTTGAACCAGACCCTTTGGAGCAGATTACAGACTAAAAAGGTGTTGATGGTTTTTTCAGTGTGGTTATCTTGCAAGCTGCAACCATGGTATTTCATCAGTGAGGCCTTTATCCCAGCTGCGGAGTCTGTACACCCAGCGTTGTTCTCGGATGTGTAGCTGTCTGGAAATGTCAGCTTTCTGTTTGTTCATAACCTCTAGTAGGACTCATTTGAGATCCAGGTCGCTGTGGCCTTTCTCCGTGAAATGTTGAGACGTTTAGTGTTTGTCTTTCTACACCGGATCATACTGCGGTGTTCACTAACCCGTGTCTTCACCTTTCTTGTAGTCATTTCGACATATTTCAGATTGTACGGGCAGGATAGTAGGTAGATCACGCACTCCGTGTTGCAGTTGCTAAAGTTTTTTAGCCTCCAGGGGGTTTCTGTGCCGATGTCGACTTCCTTCGTGGTAGTGGTCAACCGGCAAAACACACAGTTGCCGCATGGGTATTGGCCCATTGGTCTTGGTTGGCTCCACAGGGTCATTTGATTATCAGTGGGATCATTGGTGGTTTTAGAGTGTACCAGGTTATCCCTCAGGCTTCTACTTCGTTTGTATGCGAAGTGTGGTGGTTCCCACTTTCGGCTTCGCTGTTTAGGATCGCCCATTTCTTTCAGATAATGTTCTGAATTTTATTTGAAACCGGCGTGTATGTTGTTACGCAGACTAGACAGTCTTTCTGTTCCTTTTGTGTTGTTTCCAGTAAGGCATCCCGGTTACTGTTCCTCGCCCTCTTCCTTGCTCGTTTGACCGTTCTTTTGGGATAGTGTCTTTCCAGGAGTTTATTCTCAAGCTGTTCTGCCTGTATTTGGAATGTATTGAGCTCAGAGCAGTTGCTGCGAATCCTTAGGAATTGTCCTACAGGTAGATTTTTGCGAAGAGCCCTCGGGTGGTAGCTGTCGTACAGTAGGAGACTGTTCCTGTCTGTCGGTTTTATATGGACTTTGGTCGATATCCCTTCTGACGTCAAGGTGATGTCCAGATCCAGGAACACTGCGTTGTTTTTGTCAATGGTGTGTGTGAACCTGAGGTGAGGATCTTTACTGTTTACCCACTCCACGAACTGTACTGCTTCATCTGTGGTACCCCTCCAGATGATATGAATGTCGTCTATGTACTGTTTCCAGGTCTTCATCTGAGGTATGAAAGGGTTAGAGGGGTTGAAGATGTAGTCCTCCTCAAACCGATGGACGTATAGGCATGCCATACTCGACGCGAAAGTGATGCCCATGGATGTGCCTTTCACTTGGTGGTACAGGGTGTCCTCAACCTCAAAGAAATTCTCAGTGAGCGCTAGCTCAGCACACTCCATAATGAAGTGTGTAGGAGTCACGTATGTCCACTCCTGCTCTTGTAGGATCTGTTCTACCACCTCCAGAGTGCGCCTCTGGGGGATGCTCGTGTAGAGCGCTTCGATGTCCATGGTTATGAACATAGCCTCGTTCGCATCAGTCTCCAGGTCTCGAAGATGGCAGAGTACATCCTTGGTATCTCTTAGGTAGGATCGCGATGTCTGTACAATTGGTTTCAAGAACCAGTCACCAAACTGGGAGAGTAGTTCCAATGCTGATCCTATTCCCGACACAATCGGTCTGCCCGGAGGGGGTGTTTTGTTTTTGTGAATTTTGGGGACGGTATAGAACCTGGGTGTCCTTGGTTCCATATTCACTAAAACCTCAGACTCATGTTTAGTGATCCAATCATGGGTCTCTGCTTCATTGACCATGTTCTTAATCTTGGTCATGATCCGAGGTGTCGGGTCTTCCTGGTGTACCTCATAGCTTGACAGAACAGACAGGAACAGTCTCCTACTGTACGACAGCTACCACTCGAGGGCTCTACGTGAAAACCTACCTGTAGGACAATTCCAAAGGATTTGCAGGACCTGCTCTGAGCTCAATACATTCCAAATACAGGCAGAACAGCTTGAGAATAAACTCCTGGAAAGACACTATCGCAAAAGAATGGTCAAACGAGCAAGGAAGAGGGCAAGGAATAATAACCGGAATGCCCTACTAGAAACAACACAAAAGGAACAGAAAGACCGTCTAGTTTGCGTAACAACATACACGCCGGTTTCAAATAAAATTCAGAACATTATCAGAAAGAAATGGGCCGTCCTAAACAGCGGAAGCCGAAAGTTGGAACCGCCACTCTTCGCATACAAACAAACTAGAAACCTGCGGCATAACCTGGTGCACTCTAAAACCACCAATGATCCCACTGATAATCAAATGACCCTGTGGAACCAATCAAGACCAACGGGCCACTACCCATGCGGCAACTGTGTGTGTTGCCGGTTGACCACTACCACGAAGGAAGTTGACATCGGCACAGAAACCCCCTGGAGGCTAAAAAACTTTAGCCACTGCAACGCGGAGTGCGTGGTCTACCTACTATCCTGCCCGTGCAATCTGAAATATGTCGGAATGACTACGAGAAAGGTGAAGACACGGGTTAGTGAACACCGCAGTACGATCCGGTGTAGAAAGACAAACACTAAACGTACAAAACATTTCACGGAGAAAGGCCACAGCAACCTGGATCTCAAATGGGTCGTACTTGAGGTTATGAACAAACAGAAAGCTGACATTTCCAGACAGCTACACATCCGTGAACAACGCTGGGTGTACAGACTCCGCAGCTGGGATAAAGGCCTCAATGATGAAATACCATGGTTGCAGCTTGCAAGATAACCACACCGAAAAAAACATCAACACCTTTTTAGTCTGTAATCTGCTTCAAAGTGTCTGGTTCAAATACCGTCTGTTTCAAATACCGCCTTATATAAATAGGGGAACTCCTACCAATGCAGTGACACAGGAGAAACAGCCACAACTCCGCCATATAGAAGCTCACATACCTTCATGTATCATGCTTGTTGAGTAGTACCTTATACATTACTGGCGCTTGGGGTAGTCGAGCCTGAAATAAAGGAAAACTTCAGAAGCCCCGAAGAGCAAGTGTCTCCCCCTCGGAATTAAACATGGGTTTTCACAGCACACCGACTGAGGGGTCCCATGAGGGAAATTTTGAAACATAGCATACGTGGACAATACATCGCGACATGGGCATTGTAGCACCTGCTTCTACCCACGTTTAACCACATAGGCCCGTCCCACATACAGTGGTTTTGGAGAGAGTGCACCTTAATTGTAAGCATAAAAGGGTAACCTCTACGGTACCTATCTTAGGTATTTCATGCAGTAATCACTGACATTATTACCAACTAGCAACTGTTTAGACTGCGCATGCGCAAGAACTTAAACAGTGCCAAGACCGTGATCAAGTGTTTCTATTAGCAGAGCAATCAGTGCGCATACGCGATACTGGGCACTCTTTCCCGGACATGGGCATGCCCATCGCTAGCTCCGATTCTCAGGGATCCGAGAGTGAGTTTCCCCACGTGCTGCTAAACACGCAGGTGCGGGGGAAGGCCACATTTAAATCACCGCTTTTTCGACCAATACGGGCAGATTAACACTGACACGCCTCTTCCCAGGCAGCCAGGCACCGCCAGAGTAGGACACAGGAAACTCACCTGACGGGCTCAATCAACGTGAGTATAAAAACCCTCTGGTTCTCACCATTCACCATCGGCGGGGAGAGGACGCCTCCGGGAAGAACGGCTGGAAGCACTGAAGTCAGACAGTAAGAGAGTGTTTGGATGAATGTTAATGTGAGAATGGATGGGTGCTCCACAGCATGGGGAACCAACATGTCACCAACCTGCTGGAAGCCCTAGTGTATAATGTATACTGTGTGGTGGCAGCTAGCTTTGTCCACCACTTGTGACACCATGTACTTCTCCTTTTCAGAAAGTCAAAGTAGGTCGTTCCACCTCAGCCCTCCCATGGAGCGAGTAGGTTAGAATACAGGGTTAGAGTTGGTTATATACCACTTTTTATTTTGACCGTATGAGTACACATTCACATGTCACGTGTCTCATAAAGACCACGCCACGCGCGCAATAGGTATGACGCCGGATAGATGGTGCAAATGTACCAGTTGTTTACATACTTACACGCTTTGGTTTATATGTCTTTTTCTTAGTTTTTTCCTTTTTATACAGAGTCTTTTACATTGGTACTACACCGATAGGGGAAAATTCTTTTTCAATTTTTTTTAGATCACACCCCCCTTTTCCCACACTAAAGGCAGGTTCTTCCTTCTTGACACTAGATGTAAGAAAGTGAGTCCGTAGGTAGTAACGTCCCCTTTGGTCCTGAAGAATGCTACATACCCTTCGGGGACACATCAGCAGAAACATGTCGACCGCATTTCACACGGTGAAGGGAGAATAACGTCCCATATCACCGTTCACTTCTTTTAATCACCATACATTTACCGCCAGAAGAAACATAGCATCTGGACAAATGTAATGGTTTTTAACTCACTTGTCACTCCCTCAAGGCCATCACTTAACTTTAAAAGTGCATCCCTGTCTCTAGGTGTATGCCCGCCCTCTATCAAACCAAGTTTTTAGAGGGAGAGGACAGCCGATGATGAAGCATGACACCGGGCGGTGTGTGAGGCCAGTCCGTAACTTTTTATGAGATGCCCCAATTGGCACCGCATCTCTTGTTACTTGAAGTACCAGAACAACTGAGAACAATCTGGGTGGACTGACAAAATAAGACGTTGTCTGAAATAGTTTCTGTAGCTAAACACTGTGTAGCTGTTAAAAAAGCAAAAATATATGTAATTAAAACTGATGTCTTCTCAGATGCAATCTTTCTAATAATTGGTGAGTGTGTAGGCAGAGGAAGACAAGAAGCCTGTAACTCAGGGAGAGGCAATGTGCAGGGGCTAAACTGAAACAAAAAACAATTACAGGGCACCCATAAGCTGCAAGTCCAACCTCTTCCTCTTCCTCTACACAGGAGATTCCATTTTAAGATAGCCAAAGGGAAGCTAGCTGGTCTGCACATGCTTTGATCCCTGTAGACCAGAAAGAGTCATTTGCATGATGCGTCATCAACAGAAATCCCACCTCATGCCTTTTGGTGCTAGTCGATCCACCCTAAAAACATCTGAGTTCCCCTATCGTTCTCTCGTAGGCAGAATAATTGATACAGTTGCCATTTGAAATTAATATGTTCCTCTCCCTGTTACTGAAATGTGTATGTGTCTTTGGGTCTATTTACAGACCACAAGCCTTTATTCTGAGTCCCATCTTCCAGTTAAATCTGTTAGGAAGGCATCCTTTGTATATACAAAATTGCACTGAATATTCTACAAATGATGATGTCAGTTTAGCTATTTCCATTGAAACTGAAAATGTTGTGTTGGCTGTGCTTATGCTAAATGAAAATGAATGTTCTTCGTATACCTTTGTCCATGTCAATACGTCCCCACCAACAATGGCTGATGTTTTAGCAAATTCCCCTCCTCCTTATGGTCTCAGAACATCTGTGATCTAGACCCTGTGTTTTCACTGCTGACCCTCTTAAGATTTGATGGAACCCACTGAAGGAACTCAATACCTCTTTCATCCTGAGATGGAAGAAGGTATCTACATGATTTCTGCTGTTCTTTCAAAACAAAAGGTTTTGATAACCACTGTTAGCATCCGTGATGCTCCTATTCTCGCCACCTAAGAGCCTGATAAAGAATCCTAATATTTCTGCAAGACTTGAGAAGCATTGATGCTATTGTGCTGCCCAGTTTTCCTGTTGTATCAAACCTGGCTACTATTCGCTCATGGATTCTGCCCAGAAGCACCTGTTTCACTGATTTAGATTCTGATTTCTTATTTATACAACTGAAAGCCAGTATCTTTTTGCATTCTCAGATGACACAGACACAGCTTCCTCAAGTGTATATTCATTTAATAAGATACCATACAGTAAACAGTACCTTATTGGTCTCTATGTTGTTAGAGGGAGAACCACACAATTGCCTCCTCACCACTGCCCTCCTCGCTAAATCTTGCAAAGATTTCACTAGCACTCCTAATTGTTTTGGTCACATTATTTTGATGGTTTCTATCTTAGAAACAATGAAGAAAAGTCAGTTCTAGGATATTCTGGGTGCACCTTGAACAAAATAATTGAGAATCTATATCTGTCACAAGTACATTCTACCCAACTTGATTGCTGTTATCTGTTTTTATCAGCTACCCACCAAAAAAAGTGTAATTCATTTTTTCAAAATATGTTTTTGCAATTGCCCCTGACTTTGGACATCTGTGGCAACAATGGGATTTTCTCAGTTCGGCAGGAACCCCTATAAAGAATGTAAAATACTTGCCTGATGCTCTCCAGCTCCCATGAGAGGCAGTGGTTGTTGAATGTGCTATTCACCAATTAAACCTGGATGGGGCATCAGAGGAAATGCTTTTGCTGACATTGCTGCTTTGTTCTCCAGCTATGATGAGGCCCTATTGATCTCCCCCAAAACCACTGATTCTTTTATGGCCACTTTTCAAGACATTGCCATAAATGCTGCAGAATGAAAAGACGGTTCGGTCAAGGTACCGGTGTTTAATAAGGGTGGGCGGAATTCGCAAATGTCCTTTTCGTAAAATATCGCGAAACGGCAGAGATTTTTGTGTGCTGATTAATGCGTTACTGAATTTGACCTTCAACTCGGGCACCTGCTTTATTAATATCTGTAAGACATACAGATATAAATAAAGCAGGTGCCCGAGTTGAAGGTCAAATACAAGTGCTTCCTGTTGGGGTTTAATTTTTGTGACAGGAGCATCGTGCCAGAATGAATACTGCCCTACATATTTACCCAAGAAGATGCCACCGTTTTGTGCAATACCTCTACTCAACTGGAGTACTTTCTACTGGCTAATCAGTAAGTGCTACCTCGTTGGGTAAATGTATAGTGCTTTTCCTACACTACAGCTGCGTAAAGGGCCAGAAGAGTTGTCTACAGCGACCATGTGTGTCTGTAACGTTGCCACAGTGCCGACGGGCGCCGGGGTCCCTCGAGTGAGCTGTCCATCATAGTGGGGGAAAGGGCAGGAAGACGATGCACACCGCTGGTGTGTGGGCCGATGCCAAACAGGCGGGGCTTCCATGCAGTTCACATGCCTCTTGTTTATAAAGGGCCAGAGACCGATCACAGCAGCAGATGAGGAGACAGAACCTCCTGGTGTCAGGAACTACACGGGGATTGCGCTCGAGAAAGTCATGGATGCACAGAGCTCCATCAAGGATGACAGCAAATTGTTGACGGTAGATATGGGGAGACAGCACACCTGCCTAGCCTCGACCGTGCTCACGAATGTTTTGTGCTGATTACAGTGCCTTACTGAATTTGAGGTTCAACTCGGGCACCTGCTTTATTTATATCTGCAAGTGCTTCCTGTTGAGGTTTAATTTTTGTGACAGGAGCATCGTGCCAGAATGAATCCTGCCCTGCATATTTACCCAAGAAGATGCCACTGTTTTGTGCAATACTTCTACTCAACTGGAGTACTTTCTACTGGCTAATCAGTAAGTGCTACCGCGTTGGGTAAATGTATAGTGCTTTTCCTACACTACAGCTGCGTAAAGGCCAGAAGAGTTGTCTACAGCGACCATGTGTGACTGTAACGTTGCTACCGCGCTGACGGGCGCCGGGGTCTCTTGAGTGAGCTGTCCATCATAGTGGGGGAAAGTGCGGGAAGACGTTGCACACCACTGGTGTGTGGGCCGGTGCCAAACGGGCGGGGCTTCCATGCAGTTCACATGCCTCTTGTTTATAAAGGGCCAGAGACCGATCAGAGCACCAGATGAGGAGACAGAACCTCCTGGTGTCAGGAACTACACGGGGATTGTGCTCGAGAAACTCATGGGTGCACAGAGCTCCATCAAGGATTACAGCAAATTGTTGACAGTAGTAGATATGGGGAGAAAGCACACCTGCCTAGGCGTCAATTTCCGTTCCCTCGCGGATCGCGGAAGTTTCGACATTTTCGCGTTTCGCGCAGAACGCGAAAAGGATTATTTTTCGCAATTTCCGCGAGCGGAACGGAAATTGTCGCCCAGCCTTAGTGTTTAACACATTTTGAAGCCGGATCTGTTGGCTTAGTGAACTAATGCAATCACTGTAGGGGCATGTTTTCGACCTCATGGTCACAGATTCAAATCCCAGCGGGTCCACTCAGCCTTTCATCCTTCTGAGGTCGATAAAATTAGTACCACTGAGTCAGGTAACAATAAACATCTTTTATTCAGTACCAAGATACCCTTGGGAGAAGGTGTGCTTTACAAATAGACATGTTATATTATGTTGTTGTCAAGCAGGATCATAACATGGTTTCCCTGGGTTACATTTTTCCAATGTTTTCCCATTTGAATCATGGTATTGCCTCTATCAGCCCAGACGGCATGATCCGTGCCAGAGGCACCCACTGATTTGCTATGTTCACTGTATAATCCAGCGATATTGCTATTTGTGTGCCATGTGTTAGGTTTACACTGGAGGTAAAAGCACAAAGACTACTTAAAATGCCCACTCTGGCACCTGGATTCCTTTCATTCATGTTTAGATACACTTTATTCAAATGTCAAAAAATTGTTTATATGTTGTTGTATTAGTTCTAAGCTGTATGATTTCAGGATTTTGAAGGCTATCTCTGTGCCAAACTGATGCTATTACTGAGAATAAATGTCTCATCCGAGACTTTGTCCCAAGTTTGGAATTCCACTTCAGATTAGAATGACAAATGGACACACTTTGTGTTATCTCAAGCTAAGGTTCCATGCTAAGGTTCCATGCAAAGTGTTAGGTATTCAGAACACACTTTGAGTTATTTTTAGTCCAGGATCTGTACAAAGAGTTAGGTATTGAGTAACACATTCACCGTGCCATTGCCCATAGTTCGCAGAGGACTAACAAATTAAAAGATCAAGAGACTGGGCTTAACTGACCCGATGCCTTACTCTCTGCCCTAATGTTAATGAAAGGCATTCTTACCTAAAAGACTAAATTGAGCCCATGCTAAGTTATTGTGGCCAAATCAATGATTCTCCTGCCCACCCCTCCAGTGTACCAAGCTTTAATTGATTTGCACCAGTCTGATCATGTAACTTTGTAATATTGCAAATAACTGATTCACTGACTCAACTGCTTCTGTTCTCAAAATAATTGCCGCGTTGCCCATCAGGCCCACCAAACCCAGTCAAAGACGTACATATTGCGGACAAGGATTTTGAGTGATGAGACCGCTGGTCTGGATTGCACGATGTAGTCAGAGGTTGGGAAAATAAAATTTTGAGGGTTGTCCCAATTATTGCTGTAGTTCTTCTGATGATTACATTCTCATCTAAACATTTGATCTCCTCAACTTACTCCTTGACTTCTTATGAGGACAGTGAAATGATGAACTTGATGGCACTTTACAAGGAGATAAGATGGAGAAGGACAGGAAGTGTTTGATTTGATGAACATGGAGTTGTTTCATGAAAAACAGTATTGCACAATAAATAGTACAAGAGAAGGAATTTGTAAAATGTTAAACCTCTAATACTTCTCTTTAATAACATGTTTTTCTGTTTATGCTAACTCTGTTCACTCTCTCCGTGGTAAGATGAGATACACCTTGGCACTTAAGACTTAGTTGATGGAAACCAGATTGGTCAGCCAAATGCATTTATTTTATTTTTACTTGTGAACGCCCTCTAATAGTTCTCATCAACTCAGCTATGCCATTGCTTGTATTTGCGGTAAGAATTGCAATTCTAAAAGGTTTACTGAATATAGAACCAAGATTTTATTAAAGACAAGGAGGCTAGCATCATGCATTAAACTTGTATTTCCCTCTTCTGGACAGCACCATTAAAAGCTCATGGAATCTTGCAACATCACAATCAACAAAAGAATCCTCCAGTCCATAAATAGCATGTGGCCACCATCTTCTTCCTCTTTTCGTTTGCTCTTTTTCAACTCTTCATATCTCCTGATACTCCAAGTTATCCTCTTTTAACTCTCTACAATGAAACATCCGAACAAGATTAACATACATACCTGTTTCCTTTGAGTTTATCCAAAAGTAAACAAATCAACTTCTTTAACTTTCACATTGAATTTCCAAATTCTGCCATGCCCAAAGAGAAGCGTGGGCGGGTTAATGCTAACCTCCATGTCTTTAAAAAATCTTGATTCTATATTCAGTAAACCTTTTAGAATTGCAATTATATGTCACGACAGGAGGCTAGCATTATGCAAGTTTAAAGCTTTCTAAAACACATTTTGAAACATGTTCTATTGACTTAAAATAAAATTTCCTGAGCGTTGTAGCCAATGACCAATCCGCTGCTTTCATAATATCCTCTAATCTATCACCCAACATACTCACCTTACTGGCCATAGCTCCTCTTACCGAATGTGCAGTGAACTTTGACACATCCACCCCTGCCTCCTTTATTGAACACTTAATCCATCTCGCTATTAGTCACACTCTAAACTGCTTTGTATGGGTGCACATACAAGATAAATACTTGATCCACCCCTGCACCTCTTTTCTCCATCATTCTGCTTTCATGCTCCTTTAAACAGCGCGCCACGCATAAACTTGGACATTCATCAAAAATTGGATAAAAATAGAACCGGGCATAGTCTTCATTCTCCTGCATATCTATGTGATGTGTTGAATGCCTTGACATCAGATACCTTTCTGAAAGAAATAATACACAATAAAGTAGCCAACTTCCAAGATAACTCCCTTTCTTCCAAATACTTATTGCTAGGCCACATTTCAAACATCTTTAGAAGCAAATCTACATCCCATAAAGACTTACATTTAGGATTCTGAGGTCTCCTTAAATGAATCCCTTTCATCACCCTACAAACCAATGGAATTCTACCAATAGAAACACCTTGTTTGAGAGAATGGCCGGCAGAAACCACTGAACTATAACAGTTCACTGTTCTATAAGACATCCCCTTCTCAAATAACGCTGCTAAGAAATTTGCTACTTGAACATCATATGCCTCCAAGGGATCCAAACCCCTTTCCAAGCACCAACAAAACCATATCTTCCATGCTCCCCTATCTCTTTTCCTTGTTCCTGGAGTCCAAGACTGAAACAATAATTCTTCAGCCAGTCCTGAAAGATCTGTGAATGTTTTTGAACACTTGATATCTTTCATACTAGATGGTTGAGACAATCTGACTCCACCAATGGGTGCTCTCCTTCCACATTTCTCAAAAGCCCCCTGAAAGCCATAATCAATAGAGGTTCTTTTCACTGCTAATTCCATAACTGAAGGAAACCAAGGCTGACTCTTCCAAGCACCAACAAAACCATATCTTCCATGCTCCCCTAAATCTTATCTTTGTTCCTGGAGCCCAAGACTCAAACAATAATTCTTCAGCCACTCCTGAAAGATCTGTGAATGTTTTTGAACACCTAACATCTTCCATACTAGTTGTTTGAGAGAACCAGACTCCACCAATGGGTGTTCTCCTCCTTCCACATTTCTCAAATAACCCCTGAAAGCCATAATCAATAGAGGTTCTTTCACTGCTAATACCATAACCGAAGGAAACGAAGGCTGACTCTTCCAAAATGGGATAATCAAAACTAACTTGCATTTCTGCCTCCTTACATGTACTAGAACCCTCTGAATCATAGAGAATGGGGGAAAGGTATAACCCTTCATCCCTTTCCAATCCTGCAAGAATGCATCCACTGTCATCGCCCCTGGATCCGGTCTCCAACTCACATAATTCTGTAACTGGTGGGTGAATCTCGAAGCAAAGAAGTCAGTTTCCAAAGGACCCAATGCTCCAAAATTCTATGGAAAACTTCCTCCTTCAATTTCCAATCACTGTAATCTATCATGTTCCTTGAATTACAATCTGCCATCACATTCTTGACACCTGGTAAATATTCCACCTTCAGTCCTATTTGTGTTCCAAACAAAACTCTCAAATTTCTTTCACTAATTCTGCTAGTCCTTTTGAATGTGTTCCTCCCAACTCGTTTATGTAAGCTACAGCATATACATTGTCCATTCCCAACAACACTGAAAAGTTTCAAAACAAGGTTGGTAGGCAAATCAAAGCAAACAATCCTGCTCTCATCTCCGAGCAGCGTATATGGTTCTCTTTTTCCCACGGGGTCCAAAGACCTCCAGTTTCTTGTCCCAATCCAATTGCACCCCGACCTGAATTGCTCGCATCCGTCTCCAACACAAACACTGTCTTTCTCCCAAAATTGCTTGCCCATTCCAAGCATCCATGTTTTCCTTTCCTCAAATCAACTCTTCCCTCGCATCCATAGGTATAAATACCATGTCTCTGTACAATAAACCCTTCACCAGTTCCGATCTTTTTAAACGCTGTAAAGCCCTGTAATGTAAAGGACCTGAAAAAACTGCCTGAATTGACTAGGATAGTAAACCAATTACTCGTGCCAATTCCCTTAACAAAACTATTCCTGTGCTTATTACCGATTAAATCGCCTGTTTTATCTTCTTTACCATCTTCCCTAGAAGACATAATTGACATAAAATTGTGTCCACTACAAATCCTAATAATTCTACCTCCTTCACAGGAACCAAAACTGACTTCTCCAAATTTACCACAAATCCAAGGTCCTCTAGCACACTCCTTTCCAAATCTAAATGCTTCTTCTGCTCCCCAATTTCCTGGCTCATTATTAAAATATAATCGAGATAAATGATCATTCGGATCCCTCTCTCTCTGGAAAAAAAAACACTGACCTCATTACCTTCGTAAAACTCCAAGGGGCAAAAGAAAGCCCAAAAGGTAGGCTCTGAAATTGATACAATTGCTCTTTCCATCTGAATTGCAGAAATTTCTGAGTTTCTTTCCCTATTAGAATAGTTAAATACGCATCTTTCACATCTATTTTCACCATCCAATTTCCCTCCTGAAGAATATCCCTTAAAAGCTGAATACCCTCAAATTTGAAATGCCGATAAGTCACAAATTGATTCAAACTTCTTACATTTATCACTGGTCTCCATCCTTTGTCCATTTTCTCTACCAAGAACAAAGTACTTATGTAACCTTTGTTTACTTCCTCCACTTGCACAATTACATTTTTCTCCAACATCTGACACACCTACTTTTCCACTATTTCCATTAAATCTTTTAACTGCACTGGAACTGTGTCAAATTCTATCAGATACCCTTCTATAGTCTTAAAAACCCATGCATCCTGTGTAATCTTCCTCCAATTTTCTTTAAAAATCCCTAATCTTCCTCCTATACTTTTCAGGATAGAAAGTAAACCAGTCTTCATTCTCACCCTGGTTTTGACCTTTTCCAGACATTGTCCTCTTCCCCTGTTTGAACGACCTCAACCTCTTCCTATTTGCAGAAAGAAGCTATAATTTCCCTGTCCCCTCGAATAACCATTGCTGTTGTGATTTTGGGCTCAGTAATTTGCCCGGCTGGTAGGTTGCTCTCTTCTACCAGCCCGTCCATAAAAACTATTATTCGAAAAAACTCTACGCATTGAATATTGTGCCTTATCCAAGCTTGTGAAGGTGTGAACATATTTTGTTAAATATTTCACCATCCCTTCACCAAGAAATAGGCCACAAGCTTACTTACTTAATTCCTCATTGGCTAAATCGCCTAATTTTGGATTAATGCCGCTTAATACAGTCTTCCTTATCTCTGAGAAAATTCCTGCATTCGCATTTCCCAAAAACCAAATGGCCCTTTGACACCAGCCACATAATGAAGTCAAATCCAAATAATTTTTTTTAGGTATGCCTCCTCTACCGCATCAAAAATCATTGTCAGCCGTCCTAAAATGTCAAGAATTTTGTCCTGCCACTGTTTCAAGGATCTATCCAATGCTTTTCTTGGAGCTTTACCCATCTTAAAAAGATATGTAATGAGCTGCAGGTCTATGTTGGGAGTCATAGTCACCTTATCGTCTATCAGAGGTTTTTAAACATTCCGCTCTCACAATGCTTACTTATTCTCACCTTTATGTAATCAGAAACATGTTCTAATGGCCACCAATCCTTTCCCCTCGGATGTCTAATATCCCTTGGACTGAATAACTGCTCTCCAAAAGGATCCACTTCAGTCTCCTTACTCTTTTCCCTACCACTATCTTCAATCTCTTCTACCAAACCGTCGTTGTATTCTAGGTCCAATATATATTCATCTATATCCACATCTTACATCACCTGAAGCTTTCCCTCTAATTTCAGTGTTATACTGACTTTACTATGTACCGCGTCGGGTACCTTTCCTTTGCGAGCCGATTGGGGCTCCACTCTGCTTCACTTTTTCTTCTAAGTGCTTCCTTTTAGATAGACATTTACCACCTGGATCTCTCTCACTTTCCTCCTCAGATTCTGAAAAATATTCTTTTTCCTCAGTTTTTTTTCATTTTCCCTAGAGCCTGTTTAACAGACTCCTGAATCACCTCCTTTAGCTCTTTAGTTATTATATTTCTTATTATATTCCCCTGATCATCTTTATTTGTTTCCATATTATCTATGCTATTTTTCTAATATTCTTCTAAAACACAATCCTCTTCTTAATCCCTCATTCATACACCAATACATTGGGTATCGGTCAGAATCCACCACAATCACACCAAACCATACTCAGTAATTAATATCTAAATAAACCAATACTTATCTGCTCAGAAGCAGCAAACAAGAGAGGAAGAAGATGGTGGTTGCATGCTATTTATGGACTGGAAGATTCTTTTGTTGATTGTGATGTTGTAAGATCCCATAAGCTTTTAATGGTGCTGCACAGAAGTGGGAAATAAAAGTTTAATGCATAATGCTAGCCTCCCGTCTTGACATAAAATGTAGTCATGTGATTGATGCTAGAAACAGTTTCTAGCAGGGTATAAATTAGCATCTTGGTATGCTCAGGGAGCTTGTCACAACTAACAATGTCAAGAGAACCCCCTGTTATAGCACTCTAATTCACAGACTAATCATTTTTGCAATAAATACTTTGCAGATGGAACCCAAACAGAAGCAGAGTTTTCTTCAACATCAGCATTCTGCAAATGTAGTAAATGACACACATCCGCATTCTGAAAATGTGAACGTTCCACACTGAAGGACTGGGCTATTCTAAGGCCCAGCGGTGCCAGGGGACAACACCTGAAACCTTCGTGGGTTACCTGTTCCGGCGTACGAAACACAAAGACACAGGACACTTCCTGGGGCGTCAAAGATCAGCATTTATTTACTGCAGGGATACAGAAATCGCAAGAAGTACACAACGTGTAGGTTCTGAGAGACTGCTTCAAATTGCAAAAGTGGATCGCTCCTTTTATACACATTTTCGTCATTGAACAGCATGGCGAACAAAAGGTTACAACTCAGTTCCCACAATAAACTTCAAAAAGGTCGCATTCATGTTTTCAGAAACCCGAAACATAATTACAGCAACATTGCCGGTTCCCAACTGTAAAAGCACATTATCCCTACATTAAGCACATTCCATTCTGACCGTAACGAATTGGAGGAAGGAACAGATGAAAAGGGAACAAAAACAAGGATGTACAACAGTTTAGAAAACAATGTAGAGAGCAATGTCGGAAACTTAATTGCAGGATCAAAGAACTCGTGCCTAATGTATGCAAGACTGAAACAATAAACTAGCACGGCAAGATGAGCCTCGAGCGGAGCCATCTGCCCTTGCCGTGTCATCCCCCTCATCATAAAGACACCTTCAAAGGAACATGTGTCCTCCACAAAAGCTTGGGAATCCCAGGGTCACGAAGCGGACAGTGTCCGTTCGCTGGCTACTTGAGGGCAAGAGACAAAATGGACGCCGTATCTAAAATGGAACCCAAGGGTTCAGATGGGCATGCCCAGGAATGAGACGACCCGTACATAGTAGCGTAGCGAAAACGCATACACCCACTAAACTCGTCATTTGCGGTTCGTAGATACCAAACTCGTCCATATTCGAACATACCCAAAATGTCAGTCAGATTCCCACGGAACCTCAGACGCTCCTTTTGCCCTCATGTAGGCAAGCACTAGTCGAGATCAGAATCGATTTCGATATTCATCAAATCGTTCAGTTGCTGCTGGAACATCATTCTATTCATCAACGTCCCTTTGGTAACTGATGGCCGTCTTATACACGTTGTAGCACAGAGGCCACATAAGGCCGGACCACACTGCACGCAAAGACAACACGTGAACAGAAACGTTACAACAACCCCTACGATCATCAGAATCTTCCAACCCCAGGTTGATATCAGGTCCCAAAACCATCCTAGAAGCGTCCAATTACCTTCGTCCACGTGTATGGACTCGGAGATCTTATGCAACTTCGAGATGGCTTGGTAAACGGTTGGAGCGTTGTCAGGAATGAAAATGCAACAGCTCGAATGAATCACTTTGCACACACCACCTCTGTCTGCAAGAACAACGTCTAGAACCATACGGTTCTGCAACGTCATAAGTCTATCCGCCTGAAGTTCCGATGTTAAATTACCAAGAGCACTCGCAGTTATGTTAGCAGTCAATTCTACCGCACGGGTCAACTGTCTCAGGTTCCTACTATTAACCAGTTGCAACTTTCAATACGAGACTGACGGAGATCGAAGACAGAATAGTAACGAATGAAACCGAAGCCACTGTAATTCAGGGAAAAGTTGAGGCTCATGAAGACGAATTGAAAGACGTTAGGTGGAAACTGGAGGAAATGGAAAACCGCCTTCGACGCAACAATCTTCGCGTACTTGGAATTCCGGAAAAAAATCGAGGGTGATGATGTACGTTCATTCATAATTCAGCTCTTCAAAGACACACTCCCCGAGCTTGTATCCTGGAATTGGGACTTGGAAATTCAACGCGTTCATAGAATCCCAATTACTTTAAAGACTTCATCACAAGGGGGATACCCCCGTGCAGTTTTGGTTTTTTTTGGACATTTTCTACTCCGTCAGGCTATTGCTGAGAAAGCAAGACCTGAAGCTCGGCGTAGCAGAGGCGCTATCTCTTATTTCGTGAGGCCTGATTTTTGTCACACCACTGTCGAGAGGAGATGGCGTCTCCGCCAATTGATCAAACCTTTTCAGGAAAAAAAAAGTGCAGGTGTATCTTAATAATCCTGCTAAGCTTAAAGTTATCCACAATGGTCAGGCTAAATTTTTTTCTTCAGAAATTAAAGCCAAGGAGTTTTTAGATAGCCTGCCCTGAAGCTCTAAGCATTTTTTGTTTATATTATATATATTATATATACTAGCAATGCTGAGTTAGGAGGGAAAAAAAAAATAATAATAATGGGTTGGGTTGCGTGGTTTCTCTTCCTTTCTTTTTTTTTTCCTTTCTCTTCACCCTTTTGCTCTTCTGTACTATGTTTGCACCCACTTGGCCTTATTGGTTTTTCATCTTTGATGTTTGTTTTTGTAGGTGCTGGTTAGGGTATATCTCTCCATCACCATAGACTCCCTCGGAGTCTTAACGCCCTGGTGGTTGCCGTTTGGGGAGGGGGGGACAGGGGGAGCGGGAGGGAGGGAAAAGCATAAAAATGAGCAATTTCGTGCAAATAAGGTAGTTTCTAGTTTTTTGTATACTGAATATATTGTAGCAATTAGAGGGAACCAGACTATGACCTATGTTTTGTCTCTTATACAGCTTTCTGTCTTTTCGATGCTCAGGCTGTGGAATCTTCCTTGTTTTTGTAGATGGGGAGAGTAAAACTTTGTAGTTGGAATATTGCTGGTCTAAACGACAGAAATAAAAGGATACAGTTATTTCAACTTTTACGGCAGGATCCTGTCGATATCTTATGTTTACAGGAGACGCACATTTCAGATTGTGATAAAGAACTGCTTAATATTCCAGGGTATAATGTTATTATAGCAACCTCACAAACATCTAAAACACGCGGGGTTGGTATTCTTGTAAAGCCTACAATTGGTGATCCTAATCGAACATTGGCCGATAAACATGGCAGATGGGTTATAGCTCAATTAAAATCTGGTCATGTAATTTGTGCAATCTACGGCTCAAATCAGGATGATCCCCTACTTTTTAGAGATCTAGAGTTGGAACTGGCCTCTTGGTCTGGACCTCTTATTTTATGCGGGGATTTTAACATTGCTATAGGGAGTCATTTTCATACTCAAACATCCGCAAATTATAAGGGACGTAAGCCTAGGGTATATAGGGCCTTGTGTCAATTGATGGATAGCCATAATTTACTGGATATATGGGGACTAAGGAAGAAAAACGATGATGGATCTACTTATTTTTCATATCCACACAACAAGTATGTCCGAATTGATTATATTATGTCATCATTAGAGGACCCGTTCTTGCTAGATATAATTAAATCCCCAAAAACGATTTCAGACCACAACGCACTTACCCTTATTTTTGATTTGCCAAACTGTATGAAGCCGAAAACGCAATGGTCCTTTGATAGAAAGCTACATGTTAATCATCAATATATAGCCCATATAACATCATGGGCCCAGGAATTTTTCGATTGTAATCAGTTTAGTGCTTCCAGACTGATTGTGTGGGATTGTTTTAAAGCAGCACTAAGGGGGGAGACTATTGCGTTTGTTGCTAAACGCAAAAAGATAGAGGACAATATTAATATGAGCTTAATGCGCGAATTGTCCAACCTCGAGACTTATCATGCTACCCAGATACAACAGGGAGCTCCAACTCTTGATACTCTTCAAAAAATACTGGTATTAAAAGCTGAAATTAATGGTACCTTAACTCGAAAAGCTGTAGAAACATATGAAGCCAATAAAAGTAGACTATATGAATTTGGAGAGAATGTAGGCAGATATTTAGCCCTTCGAACACGACAAAAACAATCTCAAAATAAGATCCAGCAGATTGAGTATGAGGGCCAGGAATATTCCTCCTCATATGATATTGTGGAGGTATTCCGAAAATATTATCAAAAACTATATCACAGCGACAACTCATATTCTGACGGTGCCTTAAAAACTTTTCTCAAAAATTGGCTATCGGAGCAAGATCTTAATCCTTCGGTTGATGAACTAGTTAAAGAAGATCTCGAAAGAGAAATTTCAATCTCGGAGCTGGAGATTGCACTTTCTGATCTTGCAAACGGCAAAGCAGCAGGGCCGGACAAAATTCCACTTGATTTGTATAAAGTGTTAGGTAAACAAATATTACCCTATTTACTGGACTTGTTTCTGGGGGTTCAGTATCATTCACTTCCACCTGAATCCTGGAAACATACCAATATAGCCATTTTTCTGAAAAAAGGTAAACCCCCGCATCTCCCATCCTCTTACAGACCTATATCTTTAATAAACTCCGACTCAAAACTCTATGCCAAGATCCTAGCTAATCGGTTGAGTGGGATCGTCGAGCGTCTTGTCTCCCCGTGGCAACATGGCTTTATCCCAGGTAGGGGTACTACGGATCACACACGGAGAGCCATCACCCTTTTTGACATCATGGGCAGCACGGGGGGGGGGGGGAGATGTCGATGATCCTTCTCGACGCCGAGAAGGCATTTGATCGTGTTTCATGGAGCTTTCTCTGGAATATCCTGGAATCTAATAACTTTGGGAATAAGTTTATTAGAGCTATAAAGACCCTATATATTGATCCTAAGGCAAAAGTTTCCATCGGTTTTGTTGAGTCGGAGTTTGTTGAGATACAGAGGGGCACGAGGCAGGGCTGTCCCTGTTCTCCTATATTATTTGCTCTCTATATTAACCCCCTAATTGTAAAACTGCTTTCCTCACCCGGTATTCGGTCTGTTGATATTGGTGTGTCATCAACGAAAGTCTTGGCTTATGCCGATGACGTGGCCATCTTAACAACAAATCCTGCTGATGCAGTTCAGGAAATTGAACTAATCACCCAGTCCTTTGGTATCTTTTCAGGTTACTCCATCAATAAGGATAAAACAATGGTTCTTTGTACAAATAATACGGTTTTTGACAGCCCTCTTAGAGTGAAGCAAGCCACCTATTTAGGTGTCTGCCTCTCTTCTGAGGTGAAGGAAATCAACCATCTTAATTATACTCCCTTGATTAATAAAATAAAGACTGACCTCAGGAGAGTAGATAATTTACATCTATCTATAATTGGCAGGGCAAATTTTTTTAAAAATGAATATCTTCCCAAGGATACTCTACCTGTTTCGAGCAATCCCGCTCCTACCTGGAGGTAGTTTTATTAAGATCATTGATTCCTCCATGTCCAAGTTTATCTGGAGTTTCGGAAAGATTAGAAGAGCCCTACCCTTTTTAATTTTACCCCAGAAGAGGGGCGGGCTAGGTATTCCCAGTTTAACATTATACTTATGGGCAACATTTCTCCAACATATGGTCCCATTACTCCGTTATAAAACTACCACCTCGCTTAGTATGGAATATTCTATCCCTTCCATTTATGAGCTGAGTCTTGGGACCAAATGCCAAGGCCTATTTCTAAGGCAGGTTGAACCACTATATTATAAAAAAATTAAGTTAAAGGTAGTCACGGATGCTTGGAAGGTATGGAAATCTGTATCCAAATACATATCAATTCCAAAATTCACGAAATATACCCCCTTATGGCGTAGCTCTATTATTCCTATCAGTCTTAATGACTCTACCGCCCGCAGGTGGGAATCCTTAGGTATTAATACAGTGGACGACTTTCTCGGCCAGGATACTACTTTGTCATTTGGAAGGTTGCAGCAGAAATTTAATATTCCAACTACTGATTTTTTGAAGTACCTTCAGGTGTTTACAAGCATTCGTGACTGTATCCCTAGAATTAAACTGGTTAATATCAACTTGTTTGCTATTATTGGAAAACGCTCTACTAGGATCGGCACTCTTTATCAATTGCTGATCCAAAGCACTCCAGATGATGTAGAACGGGTTGAGCAGGCTTGGGCCACAAGGTTAGCTAATCCAAATGTTGATGTCGATCTTTGCCTGGCCCTTTCATCTGAGCTTCTTATTCCATCGAATCTTAAAGCCCAATACTATAGAGTTCTCTATAACCTTTATTTTACGCCCGCAAAGTTATTTTCTTGGGGCTTACGGGCTGATGATAGTTGTCCGAGATGTAGCCAACCCCAAGCGAATTTAATACATATGTTCGCGGACTGCCCCAAATTAGATTTATTAAAGGCCACGTTTATGGGATTTTGGGCTCAGGTATTTGGTCATTATATTCAAGACTCAGTAACTCTTTATTTAATGGGACATGATGAATCGCTCGGTCATAGTACTGAAGAACAAAGGATACTTTTTTTGGGTACCGCTATCTTTCGTATTATTTTAGCTGCACGGTGGAAAGATTCTGAATTACCTACTTTTCAGATGTGGCTTAGCCGTTTTTTGGCAACATATAAACAGGAGCTTCTAATATATAGCTCTAGAGGTAAAAAACACTAGGCTTCTTGGGGCTCAGATTTGGGCCCCTATTTCCAAATGGTATCTAAAACATAGGTCTAATGATATATCTTCCTTGAACTGAACGAGTTGTTTCCTACTTGATTCCTTTGTCTTTAGTTTCTTGCTTTTTAAAATTAGTTAAATCTAAGTGTCCCTGCTGGGTTTTATATCTATGCAAACTGTTTGTATGATTCTCTATTTCAGATTTGCTATTGTATTTTCTGTATATTTTATGAAATATTAGGTTGTATGAATTTTGCTAAAAAAAAACAAAAAAAAAAAAAACAAAGGAACATGTGTCCTCCACGAAAGCTTGGGAATCCCAGGGTCACGAAGCGGACAGTGTCCGTTCGCTGGCTACTTGAGGGCAAGAGACAAAATGGACGCCGTATCTAAAATGGAACCCAAGGGTTCAGATGGGCATGCCCAGGAATGAGACGACCCATACATAGTTGCGTAGAGAAAACGCATACACCCACTAACCTCGTCATTTGCGGTTCGTAGATACCAAACTCGTCCATATTCGAACATACCCAAAATGTCAGTCAGATTCCCACGGAACCTCAGACGCTCCTTTTGCCCTCATGTAGGCAAGCACTAGTCGAGATCAGAATCGATTTCGATATTCATCAAATCGTTCAGTTGCTGCTGGAACATCATTCTATTCATCAACGTCCCTTTGGTAACTGATGGCCGTCTTATACACGTTGTAGCACAGAGGCCACATAAGGCCGGACCACACTGCACGCAAAGACAACACGTGAACAGAAACGTTACAACAACCCCTACGATCATCAGAATCTTCCAACCCCAGGTTGATATCAGGTCCCAAAACCATCCTAGAAGCGTCCAATTACCTTCGTCCACGTGTATGGACTCGGAGATCTTATGCAACTTCGAGATGGCTTGGTAAACAGTTGGAGCGTTGTCAGGAATGAAAATGCAACAGCTCGAATGAATCACTTTGCACACACCACCTGTGTCTGCAAGAACAACGTCTAGAACCATACGGTTCTGCAACGTCATAAGTCTATCCGCCTGAAGTTCCGCTGTTAAATTACCAAGAGCACTCGCAGTTATGTTAGCAGTCAATTCTACCACACGGGTCAACTGTCTCAGGTTCCTACTATTAACCATAGGTCCCCAAAACGGCAAGAAACCCTTAAAGAAATCTCCTGCTTCTTGACCAGCGGTGTCCTCTCCGCTAATAACGCCTCTCACAACTCTAGTTTTGTGATAGTCTGAGGCAACCGTAAAAGTCGGTGGCAAAAGATTCGCAATATAACAGGTTCCCGAGAAGTCACGGGGCAACCATGTATATGCACGCTCATAACATACGAAATAGGTACCCTTGGCAGTCAGGAAAACAGGGGAAGAGAGCATTGGTAGAACGTACGTGTCAGTACAAGCACTCTCCCCAAGCTGGGCTCTCGGATTTCGACCAAGACCTTTCAAGCAGAAATTACCGAGGTGGGGTACGATGCATATTGGAGACGAGTTCTTGAGCTGTCTATCACCCACTGACATACTATACTCAGCCTCACTCAAATCTTTATATGCTTGTACCTCTTCATCTGGAATAAGCGATACATCAAAAATATCTCTATCTGGATCAGCAATCGCTATCACCAAAGGCTTGTGGTACGGACCAGGACCAAAGTTTGCAGAACGTGGCTCTCGACTGGGGTAGGAATCCAGTGCACTACGGAACATAGTTTGGAATGCTCGAGCTGACCCCTGGGAACTGTAAGGAAGAACCAAATACGGAATACCCCTATCCATGGTATGTGGCATTAACCCACACACCCAACAGTTGGTAGTATTCATCACCAACTGATGCTGATGTAGGAGTTGAACGAAGGAGTTATTCATCAATTCTGCACGCCTAACCTGTTCATGTTGGGGCAGAGGATGAAAGGAATGTGGAGAAACAGTAGTAAGGGAACCTAGTTTAGGAGAAAAAGTAGGTGAAATGGAAGGTAATAACGACTGTATTCCAAAATATACTCCACTCACCAATAGCAAAGAAACAGTCAGAAACAGTAGAAATACCTGAAACAAAAAACATTTCGTTCGTACAATTTTATGCAATTGTGATCTTTGCGCCGTCATCCTTTCTACTTCCAACAGCTTAGAGAACGCCATCCTCTAAAAACCATCCGTGACGTCCTTGACGCACTTCGTTCTGAGTAGCGATTATCAATTCCCAGGAGTTCCCAGAAATCAACAAAATGTAACTGACCTAGTATCAGGAACCTGCTAAACAGAAGGAAGTACCCGCACGGCCCTACGGTTAACCCCGATGATAGGTTTTCTTAGACAAACATCCAACTTAATAAAAATCTCTTAGCTGTAAAAAGTACACGTAGAAAGAAACTCAAAAATCAGCAAAGGTCGGTGTGGTGGGAGATCTGGTTCATCAGGACCAGTCTGGCTTCATTCCCCATCGCAATACAGCCCTTAATCTGCGGCGTTTGCATGGGGTGCTTGCGCGCGTCCCATTTATACGGGAACCGGCCATTTTGGCGTCCTTAGACGCCACCATGGCGTTTGATACGCTTGAGTGGCCATACATCTGGGCGATGCTTGCTAAGTTCGGGTTTGGCCCAGGATTCATCAGTTGGGTCAAATTGTTGTATGCGGGCCCATTGGCACAGGTGGTCATGAACGGAAGAGTATCGGCCCCGTTCGAGCTGGGCCGGGGCACGCGGCAGGGCTGTCCCCTGTCACCGCTTCTTTTTGCGCTTGCCTTGGAGCCCCTGGCGGAGTGGCTGCGGTGGGAGCCTTCCATCCGTGGTCTCCGTTGGACCCCCGAGTATGAGGATCGCGTATCCCTATACGCTGATGACATCCTTCTGTACCTAGCCTCCCCACGCAAATCACTTATAGTCCTAGTTGATGTTTTACACTCGTTTGGTCGTAACTCCGGTCTCGTCATCAATTGGGCTAAATCGTGTGTGTATGTTCTATCTGGGGAGGCTCCTATTCTCCCGCGGGGCTGTCCGATCCAGATCGCCCCGCTGGGATTTCGGTACCTGGGTGTCTTCATTACTCTGGACCCGGAGGCCCGGTATGAACGTAATCTGCTTCCCCCCCTCCAGCGTTTGCAGGTAGATGTCGCACGCTGGCGGCGCCTGCCGCTTTCGCCGCTCGGCCGGGCGGCACTGTTCAAAATGATGTCTCTGCCGCGTTTTCTGTACGCTCTGCAGAACACTATGGACTTGGTCCCGGCGCGCTACTTCCGTGAGGTGGAGAGTCTGCAGCGCCGCCTGTTCTGGGACGGGAGGCCGCGTATTGCTCTGGCTAAGCTGACGCTCCCATGGTTTGATGGGGGGATCGCCCTCCCGGATATTAAACGGTACTATTGGGCCTCCCAGCTCGCTGCCATTAACCATGGCCTCTACGGGCCCGCCTTAAACCCGGCATTTGAAATGGACAAGATGCTCCTGCCAGGTGGCGATTACAATCGAGCGCTCTACTCTAGCGCGCCCGACGCTCGTCTGACGGGCCCCACGCGTGTCATGGTGCAAGTCTGGCACGCGGCCAATGCAGCTATGGGGTGGAAGGACCGTTTGACCCGGGCGTCACCGCTATATGCGTCTGAGCGGTTGGGTTCCCTGTGGACCTCTAAGGGGTTCGAGAAGTGGGACATAATAGGTATCAGCAAAGTGGGGGATCTCTGGACGAGGGGAGGATTTAAAACGTTCGATATGCTGCAGACGGAATTCCAGTTGCAGGGCAGTGAATACTTCCGGTATTTGCAGGTCCGTCATGCGCTGGGTTCCGTCTTCACGGACGTTGCCTCCATCCCGGAATATTCCCCCCTGGAAGATAGAGTGCTGGATGGGCACGTCCCGGACAGCACGATCTCACTTATATACAAAAAGCTGATAAACGACCGCTCGGGCCTGTTGACTGCCCTTCGTGCGGCTTGGGTTGCCGACGGGCTGGAGTTGGACGACGAGGACTGGACCTCCGCGGTGGCCTCCCCGAAGGAGGTGGCCATACCGGCTCGCCTTCGCTTCGTCCAGCTCAAGATACTCCACCGGGTCTACATGACGGGGCCAAAGCTTCTGCGTATGGGCTATGCCGGAGATGGGTTATGTAAGCGTGGGTGTGGTGCTTTGGGGACCTTTATGCATATTTTGTGGGAGTGCCCGGAGGTAGAGGGGTTCTGGCGTGGTGTACATGAGGTGCTGCGTCTGGTTACGCATGTGGCGCTGTTGCCTGAAGCGAGGAGATGCCTGTTGAATGTGTGGGAACCGACTGATTACTCAGCGCCGCAGACGTGGTGGGTGACTCTGGGATATATGGTAGCCAAGCGTGATATTGCTCAACTGTGGGGATCCCAGAGGCCCCCGACGGTCTCGGCCTGGAAAGAACACATGGACTGGTGCATGTTTCGTGAAAAAGTGGTGTATGTGGCGAGGGGTAAGCCTGGGACATGGGTGAAAGTATGGGGCCCCTGGAACGCCTACCGAGGGGGTATCTGCGCGCCACCGCTGCTGCCTGATCCCTCGCCAGCCCCATCCCCTTAGCCGACTCATTCCCCCGCTGCCGGGTATTGGGTTCCCCCAGTCCTCGCTTTGCTCTCTTCCCCCTCTTCACACTTCTGTGTATAGTTGGGATCCCCCCTCTTGGGGAGCACGTGCTGCTATTTTTGATTGTGGGTTGCCTTGTGGGTGTGGTTTTAATTTTTGTTGTTCTTAATTTAAAATGAAACCGCATAATGGGGCCTGGATGATGTGGTTTTTTGACATTGTTATCTATTGAGAAATGCTCCTCCTGTAATAACACGTGTTCCATGAATATATGTCGTATGTTCCTACTATTGCTAGCGGCCGGCCGGAAGGTTGTGGGCCCATACTTGTATACCTTTAAGACCTGTAATAAACGGTTTCAAAAAAAAAAAAAAAAAAAAAAAATCAGCAAAGGATGCAATTGTTCTTAATGTTCGTGGCAACAGTAACGGAAAATTTAGAAAAATTTTATCAGTCTTTGTCATGTGAAGAAGAAAATATCGACTTCTTCCAGGTCGAGTCTGCTCTTCAAATAATTGTTCAGCTGGTGAAACAATGTTCAGTCGATCAGATGACAATTCAGACCTTGAGTTCTCCAGGACTGACGACTCAACAGATGTGTCTGGCTGCAATGAATTGTCTACTACAGGTTGAGCATCGCTAAACGGCACGTAACATAGAGGGGTCTCGGTTTCCGCTGTCGCAATACCAGTTCTCACCCAATTATCTGCTGGTGAAGGGATCGGAACCTTTTTAGTATGGGTGGCATGCACCCAGTTCTTTCTGCCTTTCAACCGAACTGCAGTCCTTGTAGCCAGCAATACTTGAAAGGGACCCACAAATCTTGGCTCCAGATTGTATTTTCTGCCAAAATTGCGGGTAACAACCCAGTCACCCGGTTGGAGACGATGTCCAGGACCCTCTGTCTGTGCCGGTAAAGCTTCAAAAACCTGTTGATGAATTAACCTCAGTTTAGCAGTCAGATCATGAAGATAATCAATTAACATTGGATACTCAAGACTATCAAAGGCCTTAGGCCTCGGGTCTCCCCAAATGTTTGCAGGGCGGCCGAACACAATCTCATATGGGCTAAGCCCTACTCGAGAGTGCACAGTCGCCCTGGTTGATAAGAGAGCCAGAGGCAAAGCATCAGGCCATGACAAACCAGTCGTAGCTTGTATCTTTGCGAGTTTCAGTTTCAGAGTACCATTGTACCCTTCAACCAAACCCGCTGCCTGAGGATGATTGGCGCTATGGAATTTCTGTCGAATTCCAAGGCCCTTACACACACTCTGCATCACACTTCCCACAAACTCACTTCCGTTATCTGACCACACAATCCGTGGCATTCCATACCGAGGAAAGTATTCCTTCAGTAGGATTTTCGCTGTGGACAGGGCAGTATTATCCTTAAGAGGATAGGCCTCTATCCATCTGGAGAACGCACAAACCACAACTAAAACGTACTTCAGAATTTTGCATCTCTCCATATGGATGAAGTCCAGTTGGATAACCTCAAAGGGACACGTAGGAGGGGCAAAATGGCCAGGTGGAGCGGGGGTGCCCTTGCCAGGATTATACATCAAACATATCATACAATTCTTAACCACTCTCTCAGCGCATTTGGCGATACCATCATTCTTCCATACCGGAGACAATAACTTACATATCCCTTTCGCGCTAATATGTGACAAGCCGTGAGCCATAGTCACAACGGCTAGCACATGTGCATCCGGTAACATCCACCTCTGACATTCCGACAAGTCAGCCCAACATCCATGGGTGTCTAACTTTCCCGTACTTTCCTTCCACTTGGTCTTTTCAGTTTCAGTGGCCTCATTCTGAATTGCTTTCACGCTCTCAACAGTGTCTTCACACATACCAGTCTCCATAGGCCACCTCACTGGACTCGTAACATACATTCGGGACGCAAGATTCTTAGCCGTTTCCTTAGCAATCTCATCCGCAAATGCATTACCACGACCAACATCATCCGTAACCTTTCGATGCGCACTACATTTAATGATTGCCACCTGTTTAGGCAATGTAAGTGAATCCAAAAGATCATTCACAAGCTGTCCGTGTTGGATCTTCGTACCATGCGATGTCATGAATCCTCTCTCTCTCCACAATCGGCCAAAGCTATGTGCAACACCAAACGCGTATTGACTGTCAGTAAACACATTCACTCGCTTTCCTCTAGACAAAACACACGCTCTCGTCAACGCAATCAACTCTGCCGCTTGCGCTGAATTCTGACTTAATCTCGCAGTTTCCACAACCGTACTCAACGTCACTACAGCATACACAGTCGTCACATTACCATTCGGCAACTTAAAACATGAACCATCAACATACAAAGTGCCATCGGGGTCTATCAATGGAGTGTTTTTCAGGTCCACACGACCCTTCGTTTCTTCCTCAGTTCGTAAATAACAATCATGTGGTGGTACATCATTTGATTCCACATTAGTCGGCAACAATGTCGCCGGATTCAGCACATTACAACGCTTGATCTGTATATGACTTGCCAAAAGTGTCAACTCGTAACCGGACAACCTTGCACTCGTCAGATGTTGAGTTTTTGTACGATTCAGGAGTGTCTCAACTGCATGCGGAACCATCACTGTGAGCATATTATCCATAACCAGACCTGCGGATTGTCGAATAGACACCGCAGCTGCTGCTGTCGCTCTCAAGCAACTCGGCAACGCTCTAGCTATCGGGTCCAAGGTCGAGGAAAAATATGCACATGGACGCTGCTTACCACCAAATTGTTGCGTCAAAACACTCAACACACAACCTTCTCTCTCGTGAACGTATAGTGTAAATGGCTTACTGTAATCAGGAGTACCTAACACAGGAGCCGAACACAACGCGTCACGCAGTTCAGAAAAACTTTTCTGACATTCTTCCGTCCATGGCAAAGGAGTCGAAACATCCTTGCACGTGAGAGCTATCAATGGCTTCGCTAACAGTGAAAAGTTCGGGATCCACTGTCTGCAGTATGACGTAATACCTAGAAAGGCACGCACATCTCTCTGAGTTGTTGGCACAGTCATTCGAGCGATCGCTGCAATTCTTTCTGGGGTCAACCTTCTTCCCTCCTTTGACAATAAGTGACCTAGATAGGTTACTTCTTGACAACAATATTGCAATTTAGAAGGTGACACCTTGTGATGTAAGTCACATAGATGCTGTAACAGTGATACTGTAGCAGTTTTGCAAATCTGTTCAGTGTCAGCAGCTACCAACAGATCATCAACGTACTGAATCAAGGCCGCACCAGCCGGTAACACAAACGCATCAAGTTGGCTCTTAAGCGCTTGGCTATAGATCGATGGACTCTCACAGTAGCCCTGAGGTGCGCGTTTAAACCTGAAACTGCGACCACCTAATGAGAAACCGAATAGATCTCTGCTTTCCTCAGCAATCGGAATGCTAAAGAAAGCATTCTTCAGATCGATTACCGAGAACCATGATGCAGAAGCTGGAATCAGAGTCAGCAAAGCTGTAATGTCAGGCACCACGGGAAACTGTGGAATTACAATTTTGTTTACCTCCCTCAAAATCAATAACAAAACGATACACAGGAGGCTTGGATGGATCAGTTCGTTTCAAAATAGGTAACACGGGACTATTACACACGTTACCCCGAGTTTCTTCGATGACATCTTTATCGATCAAATCGTAAATGATCGCTAATAGTGCTCGTTCCCCATCAAGAGAGATACGATACTGGGGAATGCGTGGTAAGCGCACATTTGATTTCAGTTGAACAACATAAGGTGGTATATCCAACAGGCCCACATCGTTGGGACCTGTCGCCCACAAAGACTTAGGAAGAGAACTCAATTCCGGTGGGAGCTTATCAGTCGACAAATACATAGGAGAGATCACTTTCCGACCCAACGTAAGCTCCACTCCCGCAGGAGAACTGTACAAAGTCGCATATAACCGTTTCAACAAATCCAGGCCCAAAAGATTCTCACCACAACCAGTAGTCAAAAGCAAAGGAGCTTCTAACTCACAAGACCCAATTGAAAGGGGCAACGGGCAAGAAACTGGATTGCTAACGGGGGCGCCAGAGAATCCAACAGAAACATTCATTAAGCCAGACAAAGGCGCGCCAGGGAGTTTCGAATGCATGATGGAGCTTTTCGCTGCACCAGTATCCAACAGAAAAGGTTCAACTACGCCCAATGTGGCAACTGCGACATAAGGCCCTCTCTGATCAACCGGGACCGATACCACTCCCTTTCTTTGTCTATGGCTGTCCTAATAATTACCGTCAGCAGCAACATCATGCTCGACATAATAGTCGTCCACATGATACTGTGCAGATCTACCAGCCGAAAAATCGCGCCGATCAAAGCAATTTTGCGAGTCTGCTGAAGTGGAAAAACGCTCATTCTGATTCTGAGTAACACCGCGACCTCTACCACGTGAGGCTTGTTGAGGACCACTACGACCTCCTCGAGCCGAAACACCATTGTTGCGGTCACGCAAGACTGGACAATTAAACTTCAGATGGGCCTCACCCCTACAATACGCGCATTGATTATACCCCAGCAGAGTTCGTGGTGTAGAGGAGTCAGTACGCGGCTGTGACCTAGGAAACTGTGACTGTAATCGATTTTGCTGTTGCGAGTCATTTGGAATCGCGCGCGGGGGATACGCTTGCTGCAATAAGACCTTAGTTTTAAGATCCTTCGTTTTCTTATCTGCACGTTCGCTTTCTTCTTTCTCTCTATTTTCGTAGTATTGGGCCGTAGCTAAAATTTGAGCAGTGGTAGAAACAGCCCACGAACTTTCAGAATTCTTCAATTTGTTGCTTAGTTCAGGCAGCAGATTCGATACGAATTTATCAACAAACAGTCGCTGACCTCCCTCAGTGCTCATATCCTGACCACTGTGATCGATGAATGCCTCCTCAAATCTCGTAAAGAAATCGGAGACACTCTCGTCCTTCTTTTGTTTGCACGCAGACAGTTTGTCCCAGTTAACTCTTATTGCTGGCATAAGTGTAATTATCCTCTGGGGCAGATTCTCAATGAGCTGTTCAGGTTTAGCCCCACCAACTTGCCGTGCGTCAGCCGCCGCAAGAGCAGCCCAATCACCGCCTAACTCAGCTGCGTGATTCTCTTGGCGGATTTTCGCTCAAATCGGTTGAGGTACTACATTACCAAACAACATGTCGATATCGGCAAGGTTCATAATAGTAGCATCCACTAATTGGGATAACTCCTTATAATAACCTGCCGGATTCTTGCGGGGGTCAGGCAAAGTTTGCTTCACCTGCAAAACTTCCGATCGCTTCCAGGGGAGGTGTATCCAAACTCTCTGAAAGTGTGGTGGAATAGCAGGGTTAGCAGCAGGATCACCTGGCATCCACACTGGGGGAAACTTCCCGCATAGGGTACTGACCAGATTGTGCCGTCCGCTCCTCAGCTTCACCCTCAAACAATGCTCGAGGTGATACCGTAGATCGAAAAGATAACAGACGCTCTAAAGCACGTCGAACATTATTACCCACAATCATACCACTTGAAAATTGATTCTGAAGTTCAGTGATCTCGGGCGGTACATTGTCTACCGCATCATTATCCCACTCTTCTCTCAAAGATTTACACATTTCCTCGTACACAAATCTTTGTGTGGGCTCATTAAACTGAGAAAACGTCTCGAAAACTATACGTGAAGTGAACTTCACAGGATGACTAATCCATTTACGCGCCAGTTTCACTAACGACTCGCGTTCTCTACCGTCAGGAATTTGACTGCGCCTCTGAGAGACATCAGAAAGATCGGACCCAAGTATCGGCCCAAAAAGTGGAGACTAGAGATTAGCGACAGCATTAAATATACGACTACGAACAGAAGGGGAAGAAGAAGGGAGTACAGGAGCAACAAAATTAGGGGTAACCGTAGAAATAGTAGAAGTAGTCGAGATAGCAGGAGTAGTAGGAACAATAGGCTGAAGAGGTACAGGCGAAGGAGCAATAGGGAAAAGAGCTGGTAGCGGAGGATGAACAATTTGCGGCACAAGGGGATTCGGAAGAACAGGAGGAACGACAGGCTGTCCAGCAGCCGCCAAGACAACAGGTTGAGGAACAGGAGGGATCACAGGACCCACAGTATCTGGTGCATAGGGAGGTGGTGATTTCAATAGATAAGACAATAATGGATCCTCGACCACTTCTTCTCCCGTCTTATCAGGACTAGACGGTAAAACCGGGTAACATTTATCCACCGCCATATGATGCAGTCTAGCAAAAACTTCCTGCTCCTTCTCATCCTTGTCTCGCTGATACTGTTCTGCATTTCGCATTACCGCAATAACACCTTCTCTCTTATTTTTCTTATACTGTTTGATTTCTTTCTGCTTGGCCTCTTTACGCCATAACCGAAAGGAATCAAACATGGCCGGCCTAGCCTTCTTTTTAAACAATTTAGTTTCAAGATTATCCAATATTGCAGTTTCGAAACTACCATGTGGTGGCCAACTAAGAACACCATCCTTTTTAGTATAGCGAATCCAATATTCATTATATACGATAGGACCTACTCCGTGGCGACTATAGAGCTCATAAATTGGAGTTCCAACTGGAGGTATCGGACATGAATCCTCCAGTCGGGAATCCGTGCTGCAACATTTAAGGAAACCAAACAAAGTACTACGGCCAGGCATCGTGCACACTAACCGAGTTTACAAACTTCAAGGGCTATCGAATTACGATGTCCTCGCAAAAAAAATGCAAGACCCTCGGTTTTTGGCAATTGCAATTGTCAAATAAAACCCAACAACTAAGAACCAACAACTAAGAACCACAAATGCAATGGAACCATGCAAACAACCAGGTCTACTCTAGGAGCGACCCACAAATACTTAACTGAAAGAGCAATGGCGTCACCAGGAAGGCCCGTCTATCGTCTCGCCGTACAAAGGACTACGCCAGGCGCCAAAACAGGTCGACAGTCAGGGCATCAGTCCGTCGCAGCCGTCAGGAGGCGGGAATCTTCGCGGGAAAAGTCTTCAGGCCACTTATTTCGACAACTGGATCGATGAAGCGGGGTGCACCTTCCCTCGGAGATTTCACACGAAGTTCCTCACGATCGTCGGGCTTTGGACCGGTACCGCTGATGTCGCCCCACGTTGGGCGCCAACTGAAGGACTGGGCTATTCTAAGGCCCAGCGGTGCCAGGGGACAACACCTGAAACCTTTGTGGGTTACCTGTTCCGGCGTACGAAACACAGAGACACAGGACACTTCCTGGGGCATCAAAGATCAGCATTTATTTACTGCAGGGATACAGAAATCGCAAGAAGTACACAACGTGTAGGTTCTGAGAGACTGCTTCAAATTGCAAAAGTGGATCGCTCCTTTTATACACATTTTCGTCATTGAACAGCATGGCGAACAAAAGGTTACAACTCAGTTCCCACAATAAACTTCAAAAAGGTCGCATTCATGTTTTCAGAAACCCGAAACATAATTACAGCAACATTGCCGGTTCCCAACTGTAAAAGCACATTATCCCTACATTAAGCACATTTCATTCTGACCGTAACGAATTGGAGGAAGGAACAGATGAAAAGGGAAAAAAAACAAGGATGCACAACAGTTTAGAAAACAATGTAGAGAGCAATGTCGGAAACTTAATTGCAGGATCAAAGAACTCGTGCCTAATGTATGCACGACTGAAACAATAAACTAGCACGGCAAGATGAGCCTCGAGCGGAGCCATCTGCCCTTGCCGTGTCATCCCCCTCATCATAAAGACACCTTCAAAGGAACATGTGTCCTCCACGAAAGCTTGGGAATCAGAGGGTCACGAAGCGGACAGTGTCCGTTCGCTGGCTACTTGAGGGCAAGAGACAAAATGGACGGCGTATCTAAAATGGAACCCAAGGGTTCAGATGGGCATGCCCAGGAATGAGACGACCCGTACATAGTAGCGTAGCGAAAACGCATACACCCACTAAACTCGTCATTTGCGGTTCGTAGATACCAAACTCGTCCATATTCGAACATACCCAAAATGTCAGTCAGATTCCCACGGAACCTCAACACATCAGCGTATGGGCACAAGGGACTGATGCACCTCAGCATATTTCAAATGTTAAAATGTCAGACATTGACAGTGCAAATGCTGAAATGCCACATGTCATAGGCAAGTTTGCCTGCTCTGAAAATGCTGCGCGCCATGTGCAAAGTGACAGGCAACCAAAATATCCGCTAAGCCATGCTGGATGTGGACTAGAAAAAACAACAATGTCCCCATGTTCGGAGAAAAATCTCCCAGTGCCTCACGGACATTGCCTTTTCTATTTTCCAGGAACAAAACCCAGCTGAAGGGGTTATTTTTGAGACACAATAATAATGCCGAAAAGGCCACCGTGACATGATGGAAAACAAATCCACACCATTGAGATGATTAGGGATGGTGGATGGGCCTCTGCTACTCGAGTGGAGGCTGGGCTTTGCAGCCCTATTGACTTGGCCACCAGCTGACAGGGTAACATGAGAACAGCAATCTCAAGAGAGAACTGTCGGAACTGTGGGCCACATGCATCAACAGAAATAGAGATTTTTAAGGAATCGCTATTTAGAAATCGCAATTCCTTATGCATGTAGGAGTTGCAAAATAAATTGCAATTCCTAAACATTACCTAACAGCGATTTGCAAATTGCGAATGGCTATTAGGTAATGTCACTGCATTCATTCCAAATTGGTAATCGCAAATTGCGAATGCAATTCCAAGGGTGCCAGGGGGCCCAAGGCTCCCCTGATGCACTTCCCAAAAAGGTAATTCTGCACATGTGCCACCACATGTCACTTTCAAAAATGCACTTTTGTGACTTTATCAAAGAATTTGCATATTACCATCAAATTGAAGCTGATGGTAATTAGCATTACCTAAATGCACAGTTTGCATTTAGGAAAGGCTTGATGGATCGTCTTTAGGGAATCGCAATTTGCGATTTCCTAAATACATGTGCAATTTAGGTAATCGCAAAAAAATTGCGATTACCTAATTTGCAAATGGAAATGGATTCTTGAATCAGAAAAGGGCTTTTCCCGGTCGCAAATGGGCCGATTCTGAATATCGCCCCGTTTGCGACCAGTAAAAAGCTTGATGCATGTAGCCCTGTATGAGTATTTGCTTCTTTTCCTTTTAGTGGACTTGTTTTCCACTGTGTTTTTCTGCACTAGTTGGTTCTGAAAAGGCTGCTCTCTACTTTGTTCACTGTAGAAAAGTTCACACACACGCTCTAGACTGCACAGCTGTCTGCATTTACTCTCTAGCGGTGTTTGACTAGTATTTGAATAGGAGAAAGATTGGCATATTATGCACAGCAATTAATACTTATGCAGAGATGTTTTAAGGCTTGCCCAGGGTCCCCACTTACCAAGGGACTAGAAAGGTGAATTTTCTCTCTATTTAATCTCCACCAATTCTATTTCTCTACCTAAACCTCTATCTAAGTGCCAACCACTACCTCTGATTCTGCCTCTTTACAAAGTGACATCTTAAGGATTTTTAGGGTCCGATTCAAGACACATGTAAACATTTTTGTGTGCCTGTGTTAAAGTTTAGCATATCAACTATGTATTGTTTGGCATCACCCAGGCTTGAATTAGCAGGAAATGGCATTTGTTTTCAGGACAGAACCCACAAATATGTCTTACCTCCAAACTCCTTAAGACGACACTGCAATTTATGCAAATGTTTACGTTTGTGTACATAGGCAAGGGAGTGTACAATCAGCAGTGATTTGTTTTATATTTAATTAAGTGGACAATAATGTTGCCTTTTAGCAAAGCTCTGTTTTTGATATCAAATCAGGGCCTTCGGTGGTCATATCACTGAAAATACAAGTTTTGAAAAAATATGATTGTCTAAGGGTGCTCGTGGAAGACAATTTCTATGGACTGTAATCTAGAGAATGCTAAAGTGATTCTGGTATTTTACTGACCTCTACTGGTCGTTTTCTATCAAGACAGTTACATAGAGGCAGTTGAATACAATAAAAAATCCCTAAGCGTATGCAGACAAGTCCTAGGGCTGACCTCCAGAGCCCACAAAGTACATACACATATAAGTATATACTAAAGTATATACAAGAGGTGTTGAATGCGCAACCTAAAAATGCAAGCAGTAGATTCTATAGCAAGCTTTAGTTTGCAACGGTTTAACTTTCCCTGATCTGGGTCTGTGAGACTCATGTTTCAGTGCTTGCTCTGCGTAAGGCTGCAGGCTGCTGCATTGGACATTGGTGCCTTGCCTGTTCTTGCCGCTTGTATTCTCAGATAGAATTCACTTCTGGAAGGATGCTCTCCAGTCGATAAGGGATGCCTTAGTAAACAGAACAAAGTTCTGAAATGTTTTATGAAAACCTTCAGTTCCCTGGAAACTTTCACGATTAAGAAAATTCTCTTATCTCTGAAGGATGAAAGTTCAGGGTGAAGTTAATGTACAAAATGTACTCAGTTAGCTACTGTTCTACTCTGAAAGATATGTGCGCCATATAGAGAGACACCAATGTGCACCCTTCCCCAGATGAAGACACTACACATAAAGACCAGTGTCGGCTTCAGGATTTTGGGGACACTGCAATCGTGCAGTCATTTGATTTATTTCTGACGTTTAGATGCAAAACGGTTTGTGAGCTATAAAATGAATCACCTATATTCAGTCAGCGCTTTAAATAAGAGGGTGACTGTGGGGCAGGAAGGGGGTCTTTAAAAGGAGTGCTTTGCCTATGTAATTATGGGCGAGTTTAAACATTTAAACATTTAAACAACATTTCTGTGATTCTCATAATGTGCCACCTGATTGGTATTTTGGTTCCTCTCTGAGCTTTCTGTTATTCCATCCAGGGCCCGTATTACAGACCTTTGCACGCGCTTTGCGCGCCCCGAGGCACTTTGGGATTACAGATGGGGCCGCAGATGCTTATGATTAACACTGAAGTTGTCTTCAGACGCATTTGATGTGGCAGACATTGTGAGTGCTTGTATAGTGGGAAGGCCTTTGCTCAGGACCAAGTTTGTTACAGTCACAAGACAATTAACAGTGACAGGCCAATGATCAAGGCTATGGGCCTGATCTGTTTGTTAAGAAAAGTTATGACAAAGGCATTAGGCTGAATTTATTTATCGTGAAAAGCATTTGTTAAACATAACAGACATTTATGGGTGGATTCTTATGCACGCTGTTAAAAGGTTCATACATTTGTTTGTTTGTTGCATTGAATCTCACAGATTTCTGCAGTGAGCAAGGAGTTTGTGCTGCTTAGCTTCACTGCTAATCCGAGGGGGTAGAATATGCACACTGTGATAATCCTTGTTGGCTCTCTAGAGAGGAGCTGTATATTGTTTTGTATCTGTAAGGTCAGAGATATTTGGAAATGTATGATTGTACCCCTGATGTTTGCCTTGTGCTAAAGCTTATGCTTAATACAGAAGGTCTGACAAGCCATTGATGAGTGTTACAGACTTGACTAATTCATTGAGAAACATTATGCAGCAGTTGTTGGGACCGTATGCCATAGGTGTGATGTATTTATAATGAAAAGGTAGAAAAGAGGGGGCGTGGTCTGGCCACGCAGGAAGATGGCCGCCTGACGAGTGAGCTCCGCCGCGGGATGGGCTCTTAACGGAACTTTCTCACCCCACATCGGCTTTGGAGTCCTCTTCACGTGCCCTGTGGCAGCCGGAAGGTGGTGGGCACGATTTGGGCGTGTTTCAGCGATGGGACGGCAAAGTCTCCCTGGTGGTGTCCGTCTCGACGAGGTTGTGTGGCGCTGCATGCCCTACGCAGTCTGCCTGACGTACTTCCTTCGGCCGCCTCATCTTCCCCCTGAAGCCGCGCCTCTGTTGCTTACGAAGAGCGCCTGCCCCCTCATGAGGCCGCGCCTTTGTTATCGCTGAGGAGCGCTTGCTTCCTTATGAGGTCGCGCCTTCGTTGTTGATGTCGAGCGCCCGCCTCCTCATGAGGCCGCGCCTTCGCTGCTGTTGTCGAGCGCCTTCCTCATGAAGTCACGCCTTCGCTATTATTGTTGAATACCTGCCTCCTCATGAAGCCGCGCCTCCTTCAATTTTGCCTGCTGCAATATTTCCTTCAGAAGTATTACCTGACAGGAGTCATGGTTCTTGTCGTGCTGATGGTCTGCTACTGGTAGGATTAACTCCTTCTACAATTTTGTTGTGGCGCTTTTGTCACTCACCTCATCCAGTCATTTTGCGCCTCATCCTCTGCAAGGTTAGCAGCCCTCTAGCAAGTACAATTCACGATTCATCACACAAAACTGAACTTCCAAGCTCAACCTTTTCACCCTTTTATGAGTGGTCTCACCTTTGTTACAGTTGCAGTTTCGCGCCCTTTGACTTTGATAACGACTGGTGCTTCATGGAAATGGCTCTTTCTAGCGCAATTTGTGTGACTCACATAATAGTGTGCCTTATTTCATTGTCATTATAGTGTCCTCGTCAACCTTTTCAGTCAGGCTGTGTATTCTCCGCTCTGATATGGGCCATGACTCCTCTGCATTTTGCAGTCTTGTTTACTTCGCTGTAAATACAATTGTGTTTACCATTGTCATAAGCGCGCATATGTTGTTTCATTTTATCTCAGTTCTATTTATGCGCCTTTGAGCACAGTGACAGTTAACACTATATTCACAAATGTAATAATACTATGCTTATGGTTTTGGGGGTCACTAAGCAGTGATTTCTCCTCTATATGATGTACTTTTGCATTTTAGTGACTGGAATTGCGACATAAGCTCTTTTTGGGGTAATTAGCATTTTATCACAATACATATACAGTTATTGTATTGCTCTTGCATGTCCTGGTACTTCACTGTATTTTTTGTGATCATATATAAGCATTGTCTAACGGCAAGACGTCTTCACGTATTTTCAAAGTTTCTATCAAATATTCTCCTCAAATGTCTGCTCCTAAGCAAGGAAATAAGTCCTCTAAACCACTTCTTTTTGCAGAAGCTCTTAAACAGTCCACCAACATGCCAACAAAAGGTAATGCCTCCTCCCCTTCCGCTTCACCTCAGGCTTCGGCCTCCAATGGTGGGCAGGCGTCGGCGGCAACTCTACAACGTATTCTGCATGAAATATCTGAGGTTAGTCGTCGATTAGATGACATGAACCTTACAATTACATCATTAGCTGAGGAGACTAAATCAATTAAAACTGAAATCACCAGCTTTCATGCGAAGATTGAATCCCTTGACCCTAGAGTTCAGGCAGTGGAGAACCGATTGGACTCCCTTCCAAATAAAGACCGGGACCTTTTATTCTTCCATAGCAAACTTATTGATTTGGAGGACAGAAGTAGGAGGGACAACGTTCGTTTTTTTGGCTTTCCAGAGCGCATTGAAGGGCAGAGTTCCAGTGCATTTCTGTGTCGTATACTTCCAAAGCTGACTGGCATTTCTTTCAATCCACCTCTGGAGATACAGCGGGCTCATAGAATTGGCCCTCCACGTGGTGATCCTGCTGCGCGCCCGCGGCCGATCATTGCCTGTTTTCTTCGCCATGAACAAACAAGACAATTACTGTCGGCTGCTCGGCTTCAAGGCTCCTTCTCTTTCGAAGGCCATCGCATCCATATGGCAGCTGATTTCTCCAAGGAAACCAATGAGCGGCGGAAAGCCTTTCTCTCCATGCGACCTCAACTACGTCAGTTAGACATCAAATATGGTCTATTTGAGCCTGCACGTTTTCGCGTTACCAAAGATGGAGTCTCTAAGGACTTTTTTGACCCAGAGCATCTTCAGCAATTTTTGGACTGCCTTCACCCTCAAGATATGGAGGTTCTCACTACATCTTCACAGCAAGTTCCATCCCAATCATCCTCTAAGTCTTCTACTCCAATGTCAGATCGTAACAGGCGCCCTCCCAGTAGCCCTCGGCCTCGGGGTAGGGATCTTGAACGACTTCATCGCTCACAAGAAGATAGGAAATCTGCATTACAATCGGTTTCGGCTGCTACATTCCCACAAGACTTGCAGAGAGACAAGTCCCGTTCTCCTCTTAAAACTCCTTCAGATGCGGACTGAATAATTCTTTCTCCCGTGGAAATAGTTATCTCCAGTCCTAGTGGTAATTAATTGTAGACTCCTTTTTCTTGTGAGTCTTGTTTCTATTGTTAACCAATTACCACATTTTTGACATATTTTGCTGTTCTTATAATATTTGATTGCCTTTTTTCATCTCTTTCTCACTAGCTTCCTACTTTATTTCCTCTCTCTTTCACTCTGCCTTCTGTTATTTCTCTGCTTTATAATATTACTCTTTTTTCTTCCTGTACTTATTGCTCTCCATGTTACAATTTACTGCATATTGTTTAACTGGTTTTGCAGTTACTTGGGTGCTTTGGCGTCTAATTGTTTGATTATAGTTGTATTATTCTATTTGCACGCATGCATATTGGTCTATGCTTTTTTGATATGCGCATGATATGCCTTATGCTCTTATGTTACTTTACATCTAATTATTATTAGATCTCTCTTTTTAAGTAATGTTGCTTCTCAATTTCTATTTTGTTCTTTCTACTCTTCTATTGTACTTATATCTTTTTTTTACAATGCTCTTCTGGGCTTTCCTTCTATATTATTACTACCTTCCTAATCTTTTCTCTCTTTCTGTGGGGTCTTTTACCGCGGCGGCGCTCTAGTGCGCCCAGACCCGCGGGTAACAGTTTACGGTTTCTTGTTCTCTACTTGCTATTATTCAATATTTTATAGTTTTCTTTATTATTGTATCGCTTCTCTAAATCTCATCTCCTTTCTTCATTACTCCTTTTACTGTTTCCTTTATGTATCTCACCTAAATCAGAGTATCGTTTCCACTTATTTTCCTTCTGTTTTCCCCTCTTTTTGTCATTTCCTTTCCTTTTTCCTTTGTCTGGTTCAACACGTTGTTTTGTGCTTCATTCTCCTGTTTCTGATTATTGCTTTATTCTAATATGGCACAAGCACATTCTCTTAATGCAATTACTTGGAATGTACATGGCCTCACCCATTACATAAAACGGAAGAAAGTACTCTCTTATCTCCAGACTAAACATGTAGATGTGGCCTTGCTTCAAGAGACCCATTTGGATGCTCTAGAATCAGATAAACTTTGTAGAGACTGGGTGGGCAAGGTTATCCATAGCAGCATCCAGCAAGATGATTCCACAGACGCAGGCCCCCTCCGCAAGTGTGGAGTTGCAATCCTCCTTCGCAAATCCCTTCCGGTCACTGTCTCTAAAACATGGTCAGATGTAAATGGCCGCTATGTATTTGCTAAACTCAAAATTGGAGAGTCTCACATTTGTGTAGGGTCTGTTTATGCCCCCACGGGTACCAAAAAAACATTCTTTCTTCAACTATCCCGCCTGCTGCTCGAGATTAATGCATCGCAATATTTGATTGGCGGAGACTGGAATGTAACGCAAGACTCCATTCTAGACAAAACTGGCCCATTAGATAGGGGCAATGCGTCAGATAGAGCTTTGTTAGGGGACATCATATCAGATATTGGGTTGGTTGACCATTGGCGTTTCAGTCATCCAACGGATAAGGAATATACTTTCTTTTCATCGGCTCATGGTACATTTTCTCGTCTTGATTATTTCCTCGTCTCACATAACGCAGTTCAATTGGTTACAGATTCCTGCATTCTGGAAGCGGCCTTGTCTGACCATTCTCCGGTTCTCCTTTCCCTTGATTTGGGACTTTCTAGGCCTGGACGTAAGCCCTGGCGAATGAATATCCAACGCCACAGGACTCCTACTGGTAAATCCCAACTGCAATCACACCTTCAAAATTATCTTTCTATTAATCAGGGGTCTGTGGCCTCCAGCAGGACTCTTTGGGCTGCGGCGAAGGCTACTTTGAGGGGACAATTAATGCGTGCTGCAGCAATCGCTAATAAGCAAAATGCAAAGAGACAAGTTGAGCTCGAACATGACATACAAACCTATTCTCGCCTGTACACCACATCTCCGTCCTTACAAAATCGTAAATCACTTGAGCAAGCCCGCATGGCCTTAAACAGTCTTTTTACATCTAAAGCAGAATACGCTTTACAGAAAATGAAAGGTCGTCATTACGAACAAGGGGAAAAGGCGGGAAGGTTATTAGCTGCGCAGTTGCGTCAGAGGGAGGCGTCTATGGCCATTCCGGCCATCAGATCTGCGCAAGGGCACTTGTGCACAAAGCCTCAAGACATTGTTAATGAGTTCGCCTCCTTTTACGAATCCTTTATACTTCTGATAATCGAATGGATTCGGATAAGATGACAGCATTTCTTGCAAAGGTGCATCTTCCTTCTCTTTCGGCGGATGGCAGAGCCATTCTCGAGGGTGAAATAACCAGGGATGAGGTTTCTAGTGCGGTCGCTGCCCTGCCCTACCACAAGGCCCCTGGAGAGGATGGATTTCCTCCTGAATTTTATCGATGGGCAGGTCATAATATTATTGACACTCTACATGCCGCATTCCAGGAGGCGGACAGTGCATCTTCACTGGGACCCCTTTCTAACAAGGCTATTATTGTTGTGCTTCCGAAGCCAGGTAAAGATCCCCAGCTTTGCAGTAGTTATCGTCCCATTTCTCTGTTGAACTCTGATATTAAAATCTTGGCTAGTATTCTTGCATCTCGTTTGCGTAAAGTCTTGCCTTCTTTGATACACCATTCTCAAGTAGGCTTTGTTCCGGGACGTTCTTCCCGGAACCATCTGCGTTCTCTGGCCCACGCACTGTGGTCGGCTCAACATCTTACGGAAGATGCGTTAGCCCTTTCACTTGACGCAGAAAAAGCATTCGACCGCATCGAATGGAATTATCTCTTCAAGGTCATGGATAGATTCGGTTTAGGTACGAAATTTATTGATAAGGTACGCTTACTATACGATCACCCTTCTGCCCAGGTAAATTGTGGTGGGTTTCTGTCTGACACCTTTACGATTAAGAGAGGGACACGCCAAGGTTGTCCACTATCCCCCCTTCTGTTTCTTCTGGCTATGGAGCCTTTGGCTGCTACCATTTGTCAATCTGATGAGGTCTCTGGTGTCCCCCTCCCAATTGGACATTCCAAAATATACCTGTATGCTGATGATATTTTACTCACCCTTACTCGTCTTCCTCGGTCGATCCCTTCTCTTCTTCAAATTATTAATGATTTCTCTTCCTTTTCAGGTTACAAGATTAATTGGGACAAGAGTGAGGCTTTACCCATCTCTAACGGTACCACAAAAGCAGCCATTTATGGATTTCCTTTTCACTGGCAGCCTTCACGCCTTAAATACTTGGGTGTCCTCGTTAATAAAGGGTTGCACGATATGGTTGCAGATAATTTGTCTCCTCTTATCTCCCAAATGCAACGGGATTTTGATAAATGGAAGGCTTTGGGTCTTTCTCTTTGGGGTAGAACCCAGGCTGTTAAAATGGTTACTCTTCCGAGGTTTATATACATTTTAGGTATGCTTCCCCTACAGATCCCCTTATCTTTACTTCGATCAGTTGATGCCCAGATTAAAACTTTCATTTGGGGTACAGCTAAGCCTCGCCTTGCTATAGCTAAGTTAAAGGCTCATCAGTTATCTGGTGGAATTGGCCTTCCATCCATTGAACACTACTCTTTGGCGTTACATATTTCCCAAATCTCATATTTTTTACCTGGTATCAAAGACTTACCACACTGGGTTCAAATAGAACGACATCTTCTATCCTCAGAATCGAATCTTACTCCTCTGTATGGTAGTGGCACTAGTCGTCTTGACCCAAAAAATCCGATATTATCTGCCATGCATAAATCCTGGCAGAGAAGTCATAGATTATTAGGCTCAAATCCAAGAATCCATATTAAGGCCCCCCTATGGAATAACTCGGGTATCCGTATCAATGGTCGTATGTTATCCTGGCCTGAATGGCGAGCTGCAGGTATCCTCTGTCCGGATCAACTTCTGCATGATGGGGATTTTAAGCCATTCTCTCAGCTTAGTGTAGAATTTGATCTTCCCCTTCATCATTCTTCCAAATACCTTCAGCTTCAGCAATGTTTGAAGACCCATATGGGATCACCACCATGGCTTCTGCAAGACTCCCCTATATTATCCTATTTGCACATCTGGGGGAAATTTAAAGGTGTTACTTCTGGTATATACAAAATGTTTTCGTCTCATCTTTTTTCTAAAACTCTTTCACACGATCTTCAGCGTAAATGGCAATCTCGCCTCTCAATCTCCTTTTCCGATACTGAATGGGATTTGCTTCTGGAGAGTTTAAATAAGGGAGCTCGAGAATCAAGGCTCAAATTTTGTCTTTTCAAAATTCTGCATGATTGGCATTGGTCCCCAGTCAAATTACACCAAGCTGGTCTTCTTTCTCATTCTAATTGCTGGAGATGTTCCAATTCAGGTTGTGATATTACTCATATCATTTGTGAATGTCCTAGTATCCAATCCTATTGGACTTTTATTGATGCTACTTTGAACTCCACTATGCCCTTAAAATTGCCACTCACACCAACTAACATTCTCTTGCATGATTTACGTCACTCCCCAAAGCGCACGAAACCACAACTCCGCCTTTTTCATACCTCACTTGCTACTGCCAAAATATGTATACTGCGTCATTGGAAATCATCTTTACCTCCCTCTCAGGAAGATTGGTTGGTGGCAATGATGCAAACTGCCTCCCATGAACGCACAATTTATAACCTTCAGGACCAAGCTGACATTTTTCTCCGAATTTGGTCTCCATTTCTTAAATCAAATGCTGCTGAACCCCCTGCCTCCACTTCTACCCAAGCACATTAATCAGCTTTTACTCTTTTCTGTCCATTATTTATTTCTTCTTTTTTGCTTTCTCCATCCTCTGCTTCATCCGTTGATGTGTTCTTTTGTCTTGATCCAATTATTTTTTCTTCGTTTTATTTATTTATTTTTTCTGCACTTTTTATTTTCTAGGTCTTCCCCCTCTTCTTTTCCTCATATCTTATTTTTATTATATATCATTCTATGTCTTGATCTCATTGTTGCATTAACTAGTATTTATTTATTCAAATGCATATTTATATCGTATTTATTCATCAGTATCTTTTTCCACTATTCCTTTCAATATGGATTTATTTTCTCTTTATTCATTGTTGTATATGCTCTGATGTATTCGTCTTATAAAAACTCAATAAAAAATTTCAACACAAAAAAAAGGTAGAAAAGAAAGGCAGTAGGTCTGATGTATTTACTGAAATAAACATAGGCTGTTAATTGTAGATTAAGGTTGAATTATAATTATAATAAATTATAATTAAACACGCATTTTGTTACATATAATCTTAACCCTACAATTGTAGGTAAGAGCTTTGGTGCTGGTTATCCACCTTCAAAAACCGTGGAAGTAGAACATTTGCATTGTGATAATCATTTGCAGATGTTAGGAAGGCCTGAAAGGTTTAGTTGTCTGCCCTCTTCTGTGTGTTCAAATGCTGTACATTTTCCGCCTCCGACCATGAGAGCAAACACAATGGGGTAGTGTTTCAGCCCATTACAGCCATTAGGTTAATTGACCTGTGAGCGACACAATTTCACTTGATCAATTCAGCACAGCCACCTAAAAATGAGTAAACTTCAGTGCCGCAGTTGGTGGGCCAGTCCTTTGGTTGTCCATTTTTTTTCCATAGGACCCCTCTAATTTCTTTTCTGTCTCTTTTTCTTTTGTTCTTTTACTGAGTATCCTGCAGCTCTCCAGACAGCACTACTGATGCAGCTCATTTCATTTGCAGTCGCAGCATTTCTACCAACCTCAACATCTGAACTGGGAGGCTTTCTTCGAATGGTACTGCTAATAGTCTGTGTTAGAACTGGGGGTCTCTAGTTGGCAGAGGTAAGTACCTTTGTCCAAATAGGGACCCTTGCTTCTAGTCAGGGTAAGGGGGATACACACTGTTGATAACACCTACTCACACCCTTGGTAGCTTGGCACGAGGAGACAGGCTTATCATCAAGGCAATGTGTTAAGTATTTGCACCAAAACTCATAGTAACAGAAAGAAACACCACAAATGGACACCACCCAAGTTATTTATAAAAATATAAATCTCTTTATCTTGATTAGGCAGGATCAAAACGACATAACACAAACATACACAATAAAAAGTTGTTTTAAAAGCAAAGGTTCTCTTGTAGTGTTTTTTTCAACAACCAACTTCTAAGTTCTGTATTACACAGTGATTACCAACAACTAGACAATGAGTTGGTAGTCTTGTAGGCCAAAATCAGTCTCGGAATAAATCACTCAACTCTGGTGCGCTGGGACCATACTGTCCTTATCAGACGCTTTTATCCGCTGGGCTGACCCTGCCGTCAGCCTCTATGGAAACTTGCCCCCAGTACTGAAATCATACAGTCACGATCGAGAACAGGTCTCGGTAGTCCCGCATCCCAGCCCAGGCAGTGGCACACTTGGCAGCTCAGGTCCTCAGCCGGATCGTTACCTGGGGTGGGAGGCTGAGTGTCTTCTAGCACCTCTGGTCCCAGCTCCACGCGGCTACCATGGCCTCGAGCGGCCCCGTCGAGCTCCTCTCACTCCTCTGGGACGAGCGCCGGCTTCCTGACTCTACAAGGGTCTCCTGGTTGCTAGGCAATGGCTCGCTGCTTTTCACAGGCACCGGCTGGGCATGAGTACACGCCAACAACAACGCCTCTCAGCTGATCTTGTTACGACGCGGTCTGTCCCTCAACACCACCTCGCAGCTGCTCTCGTTACGGCGCGGCCTTTCTCACAACAATGCCTCTCAGCTGATCACGCCAGCAGCATGAACTCGGGCCGGCGGCGGTGAAAGCTGGTACACAGAGAATTACCGCTTCTTCTCGAAGTGCTGGCACACGCATTTCGTGGTGCAGAGTCGATATTGAACACGTGGAGACATAGCCGATTTCACGAAGGCACAAGCTGTGCATAGGGACACACACACAGCAACTGTAAAGATGTTTCCTGGGAACTTTTGTAGCCCTGAATTTCCAACAGGAGGCCAGCTCTTCTCAGGCCCTTGGAGACAGGTTCACCTCAGAGGGACAAAGCACACAGCACAGTTCCTCTTCAAATAGGGGGACACAGCACACAGCAGAAAGTCGCTTAGTCCTCTTCCTTAGTAATAACAGCAACTGCAGGTCAGGTCCCAGACACACAGCAATGGTAGCACTTTTTCTTAGTCTTCCTGGCTGTTCTTCTTTGGCAGGGATTCCTTCTTGTTCACAAAGTTTTTCCTAGTCTAAAGTTTAGGGGTTTTAGCTCAAATATTTATACCCCAAAAGTCTTTGTTCTCCATGTGTGAGGGGTCCTGGACCCAATCCAAACCCGTTCTGGGTGCACTCTGCCAGTGCACAGCTTCATCCTTTGTGAGTGTGGGCCAGGGCTATCAGACGCACTGCAGGAGGTGGAGTCAGCATTGTGAAAGGCAGGCACAGCCCTATTCAGACCCAGGTGCTACTCCTCCCACCACTCTACATGCAGGTAGGTCTATTCAGCCTAGTGCTGACTCACCCAGCCCCCTGGAGCCACCCCACCCCTTGTCACTCACAAACCAGACAGTCAATTCACAAACAGTCAGAGGCACACAGAAAGGTTGAACAAGAAAATAGCCACTTTCTAAAAGTGCTATTTCCAAAAACTGAATTTAAAAACCATCCTTCCTAAAAGATGTGTTATTAAATTCTGAGCTCAGGGATACCAGATTCCAACTTTCTATCTTGTTGCTATGGGAAGATTTGCAGGTAAACATGTTACACAGCTTTCCCCACTCTACCCTATAGGCAAGATAGCCTTTCAATAGTGAAAAACTAAATTGGCAGTATTTCACTATCAGGGCATGTTATCCACACTAGAACATGTCCTACCTTTCACATACACTGCACCCTGCCCAGGGGGGTACCTTGGACCTACCATAGGGGTGTCCAATGTGTAAGAAAAGGGAAGGGTCAGGACTGGCCAGGACAACATGGCAGTTAACAAACTGCGCACATGCACTGCGGTGGCAGGCCTCAGACCTCTTTTCAGCGTTACTCATGTGGGTGGCACAATCCATGCTGCAAGCCCACTAGCAGCATTTGAATTACCAGCCCTGGCACACTCAGTGCACTTTACTAGGGAACTACTGGTAAAAACAAATATGCCAATCATGGATAACCAATCACAATAATAATTTACACAGAGAGCATATGCACTTTAGCACTGATCAGCAGTGTTAAAGTGCCCAGAGTCCTATAGCCAACAACCACAGGTCAGGAAAAACAAAGGAGGAAGAAGCAAAAAGTTTGGGGATAACCCTGCAAATAGGGCCATTTCCAACAGTGTGTTACTGTTTTACAAATAGGACGCTACATATAAAAGCATTATGTTGGCCATCTTACATCAACACAACAATGATACACTACGTGCAATACCATTACAAGACTGCTCTCTAGAGTGATGTTAACAAAGTGCCCATCTTGAGACGGTAGTGTGCATTTTGTATTATTATAATACATTATTATTATACTGCTTCAAGATACCCAACACATTACGTTGAAAATTGAATGCAGGTGTTTGAACTTTAAAATAACGATACAACATGTTCAATACCGTTAGCAAGATGGCCGCCTGCTGCTTTGTTTAATTCAAATTTTTATTGTGAGCATACACTTGCCATGTTTAGGAAGCTGTGTGTTTTCTTTTTTGTCATCCTTTTAAATATCTATTATTAGTTTGTGTGTGTTTTATTGTAGAAAGGTAAAACGATAAACTCAGCAATGAGCCAGTTGGTTGATAAATGAAGGCACGAGTGCAAGGGTGAGTGGTAGAGTACACCTATGATGCCTTACTAAGCTCCTGAAGGAATCCGTTGAAACCAGGCATCTCTCTACATTGTGGTACAAAATGATACTTATTTACCACACGCCTTTACGACGCCTTGCACTGCTATTCTATGTATTTAACCTTCACCACGGATGTCTTTATAGCAAGTCTTTTTTTACCATTCAGAGAAAAATTCCTGATATTTTATCATATCACATAAATACCAAACAAAAATATTAAGTTCAGACTAAGACTAGCATATAAATAAATTACATAAAATAGACTTCTGGTGTATTCCTACAAAATAAAGAGCCAGTCATACAATACATGTTTGTAAAAGTAGATTCCTGGACACATTTTCCTTTTAAACAATATTACTGCATATAAGCACTATGAATTGCAGAGTCCACCATCTGTAGTCAGTTGTGTAACAACCTGGGTGACAGCACAAGACTGGGAGTGCACCGTAATTCAAAGGTTGCAATGCCATCTATGAGCATAAGTTTTTAATAAAAGCCCTAAATTAAATGCAAAGTAAACAAATCAATTATTTCAAAAAGGTTTTGCTGATTTGTTTTTAGAGATATACAGACAAATGCTAAGATTATTCAGACCAGAAAGGAACAAAGATTCTCTAAGAAAACCGTTGCAGAAAAAAAATAATTGGGTAGTTTTATGATTTTTTTAAAGAAAGGTGAATGTAGAGACAATAATTAAACCTATAATTTTTAAATTAATAAACATTTGAGATCTGCACATAAATTGTTTGAACAAATCAGTTGAATAAATACTTCAGCTACTGGTATAAAATCCACCTGTGAACAACACAGACAACATAAACTCAGAAGTATATCATAGGATATGAAGTACCAACGTAAAGGAAAACAAAGTTAGTGCAAATTTAAAACGAACATAATTTTTCCTTCCAAGAGAATTTACTAACTTTGGTAAAAAAGACATTTTTCCAACAGGTCCAACTAATTTCTTCTTTTTTTTTTAAAGCAAACAAAGAAGTAGACAGTTTTATACCTTACCACAAACAATAATCTAATTCACTATCACTGTTTTCAAATTCAGACAAAATCTCAAAATTCAAACAGACACTATAGAAAGAAAAAAAAACATTCTAATTGAAAGAGGAACAATAAAAGAATGGTATGAAACAAATGGCTATCATTTCAGTAAATGGTACAGATAAAACCCAAAAAGTGTAACACAACAGTAATGAATTCTTTCTGCATTTTATACGGGTGAAAATGGAAAATCTGCCAACAGGGGTCTGCATACTAACATAGGCAATTAATTGCTTAAATATGATGGGTATCTTTATTGTAAGGCGAGACCCATTGAACCAAGGGGTCTTTAGAGATGAATGGACTATGTCTCAATCTGTTGCAAAGGCAAAGCAGTTACTCTGGGAGAATTAACTGATTGAACAACTGGGCATAACCACTCTGTCTCTGTAATAGAGCAGGAAGTAATGGAGGATGTCCAACCAGTGGCGTAGCAAAGGAGGGGATCTGGCCCAGGCGGTGACCTCTACTGCTCTTAACTGCGGCTGCAGCTGGAATCACCAGTACTACCCTCACTCCCCCACTCTTACATGCCGTGCCAATGGGTGGGAAACATAGGGACCACCACGGGTGCCACATAGTCTAGCTATGTCACTGTGTCCAGCAAACTGAAGCCTTAGGAGCCACCTTCAATGAGCCCTGTGGTTCAGTGCTAAAGAAGGTGGGGAAAAATATCCCCATACATGATTAATAGGAAAATACAGGTGAACAGTGCACAACCAACCCACCCTAAAACCTTTAATAACATTGACATTCCTTCCTAAACTAACAGAAACCCACAACCATGAACCTTTCCTTCTTTACGATAAGTACAACCGTTTGAAAAGAATACTAATATTTGCCGCGGTGACCCTAGAAAATAGTGAGATCGGGACGATGGATGGGACAGTTAAAGCAATACCTCATCCATTCACCCAGATTTACACTATACATTGTGTTAGTAATAGCACTGCATGCTTTACGGCCCGACAAGCAGTCCTTTACCCACCCTGATATTATTATCAGACATCAAATAACAACAATGATTGAAAGCCCTAGCAAAACAATTGACTGCCCTCAGTTTCGAACAGCCAGTATGTCATCTCACACTATCCTCTAAAAACCTAGAAGACTTCCCCAAAGTGTTTGTGAAATTCAATGCAGACAAATATCCTTCATTTAACTCCTGGAATACAATACCAGGAGCAGATGACTTTACATTGCTTTCTTCAAAACAAATGGATGCCTTTACAATGCATGCAATTACCACACATAACTTTTCCACACACTATTTACCATGCAGATTTCTTTACCACGCATGCTAAGTATATATTAAGTATTCCCCTCAAACCTGTGTGTATGTGTGTTTGTGTATTTTCTAAAACTAATGTCCAATTTATTTTCTTTTTTGTGGGAAACCACCGAAACTACCCATGTTTTTAATTTTCCCTTGATCTCCCTTTACCACACCCCGCCTAGTCAGTCAGTCAGTCAGTCATAATCACTTTATTCAGTTAATTGAAACCATAAAAGTACACTACAAAATCTTATATAAACAACAATAACATAAGCAAAATTCATTTAGGATATTCTTTTACACTATAACATTTGGGAATAAATCCCAGTCTTTGTGATACAAGAAAAAAATCTTGTACCAATGTCTTTAAAAATTAATGTAATACACTAAGAACATCCGTATAAGCATTCATTTCCATATAATTGTAAAAGAGTTAACATATTTTCCCTTTTTTTTCCTTTCACTGACCACGGCAACTAAAAAACTAGAAATGTTAAAAATGTTACCATACATTATTCAACATCTGTAAAAATACTAAAGCAGGCCTTACCTGCATAAAACCTTTACTCTTTAAGATAGGTACTAAAAACCGTTTACGGATATACAGATAATGGTTCTAAAACATGATAAAGTGCAAAGTGTCTTGGGTGGAAAAATTATCACAGGAGCAGGGACCAAAGTCTTCTACCCTTTGCCACCCCTGTGGTTCTGCCAGTAGAAAGTGCAAATAGTTAAATCTAAATCTTACTAAAAGGAAGCGGTGGTAGGGCTTGGTTACTTCATTTAAGTAGGGTTCTGTTGCTAGATTTGTTTTCAGGAGTAAAGGGGCTCGTACCGTTGGTTTCATCAACTCTTCAACCTCTCTTTCAACTTGTATCATACATAAAAAAATGTTTCTAAACCCACAATAAATCCTCCTTCGTCAGCTTATTTGGTAAATCAACCAACTCGGGTGCCTTAATTTCTTTGTTAGCTTTTTGACATAACCTAGACAAGAAATGCTTCTTGCTCTATCCAGGGATAAACAGTCCCGAATAATCTTATGATTTATCACTAATTCGGAGTAGTCCAGATAATTATCCATTTGAGTAGCAAAGCCATTCCAATTGGATCTGATACAAAGCCAATACCCAGTTCCTGATGGATGATATAAGAAGGTGTTGGTTGCGGAACTGATAGCAAGTTTCTAAGAAATGTATTCTCTACGATTTGAAGTTCATTCGCCTCCTTATATCCCCAAATTTCAGACCCATAATTAGAGATAGCAATACATTTTGCTCTGTATATGTTTAACATGGCTTGAACCGCCTTGGCCCCTAACCTATGCGCAAAATCAAGAACTACTACTGTTAATTTTACCATAGCGTTTCTTTTTGCTTTCTTTTGCGGTGCCCATGTGCCCCTTTCATCACACAAGACCCTTAAATACAAAAATGTGGTCACCCTTGTTATTTTGCTTCCATCACAGTAATACGTTTTGATTTTTTTGGGCCTTGAGCCCATAATCATAGTATGAGATTTAGAACAATTAACACTAAGATCCAGCGAGCTCATAAATGCTGCAAAGAAACTTAGGAGACACTGAAGCCCAACCGTTGTGCGTGCTAATAAAACAGCCCCGTCTGCATATAAAAGTTCTGGGATTTACTGCTCCCCCACTCAAAAGATATCTTTACTGGCTATATCCAGTGTAGAGTCTAAATTATTAACATATAAAGTAAAAAATATCGGAGCTAAAATGCATCCCTGTCTGACTCCCCTAAAGATACGAAAACTCTGCGTATGATTACCCCTTTGGTCGTGTCTCACCGTGGCAGTGAGGTCCCTCCTCATGTGAAGTAAGGAGCACATCACCACATCATGTTTCTAATTTTTCCCTGACCTCCCTTTACCACTCCCCACCCATAAACCATAAAATTATTCTCACCTCCCTTTACCACTGCCCATCCAAGATTTGTACTTACATCACTTTACAACTACTCACCCCTAAACCTTAAAATGACCCTTGCTTACCTTTACCACTACCCACCCCAAACCCTATAATCACCATTACCTCCCTTTACCACTACCCAACCCTAAAACTACCTTTACCTCCTTTTATCACTACCCACACCTAAACCCTAAAATGACTCTTACCTCCCTACAACTGCCTACCCCAAAAAATAAAACAAACATTATCTCCCTTTACCACTGCCAACCCCTGTACCCTAACATTACCATGATGTCCCTTTACCTCTACCCACTCCTACCTTCCGTTACCACTCCCCACACCTAACCCCCTTTTTCTTAAAGAACATAATTATTTTATTTAAAACTTAACTGTGTGGTAAAGTCTGCATGGTAAAGGCTTTGCTGTAAACGCAGTTTCGCCTTGAAAAACTGTGAGATCCCACATTTCTCAAAAAAACGATAATGCTTCCCCAAAGTGGTGGCAAAATGTGCTGCTGAGAAATCTGATTAACTTGAAACAAGATGCCCAAATCCCAAAGCAGGAGATGTCAGGTGTGGTGTAAGGTACAAACTCCACAATTCCACCAAAGAGGGACAAACAATTATAAATATGGAGCATAAGGCACACATTTAAAGATGGTGCATGTAACACTTTTAACAACATGCTAAATGTACCCTCCCCCACAATTCCATAGCTACCCCAAAATGGTGACAAATTCTGATCAACAAAGTATGTGATGCAAAAAAATCTAAAGTTAAAATCTTTCAAAAAATAGGAGTAGTGTGGCCGGAGTTCTGGATCTGCAGAGCTCTTAGCGGGGAGCTCAGACCTGAGCCTGTCTTACCCATGCTTATTGCGTATTATATTAACAGTATTTCCACCCAGGAAACGTAGAGGAAAAACTCTACCCTCAAAGATACACAAATGCTTTACCAGTTTCAGGGTAATGACGGCTCTGAATGGCCTAACCTCAGGGTGACAGCCTGGAGAGAACTGCTGCGATCCAGAAGGTGAAAGAACGGGGCCTGCTGAGACTATGGAGCTGATGACCCCAATCTTGATGGGCCAGGCCCAACCCTTTGTGGAACCTCTAGTGCTGAAATTCTGCTCCTGTGCTATTTGTAAGTTGGTGCTTGAAAAAGACTGGCAGACTGGTGTTGTGGTGCTCTTGCTGTGCTCTGTCGGAGGAGAGCTTGCAGTTGGTTGCCATAAACCCCAAAGTGGAGTGTGAAACAGGAGAAGTCCAGAACGGAGGGGCGAGATTAGGTTTGTGGAAGATGGCCATGTTTTCTTCTCTAGGTGCATCCACGTCTATAAAGCTAAAACTTGTTGGGAGCTTGCTACCCAAGAGAAAGAAATATCTGAGGATCATTCCAGAACAAAGTGAATAAATGCTGAGAAGGATTAGATGTTCTGACACAATCACGTCCACAAGGACATGTGTACTGTTGACTCACATATGATGGCCTAGATGTCTTAGATAGATTAAGCTTCACCTCTGACCATGTCGCCCCTTGTGGGCTTCCTAAACAAATGCCAAAAACTCCATAGCACCACCTTCCATGACCATATTGATGACATAAAAAATAAAAACTATATTATTGGGGTTTTCCAATCTCCTTATAATGCATCTAAATCTCTGCAGAGGATACACACTTTCTCTATGTGTGTTTCACATGTCCTGTTTTGCAGCAGTATTGAGCGGATTTGGTAACATGTCGAGTTTGAGTAATTAAACCTTGGTTTCCCTCTCTACTAGAATTGTCATTCTTGGATAAGAATATTAATCCCACATTTTTTTTCAACAACAGAGAGAGTCTTGCATGAGTTTATCTCCAATAGTTGACTGGTTGGTAGAACAGTTGTTGCACCAATGAGGAGATGGCCTTCCAGGGCCATAAACCTTCAGATACATTTATTTCTGGCAATTGTTTTCCTTTATTTCTTTTCATATGTATTATTGTATTATGAATAGAAACATAGAAAAATAAAAAATGCTGTCTAGAATACCCTTTGCAGTAGCGAGTCAATCAAATTCGAAAAGCACCAACACCCTTTTTCTGTGCAAGCTTCCTCAGAACTGTTAAAAATCTGCAAAAGCTGTGGACTTTTGTAGCCTATAGAATCGGGATGCACAGGCCCGACTGACTGAGCTTTACAAAAATAAAACAGTAGAAATAATCTGGTAGGTTGTGGCTTTGGCAAATACATTTGCCGCAACCTAATCACGCCTACTGTAAATGCATGGGTAAACAGAGAGTTGATGCTACACCACCTTTGGTTAAGCAGGGTGCTGATGGTTTTTATGGGAAGTTGATCAAATGAATGTTGTGAAGGGCGCATTTTGGAAAACAATTGCCAGTAAGACAACCTCTTTTGGTTGAAACCTTAAGACTACAGATTGGCAAGAATGGAATTAATTTTAAATTGTATGGCCAACTGACTAGATTTTGGTATCATCTGCAAAATCCACCTGAAAATTCCTTAACATATCATCTGCAATCTGTAAATGTGGGATTGTGGATGAAACTGCAATTACATTGTGTGTTATTAGAGAATATTAATTGACTGCATAACACAAAAAAAGGAAATCATAGCACAGTCGTCTAAGTTGATGATACTTGTATAAAATTGTTTACACAACTTTAAAACCAAGGACTTGTTGCTTGCAAATAATATACCTTTGAACAGTCTATTGGATATAAATGCTCGCATTTGTAGAGTGTGTTACAGTGGCAAGTATACTCTGTGTGTCAACTAGTAAGAATTTGAAGGAAAATAACGTGAGGAACAAGCCATTTTGTTTTACAATGTGTAATTAAGGTTGCTATGCAACTTTTACACAATCCACAAACTGTTCTTTGCTAGCTTACTTTCTTTTATTTAAAGAACGTTTTTAAAATTAGGCATACCATATATAAAAAAGATTATTGTACTATATTGTTTATTTTGTATGTTGAGTTTGGTATTTAATGGTATGGGTATCACAAAGCTAGGTAGAGGAGTTGGCCTAATGGCTAGGGCGGTTGACCTCGAATCTGGGTAACCGGGTTCAAGTCTAGGCAATGACGCTGAACATCCTGTGATTCTGGGCAAATCACTCTCCCCGTGCCTAACAAAAATGAATGTGTCCTCATGTAACGCAACTGGTGCTATGTAAAGCGCTCCGATACTGGGTCAAGTTTGCCCTATATAAAACTCAGAGGAAAAAAAAGCCGAGAAAATATGATCATTTAAAATTTTTTTTTACAGATTACAGATGATATGTTAAAGAATTTCCATGTGGATTTTGCAGATGATACCAAAATCTAGTCAGTTGGCCATGCGATTTAAAGGTATGACGCCTTATGAAACTTCGCACATTTGGGTACTATGTTTTTTGGCACCAGAGTCGGCACTGCTGGGGTGGTGGTTGGGTTGACTGAGCTGAGGGAGTTGGTGGGACGTAATCAGCAGGGGAGGTGATCGCAGGTGAAAGGGAGGTCTTGGGTATTGTACACTGTTTGGACGCAGGATCAGGTAATGCATGATTTCAACGGGCTGGGGACTTGCTGCAGGTTAGAGGTGTTGGAAATCAATAAAAGTGACTCAATGTGGTATTACTAGAGTTGTAGGAGACTTCTAAACCTTAATGTATGTATTTATCATCAGAATCACATTACACCACTGAAACCACTTGATGTAGGTTTTCTACTCACCATTTCAGTTTTTTTAACATCTCTTTTGAGCATCATCCGAAAGATATGCTTTTTTGCTCCTCCGTTTTGAAGCATTCAAGTCATTGGTTTGATCGAGGGCATATGTGCTTACTAGACACTAGTAGGGCGCCTCAGAAAGGGGTCTATCATTATTGGGAGGGCGAGAAGCACTGGGAGGATAGAATCTGCAAGGACTGTGTCTCATTGTTCACCTATTTTTCAGCTCATGCGTGCTCCCTCTCCATTCCCACATAATGCAGTGCCCGATGTGGTGCCAGTTGGATGCAGACCACCCTACCACATTCAAAGCAATAGACCTGGAAACATTATAGGCCAGAATCACACAAAAAAGTTGTAATAGTATGTTTGGAGATTTTTTCTCTCATTTGAAAATATGTTTACACTTTTTAGTAGGCACAGGCGAAACTTAAATGGTGGCACAATTCACATAAATAAGGGAATTTCATGTTATGCCTGTTACCTTAAATTTCTGAAATTACTCCATTACAATATGTTGCGTAATTACACCGCTTTTCACAGCAAAATTCTAACGCAGGAGCATGGGAGCAATGTGATAACAACAGGAGAGTCTGTTCACAATGATGTATTTGAGCTATTTTTCATCCTGAAAACGTATTTCATATTTGAAGTAAGCATTTCACACTGAAATATAGTACTTATGGGCTCATTATAATGTCGGTCAGAGTTTCCTCCTACCAACAGCGCCTTGGATGTGGAACCGACCTACCTCCGGTACGTGGTATCAAAACCACAATTAAGATGCAACTGCACATGGTGTGGTCGCAACTTACATTTTACAACGGGAGCTTCTGCGGAGGTCTGAAACCACCCACAGCACAAGCTCCAATTGTGAAATGCACGTTTTTGCACATTCCTGCACTGTGTGGCAAGCACCTCACAGGGCCTGACACACAGTGCAGGGATGGGAAGGGGGGCAACATAGGTGCCCCCCAAGGTCTCAACCGTAAAGCCAGGAGGGAAGGGGGCCCTGCTAGTCGCTCTCTGACAGCCTTTCTGTTATATCCTCAGTATTATATTTCAGCCTAGGTCCTCCTAGCTGCTCAGCCAGAGTGAGAGATGGTAACAGAATGTTGGTGTGACTGTGATGCGCGGATTACCTGTTGCCTGTGTGGATGAGTGGTGACAGTTAGAGATGGGCTGAGCAGCTAGGCAGGCTGCTCCTGGTGGGGCTGGTACTTGACCAGAGCTGGCTGGACAGAGATTGATGCTACCTTGACATGGAACCAATAAGTAAGACTTGGAAAATACTACATGGCTACCAGCGTCTCTATGTACAGGGTGCAACCCTTTCCTTGTCGGAAAGGCAGAAGAAACGCTGTCTGTTAGGGATTATGTGTGGCTTCCGACTGGGTAGATTGGCCGAATTACACTCCGACCGCTGACATTATAATTTGGCGGTCGGAATGTAAACCTACGATGTCGGTCGGTAAGCTTTTGACGAGTGGTCTGAGGCTTACTGACCGACATCGTAATAGGGCCCAAAATGACAGATTGCATTACACAAAATTCTGCATAATTTATGGAATTTTGCTTAATTATGTCAATTTCGCACACTTTCCAAAGCTTTCCAAGGGTACTCATGGAAAGCTGTGCCAGTTACTGCTTTCCAAGCATGCTCCTGAGAAAAATTCATGAATTCCCTTTGTGTCATGTCCCTTGCTAGTTCACCAATGTGAAGGTGTGTGCAAGGTACAAGTGAGCACTGCCAAATGACAGGGCCATTGCGTAGTTCCACCTTTTGTTTCTTTCTATCTTTCTTCACAGGAGACATCCCTTTGTCTACACCCCCACCAATTTGGAGGTGCTGCTAGCTGAGGTAGGGGGGAGCCCCTGGAGGCCCATCATTTGATAATGAGGAGCTGGTGTGGCAGGTCAATAATAATAAAGGCGCTGTGACTTTTTAACATGCACTTCCTGGAACACTTGTGAGCAAAAGAGCAAAAAGTGCTCGGAAAACAGGCTTGCTCATTAGGACATGCATTCAAAACAAAAAATAATACCATAGTTTAATTATTTGTCAGATTTTCTTTCAGGAATTCCACTCCTAGGAATAATTTTACTTTCATTGTCAAGATGTTACAAGAGAAAACAAATTGATAATATCCTCTAGATAATGAAGCACTCTGCCTAATTATTCTAATGTAAAATACCCAAAGGCCTAGGTGTAAAAATGAAATACATTAAATGTTCCCACACAAGAAACCACTTACTAAGAAAAAAAAGGCATTCTGTTCAGTAAACGATTGATGCGGAAATAAATTAAAACGCTGCAAAACAGAAACACTGCACTTGCAAAGGCTACATTACAAGAAACAAGTTATCATTAACAATTTCTTTTATTTTTTCCAGTTTTACATAGTGCGAACTTGGCCACAGGGTATTAGAGCACTTACATAAGCACCAGATTACATTACACGGGGTCACAGCTATTTTTTTAGGCTGAGAGCGATATGGAATGATTTGGCCACAATCACAGCATGTTGAGCCGACACCCCTAAAGAAATTTCATCACAGAACATTAACAACATACCGTTCTTGAACTACATTGTGCTTTTAAAACTTGAATTTCAACAAGGAACTAATCACTTATGAAACAAGCATTGGTAATGTATCGGTTTCGCCTATGCGATGAATAAACAAGCTGTTTTTATCAATCGTCTATCTGATGATTAAAAAGCTGTTTTATCAATCATTGTGTGGAAGGAAGGAAAGAGCTCCTTCACAAGTAACACGGGATTGGAGAGGATGTGGCACAGCGGCCAGAGCTGCCGACTTCAGAGCTGGGGATCCCAGTTCAAGTCTGGATGGCACAACATCCTGTGATTCTGGGCAAATCACTTAATCTCGCTGGGTGATAAAATGCTATATAAATCTGCTGCAAGACGAAAAAGAAAAAAAGAGGCAAAACTTTATGAAAAAATAGGTTCACCAAAGCAGAATTTAACAGTATTTCGGCAACAGGAAACTGATAGGCGAAGTAAATGAGGAACAAGCATTAGTAAATGCAAGAAAATATGCTACCTCCAATAGAAATGAAGGAAAAGTAAGTGGCACGCACAGGAACCAATGAAAAGCGAGGAGGCGGATGTAAGCCCCTTTTAAGTTTATAACAAAAACAATAGATTTCCCAATCAGAGTGCAAGCACTGTGCAGGCAAAACCCCAAAATGGCTAATTCAGTTTTTATTACCAGTTGTTTGGAATATTTCCAGACGATTCAAACTAGTGCACGGACTAAAAAGTATACTTCTTACTGAGTCTCTCTCGGATATGTTCACTCACTTCTGCTGCTCTGTTCAGCTTAGTGGCGTATGATGGATACTTCTGTTCAGCGTGCTCCCCATTCATCTGCTGGGCCTGGGGCAGTGAGAGCATATCACAGCGATCAGTGGGTGGAGACTGCATGGTGTCAGCACTCCCACCCTGCTCGTTGTCCTTCTTATTGAATGGTGTGTGATTGTGTTGTTTTGGAGATCAAACTCTTGAGAGTTACAGGAGTTGTTCTCATGGCAACTATGTAACACAAGGAGTAGCTGCTGGCTCAGTATGGAGCAGGGCAGGACTAAATGAATGACCCATAATATTGATCTTCCCGAGGAGGTGGTTTTCCATATTGCGAGGGCAAATTTTGAATTTCTTGTTAAACAAGCTGCTGAATCTGCTTTAAAGGAGCCGTTAGCTAAAAGGCACAGGGATTATTTGGAAAGGGGGATGGAGGTGCAAGAGGAAAGTTTGTACAAGGGACACAGAAATGTTGGGACATATTAGAGTTATCATGGCGTTTGAGCAATCCACTCACGAGGACTAATTTTACTCCCAGTATACAATGGTACCTGCAGACAACCTTCCTTTACATGATGTGATAAAGGGAATAATGGCCAAAGAACTGAAGGACATTGATAGATCATCCATTCCTCGCTTCCTCAATAAGAGATATTTAATTGATAAATTCCCACAAGCAGCTTCCTCAAATACAAATGATAAATACTTTTTTATCTTCACTAGCACCTATCACTAATCTTGCTTCTGAAGATCCTTTTCTTCCAGATGTGGCAAAAAGGAAAACAGAAGGGTCTCTGAAAAAAGTTTATGCAGCATCTATTTTTTCTATAAGGGAAAATATGTATGCTGCATATGCCTCACAGGTTCTGTTTAAATACTTCCAGTCCTTCTATGACTGTCTTAATGAGGGCACAGATCATCTTCTGATATTTGCCAATATAGAGATTCTGGCTCAATTTTCATTGGCTGTTGCATCTGATTCTGTATTTTCCACTTTCTTCGTCAACTGTAGCAGCAATTTAATGATGATGTTTACTATGGATAAAGCCCTGAACATTAGATAAGGGCCAAAGAACACTGGTCCAGTGCCTTCCATGGGTACTACGTTATTCGGAGAGGAACTGAACGAGATGATCCAGAATTCAGTGGAAGAGAAAAAGATTCTGAGGCCATTCAAACTTTTCACTGGAAAGAAGTAATTCTTGCAAAATAGAATTCTACAGAATCAGAGGGAAAATAAACATACCTTTTGTGGCCGGGTCAGTGGCCTAGAGGCTGCATTTGGTGGAAAATCCGGCTTCAGTCCTCATAGTCACAAGCACAGAAAATGTGACTATAAAACAGTAGGTCATTGCACAACAATGGGGTAACCCAGTAGACCATAAGACCTGGGTACAGAGCGGTTCAGAAAGGATTTGGTCCTAATGGATAATCTCTAGATATGGCAATTAAATTAGCCTATCCTCACTCTTCACCAGTAGTCATAAAACCCCAATTCAAAGGAGAGTGGAAATTACCATTCATGAGTCAAAGGAAGAATGTAACACCATTACAACACACAAATTCAAAAATAATTTGAAATTAATTCAAAATTGTAGTGAAGTTATATACATATATACAAATTATCATATAGTGGTTGCTCCATTGTGTAGAATATAAATTCTTGAAGAAAAGTGATAATGTGTAAGTGAAAAAGAAGTCAAAAGGAAAACAACATAAGTTAGGCAAATTTAAACAACAGTGTATGTAGCACCTTCTACTGTGACACCTTTACTTTTTCAATCAATCAAACTCCATCTATATAACACAGGTACAGTGTTCGAGTCAATACTGTACTTCAGTGGATAATTTAGTCAATCCAGGCTTATAAGAGTTGTCGATGTTTCGACCCAAGAAAGCAGAAGGCCAATTATAACCTTGTTAGTGGGTCTTCATCAGGACAGTTGGGAACAAACTAAGAGGAGAGACGAAAGTTCCAGTGATACTCTGTTACCCAAAGAGCCTCTTGCTCGATTGAATTGGATGGCTTGTTGTTGATTAATTAATGAAAAACTCAGGAGTATATCCCCCGTGACAGGCGCAAACAACTATTGAACCTTTTATAGGCTGACTCTATTGGCTTGAGGAGTATATTAATTCCTGTACAGATGAAGAGCTGGTGAGCCTTCGTTTTTTGTAACACTGATTACTAGCCAAGAGTCTATTTTCAAGTTACAAACACCTTCAATTTCCTTTTGACTAGTGTTCTCTCTTTTTAGGTTCCTCCGAACTGTACTGATGAAGACCCGCTAACAAGGTTATAACTGGCCTTCTACTTTCTTGGGTCAAAACATTGATAACTCTTATAAGCCTGGATTGACTAAATTATCTACTGAAGGAAAGTATTGACTGAAACACTGTACCTGTATATTATGGACGGAATTTGATTGGATCAAAGAGTAAAGGTGTCAGACAGGCCAAGGTGCTACATAAATTGTTGTGTCAATTTGCCTGACTTATGTTGTCTTCCTTTTAACTTCTTTTTCACCTATGCAAGATCACTTTTTTCAAGCACTTACATTCTGCACAATGGAGCAACCGCTATATGCCAATGTCTATATATGTATATAACTTCAATGCAATTTTGAATTAATTTCAATGAATTTTTGTTTTTGTGTGTTGTAATGGTGTTACACTCTACCCTTGACTCGTGAATGATAATTTCCCCTGTACTTTGGATTGGGATTTTATCATTATGACTACTGGTGTAGAGTGAGGATAGGCTAATTCAATACTGTATCTAGAAGTGGGATTCAGTCAGAAGCTGGACATGGCACCTTTGTGGTAGTGTCAAAGTGTTTATTTCATTTTGTCGGCTGTCTGCAGGGTTATGTCCAGGAGAACCAATGACGCGGCACTGCTTATTGAAGTTTGTGACTCCATTTCGAAATGGGTGCTGTCAGTGGCTCTAGGTGTTGGAGACCGCCGTTCAGCCCACCAGGATGTAGCTTATAGAGAGTGCCTAGGAGTGGTCCTCCTTCGTCTGTGCTGGAGTGGGGGCTCCGCTGATCCGTGCAGTTATGTGATCCCAGTTCAGATGTCTACCTCTTCTCCCAGGTCTGTCCACTCTGGGCCTCTTTGATGGCAAAGGCGGGTATCCTGCATCTTACCAGCGCTGCTCCACCCAGTTCCAGGCATCTGTGGATTTGGTGAAAAAATAGGCTAATTTGCCAGAGCTTCCTCTTCACTCCGGGGAAAGAGGCTGTACGAATCTGCTCGCCATGGTATAATCCGGGAAGAGTTATATTCCTGCATTGCCCCTGTAATTCATCACTCTAGCCACCACAGGCCTGAGTGTGGGGCTCCCACTGGCAGGTTAGGGACTGGGACTCAATGGATGCTTTCGTCCTATAAGTATGGTAACAGTTTAGCAAGAGCCACTGTTTGCACCGTCCATGCCTCAAAGAACTGCACTGGATCCGACCCCTCTGCTCCTTCAGGGATGCCTACAATGAGGATATTGTTTCAGCTGGACCGCCATTTGGAATCTTCTGTTCTACTTTTTAAGTACCTGAACTTTACCAGTGAGCGATCGGACTTTGTTTTCTAGTTCCAATAGTCCGGGACAGAGATCTCTTATGGCACTCTCTGCGTTGTAAACGCAAGCAGTGAGTTTTCTCTGGTCTTCCCTTATCAATCCCACTTCAATAACTACTGCATCAACCCTGCTGCGTAGCTCCTGTCTAGTGTCCATGATTGCTTCCACTACCTTATCCAGGTTCCCCTCTGTGGGAATTGCGGGCAGTTCTGGTGGTCTTGTCTCTGTCAGGGTGGTCCGTGAGCTCCATGTTCTGGCGAACCATAGGTTGGGGCCCACGTCACCTCGTCTCCCCATGATTCGGTAGGGGCTGCCCACCCGGAGTCAGGAAGTAACCAATCGCACTCAGGCTAAAATACTTCATCTGGAGTAGATTGTCACAGCGGTTCTCGCGAGCCCCCCCAGACCTTGGCACTGCGAGGTGTCCAGATGACAGAGTGCCACATACAGTCTCAGTGGAGTCCCCATTGCCAGTGAGGAGACCAGCACAATCCTTATGCCCCTCACACACTCAAGGTCGGCTATTGCACCCCCCAAGAAGACGTTCTGTTCATTATTGTGAGCAGATGAGTGGCGTAGGCCACGCTGCTTAATGGTGTCTGACCAAGGCCATGTTGAAACCCACCCCGTCCCTCATGCCCAGCGGAATTGGGCGCAAAAGGGGCATGAGCATTCCAGTCTCCGTCGCAATTCAACTCCATGGCTGTGCAATGAATTGGTGGGACACTAGAGCAGTCCACTCATCCGAATGGATTTTCACTCAGAAAATTCCACTATTGGCTTCTCAGGGCCGTCAGTGAGGAAGCCCTCTCCTCAGTCAACAGATGATGCGCCTTTGCGGTCTGCTGTGGCAGACAAAAATCAATTAGTCAGGAGCATGCAGCTGGACCACAGCAACGTGCCCCTCCTGAATCTCAAGTTGGGCCCCTAGGTGTGGGACAGGTTCAACAGTGCACAATCCTTCCTATGTTGTGGGAGTCTAGCCGTGTATCAGGCTCAGTCCTGAGGGATACAGACCAACGATCACCCTCCGCACGTGTCACCAACTATAATGTCACTGCTCTAGGTGAATAGATGGGGAAATGGCCTTTTCAGATACACCGCCTTGGTTGTTGCTATCCCAGCATCTCCTCTCGTGCCCATCGACCACCTCCATGGACACAGAGGGCTCCCCACAGTTGTGTGCAGCACTCACCTCAATGCTGAGCACAATGCAGCATTCCTCCAAGTCATGGGGGGGGGGGCCTATCACCAGTGTCTACCAGTGACAAGGAGTCGCTCAGTGCAGCATAGAGGCTAATCACTGCGGCTCCCTGCGAAGTCTCCTTCCAGCACCTCTATGGCCTTGTGTACCTTCGATGTGGATTGCGGACCCCAGGATGAGTCCGTGCAGAGACTGGAACAGATTACCATGCTGCACAAGGTTGAGGATCGAGCTTGCTCACTAGGAGGGCCCCTGTTCCATCCCTCAGAGCCCCTCCTGACCTCTCCTCATCTCAACAGCGTCATCGCCTTGGCGGGCTGTCCCAACAGGCCCAGTTACTTCTCCGCAGCACCTGTGGGGGTAGCTGGCACTTTGTCTCCACTGTTTTACTGTTCTGCCAGCTCCAATCATCTTCGTGATAGGGCTCCATTCCAGATGCGGGGACAGTTACTTTTATCCCCAGGCCACCATCAACTACAGGTAGGTTTGGGCCGCAGTGTTTCATTGAGACATTAGATCAGGGCTCTGCCGCCCCAATTGTGAATCAGGAGGCGCCATTGCGACCCCATGCCCTGAACAACTTCGTTTCCAGACTGCAGCAGCATGGATCGCAGCGACTCTGGACGGATCTTGGGACTTTAGCCAAGCACAACTTATGTTCTTAATCGGGAAGACTGAATGTTATGTGAAGTTTTTGAAGTTTTTGAAAGATTTTGCAATTGTGACTGAACCTTGAACAAGGCTCCTTAATAAGATTCAAGTAAACAAGAAAATGTACTTGAAATTGTGAAAAGAAAGTTGACAAAAGCACCCATACTGAGTCCCTGGCCATATGGCAATGTTAACGGTGAGTGTAATTTAAAGGGCATTGCTGTCCTGAAGAAGGTCTGTGGAAGAGAACACAATTCCACTTGCCTTGAGGACATTGAGAACGTGTGTTCTTTGTAATCATAAAAGAAATGTTAGCATGAGTTTGACCATTCACAAATTTAAGTTATGTTTGTGGGGAACACTATTTTTGGTTCATATCAACCATAAGCATTTGTGCCATTTAGTGGCACCACTGTTAATTCAGCAAGACAGCAGCAAGTCTGAATAGGTTGCGCACAAACCTTATTGAATACCAATATGAAAAGGAGAATGTTCCTGACCCAGAGCACAAAGAGACACATTGTTTGTACAGGTTGTGCTTCCCAATAGAAGGCGGTAATGTTAGTTAAGAAGCTAAGGAGGAAGTCAAGTGTAATTTAGTTAGGTGGACAATGTAAAAAGGAGGTTGAGTGAAAAAAAAAACTATTCATAAAGATATAGAGTCGCAAAGCATTTTGGGCTGGGTGAAGAAAGGTAGGCCTAAGAAGGGAAGTTTAAATGTAAGTCTGCAGTCGCATAAGAAAGTGGAGTCAGAATTATCCATAGTTTACATTTAAGGGGAGAGTAATGTATTCTACAGTCAGAGGTTAACATCAGATTGCTAGACATCATTCACTAAGGTTCCCTTGGAATAATGACAACCAAACAAAAAATAAAGAGAAGATTATTGGTAGCCTGGCATCAAGAGGGGCATTGAGAGAAAAGTCAAGGTGAGTGTGATGTTTTAGCTTGGTGACAAAGGTTTAAAATGCGGCGTGCAACCAAAGTCAGATATGAGTTTTAAAGAGCTTGGGAGTGGCTTGGAATAGATTTCTTGGGTCCATTACATATAGTGAGGCGGTCAAAAGTATATGATTGTACTGATGGTGGTGCACCGGTCCAAGTGGTTGGAAGTGAAAGTTGTGAGACTACCAAACTCTGAAACTGTTACTGATCTTCTTTTGAATGTGTCTTTGCATAAAGGTTGTCCTAGTGAAATGATTTCTCAATATGAGTTTCTGTGCAGGTGAGAGGTTAAACACAAAAGAGTTAGCATTTATCACCCTTGTGAGAAAGAAATGGTGAATGGGCGTATGGAGGCAGCCATGGTGAAGGTGTACGGTCAATGCTGAGGTCACATCAGAATGAATCTCATAGTGTCACAGGTGGTACACCTTTTGGAGTGTTTTGAGGAAGAGTTTCTAAAGATATGCTTAGGTCTGCAGGTTATGCAAATTCAGTTGGAGGTTGGTGGTTGTTGAGTGTCATTAGGTAAAAATTGTATTTGGAAGTTCTGTTCTCATTTCCGTAGACAATGGAATCGTCATTATGGAATCCTGCCTGACTGATGACCAAAATTTGAGGATGTACCTCTTTAACCTGTTCAAATGCCACCTTGTCCATGGTAATAGAAACACTGGCTGCTGAATTGCCTTGTACTTGCAACCATGCCATCACCTCTGGTTCTTCATTGCCAATCAGATTCTTCACTTGATTCAGAATTTTCCTTTTTCTGTTCTCTGGGAGAGTTCACAAATTTAAATATGCCAAGCGTCTAATTCCTATGAAAATTTGATCCTGGGCTGGGTTAGGCGAGATTTGCCACCATTGACGAGAAATCTGTGATCTTGCAGAAGTCGCAGTGCTCTCTGTGTGTGAATCTATGCTGTCTGGACTGATGAAGCTAGAATGAGACAGTCGTCTAGATAGGGCTTGTGGTGATTCCCTGTTGATGTAGCTTGGCTATTGAAATGCTAACACTTTTGTAAAGACCAGAGACAAGGTATTCAGCCCGAAAGAGAAAACTTTGAATTGATAGTGGCATTGACCCATCAAAAATCTGAGAAATTTCTGGTGTTTGATGTGACCTGGAATGCAAAGATATGCATCCTCCAAATTGATTACCATCATGAAATCATTCTTTGTAACCATTTGAAGAACTCATTACATTTTGAGGATCCTGAAATGGATTATTTTGATCCAATGGTTTACACTCCACAAATCCATAACAGGTGTGTAGTCCCCAGAATCCTTCTGTACAAGAAACAAAGTAGAATACATTTTTTGTCTTCTTCCTCTTGATGTTACATGGATAATTGCTCTCTTTACAAAAAGAGCTTTAATTCCTGCATATATAAATTCTTTCTGTACAGGATCTGCAGGGATCTTTGTATTTACCACTCCTAGCTCTGGAGGAAAGACCATGAATTCTATCAAACAGCCTCGCCGTTTAGTTTCTAGGACCTGTAAACCCTGAATGCCCTGTTCCCAAATCGTGAGGAATTTTGACAAATGCCATCCTACTGTCTTTGGATTGTGTAGACAACAATTGTTAGGAATTTTTTTTTTTTACATCCACGAAGGTCTTAATTCCTCTTGAACCTTGTACGATTTCTTCGGTCCTTCTACATTGATATGACTTTGAGTCTCTCTAGCATGGGCATTTATAATCCGTATTCCATCCCCTGGATCTTCTAGAAGATGGGCCTTTATAAAGTAGCATGTGTTTACGATCTTTATGACATTTTGTGATGATCTCACCTAGTTTATTATCAAATAACTTCCAGCCTTCAAACGGAAGCTAAAGGAACGATGATTTTTCAGAAAAGTCCATCTTCCAAACCCTCATCCATAGATTACGACGTGCCATCACTGAAGCACCTGTGGTCAATGCCATAGCTCTAATCAATCAATCAAGGATTTATAAAGCACGGAAAACCACTAAGGCGTCCACTGTAGAGTCCTGTATTCGACCTCATGGTCACAGGTTCAAATCCCGGCAGGTCCACTCAGCCTTTTATCCTTCTGAGTTCGATAAAAGGATTATCACTGAGTTGGGTAACAATAAACGTCTCTTATTCATTGTTAAGATACCCTTGGGTGAACGTGCACTTTACAAATACGTATACTAGGGTCTCAAGGTGCTGGAGATGAGAACTATCTTTTTTTCTGTTTTTAAAACGAGGGTGAAAGCAAGAGAAGACACTCAAAAACAAGGAGAAAACAAGGAGAAAGCACTGAAAACTATGGGATAGCAAGGAGAAGACACTCAAGAAAACAAGGGAAAAAGCAAGGCAAAAGCCGTTAAAATGACACAAAAGCAAGGAGAAGGCACTCACAAAGAGGGGATAAAGCAAGGCGAAGACAGGCGCAAGAGCGATGAAGCAGCATGGGGAGAGCTGGGCCTGCTCAATGGGGTTGCGTTGCGGCCTCCATTAAGTAAGTCCTGCGTGAAGGGCTGGGTGCTGGGAGGTTGGAAAAGGCATCAGGCAGGAATAAATGAGGGAAAAAACAATGATAAACCAATGAAAATGAAGGAAAAGCAAGGAGAAGGCACTGACAAAACAGATCGGAAGCAAGGAAAAAGCAGTGAAAACGAGGGAAAAGCAGGGAGAATGTACTCAAAAACTAGGGAAAAAACGAGGGAAAACGCTTAGATAAAGCAATGAAAATGAGGGTAAAGCAAGGAGAAAGCACTCAAAAAACAGAGGAAAGGCACGGAGAAAGCAGTGAAAGCAAAAGTATGGAAATGGGGGGAAAACAAGGAGAAAGCAATAAAAATTAAGCGGAAGAAAGGCGATGGTACTAAAAAAACACGGAATAAAGGAAAAAGAAAAGATTGAAAACAAGGGATAAGGCACTCAAAAAAGTGGGGGAAAGTAAGGAGAAAGCAGTAAAAACAAGGGAAAAGCAAAGCACTCTAAAAGCGAGGAAAGAGCTTCTCCTTAGAAGACAAAAGCAAGAGCAAAGCAGCACTGGGAGAGCTGCGCCTGGGGCCTGCTCAATGGAGCTGTGCTGCGGCCTCCAATAAGTAGGGCCTGGGAGGATGGTTTGGTGCTGGGAGGCGGTGGACAGGAGGCAGTAGAAATCAATGATAACTAGGGAAAAGCAAAGAGAAGGCGCTCAAAATTGAGGGGAAAAGCAAGGAGAAAACAGTGAAAATGAGGGAAAAGCAAGAAGTCACTATAAAAGGGGGAAAAAGCAAGGCAAATCAGGGAAAAACAAGGAGAAGGCAATCAAAAAAACAGAGAAAAATGCAAGGAGAAAGCAGTGAAAATGAGGGAAAAGCAAAGAGATGTGTTGGACCTAACCTTTTTGCCTCCTGTATTTTTTATGACCTGTTGTTGGTGGTTTTATGACTCTTGGGACTTTATCACAGCAGATCAGTGCTAAAGTGCATGTGCTCTCTCTTGTAAACTTGGTAAGATTGGTCTACACCTGTTTGGCATATTTAATTTACCTGTGAGTCCCTTGTACAGTGATATCCCATATACCAAGGGCCTGTAAATTAAATTCTACTTGTGGGCTTGCAGCGCTGTGTGCACCATCCACCGCAGGAGCCTTTCATACCTGACTCAGGCCTCTGCCACTGCAGGGCCTGTGCACGCAGTTTACTGCGGCTGTGAAACGGCATATAAAGTGGTTGTCTCGTCTGCAACTTCCCTTTTCCTACATATCAGTCTCCCCTAAGGTAGGGCGTAGCTTGCCCTTTGGGGACTGGTGCAGTGTAGGTAAAAGGTTAGACATGTGCCTTAACTTTGTGGCATAAGATACACAAATGATGGACAGAATGCAGAACAAATCAAAACATTCACCCTCTGTCAAGATATTGTATTGGGGCTTCCCTGATATGTGCTTTAGTGGCAATTCCTGATCTGAAAGGGGTAACGTGACCATTTTTGTATGTTTGGGATAGTAGTGATAAATCCTGCTCATTGGTGAAAGCAGCTTTATTATTACTATTTTAGAAATTAAATGCCACTTTTAGAAGTGGGCATTTCTGTATGCTAAATGTCTTTGTGCCCTGCCTGCATGTGTATTGGCCGTCTGGTTCTGACTGACAGGGGAGAGTGGATGTCCATTCACTCCAGCCAGTCCCTGGGGGGTGAGGTGTCCTGCCCTGCCTTGGTGCTGCAGCGCTAGGCAAATAGACGACCTTGGCTGAATTTAGAGTAGCAGGAGGAGATTTCCCTTACACCTGAATAGGCCTGGTCTGCATTTGGAGTGGGGGGAGGAGTTGCACCTGTACCGGAATAGGGCTGTGCCTGCCTTCCACAAATGCTGACTCCACCCACCTGTGGTGTGTCTGGGCCCAAGGCTTTCACTGTGAATTGGGGGTGTTGTGCACTTGTAAATGTATCGTAAAGTGCCCCCAGAACAAAGACTGGCGCCAGGCTGCCACACTACGAGTAAGCAGTGAGGGATCCCGGCTTGGGAGGTCCTCAGTGTAGCCAGCAATGACCAGGTCACAGAGGGGCAGGCCGAAGATAGCAGAGCCAATGGAGACTTCGCTCCGTGTTCTACCGACTGCTTCCCATTTTTTAGACTGGAGCGGCTGCACCACATGGTTGTGGGCAGCAGCGGTTCAAGGAGCCAGGGCAGAAGGCCCTAATCCAACGGAGGCTTTTGCCTGCACAAGAGTGGAGAACCGACCCGATGGAGGAGGTCTCCTGAAGAGGAAACCTGTGCTGCAGCAGCTGAGCTGTCAGGTCAGTGGAGGGCAGAGACCGAGGTGAGCCAACTTGGGCCCACCGTTGGTCCCCACCATTATCTTACCACCCCAGATAGCACTGGTGTGTGGGACTCAAAAGTCCAAGGGAGGCAAGTGGCCGAGCTCCCCCGGTCCGGGCCAGCTTTCTCAGTCCCAAAGGGCCTTGTGAAAATGCATGTGGGTGCTTTTCTAGGACCACTAGCAGGATACCATTTGGGCAGGATTGGTGCCGTCGTAATCCATAGTAGAAGTGCAGGGGCGCTGCCTCCTATGTGGTTGGAGACAGTACTTTTACTCATCACCTGCTGCAGGTGGGCGCTAATGTTTTGGGTGATACCTGCTATTTGCCTCAGTTTTACACAACCTGCCCTGATGTTATGAATTATGTGCTTTCCCTCATCACTAGTATCTTGTGTTAATGGCCATACTAGGGGATGAGGTATTTCATGACGTATTGGTGTTTTCATAACGTGCACAACTTACAAATGTTCACTTGTTTGCACCCTACTGTGATATTATACTTAACGTTTCTATGACCTGTGCCACTCGTACCCATGGCTTGATTGCCCATGTGTTTATGACAGTGACCCGATAGGCCAAGTGATTTATGTAATCCCTGTGAAGTCATGACAGGTGCCTAGTGGCACAGTAATATATGTGATTGGGACCTAATGTGTTTTTAGGGATAATACAAAGGACATTTTTATATAACCTTGTGTGGAGTCTTTTTTGTGGTGTGCCTAGTGTGTCACTGTTGTGTGAGTGTGTGGCCCAAACACGTTACACACTGCCTCTGGGATAAGCCTGACTGCTCTACCAAGATGCCAAGGGGGTGAGCAGGGGTTATCTTTGGTGTCTAACTCCCTTGCCCTGACTAGAGTGGTGGGTTCTGCCTGGCTTGGGTGCATACCCTAGCCAACCAGAAACTCAATTTCTAACAAGAAGGCACTCAAAAAGTGGGGGGAAAGCAGGAAACAAGACAGGATCAAGAGCGATGCACCAGCGAGGGGACAGCTGGGCCTGGGGCCTGCTCTAATAATGTCTGAGGAAATATCCACTAGGTATTCACTTTGCTGCTCCATTATCAACAAAATGTCTACTCAATCCGACTCCTCTTGAATAGCTTCGATTAAAACTTGAAATATATGTATTAGAGACTGGGAAGTATATGCTGCATATAGTTGCTTTTAAGACCAACTTTTTGGCAGCAAATGACTTTTTCAAGGCACTATCCACCTTTCTGTTGACTGCCTCTGCTGGTGCACAATCATCCGGATTAATATCAGATCTGCCTATGAGTGGCACCAGAATAGAGTCCACTTTAATTGTAGAAGGCAAAGAATCCTCCGATTTCACCTGCGCATATGACTTCTGTTGAAAACATGGAACAGAAGATTGCTCAATATCCCTCCATTGACGAACAATCAAATCCAGATTTTACTGTAAAGAGGCAGGGCCAACGTAGAAGGTTCTGAGCACTGCGGAGAAATCCCCTCTTCTTCCACTGGAGCAGGATCCGACTTCAATGCCAAATCATCACTTATATGGCCTACCATTTGTATCAACTATTCCTTGGTAAATTATTTTCCTACTGTTGTGGTACTCTGACACTCCCCACAAGATCAGAGGTGGAGTCCACCTTTGTTTCAGAAGGTTTTAAACCCCTTAGATTTCTTTACGGCTCTAGTCATGGCCTCCTCTATCATGCCTTGGACCAGAGAAGCAATTCCCTAGTAAACAATTCTTGCCCCTAGAAACTTTAGGTCGCATCTTATTTGTGAGAGGTTTCTGCTCCACTACATCAGGTGAAGGAGACAAAGATTGAACATGTCTCTTCTGCTGCACTTTCCTGCCCATCATTAAACTCAGTGACTAAACACGCCCTGATTGAACTGTTGACAGTTTAAATACCCCAATCAGAGTTAAAATGACTCAAGAAGCTTTACATAGTGGGACTAAGATTGAAACGAGTCCTTACCTGTATATTCATTTTGCTAGGTTCACTGGAAGGCACTCCGCTGCCTCCCAAACACACCGCTTACCAATAGTCCTGAGAACTGGGAAGCAGATACGTAGTGCAAGGACAGGCCTCCAGACCCCAAATGGAAGCCTGCGAGTCGGCGTTCAGCTGCTAAACAATGCGCTTTACCTCATAAGCCACATGCACTGCAGAGCAGCTTATGAGGGCTCCCAAAGGATGACGAAGACAACAAAAACAGGATGTATGGAGGGTCTTAAATAAGGAAATTATTTGTTGGTGTGGGTCTAGGAAGCTCAAATACTCTCACATGGAATTAATCTGAGCAAGACGGCAGAGGAGGTAATAATTGCATCTGTTTACACAGCTGTATGTCTGTTTATTTTGTGTTTGCATTGTACTGTTTCGGTTTATTGAAATAAGAGCGAAGAGATACCCTGATTACATACCAGTAATCTTCATTACTCTTACTCGCCGTCGACTCAGTCCTTAACCATGAGGTTAGTTCACCAATCCCAGGACAGGAAACAAAACAGAAAATGCTACTAAGCCACACACCCCTGCTCTGAGAACTTCAAGTGCATAGCCCTTTCCCAGTACTCCCTGTAATACCAAGCCTCTGATCAAAAGGCCACTACCACAGGGAGGGTGGATGAGAATTAATGACTGGGTCAAGAACAAGTAGGACTGAGTGTAATGAAGATTATTGGTAAGTAATCAGGGTATTACCTCCATGTCCCTCTTCCTCAACCCAGTCCTTAACCATGAAATATGCCAAAACAGTGCCCATGCCTTTTGATAAATAACACCCAGGAGATCCAGAATTGATGCAAAACCAAGTGATTTATGTCAGGAATCAATCAATCAATCAATCTGTCTATCTGTGCTTATAAAATGCAACTTATCACCCGTTAGGGTATAGGTGCTTGGCTGAGGGTCTCAGCCGAAGAGCCAGGTCTTGGGACCTCATTGAAGTCTGCCAGTGAGAGTGATGTTCGAAGATGGAGGGGAAGGGAGTTTCAGGATTTAGCAGGAAGATGGGAGAAGATTTGTCATACGGTGCAGCAGCGGTGGATGCGCTGTGTCTGTACAAGGGCTAAGTGAGTGGAGCAGAGGTTTCTGGGTGGCTGGTGAAAGTTTAAGCAGTGGTTCATGTAAGCTGGTCCTTGTTTGTGGAGGGCTTTGTAGGCGTGGGTCAGAAGCTTGATTTGGCCTCTCTTCTGGATGGGGAGCTAGTGGAGGTCTCTCAATTGCTGGGAGATGTGGGTCCTTTTGCGCAAGTTGAGGATCAGTCTGGCTGCTGTGCTCTGGATTGTCCGGAGTTTTCTCATGAGTTTGCAGATGGTGCCTGTTTAGAGTGTGTTGCCATAGTCCAGATGGCTGGTGATAAGGGTCTGCGTCACTGTTTTTCTGATGCCAGGGGGTATCCATTTGAAAATTCAGCAGAGCAAGTGGAAGCAGGATGAGGAGATGGCTTTGACCTGTCGTCTCATGGAGAGATCACTGTCTAGGATGATACAGAGGTTGCGGGCATGATCGGAGTGGGTGCGGGTCTGAGTTCCGATAGCCACCAGGAGTCATTCCAGAGAGAGGTGTGGCTGTCGAAGATCAATACTTCAGCTTTGTCCATGTTGAGTTGCAGGCAGTTGTCTTTCATCCAGGCCGATACTTTCATCCAGGCCGATACTTTCTTCATGCAGTTGTGTAAGTTGTTTTTTGTCGTAGTGGAGTACGCTGAGAGAGGACGAGCTGGGTGTCGTCAGCGTAGAAGATGATGTTGATGTTGTGGGCTCAGATGATGTGCGTTAGCGGCATCATGTAAATGTTGAAGAGGGTGGGACTGATGGACGTGCCTTGTGGGACACCACAGATGGAGTGTTTTGGCTGTGAGGTGAAGGAAGGGAGATAGATCGTATGTGTGCACCCCAAGAGGAAGGATGCCATCCATCTAAGAGCATCATCTTTGATTTCGCTCTGGTGCAGTCAGTTGAGGAGTGGTTGATGGAAGACGGTGTTGAAGGCAGGAAAGAGGTTGTGAATAATCAGGGTAGCTTATTCCCTTCTTCCAAGTATGGTGCGAATGTTGTCTGTTGTGGCAACCAGAGCAATGGTGGTGCTGTGGTTGGCTCTGAATTCTGACTGGGATGGGTCTGGAAGGTTGTTTCTCTCTAGGTGTTCGTGAGTTGGAGGTTGATAGACTTCTCCAGGGCATTGGCGGTAAATGGTAGAAGCGAGATGGGGCAATAGTTCTGGAGGTCGTTGGGTGTGCAGAGGGTTTGTTGAGGAGGGGTTAGACCTCTGAATGATTTCAGGTGTCGGGGAAGGTGGTTGTGGTGATGGATGTGTGGAGGATGGTGGTGAGCTTGTGGCTGATCTCATCACTTCAGAGGTTGAAGAGTCTATAGCAGCATGGGTCGGTGGGTGCTGCTGAGTGGATGGAGTTCAGTAGGGCCTTGGTGTTCTCTGTGCTGAGTTGTTCCCATGTGGTGAGCGGGTGGTCGGCGGCTGTCTTTGGAGCAGTGGGGATGCAGAGGAGGTCAGTGGTGACGGGATCAAAGATTCTTAATTTGTTTGCTATCTTGTTGAGAATCCCCTGAATAATAACAATCAATAAATATAACTAAACCATCAAGTTGACACTGATTGCAAAACACCAGAGCCGAAATTCTGGCATGCATGCAAAAGCTCATGCAACCTGTAATGCTTCACAAAAAAGAGCTCCGAAGTCCAAGTTCCAGCCCTACAAATCGCACCCAGAGGGATACCTTGAAGTTCAGCCCAAAGAGCAGCTTCACTTCTGTGGAATTACTGAGGGAGGACTATGCTCTTGTAGTTCCCAGTGGAGGGAGTTGTGGCTTAGTAGCATTTCCTGTTTTGTTTCCTGTATTGCGATTGGGTAACTAACCTCATGGTTTACAACTGGGTGGACATAGAGGCATGTCGAGGTGATCCCCCCAGCCCCACTTGGAACCCAATTACAATTGACCATAAAATGTTGACCCCTATGTAAATGTTTATGCAGGGTCCATAATCAAGTGCTGTGCAGGAGTCACCACGCCCCCTTCAATTTTTCCTAGATTAATTTCTGCATGTTAAACCTACCAAAATGTTTGGGTCAAGCAATACCCAGTAAACAACGGGGCATTTACAATTCAGTGCAGAATTTGCCAGCTAAGCCTGCAACTCCCCATTTTCCTGAGGAAAACTTGATTTCAAAGGTATTTACCATTCCCAAACATCTGTGACCCTAAGTACCCAGTGGAGGTCAATAGTTTAGCATATGAGCAGGGGATCCAAGAAACTTTGGACAAAGTGATTCCCCTCACCATTCTAAAACCTGGTCGGAGACCCTCTGCACCCTGGTTTGATGAAACTATAAAAATGCTTAAAGTAGAGTGGAAGAAAATGGAGAGAAAATAGCAGAGTGGTTATGCTGAAGCATATAAAAATGCCTTGAGACCTCGTTAGGGGAATATAAAAGAGAGGTCTGTAAAGGTAAGGCTAAATATTATGTTATCATGATTCTTGCATCTACAAACGACGCAAGAAAGGTTTTTGATATCCTTCAGGAACTTTCAAATCAGCAAGATATTGGACGATATGGGTGCCCCGGTGCAGGGAACACCTTTTAATCTGAATTTATCTGTGAACTCGGAAGATGTAGCCAGAGTGTGCAACATCCATACCAGGACTGAACTATCAGTGACAGGTCCCATCAAGACCCAAAATGGCAGAGATCCTCTGGAGAGTCAGGACAGAACATTGGACTCTTTCGAACCCATCTCAGAGGAATGCTTTCAAATAATTGTCAGTTCTACTATATGAGGATCGTCGCTTAATCCCATTCTCCTCAGGGAATGGAAAGAGCTAGGAGAGGAACTTACCCTCCCCACGTTTCATTTATGGAATCAATCCTTGGAATTGGACACCATGCCATATATGTGGAAGGAGGAGATAGTCACCCCCCTCTTGAAGAAATCATCAGCTGACCCTCTAGTTTTGAGCAATTTACAGGCCTATCTCACACATTCCATTTCCTGTTAAAATACTAGAGAGTTGTGTAAGCAAGAGGTTATCAGAGTATCTGGAATCTCATTCTCTCCTTGAGGACAAACAATGTGGTTTCTGACCTGGACATAGCACTGAATCGGCCTTACTTGTTGTCATGGACGAGTTACTGATGAGGGTGGACAGTGGACAGTCACCAGGCTGCCTTTGACATAGTCAACCACAGGATGCTCCTGACTAGACTAGCCTCAAGTTGAGTAGGGGGTACAACACTGAATTGGATGGAATCTTACCTGTCCAATCAGTGTCAGGCTGTGGCCCTGCCCTCATATCGATCCGAATTTAAAAGCCTGCAACTGGGAGTCCTGCAGGGCTCTGCACTTATCTCCGTCCTGTTCAACATCTATACGAGACCACTGACTACCCTTATAAAGGAACATGATATCAGTCTGGTCAGTAATGAGGATGACACCCAACTGATTCTATCCTGACTAATAACCAGGAGAAGGAAGTGGTGGCTTTTCAGAATGGCATGTCAGACATTGTTAAATGGACGAATGTGAATTATTTAAAACTAAATGGGGACACAACTGAATCTCTATGCTTCTTGGCAAGCAGAATCCACATGACATGTCCCCATAGCTTTTGGCCCCTCTCATAATGAGACGACCTGCAGCCTTCGGCTCCTGAGGCAACCTTGGTGTTGTGTTGATGACAGGCTATCACTGGAGAGCCACACCACAAAAGTAGCATGCGCTTGATTTGCTCTTCATCGCAGTCTAAGGAAGGTATGTATGTATGTATGTGTCTTGTAAAGCGCACTGCTGCCCTGAGGCGTCGTGGCGCTGTAGACCGCTGGGGAACCCGTCCTGGCTATCCCTGTGAGATGGTCCCTCCAGGGTATCTCCAAGGTGAAACCAGGCATCCCCGGCGAATGTGGGGGGCCGTTGTGGAGATGAGGCAAGCTAACGCCCAGAGTTGCCGAGTGTGATCCCTGGTTAGAGTAGGCACCGAAGCGAGAATTATCGAGTCCGCTGGCCCTGGTCCACGACCCTGCCGCGTCGGGAATTGAACCCTGGTCCCGGGCCGTCCTCTGCTTCCGGGTCTGCTGCCTCTAACCAGTGAGCCACACTACTCCACTACCACTGCTGTCCACACAAGCCAAATCTCTTGTAGCGTGTAGTGTTATACTCAGTAGACTTGACTACTACAATGCCTTGCTACTTGGAGACACTGAATATCTACTTAAGAGACTCCATTGAGTGGAAGTGGCAGAAGCAACAAGCATTTGCAATGCAATAGGTCTCGCATTTTGAGAGTTAGAAATGACAATGTCTTTTACCCATGTGTTTTGGTTTTGGAGTGAATGTATGTGGTGTGGTGGGGAATTATGTGGGTTGGATTGGGATTGTTAAGTGTGGAATCGTGTGGTGTGTAGTGGAATTATGTGGTATGGAGAATAGATGGGGGAAGCTGCACAGGATAGAAAGGAAGATAGAGAAGGATAGTAGGTTGTGCACAAAGTGTTGAATGAAGTCCATACATAGAAGCAGAAAGAGTGTATAAGAAAGAGAAAGAAGGGGAGAGCAGGCCACAGATGCATAAACAGGGAGTGCCTGTGTATGCAGGAGACACCCATAGAAGAGGAGGAGAGCATGGCCCTGATGGGCAGAAGCCTTGAAAAGGCATGTGAAAGAAACTGTGCTCAAAGACCTGAAGTGAGCCACATGAAAGAGGCAAGAAGAATGTGTGAGAGAGAGGGGTGAGAGAGTACGAGAGGGACGAGTGGGAGGGGCCCCTCACAGGTGGACCACTGCACAGCACGAGGAGGTAAAGGAAAGTAGCATGTGTGAGCTGGCAGTATTAAGAGAGGAGACGGGGAGTGTGAGGCAGGAATGAGAGGGGGCAGTGGGATTGTAGGTTGACAGGTGGCAGTGCAGTGTTAGGGAGAGATGAGAGGAGCAGTGGGCGTCTGGGGGAGAGGTGATAGTGCTGGTGGAAGTGTGAGGGAGAGATGGGTTGGATTGGAATTTTTGTTGTGGAGGAGACCACGCTGAAAGATAAAACACTCAATGTAACCGGATCGAGGCAGCAGGCTGCTGAAACTGGGGGGTAAAAAGTAAAAAGGTCTGTGCATAAAGTTTAAAACTGAAAAGCTGTTTGAGGAAAAGGAAAATTAGTAGGCCACCAGTGCTTAACCACCCCCAATCTGTGCTTAAAAGTACATCAAATGCTGGCAGAGCAGACTACCCCAAAAAACTTGATGTAACCAAATTGAGGCAGGCTGCTTTAAAAAAACTAACAAGATAAAAAGAGCTATGGGAAACAAACACGTGCTTTTCACGCCAGCTATATGGCTTAGGTAGGGTGACCAGGTGTACCGGATTTGCCCGGGTGGTCCCGGTTTTTCAACAATTGTTCTGGCAGATTTCGGTATAAGTGGCTCATGTCCTGTTTTTTTTGAGAGGGTAAACTGAAAACAGTGAGAGACACTTTTTTAGGTGTTCCAAAACAGGGCTAGTAAGCAGCTGTTAGGAGTAAACAAATTAATTAACAGGTATGATGCTGGTTTAAAAAATGACATTTTATTTATTTTCTTAGTGCCTCTTCTGTGTTTCTATAGGGATGAGGACTGTCATTCTTTGCCACTTTATTGATGGAAATGTGTAGCCCTTCCTCAATTTCTGCGAAATGTCCCGGTTTTTGGGTCACACAAACTGGTCACCCTACGCTTAGGTTACCGAACTGCTGACCTTGTTCCTGGGGAACCGATTCGAGTCTCGTGGTCGGCTCTACTAAAAACAAGCCACATAACAAAGCAATTGAAATAAACAACGGCAATTTGAAACCAAAGGGTAACTGAAACAAATGGTGCCGGAGCAATTCAAACAAAATAAGCCTGCCACTAAGTAAACAGAACACAGAAGGGGGAAGTGCACCAACAGTCAAAGCAAAAAGTCAACCAAAACAAGTGGCAGCCACCGTTGCTGCAGCTGGCATCCTGTGAGTGCTGTGCACATTAATTAAATAAATACTTCTCCCAACAGCTAATGAAAGCTACTGAGTAGGGACACTTGTAAGAGGGTCTGTCCATATGGGACATAAAAACAGGAGACAGGGAGGTACTAAAGAGGGCCATAATTTACAATGGACAGGAAGAGAAGCCAATCGTAAAGATGGTCGGACCGTGGGTGGAGCTTAATGTCCATATACTCAATACAGCATGTCTCAAAGAGACAACGCAAGCGCTGCCTAGGCGAGACCTAAAAATGGCACTGAACTAATCTTGCAGATCCTCTGCATCCAGTGCTTGCAAGGAGTTGGATTGGCTTCCTCTGAAGCAGAGGTTTATCTTTAAAGCCATGTACATTGTGTTTAGGGCACTACAAGGAAAAGGCCCCGTGCCTCCACAATGCAGACTGAAAACGTATACTCCTAGAAGGTATCTTCATTCCACCTTGGCAAACTTAGTTTGCATAAACACTTTCTGAAAGTCAAGACAATGAAGTTGGGCTTTTATAGTCAAAGCAGCTCAGCTGTGGAGTGATCTACCCCCAGCTTAGGTTCTCAACAGAATTGTTACAATTTAGGGATGTCGGAAGAACTGGCTATTTCCTAAGTTGGTCCACTATGTGCGCCTGTGCAGTGTGCAGACAGTAGAGTGCCTATAAGTAAGCTTAGCACTAGGATACCTGTTTGGTGACAGTTGTGCTAATAAATAATTAAGACCATACCAGCCCACTTGTAATCAGGACTTACGTAAAATTGTGTGTTTAGGAGCAAACAGTGGTATGTCCCTGTGCTAGGGTGACAAGGCGTCCCAGATTTGCATGGACGGCCCAGGTTTTCACCAGCTGTCCCGACAGATTTCAGGAAATTTAGCTCATGTCCCGGTTTTTAGAGAGGGTTCACTGAAAATGGCAGGAGGTTCTTTTTTATGTTTTATAGAGCAGGGATAGTTAGCCTCTGTTTCAATAAAGCAATTTATTTAACAGGCAAGCTACATCGTTCCAACCTTGCATTTTATTTATGCTCTTACTACCTGCTCTGTAATTCTCTGCTGAGGAGCACTGTCAGTCTTTGCGCTCACTTGAAGTAAAATTGTAGTCCTTCTATTTTTTTGAAATGTCACGGTTTTTGGCTTTAAAATTCTGGTCATCCTACCCGCTGCAGCTTACTCTCCAGTGAGTAACATGCAAGGATAATGCTTCCTGCATACTGGGATTGCATGTAGCACATGCCTAGCTATGGTGACCAACTGGCATGGGTGCAAATTCAGGACAGGAGGTCAAAATTCAGGACAAAACTTCGGGACAAAAGGTACGTTTTACAGACACATCAGAGGTCACGCAATAGAATGTAATTAAGCCCATCCATATCCAAACATATTCAACCATTTGCAAACCTATTCATCATGTATCTTTCCATTCATCATTTCACTCATCTATCCCTCCATCCCCCCTTTCACCCTATCCATCAGTACACTCATCTATGCACTCTTCCACCCATCCATCCATTCACTCATCCATCCAGCCTTTTAGCATTTCACCCATCCAGCTTTCCTTTCACTTACTCGTCCATCCATCCAGTCACTCATCCTTCCACCCATTCACCCTTTCAGTCATCCATCCATCCTCCCTTTCTCTCTACATCAACCCTTTCATTTAGCCATCCTTCCTTCCACCCATCCATCTACTCATGAATCCATCCATTGACCCTATCACTCATCCATCCACCCTTTCACTCCTTCACTCATCTATCCATCCTTTTGTCCATCTACCATCCCTTTCACTCACTAATCTGTCCTTACATCCACCCTTTCACTCACCCTTCCATCCATTCACCCTTTCACTTATCAATTTATCAATCCGTCCATCCTTTCACTCATCCATCCACCCATTTACCCATCCATCTATCTTTTTACCTTTTCTCTCATCCATCCTTCCAATCACTCATCCATCCATCCTCTCATTATCCATCAATTACCCCTTTCATTTATCCATTCACCCTTTCACTAATCTATCCAGCCATCCACCCGTCCCTTCATTTACTCCCTCAACCAGGTTTTCATATTAATTATGAGCTGAACCTTTGTCTGCAGAGTTGCAGACAAAAGAGGCCCATCAAGAATTTCACCCTTGCTGTAGGTTCTAAAGCAAGGGGTGGGGTGGGGGTAGGGTTCACTATGCCCTTGCACATAGGCAATCTGAGTCATGAGTCATGCATGATGCACAGTGCCAGGCCATGAGGTGACTGTTACACGATGTTGTTTCCAGGGCTTTAAGTGGAATGAAAAAACTGGGAAGTCTCTCCAAAGGGGGTGTTCGATGTAATTAAGGGCGTGGCTGAAAACAACTAAGCTAAAAATCTATGCTTAGTATAGTGTACCGCCTGACTGGTACTTTTACCTCTTCTGTTATTGTATCCAGATGTGTAACACAACAAGTAATGTTACACCTACAACAAGCCAGAACTATTGGCGTTGTCAATGGTTGTTAGTTGCATAAAATAAAAAATCAGCAATCATAGCTTCCTTGAAAATAATATTGAAAATGCATCAGTTCAAAAATGGCGAGACTGTGAAAGAACTCTAGCCCCTTCTTTTTAACTTCTTTCACCAGCTTCTTTTCTTGAACTGGATTCTCATGTAGCAGCATTGGTGTTTTTGCACATTTCTTCTGTCTGACAGAAAGCCCTGCCCTAAGGGAGGCTGGGGGAGGCCCACCACATGCTATCGCAGCCCAGACTGGCCCGTTGTCATACTGTACGTGGCAATCAGCCAGCATACCGAATGACAATGGGCGGGGTGGGGCTGCTCTTGTGCTGGCACGATGAGTGCAAGGCTTCCCATCAGGGAACAGAGCTGTTCCCTGCGAGATGCCTCTCGCAGGGAACAGCTCTGTTCCCTGCAAGGCCCAAAATTATGGACAAAGGGCTGCGAGATGCCTCTCGCAGGGAACAGCGCTGTTCCCTGCAATGCCCAAAATTATGGACAAAGGGCGTCCGTAAAAAGGACCCTCACGGACAACAGACGTGAGCTTCAAATTACGGACGGTCCGTGAAATTTACGGACGGTTGGTCACCCTATGCCTATTCCTGACTCTGAGCGTTTACATTCTCCTAAGGATGACCCCCATGGTACCTCAACTGCAGAGACTACAATCTGAGACTTCCAGCAAAATGAGGGTTGATTTACAAAAACAGTCAGGATATGTGGCTCAGTCCCTTACTGTCCCTTAACTTTGCTCTGGAAATTTAAAAGAACTAAAGTGCCAAATTAATTCAAGGTCGTTTTCGGTCACGGTTGAAGAAGATGGAGGAGAGAGGCGAAGATGGACGAGCAGGAGATATAATTGAAAGAAAGGCTACAATGACAAGGATATGAAGGAACTGGATGTGTGAAAGAGGATGGAGAGTAGTAACGGGATGATGGGGGAAGAGAATGGTATGGAATAGGGAAATGACTCTGAGAATATGTTTACAGAAACCTAAGTGGCCAAGAGAGGAAAGAATGAGTGAGGCACGACTGGGAAGACGCTAGTCAGAATAATTTTACAGAAACAAAGGTTGGAAGCCAAAAGAGAGGGAGATGCAGCAAGATTGAAAGAGAAAGTTAGAAAGAAGGAAACGACATGGAGAAAACAGGAGTAACTCTACACTTAACAATAGAGAGTAAAAGAGATAGGGAATTAGTCAGCGAGGAGACAAGGAGAAAGAGGTAGAGAAAATAGAAAAATAACTCTCTGCGGAGTTGGTTGCGTGGGGCACAGTATCACTTTGCTTCGCATTGGGTCATGCTTAATTAGATCATATGACCTGGTTCTAACCAATTAATTTGTGAACATGACTCCTCATTCACAGACTCTCCCTGTCCTCATGGTATTGGGCTCTTCCAATCGACACTGATGAAACTGTACTGTGTCAGGTGAGAGCAAGCCGTGTATTCCTGTTTCTCGCTGTGCATGCTAGTCGTTGTAGTGCAGGAGTTAGAACAGGAAAATCAGCCTGGAATCTAAAGCGCGAATTGAATTGCTCACACCCTACATGGATTGCCAGTCACGCTCAGTAGTAGAAATATCACGGTGGGCTGGAAAGGTGTGTGGGGGCGCTGCCGCGTCATATCTCTGATAGCTCAGGTGGTCGTCTCGAAAAAATCAATCAATCAATCAGTGACACTTATAGAGCGCGCTACATACCCGTAGGGTCTCAAGGCGCTGGGGAGGGGTGGTGCCGCTACTGCTCGAACAGCCAGGTCTTCAGCTTCTTCCTGAAGGAGAGGTGGTCTTGGGTCAGGCGCAGGTCGGACGGGAGGGAGTTCCAGGTCTTGGCGGCCAGGTAGGAGAAGGATCTTCCTCCTGTAGTCGCTCTTCGGATGCGGGGGACAGCGGCGAGGGCGTGGTTAGCTGATCGGAGGTGGCGTTTGGGAGCGTAGAAGTTGACTAAATCCCGTTTAGTCCAGTATTGTAATGTCAGAGTGCTCTGCCTGTGACTTCACGTGCGAACACTTCACTCAGAGGCGCGTGCCCATAAATGCCCTTTAGAAACGTGTGCGTCACCGCCGCAGGCCGCTCTTGCAAGCACCCACCAGGGGCGTCGCTTTCATTCATGCAGCAGGTGCAGTGACGCCGGGCCCGAGATGCCTGCAGGGCCCACTGAATGAACTCTGATCACTGATTGGCGTAATTTATAATTCAAACAGCAGCCACGGCGTCTGGGTGGAATTTACCAGGGCACGTGGCACACTGGTTACCCTAATGACTCCCTAGGTTGACTATGGTGTATGTTGTTTTGGGGGTGCACATGCAAAGGGTGCGTTCAGTCATCAGCCTGCCCTTCTCACCAGGCTCTACAGCGTGTCATTGAGCGTGACCTTATCCGTAATCCCTCGCACTGCTGAGACATAAAAATGCTAAGAAAAATGCTGCGGTTAGTAGTTTTTTCCCCCGCCCCCTTCCCTTTCCTCCCCCTTGTTCCATTCACTGCAAATTGCACTTTGGAAAAATCATAAAATGTTAATTTATTGAAGAAGACTTTAGAGAGAAAGGGTAATGAAACCAGCTGGGTAAATTATGATGCCGCTTCGGCACTGTCGCTGGCACGCAGGCCTTTACTTAAAGCAACTAATGTATCAGCAGATCTCGCCGTGGCGGCTCATACCTGCCGCCGCCCCTCCCCCTCTCAGCCATCCTTCCGCCGCCTTCCTTCCGCTCACCTACGTGTCGCGCCGACAGTCTGAGGAGAAACGGGGTCCGGGCGTAGTTTCAGTGCCGTCCTGCCGTGACCCACGCGCAACCTGGGCCGGGTCCAGTCCTCGCGATATTTACCTCAGGTGAGGTGATGCATAAGGAAAGGGGAGCTCGGGTTAGTTTGACATTACCTTTGATGGATGACTGTGTTTATATTGAACACGGACGCTAAGGGACGGTGGGTGACTGTGAACACGTGACTTGTCAGTTCTACCTCACGGTAGGTGGGGAGACAGTGGTTCCACGACTTGTTTCCAATTTAGTACCTTTCATATCGTTTGTAGGTGGTGGGTCGGTGAGCAGGGGCATCTTAAGGCATTTGGGGCCCCTGGAACGAACGTTTATTGGGGGCCCCTGTCAGGTGCGCAACACCCATTGGACTCACAGGGCTTCAGCCCCCCACCCCCCCCCCGTCGCGTGTGTCAGCCCGGGATGAGACACCTTCCCGGTCAAAAAAGCAGCCGCACCCGAGCATTTCACAGGTCTTTAAAAGACCATTTGCATGGTAATGAGGCCTTGCTGTTGTTTCACCCCTTCTAAGAGCCCCTGCAGCTCCACTATGCCTATTGCTTAAAGTTCAGCCCCTCCCGAAATTTTAGCTCAGCCCCCCCCCCCCCCGAAATTTGGCTCTAGTTGCGCCTCTGGCCCCTGTTAGGAGCAGCTTTGAAGTTATGATTCAATTTCATCTTTCCTGCCCTCTTTGGCCAGGTCACTGACAGTGCACAAGCACACTCATCCACATTCTAAATGTGTTTACATCTAATATTCGGAAATAGCGACTTGTGTTTTCAACATTGTAACACAGCAGCAGCTCAATAATATTACTGAAAATAACCTATGTGACCCCCTCACATTTCTCATATGTCAGGTCTTTGATCTGAATAAAACTTTTTTTTATGCATGTTGCATGATCCATAGACACACAATTTCTCTAGAAAATGCCTACAAAGACTCTCACAGATCACCCACATTAAAAATAAATTAAAGGAAAAACGGTATTTGAAACAACCTGTTTAAGAATTATTCATCAGGGCAAGACTATGCAGAACAAAGCTTAATCTATCAGGGCCTCCTCTGATTAGCCGAGGTCCTGGGCCAGAGCCCACTTTGCCCATGCCTTTAAGCATCTCTGTCAGGGAGATGTTCATGAATAATCTGTTACAGGTAAGAGCCTTCCAGGTAGTAGGTGTGGTGTTGGTGTGACAGTCATGAATATTCGGTCACATTCTAGAACGTCCTGGCAGTAGGTGTGGTGTCAGTGACATGGTCATAAGTACTCCCTAGTATGCCAGTGGGTGTGGTGTCAGTGAGATGGTCACTGGTAGCCTAGTATGCTAGAGTCTTTGTGAAAATCAGTAGGTGTGGTCTTAGTGTAGTCTATTGCATGCTAGAGCCTTACAGACGGTAGGCTTGGTGTCATTGGGATGGCCATGAATAGTCTGTTGCATTTATAAAGTCTTCCTGAAAGGAGACGTAGTGTCTTTCAGATGGTGGGGCAAACACAAGGAGATAATAGACGGAGGGCTGAAACTTTTCAGGCACTCACCCCCAGTCACAGATCTGGGTTGAATCCATCATCGTTCATTAGCTCACTTCGCCACCCAAGTTCAGACCCAGCCATATGCAAATCAGTCTTGACCCTGTTCCTCATGGAAACAGTCCAGCGCGAGCTGCCAAGCCAGGTTTTTTCTTGACCGGAAAAAAGCATCCTGGGACCAGTTTCGGGGCAACACCCCACATCAGCCAGGCTAGCTTGAATCAAGTGGCAAAGTGAGGCTTGAGATGGTCACTGTAAGCCTGTTGGGTACTTCAGCCTTCCTCACAGTAGGTGTGAGGCCATTAATACTCTGTTGTATGACGAGACTTCCTGACAATTAGTAGGTGTAGTTTCAGTGAGATTGTCTTGAATAGTCAGCTGTTTCATACTAGAGCCTTCCTGACCGTAGGTGAGATGTCAGTGATTTGCATCATGAGTAGTCGGTTGCACGCTCAAGTCTTCCTGATCTATTTTAATTCACTTTTCTCACCAATCTACACCAAATTTTTAGCCCACACACCCCCACTTCATCATACAGCTATTCTAAAAAGATCTCCAGCAAAGTGCCCCCTCATAGGTGCCCGTCGGCTCTGCAGTGCTGGCCGGACGATGAGCTAGCCTAATGATGAAGCATGACACTCATTTGGGGGTGTGAGGGCCCGTGCTTCTATTGGAGCATATTCCTTTCCTTGGAACAATCTGCCTTAGTCCTCACACTAGAAACTGCATACTTTATTTATAGTTTGTTAGTGAGATGGTCAAGGGTCTGTTAGATGTTAGACCCCTCCAGATGGACAGTAGATTTTGTGTTAGTGAGATGGCCTGTCATTTGATTTGGTGGGCAAGAGCCATCTGTTCCACTCTATGGCCTTCCTCACAGTAGGTGCAGTGCCTTTGAGATGAGCATTCACTTTTGGTTCTAATTTTGGATCTTCCTGACTATCAGCAGGTGGGCAGTATCAGGTGACTGATTGAAACCTAAGTTAATGACTCGACTGGTAGCTGGTTCCTTAACAAAATGTATTTAACCCTAACAAATAAGTGTGATTTTAAGACCACTTCTTCCATCGCCTTATCACACCCTCCTTCCCTTAGTGTATGCATGTCTCGAATGGTAGAGCCCCCACTCAGTGATCTTATAGTCTATTGCTGGGCCCCTGAATATGGTGTAAGTACTGAAGGCATCTACACCAGTGTCTGCCTAGTGTAATATTAAAAAGCTTGGGGACATTATAATCACTTATATTCTGCCTTAGAATACCATCAATACAGTCTATTGTGGTGTAAACAACTAGAAGGCCTAAGTTTACATTGTAGAATGCAGTTTGAGTATGATTGCACTCATATCTGCTTCCAATGCCACAAGGGCCACAATTGTTTAGGAGATTCATTTCACTGCTACACTTCTAAAACACTGATGATAACACTGTTGGTCTTGTAAATAGTGTATGGTATCCAGACCAGACCCCTTGACTTTGGTCCTATGCTAATTTCTTTGCTCACCATGTTGTACCTCCTTTTGCAGTATTTGCTTTATGACCTACTAGAATCTGTTTATGGGATTACAGGAAATATGTGCATGACAGGCACTATTTCCGGCGCTTTCTGAACCACCCCTCCCTTCTCTGTCCCTGTGTTGTGGCTCAAGTTTCTATGGGTCCTCCTGTGCTCAGAAATATAGCATTTAGTACCTTTATCTTGTGCTTACCACACCCCACAAAGTGGTGTAACAAAAGTTGAGGGCCCCCCCTGCAAGGTACATGGAGGGGCGCCCGTTCCGGATTTAATCTGGAGCCTTCAGGCCTGAGTATTGTGCTGAGGGGCCCCCTTCAGCCCATGAGCCACCCCGCAATGCAGGGGCTGCTGGGGCCTGTGTTACGCCTATGATGCACACAACTTGCTTACTGCAGATGTCGTGCAACTATTCTACTTTCTGGACCATTTACACAAAATGCTTTAGGCCTGCCAATTGCAGCACAGACTGCTTTCCCAGTGTAATGATAAGGCAAAGCTGTGTTTATTAATTTGTACCATTACATTCTTTTTGTAGAATTTTCGAAAGAAACACCATTTACATTTATTTAAAGGTGGGAGCATTACCAACTCTTTCTGAAATCATATTACACCCTTGGGCCAAGAACATTGTCCTATGGAACTTGTATACTTGTGTTCCGCAGGGCAGAAACCTTGGGTGGCTTGCCTCCTTCCCAATTGCGACTTAGCTAGAATTTGTTTTGTTTTGTTAGGGGGACTATCTGCGCCTCTCCCCTACCCTGGTACTCAGAAAAACAACCCAAGCATAATGAATCAGCAATGATTCATGGGCAGTGTTCTTGCTCTGTTACTTGGATTGTGAGTGCTAATGCATGTACTAGCCATGGTCGAGGAACAGATCCATAGTTACATCGTTGACCAAGAATGAACATGTAAATAACTAGTTCCCCTGCCTGGTGGGATTGCTCTTCGCTCATTGATAAAATAACCTTGGCTTATTTTACTGCAGAGTAGCTACTGTGCGCAGTCACAGACCCACCCCCAGCCCTACCTATTGCTGTTACTGCTGGTCTGTGAGGATATCAAGAGACATCTAGGAGCTACATTGTGTCTCAACTTTGAGATGTATTGGCCTCTTTAGGTTGCTTTAAGGCCTTTCTCCATAGTGCATTGAACCCTGTCCCCAAAACACCATGCCAAACATTGTTTTGACCACCATTGTTAGATCCTGAGGTATTGGGCTTTTAAGTTCAGCTAGTAGCTCTTACTGGTTCCACTCAACCTACCAGAGTCCCAGACCTCCACAGACCTAAAATATTTTGAATGTCTTTACCAATACAGACATACTAGCAAACAAGGATCCAGTATATTGGGTGTAGAAGGGAGGGAACCAGAAAATGCCAATAAGCTTGTTTATGCTACTTCCCCATTAAATCCTTCCAGCAGCTCCAAATATCTGTGAGCTGTGGGTGGCTCTGAAGGCAACGATGGATCCTCGAAAAGTTGGGCACCTTACTTGTCTTTCCCAGTGCTCGAGGAAGGAGTCTATGCCTCAGAGCATCACAGACCTAAGTAAACAAAGACTGCGACTGGTGTAAACTGGACACGCCTGCCTAGAGTAGCTTTTAATTGACTGAACCTAACACATACACAATAGTGAGGTTGAGTCCTAAGAACATTAAAGGCTCTATTACGAGTCTGTCGGTCCATGGACCGCCAGACTCCTGGGGGCATAGCGGCCTCCCGACCGCCCTATTACGATTAGGGTGGTCAGACCGTCTTTGTCCTGCCACAGCCGACAGGGAACCGCCGTTCCCTAGCACTGTAGCGGTGTTGCGGCAATCAGGAGGCATCAGTATTGCGACCCCCTAGTGTCTCTGGACCCTGGGGTCCATGCAGGGGGGCACAACATATGCGCCCCGTGTGCATGCACCCCAGTGCCTGCATGGCATGGACTTTGTTTTTGGCATTACTATTGCGGTGTCCATTTTTAGAGGCACTGCTGTGGGAACGCCCAAAAAATCAAGCCAGACATGAGGAAGCTCCTAATCTGGCACACGGCCCGACCACCAAACTCCTACTCAGGCCCTAGAAATCTATGAAGCATTACATTGAGTGCTATTGCGGTTTCATTGAAAAGCACAAAACACATTTGAGTTGTTACCTTCTCAACCAGAAGTGCAAGGCCCTTTGTGATCTGTATGAATTATTCTATTTTCCCCTGCAACTTTAAATGTGTAGCTTTTCAAAGAAATGCCAGTGGCCGGACGTTCATCATTATTTGTGTTATAATCTGTCTCAGAACAAACCCATAACTACTCTGCTAGATTAAGAAAAACACAAGCCTTAGGCGGTACTAAGACTAATATGTCTCAGTATATTCCACTTTTCTTGCATATCTTTTATTGCTTTCAGAAACAAAACATAGAGCACATGAACGTAAATCATCGCGCAAGAACCACACTCCACGCTGTTACTTGAAGCGTAAAAGGCCATTTTATTAGGACAAGGTTGCAATCATTTAGACTTTATTCGACAGTACATAACTGCAATAAATATACTTTCACCCATCCCATACCGACTCATTCTCCTTTCATCCATTCTCAAAACCATCTCACCTGTTAGACTCTTCCCCCATTAACTCGGTGACCTCCTTTCTCTCCCCATTCTCATCTTCACTTGCCATCCAAGCATCCTCAGTGTAATTTCCTTCATTGGTCATTGCTTCCCGCGCCCGCTATCAGTCACCTGTGTACTGTTCTCCCCCCCGAGGGGTGGATCCGCCCGTATGTGACTACCCACCCCTCCAAAGTACCGTGACGCCTCCACTCTGCAACCTGCCCTAAACTGGCACGCTCAGCCCAAATCTATCCCAACTCTTCGCTTACCGTCTGTAGGGTGGGTGGGCAGACAAACTTTTATTTCCCCCCGGTGGTGCTCAGGTGTCGGGAAGAGGCCGGATCCTCCTCTCCTGACACCTATATACCCTCCCAACTCCCGCCCCCCTCCTTCCTTCCTATGATCCCACTCCCACCTTGTCCTTCCGGTCGTTGCGCGAATACCCCGGGGGAAGACTGGTCTGCGACCTTCACTTCCCCTGGGGGCCGCATCGCGCAAGAACCACACTCCACGCTGTTACTTGAAGCGTAAAAGGCCATTTTATTAGGACAATGTTGCAATCATTTAGACTTTATTCGACAGTACATAACTGCAATAAATATACTTTCACCCATCCCATACCGACTCATTCTCCTTTCATCCATTCTCAAAACCATCTCACCTGTTAGACTCTTCCCCCATTCACTCGGTGACCTCATTCCTCTCCCCATTCTCACCTTCACTTGCCCTCCAAGCATCCTCTGTGTAATTACTTTCATTGGTCATTGCTTCCCGCGCCTGCTATCAGTCACCTGTGTACTGTTCTCCCGCCCCCCCCGAGGGGTGGATCCGCCCGTATGTGACTACCCACCCCTCCAAAGTACCGCCAACCAGGGAAACCCCCGAAGGGCGGTTCCCTGCCCCACCCCCAGTTCTAGTGCACCTTTCGCCTCCAACCAGTCTACCTTGCGGCACCCTGTGGATGACCCACCATCCCCTAAACCTGCGTCCCGTATAAAGTTCGCTATTGCCGGGACACCCCAGACTGCGAAAGGTGCACCTATTCTAAGTAGGACTACCTGTCCCTCCAGGTTGCGTGCACCCAACGCCTCCCCCACCCCTCAAGGCACCAGGTGGATGACCCTCCACCCTTGAAACCCGTGTCCGGTGTCAATAAGCAGCATTTACCGGACAAACCCCGTCCGTGACAAAAATGTACCATCGCAAACCACCACCTGTCACCCTTCCCTCCGTCTCCTTAACTGCGGACCGTCCCCCTTGTAATCCTGCTCCATCACCCTCAAACTCCCTTCTTGGCAAGGCCCCATCGGTGGATGACCATCCACCCGTACACCCAGTGTCCGTTGTAATCCAGTAACCTTCCAAGCCAATCCCCCATCCATGAAAAGCGTCCCAGCCCCAAACAAGACCACCTGTGTCTCTTCCAATAGTCCCGTTACCTGCGGGCCATTCCCCTGTCAGCATGTTCGACAGCCCTCAAAGTCCATCCTCTGCAAGGCCCCATCGGTGGACGACCATCCACCCATAAAGCCCGTGTCCCTTGCAAACAAGTTACATTTCCAGGGCAATCCCCATCCATGAAAAATGCTCCATCCCCAAACCTAAACCAAAACCGCCCCATGTCCCTTCAACAGTCCCCATTACCTGTGGGCTATTAGTTGTTAAGTATGCTCAACAGCCCCAAAAAAATTCCCTCCTCTGCAAGGCACCATCGGTGGATGACCATCCACCCTTACTCCAGTGTCCCATGTAAACAAGTAACATTTCCAGGACCATTCCCATCCATGAAAGTGCCCCATCCCCAACCAGGCCACCAGTTTCTCCTCGAACCGTCTTATTCACTGCAGACCATTTCCTTGTAAGCATGCTAGACGTCCCCAGAGACCATTCATTGCAAGGCACAGTGCTACCCCATAACCAACTTTCCCAAGTTCCTTGTCATTGAACCATATCCACTGCCATGCATCTGGGATTAAAACCAGACCTGCCACTTTCCTGAGTACCGTCTCTCCAACGCCTTTGCTTGTATTGGAGCAAGTTCCCATATCGTATGACCCAGTCACTCTCACTGGCCGCAAACGCTCACCCTGAGTCAATTCTACTGTTCCCCCTTCCATCATCAAACATCCCCATGATTGCGTTCCCTGCCTGATGACATCCGTACACCCGCTATGTCGCCTCCGTTGCTGCCCAACGTTCGGGAGAATGTCCGCCTGTCCAGGTGACCACACTGGATCCCAGGCCACTCTCACTACCTGCAGTAGAAAAAAAATGATTAGTCCCGTAAGGAGTAAGTCCCTTTCCCGTCCATCACCAGTCTCACCAAAACCCCGCCTAAGTCCCTTCTTTACCTATAACGGCACCACCCTACTATACTGCCAACCCCCCACTCTCCGACTTCCCCCCCACCCCCAAACAGCCCTCCTGATGTCACCTCTGTGCCAGCCCTCCGGCGTAAAAATCGCACCTCTCCTTAAAGGAGCCGCTCCCCGTCGGCCCAGCCCTCAAACGAAACTTAAATAGCCTGTAGCACCATTACACTACCGTACGCATTTGGCAACCCCAATTCCCCAGCCATAGGCCTCCTTTCTCTTGCCCCAATCACTAGTGCCTCATTCCCCCTCCTCGCTTTCCCCAGCTCCGTTGCCACCCGCTCCACTTCCCCCTCCCCACCTCTGTAGCCGACAACAACTCAAAACCTCCCAATTGCCCTTTCCCGGGCCACTACCCTCATTCTCAACTACACCTCAAGCTCCAGCGCTGCCCCATTTCGAAAAAACGTCGAGCCCCTGTTCCACCCAGACAAGCCAGGCACTAACCGCCCGTCACCACAGCCACTGCACCCGCGTCTGCTGCCCCCACCGGCACCATGTCATCGCGTCTCCTGCGTCCTGCACTACCATACTCCCAGATGCCCCTGAAGAAATCGCCCTATTATCAGTGGTGTTACGACACGACCACCGTGTGCTGGCTCCTTACTCCGGACACACAACACATCTTCCCCCCCCCCCTATAACTAAACTGCGTCCTGTAAGCCAGAATCCCTGCTTCCAAATTATTGCCTGCTACAACCCAGGTGACCATCTCATACCCAAACGCATCTTGCAGTGCCCGAAGGCCCCTAACCCTGTCTGGGTCCCCCAAGTAGTGGCCCAAGCCTTCTCCATCTCGTCAGCTCCCCCGTCCGGCGCACCCCCTCAGCCCCCTTTACTGCGATGCCTACCGAAAGGTGAATATCTTATCAAGCGGCCGACAAGCTACCTCTACCAGTCCCCACTCCCCAGGCAAGTCCCTGCCCGTAAAAACACCGCCCTCATCACGCCTCGCGACGCTCACGCTCCAGGTACTGAGGCTCCAGCCCCGCAGTTCTGCAAGACCTCCGCCCCCACCCAGTGTGCACATTCAGTCAGGCCATCCCGCTTCCTCTGCATATTTGCTCTGTCTAACAGCTGCCCTCGCACCCAGCAACATAGCCCCCCCACCCGGAGACCTACCCTTACTCCCAGTCCTCAAATGCTCCCTGTGCAGATGGACTTTTGCCCCCAGGTCTCCCATACAAAAAAGAGGGGGGGGGGGGCATCCTTGACGGTCAGCCACGACTCCCAGTGCTCCTGAGCCACTGAGTCCTCTTGTGAGTCAACTAGTGCCATGGACCCATGGCCTCCAACTAATCGAGAAGGACCTCCAGGCCCCTGCCTACCCCAAAGAGCTTCTCCCCCCTTCTACCTGTGCGGCTCAGCCCGTCCCAGGAATGACTCCGTCCCTCCCACATCGTTGTCCAACCGACACAGGAGCCCTCACCAGTCACCTCCGTCCCCTCGTGACCTGTCCGTTAGAAAAAATTCCCCCGAAAAAACCTGCACCCCCCCCCCTCCAGGTCCACCCCTCGTCTGATCACTTGCCCAGCCACGTAAGTGCAGAGAAAAAATTCTCCTGCCTGCCTTCCCAGCTGTGGGTAGCGGCTGAATATTGCGTTGAAGAAAAGACCACCCCCAGTTGCTACGGTCGGGCTTACCTTAACCCTTCTCCCCCCGTTCCAGCCCAGCGCACAACCCCTTCTGTCTTATAATACCCCCAGCTGTCCCCGGGCCTCACACCTCCATATTTTCCCCCCTGTGTTCGAAACCGATATCCACAACCTGCGTCAATTGGCACCCCCGGCTCAAAAGTCACCCTTCAAGCATGTCAAAGAGCCGTTGAGCACAGCAAATAGGGACAAGCCAGCCGTCTGTTCGCCTGATATCACCATCGGGCGTTCGAAACCCAAAACCCTCTCCTCGCGTGGCCCCAAGGTTCCCATCGTCTGACGTACGCCGCCTCCTTGCGTGTAACACCCCCGAACTCCCCAGCTGACCAGCTGTGCGTCATTTGGGCCCTGGTTTCCCCAGGCCCCCAGCATTGTCCCAACCTTACTGAAGGAAATACCATTGCATACACTTATACATGAGCACCCGGTGACAACCAGGGCGTGAACACCTAATCTTCCACGTACAACTCGTACAACTCCAAGACTTTAACCCCCAATTCATGTACCTGAGTGTCCGTCCGGGACCTCCTCTTCCAGAGCGAAGCTGCCATCCCCCTGGGAGCTCCGTCTTAAGCCGCACTCGCCTGAAACACATAACAAAATGGACTGGTTACCTGAAACTCCCCCCCACACCTCCCAGGCAACCCCCCCACTCCAAGGCCCCATCGGACATCCTCCTTCCTATCCGGCACGCCAACTTCCCCTCCGTCACACACCGTCACATTCCTCCATCCTCACCCCAACACCATCCATGCCACCCTTCACACAGCACATACTCAGAACTTGGTAATATTCACAAGGTTGTATTGCTCCATGCGCGAATCCCTCGAAGGAGGGCAGGCCGCCGCGGACCCCCCTACTGCTTCTGGCCAGCGTCTCGGGGCCGTTGTGCGCCCCGCTGGCATCACCCCTTATCTGCCGGCCTTATTCGCCAGTCATGGATCCCCCCCACTCAGTCGCGCCAAATAAGTGTGTCCCCAGCACCACCGGGCCTCGTGCCGTGCTGGCAGTCCCTTACCCGGACTCCGATGACCCCAGCCTCTACTGCCTGCAGCTCCCTGCCTCCCCCTAGGCCCACCCCCTACACCTCCTTCCCCAGCAGCGGCACCTATGCCACGCCCTGCCTCGCTGCTCCTACACTGCCACCTGACTCCAGCCCCCCCAAAAACCTATGCCGGACCCCGTGTCTAGCCGTGGGAAAGCCGCCGGGGTGGGCCCACTGCCCGCTACCATGAGTAGGCTCCACACCTGCTGGGGTAAGCCGCAATCAACTACCAATGCCGCCCCCCCACCCCAAAACCCCGCACCTCCGAACCCACGTGGGCAATGTGCAGAGCCCGGTTTGCATATTTATATCGCGCGAACTCGCCCCCAAGGTATTGGTGCGCTTTCCATAGCACCTTAACTGCATTTCACATTCAGGCACAGGGAGATTAAGCGAGTCGCCCAGAATCACAGGATGAGGGCGTGACCACGAGGCTCAAACCCGGGCTTACTGCACCAGAGGCGGCAGCGCAGCAGACCAACGGAAAACCAGATCCCCCTTTCCGGGAAGCAGAAAGAGGAGGAGTCCCGCCTCTGCCCCCAGACCTCGTCATACCCCCGCGTGAAGAAACCGGAGCGCTCCCACCAAGCCGGGCGACACCCGCATACCCCGCCTCACTCCCACCCTGGGCCGCCTGACAAGATCGCGCCGCCTTGAGTGCCGTCCCCGAGCCCGCCCCCTCCCGCACGAACCCTGACAGCACGCACGTGACACACGGCAGCCGCGCCCGCCTTCAGAGCCCCCCCTGCCCCCGCGCAGCCCGGACAACCATGACATGGCAGCCCCCGCCCCCTACCTGAAAGGGCCGGTCGCGTCTGCCATCCAGCACAGGTAATCCACCCTCCAGGGCACGCGAGGCCATCCCGGCCCACACGCCTGATAACGCCCCAGGACGTAAGATATCCACCCGGCCGGGCCATCCAAGACCTCATGCCGCGCAAACCTCTGCCGCATCGATGACACCGTGTCTTCCCGCCCGCTGTGGCAAATTCCCTTTTCTCAACCATGCCTACCAGTGCCAGCCCCCCCCCCCCCGCCGATCGACCAATCGGCAGGTGGCCTAACTACACAAACTTTTATTTCCCCCCGGTGGTGCTCAGGTGTCAGGAAGAGGCCGGATCCTCCTCTCCTGAGACCTATATACCCTCCCAACGCCCGCCCCCCTCCTTCCTTCCTATGATCCCACCCCCACCTTGTCCTTCCGGTCGTTGCGCGAATACCCCGGGGGAAGACTGGTCTGCGACCTTCACTTCCCCCGGGGGCTGCAAGTTGCATACACGCCGTATATATCGGAGCTAAAACCGAGCCCAAATGTAAACACTGTGGAGCTACACAATGGTCTGTTTTTATCACGATCAAATCACCTAACAACCAAATACAGCAGTAAAGGAAAATACGTTCTCATGTCGTTAGGAATAAACTTATATGTGAACTAGGGGCAGCCAGGACAGTCATGGGGGCGTAAACCATCCCTCGCTTCCAGGTTCCTGATGTACATGTCCCAGATCAGTGTATTCTGCTTATACTGGATAATCTTAGCTATGTCCTGGATGTGTGACTTTTACAACGTTTACTACGCACGCCTTTCTCACGCATCCTTTACCACACATATCCCTTTATCACACCTATGCCTTTACCACACATCTTTACTATGCAAGGTGTGTATAGTTAAGGTAAGTTAAACCCACATATATAATTTAAAATTATTATTTTATTTTTTGGGAGGAAACGCCCTAAAACAGCTTCTTTTAAATTAAAAGTTCCATTTACCACCATATACCCCTATCCATCCCTAATCCTTAAAAATACCCACCCTTACTAACCTATGCCTCTACCCACCCCTAAACCATAAAACACATTTACCCTCCTGTAACCTACCCACACCATATCTGTACAAATACCCTTAATAACCCATACCCTTATGTGAGGATTTACATACTGGGAAATCCTCTCCCACTGGTCCACCATCCTGTCTTTCTCTCGATGGAGTCCCTCGACGCTGCAGAACATGGAAAAATAAAGACAGAATGGTTAAACAGGTTCACAAAACACTCTCTTTAAACATGCCTGCGGAGTTGATCAACGGGAAGATGGCTGTGGGAAGAAAATGGAAGCGCGAATCGCGGAAGAGGGTAAAAGGAACGAGGAGAACAGAATGGAAATAAGGACAAGCATTGGCATAGCCAATAGGTCTCGCCTTTGGGACCTTATAAGTATTTAGTTATGCAGCACAATATCCTTGGTGCAATAACATCAACCGCTGCATGGCTAAACACTTATAAGGTCCCAAAGGCGAGACCTATTGGCTCTGCCACGGCAATACTCCATGGGATGGCACGGTTTTTACAATACACACAAAAGCCAATCAATCCAAAAGCAGAGGAGGAGTCAGCCCCACAACTTCTTACAACAGATCGCAACAGCGCAAGCGCTGTAAGCTCGACCAAAAAAGGGATGCAAAATGGTCAGTCCAAGTCAGCAGAATCGTAAAGGCGGATTTGGAGTGGCTGATATGGCTACATATAGAATCCAGACAGAGGCCTGCTATATGAGCAGCCTGTGTAATTTTAAGAGCTAAACCTAGACAAGCTAGCTTTTGAATGAAGGTAAGAGGGTAAGAGCCTGTGAATCATTAGTGTCCTCAAGAGGATGATTAGTGCACCATTACAAGTTTTTAAGTGCAGATGGCGAAATAAACAAAGACATTAGTATTTGCATACTGATTTCTCACACTTTTCTTAAAAAAATTACATAACCACAGATTCAAGCTTGCTGCAACATGGGCTAGCAGTCTCTGCCCTTCAGATTCAGGGCTACACGCAGTATCAAAGCACGCTACGACATCACATGAACAATACTCTGGTCCTAAGAAGGGCACTTTACATCCTGATAATGTCTTCCTAGACTCAGACCCTGATAAAGTAATTTTCATTATTCTACTGTGGTTGAACCCATTACCAACATTCTTCTGAGGATGAAGTCTCTACCTTGAAGGTACGATAGACAAACCATCTGCATAATACATATCATGGAGCGATGGAGCCTTTGGTCACATTTTTGATGATTCACTTACATTCTGTGCCCAGCGATGGAGCTACTATTTTTATGCCTCACGTTTTCCGTGTGATTATGAATTTAATGTGTTAGCCACATAATGCACTACATGCTGCATTGTTTGCAAATTTCAAAAGTGTGTGATCCGTTGAAAGGGATCAAAGATTAATAATAAAAAAAAAATGCCAGTGGTAGTGTGCTATGGTAACTGGTGTAGCTGTAATTATTGTTAAACTGAAAATAGTCAGATGAAACAGGTGCCCAGAGATGAATGATGTGTGTTAAACTTAAAACGAGAAAACAATGACATAACTGTAACAGAACTTACTGCCTTATCATTTACCTTTTGTTTCTAGTAACTTTAGTCAATGCTGCTGCATATTTTGATCCTCAATCGCTGCAGAACTCAAGTGTACCTGGCCTTGTTCCTTGAACCTGATACAGGCTCTTCATGATGACACAGAGCTTCTCTTTTAAACTTCAGACAAAGTGGCCACTTTAATTTTTTTGCTTAATAACATCTACTACATATATAAAGCATACTGTACTAGCTGTCCGGTCATTAGATTCCAATAACATAAACTAAGCTATGTCCTAGTCATTAGTACTCAATAGTAGTCATTACATGGACCTCGAAAGGATGAAAGCCAAGTGGGCCCAGCGGAATTCCAACCTTTGATCTTTAGGTTACACAAAGATCTCTACGATGGATGAATTACTCCACCTGAGTTAGCTTAACAACTTCCCACTCTGGTACTTGTAGTCCTAAATGTTGTGTTTAAAATTGAACATAACAATGCGTATAGGACGCCAGTAATGGAGACCCCAAGCCCACCGACAGGCACACGAGATTTACGCTTATCATAGTGACAACTGACAAGTACAGAGGTAAGTTCCACGCACCCTTCTACTCCTCCGTAGTGCACCGACATGGCGATCCTCCAGCTGCTGTGGGTGGTGGCGAACGCGGATCACGTGACACACCAGCTGGGTCCATCCAGGGAGAGGCAGGCACGGGAACCCGGAACCAGAGAAGGATGGAGGACCAGGAAAACTACAGCACCACACCGACACAGAAGAAGGACTAGCCAGCACAGAGGAGGCGCGTGAAACCACGCCCTGCCGCGGACATGGAGGACGGACTCACAGCATCGCAAATGCAGGCGATTGGCGAAAGGTTACAAGAGAAAGCTGGCTTAGTCTAAATTGAAAGAAACAGAGGTATTAAATAATGAAAACCAAAGCGCTTGGGTTTCATGATTACGTGCGTCAGGGGCTCTTTCAGGGTGGGTTTTTGCGATATTATAAGAAAACAAGCATTTGAATTGTAATCGGTCCGATTGCATTGCAAATGGTTAAGTTTAAAACTGAGCGCGGCGCGACTTCACGGACACCGCGCTTGGTTTCTTTATATATATCTTAACTTCAACACTGAGCACGGTGTCCTTGAAGCGGTCGCTGCGTTCAGTGCTAAAGTTAAGAAATATATAAATAAACCAAACGCGGTGTCCGTGAAGCGACGCAGCGCTCAGTTTCAAAGTTAAACGAACGAGCGAGACACTCAGAGCGTTTCCCTTGCGGGAGCGAGCCAAGGGCATTATCTGTTTGCAAGTTAATTACAAACAGATGGTTTCAAGCTCGCTCCCGCAAGAGAATCGCCAAACGTGCATGCGTTGCCATTGAAAGCATTGCAACGTGTGCACGTTTTTGGCCAAAAAAGCGAGTCGATTACAATAGGTCCCCTCCTATGCAGCGCATGCGCGCTGCGTAGTCGAGACCTAAAAAAGGAAAGATTGCTTGGATCATCCAGCTGAAAAGAAAAAGTACCCAACCAGAAGGGAGACCGCTCTGGAAGCCACTAACTCAGAGAAGCTCGAAGGACCTCATCAAGAGGCGGAGGACATCGAGTCAGGCCCTGAGGAGTAGTGGATTACCCTGGAGGATGTTGATTAGCCGCCACAGCTCTGGAGAGTTGCTGCAGAGCGTGTGAGTACCCGGGGCCAGATTGGGGACTTACCTGGGAGCGGGCAGACGGAGGAGGGTGTGGGGAATATGGGACATAGGCAGTGTTGGTGAAGGGTATAAAGAAACTAGCCTATGCTTTCGTTATCAAGGCCGTTAACTAAAAGGAATTACGCATATAGAAGTAAATACGCATGCCTGATAAGGGCTACCAGTCCCAGCATGCTTTGGGCAGAATAATTCAAAGGGAGATGGGAAACCATATTGCTCGCCTCATCAGAGGGGATCAAGACAAGTACATGAAAAGTGAGATTGCAGACAAAAACTGCCTTATTTATATTTCCTGTGTAATCCCAAAATACCATTTATTTTGCACTATACGGTGGAAATAAGGAAATAAAAGGAAGGGGCACTTATGATTTTTTCATTTTTGATAATGAATGTCAGGCCAGTCCCACTATAACCATTAGGTTGTCTTCCCTGGGATACTCATTCATTTTTCACATTACCACCACCGGTGTGGGTGACAGAAAATTCTAAGTATTAGTTCTTAAACTCTCACTTACCGCTTCTTTCTTTTTCCACCAAGAATCCGGGGAACCCAGCCACACACATGAAGACCTAGAAGCAGGAGGGAAGACAGAAATCATACTTGGAAGAGAATGTTTTATTTGACATTCACGCATATTAAAGTAGCAATTGAATCTAAATAAAAGACACCATTGCAAAACCAGTGATGCCTCCTTGTCTTTACATCCAGCACAGTCTCCTAAAGGTACCACACCTTATCTACACCATAACCCTTAAAATACCCTTACCACCATATACCCTTGCCCACCCATAAACCATAAAAATGCCTTTACCACCCTATACCCTTACCCACCCCAAACCCTAAAATTACCATTACAACCCTTCACCCTTGCCCACCCCATAACCCTTAATATTCTCATACCATCCTACACCCTTACCCACCCCTAAACCATACAAATATCCTTAACAACCTACACCCTTACCCACCACTAAAAATCCCCTCACCACCCTATACCCTTACCCACCCCTAAATCCTAAAATACCCATACAACCCAAAACTCTTTCTACCTCTAATCTCTAAAAATATCCTTACCACCTATACCCTTAACCTTAAAAATACCCTTACCACCGTATTCATCTACCCACACCTAAACCCTAAAAATACTCTTACGGTCCTTCACCATTACCCACACCTAAACCCTAAAAATACCCTTACCACCCTACCCCCTTACTGTAAGAAAGTGCCCCTTTTTGCATGGTGACCCTCCACTTTGTGCCTAATGTTGATGTACTTTAACTAAGTGTGCCCTGGATTCCTGCTAACCTGTCTATGTTCTTTCCCTAAACTGTACTGTTGTAAAACCCAATTGACAACTCTCTGACCACATGTAAGTCCATTGTAAAAGGTACTATATGTTCCCCAAGGGCACTGTGACCAGGGAAAACCTCTAAGGGCTGCAGCACTTATTGTGCCACCCTTAGAGGCCATGTACCTTTACACACACACACTGCCAGTGCAGGCTGTGTGTTTTGGTGCAGAACAAAGGGAAGAGTCGACATGGCACACATCCCAGTGTACCATAGCCATAACCCACTGCCCTGGCATAGGTAAGCCACCCCTCTAGCTGGGTGCACTAAACCAGTGGTGAGAGTAAAGGTGCATGAGCCCTGTACCCCTACAGTGTCCAAGTCACTTCTTAGACATTGTTAGTGTAGTAATGCCATAAAGAGCATATGGTGCTGGGAGTTTGTCATTACGAACTCCACATCACCATAATGGCTTTACTGAAAACTGGGAAGTTTGGTATCAAACTTCTCAGCACATTAAACCCACACTGATGCCAGTGTGGGATTTAATGAAAAATGCACTCAGAGGGCACTGAAGAGATGCCCCCTGAAAAACGACCTAACTCTAGTGTCCTGGCTGAGTTGCTGCTCTCCAGCTGCCACCATCAGACATGTTTCTGGACCCCTGGGTTGAGAGCCTGCCGCTCTCTGGTTCCTGAAACAAAGCACATCCTGGGACGAGGTGCCAAGAATTCTCCCCCAGGATGGGCTGGGTCCACGAAAGTGGAGCTTCAAAGGCTTGCCGCCTTTGTGAGCTACCCCAGCCGTTTGCTGCTCCCAACAACTGGCCCCCACCGGTTCTGACCCCTGCTTTGAGCGGGTGAATCAGCAGGAAAACCAAGTTAGGAGGAGAGGATTACCCACCTTTGCCAACCCTACCCCTCAGGTGGGGGAAGCGAGGTGAAACACAACTCTCAGTCCCCGCCATCTTGGAAATGGGGGAACCCAGCCAACCAGAGTGAGGCTTATGCCCCCTCCCACTGGAGGGTGGCATAATAGGGGGTGTACACACTCCATGGAAGGGACCCATTGGTACCGACCTGTAACGCCCCTAAATCTAGTATTTAGGGGTAACCCTGAACCTTGCCTCCTCAGAGAAGAAGAGAGAAGAAGGACTGAAGAAGCTGTGCTGAAAGAAGAAGAAGAGGAGGACACCAACTGCCTTGGCCCCATCCCTACCAGCCTGTCCCGACCTTGACCTGCTCAAGCGAAATCCCTGTGTGCCCGGCAGCTAGCAGCCCCCAAGAACCCATGGAACCTGCCCTGCCTCCCCAAATCAGACGTTTTCTCCTGTGAGCACCGGATTTGCTCACCCACAGACTCTGGCTCTGGCCAAATCCACGAGTCTGCACCACTATGCACCTCACGCCCACGGCCTGAGTTTGAGTGGCCCAACACCACGAGTGGCTCTCCACATGATCCTGACCCAGGATCTGGTTATCCATGCCCTTCCTCAAGTCTCCAATCAACGCCTGCAGCCACTTTCTGGAGGATTCCCCCGACTGGAGCAGGTAAAAAAAACCCGATGCCTAATGACACCCCTGCACCCGACTTCCCACGGCCTTGGGTGGTCCAACCGATGGTGTCCCGGCTTCCCCATTTCCTCCTATAGGATTGCATTGACTGCTTTTCTTTGAAAAATCTTTTAAGTGTGGAGTTGGTTTGAAGGAAAACCCTAAGAAACTGCATAGTGTAAAAATGTAATTACTTACCTTTTATCTAGGAAATGTCTCAGTGTGATATCTAGGCATATCACACTGATGAGCAAAAGTAACTTAAAAAGTAATCCAAGAAGAAACGTGCACAGTAATCTATAAAGTAATTGAAAAGTAATTTTTAACTATTGACTTACCTGTAAATAAACTAACTGCATTTGAACCTGCATTCCAATTGTATTGAACTGCATTATACCTGCAAAAGTATTCTTTCGCTTACCTGCACTAGACCTGGCTTGGTTCTAGAAAGAAAATAACTAAATAGTATTTTTATACAAACTAATTGGTCAGAGTTCAGTCTTTGAGTGTGTGACATCATTCCTTGCATGATTTTGTACAATAAATGCTTAACACTACTCTCTGATCAAGCCTTACTGCTCGCCCACACTTCCACAAATCAAGAGTAAGGTATTATCTACTTTTACCTCTGCCTACCTTTGGGATTCCACTGGACACTATACCTTATTTGGTATAGTATATACAGACCCAGCTTCCTACACTTAACCGCCCCCATAAACCGTTACTCATTCCTAAATCCTAAAAATACCCTTACTGCCCTATACCCTTATCCACCCCTAAACCATAAAAATGGCCTTACCACCCTGTACTCTTATTCGCCACTAAATCCTAAAAATACCTATACCACTCTGTACCCTTCCTACCCCAAACCTGAAAATACCCTTACCACTCTGTATGTTTACCCACCCTTAAACCCTAAAAATACCCTTACCACCCTATACCCATACACAGTGATTAATTTGAGCCGGTGGTTCCAATGCTCGGCACCAGTACGAAATTGTCAATACTGGCACTTATGACAATCTTCCAAATGGTAGCACTGTCTGTCTTATTTAGAGAGTAACACAACAACAGTTGTTGAATTCAATATGCTTAAAAAATTACTAACACCTGCCGCCCAAGCCATTCTTATAGCTTTGAGTGTCTGAATCATCACACTTGTAGGAGTGTGGTGGTTAAAAGTTGTGTTTGTACTGTCATTGGCAGCGCTGGCATACACAATGGGTGACCCAAACTGCAGTTGCCTCCTGACGAGTGCCCTGACACGTATGTTTTTTTTTTTTTTTTTACAAATTATGCGCTGCCCTTCCCCACCCCTAGGTCTTAAAAATACTTTTTCCACCAGATACCCTTACCCACCCCTAAAACCTAAAAATACCCTTATCACCATATAACCACTCAAAAGTTTAGACACACATATCCCCAGCCTCCGAATTCAGGAGGTAGAGCCCAATTTACAAGAGTAAAGTAACTACTTATAACTTTTATCACACAGGCAGAGGTTACCAGTACCAGGACGTGAGTTGTACCCATGGTAAAGTATAGAGAAATGTTAAAGGTTTATTAAACTAAAAAAAAGAATACAAATGTTTTAATTTAAATATTAATGTGAATTTAATTAAAATAGTTATTTTAGATGTAGACCAAATATTTTTAAAATGCCATAGCAATATTAACTTAATTCATAATTAAATATTTAGCTATTTTAAATATATTAAATAAAAATTATGTGGCCGATCCATAGTTTGGTGCTGTGTATACTCCGTCGCAATGGGGTATATGCACCACCAACATAGAGATCCGACTGGCCCATTTAGATGCGGGCGGACCTTCTACAACGACCCAACGGAGTAAGGGCTGTCAGAGAAATGGCTTGATGTCCACCTGCTCTATTTACATGGGCTGATATGTATCCATTTGTTACTGTCCATTATCGCCAGGCAAACCCTGTTGGTAACGAACTATAAAATGTGAATATATGTCCCTCAGCCATGGGAGATGAACCCATTTTGGGATTTCTTTTTGAAAATAGGAAAATAAACCTGATGCAACCCTAGACCAAACATCAATATACACTGACAAGAACCGCTCTGGCAAGTGGAGTTTGGGGGTCTGGGCCCTCACACCCCTCTAGAACATCTGTGGCCAAATGGCAAAAATGGTGCATTCTACAACACATGTTTCACTGTATAATCAATTGTATTAGCTTTTAGAGCATAGTAAATTATGACCTTACAGTACACCAGGATACCCAGGTATACTTACAGAGAACACAAAAAATAAGATGTCATGCATGAAACATAATTTAAATATGACATAAGTGCACATATTCACTGTTAAGCACAGCCAAGAGGCTCAGAACACAATCAGAGACCATTTTGAAGGATGCTACCATCCTACACCCAATAAGCAGAATAGCAGGGCTTTAGCGCAGGTGGCAATATTTCTGGGTGCCCCACTAATGACCTCCTCCTCCTCCACAGATTCCCCCACTATCACTCTCCAACACTGCCCTCATCACTCCATAGCACATCTCTCACATGTATTTTATTTGTTTTATAGGGCCTCTCATACCATTGTAGGGTTTCTGAGCACACAAGAGTGCTTGGTCTGGAGAAGCACAAACTCAGGATTAAAAACGTAACTCAGTGGTTAGGGTTGGCTTTACTAATAATAATTTATTTCTACCCAAACAAACCCTTATTAGCAACATTAGGATAATGAAAGAGTGGGGAAAAAACACATAACTTTCTAGCCTGTATTATGCACTTTGCATGCAGCTCTTTGATGGCAGTTCATAGCTCACTGTGATATATTACAATTGTAACTTATGAACTGGAAGTAACAAAAGGATCTCTGTGACAAAAGCGGTAAACCACTGTGCTATCCACGTAATATACAGTTCTGTGAATTGACACATTCTTTGCAGCAGGCAAGTTAACCCTCTGCACTACTTTAGATGTGTCAGAGCTGCCACTAGATAAAGCTCAGCTCTTTGTCCTATAGGAACGCTAATCACCAAAGTTCTTTTGGCATTTTTATTGTTGCCTGATCACCACTGGATTAAGAAGACATTGTGCAGCGGGTGCTTTTAAACCCATAACAATTTGCAAAACACAGTACCCGTCCCCCCCCATCTCAGTGATAAATTGTCCTCCCAGGAACAAAATTGGCCCTCACCCTTCCAGCCTCTCGGGAAATTCCCGATGCCCAGTATGGCTAGCCTGACCTTGCCTGCCAATGCTTTATGTACAACCACAAGATTGGTGATGATTTCTAAATCCAGCGGACAGTCCCTCCACCAGGGGGGTGGAGTAATCTTCTCCGTCCCCCTAATGGAATAATAGGAAGACTGCCGATATAGAATGTTTTTTAAGATTTAAGTAAAGTAATTCACACGGAGAGTATTTATTTAATATGTTATACACATTATTAAAAGTCATGGGTGGAATTTACTTAAATTAATTTAATTATTTTGAAAAAATTTGTTGCAATTAAAACTTTTATTTACATGTTTCATAATTAATAAATATGATGCATTTATATTTTTATTAACGTTAAATGTATTTATATTTTTATAAAATAAAAAAATAAAAAAATTAGCAGAAGTTCGTATTGGCTTTTATTTTAAATCCCTGCCTAACTTATTTCACCTCTGAGATGCAGAACGTTTAGTTCTGTGTTTGGTCCTTTTTGACTGTGATAACTACAAAACTGCAGTTTGTGAATAGCAGTGTGCTTACTCTTGGGGGTGGGTGTATGTGCTACCCTAAACCAATCCTTACTCTCCCTATTAAATTTCCCTTAAGCCCTCCAATCTAATTATAAGTATTCCCCATTTCCTAGCCTCTCCCGTGTCCCTCGTCCGACATTTACTACTAAAACATATACTCACATTTGTGTCGATTTCTGCAGTCCGGTCCGAGATCTCGACAGATAAAAGATACGAGAAGCGGAGGCATAGACATACACATGTGGATTAATGGAAAGCAAACGTACCTAAAAATACAGTCTGTGAATAGACCCTGAAGCGCTCGACCGATCCAGCTTGCCCTGTGATGATCTGGCTTCCCCTGTTACTGAATCCAACTCGATGCCCAGAAAGGTTTATTTTGCTATCGGATTTTCTGTTTCCTGCACCAGAGTTACACCCAGTTCCATGGCAATATAATGCATTAGCAATAATTGCTGCTCCCCATTTGTACAGCACTTGCCCGAACCACCTTAGAAATATTCCTCCCAGGTAGGCGCTGCACATTCGAACAGTGTGCATGCTACAGCCCACCGCGACAGCAGTGATTCGTTTACAAACAGTTTATGTCGCTGCTGACGAGTCAGGGGGTACCCACACCTGCAGGCACCGTTTCAGCCCAGGCTCCTCTCCTGGGAAGGAGTCGTGTTCTGTGCAGGCAAATTCAATTTTCTACCTTTTCTTTTTCACTGGTCCATTTGTTATTGGTAGTGTCTTTATTGGTTTTGTAGAAAAGACTCTCACAGCTGCAGGGGGCAATGGTGGACTAAGTATTTTCAAGTCCTTTCAATTCAAGTCTTTTCAATTTACGTTTTGGTCATTAGCACTGGAACCTGAGCATCTGCATATCAAAGCCCAACTCTCCATCTCTCCCATTTGGCTGACCAGACCTTGAATGACTCCAATAAATCAGAATGTAAACTAAATCATAAAGTGAAACTTTGTTCTGTTTAGACTTTAAATGTGTTACCCTCATTTGCAACATGGTGTATGCTTAGTTGACAAGCAGATGGACCCTTTCCGCCTGGGATTTGAACAGATTCAGCCACTTCATGCATAACATCGAGCTATGCAGCATTAAACAATGTACAACAATCAAGGTTTGTATATACCGTCTCCTTTGATGTTGTTCTTTATGTTTTCAAAACAGAAGCCCAGCGAGGGTTTAGCTGAGGTCCTAAGTTGCCCTTGTTATGTCTGACACAGCGGAGACACCTGGGCTCAGATTACTGAAACAGAATGTCTCATTATTTCTCAACAGGAGTAACATTTTATTATAAATTGAGGCCCCCTGCATTGTGATGTGGAGAAGTCCATTTTAAGGATTTGTGGGCCTCTGAACAACGCATATTTTGACCCCCTCTGTTTGGATCCGATTTAAGGTTATTATCCATTTCGGTTGGCCATGCCCTCATGATGTAAAACAACATTGAATTATATGTTAAACTTTCAGAAATTGGGCCTTGGAACAAAGTTTAAACTGCCCAGAGTCCACCAGCAAGATAGTACCAAAAGAAAGCTTGACACAGATCTAGATTTTAGTTTTATTGCAACTGCATTTTACCTGGAATTCAGTGTCTAGCTAGCACCTTTCTCCCATTGAAACAAAGTATCAGTTTAGGTGACTGGGTAGATGTTTAGTGGACAAGTGGATAATATTAAAATAAGACGTATAGCACTTGAAATTGTAGCTTTAATAGCCAAATATCTGTAATCACAAAAAATAATCCCCATTTAACACTGGCATTCTTGCTGCAACAGGGAACATCAAATCACTGGACTAAGGATTTTCACCATTCCGGCTGTTGAAATCTCAACATTATCTCCTTAATAAACTTCCCCTGCTTTGTCCCTCCTCTCCTCTTTCTATGTCTAACACTTCTCTGGCTAAACAGTGACCTGCTGATTTGGTGGCAACAATGTCAGGTAGATCTGCATTGAGCATGTTTGTGTTGCTAACTGTGTAACTGACATGTTCTATAATGAAGGCGTTTGATGTTGAACACGCTTGTGGGTGGTCTGGAGATGCATGATCCTTTCAAGGCATGTGCACGATTTTAAATGTATAGTGTAAACGCATAGTCCTGAAGCATAATGCCCGATTGCTCCATTCCAAGGGGCATTTTGACATTTGGGTGGCCATAGACATTGACATCTGCTTAGTGATCCATAATGATGGTAAATTCATTTCCATAAAGAAATAACTGAAATGCTCACAGGCCCAAACAGCAGCAAGACTCTTCTTGCCAGTTTTAGAGTAATATTTGTCCGTCTGGTTTAGACTGGCATCACAAGACCAGCACATTCAAAGCACCATTAAAAAGGTGTGCCCAGATCAAGGGGGTATTAAACAATGAGTGAGCACCTCCAATAAAAAATAAAACCTGGAAAAAGATCACATTTAACACAGTGTGCTCATTGTGTATTAAGAAGGCAGACTTTTGTTTATCTAGGTAGCTGTAAAGTAACACATGTCTGGTGTTTGATTGTTCACTTTTCACCTTCACGGGTGAAAAGGGAACTTTTCACCTTCACGGGTGAAAAGGGAACATCATTAGATATCTATATTAACACTCCTCTCAGGTATGCAGAATACGAGGATGAATACATTTGGCTCATCCAATCATTTGCCAAATGGCCTGTATGAATTTGGTAAACCAAAGGGTAGTCTTCTGATACCACAAGCTATGTACTCAGGATCCAGTACCCGCCAATGCAAAGAAATAGCTTCTCCTTGGGTCCAGCTCCTCATGTTGGGTTTGAGAAAGCATCAAAAGGCAGGTAGAAAGAGTGAAGCAATCCTTATGAATGAGACATTTCCCACGATGCAGGGGAAGGTTGTTCCACCCGTTCTTGGTCTGCGGATGTGTGGGGGTTCGGCGAGGTCGGCGGATCGTAGGTTCCTCTTGGGTATGTGGAAGGAGATTCTATTGTTGAGGTATTGGGGTCCGGTGTTGTGGAGGCATTTGTAGGCATGGGTGAGTTTCTTGAAGGTTACTCTTTTCTAGACGGGGAGCCAGTGGAGGGTACGTAGGTGCTGGGTGATGTATTTGTGTCGTGGGATGCTGAGGACGAGTCTGGCTGCGGTGTTCTGTACGGCTGGAGTTTGTGTAGAAGAGTTTTGTTGATTCCGGCGTAGAGGGTGTTTCTGTAGTCCAGTCTTCTGGTTATGAGTGCGTGGGTGAAGGTCTTCCTTGATTCGGGAGGGATCCATTTGAAGGTCTTTCGGAGGATGCGGAGGGTGTTGAAGCAGGTAGAGGCGACGGCGTTGACCTGTCGGGTCATGGAGAGGGAGGAGTCGAGTACGATGCCGAGGTTTCGGGCGTGGTCCGCGGGGGTAGGAGGCTGCAGAGAGTGGTGGGCCACCAGGAGTTGTCCCATGCAAAGGGGGAAGGTCCGAGGATGAGGATCTCTGTCTTCTCCGAGTTGAGCTTCATGCAGCTGCTGCTCATCCAGTATGCAACGTCTTTCATTTGTTCCTAGAAATTGAGTCTGGTGGTGATGAGGTCCTTGGTAAGAGAGAGGATGAGCTGGGTATCGTCGGAATAGGATACTATGCTGAGTCTGTGTTTCACTGGGGGGGTTTGGTGAATTTGGTGAATTCCTGGATGATGCTGAAGAGTTCCTTGGAGTTGCTGGAGTTGGCGAGGATCTTATTCTGGATGAAGGTCCTTTTGGTGGATCTGATGTGCTGGTGGTCTTCTGTGAGGCGTTCTTGTAGGTGGTGCAGTCCTTCGAGGATTTGCTGTTTCTCCAGTTCTTCTCGAGGCATCTGCAATTGTGTCTGGATTCTTGGCGGTCTGCGGTGAACCGGGGGCCTTCCTGGGGCGTTGTCTTTCTGAGTTAGGTAGAGGTGTGAGCTCGTCTGTGCAGTTGGAGATCCATCTGTGGAGTTCTTTGGCTGCAAGGTTGGCGTCTTTTGAGGTGGCGTGGGTATCGCGGTTAAGGGTAGAGTTGAGCTGCTCCTCGGTGATCTTGCTACAGTTTCATCATGGAGGGCGGGGTGCAGGTTTGGGCGCTGTGGGTCTGCTGACATGGAAGTGTACGCAGTGGTGGTCCGTCCATGGGGATTGTGTAGTGTGGCTGAAGTGGATGTTGTTACCTCCTGCAAAGATGGGGTCGAGAGTGTGTCCTGCCTTGTGGGTTGGGGGCACTAAATTTGCAAAGACATACAGTTTTACTGATAAAACTATATAGCACACAAATGATAATGTGTGGAAAATGGGTTTCAGCGACTAGTTATCATTTGTGAATCACCAAGTAAACTGTTTTGATTTGTTTTTATCCTGTTAAAATGTTTGTTTGCATCACACTTCAGAATTACAATAAAAAGGTTCTACAGTTTTGCTTTCCTAACCGCTGAATGTGTACAGGTCAATTACAGGTATGTACATTTTGTTGTATGTTACAAAAAATGAAATCCTAAGGCCTTTCCTTTCACTTAATTCACTTTACTATTCTTTTTCTGACTGCAAAGTGAGAGGATTTTGTAAAAACCAATCCCCATGTTAAAAAAGAAGCAGCAATTTGTCAGAAGACACAACCTGACATTTGCCTTCTGTCTTTGAAGCGAAGTGTATGTGACAAAAGATAAAGTCAGAATTTAAAGACATCTTTAATGTATTGCTTGGACTTTCACAACCCACCATAAATCGGCTGGCGACCCACAGTTTGGGAAACACTGAGGTGGGGACTTAAAATAAAACCTCATAGTAAATACTGTTAAGTGAAATTAAAATATGTAAAAACGGTCAAAACATAAATATAGTTTGTTAATCTAAAATGACAAGATATTTCTTAAATAATTATAAAATATTTTAGCAAATTTTTTGAATGTATAAATTATTATAACATTAATTTTTTTGAAAAAGAATATACTTTTATTAATTTTATACATCCATTTTATATTATTAATCCAATACAACTATTTTTTTACTTTGGGTGAAATGTATTTATTTTAAACTTCAGAACTTTATTTAATTTAATATGTTTAACTTAATTAAAGATTTAATTCAAAAATATGTTAATAGTACTGTAGCATTTTTTGTATTTTTCTTCTACAACAAAATAAATATATAAAATAAATGTAAATTAATGTATAACATAAAATATTTTTATTAATTTGTTATCATGTTTACTAACGCTTTACATTTTCCCTATATTTGATCATAGTGTGATTTCTACCCGACTGTGGTTAGTCCTATAGGGTGCTGGACTTTACTACAGTTTTGGACCTCTTTGCTACTGTTTTGGGTCCCTTTTTGGTTGGAGTACCTTTAGAAGTGCAGTTTGTGAATAGCAATGGGCTTACTCTTTTGTGGGTGGGGGCATAGCCTTCCCTAAACCTTTCTTCAACCATTTCTAATCCACTCCTATTTAGTAGTAAGTATGCCCCTCTCTTCAGTCACTTTCTCTGGTTCCTCCCACATTTACAAATATGTAGTACACTTACATTTATGAGGATTTCCCTATAGAAAAGACAGAAGAGGTGGAGGTGTAGAGCTACACTCGTAGGTTTATGAATTACATTTTGTAATCTTTTAGAAGTACTATTTTAGTATATTTTAGTAGTATTACTATAGTACTACTAAACTACGACAAATGCGGTTTGTGACTAGGTCCCTGGGCATGCAAGAGTTGGGACCTTACATTTTTCTCCAATCTGGCATGCCCATGAGGATAGACAGCCAAAAGGGCTTAGGAGGCAGAGATGTACTCTCTGACTTCTAAGCTCTGTGAGATTTATTACCACAAGGTTTGGCGCCACTGGCCACAGTTACTCTGTTCTTATGTAGTGGAGGACACCATGAAACTGGAGGAAGAGATCATCATCTCCATAAGTAAGTCAGGAGGGGGCAGTGGTTGAGCGACTGTATTGTCTGTGCATGTGTGAATGTTTGCATATGTGTGTGTGCGTGCACAATTTTGGCTATCTCTAGCATAATGGTGCCTGTCCATGATATGTTGTGGGATTTCTTGACATAATTGTGGCTATCTGTGGCATAATGGTCACCCAGGCACAATGGTGATTTATTGGGACTATCTGTGACATCATTCTGGCTACCACTGTCTAATGCGGTTGGAAATCCTTGCAACCATGATCTACAGCCATAGAATCTGATGCCAAAGATAAATTAGCATAAAAAGCAGACTCAGTCTTGTATGCACCCCATATGTCACAAACAATAATTTCATTGTAAAGACGACTTAATTACGTGTGTGCAAGTAGAGGGATTCTGATCAAGCACACGATTTCCATATGTAATAGTAGTACTAATGAGCACTTTGTGAAAATTGCTAATTAGGGTCTGGGCAGCAAAATACTTATTTACTAAAAAAAAGTTATTTGTCATGTTGTGACAAGAGTCCATGTTTATGAAAATAACAACCTTCTCTTGGGGTACTATTTTAAGGTAAAATGTCTGCATTTTCAGAATAATTATATCTTAGGTACACTGATAAAACTTCATCAGGAGTCCAGTCTGTGAGTGCTGGAAGCCTTCCCCCTGTGCTTGCCACACAGTGGCATCAACGTACGCCATTAGTAAGTGGTGCGTCAAGCATTTCCTTCTGATCAGTTTTAAACTGGGACAACCCAGCCATTTCCAGATAGATTAACAGCCAATCAATATCATGTTTGGGCTGCTGGATATACAATGGCTCAACAAAGTTAGAGTGTTTCAGTGATAGCCACTCTCGTTTCAATCATATTCAATAACAATGTGTTACGGCAGGAGTAAATTTGTATAATCTGATGTATACCTCAGCTAATCCATGTTTTTTCACAATATCTTTCATCACTTCTGGGTGTGTGGGAATCTCCCTTTCCAGAGGTTTACCCTACCCTTAATTTGTGTTACATCGTTTCCAGTTGTAGTCTGAGCCATATATTTTGCTAATGGTGGCACCACATATCATAACTTTCATAACTATCCTTTCTTTACCTGAAAAAGTGACCATTCCCCAAATAGCCTCAATTAGACTTATAATAATACTATGTGAACATCTGATGCAGATCCCACATTTTAGAACTCAAACTTCAGGACGGTAGCGTGTGCTCCTTTCCCACTCCAGGTGTGCCTCTACTTATGGGAGATAGGGTCGGAAGTCATGTATCCAGGCACATGGCTTTGATACATCTAACATAAATGTCCTGACTGAAAACAATATACTCCATTCTGCTCTAAGGCTTATATGGTGTTGAGTAAACTAAGAAGATATGTTTGTGGGTTTGCTTCTTCATCTAGTTTCAATTTTAGGTTTGGGACAGCTTCTGACAACCCTTTTATTTAAAGCAATACTAAAGGTGTCCGCCGAGATATTTGGGGTCTCAGATGTGTACTGACCACCGCTAGTAAAACCCGGGAAATAACAGCCACAACAGGGGGTCCCTATGCATTTGTGAGACTGACTTGTGTTCCATTCAGGAAGCTGTAAAGCAACACATATATGTTGTCGGGATACCTAACCACCTTTACAGACCAAAAAGGAACACAGTAGGCCACCCATATCATCACTCTCAATTATGAAGAGTATGAGGATAAAAACATCTGTCCCATCCAATCATTTGCAAAGTGGCCGTATTCCAGGCACATTCAGGTATATTTTATGTATGTATACCAGTTGAGTAGTATGATGCCTTAATTATGGGAAGACCCTGTGTTTCGTCAGGAAACTCACACAGTCCATGTCAACTGCTGTACCTCGCTCGCCATCATGTGACTACCTGCATCCCATATTGACTTGCCAGATCTCCACTTGATTTGTCCATCCTGGGGACAGTGTCCATGTCGCTCTTTCACCCATAGACTACAGACTTTTAAAGGTCTACCCTGCCCACTGCAAACATGCAAAAGCATAAACACCAAAAAGGGGAAGAGCATTCCACACACTGTTCCTGAACTAGAAACTTCCAACTTAGGACAGAAACAATTCCTTAGAGCCTCGTCAAGCACACACCTCCCGTAAAGCAGCCTCGACAGAGGCAAGACATAACATTAGACAACCACCCGCCCCCTCCCCAACTAAAGGACCAGAAATTCAACACATAACATGGCAAACCTTACCACAGCTAGTCAGTGAGGATGCGCATAAAAACTAACACAGACAATCACATGGCTCAGTTGTCCCACTCCCAACCAAAGGGCTCTGACCCAGGGTTATACTATGTGATAATATTTCAGTTAGCCATAGGCAGCCAAACCAGGAATCCTACTCCCAGCACAGTTCACTGGCGGACTGCAGAAAAATAGTGGGGGTGGCAAGTATGCAAGGGTACTGCGTGAGCCCCCCCCCCCCCCCCACCAAAACTAAAGTATGACTGGAGCAAAATGCCCCCACCTATTCTCACAAACACTCAATAACCTGTAGCAGTGGGACAACTGGTTAAGCAACGCACCATTAGTTTTCAGATATCATAATAGAGGGTTCAAAGGCAGAGAGATTATGTAGATCAACCCAAGTCAATACTCTGTGGCTGTCAGGGTGCCATCCTGCTCCACCACCACCCGATGTGTCAAATAAGTACCCAAATCATTCTCATCATTTTTAGTATCACCTGAGCGCCCCTTCGGGAGCCCAGCAGGAGTTGTCCCAGCCTGGTTCTGGAAGCCTCGAAAGTGTGACATGGCTTCTCGCAGCCGTCCCCGGCATCCCAATCCCACACCAGTGTGGTGAAAAAAATGTGAGTCTTGTCATCAGCCTACGTTTCACTGAGTCAAATCATGTTCGCTCTCATTGAACCCTGCTGTGTGTAGTCCAAAAACATAATTATTGACAGACCTTCGTATTCCTCCTTCAGGAATTCTGCAGTATGGCATCCCTGCACCTGAAGTTCACTACCAGGCTAGGATCGCCCTTGGGGAGCTCCGGCTTCAGGGTGGCGGGGTGAGACTACTGCCCTGTAAGTACCTCACCAAAAATATATATGACAGTCTCTTAAGCTGCAGTATTTTTATGATCCTCATCTCCAGAAAGAGTCCTGGAAAAGGAACTTCCGCCCTCTTCGGAAACCCCACAAAACACAAGTGTCCTCAGCTATCAGTTACAGAGTGTGGGCAAGCTCCTTCAGCTGGATATTTAGCTCATTTTAGTAAAAATATCAGTAGCAGTTTCAACCACATCTTCTGTTGTAGGTGTCCTATTAGCATCCTTGTGAAAATCAACACAGGTGAGGTTGATTTCAAAGAAAAGGCTTCTACTCTATTTTTTAGCATAATTTTGGACTCAGTCATGTCATCAAAGCAGTTCTATGAGAGGGGGTTCCGTCACCTCCCATTGACAGTGGTCTCATGGCAGCTATATTTGCTCTAGGTGCTGCAGTGTACTGTTTTATCTTGTTCTGAGCAACCGTTGTCTCTTCTTTTTGACCATAACAACCGCAGAAGTACCCACCTGCATCACAGAACCAGGATGTCTGGGATCACCATTCTGCACTCAGTGGAGCATCCGAGAACCCCGAGCAACCCACACAGAGTCTATATGCCGGTTAGGCAGTTACACCCCCTTCAGTGCGTGGCAAAGCCAATTCTACCCCAATATCAGCTGAGTCCCAAGCGTCACAAGCAAAAGCGAGGAGCTAAGTTCCTTACCCTGCAAACAGGATCTAATGTGGTGGTGCTCCCTACAGCACCTATAACGCTGTAGGAAGCATATGTGCCAACAATTAAACCTGTGCAGAAGGCACCAACACCATCATCAGCACAAGACTTTTCTCCCTGGCTGACAGGATGCGTACATCTTTAGAGAATAACCTAGCGACTCTATGCTCCATCGTGCAGTCCACTTCTCACGCTACTGCAACAGAGGTCACATCCCAGGTGTCTGCATATCTGAGTCCCCTGTGGCACCAGCCGCTGGAGGCCCGCTCCCCTAGGCCAGGACTAGTGTCCGGAAAATAAGGTGGAAAGTGCCACGTCCCATCTTTGTGTAGTGAGCATTTTGATGCTTCTGAGCGACCAGCCCATGCTCACACTTGGAGATCTTTCAGTCCTGTGCAGTGACAAGCATTGACACAGCACCAGAAGTTGGCAGTGACCATGGGGCCACAACATCATCAGTCACTGAACTACTGTCCCTTTTTCTGTCTCGAGTCTACCCCACACCTCATGAATGATAATCGGGGATGCCACCAGTTATAATCAGCAGCTGCACTGAGTGCAGCAGACGTCAGGTGCCATTTTTTCTCTGCCAGGTGGCCACCAAGACCTAAGTGGAGTACCTCCTCCAGCTTCTTAGTTAGTTCGGAAGGAATGAGTCACCACGTACCCAAGCTAGTCTGATGCAGAAGCACAGGCAAGGGCTTTGATGCCAGCTCAGATTTAGTGTATTTTAAGGTATTTGCAGGATAAGTGAGGTATTCATGGGTTGCTCACAGATCTACATATTATTGACTGCGCCCGGGCCAGACCACTGTTTTGCTATTTGTTCACAGCTTTTATTGTAATTGTCACCCCACCACCCCTGAGGAGGGTATGGCTTGCCTGGCACAGTACAACATTTCTGCAGAAGTTCATTCCCCTATCGTCCTTGCCCAGAGCCACCACTTTAAAAGATCACCAGCTGCCACTGTTGGATGAGAACAGTCGGGAGACCATCCAGTTTGGGAAGTTAACATGGAAAGTAGGGGGAAAAGATATGAGGGCATGTGAGAGGCACTCCCAGGCGACAGTGACCGGAAGGATCCCCACGTAAAATGGTCAATGGAGCAGGGTCCAGGCCCTACCTATGCAAACCTTGTGCCTACAGGGCTGGCTGTTTGGGAGCGTGGTTGAGCTGAGCCCCAGCTTTTGCTGAGCTGTCTGTCTGTCATTACCTGCCCTGAACTGTTTACAATTCTTCAAGTTCATTCAGACAATATAGTATTTGCACAATAAAAAAAATGCAAAAATAATATCGACAGCCCAGAGTGTGAAATTTAGAGTTTTAATAAAGATTTGAAACGTCTCCGCCTCCGAGAGTTCGACGGATTGAAATTGAATGTATCAATATTAAATGTTTGCAAGTTCATTTCGTAAATGTCAGGCGCGCGCGCCAGACTCGCCCCTCCCCCGCTTCCAGCGTTATTGCCGTCTGTAAATCTGCCAGGGACGAGAGGAGCCCACAGGAATCCGTAATGAGCAGACTCCCGCACGTGGAGGAACTAAAAGGCAACAAGTCCTGCTCTCTGAATAAATGGAAAACGCGAGGAGGAGCGCGGAAGGAGACAGCGGAGGGCGAGGTGATAAAAACAGAGATACAAATGGAACAGAAAAGAAGAGCAAAGAGGGAAGCAGAACAGGCACTGGCGTAACGAAAGCTGAGGGGGGCCCCCTGCAAGGTACATGGAGGGGCCCCCAATTCCGGATTTAAACCGGAGCTCCAAGGCCCGAGTACTGGGCGGAGTGGGCCCCCTACAGCTCAGGGCCTCCCCGCACTGCGGGGGATGCGGGGGCCTGTGTTACGACCCTGAGAACAGGCAGCCTTATATACAAAGAATCGATTCGGTAAAGTGGTCCTAAATTATACACCTACTTTTAGCAAATCGTTTTTGATTTTAGAAACCGACCTATACACTAATAGGTAGTTTCATAAAATACAGATTTCATACCTGCCACAAACACGGTTCCACAGTGTGACACATGATATCGGCTTCCATCACCCAGTCACCAGGTGAGAAGCCGATATCATATCACACCGTGGCAGTGAAAAGAGCTGAAAACCACTGTAAACAATGTTTTTCACCTCGTTTTCGAGAGGCTTTGAACTGCCGACGTTCATTAAGGGGTGTGAAAACACCCCAAGACATGGGCACCAGCCTCCGTATTTTTTGTGAAGGAGGGGGCTTGGAGGCAGGGTAGGGTTCAAAAGTGTCTCCTGGGTAGCTCTCTGCACGAGGCCCGTCCACTTCAAGGCCCCCCCCCCCCTCCTCACACTATGAGATTGTTCTTCAAGTTGGGAGGTATGAGATTTGCATACTTGCCAATTTACAAAATAACTTCACTGTGTGAGGAGGGCGCGGGGCCTTGGAGAGGGCAGGGCCTGGTGCCAAGAGCAATCAATAGGCACCTTGCCCCTCACCCAGGCCCCAACCCCCTCCCAAAAAAACATCCAAAGGGTCCTAGGGTCCTTTTACTGGACATCAGCAGCTTACGTCCTCTGAAAACGAGCTGAAAATCCACTGTTTAGAGTGGTTTTCAGCTTGTTTTCCCTGCCACTGCGTGGTTTCAACTCCTTACCGGGTGACCGTGTAAAGGGAGCCAAAATGGTGTGACACACTGTGGCACCGTGTGAGTTGGAAGGTATGGATTTGTAGTGGCTTGCAATTTGACCTACCTCATCAATGTTAATGAGGTGTGGGTCAAAGATTGCAACCCACTACGACTGGCCACAATCACAGAGATGATGGCGTGCCAGGGTCTGTCAGCAAACAAACATGTCTGTGATTGCTTTTTAAGTAAAGCAATCATTTTTAGGTCTTGCTGAGCCCAGCGCATACGCTGGCTCGGAGAGACATTTTGGAGGTGAGTTTTCAAAGTGCTGCTGGCTGGCCTAGCGCTTGCGTTCACGCGAGCTGTGCACACGCGAACCAATAGCCTTCAGCAGCACTTTGAAAACTCGTGCTTTAGCGCGTCATCGCGATCACTTTCGCTTTCAGAGTGATCGTGCTCGCGATGACTTTCGCTTTTACGGCCGCGCGGCGTTAATTTTACTGCTGCGCGGCCAATGCTTGTTTTACTTTGCCCGTGGTTTAGGGTTTAGTTGCCGCGTGGAAGCTATCCGCCGTCTGGTTTGTGTGGGGACGGCATTAAGAGAACAACTGGCTTTGCGCTGGTCTCGCACTGGAACATTGGAGAATTTGTAGCACGGACATCATCTTGTGCAGGCGCTGTAGCGAACAGCCCTCGGCGACTCGGCTTCTGTGTATCCCACTTCAGCAGAATGCAGCTTATTGTGAGAGGGGTCGTTTCACAAAAGAGATTAGTTTTAAAGACAAACGTGCCTCCTGATAAAAAGCTGTGATCCAGACTCTCAGCTGCTTACTGCATGCTGGCTTTAAAAAAAAAAGATTTCAAGCAATGCGGCATGCTTTGTTGCTCACTAGTTTTTTTTTTCTTTCGCACGTCCAATACATGCCTTCCTCAGAGCATATCTATCAAGAACTGCCCTTACTGCCATAGGTATTTTTCCATATTGATGTGTACACTCCCAGTTTAATATCCAACACCTTTTTATACAGTCAGTGCATTAAATAAGAACCATTGCACCAATGTTTTTATTGCTTTTAAACACAGTGAATTATCGTAGTACATAACAACCAGCCCTGTATCAGGTGTGCAGTTCTTACTCAGCCGGCTCTCAGTTGAACATCTCTCTAAGCTTTAAGGTCACTCGCTTTATGAACCCTCACTCTTCCGTTTGTTAAAATTATCTTCACCTATCCATCTACTGAGTGAAATGCACTTTAGCTACAATATACGGCTATGTTGGCCTTTCATTGCATATGTCACCAGCCCCAGCTGCACTAGGCCATTCACCACAGCATCTGTGTAGTACAGCTCTAAAGAAAACACAGCAGTGTCATAACACAAGGGAGAAATTCTTAATTCCCCAGCCAAGAAGGTAAATCGTTGTTTTGCTATGAAAATAAAGTAGCTTCTGGCTAGCAACAATTTGAGGTAAGGGTCTATTTCAGGAGCAGTTCGAAACGAAAAGTTTATGCGCTAACTTTTGTGAAGACGTATAATGATTGCACTGTGTCAACTAGTTAATCCAGCCAAATCACAAACTAAACAAGCATTGGCATAGCCAATAGGTCTCGCCTTTGGGACCTTATAAGTGTTTAGCCATGCAACAGTTGATGTTGTTGCACCAAGGATATTGTGCTGCATAACTAAATACTTATAAGATCTCAAAGGCGAGACCTATTGGCTATGCCAATGCTTGTTTTTAAATGCAGCCATTTTTCCTTAAAGGAAAACAGGATGTGTTTTTTTTTTTTTCTGAGGGAGGGGGAGCAAGCATTGGCGAAATCAATAGGTCTTGCCTATGGGAGATCTTTTTGGCTTGGTGGATTGGAGTGGAGTGGCACTGTTTGGTGTTGAGTGGCGTGCCAATGTGTGGTATGATTGTGTGGTGTGGAGTAGAGTGGCATTGTGTGGAGTGGAGTAAAATGAAGTGGCACTGTGAGCCATGGACTGGAGTGGCATGACATTGTGTGGTGTGTAGTGAAGTTGCATTAAAAGAAGTAGAATAGTGAATTTGTGTGGTGAGAATTGGACTGGCATTGTGTGGTGTGGAGTGGAGTGGCTTTGTGTGGAGTGGAGTGGCTTTGTGTGGAGTGGAATGGCATTTGTGGCATGGAGTGGCATTGTGTGGACTGGAGGTACACTGCGTGGCGTTGAGTGGAATAGAGTAGAATTGAGGGGAGTGGAGTGGTATTGTGTGGAATAGAGTGGAGTGGCATGGACAGTATTAGCATTGTGTGGCTTGGAGTGGTGTGGAGTGGAATGGCATTGTGTGGAGTGGCATTTTGTGGCATGGAGTAGCATTGTCCAGCATGGAGTGGAGTGGCATTGTGTGGAATAGAGTGGAGTGACACTGTGTATGCAGTGGAGTGGCATTGTGTTGTGTCGATTGAAACGGGACTGTGTGGCATTCAGTGGAATCGTTTGGCATGGAGTGGAACTGTGTGGCCTTGAGTGGATTGGAAACTTGTTATCTGAATTTGTGTGGCATGGAGTGGAGTGGAATGGAAACGTGGAATGGTATGGTGTGGTTTGGATTTGTGTGATGGGAAATTGTGTGGCAGAGAGGATTTATATGGCGTGGAGTGGAATTGAGTGGAGTGGAATGGAAACGTGGAGTGGAATGGTGAGTGCTGTTGTTTGGATTTGTGTGAAGTGGACTTGTGTGGCGTAGAGTCGAATTGTGTGGCATGGAGTGCAATTGTATGTCGTGGAATGGAGTACAATTGTGTGGCATGGAGTGCAATTGTGTGTCATGGAGTGGAATTGTGTGGTTAGGACTCTGAGTCAAATTGTGTGGTATAGAGCGGAACTGTGTGAAGTGAAGTCGAATTGTGCGGCATGGAATGTTGCAGAACTATGCAGAGTGTAGTGGAATTGAGTGGAGTGGCGTGAAGTGGAATAGTATGCTGTGGAATTGTGTGGCGTGGGGTTGTGTGGAGAGGAGTGGGGTGGAATGGAATTGTGTGGCATGGAGTGGAGTGGAATTGTGTGACATGGAGTCGAGTGGAACTGTGTGGAGGGGAATGGAATTGTGTGTAGTGGAGTAGAATTATGTAGCGTGGACTAGAATTGTGTAGCATGGATTCGACTTTATTGGCATGGTGTGGCGTGGAGTGGCATGGAAGTGCGTGAAGTGGAACTGTGTGGACTGGAGCATGGAGTAGAATTTTGTGGAGTGGAATTGTGTAGCATGGAGTAAAATTGTGTGGCATGGAATTGTGTGGTGTAGGGTGAAGTGGATCGTGTGGCATAGATTTTTGTGGAGTGGAATTTTGTGGCATGGAGTGAAGTGGAATGCAATTGTGTGGCATGGAGTGGAGGTGCATTGTATGGCATAGAGTGCAGTGGTGTGGCGTGGTGCAGAGTGGCATTGTGTGGCATGGAGTGGCATTGTGTGGTGTGGAGTGGCATTGTGTGGTATGAAAAGTTGCTTGAGTTGCCACTGAATTGGCTTATAGAACTTCAAAGGCTTGTACTATATAAATACAATTATAATCAAATATGTTACCAATTATTTCGTCCTGCGATCTATGGAAACTTGATCTGATCTGATCTGATGACCGAGCACTCAGTAATGGAGTTCGCCTTTCTGCGTTTGCAAGCACTCTCATTTTTGGCATGTGGAGTTTTGATTTGCTTAGGATCTTGACATTTTGTTAAATAGTGAAGACGCTGGTAAAATGCACGTCGCTGGTGTATGGCTGCTGTTTACAAATGCATTTGTTTTAGACTTGGAGGGGCCAGCGGGAGAGGGAGCAATATATATCGTAACAGTTGGGGAAAAAGGAGATGGAGCCATGTGGCAGCAGTGTAAAAAATAGTACCTCAGTCACAGCACGAGCAGGGGATTGACACTTATTAAGAAAAAATAATTTCTACTTGGTCCATGCTCCACACAAAGATAAGAAAAGTGATAATGATGGAAATGATTGGTAATCAAAGGGCGGTCTCCAAGCCCTATATAGTAAACAATACCCCTCCCAACAGACAACACGTGTGCTGTTGGCAGGCTTAACCTAAAGATGAAAAATCACACAAACCTTTTTTAGAAGCAGGCAGAGATCTTCTAATGGGATGAAGTATTCTTATCTAGTGGTAAATATCAGTATCTTTCATGCATGCTGTGCAGTGATGATATACAGCTACAAGGCCTGCCCAAGTAGGTACATTTTAGCCATGGAACTAGCATAAGTGACATCTACTCTTAGTCTCCCACTTCACATAAATAAGCTTGAAATAAATACTGTATTCTAAAGCTGGGCAGGTGCACACCACAGTGAAATTTCTCTGGGAAGGACAGCTCCCTACTTGTGGTCTGGTGGGCTAGGTGAAAAGATGGAAGCAGAAGACACTGTTTTTAATCCCGGTCTCCCATTTGGACAAATTGTCCGCTCTTTAGCAATCGCTTTTTGAATGTTTTCAGCTACTTCGTCTTTGGCAACACTGAGAGTATTAAGATACAATGTAAAAGCTGCTAGTGAGCATGTGGTTAACAATGGACTCAATATTACCTGGGGGAGTGAAGACATTCCCATTCTCTAGGTACATTCACCAAAACTCAATGTGGTAGTTAAAGTAAAGACTTTGCAGCAGGTAGCAGTGTGCTGCAGTCTTTAGTCTATTCATTTAACAAACTGTTTGATCCTGGTCAAATTATACTATGCTTTACCTGAGCCCCTGTCCATTGATCTGACAATATGTCAGTATTTTGAAACCGGCTTAATGGAAGAATTAAACACCAAGACCATGCAACCATGACAGGTCCCCAGAATTGCCATTCACACAGCAGCAGGGTAAACCAGCAGGTTTTCCATCTCAACAGCAGAAGGTGATCCTGATGTTGCATTGTGCAGGATCCCCGTGCTGCAGATTCCCCCATTTACCCCCCCCCCCCCTCCCCTCCATAGGTACATCTTTCGCAGCTGATAAAGGTCTGAAAGAGCGAGAGTTGCTTGCCCTTTTGAGGGCTAAACCAGCGGGGAACGAAAAAGTCAGGACAATGGAGGGGGAGGTGGGGAGTATGCTGTTGCACAGCAGCCACCACTGTAGGACACACATTGAAATTGCATGTCGGTTGGTCACTCTCAGAGGGTGATGAGACTGAGCACATGGGGATCAGAACTTTCAGGAGACGGACCCAATAGGAGCCCTTTCCATTAATTTCAAAATGTGAAAGCAGGAAGGTTTGGAAAACATAAATTGAGTGTTTTTTATTTTCCCCACTGAAGTACATCCAAGCAGACACAATTCTAGGTAGGAGAAGGATAAAATACAGCCACATATGGCTTTAGAAATTGGGAGTGCCTCTACTGAATCAGATGTGTTTGCATGTATGCTTTGCTGGGAGAGTGTAGACATGAGAATGCGAGGAGAGATCCAAGAGTGCATAGAGGTAGAGGAGAAAGTTGGAAAGACAGCAAAGAGATTATGGAAAAAGAAAGCTGCAGGGGAATGAATGGGAGGGAGGTAAGGATGTAGAATTGATTCACAAAGGAAAGGTAGAAACTTGTGGTGAAGATCCCACAGTCCATGGTTTGACGAGAAGCAATGGAGACATGAGGCAGAGGAAAGTTAACGGAATGAAGAGAGAAAGATTGTTGCCTGCATCCAATGTGAAATGGGAATATGGGGAAACGTTTGGATTAGCTACAATACTTGCTCAGGCTTACTTTGGTTCTCCACATGACAACACCCGATCCTGCAGTAAAATCATCCTCTGGATCTTCTTTCAAGAGTGTCTCGAAAGACCTGGATCATGTTTGACTCAGTGCGGTCTACAGAAATCTTGGGGCAGATTTATGATAACTGGCGCATCCCTGCATGTGAGCAGGGATGCGCCAGTTATTATGCGCCACAGCTGCGCCACCATGGATGCGCTGCATTTATAATGCGGCGCACCATGGGGCAAAAACGGCACAGATGCATGACGCATCTGTGCCGTAAAAGTGGCGCATTGCTGGAGTTGCGTCGCAAGCGCGACGCAGCTCCAGCAATGTTCTGGGGGGCCCTATCTGTACAATGCTGCGTCAATCCTTACGCCTGCTTCAAGCAGGCGCAGGGTTTTGACGCAGCATGGGCCTAAAAGTGACTGAGTGAAATCTTGTAGATTTCACTCAGCCACTTTTAGGAGGCGTTCCTGCGCCGGAACGCCCCCACCTGCCCTGGAACGCCTACATGTGGCGCAGGGCTTTACAACGTGACGCATCTCCCAGATGCGTCACGTTGTAAATACCCCGCACCATGGCGCAGCATTTGCGCCGCTGCTGCGTCACAAAAGTGACGCAACGGCGGCGCAAAAGTGGCGCAAGTGCAACATAAATCTGCCCCCTTGACTTTACAACCAGTTTAGTGCAAAGAACAGACAGCTACTCTCCAGGCTCATATCAGTATGGCCCAGGGATACTGATCTCCAGTGCTTTGGTAGTGAGATCTATAGATAGCCAGGTTCCAAGACTACTGCAATGAGGTCTGTGAAGAGCCAGTCATCAACACAATTGTTATGAGGTTTCAGTAGATACTGTCTAAGGCAGGGAGGTCTATGTTGATTTTTTCTATAATACCACAACAGTAAGATTTATAGAGATCCAGATTTCTGGACCTAGCAATGACATTGGTGGATGGCAAGGAAGTCTACATAAATCCAGTATTCAAACTCTTGTAACCACCAATGAGGCCTCTAACGATTTAGTCTCTTTCACATTGGCCACGAGGTTTGTGGAGGTTCAGTCTCAGACACTGATGTCTATGTGGATTTGTTCTTTTATTTGGTGGTAGTGAGGTTTCTAGATAGCAGATCTCCATACCTTATTTACTTATTTGAGTATTATATAGCGCTAGCTAGACCCGAAGGTATCAGAGCACTTTGCATGTTATGTGCATGATGTTTACTCACGTGGCATGTGAGGATTTGTGTGGGTGATAAACAGTCAACAAAACAGTATAGAACGATACAGCAATTACGGTAACGCAAAAGAACTCGTCAACGCCATACAGCAGTTCACCAAACCCCCCAGCGAAGCCACAGACGTCACACCATCCCAGGACCTCTGCAACAAGTTTAGCTCCTACTTCTACCGGAAAATCAAGGCCCTCTATGACAACTTCAGCAAACAGACTCCAGACACCACCCTCTTCTCCACCACCAACAACCAGCCCACCATCACCACCTGGAAACTGGCTACCACAGAAGACACCGCCACGACTATGAAGAACACCCACTCAGGAGCCCCCACAGACCCCTGCCCGCCGCACATCTACCACAGAGCCGCCGCCGCCATAGCACCCGATCTATGCCGGACCATTAAAACCTCCTTCGAATCCTGCATCTTTCCCGACGACTGGAAGTGGGCAGAGGTCAGGCCCATCCTCAAGAAACCATTTGCTGACTCATCGGACCTGAAAAACTACCGGCCCATCTCTCTCCTTCCCTTCGCAGTCAAAGTCACCGAGAGATTCGTCAATGCCCAGATGATCACCTTCATTGAAGAGAACGCCATCCTCGACTCCTCCCAGTCCGGATTACGCAGCAACCACAGTACCGAGCCCGCCCTCCTCGCCGCCACCGATGACATCCGCATGCTACTCGACCAGGGCCACACTGCATCCCTCATCCTACTAGACCTCTCTGCAACCTTTGACACCGTCTCCTATCGAACTCTCACTGCCAGACTCAACGACGCCGGCATACCGGGTACCGCCCTCGACTGGATCCACTCCTTCCTCACTGGCAGAACCCAAACAATCAGACTCTCACCATTCCTCTCCGAACCCACGGAGATCAACTACAGAGTACCCCAAGGATCCTCGCTCAGCCCCACGCTCTTCAACATCTACATGGCCCCCCTCGCCGCCATCGTTAGACAGCATGGGCTCAGCATAGTATCCTACACCGACGACACCCAGCTTATCCTCTCCCTCACAAAGAACCCCGAAGACACCAGACTCAGCTTCCAGGAAGGAATGAAAGACGTCACAGCCTGGATGAACTACAGCTGCCTTAAGCTCAACTCAGAGAAGACAGAGGTCCTCATCCTTGGACCCCCTCCTCTGCCTGGGACATCACCTGGTGGCCTTCCACCCTCGGAAACCCACCCACTCCATCAGACCACACCCGAAACCTCAGCATCATTCTAGACTCCTCCCTCACCATGACCCACCAGATCAATGCCGTCGCCTCCACCTGCTTTGACTCCCTCCGCATCCTCCACAAGACCTTCAAGTAGATCCCCTCCGAACGCAGAAAGACCGTCACCCACGCACTCATAGCCAGCAGACTGGACTACGGCAACGCCCTCTATGCCGGAATCAACAAAACCCTGCTACACAAGCTCCAAACCATCCAGAACCGCGTAGCCAGACTCGTCCTCTGAACCGCATGACAAGAACACATGACCCAGCACCCATGAGACCTCCACTGCCTCCCCATCGAGAAGAGAGTAACCTTCAAGCTACTCACCCACGCCTACAAATCCCTCCACAACATCGGACCCAAATACCTCAACAAAAGAGTCTTCTTCCACGTACCCAAAAGGAACCTCTGCTCCGCCGACCTCGCCTTGGCAGAGACCCCGCGCATCTGCAGAACCAGAGCTGGCGGAAGAGTCTTCTAGGTCGCAGCAAAAACCTGGAACAAGCTCCCAGTCAACATCAGACGCTCCCCCAATCTGCACACCTTCAGAAAGAGCCTCAAGACCTAGCTCTTCGACTGATCCGGAGCTGCAACACCCCTCCCCCCAGTGCCTTGAGACCCTCATGGGTGAGTAGCGTGCTTTATAAACCCCTGATTGATTGAAGGTAGTAAAAGTACAAAATAATACAGCATTAAGGTAAATGGCATTGGTGCAAAGTTAGATACTGAGAAAGTCAGGGGATCACAGCGAAGGATCTTGTCATTGGGGGTTGGATCCTTGGGAAACATAGCTCAGTTTGTGAGCGTGTTGAAGTAGTTGTCAAGCAGTAGAGATTTAAGGTCACATTTGAAGCAAGAAAATGAGGGGTTACAGCGGAGATCCTTAGGGGTGAGTTCCAGATCCTCGTTGCTTTTCCTGAAAAAGAACGTGCCTGGGATTTCTTCTTTAGCTTTTGGAGTTAACTGAGTTTGAGCCTCCTCATGCTCTTGATAGTTTGGCTTTTAGATATTTGAGATTCTTTGTATGAAGTGCTTTGTGAGTAGTACAAGCGGTCTTGAAGATGCATCTTCATTCAAAGGGAAGCCAATTGAGACTTTTGAGGGCAGGTGTAATGTGCTCAAACCGTTTGATTCCAGTGAGGTGTCTGGCAGCTGTGTTGAGAATTGCTCCTAGGGCGTAAGGTGGCTATTCCGAGTTCCATTGATGATGGCATTGCGGTAGTCAATTTTCAAGAGGACTAGTGATTGTACTGCCATCTTGATATCATCAGGGGGGATGAACGGTTCTATTTGTTTGAGATGCTTTAGTGTGTATAGCGCTCCTTTGGCTCAGTTGTTGATGTGGTTTTTCATTGACATGTTTTGTCCAATGTAATACCCAAGAACTTTATGGAGTAAGAAAGTGAAAGCAAACAGTTTAGAGCATCCAAATTCTTGAGCCATTCTTGGATAAGTATAGGATTATTTGTTGGGAGAGGAGGAGTAGTTCCGTCTTGCTGGGGTTCAGCATTAGGTGATTGGTGTTTAACCAGGTTTGGCAATGAAGTCTATAGAAAACAATCTCTGGTACCTGATCTATACTGATTCTGTCTCTATCAACATGGCAATGTGGAGGTACAATCTCTGGCAAATGGCAATGAGGTCAACAGCAATGAGTAGAAAGATCTGATCTCTGAAAGTTTCCAATGAGGGCTAAGGTAATTCTGTCAAAAGTACTAGACAATAAGATCAAAAGAGATACACTACTAGTACCATGGCAATGAAGGTTATGGGGAATAATTTTCTAGCAAAAAGGCAATTCAATCTATAGTGTCCAGTACCTGGAATCCATACAGTAAAGTCTGTTGGGTCTTCAGCATCACTTCAGGTAAGTCCATGCAGCTCACATTTCCAGCACCATGGCGGTGAAGTCTATGGAGATTCAATTCAATTTTCACAAACCTGTTAATGAAGTGTAAGAGATCTAGCCTCCACAGTCCCAGGGCAATATGATGTATGAAGATTCTGAGTCACATTCACTAAAGTAAATGTAGGTGTAAGCATGTGTTTACAATAAAATGTACAGTTTTTGTGAAGGTCATGAATTGACAAAGGGATTTCTGGCCGGCGTAAAGCCTTGTATTCAAGGAAAAGGAAGTGAGCGTTCCAAACCATGGCATGCCTTGGAAGTTTGGAAACACCCACCAATGTACATTTGTAGGCATCCCCAAACTCCTTTCTGGTCCCTTGTCATCCTGGAAACCATCAGTGATTTTTTTTTCCAGCACAGGGCTGGAGCAACTCTCCTTCCAGAGTGGAAAGGGTAACAGACTGCCTCCAAATTTAGGGAAGGTGTAGGGTAATGGTTTTCTCCACAGGATCACTTATTTTCTCTGTTGAGGATTTTTTCTTAAAAGTCTGCATTTGCTCAAGGGATCCTATTCCCCTGTCGCGGACTTTTCCGCTATTGGAAAACTCACACCAAAAATAGGAGCTGGTGGAAAAGCAACTTGCTCAGTTTTCCAGATTTACTATTGGGAATGTTCATGAATGGGGAAAAGTCATAAAAAGTATGTTTAGTTACAGGCAGACATATCTGCCCATTCTTATAGTTTAGCATCATTTGGATTCTTTCTTTAGCATCACAACACTGGGGTGTTTGCAGATGTGTTCTCTTGCGGCATATCAATGAGTGGGAATTCATTTTCTAGAAATATAGTATTGAGATTCAATTGAGATCTAGTCCAAGCAGTTCTAAGTAAACCTTTTACAGGGATTCTGCTCATGAACAGAACTATGCTTGCAACCATAGAACATGAGTAGGCAGGGGCTGAGTCACCATACCACCTCAGTACCATGAGCCCAAGTCCGACTAGCCATAGTACCTCACTAGTCTTCCTACTCATATCCAGAGAGACAAGTGAATGGACACACCAGAACACAACACTACCGACCCTCTCAGGGATCGCGGTGACAGGATACACCTTTTCGTTCACACACTCTCGTCCTTGCCCACAATAAGATATGACAGTCACAAAGGTAGTTTGAAATGTAACTTTAAACTATTGTGCTCTAGAATGCAGCATACGTGCCAAAATCAGAAAAAAACTGCCAAGCAAAAATACCATCAGCATAGTCAGCAAACCAGATATTATGAAAAGTCCTGTCATATTCTAAAACAGATTAGCCTAATTCCCCTCCTCTGCTACAGAAGCAAACTGATTATACAGCAAAGATCTCTGGGATTAGTAGCCGAACCCGTACCTTAGCATACACAGATGGATGTTCTACATTTCTGATGCAGCCGTGATCATCTTCTCTGAAAATATCTGTATCTCTCTCCGTGTTACAATACTGTGCATACCTATATGACAAGGCGTACATGCTCGTAAACAACAGCTGCATTCTTGTGTTTTGTCTAGTTACTAGTGGCTGACCAGAACAAATTAACAAGGGGCATTGTTGTTTGACATTGTCTGCTGTGTCCAGACTAAACCCCAGAAAAGACCAGAACGAGAAAACAACTGCAGGTCCTGTGTGAATATGTAATGAGGCACAAAAGCAAACTTGTTTACATAGTAACGTGTGCAAAGCAAATGCGGCCTCTGTCATGCGCAGTTAGGCTAACACATTGAAAACTACAATGGGCCCTGGACAGAACACATGAGAAATCCTGTCTCCAGAATCATGCCTCCAGCATCATAGTTGTGTGAAGTTGTGGACATCATGTATCTAGCACAGTGGTAAAAGTGGTGTAAGACTAATGAGACTAATGAGACCCCAGAATAAACACAAAGTTGCCAGTGGAGATTCAATTACGAGTAGAAAGATAATCAACTATAGACAGATCTGACCTCAAGCGCCATGACAATAAGGAATAGGAGTATCCATAATTGGTAGATAGACATCCAGGCTCAAGCACCATTTAAATCAGGTCTGTCGCGATCAATGCTATATCAAAGATTTCTAAAGTGATCCATTGTTAGGTTTCACCTGCACTGCGCTTGCACTGTGCTTTCAAAATCTCTTGCAATTAAAAAGAAATCTTAAAAGGTACTTACAGCCCACCCATTACTTACCATTTGTAGCCTTCACTATCACTCTCATTTTCCTGTGTCTCACTGGTCAGCAGCATCAAGGTTACGTCATCAGCTTCATATCTTATTTCCTCTGCTGTTCTCTGGAGCTATGACCAAGTACAGTTTCTGGCTGGCAGCCTGTGTCGTTCCACTGGCTGGGAGCTTTTGGGGCACTTTTTTTTAACTTTCTTCCCCGCACTGTATATGAGATCATTCATTTTGTGGTGTATTTTATCAATAATTAATATTATTGAAACTGATTTTAACACTCCATATTTTTTTAGTCTTGTAGTTGTTTGGCTCCAATATGCTGCATTTCGAGACACTTCAGTTCCAAGTACGTTGTTGATCATTCTCAGTTAAGACGTTACTGACCTGAGTGAAATATTTACTAGATTTGGGCTTGAATGTGAGTAAACTGATTTTCCAGTGGCAGTTTAAGCCTTCACAAAAACTGTAAATTTGGTTGTAAACATATGCTTACATCTAAATGTACTTTAATGAATGGAACCCAGAATCTTCATACATCATATTGCCCTGAGACTGGGTGTGGCTAGATCTCTTACACTTCATTATCAGGGTTGTGAAAACTGAATCTGATCTCCATAGACTTCACCTCCATGGTGCTGGAGGTATGTGAGCTGCATGGACTTAATTCTAGTGATACTGAAGACCCAACAGACTTTATTGTAAGGATTCCAGATACTGGATCACAGTAGATTGAATTGCTTTTTTGCTAGAAAATGATTCCCCATAACCTTCATTACCATGCTATTAGTAGTGTATCTCTTTAGATCTCATTGTCTAGTATATTTGACAGAATTACCTTAACCCTCATTGGCAACTTTCAGAGATCAGATCTTCCTACTCATTGCTATTGTTCTAGAGACTGAATTCCTATGGTGCTAGAGATTGTATCTCCACATTGCCATTTTGGTAGAGACAGAATGAATATAGATCAGATACCAGAGATTTATTTTACTATGAGCTTTCCAAAATTCTATTGTGTTATAATAATATTGAATTATTTGAGCGTGTGAATTCCTGGAGAATTATGGCTTGTGCCCCGGAAGTCCGGCCGTGAAAGCTTCGGCATGACATCTAATTACACTTTGCTATAAATGTTTGGAATGTGTCCACACTTTATGTCTAGGTTACAGTTCTACAGGTTCTGAACGGATGTTGTGCTATACATATGTTCTGTTAGTTACATACAGCATGGAATACTGCCATTTTAGCCTTCTTTTAAGTGTTCTCATTTTGGTAACAGAACGAGCAGGTGATTGTCCACATGGGCGTAGCAATAGGCTTCGTCCACCTCCCGCGACCTCCCTCATGTCTCCCACCCTTCTCCCTCATGTCCCCCACTACTCTTCTTCCTGATGTCCTTTTAACCTCCATTCAGGCCCTTTTATTTTTATTGACTGAATTTTTGGGGCGCTTTTATGTAGCGCTAACTTGAACACAAGGTATTGGAGTGCTTTACACGAGCACCACTTAAAATAGACAGGGACACTTTCATGTTGTTTTTTAAATTTTATTGGGAGATTAATTGAATTGCCCAGAATCACAGGAAATTGAGCAGATGCCGAGACTCGAACCAGTTCCCCAGTAGCAAGGTCGGCAGCTCTGACCTTAGTACCACATCCTCTCAACATTTTACTTGAAGCCATGTTGGACAGCAGCCTGTGCTGCTGAACAACATATCTTAAAAACATGGAAAAAACCAATAGATCTCACATAGGAAAACCAATTGGCTATGCAATGCTTGTTGGATTTTATAGCTCTGAAGTCTTTAGAGATGCGATCTCTAGTAGAGTGGATTTTTTAAGGTCTAAAGAGAATGGACTTCAGGACCCATGGCAGTGAGGTGTTTTGAGGCCTGTTAAGTAGGGCTACTGGAATGAGGTCTGTGCAGTCTGTAGGAATCATAAGCCAGCTGCGTCAAAACGGCAGGAAAGGAAAAATAAAAGGATAATAAACTTGTTTTATTATCATTTTATTTTTCCTTTCCTGCCAAATATTGGGGGGCGTGGCCATTGGGTTGACAGGCTGTAGGAGGAGTGGTAGTGCACTGTGATCAGTGCGCATGACTGTTTGACCCGCCGTCTCGGGCCGACCAAACCGTCATGTACACTGAAGCTGTCTCCAACCAGAGCTGCGTTGCTGGGTTAGAGACAGCAGGCACAGGCTCCCAGCACATTCAGAACACTCAGGCCAATACAGATGCTGCTTCCATCAGCATGAGAGCAGTGTCAGGATTGGCCGCAGTGGAGTCTGGAGAGGGGCAGAAGAGCGCGACACAGGCGGTTGCAGGTATGTTTTTGTTTTGTCATCCGTCGCCCCCTGACGCCCCTCGCACCTCGCCACTCTTCGGCTCCAGCTTCTACTGGGAATGATAGAGCAGAACTTGCTTCAGCTGCCTCACTGTCATTGATACCGGGGTAGCAGCAGGAAGCCCAAGACATAGAGGCACATGCATCAAACTCCTATTTTGCGATTACCAAAAAGCGTTTTTTAAGGAATCGCTATTTAGTAATCGTAAATGCCTATGCATCAAAAAATTCGCATAATTTTAGCAAATCAGTAAAAATTGCAATCACAATTAGCGATTGTCAAATTACGAGTCGCATAATAGCGAATCCGCAAGTATAGAATCGCTAATAGTGATTCCTGGACTTTGATGCAGCATGATGACTTCACAACCAGGAAGTTGAGGCATCCCATGCTGTTACCTGTGTACTGAGAGAGAGGAGGAGGAGGCAGACTGCAGGAGCACAGCACAAGGAAGCCTTTTGGAACAGTAGAACCTGTGCAAGGACATCAACATGCCTACAGGAAACAGTGAGAAGGAGGCAGCACAGCGCTAGAGGAAGCTGCAGTTCAGCGAAAAGGAGTTGGAAGTCCTCATTGAGAAAGTGGTCAAGAGCCATGAAAAACTGTTCGAGAAACAGTCACTCCAGGTGCCGGAGCTGGAGAAACGAAAAATATGGCTGGGAATCCAGACCAAAATCAGCGCAGTGGGGGTCACACAGTGCACCATTGCGGATCTGCGCAAGCGTTGGTATAACCTGCGGATCCATGCGAACGATAGGTTTTGCTGCTAGGCTTGCTGATGCAAAGAAGACTGGAGGAGGACCATCGACCCAAACAGCCACTACACCCCTAGAGGACCTGGTGGAGTCAACCCTTCAGCCTGAAGCTGTCGTTGGAGTGATGCAGATTGACACCTCTGCACAGCCCAGTACTCCCCAAAGTAAGATGCATGCAAATGACCATTCAATGCTAAAGTTTAAAAAATACCCCTTAAGTTAGATCAGGCTTATTGTTGCAAATACTACTCCAGTCCACATTTTACTTGCTGCACACAAATGCATTATGGGATTAGCAGTCAACAACTCCAATAGGAAAGGCAAGGATTGATCCAAACAGCATAGGTGCATTCAAGTACAACAAGCAAGTGAAATATCTAGACACCGTGTGTTGCTAAATGACTTTATTAAACAAAACCATGCACTATGTGACATACATGTACAAACATAAAAACTGAAATTTCACTGTTTAACATCACAGATGCAGCTGTGCAGGAGTCTGATGAAGGTGAAGACCAGGACACTCTGGAGACACAGGCCCAGTCAGGAGATGAGAACAGAGTGGCCCCATCACCCCCAACACCTGCACCCACAAGACGCAGGACCACAGTGGCACCACTACCTGCATTTGGTATAGAAGAAGAGAGCCAACCTGACCCTCAGACAACACGGGCTGGGCATACTCCCACACCAAGACCCCAAGTCGAAATGCGGCGCAGAAATCTCCTCATCAGGAGGCGCAGGACAATGGCTCATTTGAGAGCTGAAGAAGGCGATGGTTCAACTGGCTTTGGTGGGCTGGAGAATCAAATGTTGAAGGTGCAGCGCCTGCAATGCAAAAACACATGCGTTTACTGCAGGCACAACTTGGAACATTTGCAACAAACATGGCAGAGATGAAGGACAGCATGAAGGAGCTCACTACAGCAGTGGTGGAAGGACGGAGGGAAACGAGCGAAAACTTTAGGAATGTGACCCATCCCTCCAGGATTAATGCAAGGCGATGCAGGAAGGGCATGTGTCCCACCGCAAAAGGCACCATCAGTTCCTACGATGCTTAGATGACTATACTAGTGCCATCAACCGCCTGAGCACCACAACAGCTCTGATGTCCCGTTGTGCTGTGGGCATGCAGGTCGAAATGGCCGATTGCTGTGATGACGTGGCCAGGGGACTTATACATGTCACCAATGCTGTGGAGCAATTGCAAAATGCTTCAGTTGGGGGCAGCAATGTATAGGGTGGAGGAGAGTGTGAGGAGGCCTCCAGCCTAAGTATTATCTTGGCACCAGTTTCCACATGCAGGAGGTGCACTAAAAGGAATACTTCTGCATCAGAAGGCTCCACAAGGGATGTGACAGAGCCCACAGGACAGCGCACAGGAGCACGTGGCCGCAGAAAATAGTGTGGCATTGAGTAAAGGAATGTAATTTGGTGAGGTAATCCGTATTATTCATTTGTTAGGGCTGACGTTCAAGTGCCAATGCAATGTTATACTTTTGCATTCTGACTGTCACACTGCACGTTTACACCTGGTATGTGTGCATTAACACTACCTGAGTTTTTTTTTTAATATATCACATACGCAATGAAACCCTGTACTGTGTCGTGTCATCATTACTCACCTTAAAAATAATTCTGTGTTATTTCTGCACGTCTCTGTCTCCCCTCTGCTGCACTCGGCCCACGTGCTGCTTGTGGTGGTTGTCTTGGCTGATTGTCTTCCTCAGGCTCGCTGTCTGATAGTTCCAGGGGTATGCCTCTCGAAGTTGCAATGTTGTGCAACATGGCACAAGTGGCCTCAATTTTGAAGCAGATATCTGGCTTGTACTGCAATGCACCGCCAGTTTTGTGTAGGCAGCGGAACCTACTTTTCAGTGAACCAAATGTCCTCTCTATCATATTGCGGGTAGAAATGTGCACTTCATTGTATCGCTGCTCACTTGGTGTACTTGGATTTAGGTATAGCCTCAGTTTGAAGGAGCGCACAGCATATGCACTGTAACCTACATGGTAGAAGGCAAAGGAATAACTTACTGCTATGTTTCACAATGACCAGAGAGTCAGTAAGATAGTGTTACATATATTTACCAAGCAGGTATCTTTCGCCATTTTCGCCCCCAAGGAGACGAGTATGTATGCAACTGTGTCGGAAGATGTAGGAATCATGCATACTACATGGGAATCTTGCCACTATGTCTGTGTTTATATATATTTTTGGAATTGCATATGGCTTGTATATTCAGTGAATGGTATGATTTCCTGTTCCTGTAAATGTACTCATTCACTGAGGGGGGACATATAGCTGCATGCGTACCATCAATGCAACCAATTACATGGGGAATTTGGCTATTTGATAGAAGTCACATTTGGTTTGCTGCAATTCCTGTGGTGTTGTAGGAAACCTTATGTGGTGGCGTATCCTCTGCAACATGGCATCCAGGAATTAGTCAAAAAAGCGCAATAGGGCTCTTTGTGAAACCCCTCCAGCTGCAGCTATTACACCCTGGAAGACTCCTGATGCTAGGAGGTGCAGTGAACATAGGACCTGCACATGAGTGGGGATGGCATGTGTCCTGCAAGTCTAACACTCCAGTAGGGGATCTAATTCAGCTATCACATCATAGATCATGTCTGCATCCAACCTATAATTGTCATAAACCTCTTCCTCTGTATGCCCCACCAATGTAACGCGCAGTCTAAAAATACGTTCCAGTATCACCTCCTTCTCCGTGCTGCTGCTCGTAGCCTCGTCCTCCTTGCCATGACGTGCAGTGCTGCCATTGTGAAACATTCTGAGGCCTTCTGGGCCTGTTTAAATAGTTTGCCAATTGTTTGCACCTGATTGGATGGTTTTCACATGGTTACCACCGAATTTGAATTGGTGCTACTTTGCGAGTGAAAATTGCAAATCCCGGTTCGTTTGAAATTTGCGGATGTTACATACATAGGTTTGCAATTGCCAAATAGCAAATTCGCTAATACAGATTCACTAATTGAAAATCAGAAAATAGGTAATTGCAAATTTAGCAATTTAGCGATTACCAGATATATTCTGCGAATTTACATGATGCATTGCTTAGGGCTATTTTTGCGATTCGCAATGTTTGCGATCGCAAAATAGCTTGATGCATGTGCCCCATAGTCTCTTCAGTGTGAAGTTTTGCAAATACAGACGCAAGCTGTGGATTCACTTGTACTACTCCTCAGCTGTACAGCTGGTAGGAACGATAGGGCAGGTCCTTCCGCTACCTCACAGGTGCTGATGCTGGGATAACTGCAGATGCTCCTGAGCAAGTGCCTGAAAGCTTTAACTGCTCCTTTTTATTGGGGTAGGCCGGGCTGGAAGCCCAAGCACAGCCTCTTTATTGGTCTTCAATGCCTTGTTTTGAAAGAAAGAATTGTCAGGAACCCTCATCCAATGAGTTAAAAATCAATTGTTTATGAATTGTGTGAAAAAGGAGCTTCTCTAGAAAGAGAAGAATATTGTAAGAAAGAATTACTCCTGCTAAAGGAGAAAGTGCTTGCCACCTTCACAAACCTCCCTGTTAGAATTACACTTTCTAAAAATGTAAAATAAGCTATGAGGTGTATCAATTAAGCTATGCACCACAGCGGCACAGCCCTACTGCTCCCACCTCTAGATACAGTATTGCAAGGTTCAAACATGATGCAAGTGTGAACGCACGACCACTACACCCAGTGATAAACGTTTCTATTCGTAAATGAGCACTGAACTCCTTTTATAGTCGACAAAGTTCAGGCAGCCTTGCAGGCTTTTAATGTCACGCTGTACCTTGGTACAGTATCACACACACAGGCTCCTTGGGGCTGAAGTACAGATGTATCAGGTTACCTTAGCTGAGGTAAAACTATGGGTCCAGACAGCACATTAGCTTGGGGTTATTCATGGGCAGAGTGATAAACCACGCAGTCTTTTTCCAAGTTTATAACGGAACTGAGGCAAGTCTCAGTCACCTGCTGTTCTTGTCTTGTTTCTCATCACCGGTGCGCTCACCTGGGACACCTCTTGGCGTAGGAGTGGAGTCCAGTCCGTGCAGTGATGTTGTTGTATCGTGCCTTGTACTGTGTAATCTAATGTAACAGGCACTTACAAAGTTCACTGCGAACCAAAAATGATGGAGCCAAAATCAACCTGAAACACCATTGCCCCGTTTAAAACAACCTCGCAGCATCTTTTTTCTCGGCGCAGAATTGGTTTATTGTGAGATTTTGAGGATGGCTGCTGAGAGGGGGGGGGGGCTATAGAGGTGAAATAGAAGGTAGAGAGTATGCGGTGAGAGTAATTCTGCAAAGAATGTTCATGCATTGGGGAGAGGATGTGGCTTAACGGCCAGAGGGGGCGGCTCTGAGGCTGGGGAACCAGATTCGGGTCTGGCGGGAGGCTCAGGCATCCTGTGATTCTGGGCAAATCGCTTACTCCACCCGTGCCTAAAATGAACGTGTGCGTCTGTAACGCAACTGGTGCTCATGTAAAGCGCTCTGATACCTTCAGGGCGAGTTCGCGCTATATAAAACTGCAAAATAAATAAACAAATACTAGCTTCCTTCCCTTCTACCCTCTCCTCCCCCCACTTGCGTTATGTAAAATGTCAGCTCACTCCTCATCTTACAAAGAAGGCGCGCGCACCTCCTGGTTCCAAGAAGTCTGAAAGCTCCGCATCTGCGTCGCCTCAGCCACTCTCAGGATCCGGTAAATACCTGATCTCAAGTGCCCAGCTGTGCCCGCTGTCCGCAGGAGGCTCTCGAAGCCTGCCAGGGCTTGCGATGCCCAGGCTTAAAAGTACTGTGCACAGCCCAATACCTCAGCTGGACGTAATGACACTGGCATCCCTCTCCAGCATGAGCTGTTGCAAGGCCCTAGTGGTCCCTTTAGAATGAATCACTCAGTTCCGGGCACTTGCCAGTCGCCCAGTGTCAGGAGGCTCCCTGCCCAGCACTGGTGTACACTAAGAGTTACCAAAGAGGAAGGTAAATGGGGCAGGATAGCTCGCTGGCCCTAGCACATCCTGTACAGTGTCATAGTTAAACATGTTTTATATGGCAAACAATAAGAGGTATAATATAACATTGCAACTTATACAAGTATTGCTGCTTACATTTAAATACAGCTAGAAATTATGCAAACTACAAAAAGCAAAATGTAAAAGTATGAGTGAGGGAGAAGTGCAATGGAAAATCTAACAGAGCGAGTTTTAAAGAAAGAAAATATAGAAGGAAAAAGAAATGAAAATATAAAGGATGAATCCATTTGTAACCATATGAATCGTACACAGTCATATGGAAAATATTACAAGGTTAAACGTGAAATGCAATAGTAGAATGAATTCAGCTGGAATGAGCTCATCTCCGTCAGGCCCCTGAACGAGGACATCCGGCCTTCAGTGAACAGGATTTCCACCTCAGTAAGTGCATGTTCTGTCCATGATAGTAATTCTCTGGTTGTGTAGTGTCCGTGTCCCTTGGGGAGACCCGCTAAAGGTAACAGTGGGGAATATATTGGCGATGGATTCCTAACACGCAGGATCGGGCCACCTTCCCCAGCAGAGGGAGTGCTGGGTTAGGTTTGGATTCTGGAAGGAGCATTCAGGTTATCTCCAGGGTCGACAGTGTTCCCCCCCGTGTTTCCATCTCCTCTAGTTGACGTCCAGCTGTCCATCGCGAGAGCCACTGCAACTGCCTGCGAGGGAGTAGGCCTCAAAGGAGGGGGCACCAAGCCCCCCCTGTCTTGTGACAGCTGCAGTGTCGTCAAAACCACTCTGTGGTGGTCTTTTCCAAAATCAGCGATATCAGTATGGAACTCAGCTCTCGAAAGAAGGTTCGCGGGGAGATCACCCGAACATTTACAAAATAGTACAGAAGACGGGGTACCATTATCATTTTAGATAGAGCTACTATCCGTATTAGGGACAGAAGTTGGCCTGAGTTTTAATCACTCGTAGGGCTGTGTAATGGTTAACCTCAAGGAGATCTCTCGGTGTGTGGTATAGTCTGACTCCTAAATATCTTGGGGAGTCCCCATTCCATGACAATTTGGTCTCTCCCATGCTTATCTCCCAATGGGTTGTATCTGGGTGAAGGGAGTAGATAGTCGACTTGGCCCAATTCAGTTTTAAACCCGCTGCCGCCCCAAACTCGTTGAGTGCGGCCTAAAGAAGAGTAAGGTCTGCTGTAATTTCCCTGACGTATATTAGGAGGTCGTCCGCGTATAGGGATACACTGTGGGTTCGACCCTCCAGCGGTATACCCGAAATTTCGCCCCCCTCTCTAAGTCTTTTCGCCAGCGGTTCCATTGCAATGGCGAATAACAACAGAGACAGAGCCGTGTTCCGTGGGTTACCTGGATAGGGGGTGAAATGTGTCTGCCAATTGGGACCCGGGTGGTTAGATGGGTGTATAATAATTTGATATATGCCGTAAGTTGAGGCCCCATCCCTACCCGCTGCAGAACCGTGAATAAGTGCTGCCCCGCCAGGTGTGTCCAAGGCCTTTTCTAAGTCTATTACAAGGCACGCGGCGCGCGGGAACCTGCACCGCACACCATCTTGGACCTCAAATAACCTGCATATATTTTGGACGGTGTTTCTTCCCGGCACGAAACCACATTGGTCAGGGTGCACCAGATGGGGGAGCACCCCTGTGATTCTATCCGCTAGGATCTTTCGGAGTATTTTGCAGTCTGTAGTTAGCAGGGTAATAGGTCAATACAATGACCAAAGTAGAGGATTCCGGTCTGGTTTAGGAAAAGTCACTAATATTGATTCCCGCATGGTCTTAGGGAGTGTCCTCATTTCTAGTGCCGCCTTAAATCTAACTGTGGGACTAGTTGTTGGAAGAATGTGTTGTAGTTTTCTATGGGGAAGCAGTCGTGACCGGGCGCTTTGTTTTCGGCTAAGTGCCGGATCGCGTGTTTGATCTCCACTGCCGTGAGTTGCTCGTCTAGGGAGGACTGGTCCTCTTCTGTCATCTGTGCTATTGTATTAGATCAAAACATTTTGTGGATATGTTCCTCCCTGTCTGGAATTGGTTCCCTATACAGCTCCTTATAGTACTCATGGAAGGCCAACAAAATGTCCTCTTGTGCAGAAGTGATCTCACCTGCTGCGTTTCTTGTGCTGGTTATAAGTTGTGTGCATTGGTCCTGTCTAATAAGCCATTCTAGCAGGGTTCCAGCTTGGTTTCCCTCTCTGGGTCCTGGCGGCATAGGCCCAAAAATTGTATCCCCGCAGGTTCGCGCAGGCTTCTGCATATTTAGTCTTTGCTTCCGCCACTTGTGTAGGAGGGATCAGCTGCTTATCAGCATCTTTAGACAGCCGCGCTAAGCATTGTTCTGTTTCTTGTACCGCCTGCTCTAGTGTTTTCCGTACCCCTGCGATTTGTCTGATGCATGCTCCCCTCATGACCACCTTGAATGGCGTCCCATTCAAGTGTCTTAGAATTTGTGGTGCGTGTGTTCTCGGAGAAGTTGTTTTGTATGTTCTCTTTCTGTTCATGTTGGAACACCGAGTCCTCCAGACAATCTCGTGGGAGCTGCCAAGTGGGGACCGGTGGCGAAGGTGGGCACCATCTGAGAGTCAAAACATGTGCGTCATGGTCTGATTTCACCCTGCCTAGGTAGTCTGAGTGTTGAGTCAGAGGGAGGATTGTGCGTGTGCACACAAATCGGTCCAGCCGTACGCGCAAAGCATGGGGGATAGAACGGAAGAGATAGAGTTTAGTTGTCGGATGTGAATATCGCCATGCGTCCGTCAATGACCAGTGGTTTGTCCAAGCTCGAAAGCGGGCTGTTTGCATGTGGGCTTGTGAAGCTATGGCGGGGGGTGGGATCTATCTAGGTTGATTTCCAAAGCACAGTTGTAATCACCGCCTAAAACCCATGGGGAAGATGTGAATTGAGCTAAGCTGCTCGACAGGTTCTCCCAGAATACTGTTTGTTCTGTGTTGGGGGCGTATCTACTGCCTATTAGTATTGGCTGACCGTCAAGTATGCCCTCCAGTAGCGCATATCTCCCTTCAGGATCTATCCTCCTGTCGGTCTGTCGGAAGGGGACCCCTGGTCTAAGCCAGGCAAGGGCACTTCGTGCATACGCTATGTTGTGGTGCAAAAAGTGCCCCGCCATTTCTTTTGGAGTTTGTCCAGTTCCCCCTTTGTCAAGTGAGTCTCTTGCAGTAATATGACCTGTGCTTGCTGGCGCTTGATGTACGCATAAATGGCATAGCATTTTTCTAGCGTTGCATATACCGCGTGCATTTAGAGTGAGAAATGTTATATCTGTCGTCTGATTCATGGTGACTTATAGGCCACACGATGTTGGAGGGCAGTCCCCATGGTGTGGGTTGATTGTACCCGGTATGAGGTGTGGATATGGTAGTGAGTGGTTCAGCTCTTTGTGATGGGATGCGTGTGAGGTCAGGGTATAGTAAGTGGTTGAACTAGAACTCTGTGGGGTTGACGACCCAATACAGGGGACCTGCTGCAAGAGACAGCACATCCAAACCGGTACAACCATGTACCCATTAACATAACGTACATGGGGATTCATCTGGCTCGCGCACGCTCCTAAGACCCTCACACGGGTGCCCCATAGTATTATGTATATAGTATGCGGGGGCTCCTTGCATTGATGGGTGTGGGGCATGCACCACCATGGGGTCCAATATGTGGTGTGGAGCTAGTGAGTGAGGCTTCTCTGGTGTCAAGGTTCAATATGTTTATCATTATTCAAGAGCGTTATATGAGTGTATCAGCTGTCTGTGGCGTGACTGTTGGTAGGGTCCCAGAGTTCTCGCCAGAGTCACTGGAGTCGTTAGGGTCCTCTTCAGGCGTGAAAATGTGCGGAGTGTCTTCATGGTCCGATGTTGAGGGTTTCATCCCCATTTCTGCCGCTGCCTGTATTGCCTTCCTACGTTCTGCTATGATCTGTTCCAGATTTGGCAATGTCAGTGATTTATGGAGCCACTGCATGTCTGATTGGTTCCTGGTGCTCTTGTTTCTGCACCTTGGAGGCCTGGGCACCTTGGGTCTCGGTGTTTCGGTGTTCTGGTGTTCCTCTGCTCTGGATCAATTTGCAAGTTCAGCTCCATCCAGTTTGTTGCTTCCTGCGGGTTTGTGAAGAATATTGTAGTGTCTTTATGAATAAATTTTAGTCGTGCTAGAGAGAGTATTGGATGTTTGGACTCTGCAGCAGTCTCTTTATCTCAAGAAATGGCGCTCGCTTTCGCAGCTCAGCTCTGGAATAATTTGGGAAGAGCATAACATGTTTGTCTTCCACCGTGAAGGTATTGTTCTGTCTGGCAGCTCGTAGTATGGCATCACTGTCCTGGAAGTGAAGAGTAACTTTACCAGCTTGGGACGAGGAAGCGAGCCTGGGGGAGGGCGTTGCGCCGGTAGTCTGTGCACCCTCTCAAGTGAAAAATAAGGGGTGAGATCCTCCTGTGGCATGAAGGACCGGAGCCAGGACTCTGTGTACCGGATAGGGTCTCTTCCCTCCACTCCCTCCGGCAAATTTAAGATTCGTAAGTTGCTCCTCCTGGAGCGCCCAAATCATCCGTCCTTTCCTCCAGAATCATATCTCGGGCTTGCAGGTGTTTTATGGAGTCTTGTTGTGTTTTGGCTTGAAGCTGCATCATCCTTAACATTGTTTCCCCCTCTGCCATCCTGTCCACTAGCTTCCGATGGTCATCTCGTCGCAGGTTGAGATCCGTGGCCAGGGTACCCGAAGCACTCTTCCATGGTGACGCGTGAGTGCTCTATGGCTGCTAGTACTTTGTCTAGCTTATCTGGCATGGTGGCATTAGAGTCTGTGTCTGTCTTAGGGCCTGCTTGAGTTAGAGATGAAGATCTTGTCTGGTGAGAGATCTGGGGACCTCTTGTTGTCTTGTAGCGTACCATGATTGCGGGTAGTGTTGTTAGCACTTGACCACCCTTTGTGCTGTGTAAATCAGGGGAGGCCTTGGCTTTGGGCCGGTGCAATCCGGGCTCTCGTCGAGCCCTGCTGTTGCCACTACACCCTCCTGGAGGATTGGTGGGCCATTGGGGAGTCTGCTGTGATGGTCCCTGGCGGTACGGTAGGCCCCCTCTTCTTTGCACCTCAATGGATGCACATTCCTGGCCTCCCCCAGCTCTGCTTGTCCCCACCCTCTGGATCCCGGGTAGATTTGGGGACTATGACTCCATTAGTGGCCTGCTCTTCGGGCATGTGGGGGTGTCTACTGGTGCCGGGCCTCTGGATAGTAAGTCCTGAGGAGTGTTGGGGCTCTCCCACTGCTCAGGGCCCAGAGGAGGGGGTCCCCTTCTCCAGTCACAATTTCTGCACTAGTCCTCCGCCTCTCTCCCAAGCCTCCACAGTCAGTTTACGTTTATCGGCCTTGTCGGCGATCCCCAAACGTGGCAAAGCATCTTCCTGTACTTAACGGTTTATCAGTGGCTGCTGTCTCATTCCTCTAGGCCCCCCGCCAGCCGCTGTCGCAGGGTGGTGAGGGCCTCCTCGCTCGAGGTCTTAGTCCAGCCTCTAGTTGACCAGCTCCCTACTCAGGAGGTGGTGCACTCGTTGCTGGCAATGGCTTGTCCCTTGGGGTAGCGAGGTCAGGTCGGGGTATCCAGATTGTGGGCCTTGTCTTTCCCCCCTCACCCCGTCCTTGCTCGCCCGTCCATTATTTTTGAAGGCCCCTCTTATGAGATTGCCAGCTGTCTGCAGTCTGGGCGTTGGGAGTGGTGGCCTGTCAGATCTGCTGGGGAGGTAGGCCAGTGGGGGAGAAAAAGGAGGTGTAGACCCACCGGTTGACTTTTACTGTCCCAGGTCTCATCTCCCTCTGTGTTCCCACAGGGTCCCAGGGTCGCTCAGCCTCGCCGAGAGGTCACCGTCTTCCTCACCTTCTGTCCCTTGTCATCTCTGTCCTCCTCCAACGGGGCTGAGTTCGGCTCGCGAAGCAGCGACTCTCGCCGGGGACCACCGCGTTCGCGCTCATTTCCACTCTCCAGGGCCTCTGGTCGGAGCTGCAGTGTCGTGATCCACAGCAGTCGAAACCTCGTGCCTCCGTTGTCGGTATTGTAGGCTTGCTGCCGGGCTATGCACTCCTTGGCTGACACTCTCTTCCCGGTGCGTAGCTCTCGGAGTCTCTTGGCAATATATGCTGGTCTCCGGCAGTCACTCGGCAGATGCCATTTTAAAGTGAGGCGCCCGGCCTTGCCGCTGCTCCGGAGTGCCCGCTTACAACTCTTTTCTCTGCACCACAATGGTTCATACCGGTGCCTCCTGTGTGTAAGGACCCGACATGAGTCCCCGTCATAGCGGATGGTTGGCGCTTGTCAGGGCCCTCGCGCAGAGCCTCAACGGAACACGTCCCCCATCATGGCAGGTCAAGTCATGCCCCTGCCAAAAGTCCTCTGATAGTTAATAAAAGTTGATAGTGCCTAAAGTCTTAGGAAGATTTTATTTTGCTAAAGAGATTCGAGGTCTTTAACTATTCCAAAGTAATTTAGAAAGAAGCTTGTCAATAGAGCCAATGCATCCTTTCGAGATCTTAATGGGTAACATCATGAGAAAGAAATTGATACTGGAGAGGAGCAACATTTGTATGGTGTTTAGATGACCCCACAAGGAAAGGTACAGTAGAGACCGTTTCTGAGTGAAGTAATTACATTTAGCAGAAAGTCATTTTCAGGGTGTCTTTTAGAGATGAACAATACCAAACACCTAAACATTTGATATTGGTGGGATTCCAGGATAACCCTGCCTCAATAGAGGGTTGCTTGGCACAATGTTTATTAAGTAGCATTACTACTGATTTGTCTACATTTAGTTTGTACCCAGATACAGCAGGGTAAAGGTTGAGTTCTTGAAAGAAAGCAAGGAGAGAATGTTCTGGATTTGACATAAATAGAAGAATATCATCAGCTTAGGCTGTGAATTTAACGAGGATATCCCTTATTTTGAAACCGTAGAAACTGTCTGAGGTCCTTGATTGGTGAAGAAATGGTTTGAATGTTAAAACAGAGCATAGAGGAGATACATGGCATCCCTGTCTAGTACCTCTGTTTAGCAAAAAATAAGGGGATTTTATCCCAATAACTATAGCAGATGAATGTGGAGAGGAATATAACAACGAGATAATGGGGACCAAATCCATGCCATTGAAAACTTTACAGTGTCCTGGACCTCTATGGTTGCTGCCTCGACCATTGAATTATGGAATTATGTACTGTTTCTGCCTTATCTTCCGACCTATGGTAGCTCCCATAGACAACACCCAGTCAGTGTGTGATCCAGATAGCGCCACTGCCTCTCCACACTCGCCCTGGACCTTTCGCGGAGTTGTCACAGTTGCATTATGTGATGGAATCTGGAACCCTCCAACCTCTTTGTTTAATAGATCGCAGGGATTGTCACTGCTCGTCCTTAGTGATAATGTATGCTGATAGGCAAGCTATGAGCTTTGCACAAGACCACTGACTCAAAGCTGCCTCAATGTGAACTACCTTTGATTGTTGAGCTATAACCATATTCACAGCCCAGATGAACCAAGGACTCAATGGGCATTTATCTTTGATGTGACTCAATGGCCATATACAGGTTTGACTAACGTGACTTCCCGTGAGTGCTTACAGTTTTGGACCAGTCTGACATGGCTTCTGAGACTGCTTCGACATGATGCTTTGCATCAGTTTCCTTCATTCTTCACCACTATAAATTTGATTCTCCATCACTTGGCTCGGTCACAGCTCACCGGGTGCTGCGTCTGATTTCTATGCTGATTTTACAATGATTCAAGATGACTTGTAGTTTGTAATCCTGTCACCCTTTCCCTGTTTAAAGAATATTTCACTAGCTTCACTGTTCTTGGGTCAGTTTCTGATTCACAATAACTCTTGATCCACTTGTGTAATTCTGATAATTTTGTCTCATTCATTGATATCTAAAGTGCTATGGTGTTATCTGAAAAAAATTTAGTAAACAGGAAAGAAGCAGAGGGAGGAAGAGAGAGGGAGAGAACCGACGGGAGGGAAGAAATAGTGTGAAGTGAGCAACAGTGGATTCTTAAATGATTGACCTAAAGCTATCCCACTGCCTTTCAGCAATCATTGGAAAATGGCTGACTATACAGTAGTCTACTTTATCTGGACTGATGGAAATATTTACCTCAGCCCAGGCAAACTAGCAGGTTGCCATCTTTCTTGTCAATAGCCCATTTCTGCTGCTTCTAAGCGCAATCTGGGTTACCCTCTGATGATACCTAGGGTGGTGGCCTAGTATTGTATTGCTCTGAAACGATTCCTGCATTTAACTCCTTGTGCTGCAAGCTGGACATCTTCTTACTTTGCGTATTGACTCTATTTTCTCTATTTTAATCTTAGATGATCTCCCTCCATCTAATGACAGGTCTTCCTACATGTTTTTTTTTAGACGAAATTGTAATCATCGTATTCTCTTGCCTCCTGGATCACTACAAAGTGCATAGCATCCCTTGGCTTCTAATGGCTCCTGATACCTAAGTCCATCACCTGGTCTGCTTTCAGGTGCCAGCATAACACATATAAGGGTTACGAATATATAGTACTTGGAGAAAGCAGGAGAACAAGGTGATAGGGTATAAAAAAAATCACCAACAACCACAAATGAGGCAAGTGATTAGCCTACTTTGGAGCCGCCATTTGTAATCCCATCCATCATTCCATCCACAAGCCCAAAGTTCCTTGCTCACACACAGTCCATCCAATTGCCGAATGATACATTTAGAGGTGACGAAAGCCTTTGAGCTTACCTTTTCAGGGGAGAGTGGAAGAAAAGTTAACTCTAGATCCAGCCACCCCAAGAAGAAGCCAAATGTAGGAGTGGAGAGCCCATCGAACTATGGAATTCTAGGATGTAGTACCGCCCAACTCCTGCAAAAAGCATGTTAAATAAAGAATGGGGCTGGCCAGGACCTCTTAAGTACATACTAATATGGGGCCCATTTGCCTTTCCCCAGCTCACCAGCTGAGAATACAGGCAATAGGTTGTCCAAGAGAGTGGGTGATGCTGCATAGAGCTGATTGCTTACAGGGGGTTATGGAGTCTATTAACTAGCATGTGCCATCTCCAACAACTTTCCAATGTTGAGGGGTCTACGCTGGATCCAAAAGCACTTTGAATGATGCCCTTTGTTTTGGCCCCTATACTAATGTCAGAAACATTTGCAGTAATAAATTAAAAATGCCCCGGGTTGAGTCATGCACATTTAAAGACATGGATCAATAAGATCGACCAAAATACCCTCCCTCGTCCATCCTGCCCCTTATATGTCTTCTAATGACTCCTAGAGCTTTTTAGGTGGCCACTGGCAAATCCACAGCCTCCTTCAGATATCATCATCATAGATTGTCTGCTACCTCTTGGTGAGCATTAGCTAATGCTCACTTTACTTCAGCCATTCCTCACAGACACTCATCTAACCCTAGCCGAGCCTTAGCCAGCTATATGTTACTCTAAGTCAGACCGCAGCCAACCAAAGGCTAGCCTTCAGACACCCTCTGCCAGCCCTGAGACACCTTCCTGAGCCCAAATAGTCACCAGAGACCATCATTTGATCATCGGAGAGCCACACCTGGCAACCAGATCTTTAACTGCTTATTTATCACCCTAAAATGACCCTTAGCCAGCAATTTCATCCATTCTGCTGCTAATCAACCTAACAAACAGTGGCGTCTCCTCTGCTAAGGCAGAGAGAGGAGAGTCACCCCACTGCTTTTAAGGAAAATTAAATGATAATAACTAAGTTATCATTTTATTTTTTCCTTGTTGCAGCAGCTTTGCTGGTGAGACGCGCGGGGCCATAAAGTGGCCATGAATGTTTGGCCGGCCCTCGGGTCCTGCATACTACAGCAACCCCACTGAGTCGGCCTCCCGTTCTCTGGCTGAGCACCGATCCACATTGTGATTGGCTATAGGGAGGCTGGGAGCCGGGTGCATCCTGCTTCCAGCCCTGGAAGCTGGGAAGAGGATCGAGAGGAGGCGGCAGCGACAGCAGGCTGCAGCGGCAGACAGATAAGTGTGTCTATTTTCTTTTTATTTAATTCCCTCCTCCCGCCCCCCACTGCCTTCAAATACCAGACACTACTGCTGTCAAACCCCTGTCTGGGCATTAACTCTGCCCAATACACCCCAAGGTGCCCTCAGGAGACCATATACAAGCCTGCTCTGGTCCTCAGAGGTCCCAGGCAGCCCTTAGCAGCCCTAAGTGACAACTACATAACTCTAGGAAACTGCTGCCTAGCACTCACATTTTATCAGAGAGCTTTTATAGACCCTCAGCTTCATCTTGCCAGTCCTATACACTCTTTGAGGTATCTCTACTGGTGTACAACCTATCACAAACCCCTGAAGATCACCTCAGATTGCCAATAGACCCTCTCTTTCCACTCTTGGAAATATTCACACCAGCTCTTCCAAACATTTACATTGTTCTTTTGTCTCCTAACATACCCTCAGTCTGCAGCTTGCCGAGCCCTGTAGTCACACACCTCCAGCAGTCCCAAAACTCCTTTCATGGCCCTCACAACCCATGAGACTTCCTGCCAATCTGCCCTCAGCTCCCCAACCACTTAACTACCAAGTCTCTCATAATTGGTGCAGGTCTTACAACGTGGACCACATCCTCACTCATTGGGCGCAGTGCCACTGAATTTGAGTCTCACGCCGTGGAATTCATCCCTACTCATTGGGTGTGAGGCCTACACCTTGGTGCAGTCTCACTGCTGGATATCTGTCTGTCTCACTGGATTTGAGCTGGCACATCCTGAAGCACAGTGCCACTCACTGAGTGTTAGTCTTATATTTTTCAGCCCAGTCTTACACATAAAAAATCACTCACACCATGGTGCACAGACACGCTCAATAGGTGGGAAACCCATACTTCGGAGTACTAAGAAGTGTGGTTGACATCTAGTGAGCACCCAGTGACACTTCATATCAGCCACATTTCTAGGAGTACAGTCTCACTCTTGGGCATTTGTGCTATTTATACAGGCACAGAGTTGTGCATTGTGGATGGATTTTGGTCCAAAAAGCCCACACAATTCACTTCTAAGGACCTTGGCCTTGAGATCTTTGCTAAGGCCTTGCCTCGGGTCTAAGGAGCCATGAGCTTTCACATGGATTGAGGCTGGAACTGCATTGAGTGATCAACGCAGAAAGGTGAGATTTCTGCTGTGCTTAACTGTATCTTCTGCCAGTGCTCTGCTGACGGTGGAAACCCCTGGTGACAGGAAGTCAGAGAGGGGAAGCATGAAAAGTGCATGGTGGTCACAAAAAGGAAACAAAGAAATAGTGGGTGATTAGAGGGTGTGTGCAAGCTACAACAGGAATTCAAAAGAAGGAACAGAGGCTCCAATAAGATGATAATGAAAAACGGAGCTGGCCCAACTAGAGACAAATAGTACAAATGAAGGGGGTCTGGGCCACCCAGGTTAAACACGGGATCTGACTCCAGTGCCAAAAATTGAGGGCCATTGCGGAGAGAAAGGCAAGGGCGCAAGCCAAAGAGACCCAGAAAAGACTGTACGATGTAGGGGACAAAGCTAATAAATTGATGGCTTGGCTAGAGAAGCGGGAGAAAGAAAGAAATTGGGTGTTGGAAATCTGCACCCCAGTAGGGGAAATAAGCAAGATGGCAGAAGAGATAGCCTCAGCAATTGCAACACACTACGAGAGCATGTATCAATCTACTACAAATAGAATTGGACCAGACTGTGTTGACCTCTTCCGAGAGGCTAAACTTCACACACTATCCCCAGGCGACCAGTCAGAACTAGATAAAGACTTAACTGTGGCAGAAATAGGGTGCACAATTAGAGCATTGCAATCAGGGAAGGCGGCTGGACCTAATGGCATACCAGTCAGACTATATAAAGGAGTGGCAACTGGTGGCACCACATATGATAAATATGTACCAAGAGGCACTGGAGCATGGTATCCTCCTGGAGGACCAACGGATGGCCGCCATCGTGGTTATCCCGAAAAATGGTAAACCACCGACAGACTGTAACTTACCGCCCAATTTCACTGCTTAATATAGAAGCGAAAGTACTAGCGAAAGTGTTGGCGATGAGACTAAGTACAGTAATAGTAACTATCGTACACCTTCTCATGAAGCAAAAGCTGGAAGAAGACGCAGCGCTCCTATCACTGGACACTCGTATGGCGTTAGATAGCATTGAATGGCCGTACCTATTCGTGGTGTGCGAACGCTTGGAATTGGGCCCAAAGTACTGTGCGTGGGTCCGCCTCTTGTACACCAATCCTCTAGCCAGGGTGAAAGTGAATAGGGCTACATCACGACTAATAACCCTACATAAGGGTACAATACAGGGTTGCCACTATCCCCTATGCTATTTGAATTAGCTTTGGAACCACTAGCAATGAGAGTCAGAGGTGGCCCACTGATAAAGGGGATACCAGGAGGGAATGACTGAGACAAAAGAATATCACTTAACGCGGACAACATATTACTATACACCCCAAAACCAAAATCATCAATAGGTCGGATACTCCACATATTCCAGTTATTTGGGGGGTGTGCAGGGTACCAAATAAATTAGGATAAGTCGCTCCTCTTTGTGCTGGCGGTTACGGCGCCAGTGTTGCCATCCATTGCTGAAACCCTAGCAGTAAAAGACCAATTTAAGTACATGGGAATCGTGATCTCAAAAACAGACATTGAATTTCTAACAGACAACATATCCCCACAGATAGACCGACTCCAAAGCGATGTAATGCATTAGAAACAACTGCCACTATCTGTTATGGGTAGGGCCACACTGTTTAAAATGATGGCGCTACCAAGACTCCTCTATGTCTTACAAAAAAACGTGTAGGGTACCACCAGACTTCTTCCGCAAAGTGGACAGGGAAGTTAGACTACTACTAAGGGATGGGGTAAGCCCTAGGATAGCCCTAAACAAACTGCAGAGGTTAGTGTATGAAGGTGGGCTGGAGATCCCAGACATTAAAAAATATTACTGGGCAGCACAGCTAGTAACGATTAACGCTTGGGCACTTGCGGAAAGAGACGATCCCCGCATTAGGTTTGACCACCTGTCTATGGATCAGAGGGGATATCCTGCAGCGCTATACCAAAAAAGAGGGGGAATCAAACTATCACCACACACACAAACAGTGTTGAAGAGAGGCAACAACATTTCTAGGATTGGAGGGAAAGCTTACAGGAAGGACTCTGTTGTGAGATAGTGACCTTCTCAGGAAAGTGGGTGGATTAAAGGGTTACTGCAAGTGGGAACTACTGGGCATCGATTACCTAGAAGATATATGGAGGGGACAAAAGATGATTGAATTAAAGGACCTTAAAACAGAATACAAATTGTCAGATACCGAACATTACAGATATATCCAACTGAAACACGCTTTACGATGCCACATTCCAGAGGGCGAACACATAGTGGAATATACGACACTAGAGGATAGACTACTGTTAGAATTCATGGTCGATAAGGCTACTTCCCTCACCTATAAAAAAATAATGAACAATATACCAGATCCATTAGGGACATTACGAGAGTTTTGGGAAAAGGATTTAGGCACATTGGAAGACAACGACTGGGAGGAGGCTATACAGAGCCCTGGAAAGGTTGCAATACGAGCACGATTTTGCCTTATACAGTTACAAATCCTACATAGATCCTACACCTCAAGTGCACTTCTCCACCGAACAGGCCGCAGTCATACTGACCAATGTACCACGGGATTTGGGGAAACTGGCACATTTTTCCACACTGTGGGCCTGTCCTAACATTCAGCAATACTTGGACACAATCATACTGGTAATTGCTGAAGTAGTAAGCCAGGAATTCTAGAGGGAGGCTAGATGGCACATACTATGCATGGACGATTAAAACAGATAGCCTAAATGTATGATACTATGGCTTAAGATAGCCAATATGGTAGCCAAATGAAACATAGCACGGAAATTGGGGGCAAGCCAACCACCGGGGGTCACTGAATGGAAGGAGGATTTAGACTGGTGCTACACAGCTCAAAAAGTGGTGTATGAAAGTAGGGGATACCAAAAGAAATGGTACAAGAATTGATGCAGCTGGTTGGCATATAGAGGACACTGAGATCAAGGCAATGGTGAAATCATAGAAAGAGGAACGCCGACCCAGTAAGACTAAGAAGTTTATACAAGACTAAAAATAGGGCTCAAGAGAATGTTAGACTGTAACCAGGACTGATAAGAACCTGTTGTAGTAAGTTTATAATGTAACATAATCTGTAAGTGTAAAATGTTATGGACATTTGTATAATTATAATACTTCCTTCTGATAGAACTTGGAATTTGCCAAGCTCATGTTTAATAAAAAAACCTATAAAAATAGAGTGGGTGAAGAATGAAACCGTGGAACAACATGTGGACGAATGAAAAAAGACAGTGAAGGAAAACAAAGGAAAGAATAATCATCATTAAGGGCCAGATGTACGACCATGACAATTTGCAACTCGCAAATTGCGCATTGCGAGTCACAATTTGCAAGTCGCATAATACCATGCACAACAATGTCTGAGATGTATGCGATTACCAATGGGGTCGCAAATTGCATGCCTCATCCATATTCATGAGGCACTCGCAATTTGCAACCCCATTGGAATGGCTGGCCCTCCCAGGGATGGTGGCCTGCTGGGCTCAGCAGACCTCCATTTCTGGGACTGCTTTTAAAATAAAGCAGTGTTGTTTTTTTTTAAATGCAGCCCGTTTTCCTTAAAGGAAGACGGGCTGCATTTAAATAAAAAAAGAATGAAACGTTTTCATTTAATTTTTTGAGGGGTGGGTAGTGGTGCCTGGGACCACTGCCTGCCCCTAAAAAATATTTTCCTCTGCATTTGCAAAGGGGAAGGGGTCCCCTGGGGACCTCCTTCCCATTTGGGGACCTGTAAAGTTCAAGAAATCCAAGAAGCTTCCAAGTGGATTTTATAGCTTTTATTACAGTAGTAGTAGGTAAAACCACCAGTCATCACAACAGCTAACCGCCTCCTCCAACACCAACTTCCACTCTCCCTTGCCAGTGTTCTGTTGCTAGGCCAATGACAAGTAGAATATAGAACGCAACCCAGCTGCACAGGCAGGAGCAGTGAAAGGGGACAGAGTTACATAGGTAAGGCCACAACACATCTCCCTCCCCACAATATCAAAAACTTTAACCTGCAGAAAAATTTAAACAATTGAACACAACTTTCCCAAATTCAACAAATGCAAAATAAATGTTGCAGTCAAAACATTTTAAAGTCTTTATGCCTGGATGGCCTAAACCTCATCCTAATAAATGCAAAATAAATGTTGCAGTCAAAACATTTCATAGTCTTTATGCCAGGATGACCTAAACCTCATCCTACGGTGGCCACTAGGGTGGTGAGGAGTCTTCGGAATGCAGTTGTGATCCACAGATACAGAATCATGAGTAGACTCATCAGACACACCCACACCCTTAGAACCTGGCACCCATTTGACCAGGCGAGACATACTCCACACCTCCCCAGAATCCAACACCACAACATTTTTCCTCCCCTCCTTAGTAATGAATGGACCCATATATCGTGAGTGACCTTTCCTTAAAAGTCCAGGTCTCTTGACCAACACTTCATCACCCACTCTCCATTGTCTAAGAAGAGAGGAATTCTTGGAATCAAATCTGCTCTTATGCCTATCTTGGTGAAACTTCCGCCTCCAAACATCTTCATCCAACTGCACACCACCAACATTTAAATTCAACCAAGCAGGATTCAATTTATCATGAGGTTTTCTCCCTCTCAAAACAGAGAAAGGAGAGACTAAAGTTAAACAATTGGGGGTGTTACGATGAGCCCACCACGTTTCTCTGAACATCTCTTTCAATGAAGATCTGGCTTGCATGGCTCTCTGAGCACAAGACTTCACAATCCTATTCATCCTTTCCGCCAGGCCATTGGATTGCGGAGAATATAACGCTGTCTTGAAATGTACAATGGATAATTCCTTCAAAAATGTGTTCATCTCATGAGAGACAAACTGAACACCGTTGTCAGTGACAAGTTGTTTCGGAATTCCCTCTCTTGAAAACTCTTCAGACAAAAACTCAATAACAGTTCTAGTATTTACCGTTGGTACACACTTGGTGACCACCCACTTGGAGGTGTAATCTACCAAAAGTAGCACATAACGCTCATTGTACGCGAAAGACTCAAAGGGACCAGCAATGTCTAAACCCAACTTGGTCCAGGGTACAATCAGAATCTCAACGGGCGAAAGTGGTGCAACACGACTTTTCTTGCTTTTATCACTATTAGCACATTCCCAGCAATCATTAACTACCTCTTCCACCTGTTTGTCCATTGTTGGCCACCAATACCACTCGCGGCCTCTAGCTTTTGTTAAGTTCCTTCCTAAGTGCCCTTCATGAGCCAAGTTAATTAACTTGCTCCTAAGTTCACCAGGAGGCACCACTCGATTTCCCCTTAACAGTTTATCATCAAAAACACATAACTCTTCCTTCACATTGATAACATTTTTCAACTGTTCAGGTATGTCTTCCACCGCTGGCCAACCCTTAATTGTGAACTTCTTAAGCAACTCCAAATCACTGTCATCATGAGAAATCAAGGACCACTCTTCTTGATTAACAGCAGCCTCATGTACCCATCCAACCAAAGATCCATCAACTTCTGCACCAGACTGATCAACAGGTAACCTAGATAGACAGTCTGCAACAACATTCATAGACCCCGGGACATATTCAACAATGAAATTAAAATCAGAAAGTCCTTCAACCCATGCTTGATCCTTGGTGAAACGTTCTCAACATCCCTGCAAGTAAAAATTTGACATAAGGGACGATGGTCTGTCCTAACCGTCACCGGTAATCCCCAAAGATAAAACTTGAAATGATGCATAGCCCAAAATACCGCCAATGCCTCCCGCTCAATCACTGAATATCGTTCCTCTGCACCCTTAAGTGAACGAGACGCAAAAGCAACAATCTTCAATTCTCCATCAATAATTTGTGAAAGTACAGCTCCCAACCCAAGCGTACTTGCATCCGTAGACAAAATCGTTTTTTTACTAGTATCAAAATGTCCTAAAGTGGACATAAGACTAATTGTCCTTTTGATGGAATCAAAGGCAGAAGAACAGTCATTCGACCATGAAAATTGAATACCCTTTTTTAGCAACTCTCTTAAGGGAGAGGACACCCCAGAAAAATTAGGTATGAATTTGGAGCAAAACTCAGCCAAACCCAAAAATGAACAAACTTGATCTTTGCTGACAGGAACCGGGACCTGAACTATACTCTCAACTAAATTAAGCTTAGGACTAATACCATCAGAAGAAATGGTGTGTCCCAGATAATCCACAGACGACACACGAAACTTACACTTCTCCTTTTTTATAACCAGACCGGCTTCCTGCAACCGTTGCAAAACTCTCCACAGTACATTGTCATGGTCATGCACATCCTTACCATAAATCAGAATGTCGTCCTGGAAAACCAAAACTTTAGGTAACCCAGCCAACACCTTATTCATTACTCTCTGAAAACAAGCCGCAGCAGAAGCTAACCCAAAGGGCATTCGAATAAACCTGAAAGCTCCTAGAGGTGTAACAAAAGAAGTCAAATGCCTAGAATCAGGATGCAATAGAACTTCATGGTAGGGAGAGGAGAGATCTATCACACTGAACCATTTAGCATCTTTGATCAAAGCAAGTGTTTGCGAGATATTGGGTAAAGGTTGTCTATCAACCCAAATGTGTTTGTTCAACCCGCGCAAGTCTCCACACATCCTGATGCCCTTCCCACCATCCTTGGGTGCCAAAACAATGGGAGCCAACCACTCAGAGCACTCAATCTCCTCAATCACACCAGTCGAAAACAAATTTTTAAGTTCCAAATCCAAAGGTTCCATCAACATGTGTGGAACTTTCCTAACCTTGCTGACAAAAGGTTGAGCATTATTTTTTAGAATGATTTTATGTTCAAAATTTCTCAATAAACCTAACCCATCACAAAAAACTTTGGGTCACTCGTCGCCAGTGTAAAGTTCAAGAAATCCAAGAAGCTTCCAAGTGGATTTTATAGCTTTTATTCCAGTAGTAGTAGGTAAAACCACCAGTCCTCAAAACAGCTAACCGCCTCCTCCAACACCAACTTCCACTCTCCCTTGCCAGTGTTCTGTTGCTAGGCCAATGACAAGTAGAATATAGAACGCAACCCAGCTGCACAGGCAGGAGCAGTGAAAGGGGACAGAGTTACATAGGTAAAGCCACAACAGGACCCCTTCCTATTTGCAAGGGCATTACCACCCTCTTGAGCAGGGTGGTAAATTGCGAGTGTTTTGCGACTGCAATTGTGGTCGCAAAACATTCATACATTGGGTAGAGAGTCGCTTTTAGGAAGGGATGCCCTTGAAATGCCCCTTCCTAATAGCAAGTCACAATTCCTATTTAGCGAGTCGGAAAAAAATTGCGACTCACTAAATAGGAATTGTACATGGCCCTATTAGTTTTTGCATGCGCAAACGGGTCGCTAACCCGTTTACGCATGCAATTTAGGGTCGTACATCTGACCCTAAGTTACTGTGCCTAGCTGGAAATGAAAATACGTAGACGTTGGCTGAAAGACAGAAGGCCTAAAGGCAGCAAAAGTGCAGCAGATAAGGCGGCCCTGTGGAGTGCAGTGGAAAGAGCAGACCACCATCTTCCGGATAATTCAACCTGTGAATACCGGCTCAGTGGGGTTTCTGTGAAATGCAGGACAGGGACGGGTCAGAAGACCAGCTTCCGCAGGGCGTGTTGAGTGGCACATGAAAGGAAAGGGTGGTGGTCCAGGCCTCTTCCGTAGGCATGTCGAATGTTTGCCGTCAGGGAAAACAAAGATGAACTCTACCTAGCCCCTCCACAAGTTGGGCAAGTGATAAATTCTGATATAGAAACGTTTTACTTTTCTCTGTAAGATGATAGAAGATGTTAAAATAAATGTGTTACTAGAATCACAAACAGAGATAGCAGGTTTTGCTGCCAACTATGCTGCATCCTGTTTTCAATACAGGCCGGATAATAGGCCAGTTCAAAACACAATACGTGCAGTGATTATAATTTGAATAATAATAATGATTTTATGTAGCAAAAATACCAACATAATTATCTTTGGTACTCAATAACAGGGGTTAAATACATACTAATTCAGCAGAACTCTTTGAATCAAACCAACAAAGGTTACATGCAGACCTTTGCATAAATGCATAACCCACTGAATTATTTACCCAGGAGCAGACTTTGCAGCGTGCAGATCAGGCACAGATCGCTGCAATAAATGCATAAACCCACTGACCTAAGTTAATAGGATTCAAGCCTATAACCCTGCAGATTACACACGGCGCTCTGTAGAAGGCACATTAAACTTCTCATATATTTTATGATGAATCAAAACTGAGGCCAAACAATTGAAACCGATCTCTTCAGCAATCACATTGACTGTGCGAGTTATCAAGTCAATATTTACCACAGGGGTCTGCCGTTCGCCGTGCCAGATGGATCACTGCAGGAGGTGCCTTAAACCTTTAGACTATTGCAGTTTCCCCAGCAGGTACACTTGGCTAGCAAAGCTCGCTAATATGTTAGCTCACTGAGATAAAGTTCCTTCTGTGGTAATCTGAGAGCAAGCAACAAATCATAGGTTTTAATGTTGTTACTGTCAATTCCGCTTTTTCAGTTTTTTTAGGGTGATTAAAATGAGGACACCGAGTTGAGTGATTACACCAATTACCCCCTCATCCACTCACTGTCATCAAGGTCCTGATAAAATAGATTCGTTCATCGTGGACAGGTGTCTACAAAGCCTAATACTGTATTTTTTCAATGCATCTCCTGGTCTTCCCCTATAAGAATTGCTGTAACAGTAACCAGACCTGGTCTTCCTGTCCCTGCAGTCTGGAAGTGGTTTTGTTAGTATTTCTTTCGATAGCTTTACTGTTGTTGATGACCGGCACTTCTGCATTGTGGAGGCTCGTGCAGTGAACAGCCTACCAGGTTATGACCCTTAGCCGCTGTCGGCATGAGTATGCTAAGTGTATATGGTGGACATTTGGACTAATGGTTGCCAAACGTAACATTGCGAGAACATGGGGGGCAGAGCAGCCACCCCGATTTGGGGTGTGGAAGCGCGACGTGGAGTGGTGCATGTTGGCTGAGAAGGTGGCGTGTGCGGGACTGGGTTGCCTCCGAAAATTGACAAAAATCTGGGGGTCATTGAACGCTTGCAGGGGCCACATATGTAATGATATTGCTTTTTTTTGGCTGTCGGGGCCACAACTATGTCCATCCGTGTCCCTCATGAATACTGATCGATATGGGTAATGAGACGGGACTGCTGAGGGTCTCCAAATGTAAAGTCAGTGCACCAATATGCTATGTACCTACTTTTTATTATACTGTCAATAAAGAGAGATGTAAATGTTTTTTTTTTTTAAGTGTGCTGAGTATTGTATGTGCCACCATTGTGTGGCCACACTCATGCTCGCCAATATTCAGTTCTCTCTTGCCCTGAGGGATAAGCAGGCTGAGCGCTAGATTGGTGACTGATATTGAAGTGCTAAAAGGACATTCTGTATGACAAAGCTCGGATCCACAACGTAGGGGTGCATGGTTTACTGAAGTGCAGATGCCCGCGTTTGGAGGGTGAGTCCATTCTATTTTTTATTGCTAATTGTAATATTGTGCCTGTAGCTGATTGTTTATTTATGATGGAGAAGTAGTGTTCTAGGACATGTCATATTTTCCCGATCATCAGACAAGATTCCCTCTCTCTTACCTGTGAGTAAGCTTCGAAGAAAAAGCTTAAAAACACCAGAAATCATTCAATGCTTATATACACTTGGGTAACCGGGTCAGAAAAGCAACAATTGGCGCTCTGCACTACATATGGGGAAGGTAGAACAACACAAATATCTTTAAATGGTGCTCAAAGGAAAAAGCATTGGTTACCAAAACAACCCTAATATGTCCCTCAAAGGAGAGGGACAAACTATATAAACAAACTGATCCGAGCACTCAAGTTGTAAGAAAGATTCAATATTCAATCCAACAGTAAATGATGTAAAGTCTTACTTTAATCCGATTCATCTGTTCGAGCCAAAGGAGGTGTGGTCCATAAATCTTCACATGAGAAACTAGTTGAATTTCACACAGCCAATGAAAATACCAAACATTAGTAGAATTGTAGAATCAGCACAGAACGGTTCAGCCAACACTTGATTCGTCGATTGGCATGTGATACCTCGACTTCTTCAGGGCTGACATGTAGATAGAGATCCACTCAATCATAAAAATCATATCTGGATAACCAGCTCAGTAGTGCTGGAATCTTAAGCCAGTAGATTGATGCATTGCAGTATAGCAGCAGGGTAACATGTCAGAGAGAGTGCTCCTCGTGTGCGCTACGGCGTGGACGAGTTACTGTTCTATGCTGGTTGTGCAATTCTCGGATCAGTTTGCAGAAATCATTCACTATACCTTTTTGTGGTGGCTTCTTTGACTTCTTCAAATAATGTGCTTGTACTGTTGTATGAGTTTATAACGATGGAGCCCTTGTGACTCCCGATGGACTATGTAGAACTGTTATGTAAGCATTAGAGCGTAGTGAAGTGAATGCAGCTTTAGAATGTTGAGTTTGCAGTGACATGCAGAAGAATTTGGATGTGTGATACCAAGTACCCATGCTAGGAAGGACGCTACAACTGGTGACGAGATAGGGAATAAGTAATCCGAAGAATGACAGTGCTCTCCCAGAGAGTTTGTCGTGGTCCAGCAAACTGCTCTTGCGTGCCACTTATGCCTCTGTTGAAGTGCAGAATCGACGTATGGAATATGCGGAGTGAAAGAGCAGCCCCATTTCCGTGTAAAGAATTTTGAGATAACAAAATCTTCACTAAGGCATTTACAGATCGTTGGCCAACAACCTTATGGAAAGGCCACAAAAAGAGGTAAGGCGCTACTACGCAACTTAAAGATGTACATTCATAAGGAGTGATAACGCTATAGGTGGATGCAACCAGGTTTTGAAAGAAGAGCAACCTGCAAGATAACACTGCAAACAGAAGCGCTACGAGGCAAAGATCAATCAGGTGTCAAATGTCAAGAGATGCCTAAAGGCAAAATGATAAAAGAAACGGTCATCTGCTTACCAGTACTGATTACAGAGAGTCATCATGTCACAGCGCTGGAGGAAGTGACCCCAGAGGTAGCACCCGGGATTGTGCTTGAGCCATCCATACCCGAAGTGGCAAACCATCAAAGCTGCCAAGTGGGGCTCAGAACAACTCCATAGGTCTCCAATGTTCAGGAAGCCAATTGGAATCATGAAGATTTGCTTTTATAATGGAGACCAAGAAAGGGGTCATGTTTCCTGGCATTATCAAAGATGATCCAGAGGCCAGCACGTGCAAGGCCTCAGAGATGGTTTGCATAAACTAGATCACCAAGCAGCATCGGAAAGAACTCTACTCTCCACATCAGTAAGTTCCACCAACGGTTACAATGCTGTAACTCCATTCGATACCGCCAAAAAGCTGAATATTGATGACAGGATGTCGGCCTGTATAGAGACATTGGAAGATTTCATTGATGCAAGTGAAGAAGCAAATGTAAAGAGGATTATCAAGTACCTTAAGAATCTTGCCGTTGAAGGTGTAAAATAAGTCATAAAGAAAATGCAGCGAGCTGACAAAAGTACATACAGTCAAATCAAAGCAGCCTTTAATCTCAAGTTCAATCCAATGCCAAATGTATATTATAAAAGGTACATCTTCTACCAAAAACGTCAGAAAACCGCCAAAACCATTGACGATTTGTTGAGAGACTGGATACCCTCATCAAACACTGTAAGTTCAATGAATTTAATGATGAGAAAGCAATAAGCCTCAAATTGATTGATGGATACTTGTCCGATTTGTTCAGACGACAAATGCTGAGAAAAACTTAGTCTGGAGCAAGTTCTCCTGGCTGCCTCAGCTGAAGAGCATGCTGATCGACAAGCTGCTGACATGGAGGCCAGAGGTGCCCATAGCAAGTCAGTCATGTATGTGAAAAGTAAGCACAAGCACAAGGTAGAGGAAAGAAGAGTGAATTCACCACAGAAAAATGAGTTGTGCTTCAGGTGTGGGTTTTCATTTCCAAACGTAGGTAAATGTCCCGCCATTAGGCAAATCTGCAAAGGGTGTGTAAAGGAGAACCATTTTGTAATGCTTTGCAAGATGAAATAAAAAGTAAGTGTGTCATGGCGCAAAGACAAAATGTCTGCCCGAATGTTCCAGAACCAACGTTGAATGCTGGTCTATAAGGCCAGGCGACCATATCAGCTTAGGCAAATCGACACCAAATGTAGTCGATCGACATCTAAATCTTAATCTAATTGTTCTTCCGTATCAATGTCAAGTGAAAGTGAAGAAGATGGTTGTGCCATGTCGATGTTTACATCATAGAAAAGTGAGCATGTTGGACTGGCTACATGTGAGGAAAAATACCGGTCCAAGAAAAGTTGACACGACAAAGCACCCAAGTCATTGAAACATTGTCTGAAAATCACACTAAAAGTCAATGGTTGTTTAATACCTTTGATTGTCGATAGGGATGCGTCAGTAAATATTATCCCTGAGAAAAAATCTAGTGAACTGTCTCCCTTGCCCAGACTTATGCCATTGAAAACTAAAGTGTATACTTTGGCTGCTTCATTGCCACTAAAAAGTTAAGGTTCATTTGTACCAACAATGAAACACAAGAAAACTAAAGTACAAGCACCCAATCATATACTTCAAGGTACGGTATCCAGCGCCTGTTTACTCAGCTGCAGCACAGCTGCTGATATGGGGCTGATATCCATGAACTATAACATGAATGCTCTTCATGAAATAGTAAGTCAATTCTAAACCCGGGCGTAGTGCTCCGCTCCGCCCACGGAGTGTACGTAGCGCTGCCTGCTTCGCGGTTTACGAAGTAGGCGTAGGAGGCAGCGCTACGCACATGCCAGTGCGAAGCAGAGCTGCCCGCCGCCTGCCCGCCCTCATGCATGCGCATTTGTGAGAAGAAGTTGCCGTCAACGAGGAAGAGGGAGCCCCGGGACGCCGCACAGCAGGTAAGGCATTGTCTCTTATTTTTAACATAGTTTAACTTATTTTAAAATGAGGGCGGGCGGGAGGTGGGCGGCACGTAGTGGGGCTACGCGGAGCGTGCGAGTGTGCGTAGATTTGGGCACACTACGCGATGCTCCACGTAGCCCCACTACGCCCAGGTTTAGTCAATTCCCTTCATTGTTTCATGTGTTGGGAAATCTCTAGACTATGAAAGTCCAATTACACGTTAATGAGGACATCCATTCTATTGCTCAAAGACACAGAAGAATTGCCTTTTACTTACAGGAAGCTGTTGAAAAAGAACTTTAATCTTTACTCAAACATGATAACGTTGGACATTTCACCGGTCCAACTCCATGGGTTTCTCCCATAGTTGTAGTACCCAAAAAGAACAGTGAAGGAGCTGTATTCATCTGCGTGGATATGTGTCAAGGGAACAAGACAATTGAAAGAGAACAACATCTAGGTTCACACATTGCCGACATGATAACACAATTGAATGGAGAGAAGGTATTCTCCAACATCCAACATCAGTTGGAACTCGAGAACGGCAGGTATATTACCACCTTTTCTACACATGTTGCTCTGCTCTGTTACAAAAGGCTAAGAGCCTCCTCATCGCCGCGGGCAGGAACCGGACCATAATGAGTCAGCAGTCCTACCCGCCCTATTAGGATACGACCACAGTGCAGGCAGTCGTAAAATGCTTTTTTCTAGTGCGGCTTCTGCTGTAGCCCAGGAAAAGGGCCACAGCACAAGCCGCATTCGAAAAAAGCATTATGTGCACCATATGGTGCCTGGCACATGGTGCATGGATGTGTGGGAGAGTACTACATGTGCCCCCCAGGCCACTAAGCAGAGGCCAACGGGGGCCCTGCTTGGGACCCCCAAAGTACCTTTCTGCCTGACTATTTATGGTGGTTGGACCGCCCTGAACAGGAAGTCGGAAAGGGGTATCGTAATCCCTATGGCGGTGCCTCCATTGTAGGGAGGAAAGTCCGACTGCCACCCCGGCGGGCTCCTTGAGCCTGTCTGAGGTGATGGTCTCCACACCCGACATAATTGCTCTGACCGCCGGTATTGTAATCCGTTGGACGGACCAATGGCCTGGATGTCGGGTGGAACGCCACTGACAGCCTGTCAGTGGTGGTCCGCCCAACGTCATAATGAAGGCTTAAGTTTTGGTGTGTCATCAGCTTCAGAGCTATTTAAAGATGTCAATCGATGTATTATACAGCCTGTCATGAATTCTTTCAATTATAGTGAAGATATATTAGTTTTTGGAGCTACCCAGAAGAAGCACAACAAAGCTCTTACACAAGTGTATCAGCTGCTCGCTGATGTCGGTTTAACTTTAAATACAGAGAAAAGTGAATTCCATAAGACAAAGTTAAAAATCTTTGGCTATGTTTTGTCTGATGGGGGCATGACATCCGATCCAGCCAAGGTGCAAGCACAGTCAACTGCCAGTCCCCAACAAGATGTTTCCATGTTACGTTCATACGAGTCTTTGCCACTGTCAGTGCACTCTTAAGAGACTTGACGAAAAAGAATGTCTCTTTTCTCTGGTCACTTGAATACGACAAAGCTTCCATAAAATCAAGCAAGCCATTGAGAACACTACTGACGGGCATAATTTGATACAAAGCCTCATAATGAGGTTGTTGTTGACTGTAGCTCTGTTGGGTTAGGCGACATCCTTGTACAGCACAGCAAACACCCAAATGCTTGAAGACGTATTATGGGATATGCAAGTCGAAGTTTGTCCCAGACTGAACATGCTTATTCACAACCTGAGAAAGAAAGCTTAGCAGTGGTGTGGGCTTGTGTACATTTCCAGGTATTTTTGTATGGAAAGCCTTTTACACTTTTAATAGATCATCAAGCATTGTTGACTTTCCTTGGCAATCCAAAGGCAAAAATTCCTCCTCGATTTGAGTCTTGGGGTATGCAATGGCAAGGATACAATTACCTTCATAAGCACACTTGGGATCAGGGGGGATCTGTGGAAGCAAGAGGGTACTGATCCCTCGAGATAATTCCTACACATACAAAAGTCCATCTGGCTGTGTGTCAACAAGAAGATAGGAAAAGAAAAATAGAGTCTATGTTGTGTATAGGGAGAAGGAGGGAAAAGTTCCATCCAGGGCAAGAACCCTCACTCACCGTTAGGTGACATGCTTCATCATATGGGTTCCCTCCTGACACCGTGGTGTGGGCAGTTTCTTCCCCTGCTTCACATGTCACACTGTTTACCACTAGTGAGACTCTAGGATAGAAGGTCTGAGAACTGCCAACTTTTCAACAGTCGAGAATTCAGAGTTTCTCAGTCATCTTAATGTGAAGCATCAGAAGAGCATTTCCCTTTGGCCACAGTCCAATGGCCTTGTTGAATGTTTCATTAGTACTCTTAAGACAGCTGTCCAGGGTGCTGTACTAGAAATGCTTGACCTTAAGACTATCTTAAATTCGACTCTTTGAGCTTACCGTTCAACCCCTGACTCGACCACAGGTGAACGCCTGCTACCTTGATGTTTGGGAGACCAGTGATGACCAAGTTACCTCAGTGGACCAATAGAAGATCATACACTGAGGAAGAGACCTGCATGAAAGACTTCAATTGTAAGAGGAAAATGATGGCCTGTACAGAAAAGCATAGACATGCAAAAGACATTATGTTCACTAGAGATGATCGAGTGCTAGTTCATCAGCACAATAAATAAAAGTCTACTGCTCCCTTCGATGCTGAACCATTTCATGTTGTGACCAGTAAAGGACACATGGTGACTGCCCAATGTCCTGGGAAGTCCATTAAGTAAGATTCCTCACATTTCCAAAATGTGGCTTTTTGCTCCTTAAGCACTGATGTCAATGTAGAGACTGGGTCTGAAAAGACAAGTGAAGACCCCTGACTGCTTCTGTTTCTACATCACCAATCCCCCCACACAAAAGATAAGGGGTAGGAGGAGATAGAGTCCCATTTCGACCTCCAGTAACAACATTACACACACAAAAAGAAGAGGGACTATGTGTTCAAGATCGCTATGATCAAAGGTAAGGGAAAACACCCAGGTGTTTTAAAGCTGCCCTCACACACAGTAAACTGTCCACTACTATCTCTGCATCTATGTTCACTTGTGATCCCCTTTTTTCTGTATGATATAATTTTTTTGTATTGTATTGTCTTCCCCCTCCCTATTGCTCCACCTCCAGCGTTGGCTTGCGCGGAGGTGTGTTAGCAGCCCTATGATCAAGCATGACACAGTTTACTATGTGTGAGGGCAGTTTTAAAACTCCTGGGTGTTTTCTCTACATCACCAATGCCAGACATGAATACTTCTACTGCCTTGTCCCCAGTTTCTGAAGACACAGTCGTGAGGTGTGAGCAAAGCGCCACGAAGACTCATTGAAGAGCTATGATTGTGCATATATTTGTAAAAATGTTTTACTTTTTTATTTAAAAGAGGGGGAGATGTAGTGTTGTGTGGGCTTGTAATGATGGAACCCTTATGGCTCCTGATGAACTCTGTAGAACTGTGACATTAGAAGTAGTGGATTGAATGTACATTAAGGCTTGCTCTTAAACGCAGAGGTTAAAAGATATGTTACGCTAAGCTCCGTGTGTGGTATAATCATTTGCGAGTACCCGGGCTGGGGAGGGTGCTACAGTTCTTGTGGCCAGTACTCCTGTTCTTCCTGCTAGGCAGCCTATTGCACTCATAATGAATGATCAATTGAAGCAGCTCATTCATTGAAGATACTTTGCAGGCTGTACTAAATAAACACCTGTCAGCTCCTATTATCATGAATGCTCAGATATTAGTGATTAATCCTCTTCCAGTACCTTTTGAGCAATATTTGGTGGAGAAGGTTTCTAATAATGTATGTAGAGAGTAACTAAGGGAAACATCCTAGTGGAAATTTTCATCTTTATTTAGGCCACTTTTACTTAAGAAACTTCCTCAGTCTTCTGCTTCTACATCTTGTTTGACTTAGTAGTAGATGATGCATTTAGTAGATGTAAACTGCTACCTGCTCCTAATTTTCCTCTTTTGACTAGAATGTGGCAATTCATTCTTAATTGTTGGCACTTGGTAAGACTTGTTCCCTGTGCTTGGCAAAAGTTTTAACCACTTTTGGGTTCTGATTATGATTTCCCTGAAACTCTGAGAATTCTATCCTATTCAATTTGGCAAGGTACACAAATGTGGCTTTGGAAGACACTGCTCTTGATCTGTCGGGGTTTGGTGTTGCACACTTACTGGAAACCCTTCTATCCTAGAGTCTTTATAGTGGTAAACAGCGTGACATGTGAAGCAGGGGAAGAAACTGGGACAGGGAATAGGAGCGAAATCAAGGACTGAAGCTCAGTCTTCGAAACTTCATTTATTTTCAGGGACGGTAACACTGTGCCTTCATTGTATGATTCTTTATATCTGAACAGCTGCAGGCAAAGGGCAGAAGGTAAGTACAGATACTAGCTGGATTTAAAATACAGGCAACAACTTAGACAAGGCTTACTGTTTCCAACAGAGGATGATGTTATCACAAGCCTGGAGCTGACCAGGAATCCGGTGAAGAACACAACATGCGACTGAACACATGCAGTTAAGAATCAACAAGAAAAGGGTTACAAGAGGCAAGCAGCCAAGAGTGCAACAATAAGGAGGGGACTAATGAAGGGACCAAGGGAACTGAGAGGGAGAAAACAACAAACGATGCATCACGCAAAAACAGGTTCAAACTATAATGAGGATCTGAAAAGCCAATGCAACCATGCAACTCATGGCCAGGCACATAGCCAAGGTCCTAGGAAGTCTAAATAGGGTCCTAGACCTCTTGGCCTGAAAGTGTCCCAACCCAGGAATTGAGCATGCGTGTGTTCCAAGAAAATTAATGTTCCCACCAGTCTAAGCGCCCATGGTCCTGTTCTCCTGCTCTCCCAACCCCAATGTAACTGTCAACCTAACCTGGTTTCCAGCATGATCCTGTTGACAAAAAGGTGGAAGCCTTGCTGTGCTGCCATATATCTGTTAGTTCCAGCTTGTATGCTGCTAATACTGCCCAATAACTGTTCTGTTATTGGGAGTCATGGTGAAGGGAAAGCATTTTGGTTGGATCTTAGAATTGATGAATAAACAGCTTCAACTTGCATTTGATGTTGCAGTGAATAGTCTTCAGTGGTAAACAACCATTAGTACGCGGATGTTAGTCCGCGTACCATTACTTCGCAAGCGTAACAACGCATGTGATGTTTCAACACGTAGCCTTTACTACGCAAGTTGTAACATTGCATGCGTTGTAACGCTTGCGAAGCAAAGGCTATCAACATTGTTGTGTAGAAACGGACACGCTTCCATTTCCATACAACGACGTGCACAACTGACGCTGGAAACCCGGAGAAGAGGAACCACGGCTGAAGGAGAAGAGAGGAACCGAGAAGGGAGAGGTAAGATGGGCTGTGTAGTATTTAAGGGTTAAGGGTAGGGGGAGGGTCGTGCAGGGGGTAGTCTTTTTGGTTTTAGGGTAGTGTAGTTGTCTTTTTGTAGTGTATAGTTGTGTATTTTGACTAAGGGTAGTGTCGGGGTTGTGCAGGGTAGTGTTTGGGAGTAGGGACAGGACTGGGGGTAGGGGCAGGGTCATGTTGGGGGTAGTGTTTTATGGTTTAGGGTAGTGTTGTGGTGTTTGTGTAGTGTAGAGTAGTGTTTTAGGGTTTAGGGTAGTGTCGGGGGGGTCGTGAAGTGTAGTGTTAGAGTGTAGAGTCCAGGCAGGGGGAAGGGAGAAGGTTGTGTAGGGGGTAGTGTTTCATGTTTTAGGGTAGTGATGTGGTGTTAGTGTAGTGTAGGGTAGTGTTTTAGGGTTTAGAGTAGTTTTGTGTTTGTGTAGTCTAGGGTAGTGTTTTAGTGTAGGGACCGGCTTGGGGGTCTGGGCAGGGTCGTGCTGAGGGGATTGTTTTAGGGTTTAGGGTAGTGTCGGAGGGTCGTGAAGTGTAATGTTAAAGTGTAGGGTCCAGGCAGGGGGAAGGGGGGAGGTCGTGTAGGGGGTAGTGTATTAAGGTTTAGGGTAGTGTGGTGTTTAAGAAGTGTAAGGTAGTGTAGTGTAAGCATGATTTTAGTGCGATGTTTTTAATTAGCATAAACCATAGTACATTTATAACCATTTGTGTTATAAATGCATGTGCGGTTAAAACTTGCGAAGTAATGCTTTATGCTAAGTAAAAACATCGCACTAAAAGCATGCAAAGTAATGGTATGCGAAGTATCGACATACATTCGTCTTCAGTCATTTGCTCTGTTAGATGTCTATGCTGTGACAACTATGGACAACAATCCTGGAAGGGTAAACCACCCAAAAATCCTTAGTACTTAAACGTCATTTATATATCGAATCTTTGCACAAAACTTGGAGAGTTGATGATGCAGGTTGCAAGACATGCCAAACTCACTGACCTTTTGACCTACTCCTTTAGCTGCAGTACTCTTCATCTCAGTTCACGCCTCATGGTCATTTCCATTTTGGGGTTAGAGGACAAGGACGTGAATCCTACCGTCCTTTCAGAAGTCGTTCTTCTTCCTGCCTGGTTAGCAATCAGGTAAGAACTAGATGGCCTTTCCTCTTCCAGTTGCCTTCCTTTATATAATTCTGATGTGGGGTTCATCTGTCAGTCTTCAAGGCAACATGGAAGGTATGAGTTACAAATGTTGGGAGTAGTCCAAATTCCATTAGACTCTGGGTTTGCCAAATGTACTGGCCAGCAGATCTCCTGAGGAAGGCAGCTCACCAACAGGGGGTCAACTATCTCATGAACAAGGGGGTGAATGTACGAGTCCCTCGATAGGACTTAAATGTGGCACTGTGCTTCATCCTCTTTCTGTGCTCAAGCATGATGATACTTTCCACCTATTATGAATGTGAAGAGTGTGAAAGCTTCCATCATGAATATTTTGTTTCAGATTATTTTGATGCAAAAGAACTTTCCTGTGCTGATTCCAGGAACATTTCGTTCATCTGTACATGTGGAAGGTGCATAATCTCATAATCCAGTGCAACATCAACATTACAAGTTCCTTCATTTTGCCATTCTTTTTAAGCACTTTTTATTATGAGTCCTTTCCTAAGGGTTGAAATGAGTTTCCTCAGTGCTAATGTGAAGCTCAGATCTCATGTAAAGTCTCTCCTGGCTTGAAAGAATTCTCCTGTTCGTCTTTGTGCTCCTAGGGGGACATGGCAGTGTGTATATTGTTAGTGGTTTATAGTAATCTTCATCTGAAACCTCTTGTTCTGCGCAGTATGGTTTATTGGCCCCCAGATCCAAGAATTCCAAATTGCTCATGCTGCGTCTGGCATCGCGAGTGGTCTCTCTCCATTGGTGGTTGATGGAGGATCACCAGGCCAGTGAGTCGGAGCATCATCCTAAACAGCTTGTAGTCCCGACCACAATGCCAGTGCCAAAGGCTGATAAGCCACTGTCGGTACAGAATCTGTCACTGCCATGTGGTTGAACCTGGAAATTGTCAAGTCTTCAAATTAGAGGGAGATCCGGACTGTTTACATGGCCGCTTAGTTCTATTCTGTAAATATCCTATGAGATACATCCTGGCACACAAGGACAATCCGGTAACAAAGTCATATCAACAGACAGCAGGAGTGTGGGGAGAACTAATTACCTTGTTCTAGTTCAGTTGTCCCATTCTCTCTTGTCGTGGGCTGAAGTTTGTAGCCCGATACAAGGTTTGTGTCCTCTGGTATCAGGGAATGTTCAGCCCAGTGCCCGCCAATGAGTCGGAAAGCTCTTGCCTCAATGAACTTCGCTCTCTCTCAAAGTCTCGGGGAAGTTGTGAGACAGTTGCAGGTTCCATGGATGTATATCTTGGCCTCTCACCTAGATGCTCTGCCGCCAATGTTTTTCTGAAAACGAAAATGAAGTCTTTCTGTAGTGGACCAGAGTGCTGCGCTTTGCCTTCCATTTCCTCTAATTCTCAAATGATCCTCAAATCAGAAATGGTTGTTCATCTGAGATTCTGGTGGCTTTTAATGTGCCTTACAGGTCTTGGTTTCCCTTGCTACACGAACTAGGAATCCAGCTGGAATGGTCACATCCTCTAAACACGTTCTGATTTAGACTGGCAGGCACTGTGTCACGCTTAGTTGTCCCAGAAGGAGGAGATGGCATCGAGGATGAACAGAACCTGTAGTTATGGATGTCCTTGGAAGTTGAAGGGACCTTTAGCTGTGTAGCTGCCCTTCTATCTTCAGGTCTTATAAACAGCATTGGAGGTACTTTTGTGCTTGGTGTGAGTGTTGCACTCATTCTCCCCTTCATTGTGGCCTTTGCATAATTTATATTCTTTTTGTTATATGTTTTAGCTTGGTCTAGCACATTACGTTTTATATGCTCAGTTTGCCACTATCATGGTGTTCAAAGAACTGTAAGGGAGTTTGACCAGTGCCTAAGGGTATGCTTCTCATTGTCTAACGGGATTTCGCCCTGCCAATCACAGGAATCAGCTAGGGGTGCATTCCAGGGACATTCCACTGCTGCTTCAAGAGGACATATGTGCTCCTTTTGAAACGTTGGAAGAAGTTCCTAATCACCAATGACACTGCAATTGGGTGATTGTAACTCTCCTCCATGGGAAACCGTATTTGAGATTTGTTCCAGCATGTGTTGGTGTGACAGCCGTCTTCATCTTCTGGCCTAAGGTGATGTTCCATGGCTAAATTGGAGAGGCTTTTGTCTTGCTCCTGTGACGTGGCTGATCCAGCTGATCCCCGCTTCCTCTCCCTTGATGTGGGGCAGAGGGGCAGAGGGGCATGTGGACGAAGACATTCCATAAGATGGCTGCTCGGTTTGTTCCCTATTGCCAAGGTCCATGTGGGGGGCAAAGGCTTCTGTTTCTGTCACTAGGGGCTGGATTCATCTAGCCATTAATTTGTCTGATGCAGTTCTGGTATCCCCCTGACCTTTTCTGTCCAGAAGCATTGAGTAGCAGGAACGGCAGTCGCCTGATGGGCAACATCGGGTGTCAATGTAAAAAATTAGCAAAGCTGAACTTGGACTTACTCTTGTCTCACATTCTCATGAGGACGTGTCTGCAGCTCCTGCCGGTGCTGCTGCACTCTGCATGGCCTCCTCCTAAATCATCTTCTGCTTTGGAATCTCATGGAGATGGGGTATGTTACGCTAGTGTTAGACCTTGCCCTTCATTAACGTACTCTACCTGCAGTGGAAGATCTGGACTCTGTGTTGCTGTTGGGCACTCGCTGGTTGCTTGCTACATCCTCATTTGTTCGGACTCTCACAAGGATGAGAGGGTAAGGGCTGGTTTACCTAGTATTCTTCTTCACACCGAGCCCATCGCGTCCTCGTCACAGGTCTGCACCTCCCTCAGGTGAGGCGGCTTCCCTTGCATTGGGTCTTTGGTGTGGGCAGTGCCGTTGCAGGACGTGGTTGTTCTTACATCTCCTCTCTGAGGTGAAGAGGGGGAGGAGAGGAGCTGGGTTTTGAAAAACATATTATTAGACTTGCCAGACCACTGTCCATGAAGAACGAAACCACATTTATCAAGATTGCGATGACGTAGAGTAGGACTTGGCATAATGAAGATTACAAGTACATAATCTAAGCAGAACACAGACTAGCTGTCCCTGACTATATATGTTTCTTTTTATCCTATCTGGTTCCTGTGCTTTCCCCCACCCCAAATTTGCTGGTTCTAGGAGTAAATGTATCCAGTTTCCAACATAGGGATTTAAGGAGGCAGAACGTGATAGGGAGGGGGTGATTTATACCGAGGATGGTAGGGGGAGGAGGACTTAAAGGGAGAAGTGAAATCTGGGAAAACGAATAGATAAGTAAATGAAAGAAAAAATTGAGGTTTGGAGACAGAAGGCATTATGTGAGAAAAAATGGTTACACACAACTACAAGAAGGAATGAAAACGCAAAACAATGTCAGATGATGCATTATGAATGCACACAAATGAAATAAAATTTAAGTAAATGGGAGAATGATAGCTAGAATTCGAGAGACAGCAACAGAACCTGAGCGTGATAAGAACGCAAATGAGATAATGAGAGGAGAGAGAATCAGAGAGCGAGAAAGAGTGATAGCGTGGAAGAGAGGGGATGAGTTAGGGAGAGAGCGCTGCAGAAGAAGGATACAGAACGGCTATAAGAGTGAAATATGGCTCCCGGCAGCACTCTCTGTTTTTCCGAAATGCTTCTGTTAATCAAGGTTACAGCTCGCTTGCACTTTACCTGCCCCCTCCTGAGCGGCTGCAGCAGAGAGGCGAGCCCTCTCTGCTTACAGCAAACACGGGGCCAGGAGAGTGAAGGAACATATGTATGGAACGAGGCGGCGAGCCAGAAACATGGCCTCCATAGGGTCGCTGACCTCTGTCTGGAGGAGAGGTCACGGCGAATCTCGCAGGATTCTGAGGCCTTGATAAATTAGTGGGGTGATGAATCAGCGAGCAGCACTGTAGGAAGTCTAGGCACGTGCGCCAGAACTCTGTGCCGCACGGGTTGTTGTGAGGCTCTAAATGTCAGCCCTGCCAAGTACCACGCATCTGGCGTTTCAGTGTGACGTTCCGCATCCCTGCACTGAAATGCAAAGTCACGCATAATATGCATAGGGCGTGCCTCGGCTGTCAAGCCATAGTGCTGCTAATTCTAATGCTGACTGTTAGACCTGTCAGCCCTTTGGGTGGTCCCTCCTCATCATTATTTATTTTGTCCCACTTTTGCCTCAAACCCTGTTTGACTTTTTCCTTTTTGGGAACCACCAGACTTTTTCGTGTTGCTACAGATTCAGGGAGCCATTTTGGCTACCCCTGAAACTTCTGTCTGAGGGCCTAAAGCACAAAATGGTGGCCTCCTGTGACATCACCAGCATCCACTGGAACCTACCAGCACCTTCCAGAACCTTCCAGGAGATTCCAGAACTGTGTGACAGTTGGAAACCGTTTAGAATGTTGGGAGGATAAGAGAGGCAGTTGGCAGTTGGAGCTGGCAGTTGGCACCTGACTGGTGAAGAGAGAGGAGCACAACAGTGAAGGAGGAAGGAGTGAAGCAGCAGGGGTGGAAACTTGTGCCTGGAGTGGGGTCCATAAACCCACCCTTGATACTTGTCCCTACTGATGGATCCCAGCCTATAGCCCTGTGTGGGAAGAAGACAGAAGAACACCATCCTAAGGACCTGGACAGCAGGAACAGGCCTTAGAACCAAGAAAGCAGCAAGATTCTGACCTGAGAACTGGTTCCCCTGGAGCCTGGCGTCGAGTAGCCGAAGACCTGGAGCCCGAGGTGGAGAAGCGGCGCTGACTGAGGTAGCAGACGTCGTACCCGGAGCCGCCTGAGGTCGTAAGAGGGCGCCGGCGGAGGTCGAGAGGAATACCAAGGGTCGAGAAGGAGGTGAACCGAGGTCGAGTGAGCGGCGTCATCGGAAGGGTGAAGTCCGCCCTCCGGAGTCGTCGGAGACCGAGGTAGAGGAGCACCGGAGGTCGGGAGTGAGGATCGCACTCCGGAGTCGCCCGGAACCTGTGAAGAGGAGCACCGGAGGTCGGGGGTGAGGATCGCACCCCGGAGTCGCCGGAAGTCGACAGCGAGGCCAGGCCGGCCGACGTCATCGGAGCCGAGAGCGTCATCGGACCGGAGCCGCCCGAAGTCGACATCGTGAAGAGACTGCCCGACGCCATCGAATCGGAGGTCGAGATCGAACCGAGGCCACCGACATCGGACCGGAACCGCCTACCGGCGTCGACAAAGAACTGACACTGTGCCGAGGCCGCCGAGACCGAACCGGAACCGCCTCACGGCGTCGACACGACTCCAGCGGCGTCGGAACATCAGAAAAGGGCAGTAAGTGGAGTAGAGGGCGCCTAAGGCCCTGTGGAGACCTGAGAGACTACTCTAAGGGGCTAGGGAGGTGCTGAAACCCACCTGACTGTGCCTGGGGTGAACTGGGACTAACCTAGAGAGGTTGTGTGGAGAGGAAAGCCAGGGCATTGGAATTCCCCCCTTTGATCTACCTCAGTTTAGGCCTCAGCCTTTGCCTCAGCCAGGGAGTAGAACCCCCCAAGCCTTCCACACCCTACAAGCTGTGCCTGGGCCAAATCAGCCCTTAAGTATTGGAGTGTCATCTGATTCATGAGTGTTACTGTATACTTCCAATTATTTATTGAGGAAACTGTATTTATTAAGTTCTTATCTATTTAATGCTGCACTGTATTTATAGGTCCACAGGACTTGTTGGTGTACAGTATTTATTGGTACAGTATTTATTGGTACAGTATTTATTACCTCAAAGTATTTAATTGTCTGTATATATTGCACTTGTATTTATGCCCGGTTATTTATGATCACCCCTATTTATTTCAGCAAACAGCAAATATTTATTTGACCTGCTCTATTTAAAAACTTGTATATTGTGATTGACCTATTTATTTTTCCAATCAGCAACTAAGAGAAAAAGATAAAGAACGAATATTTTCATAATTTTTACGGTGTAGAGTCGTTTTTGGAACGGATGCACGCATGGTTATTGTATGGGTATATTGTATGCTTAGCACTGCGCCTGTTTCCTGACCACTCGAGCCAAGCTACCACAGTGTGTTCGGGGAGTCCACCACCACCCTGCGGAGTGGGAGTGGGCGTTTCCAACATAAATTGGTGTTCAGTGGTGGGATAGAGCTGTGCCTACATATACTCAACAATAACTGTGGGTAGTCCATAGGCCTACACCGGGAGTTTTCTCACAGCGGCCTTCCTAATTGTGGGTTTTTGTTTTTTCCAAATTTACTCTGGTGGTGGGAGGAGGTATTATTAAAGGTACCCCCCTGCATTGTTACTGCACAAAACCTGTCCTCTAACCTGAGTGGGCAAGATGGAGTTTGTTCTTGAAAATCTAGACACGTACACTGTGGCCCAACTCAGGGAGTTTTGCCAGCGAGAGGGGGTGTACTGTCCCCCAGGAGCAAAGAAGGGTGCACTTCAAACCAGCTTAAGGGCTTGGGGGGAGGCACGCAGGGAAAGCAAGGCTGAGGAAGAAGACAGGGATGGAGAGCCTGACCCCGAGGGGGCTGAGATGTACCAACCTGAGGTGGGGAACCTGTCAGCAGGGCCCAGGACACTTTCTAGGAAGGGCAGCACTGTCTCTAGTGGGGGCTTATCCGAAGTGGAGTTAGCAGATCGGAGAGAGAAGAGACAGCTCACATGGGACTTAGCAAGGCTGGAAAAGGAGAAAGAGGAGCAGAGGATGGCCCATGAATTGCGACTGAAAGAAATAGATCTTCAGATTTTGAGAATCGGGGCACAACCTGTTCCTAATGGTGGCAGCCAAAACCAAGAGTCCACTAGGGAATCCAAACCTTACCTGCCAAAGGACATTGTAGCAAGCTATGGGGCGGGTGACGACATCGCCAAGTGGCTAGCAGCCTATGAGGTCTCATTGAGGGCCCATGGGGTTCCAGCGAAGTATTGGGGAGGGGGACTGTATAAATACATGCCTCCAGCTGGTAGGGATGCTTTATTGGCCCTCGAAGAGGATGAGCAAACCCACTATCCCACCATGAAACTGGCGCTCATCAGGAAGTTTGGACTTACTCCGGAAAAGTACAGACAGAAGTTCAGGGGTAGTCACAAACTGGGCACACAGAATTGGGTGGACTTCCTGGACTATGCAAAGAAGGCACTGGAAGGTTGGATTCAGGGCAGTGAAGTAAGGAACTACGAGGAGCTGTTTGACCTAGTGTTGAAGGAACACCTACTCGAGAAATGTTTCCCTGAACTGCGGCAACACCTGGTGGATAGCAAGCTGACCAGTCCCCGGAAGCTTGCTGAGGAGGCGGACATTTGGGCTAGTACCCGGGTGTCCACAAGGGGGACTGGAGGGGATACTCAAAAGGCCGGACAGGGCGCCCCCCAGAAGAAAGAAGGAGGGGAAAAGAAAAAGGAGTTCTCCAAAGGCCCCCAAAATAACTTCCAAGGGAAGGGAACAGGATTCACCTCTAAGGCTAACCCTCCCAGAAACCCTAATCCTGGCCAGAGTCAGCAGCCAAGGGTTGTCCATTGCTACGAGTGCGGTGGCGTTGGACACTATAAAGGAGATCCGAAGTGTCAGAAACGCTCACCCCCTCCCACTGGAGGAAAGCCCCCCGGAGTAGCTAGTGTAGTGCTCGGGGAGGAGATGCCCTTAACTAAGGGAAGGGAGTGGGCGGGTGTCACTTTAGTGTCCCTGGGAGAACGGGAGATGGTTCCTAAGATCCAGGTGCCCGCAAATACTGCAAAGTATGGGCAGTGGATCACCATCAATGGCCAAAGAGGGGAGGCTCTGAGAGACACAGGAGCCAGTATGACTATGGTACGTAGCCAACTGGTGTCTCCAGAGCAAGTCATTCCCGATGTACTCCACCCAGCCGCGATGGCTGACGGCAGAACCGGCCACTATCCCGTGGCTGAGGTTCCCTTTGAATGGGGGGGGGTTGCAGGTTCACTTCGAGTTGCCGTAAGCCCTGCCGTGCCAGTCGATTGTCTGCTGGGCAATGACATGGAGCACAACGCTTGGAAGGAGGTGGAATACCGGACTCATACCGAGATGCTGGGTACACCTGACTGGGCCTGTGTTAGCACAAGGTCCGTGACTACCCGAAGAGGGAGTTCATTCCGGCTGGAGCCTGGAACAAAGGCCCAGCCAGCTGCCAGTCAAGGGAAGAACCGAGGACAGGAGGAGCCTGCCTCGGCGTCTCCACCCCGTAGGACGGATAGGCCACCGGAGGTGGTGGACCAGGAGTCTGCGGAGGGGGACGTTACCAACCTGGAGGACCTACCCATCCCGGCCGAGTGGCACGTGGAGGGAGGCCCGTCCAGGGAGGAATTCTGCCAGGGCCAGAGGGAGTGCCCTACCCTTGAGGGGCTGAGGCGACAGGCCGAAGCCCAGGCAGCAGGGAACGTTGAAGGGAACTACAGTGTTTACTGGGAGGATGGCCTCCTCTACAGTGAACCCAAGGCACCCCTACATGGATCGTCACGAGCCTTGGTAGTCCCTCAACGTTATCGAGCCTTCCTTTTAGAGTTGGCTCACGAGATACCATTGGCAGGACACCTGGGGCAAGACAAGACCTTCGCCCGTCTTGTCCCACACTTTTATTGGCCTCAGATGAAAGTGTCGTCCGATACCTACTGCCGGACATGTGTGTCTTGCCAAGCCAGTGGGAAAACAGGGGTGAAGCTGAAAGCTCCCCTGGAACCACTTCCTGTCGTTAGCACCCCCTTTGAAAGGGTGGGCATCGACATTGTGGGTCCGTTAGATCCGCCAACATCAGCTGGTCACAGGTTTATCCTGGTTCTGGTGGATCATGCCACACGGTACCCAGAGGCAATACCTCTGAGGACCATAACAGCACCTGTTGTGGCTAGGGCCCTGATGGGAATCTTTACCCGAGTGGGTTTTCCCAAGGAAGTTGTGTCCGACAGGGGGACCAACTTCATGTCGGCATATATGCGGGCAATGTGGAAGGAGTGTGGAGTGACCTACCGGTTCACAACTCCTTACCACCCCCAGACCAATGGTCTGGTGGAGAGGTTTAACAAAACCTTGAAGGGCATGATCAGAAGTCTGCCTGAAAGCCTGCGGAGGAAATGGGACGTCCTCCTACCCTGTTTACTTTTTTCTTACAGGGAAGTGCCACAGAAGGGAGTGGGCTTCAGCCCCTTCGAGCTTCTGTATGGGCACCCTGTACGTGGACCTCTTAACCTGGTGAGAGACGGATGGGAAAGAACTCCCAGAAAGCTCCCCCAGGATGTGGTGAGCTACATGCTGGCCTTCCGGAGCCAAATGGCTAAGTTGTGGAAGCAAGCTTCTGACAACTTGGAAGCCAGCCAAGCAGTAATGAAGGCGTGGTATGACCACAACGCTCACCCGGTGGAGTTGGAGCCTGGCCAGAAGGTGTGGGTGATCGAACCCGGAGAGCTTAGTGCCCTCCAGGATCGCTGGTCAGGACCCTTTGAGGTGTTGGAGAAGAAGGGTAAGGCTACCTACTTGGTGGACCTGAAGACCCCTCGTCAGCCCCTGCGGGTGCTGCATGCCAACCGCCTCAAACCCCACCACGAGAGGCCCGAAGTCATCTTGATGATGGTGACTGACGGAGGAGAGGACGTGGAAAGCGAGCCTCTCCCTGATCTGTTTGCGTCTCAAGAAAAGGATGGGTCGGTGGAGGGAGTGATTCTCTCCCCATCTCTAACTCCTGAACAGCAGGAGGACTGTCGCCAGGTCCTGGGGCAGTACTCCTCGTTGTTCTCCCTTGTCCCGGGTAGGACTCACCTGTGCGTCCATGACGTGGACACAGGGGACAGCCCACCTGTGAAGTCCAAGATCTACCGGATGTCAGACAAGGTGAAGGCCAGCATTCATAGTGAAGTCACTAAGATGCTGGAGCTAGGAGTGATTGAACCTTCTAGCAGCCCCTGGTCCAGTCCGGTGGTGTTAGTACCGAAAGCTGCACCACCGGGTGCCCAACCAGAACTGAGGTTCTGTGTGGACTACCGGGGACTGAATTCAGTGACAAAGACTGATGCTCATCCGATCCCTAGGGCGGATGAATTGATTGACCGGCTGGGAGCTGCCCAATATCTAAGTACCTTTGACCTTACTTCAGGGTACTGGCAGATCTCTTTGACTGATGGAGCAAGGGAAAGGTCAGCCTTCTCCACGCCCAATGGCCACTACCAGTTCTGTGTGATGCCCTTTGGGCTCAAGAACGCACCTGCCACGTTTCAGCGCCTGGTAAACCAGATCCTCACCGGAATGGAGAGTTTCGCTGCTGCTTATCTGGATGACATAGCCGTCTTCAGTAACAGCTGGGAGGATCACTTGCGTCACCTGCAAGCTGTTCTCCAGGCCCTGAGACAAGCTGGATTGACGATCAAGGCCAGCAAGTGCCAGATCGGGCAGGGGTCGGTAGTGTACCTTGGACACTTGGTGGGTAGGGGAACGGTGCAACCCCTCCAGGCGAAGATCGAGGCCATCATGGCCTGGGAACCCCCCAAGACACAGACTGAGGTCCGAGCATTTTTGGGCCTCACGGGATACTATCGCCGCTTCGTGAAGGGGTACGGTACCATCGTAGCCCCTCTCACGGAGCTCACGTCCAAGAAACAACCTCGACGGGTAGTCTGGACGGAGGCTTGTCAGCAAGCCTTTGAGAAATTGAAGAAAGCCATGTGCGAGGCCCCGGTCTTAAGGGCCCCAGACTTTTCCAAGGAGTTCATTGTCCAGACAGATGCATCAGAACATGGCATTGGGGCAGTGTTATCGCAACTCAACGAAGAGGGTCTGGATCAACCCGTGGTCTTCCTATCCAGGAGACTACTTCCCAGGGAACAGAAGTGGAGTGCAATAGAGCGTGAAGCCTTTGCAGTGGTATGGGCTCTGAAGAAGTTGCGGCCATACCTGTTTGGCTCGCACTTCCTGGTTCAGACCGACCACAGACCCCTTCGTTGGCTGATGCAAATGAAGGGGGAGAATCCCAAGTTGTTGAGGTGGTCTATTTCCCTACAGGGGATGGACTTTCAGGTGGAACATCGGCCTGGAGTGGACCACGCCAACGCAGACGGTCTCTCAAGGTATTTCCGCCTTAGTGATGAGAACTCCCAAGGGGTTGGGTAGCTCTCCCCACTTTCAGCTGGGGGGGACGCGTGTTAGACCTGTCAGCCCTTTGGGTGGTCCCTCCTCATCATTATTTATTTTGTCCCACTTTTGCCTCAAACCCTGTTTGACTTTTTCCTTTTTGGGAACCACCAGACTTTTTCGTGTTGCTACAGATTCAGGGAGCCATTTTGGCTACCCCTGAAACTTCTGTCTGAGGGCCTAAAGCACAAAATGGTGGCCTCCTGTGACATCACCAGCATCCACTGGAACCTACCAGCACCTTCCAGAACCTTCCAGGAGATTCCAGAACTGTGTGACAGTTGGAAACCGTTTAGAATGTTGGGAGGATAAGAGAGGCAGTTGGCAGTTGGAGCTGGCAGTTGGCACCTGACTGGTGAAGAGAGAGGAGCACAACAGTGAAGGAGGAAGGAGTGAAGCAGCAGGGGTGGAAACTTGTGCCTGGAGTGGGGTCCATAAACCCACCCTTGATACTTGTCCCTACTGATGGATCCCAGCCTATAGCCCTGTGTGGGAAGAAGACAGAAGAACACCATCCTAAGGACCTGGACAGCAGGAACAGGCCTTAGAACCAAGAAAGCAGCAAGATTCTGACCTGAGAACTGGTTCCCCTGGAGCCTGGCGTCGAGTAGCCGAAGACCTGGAGCCCGAGGTGGAGAAGCGGCGCTGACTGAGGTAGCAGACGTCGTACCCGGAGCCGCCTGAGGTCGTAAGAGGGCGCCGGCGGAGGTCGAGAGGAATACCAAGGGTCGAGAAGGAGGTGAACCGAGGTCGAGTGAGCGGCGTCATCGGAAGGGTGAAGTCCGCCCTCCGGAGTCGTCGGAGATCGAGGTAGAGGAGCACCGGAGGTCGGGAGTGAGGATCGCACTCCGGAGTCGCCCGGAACCTGTGAAGAGGAGCACCGGAGGTCGGGGGTGAGGATCGCACCCCGGAGTCGCCGGAAGTCGACAGCGAGGCCAGGCCGGCCGACGTCATCGGAGCCGAGAGCGTCATCGGACCGGAGCCGCCCGAAGTCGACATCGTGAAGAGACTGCCCGACGCCATCGAATCGGAGGTCGAGATCGAACCGAGGCCACCGACATCGGACCGGAACCGCCTACCGGCGTCGACAAAGAACTGACACTGTGCCGAGGCCGCCGAGACCGAACCGGAACCGCCTCACGGCGTCGACACGACTCCAGCGGCGTCGGAACATCAGAAAAGGGCAGTAAGTGGAGTAGAGGGCGCCTAAGGCCCTGTGGAGACCTGAGAGACTACTCTAAGGGGCTAGGGAGGTGCTGAAACCCACCTGACTGTGCCTGGGGTGAACTGGGACTAACCTAGAGAGGTTGTGTGGAGAGGAAAGCCAGGGCATTGGAATTCCCCCCTTTGATCTACCTCAGTTTAGGCCTCAGCCTTTGCCTCAGCCAGGGAGTAGAACCCCCCAAGCCTTCCACACCCTACAAGCTGTGCCTGGGCCAAATCAGCCCTTAAGTATTGGAGTGTCATCTGATTCATGAGTGTTACTGTATACTTCCAATTATTTATTGAGGAAACTGTATTTATTAAGTTCTTATCTATTTAATGCTGCACTGTATTTATAGGTCCACAGGACTTGTTGGTGTACAGTATTTATTGGTACAGTATTTATTGGTACAGTATTTATTACCTCAAAGTATTTAATTGTCTGTATATATTGCACTTGTATTTATGCCCGGTTATTTATGATCACCCCTATTTATTTCAGCAAACAGCAAATATTTATTTGACCTGCTCTATTTAAAAACTTGTATATTGTGATTGACCTATTTATTTTTCCAATCAGCAACTAAGAGAAAAAGATAAAGAACGAATATTTTCATAATTTTTACGGTGTAGAGTCGTTTTTGGAACGGATGCACGCATGGTTATTGTATGGGTATATTGTATGCTTAGCACTGCGCCTGTTTCCTGACCACTCGAGCCAAGCTACCACAGTGTGTTCGGGGAGTCCACCACCACCCTGCGGAGTGGGAGTGGGCGTTTCCAACACTGACTGAGACCCAAAGCTTGGGTGGCAGTGCGCCATGGTGTGCGTGCTGCTCTCGGCAGGCTTGGGGCTGTCTGTCTGAGCCCTGATAGTGCTACAAAGTAACAATCTGGCACGGCATTACTTGATTCTGCTGACGTCAGGAGAGACAGTGCCCAGTGGCTACTACTGAGACATCAGCTGACTCAGGTTGTGACAAATTCATCCTTTAATAGGTGGTCCATCACGCCTTGTTGCCTCTTGTGGACGGCGGCGTGGGCTGGGGTGGCTGCACAGGCAGATCATGAGTGTAACTGCGGCAAATGACAGTGCTGCTCGCACTGCCGCCCTAAAATTTAAAATAAACATTGATCCCGTGATGACTGGACCCAACCCACGCACTGCGGCGGTTGCTGGAGCCCAGAGCAGCACACCACTGGCTGTCTGTGCAGCTGCTGCTGTGCTGAGCCTGAAGAATGATGCCACGGAATGAGTCGTTGTAGTTAGAACCGGTGGCGGCCCGAAAACCAGATTGCCGGGCCGACTCGCCCCATCGCAAATATAAGCAAGTGACTGTGAGCGTCAGACAGAGCAGCCTAATCATCTCACTGATTGCTAATATAATTTGCTTTATAAATTTAGCGCACAGTCATCAGCTGCCTGCCCTGCTGTGTTACACAGCTGGAGTTCTGCAGTCACACACAGTGAGAGTCTCATTCTGTCTGGACTTAGGTCACACTGTGTAGCACAGCGACAAGCCACACAACATACTTTTTGAAATAATACAGCGCCTGCTGCGCGCTGTAGGGACGCAGCCTCTTAGACTGCGTGTTGCACCAGTTGTAGAAACCTTTACATTTGAGCTGTATCTTCTCTACCAAGTGTGTAAATGAAAGCTGTCCTTTTTCACACTGAACTGTTAAATTTAAAGTCTGTCTCTCACCGAACCCTTCATATAATCAGAAGTTGCCAGTGAAATCTTTCTATAACAAAAGTTTATTTGGAATTACTTAATTTATACGAGGATAAGAGTTTCATTATGAAAAATGAGAGCTATTGGGATGGTTATATGACACGACAGCCAATAATTCTATAAAAGCTGCTTTTTGATAGTTTTCCTTATTGAAGCAGGTTTTATTATGTTACAAGGCTAACATTCGACGCACTATTGAATCGATTTTCAAACTTGGCCGTATTCCTTGTATATATGTAGACACAATCCATATTTGAGTCCATCTTCAATGTTCATTAGCGGTAAGATCTGTCAGTGTCCCACTGTTTTTCAAGAGGTCTCTTTGAGCAGGTCGGGGGGCCTAACGTCACAGCCAAGAAGGTAGCGCCCATCTACACGGAGTCTGTTTTAGCCCAGGACAGGGCCAGCTTTAGCACTGGTGGCGCCCTGTGCGACAAAATCGGTTGACGCCCCCCACAGACTCCGTCACTACTCTACCCTTTAACAGTGCCCCCTCAAGTCTCTATAACCACTCTCTCTCAGATGTATTTAATTAGTTATATAGCGCCTCCTATACCAATGTAGGGTGTCAGAGCACTTTACATCACACACACATTACACCAAGACAATCAATCATATGTGGGTAAATCAGTATATAGGAAATGTTACATAAGCCAGAAGAATACAAGGTAAGTCACATGTCATCCATACTGGTAGACAGTATAGTTTAAGAGTGCTTGGTCTGGAGAATCACAGACCCAGAATTTAAAACATAACCCCATGGTTGGGGGGTTACATTTAATAATACGTTTTTTTTTTACCGAAATGAACCCTTTTTGAAACATTAGAATAATGAAAGACCGAGGAATTCTCTAATCTATACCATGCGGATTGCATGCAGCTCTTTGATTACAGTTATTAGCTCAATGTTCCATGTTAGGATTTTAACATCTACACTGCTAGTAACAAAAGAATCTCTCTGACTTAAGCACTGACCTATTTGAACTATACGCACTTTGTGATCTGCATGGTACACGTTCTTTGCAGCAGGCATCTTAACCCTATAAAATGAGTTAAAACTTCCACTAGACAAAACTCCTTCTCTCTCCAGGAAGAAATCACCGGAGTTAACTTGACATGTTTATTGGCAAGGTGCTTTTAAAACCATAAAATACTTCCAAACACGGTGCCCCTTCAGAGAGTCAGCACCCGCTGCAGTGGCACCGGCCGCACCGCCCTAGAGCCGGCCCTGACCCAGGATACTGTGATTACACAGTGTGGCACCTGCTTGAAGCAGCCGGAGGCAGCAGGCATTTTGCCCAGCACTGACAGTAATTCTTATTAAGTCAAAGACCTGCTGGAGAGACATCAGAGCTTTTTCTGTTGGCAGTTTTGAGTTGTCTCAGACTCACCATATAGTAGTGCAGAGGGTTAACATGCCTGCAGCAAAGAATATGGGGGCATATCAGCAACGAGGCGATAGAAAATTATCGCCGCTTTTGCGGCCGTTTTCAGCCGAAAAGCGGCGATAATTTTATCGCCTAATTAGCAAGGTCACGCTAACGCGTGAAACCTTGCTTTAGCGTACGAAATCTTAACGTCCAGCTTTGCACCTCTAATGAGATGCAAAGTGGGCGTTTCTGACCTAACATGACAGGAGAAATGTTGCTAAGCGACATTTCTCCTATCATCAAGCTCCACGCTATGAAGCATAGCGGCAAGAAAAGTAGCGATAACCCCTGTTATCGCTACTTTCCTTACGTCTGCTTCAGGACTGACTTAGCCGTGATATCCTATGGAGGGTGGATATCATGGCTAAGTTTGTGAGGCCCTATCAACAAGCTAACGCCACATTTCGTGAGATTATCGCTGGGTTTCCAGCGATAATCTCACGTTAGGCAGTTAGCGCTAGGATTTTTATCGCTTTTGAGATAAGCGTTGCTAATAGCACACAATATCTCAGCGATAAAAATCCACGCTAGCCGGCGATAATTATCCTAGCGCTAAGTGCGCTTAGCGATAATTATCGCCGGTTGTCGTTGATATGCCCCATTGTACCTTTATATCACCTAAATGTATTTCATGTAGTTAGCTCAATGGGTTATTGCTTTTGCCACAGAGATCCTTTTGTAAACTTTTGGTTCAGCTATACCTGTGGCTGAGGGGGGCGAGGGGTTGCTGTGCTTAAACATAACTTATGAGTGTAAAAGCTCCTGCTAGAGAGTTACTTATGGGTCCAGCAGTTCTCACGCAACAATAAGAACATCAAAGCTAACTGATGATTAAGGTTCCTGCTGGAGAGAGATCAGAGTTTTGTCTAGGATCAGTTTTGACCCACCATAAAGTAGCGCAGGGGGTTAAAATGCATGCTGTAAAGATCAGGTGCTTTGCACCAGTTTCAAGATCTTTGTGGAGTTTCTCGTTGCTCAAATGGGAGCTGTTGGACTTGGCCCTTTTTGCAGGGTCATCCCTAAACCTTTTGCCTTTCTCCTAGCCTTTTTTCTGACATGGTGTTGGTGGTCTTAGGACTCTGGGCACTTTAGCCCTGCTGTCCAGTGTAAAGTGCGTGTGCTCTCTGTGGTAAACATGGTAAGATTGGTCTACACCTGTTTGGCATATTTAATTTACCTATCAGTCCCATGTAAAGTTGTATCTCACATACCCGAGGCTGGTGAATTAAATGCTACTGGTGGGCTTGCAGCACTGATTGGGCCACCCACAAAAGTAGCATTTCAAACCTGTCTCAGGCCTCTGCCATTGCAGGGCCTGTGCGCGCAGTGATACTGCCGCTGTGACAGGGCACCTAAAGTGTGTGCCATGTCTGTGACCCCCCTTTTACTACATGTCAGTAACCTCTAAGGTAGACCCTAGCTAGCCCTATGGGCAGGATGCATTGTAGGTAAAAGGTCGGACATGTACCTTAAGTGTGTGACATGTCCTGGTAGTGACAGCCATTTTGGTTTCTCACTACTGTGAGGCTGCCCTCCCATAGGAATGCATTGGGGATTCCCTGATAAGTGTTTCAGTGGTAATTCCTGATATGAGAGGAGCAGCGTGGTCAAGTTTGGTATGTTTGAAATAGTAATAATAAATGCTACGCAATGATGTGCACAGATTTATTTTAACTATTTTAGAAATGCCACTTTTAGAAGTGGGCATTTCTGTTTGCTATGTGTCTGCCTGCCTGATGTGTATTGCATGTCTGGCTTTGGAGTGACAGGGGCTGGTGAGGTGTGTGTGTGGCTCCAGGAGGGGCAGGGTGAGTCAGCGTTGGACTGAATAGGGCATCTGCATTTGGAGTAGTGGGTGTAGTAGTCTCCTGACCCTGAATAGGCCTGTGCCTGCCTATGTGAATGCTGGCTCCACCCTCCTGTGGTGTATCTGATGCCAGAGCCCCCATCTCACAAAGGAGGGTGTGAGCACCATACACAAAGTGCTCCACACTCCCCAGAACCAGTTGGAACTGGTTCCCCCAAGCCCTGTGCCAGGGCAGACAAAGCAAATATGTCACATAAATATAGGGGCTGTGACCCCATGAAATGTGGAGCTGTTCCTGTGCTTATTGGGGGTTTTGCTGCTGCTGGGCTCCAGGAGGAAATGCCACGAGGGTCTGCCTCCCTGCCTGGGCCCAGCTTTGCCCCCTTAAACTCTAAAGGACTTCCAAGGACCTAGCGCCTCGTGGAGCACTTCTACTTTTAATTTGCAGCACTGGGCTGTGACCTGGAGATTCCCCTAATTTGCGTGGGAGTAGAGCAGGAGCCCACCCCGCTTTGGTGCATGTGTCGATCGGCGGGAGCCTACTCCGCGTTGTGTGCTTCAGCGGGAGCCCACCCCGCATTTATGCCTATTTTAAAAGGCGGGTGCCTACCCCGCATCGTGCCTTTTGAACGGGAGCCCGCCCCACATTTTAGGGATTAAGTATTGATGAGCGGGAGCCCACCCCGCACTTCGCTACGGAGGAGAGGAGCGCCGCACTGGGAATGCGACCCGGAAGTCAGGCAGAGGTTGCCTGGTCCGGGGCGGAGCTTGTCCCGGAAGGAGGGCGGGAGCCTACCCCGCCTCCGTGATTGCAAGACGCAGCCAAGCTGACCCGAACCGATCTGGAGAGGCCCGGCCGGAGTCCCGAGGGCTCTCCCTGCCGAGCAGTCTTCTTCCCGACCGGCAGCAGGAACGAGGAGGAGCCTCGCAGGTCCCTGCAGCAGACCGGAGAAGACCCGGCAGAGCCCCGGTGAGTGGGGCTCAACGTGGTTGGTGCCAGTGGGGTAATGTCTTCACATCTGCACCGCAGTTGCAGGCAGCTGCACTGAGTGCACATTCCTTGTGTCCTTAAATCCCGGAGTGGGACCAGAGCGGCACGGTGGTGCCAGAGTCGGTTGGCTTTCACAGCTGCACCGCACCAGCGCGGGCAGCTGCAACGTTGGGCACATTTGTTTTGAAGAGTCCCAGTGGGGGACTCGCGGCACGGTGGTGCCAGTGCCATTTTCCGTGGGGGCAAGTTTATGTTTGAGAGTCCCAGAGTGGGGCTCCCCCAAGGCACGGTGTCGGTGCCTGGAGCCCTTTGGATGCTCCCTAGGGCCCTGAGGTGCCCGTGCTCAGTTGGCCTGTTTTATTGGGCCTCATAGCTTCACCGCTTTTGCGGGCAGTTGCACCAGGGGTCAATTATTAATAGAGCGCCAGTGGGGACCCCGGAGGCACAGTTAGTGCCAGTGCCATTATCTCCTTGGGGGCATTTTGGTTCTTGAGAGGAAGGAGTGAGATACACTCCTCTGACCCAGCTCCTTGCGCACTTTGCTTCGCTGCATTTGCAGCTACGCCCTGACATTTTGGACATTGGAGCCCCAGTGAAAGGCCAGTTGGCCTGGGGTCAGTTTCAGGGTGTTAGGCCCCATGATTATTGCACAATGTGTTTGTGCTTGTGATGCCTCTTGCATAATATGATTTATTGCATACTGTGTTTGTGCTGCTGATTATGGCTGATCTAATGGGATTTATTTACCATGTGTTTATGTTGTTAAGGTGATATAATGCTGCGCACAGTATTTTACCAGTAGTAACTGTTTGTATTTTCTGAGGTCATGATTATACCAGTAGTGACTGGTTGCGTTATTTACTACTTGTTACTAGTGCTTTCTGAAGGTTCTGACAGTGGCCCGATTGGCCCTGTCATGTGTATATAATCCCCTGTGAATATTGCCTAGTGCCAGTTGGCACTGTGTAAATGTGTGGTTATGTTTTTAATGTGTTTATGATAATACAAAGGCTATTTTTTATATACCCTGGTGTGGAGTTCCTTTTGTGGTGTGCCTAGTGTGTTGCTGCTGTGTGTATGTTGCACAAACGCTTTACACATTGCCTCTGGGATAAGCCTGAGTGCTCATACCAAGCTACCAAGGGGGTGAGCAGGGGTTATCTTCAGCGTGTAACTCCGTTGCCCTGGCTAGAGTGGTGGTTTCTTCCTAGTTTAGGGGCATGCCCTAGCCAACCAGAAATCCCATTTCTAACAGGAGCAATTTCTGATATTTATATGTTTTCCTCGTTTTCATTGCTTGATTTTGCTCATGAGAAAGTGTCACTCATAGTCGTTGAAATGTCACTCATAATTACACTGAAATTATGAAAATGTCACACAAAGCAAACTGAAACCTTGGCAGCTATGAAATGTTGGTTGTTTATATTGTCTACTAGAATTAGGCGACAGCGGAGGACCATATTATGCGGCAGTGTGGATTAAATTACGTCGCAAAAAATGCACATTTTGCAGCTTAATGCAGTAAATTCTGTGGCAGAATGATTTCATTATTTTTGTCACTTTAACAAGGGTAGGAACTTTTTTTAGGACCCCAGTTAATCAGGGGATTATTAGACTGTGCTAATAAGAGCCTTTTACCACTGGTGAGCTGGTGCTTAACTTTACTGTTGCACCAAAACCTATGCACAAATTCCTCCCTTTCAGGACTTGGCCCTCATACAGCCGAGGTTAGTCCAAGGTTTACTCAAGAAGGTGGTGTGGGGCTAGACGCTCAACTCAACAGGCATGCAATAACAGTCAATAATTACTATCCAGCCTGTGCTTTAGTTTTATGAAAAAGAAAGCACTTTATTGCTACCCTACTCCCCTACACACAGCGTAATCAATGTACATGATCAACATTGAATTGAAGCTTGAACTGACCAGCATAAAACGAATTCAGTAATATTTATAGATGAGAAGGAATATTACTCCTATTCCTTAGGTTCAACATTACAAACATTTGCATTATTTTATTTAGTCAAATATCTCCATAAATTACCATGAGGCCCATAATGAATTATTCATAGCTTCCATCTTATATCTTTTGGCAGTATAATTCCATTTAGCCCTCGGAGTTTGCATATTGCAAAAAATAATTCATAAAACATGCCATTGCATTTTGGTTACTTAACTTTGGTTTCTCGCGCCACTGCCAGGCAGAATATTGCCATCAGTGATGTTATCAGTTATGTAATAGAACATATCTTGAGTGTTGTAATATGTGAGAGCGTAAGCAGTGTATGGGGAGGGCATGAGTTATAGGTTCTTGAGTTAACTATAACTGGTAAATTACAGTGTTTTTTACTTTAAAATGTTACATTTAAGAGGGCGTGGCTTGCAGCCGAGCAAGATGGCCGCAGCCTAGTTGGGCTCCGAGGGTGAGATCGACTCCCCTGACATCCGTGCACCATCCGTGAAGTGATCTGGCTCCAGGGTCCTTGTAGCAACGGCGGAAACGAAGCGACGCCGATTGATCCGATCCTGAAGTTTCCCGGGCACCCAGGGCGCGAACAGCGAGGTCCGGAGATCCGCGGCCTGCACCAGCGCTGAAAACCGGGGCCTCGAGTGATGGAGGTGCCCCGGACGGAGCGCGGCCGTCTCTGGGGCGGAGGCGGTGTGTTTGCGGCCCCTGGCGGACCGTTGCCTGAGTGGAGGGGCGAGGCCTGAGCGATACCGCAGCGGGTGGCCCTGCGGGGGCGGAACAATCGGGCCCAGAGATCCTGGTCGGCCCCTGCTGCGAGGAAAGGCTGGCAGAGCGGAGCCGAGGTGCTGCCCGTCTTGGCTGCCTGCATCACAACTCCGGGCGCCGCTGCCTGGCGCCGGTGAGGCCCCCCGGGGCGCCTATTACTTACTGTGCCCGGAGGGAAGGACTCAGGGCTGTCCTTATACTAAAGGCGGAGACGACGCGACGCCGGCTGATCCGATCCCGGAGTTTCCCAGACACCCAGGGCGTGCACAGCGAGGTCCGGTGAGTTGCGGCCTGCATTGGCGCTGAAAGCCGGGGCCTTGAGTGACTGAGGTGCCCCAGAGGGAGAGCGGCCGTCTCTGAGGCGGAGGCGGTGTGTTTGCGGCCCCTGGCTGACCGTTGCCTGAGTGGAGGGGCGAGGCCTGAGCGATACTGCAGCGAGTGGCCCTGCGGGGGTGGAATAATCGGGCCCAGAGATCCTGGTCGGCCCCCGGCTGCGAGGTCCGGCTAGTATAGCGGAGCGGAGGTGCTGCTCGTCTTGGTTGCCTGCAGCGCGACTCCTGGCACTGCTGCCTGGCACCGGTGAGGTCCCCCGGGGCGCCTACTACTTCTTGTGACCGGAGGGGAGGACTAAGGGCTGTGCGCCCGCCTGGTACCGGATTTCACCGAGACCTGGACGCTTCGCCGTGCTGACCCCAGGCGAGCGGCTGGAAGTGGTGGGCGGCTCCTGGGCTGCCTGAGTTGGACGTCGCCCGGTCAGAGAGGCCCATTTCACCGGCTCACTAGTGGTGAGCGGGAGGGAGAGTCGGGCGGCGCCGCCTGCTGTGACCATGAGCGGGAAGGGGCCCAAAGGGAATCCGCAGGGCAAACTCGACAAATTCGCCTACACCAAGGACTCCTCCACACTGCCTGACCGTGGCGGGCGCACCGAGAAGATGGCGGCGGACAAGGAGACGCCTAAAGTAACCGTGGAAGACATTATGGCTGCCTTGACACAAGTGCAGACGACGGTGGGGTCAATCTCCGCGGACGTGTCTCTTCTCCGAGCGGACTTCCAGAAAATGTCCGCCAGAGTTGCGGATGTTGAGCAGGTGACGGAGACCCTGGCAAAAGACTCAAGCTATCTCCTACAAAAGGTGTCTCAGTTGGAGATGGACAACAAGCGCATGGCGGCCAGGCTGGACGATCAAGAGGGGCGCTCTCGCCGCAACAACGTGCGCATCACAGGGATTCCCGAAAGCGAAGGGCACCCAACCATGGACCTCTACATTGAAGACTTGATCAAGTCCAAGTTACAGCCCAGGGGCCTGTCAACCTTTTTCTCGGTGGAACGCGCCCATAGGGTACCCGGCGGCCGACCGCGAGTGGGTGCACCTCCGCGGCCTGTCCTGGCCCGCCTGTTCAATTTCCGCGACAGGGAGGCCATTCTTCAAGCGGCGCGGGTGGCGCCGACCATCCGTCTCCAGAACTCCACGGTGTCCTTCTTCCCGGACTATACGGCGGCGGTGGCGGCGCAGTGCCGAAGCTTCCTGGAGGTCAAAAAGAAACTGAGGGCCCGAGAACTTCCCTACGCTATGCTCTCCCCGGCGCGACTCCGCGTGGTGGCGGATGGCAAAACTGTATTCTTCAACACACCGGAGGAGGCTCACGACTGGCTGGAGGGATGGCGCCAAGCTGCGGGTGGTGGACGTTCGGCCCGCAGGACGAGGCGCCTGGGGAGTGAGGAGGACTCTGATGGCCGCGACCGGTGCGCGGAGGAGACTGAGGGGGAGCCCACCGGCTGAAGTCGTGGCAGCGGCATGAAGCCGGAGACTAATATCTGGTGCCCACCGATGCTGGACTGGCCTACGTCCTATTGCCAGAGGGTGTGAACGATGGGACCTGGGGACAGGGGATGTTTTGGTCTTCCTCGGACCCCACGCTCCTTAGAGCGCAAGTACTGGTTGGGGTTCTGGGAATGGAGCACTCTGCTGAGTTGGGGTGGCGGGCAGTTCTGAGTCCGTGTGGCAGGGAGGCAGGGAGGGGGGTGGGGGGGTGGGGAATGTTTTATGGTTTTGTTGTTATGTTGGGGTTCTGTAGGACACGGACCTTTGACCTAAACCCAGCGCGCTTTCGCTGCATGTCACATGCATCACGCCACGCTATCCGCACCATGCTCCGTCACTTTGCCCAACCACCGTAATGTCCGGCGTGCAGCATGACCCACCCCCTGACAACGCTCTGACTCCGGCGCAACCCCTCTCTTTACTCACATGGAATGTACGGGGCTTGGGAGATAAAATTAAGCGGGGCCTGGTCTTGCATAGTCTCAAAAGATGCTCCCCGACAGTGGCCCTGCTCCAGGAGACCCACCTCACTGGCACCACAACTAAAGCGCTTGACAGATGGGGGTATAAGATGGTGGCGCACTCTGAATTCACCTCTGGGTCCCGGGGGGTTGGTATCCTGCTGCGGCGTCGGTCCCCCTTGATCGTGCTCAGTGTACACACGGACGGGGCTGGGCGCTTCGCCGCAGCGCACACACAGTGGGAGGGCCGGCCCCTCAACATAGTGTCTGTCTATATCCCACCTGGACTGCACGCTTCGGCGCTCCCGGCACTCAGTGAGTTCCTGCTCGCACTACCGGAGGGGGAGGTGTTATTGGGTGGCGACTTTAATGCTGTAATGAACGATCTCACTGACCGGTCTCCGCCTAGGGGGAAGAGTGGGGGAGTGACCCGGCTTGCGGGCTTCGCGACGGCGATCGGATTAACGGACATATGGCGGCTTCATCACCCGACGGCACAGCATTACACGTATCACTCCGGGGTGCATGACAGTCTCACCCGCATTGATTACTTTCTAGGTTCCCCCGGTTGTCTCCACAATGTTGACAGTATAGACATTCGACCCAGAGGCATCTCTGATCACTCCCCGATCCTCTTGCAATACACTAGTTACCACCTAATGCGCCGTCGCGTTTATCCGCTGCGCCCTAGCTACATTCGCCTACCAAAGATTAATAAATCCATAGTGCAAGCGACGAAATTTTACTTCCAGGAAAATGCCGCCTCGGTCGACTCCCCTGCGGTTCTTTGGGAGGCGTACAAAACAGTGGTGCGGGGCCGGGCGATGGCCGCCGTTTCGGAACACAAGCGTGAACAGGTAGCTGAACTACAGTCGCTTGAGCTCGAGCGCCGGGCGGCGGAGGCCCGCCAGGCCGCGGCTCCCTCCCGTGCAACCTCGCATGACCTGCATGTGGTTCAGACGAAATATAAAGAGCACCTCGCAGAACGCGTCAGGCAGCGCCTAGAGGCCTCGAGGCACACAGTTTATGATGTGGGGGACAAAACCGGTAGGTTGCTGGCGTGGCTTGACAGGCGCGATAAGGGCGCCAGGGGGATTGCGCAGCTGAGCACTGATGAGGGGTTGGCAGCAACAGACCCACGAGTAATAGTGCGCACTCTGGCAGAGCACTTTCGCGAAGTATACTCCTCCAACTCGTCCATGACGGTGGAGATGGCACTGACTTACATCAGAGACCAGCAGATGCCCAAGCTTTCCCCTGAGGCTCGAGAGACACTCGAGGCTGAGCTCACGGTGGAGGAGCTCCAGGCGGCTATCGGCGCGCTGCAGCCTGGTAAGGCGCTCGGACCGAACGGCATCCCAATCGAGCTTTACCAGCGGCTCTCCGAGACGTTAGCGCCGCACCTACTGAATATGTTCACACATAGCCTCGAGGTGGGAGAACTCCCTGAGGACCAGCGAACGGCCACCATTGTGGTAATTCCGAAGCCTGGTAAGCCGGCGGACCGATGTACCTCCTACCGTCCCATTTCGCTGATCAACGCGGAGGCCAAGATTCTCGCGAAAGTGTTGGCCGCCCGGCTCACACCTCACTTATCTGACATTGTACACCCGGATCAATCCGGTTTTATGCCTGGCAGAAGTACGTCTCACAATCTGAGGCGACTGCATGGTGTGCTGGCCCGAGTGGAGCGGTTGCAGGAGCCGGCTGTTATTCTCTCCCTTGACGCACGAATGGCGTTCGACATGGTGGAGTGGCCCTTTCTCTTCGCGGTACTCCAGCATCTGGGGTTCGGGCCGAGATTTTGCGCCTGGGTCCAGCTCCTCTATACTAAACCTCTAGCCCATGTCACAGCCAACGGGCACATGTCGGAGGACTTCCCATTGACACGCGGCACGAGACAGGGCTGCCCTCTGTCGCCTCTGCTTTTCGCCCTAGTGCTTGAGCCGCTTGCGGCTTGGATCCGCTGGGAGCCCATGATGCGGGGCCTCTGGTGGTCTGCCGACTGGGAGGACCGCGTCTCACTCTACGCGGATGACATACTGCTCTATTTGTCCTCCCCGAGGCGATCCATCTTGACACTACTTAACATCTGCGAGATTTTCGGCCGGGCGTCTGGCTACACGATCAACTGTTCGAAGTCGGTCCTCCTGGTGCTACGGGGCCCACCCCCGCGGCTACCGACGAGTTGCCCGCTCCGGGTGGCAGAGGGGTCGTTCAAATACCTGGGGATACACATCGCGCTGGATCAGACGGAATTCTTCAAGCGCAATCTAAGCCCTCAGATGGACCGCCTTAAGCGGGATGTGCAGTATTGGGGAGCGCTGCCCCTGACCCTGGTTGGGAGAGCGGCGCTCTTCAAGATGATGGCTCTGCCGCGGTTTCTATACGTACTAGAGAATACCCCATACCAGGTGCCTCCGGCCTACTTCCGTGCGATAGCGGCGCAGGTGTCCAGCCTGCTCTGGGGCAACAACCGGCGCGCATAGCGCAGTCTAAGCTGGTTTGCGGGTGGTACGATGGGGGAATTGCACTCCCGGATATCCAGCTTTATTACTGGGCGGCGCAGCTGAAGGTGATTAACCAGTGGCTCCACGCGCCTCAATCTGACCCGGCATTTAAGGCGGACAGGGACGTGCTGGGTGAGAGGGGTATGCTGTCCCCACTGTATGATACCCGACTGACCTCGAGGATGATCGGCCCTTTGCGGCAGACTATATCCATCTGGCATGCTGCACAGGCCAGGTTGGGATGGCGAGGGGTCTTGACTCAGCTAACACCTCTGTGGGATGCCAAGAAGCTGGGACGTTTGAGGGACAGCAAGGGCTTCGACGCTTGGGACAACATTGGAATATCGGCGATAGGCGATGTGTGGCAAAAGGGGGAGGTCGTCCGGTTCGCGCGCCTGCAGCAGCAGTACGAGCTGGCCCCCTCGGAGTGGTTCAGATACCTCCAGATGAGGCATGCCCTAATGACACAGCTGGCTCCTGGAGCGAAGGTTCCGGAGGCGTCCCCGTTGGAGGACAGGTTGCTGACGGAATATATGCCAAAGAAGGCTACTTCCTTCACGTACCGCAAACTGGTCAACAATCTACCGGACCCTATGGGGCTCCTGCGGGAGCGGTGGGCTGACGAGATCGGCGATTTTGATGACCCAGAGTGGCGTGAGGCACTGGCCTCGCCGCGCGAGGCGGGTATACCCTCGAGGCTGCGACTGGTGCAGCTTCGTATTTTACATCGCTCCTACTACACCAGGTGCTTACTACACAAGATGGGCAGAGCGCCGCATCCCTTCTGCTTGCGGGGTTGTGGGGAGGAGGGAACTTTCTACCACACTATCTGGGAATGCCCAATCATTCAAGACTTTTGGAAACGAGTGCTACGTACAATGTCACAGGCGTGTGGAATATCGTTGGTGCCGGAGCCCAGACGGTGTTTGGTAAATGTATGGGAGCCCAATGACCTCGATCGTCAGACGCAGGCCTGGGTGACGCTGGGCATCATGACGGCCAAAAGGAATATAGCCCAAAAATGGGGTGCAGAGGAGGTGCCATTGCTGTCCACGTGGCGCAGGGAGATGGACGCAGCCATGTTTGCAGAGCGTTCTGTATTTATTAGACGGGGATGCCCTCGCAAGTGGGCCAAGGTCTGGGGGGCATGGAACAAGTACAGGGGAGGAATATGCGATCCGCCGCCTCTTTCAGATGAGGACTCCTCTGACTCGGATGGTTAAGAGGACCTGCGGGATGGTGGGACGGTGGGGAGCCAGAGTCTTTCGCACTGCAATAGAACTAGGGTTGGTTGAGGGATTGTGCAATTGGGTGGTGATCTGTCTAGGGATATGTATGCAAGGTTTGTTTCAGTGTCCTACTGTTTTCACTGTTTTACAAAACAATAAAATTCTTTTTTTAAAAAAAAATGTTACATTTAAACTGACATTTTCACCTACTTATAATGTCACTTTAACCTTTGTTTTTTTCAGTGAATTTCTAAAGTTTTTTTTTTATGTAAAGTCAAATAATATACCATACCTAACTATAACATCACTTTAATCTTATATTTCAGGTGAATTTCTAGTTTTTCTTAATGGAAAATATGATTTTATTACTATATGTAACTATGCCAGCCATCTGCGGTTTAAGGTTGACCAAGGGGCCAGGCCTGCTGTTAGACCCTGTGTCCAACTCCTCAAAGCTGGCCATCCTCCTCTGCGCACGGCCATACAGTCAGGCCAAGCCCTATGCCCAACCCCCGTGGGTGGCCAACCAACCAAACCCACCCTGCACAGGGCCTTTGGTCATGCAACCAACTCCCCACAGCAGGACCAAACCCGCAGCTAGCCAATCCAACCCAAACACAGCAGATTGAAACAGTCCTTTAATTTTGTCTACACCTAGTTTGGCTTAGGAAAGTTGAAGAAAAATCATCTTTGCAGCATTGTGATACTCATTAGTGAACATAGATATTTAGCAAATATGCCCCAAAGATGATTTTAATGAAAGTTATTACCTCTGCCTGAAGTTGGAGAGTCCCCAAATGGGTTCTGCGAGGCTCTCCCAGAGTGGCAATAATTAGATATTGCCTATTTAATTAGATATCCCAAGCTCAGATAAAAGGTGGAGAGTGGATCCCACTGCAGAACAAATGCCCTTTGCGAGCGAATGGCCTGCTAGCAGATCTCTTGAAAGGAGATCTAGCCTAAATTATCTAGCAATGTGAGGGTAGCAGAAATCACAGATGACTTACAAAGGACAGGCAGGAGTACTTATAGTTAACCGGCATCTGGCATAAATTTTCCTTTGGAGGTGGCCTTCCCGAAAGCCAGGCTGTCTCCTATCATTCTTATTCCAATTCCAGTTTGCAAACTTTGTTACAATATGTTGAGTTTTATGGCAAGTCGTTGGAGCAATGACTACTGTATTAAAGGCTAGATCCAGAGGCTTCAGAACACAAATGGACTTGAAGTAGAACCGAAGAGGTAGAACCTGATGTATGTTTCTGCCTAACAAAAGGACCGCAGTCCGCCGATCCTGCTTTCCTTTGTATCCTGGATTGGGAGAGGTTCTCAAGAGCCAGGCTGGCTGAACTCCTATGGTTCACCAGGATTTAAAGGACAAGAAGGACATTTTTTATTCAGGGTTGCACTAACTGGTAAATGCAAACTCAACAGGAGTGATGCTAGTATCCACACTTCCCTGAACACATTCACGACCACGCCAGTGATATCAATTCCGGTCAGTAGAAGACCCAGGGAAAGTGGAATTGGACACAATGGCTATCTTCTTCACTCTGCCTGTACTTACTACTCAGCTCAACCAGCACTGTAGAGGCATTGATATCTACAACAAGAAATAACTCATTTAGTATGTTATCATTTGTTTATCAGTTTACTATTACTACTATGACTTATGATATAGCTTGAAACAATCTGCATAATCTACTTTCTGATGAAAACTTTGTGATTTTCTACATCTGAAAGATAGATATTCATATTAGCTGAACTAAATAACCTGAACTGTAGTACATATTTCCATACAGATAGCTACCTTCAATGAAATGTAAATCAAGTCTGTGGACTGAATGGTTCTCAGTGCTTATAATATGATCCTCATTAATATAACGAACACACAATACTGATGTTGTTTTTACTCCTGACAACATACATTCACTTTCCCATCACTGGCAATATATTTAATACCGCAGGCAACTCAAATAATATAAACAAAGAATGTGCACGTTGAGGATTCCTTTAGCTTCTAATTGTGAACAAGTGCAATAGAGTTTGAAATCCTCTGAAGGATGGCTCCAATACTAATGCACAAATCAGTATGAACCCTTGATCTAAAAAGTTATCCACAATATATCTTTGAATCCAGTACGCCTTTGCTAATTCCAGGTGAAGGTGCAAAGAGTTCCAGTCTGCTGGCAGCAGGGATCCGGTGCCAGCGACAAAGTATCTTGATTGCCTAGCAAGGGACACTCTGAAACATTAGGAACACATGTTCTATGAATCTAAGAAGGCTGCCACCATTGCAGGGCTCATGAGCAGACCCTGACACACTTCCACATTAGTGTGCCTTGACTCCAGGTGCGTGTTTCATGTAGTGCAAGTGTTGCAGCTGCAAAGACTCACACCAAGCAGTGCCCTCATGCGGCGCTGACCTTATCCACAGCAGAAGACTTGAGCACCTCTAGAGGAACTCATCTCCGCACCCTTCCAGAATACAGAGATGAGGGCGGCCACATATCATGATACATTTTATTATAGAAGATTAAGCTGACTAGTGCTCTATACATGTGCTGGATTGAGTGGTTAAGCCTGCCGCCCACTGCTATCTGGGGAAAGTAACCTAGAACCTGTCTCGATTAGTATGTGATGTTCGGCATGTCCATGAAGAAGATATCCAGCATATGAAGAAAGTGAGAATTATGCCATTTCTAATCTTCTGAGGAATGGGACAAGATGCTGTCCTGCTCATAGGTTTTTGTCGCACAGTTTGAAGCTTCTGCAGGACTGCTGAACCTGGCCTTGTGGAGCCCTGCACTCCCACCACTTTCAGCCTCAGCCCTCTTGAGGATTGAGAGCTCAAAAAAAGTTGCAAAATTCTAATATAAAGAACAAGAGAAGGTGAGATCACAATCAGGCAAAGTTAAGACCCTGCTACTCCAGTTTCCAATAGTTCTAATTTTGAACTTTTGGAACTAAACCTGAAGGTTTCGGCAGGACCCAGATAAGGTATCAAGCATCATGGAACCCTCACCTGCTTACGCATCCTACCTTGCCTACTCAGGGATTTTGAGCTCCAGTAAAAACACTCATATATGGTTCGACGAAGTGGGAGGGATGCTGTCAAGCAGTGGTATTTCGGCTCCTCCAATCCTGTGGCTCCATCACCCTACTGAGAGGTGGGAACAACGCCGAGTTACTATTAGTGGAGCTACGGTTGGATCTTCTTACAGTAAACCTGCCTCCATGGTTTGGCTGTCAAAGGATCGCTGGCTCATATTGACACTCACCCCACCCTAGTGAAGGTCGTCTAACCGTCACTGATTTTCCCTGGCCATGTCCACCATGCAGGGAAAATGTAGAAGGTCCCATCGTGTGTAAACTCTGACCCTATCATAGTCATTTGTTTCTCTGTATAGAGAAAACAAACTCCTGCTTTGGGAGTTTTCCTCTAAACAAAAAAGTTTGCTGAAAATGTGCTCCAGCAGGAGCTCCTCCCAAAGTCCAGAGGTCCTCACCAGGCATGTGGGAGTCTCTAAATATGGCATGTGATCCACCCCCATGGTGCCTGAGCCGGTAGGCTCGGGCCCCCTGGCATATCAGTTGACTGCTTACCACGGTGTAGATGAGCCCCTCACTCTCAGTGCAAAAGAGGCCAACACTGTAGACAGCAAGGTGATCTCAGTGGCTACACTTTGTAAGTGATCACTGAGACTTTAAAGGGAAAAGTAAAGGTGCCAGCGGGACGGCGTCCTCATCATGCCTGGTATTGTCGAGCCCTCACAAGCAATGGTGTCCTGCCTTGCCCTATTTCGACTCCCACTTTAAAGTCCAAGTACAAAGGTAAAACATTTGTCTAGGCTAGGGTGAGGGATTGCGATTACTCGGCCCGCTCTCCATCACGGTCAGCTTGTAAAGGTGCATAGGACCCTGTCAGTTGCAACTATAGACTTCATTACTGCTTAGTTTTTTTTCTTGGCACTTTTTAACTTTTAATGTATAAACATCCATGATCCGCTTATGCATTTTTTATGATTTCTGTCTAGTTTAAGTAGGTTCGTTTGAGAGTTCTTCGGATTGGTTTCCTAATATGTTTCGTGTCGCTTTCATACTTTAATGGTTTTTCTCAGAGGGAAAAGCCTGCTGCTTGGTGTCACAGTCACCAGTGTTAAGTCTAGGGGGCATATTTGCTAAGAAAGGTCGGAGCGTTGTGTTACGCTATTTTGGGAACACCACGCTATGACATTTTCAAAACGCAGTGATGTGCTGTATTTCTAGAAATACGGTGCTCCCCTGCGTTTCCCCTATCACTGGAGCTAAAAAAGGATAACTGCACCATGTTGCCAGGGTGCCTGCGCTACAGGGGAGATTGTTTAAGTGCATGAAGGGACAGCTTCCTGCACATAAACAATCAATAATGGCGATTTCTGCAGCACACATAGAAAGAGCAAAAAACGAGGAGAAATAATAATTTCTCCTCGTATCACCATTCTAAGACCGGGTATTACCTGGCTTTTGTTTTTGGCGCTGCACCAGCCTTGTAAATCTGAGGCAGCGTCATAAAAGCAATGGGTGTTGCAGTGGAACGCTCCGGTGGCGAAAGTGGCTTGTAAATATGCCCCCAGGTGTTCTCTTTGAAATGCGCTGGATTACTGACTTTGTGGGATTCACCTCTTGAATCCCCTCCACCCCCCATTAATAGTCCAGGATGTAATAGTACTGGTTCTAATTTGAGCTATTGCTAAACTAAAGCCTTCCTTGCAAACCAGTGTTGTTCCACGAATCCCGAATTTACTGAAGACAATATTCCGCTTTAAGCAAAAACCTGGGCACAATTTGTAACCACAGAAATCAGAAGTCTTGTGAAAAGATTGACTTACTTTGCCTCATTGAATTCATGTTCATTAGCATTTGAACAGATTGTGGCCTTTACATACAAATATTAAAACAAGACGAATGGAAAGATTAAAAGACAATCCTAAATATGTTAATCTGCACAGCAGTAGCTGCTCCTCTGCAATGGTGGAGGAGCGTCACCCAACTGCCTTGCGCAGAGCCAGCAAACGAGAAATAAAACGATGCTTAAGCATTTCCTGCTTGTGCATGGAGGGGTGAGGCATGGGAGGGTGGAGGAGGAGTGCTTGTGCACTCTGTAAGTGCTCATGTGTGTGTGTGGCCGGTCGGCCGTCTCAGGCTGACCAAAACACACAGGCGCACTTAGATTTAGCAGCCAAGCTGGAGAAACCCCACAGACTCCCTGGTCTGAGCAGGGCGTCTTTTCATCCCGGTCAGACCAATCCCTGCGCTGCTCCCCAGCACAGTGATTGGCCGGGAGTCTGCCCCAGGCACTGCTGGGACCCAGGAAGAGGCCAGCAGGAGCGGCGCGACACGGGAGGCGGCCGGCGGCATCAGGTATGATTTTTAAATTATTATTAACCTGTTCCCCCCCCCCCCACGCTCGCCCCTCCTGAATCACCACACTTTGTTAATGGCAGCCGCCACTGCTGCACACCACACTGTGTTAATGGCAGCCGCCACTGCTGCACAAATCAGTAAAGGAGATACTGCACATTTAAATAAGTTGAATGGAAGTTTATTTGATGGCATCATGGAAGGGGGCTGAGAATGGGTTGTGGGCACGGTATAGGTTACCACTGTCTCAGCGGCTCCAGACAATACATATGACTCATTGTACCCTAGCAGACTGGCTTTGTGAACGAATCCTTGAAGGACTCTGCCCGAGTAATGCATATATCATGTTTGATACTTGAGTTGTTGCTCTTATTTTGCACTATTTATTGTTCTCTTACATAAACACTATCAAATATTTATATAGTGTGGCAAATCTTTTGCATTCCTACCTGGGGACATGAAAAATGAAATGAAAGATGTCCCCCTTTGAGCTGAAGGGGCAAGTGCATATTTTGCTGCAGGAGCTCTCCATTGTATTGGTGTGGTTGTCTAGTGGAAGGAAGTCCGCTTTTTTCACAGAATCGTCTGATCTCTAAGTGTGCCAATGATGACACTTATGGTTCACGGCCTCCAGCCTGTCACAGATACCTTGCCTTGGTGGTTGATTTTTTTAGCAAACACAACAAGATGATGGACACACAACAATGACGGACGGAGTGCTGAAACCTTTCACTCACTCACCCCCAGTCAAGAGATCTAGGTTGAATCGATCCTTCTTTTGCTCACTTCGCCACCCCAGTTCAAACCCAGCCATATGCAGATCAGTCTTGACCCTGCTCCTCATGGAGGGGGATTATTTTAGCCATGTATCTGTGTATCAAGTCTGGTAGGCTGACTCCTTTGCATACTTCCGGCGGAGGTGCTATAGGCACTTTTAGATACAGTGAAAGGCTTCCTTTTGGGGATCTATTTTTTGCAGATTTCTGGCTAATCAAGGACATTCTAGTGGATGCATGGAGACCTTTCCTCCGTCAGGCATCCACCCAATGACAGGTTACTGCTCAGGGGCGGCTCCTCCGCTATAAAAAAGTGAAACATTTTCAGTGGTGTCAACTAAGCTGTTTGCTGGCACCCTTTCTTTTTAAGATATACATCAAAGATATTCTTACAGTACATCACTCTTTAATGTCCCCAAATTAGTCCAAATTATATTAATGCTCTGATATACCAATAACTCCGGGCCCATTACAAAAATAGTCTGTGCTTTCAAATGCTACTACATTTACCACATTAAAATACCACTACACAAACTCACTGCTATCAATATGGTATGGGGAACCCTGCCCCTCAAAAAAGACCAATCAACACACTGAAAGGCAACAACCTAGAAAAGGTTCAATCTTTTTGCCTGGGTGTCTGGTTTGGTATTACCTTTAGCAAGATCCTGTCAGCCGATAAAGGCTAAAAATACATCTAACTTAGCAGCGAAGGGCATTCTGACATTCAAATGCAGGTGTGGCACCGATTCACTACATTACAAAACGTGCACAATTTGGTGCTTTAAGTACCACGTCTCCATGTTATGTCTGTTACCCAGGGAAATACTTGTAATAAGTGGTATTTACCGCACCCAGTAAAGATCTTACCGCAGAGTGATTACATTGAACAGGTTCAGTAAATACCTTGTCCAAGTCCAGCCCATTTAATATCAGGGCCTTCATGCCTTAGTCCCCACCACCGAACTACCCACACTGTGGTTGTTTAACAATTCTTCTAGAGGCTGTGCCACTGTTTGCTTCTGGGTAGACCCCACATGGTGTATATAATTGGGTGGGCTCAATAAAACATATTGCATGGTGGACTCCACCTCTCCACAAGTTTTGCACTCTATGACAGTCTCAGCTTTGAGAAACTGACCCCTCCTAAAATTGTGGGTATGTGTGACTGTGTCTATTTCTCACTCTCCCCTCATTACCCCATGATTATGTACAACAATGTTTGTAGCGCTGTGTTTCGTGGGCATTCCTAAACCCAAATGGGTCCAGGGCACCCGATGCACTCAGATCCGGACCATTGAGCTCTGTCTACAGTGGACTGTATGGACTAGTCACAGATTATAGCACAGTCAGGCAGTGTTCGACGGGCTGGTCTGTGGGTCACTACATGAGGTGACTGTTTGTGGGCCTATATTATGGTCTGCTAAGAAGGTTTTTACGACTGATTTCCCTGATACTAAAACAAACATTGCCTGCTGCAAGCCTAAATCCATGCAGACTTCCATGACTCCCAAAACACTGATACAGCCTGTCAACAACTGCCCCAATTTGCAAACCTGGGTCAGTTTTTTTAGCATTTTAGTTCACTAATGGAGGCTTCTTATATTTTGGTGCCCAGTCCTATTTTCTGTCCCAGTTTGACCCTGGCTACAGTTAGCAACTGGATGTGTTTACAGTTGCCGCGTTGAATACCAATAGAACTGAGATACTTGTTGGGGAAGACAAAGAGAATACATACAACTATAATTTTTGTTGTTGCCATTTTATGTATTACAAACTAGACTGAAGAAAAATGGAGGGCTTTACATAAGCACCAGTTACATTACACAAGGTCAGATAATTTTTTTGAGGCATGGGGAGATTAAGTGATTTGCCCAGAATCACTGGTTGTTGAGCCAACCCCGGGAATCAAACCAGGTTCCCAGTTCCAAAGTAGGCAGCTCAGGCCGTGATGCCACTTACTTCCACATCACATCCTCTCACATCATTTTGGACACACACTTTCAGAGATTTGTATTGCCCGTTTGTCCACAGGCACATGGGTTCTATTGGATTGTGGCCTTAGTACCTAGTTCATGTTCCTATCATCTTAAAATAATGAGAGACCCCGCCTCCTTTTTGCCCCTCTACCCTACTACATCACAGCGCCTTCACTACTGTATCACTTTGTATCTTTGGAGGGAGGGACTTCAGAGAATGTAAAATGTAGCTCCTTGCCCACATTATTTATTGAAACAATGAGACAGTCAGTCACCCTCCAGTGTCCAAACCGATAATATTCTAGGACTTTCCAAGATTTCGGCGTCAACAACCTACCTATGCGGCGCTCTGGCTCATCTCTCCTTGTGGTGAAATAAACCATAATGTGCTGGTATGTTTTGAAATAAAATACGTAGTCCTTGCCATTAAGGTATAGCTTGAGTTGTGGGCACAGTGAATATGGGACTGACGTCTTGAAAAACACTTAGAGCATTGCCCTGACTAAAACAAAAAGTAGATTGGCTAAATCCTAGTAAAAAAAAGTCAAGGCTGATAGAAAGCGCTCCAGCCCATCATTTTTCACTTCCTATGCCACTTCAGACAGAGTCCAGCCATATGGAAATTATCCTTGGTCCGGTTACCATAGGAACAGTCCAGCCCAAACTTCCAGGCCAGGCGAGGCACCTTGCACTAATGCCAAGTAATGCTTTTTTTCTTGTTTAATGCCTAGCATGAGTGAATGGTTGTCTTTTAGCCCACTGGTCAGAAACACACAAATTATGCCTGCTACTTCCTCATACTATTTGGTGCTGTGTAACTCTGCTGCATTATCAGCTAATTTGGCACCAGATGTGATTTCATCATGCCACTCCTCCTACATAGATGCATACATAGATGCATGTTTTTTTGTTTTACTCCTAGAAGTACAGAGAGTAGAGTTCTGTAACCTACTTCTCTAATTAGCATTCCACCTATTGAGACTTCTCTATGCTGTGATCCATTAACAGCCCCGGACTTGAGGCCTGCTACCTCCACTCTGATTCTACAGCAATCTGAAACCTGTTTCAAGTGAAGTTGCAAGTCTAAAAGACAATATATAAATAAATACAAATAAATCTAGACTCAATGGCTTAGTGTTCCTCCTTTTTAAACTTAATGAACAGCCTTCAATCTTCGCATACCAGTACAAAACCACTAAAAGTATGCGACCTAATATAGAAGCACAACTGCCCCAGTTGTTGCCATCTTTTTCAGGAGGGCTCTGATTCCTCCAAATTTCAGAAGTTCTACCACACTAAGTTATTTAACTCTGGGTCAAACTCTGATGTCCCCACCAATGACCCACTCGCTGCATTCACCAGCTCATTGACTCGTATGCTTGAATTCCTCTGAGCTTCCTTCAGTTACTATTTACATCACATAATGAACTCTATTGGATTCTCTTGCCAGTCCCCACCATCTACCAAACAAGTTGCGTCATTTACAAAGCATCACGACCAGCCCCCCTGCTTATCTTGCAGACAAGCTCATCATCTCTGGTAGATTTCGACACACCTGCAACCAGGATATCATACGACTTCAGACTAAGAAGTGTCAAAACAAAAAAAAACAAGAACGCAGGCCTTTTCCATCCATGCACCCAGGATCTAGAACAAATCCTTGTATCCATCAGGACTGTCCCAACTCTGGTGTAATTTATGAAAGAGTTGACGACTCACTTCTTTAAAGAACACTGCGTCACAAAGCATTAAAACATCCACAACTCAGCTTCCTTTCCTATTACTTGCCAACTTTAAACTTGCCTTTGTCCATTTGGCTAGTTCCGTGCTATAGAAATATCCTATACAAGCATGCATAGTACATATTTACTTTGAACTGCAACCCAGATTCACTCTTGGATCCTGCGGGCGCTGATCGCTACGGGGGATCTGAATGTCTGGTGGATAAAGGGTACTTTGATCACCTTTGATCATTAGAGAAGCTCCTAATACTACAGCAAAATTCACCAATTGTTGCAGCCCATTAAGCCTGTATTGCTGGAAGGGAGATTTGGACAGCATTCTGCACAGAAGCTGAACACTCCATTTCCTCATGCTGTATTCATGCCTCCTATAGTTCTGATTTTGCTATTTTTAGAATGAGCAACAGGCATATCTGATAAAGAAGCTGCTCTTTGCAGCCGCAGTGGTGGAAGTGTGCATGACTGCACAGTGCCACCCAGTGGGTACTCACATATTTTGATCTTGCCTGACAGCACAGTTGTCTGTTACTTACTGTTACCAATTCTTTAACATATACATATACTGGACTTTCGCTCCGCCGAGAGGAGTGTTTTTTTCTCACCTCATGTTGTTGGCTGTTTCGTGTATCATTCTGCGTCGCATGGAATGGTTGCATTGTAATGCTTGGGGGACTATTGTACATCTCAATAGTGCACTAAGGGGCGTATGTATCAAGCCCTTTTCCTGTTCGCAAACGGGCCGATTCTCAGAATCGGCCCGTTTGTGAACGGGAAAAGGCCTTTTGGGATGTATCATCCCAAAAGGGCATCGCAAATTAGAGAATCTCAAAATTTGCGATTCTCTATTTTGCGATTGCATATAAGGAATCGCAAATTGCGATTCCTTAAATGCGATGTAGAAAGCACCTAAGTTGTGTGAATTTGGCATAAGAAATCGCAAATTACCGCCAACTGACAGTTGGTGGTAATTTGCGAATTCTTTGAAAAAAGCACTTTTTTGCTTTTTTCAAAGTGCCATCTGGCCCACATACATGCCCTTAGGGCATGTATGTGCGCCACATGTGCACACATGCTCATTTCAGGGGTGCATCAGGGTGTCCTTATGACACCCTTGCAACCTTGAAATTGCATTTTCAATTTGCAATTCTCTAATTGGTAATCTCAAATTGAGAATGTCTTTCCATTCATTCCTATGGGCCTTTACGCCCATAGGAATGAATAGGAAGGTATTCCTTAATTGCTAATCGCGATTTGCAATTTGCAATTAAGTAATATTAAGGAATCGCAATAATTATTGCGATTGCTACATACATAGCATTTTGCGATTCCTTAATAGTAATTCGCTAAAAATCGCTATTAAGGAATCGCAAAAGGGCTTGTTCATACATATGCCCCTAAATCTTCACACAGTAAAGTTCTTTATCTTATAGATGCATCCCATTAAAAAAGAAATCACTTTGTGTTTTGTTTTTTTGAGTGCGGCAGGGTGTCTTTGAATGTGTTAGGTAGGACTCAAAATGCAAGCCAGACCTATTAGTTTGCCACTGCACATTTCTAACCCAGATATTCACATGAGGGTCAGGCGAAATTTGTTATACGAATTTTCGCTTCTAAACCACTTGTGTCATTATGTGCCATTTGCAGCAAAAATGCAACAGAGTGCACGAAAAAAAACCCGAGCAGCTGCTGCTTGCAGGGCGTCTGGATTTTACGCATTTAAAAAACAGAAAACTCCAAATGATTCAATAAAAGCAGCCTGTGCTGCCCCGAGAGTGTCTCGACTGCATGCATCTAATGTAAACCCGGGTCATTCGACCCATGCGTGGCTGCTGGGGGGGGGGGGGGGGGGGGGGGGTGTTCATAGCGTGGTATTTGGGGACCAGAAGAAGCAGTGCTCTCACTCCCCGGGGCTTACTCTCTGCGGCCTGCTGCGCGCTCTCTTCCCTTGTGGCTGACTGAATCCTGCTTTATTCAGCAGCAAAATCGTAGCCGTTAGTCCGACAGAAATCTAAACAAACACTGCTTTCCGTAAAGGATGGAGCGTCCAGATGAGCAGTCATGACATCCGCAGGCTGCCGCCACCGGGGGGTGCAAATGGAATCACCAGAAAGTGTTCATAAGAAGGATGTTCGACCTCTACTTGAAATAGGCTGGTTTCTGGCGGGTGGAGAGGACCACGGTCTCTCACATTTATTTAGTTTTCTAGCACCACTCACACCAGTGTAAGGTGTCAGAGAAATTTACATCACACACATTGCACACAAGGTGTAGTGTAGGAGTGACATGTCATCGATACTGGTAGGCAATATAGTTTGAGTCCTTATTCTGGAAAAGCACAAATTCAGAATTTAAAACATAACATCATTGTTAGGGGTTCTCTTTAATATTAATAATTGTTTTCTACCCAAATGATCCCTTATGGCAAGGGTAGGATAATGAAAGACTGGGCAAAAAAACATATAGCTCTAACATATACCCAGCAGTTTGCATGCACCTCTTTGATGACAGTTAATAGCTCACTGTTCTATTTTAGGATTTTGACTTATAAACGACAAGTAACAAAAGAAGCTCTCTTACAGAAGCAATGACCCACTGACCTATTTACATTATATGCACTTTATCTGCATCGTACATGTTCTTAGCAGAAGCATTTGAACTCTCTGCTCTACTTTAGGATGATTTAAAATGTCCACTAGACAACCCTCCGGTCTCCTTCCTTTTAAAAAAAATGAATCCCCCACCCCAAGTCAGCGCCTGGTGCGGTGGCACCGATCACACCGCCCTAGAGCCGGCTCTGACTACAAGAGGGGGAGCGGGATGTAAAATTTACTCTTCACATATCCGAAGCATGTTGTGATCTCAGAATGTGTCCTCTTCTGATGCATGCAGAGTCCGGCTCTGTCTATAGCTCGGGCCGTGTGGTCACAGAGCTCGGGCCTGTTTTCCAGACATAGATACTGTCTATGTGCGGAGAAAGGCCCATGCTCTGTGACCACCAGAAGCCACATATCACTTCGAGGTGCTTCCATGTTTGGCTACCCCCAAAGGGGGCCTCGAGGGCCGGAGCCATAACCGATGCCGAGCCCCCGGAAAGAACTGGATTTTGGCGCTCTTGGGCGCCCAGAGGTGGGAGAAACACTACGCTGCCCCGCGGCGGCCGCCAGATAGGCGCCGGCCCCCCCGACCAATGGGGGCACGAGCGGGGTACGAACCCGCCAATGGGGGGAAACCTGCCAGCAAGGTGGGAAAGTTGCAGGGGGTATAAAAAGCGCCGCTCCCCCAGATAAGCTCCCATCTTCATGGAGCGGGGAGCAGCGTCGGCGCTACACAACTTTTGTTTGTGCGAGGATCTTTACCTGGGCCAACGGAGCCGGCGGGACCCCTGACGGACGCTGCTGACTGAAGCCTCGCTCGTGTGGTAGCTTATTGCCAGAGTACGCCAGAGAAAGGAGTTTGTCGCTTCTCCGTCGTGGCCTCGAGTGGCACGGTGTGTAGAGACCTGACGGTGCCCCCAAGAAGATCGCCGCTGCGGAAAGAAGCCTCGCCGTCTGGCTGCCATTGGGACCTCGGCTGTTGGGTGCGGTGAGAGAGCGGCGAGAGAGCTCCTACCCCCTCCGCACCGCTGACGAGACTGCACTGTGCGGGGCTGGTGGAAACGTGGCAGGAAGGAGCCGCACGGCCTGACCGCAGAAATCATCCAGGCCCGAGTGCTTTCCCGCCCGCAATGGACAAAGAGACATGGCGGATGCGCTGTGAGGCGGACCAGTCACGCAGGGCGAGCGGTCCTGGGCTTTCTCCTTCAGAAGAGGGCACGTTGCTCTGCGCAAGTTTGTCAAGCCTGGGCTCTTCATAGGCTGACGCTGATACAGCAAGGGACAGAATCTTTTCTCGCTTCCTAAAAGGGGGCGTCAACACGCATGCTGCACATTTAAAAGGAACAACGCCCGACTAACGTGTGGTCCGTGGAGGACATCGATCGCGCCGGCGCTGCAACTCGTGGCGTACGGGCGCAGGAGAGGGGCGTTTTACTTTTACATTTTACAGTTTACTTTTGCACAAGGATACAGATACATTGGGCACGGAGTGACAGCCCCAGCAGGAGTGGAATACGTGGGAAGCGATCACTTGGTGCATACAGTCCAGCGGCAGCACCCTGCTACAAAGAGGTTCGGGGGCAACGGGCACAACCCCTTTTGGGCAAAGCTGGGGGCGTAAAGAGCAGCGACAGCACTCCACGAGAACACAGAGGATGACAAGACGGGGTGGCCAAGAGCAGCCCGAAGACCTCAATGAATTGCTGCTAAAAATCAGGGCGGCATCGGAGGTCCATGGCAGCGAGTGGCTGCCGCCGTATCTGGTGCGCGATGCCAGGGGAGTACCAGGCAGCCAGCAACACGAGGACAGCAACGCACCAGCATCAAAAAGGAGAAGGAAAGCACCGGCCAAGCTGGCAGAGGCAGCAGTGAATAAGAACGCCCCCAGGAAAAAGGCCCTGCCTCCTGTAGCCAGCCCGGCGGAGGCAGGACCAAACAGCGGGACCAGGGAAGCAACAGCAAGTGATGAGCATATTAGCGCTATAGTGAAAGAATGTTTTATGACAATGGCACCAATGTTGCTTAAGGGGCTGGGCATGCAGGGACCGGGGGTGGCAGGAGCCCAAGCGAATGGGGAAGTGTCGGGATTGCCATGGCACCTAATGGACCCAGGTCAGGCGTGACAGGAATGCTTAAGGGGCCAGGGCACCCAGGAGGTCAGAGGGGGGATAGGGTCCCCTATAGCAGCATGGGGGGCACGATCACAGTGGGCAACCCACCCCACATCCCTCCGGCGCCAGAACCGTACGCAAGGCTCTCGCATGGTACGGCATCCTTGACCACCAGGGACACAGGGCTAGCAAGCCTCATACCGCTAGCAGTCAAACAAAGGATATGGAGAAATGAGTTTATTGATATCTTTACACTGTTAGAGATTCAATTAGATGGGCTGGACCTGACTATTTGCGATAAAAAAGACAGGAGAGGTGGAAGGAGTGAAAGGAAAGGAATTTTGACAATTGGTTAGATGCATTTCGGATAATGGCATGCATAATTGTGGAAAAATTCTCGCGCTGCGCAGCCGACCTATAGCTTTACGAGGCCAACATACACAACGCACAGATGCAATTCCCGGGCGACGCATGGAAAGAGTATGATAAAGGTTTCCGGCTCAAGATGCAAACACACCCAGAGATGGAGTGGAATGAGGAAGATGTATCAGGAATCATCCATAAATTGATGGTAGCAAGGGAGGCCAAGGCATGGGCAGGGAAGAGCGAGCAGCCCTTTTTGGGTTCCTCCCACAGGGGGAAGGGGAGGCCTTTCCAAAAGTCCAAACAGTTCAGGGGATGGAAACCCCCACACTCTAGAGGGGTGGCAGCAATTTGCTGGAAATTCGAGGCAAATAAATGTACCTATGGGGCCTCATGCAAATTCCAGCATATTTGCTCCTGTGGTGGGGGACACCCGGCGGCAGGGTGCAAGCGTAAGAAAGAATACAAAGGAGAAAGATAGGAGAAGAAAAACCAGTGAGACAACCAGAGGGGGTGCGGGGGCCCTTAAGGAATTCAGGAGTGCAGGTTATCCAGGTCCCCCGTCAACACCTTCCAATTACCAAGCTAGCCAATAGATTTCACAACAGGACAGACGCGGAAATTCTAGTACATGGTTTTGAGCAAGGTTTTATTATCCCATTCACAGGCCCCCTTCCCCCAGGTAGCACCAATAATCTCAAATCCGCGCTACAACACCAGGGGGTGGTCACGAAGAAATTGGAGAAAGAGAAGACGTTTGGTAGAATCGAGGGCCCCCTCCCGTCCCACATGAGCGAGGGGTTGGTGATCTCACCACTGGGGGTGGTCCCCAAAAAAGAACCAGGTCAATACCAGCTAATTCACCACCTGTCCTTCCCAGAGGGTTCATCAGAAAATTATGGGATCAGCGCAGAGGCATGCTCGGTGGGTTATGCCACGGTAGATGATGCCATTGACCTAGTCAGAGCTGCAGACCGTGGGGCCCTCATGGCAAAGGCGGACATCGAATCAGCCTTTCGCTTACTCCCGGTCCACCCCTTGAGCTTCCACTTACTAGGGTTTCAGTGGGAAGGAGACCTGTATTTCGATAAGGCCATGCCTATGGGGTGCTCGGTATCCTGTGCCTACTTTGAAATTTTTAGCACCTTCATAGAATGGACACTACACGTCAGGTATCCCCCAGGTGGGAAACTCCATTACTTGGATGATTTCCTTTTCACGGGCCCGGCTGTATCAACAGAGTGCGGCAACACTCTAGCGGCGTTTGTACAATTGGCCGAGGACTTAGGGATCCCCATTTTGGCAGAAAAAACAGTGGGTTCAGCGACAACGATCACATTCCGGGGGATAGAAATAGACTCTGTGGCAGGGACGTCCAGGCTCCCCTACAACAAGGTGGAAGATTTCAAGGGTGAAATCAGGGGCCTTTGAGGGCGCGAGAAGGCAACACTGAGGGATCTCCAGAGGTTGATAGGCAAACTGAATTTTGAAGCCAGGTTTATTCCAGCAGACAGGGTGCTCGCTAACCCAATTAACGTGTGTACTTACCCACAAACACCATCACGTTAGGCATGGGGCAGCAGTCAAACAGGACCTATTGATGTGGGACGCCTTCCTGGCAGATTTCAACGGGACGTTGATCTGGAGAGAGGGTTGGGTCACTAGCAAACAGATTTCACTGTTCACAGACGCGGCTGGCAGCACAGGTTTTGGGGCGATCCTGGGCAGTAGATGGTGCGCGGGTCAATGGCCTAGCAGTTGGCACAAGCAGGGCATAACCAGCAATATAACATTTTTGGAGCTGTTCCCCATCATAGTGGCACTGACAGTGTGGAAGCAGGAATTACATAACATGAAGCTGGCACTGTGGTCAGACAACAAAGGCGTAGTGCAGGCAATCAATAGAGGATCAGCCAGGTGCCCAGACACACTACGACTAATGCGCAGACTGGTTAAATTACAGTTGGAGGGAAACATAGACCTGAGAGCACGCCACGTACAGGGGGTGGAGAACGAGGTAGCAGACGCCCTGTTAAGAGCACAGATGGACAAATTCAGGAAACTCGCACCTGGGGCGGAACAGAACATGACCCCCTTCCCGGTCCATTTGTAGGGCCTGGCGGGGTAGATCTGTCAGAACTGGTCAACCAAGCGATTGCCCCAGACAACTTTGAGCACCTCCTGTTTAGGGCCACATTTTCCACCGCAGTCTTCGAGGCATTCCGCCTCAGCGAAATAGTGGCGCCCTCAAGGGCGGGACCAGCCATGCACTGCTTACAGGCAAGTAACGTGCCACCCAGAGTAAAGAAACTGGAGATACTACTGAGGCGTTCAAAGACAGACCAGACAGGCAAAGGGGTGATAATAAGGCTGCAATGCATAGAGGATCGGAGCTGCTGCGCAGTGTGTTGCATACTAGCATTCATGGCAGTACTGCCGGCCGGCGAAGGTTCCCTGTTCAAACACAGAGACGGTACACAACTGAGCAAATTCCAGTTCACAGCGGTCCTGCGCCTCACCTTCAGCAAAGTAGGGCTGCCGCCGGCGGGTTTTGGGTCACATTCATTCAGGATTGGGGCTGCAACAACAGCCGCGCAGCATGGGATGACCGAAGCGGGGATACAAGCAGTAGGTAGGTGGCGGTCGCAGGCATACCGGACCTACGTGAGGCCACAGTTGATATAGATACACCAGGACGGCCATGGGAGGACGGGGGCGCCTCTCCCAGGGGCAAACAGAGGTTTGACAATGTTATCATTGCCTCGGCAGGAAAGTGTGGGTGGTGGGCCATTCCTTCGTAGCGCAGATGCAATCCTGGTGGCGGCGAGGGGGCCACAGGCAGAAGGGACGACCAGTGGACACATGCATCCAGTGGCTCCGCCAACCTGGAATGAAATGGGACCAGCTGCCGGCGGCCCTCGCGGACCTACAAGCGGATGCAGCATGGCACCCAGACATTCTGATCATACATTTGGGGGGAACGATTTGGCCCAACAGGGGAGGAAAGCACACCTCCACGATATACAGAGAGACCTCACGGTCACAGCCAGGGCCTGCAGGAGCACTGCCATCATATGGTCAGAGCTGATTAGCAGAAGGGAGTGGCGTGGGGCTAACTCACAAAAAGCGGTAGAGAACTCGAGGAAAAAACTGAACCTCACGGTGAGCAAATTCTGCAGAACCAATGGATTCGAAATGGTCAGACACGGGCTCATCCACACAGGGCGCCCGGAATTCTATGCAAGGGATGGAGTGCACCTGTCGGAGGAAGGCATGCAGGTGTTCTGGGATAACCTGTGGGGCGCCATGGCTCTAGCGGGTTGCAGATAAAAAAAAAAGAGAAGTGTAGGGGGAGCCGCAGGAAGAAGGAAGCCTCTCTGACGGCATGACAGAGAGCTACGGGGCCAATGGTTGGTACGGAGACACACCGGAGGGCGGTGTGCCAGAATAGGTTCACTCACCTTGGGATGCCTTATGGCTGGGTGAGTTGGCCTAAGGGCGGTGTGTAGGACCACTCACTTTGGAATGCCTAACGGCTGGGTGAGTTGGCCTACCAAAAGGGGGTAGCAAACGGAGACGGCACTCGCAGCCAAGCCCCCGCCGTATGGCGGGCACAAAAAAAGTCTACAAGGTAGCGAGTTGTGGCCTAACTCCGGGACAGAAGCTGCCCCCCGCGCAAAGGGAGCGCAAACCCAACCAAACAAAGACACTACCCAGAAGGGACAAGAAACAAGACAAAGCCTGCAAATGAGCTAACCAACGAACTGTCAGTCTAATTTCTATTTTGCAATGTACACATGATTTATGGCAGAGATGATGTATGCCAAATGCATATGATTTATGACGCAAATATGACAGTTCACCAATAATGATTTATGACCAGGGACATGCAAATTATGACAAGTATATACATGTATTCCTAATAACACTGCAGCCAACAAATGACCACTACAAGATATGATTGCATGTTGGCTTACTCATTCTTAGGAATACTGAGGGGGAAGATGGCATGTAGTCTGTCTGGAGTGGGCACAGTGCGGGGGTTATACATACAATACTTACTCGCTTCACTTCGACGGACCCAACTCTGCTATGTTTTGACATTTCTGCAAGCTCACGCTGTCTGAAAGCGCTTTGAAGCACCAAAAAGATGTGTGGTAGCTCTATATAAGAACAATAAGCCAACCAAGGATTTTTTTACTGATTAACTTAACACTGATGAAATGCTTCCATGCCAAGAGCTACAGCCTTCTCTTTTGTTTGGGGTGGCGTCTTCAGTTTAGCCCTTCCTCACGCTCCACACCTGTCTCCCAGGAGGAGAAATCATGTTGTGCTGCTGAAAATTCCCAGAGCTCTTTCAATTTAGCATTTTCTTGATATTTGTGCGTGCAAATTCTACTCCTCCTTTGCCTCTTAAGCTCACTTTTGCACTTTCTCTAAGATAAATGTTTTGGTTTCTTCTTTGACAGTTTTTTTTCTGGTATTTTAGTTTTCTGGGCGGGCCTTCTGAAAAGTTAAACAGCTGCTAGTGTAGATGTAATGGTGGGCCGGCAGTGTACGGAAGAGGCATCTCACTAAGAACAAAAGTTGTAACATATAAGGTGGGGGCATATACGAAAATGGCAGTTTCCCCATTATCTCTAACCCCCTTGCTGGTACTCCATTTTCTTAGTGTTTGCCACTTCCCGGCCTTTTCCTCATTCTCTCCGCCATCCTTCTCGTGCCAGAAGTTTCCCTCTGTTTCCCAGGGGGTGTTAGAATTCCAAGGCTGCTGGGCTGGGGTTATTGTGATGGGGCTGCCTGCCATTTGACTGCTAATACCCCTGCCTACATGGAGCTCACATTCCAAGTGGCGACGAGGACGGGATATGATCACTAATCATAATGGCAACACACTCAATATCGTTTAAATGGTACTTCCCTGATGGTTGGCGGCCCATCAAATCTTTGAATGGACAGTTAAGATTGTATTGTCATGTGGCACATGAACTTAGCTGTGTGGGACATCTTGTTTTCAGAGATGACAAATGCATACCACCAGAAGGAATCAGACCAACTTTTTTGAAGAGTGGGTACCTAGACAACATGGGATGCCTCTGTTGAAAAGTCTGTTAGGTGTCCCAGTGTGGACATTCACAATGACCTTGAGAGAGGCTTCATAGTGGGGACATGATAGCCTGCTTGTCATTTGCCTTCTAAAATCACCACTAAGCAGTTATGAGTAGAGTCTTCATTGCGTGGGGCAACAAGGATCTTTTGCGTGCAAGCATAGAAATGAAGCCATTCTAATGTTGCGCTGCTCTGAGGCTTGAATCGTTTTTCTATCCTTTCCATAGTTTCATCTGTCGTTTAAGTCCCATATACCTTCAGCTGGTGGAGCTCTTGGTAAAGCTCTAGATATCTGTTGACCTTCAGAGCGTGCAGTGTAGTGGTATACATTGTACCTCTCTGCTGGCATCTCATCAGCCTCTATGGCCACCATTTATGTTAGAAAATCTTACTTCCACTTTTGCCATGGATTTGTGGGAGGGGGAGTAAAAAATCATGTTGTACACAACATCTGATACAACGAAAACCGATGACCACAAAGTACTAATCAGAGTGATATGCTGTAAAGAGATGTACAATACTTTAATGCAAACATGAAATATAGTGTACTAAAGGGATTTCCCAAATGTCAAGATAAATGATGCCAAAAGTTGTCTCTTGATCAAGCAATGCGTGTGGATTGCAGACCATTAATGAAGGATTACTATGCTTCATATAATGGTAGTGTGTGGTTATGTTAGAAAAAATGCATGCACATGGCAGAATGCTTATTACTCTGAGGAAGGTGACCTGAAAAAAATACTATTTCAACTTTTGTCCCTGAAAATGAGGCATAACATGAATGGTCAGTATTTATTGCACCGAAATGTATATGTTTTGCTGAAAGTTTCTCCCCTATACATTTTGTTGGGTTTTGCTTGAGGAAATTTGTCAAGGAAAACAGCGGGGTACAATAATTATTGCACAGCTAGGAATTCTGATCCCTGCATAAACTTCAGTTTGTGCAGGGTTGGAATTTCTCCCAACTCAAAAAGGGCATAAACCGGCACAACAACCAAAATAGGAAACCGCGTCCACTGTATGATGTGATCACTCACCTTCTCCATCATACCTCTGAGCTGTTTACCAGCAGAGCAGACAATACCATGAAAGAATGTTTGCCGCCATCCATCACGTGAGTCTGTAGGTGAGAGTAGTAAAGAGTATACATTCCGTCACTATCGACTGAATGCAATCAAGAGACACCCCTGACACTAATCCAAGAGCTAGTCAGAGACACCCAACGAAAGAGGGAATGCTTAATACTGAATGTTCAATAGTTAAAATATTTCTCATTGCTCCATAATGCGGTGTCCAACATAGTTTTATTAATGTTTCATCATACATCGCACTCCAGCCCAGCCATTGTGTTTCATCCTGAGAAGGACTTCATCAGGGCTAATAAAGTCTCATATTGTTTTCTGGGTTCAGTATAAACTAGAACAAAATGGGCACTCGCGGATAGGTCGCTCCCAAGTGGGTTCTGCAGAGTAGAGCAGAGATGGATGCAACGTTGTTGACGCGGAAAGATTTCTCTGTGTCGGTGCTGTACTAACCCTGATGTATTACTTGTGCGTCTAGCTATGAGCAATATTTGAACTATTTAACTTTCAGGACATTTCTTGAAGGCATTAAGCGTTCCCTCTTTAGTAGGGTGTTTTTGTGTATTTTTTAGTGGCTCCCGAGCAGTAGAATCACACGAGGTTGAGCGCCATCTTTTTACATTGAAGTAAAGACACCAGTGCCGTCAGGGCCACATCTGCTCTTCTAGGGCCACATCTGCTCTTTTTCCAATGACTATTAGTCAGAGACAGCCAATCTGCACAGGCTGCAGATCCATCCGCTGGCTCCTTCCGCTGCCCTTTCAGTACCAACTAGAAGACCCAAGCTGATATGGGAGCATAGGCTGTCGGAAGCCGATCCATGTCAAGACAACCACCCAGTTGAGTATTTGTGAATTATCTAAGTAAAATGAATAAACTACCAACAACAACATTAAATCAAAGCACTGCTACATGTGCTGTTACTTACTCACCTCGACTCATGAAACACAGGTCCAAATGGCTTGGGCGTGGTGGGAAATAGCGGGTACTTTGAAGAGGGTTACGCAGACTGCTACAAGACCGTTCTCTATTATTGCGGCGGTCGCCCCAGTCAGCTGAGGCATTTCTTGATATCATAAATCAAATACTGGACATCTGTCTTGTTTCCAATGAATCACAACACATGTCTTTGTCAGAAGCAACCCAACCCTAGCATACAGTATTGCTTCTCAACACAGTGAGATGCGTATTTATGGCAATTAGCCAATGATCTTTCAATTCTAATTTTGAGTACCATATTATAGCTGACTGTTTCTTTGTTTCAATTCCATTAAAGGTTTCTTTTTTTTATAAAAAGCTGAGAATTATTGTGCCTTAGCTTACATTTTTAGCAACAGATTCCTCAGCCCAGCATCCCATGGGTGATTTTCTAATGACATGCTTGCTTTGCTGTTTCATCTAATTGACTACAAAATACCGTGGTAATACCGAATGCCCAGAAAGCTGTGCACTCAGCATAAATTCAGCAACACCAGGGATGGCCTGAACTCTGTTAGGTGTGGACTGAAGGAGATCCGAACCCTAATGCCCGAACAGATGACACAGCACTCCCGGAGAGTGTAACTTAACATCAAACGGCCATACAGCTCACCCAACTCACAAAAATATTCTGTCCCGGGAGACTCTGTCAGGACAAAACCAGCATTGCACCAAATAGCTCTTCAAACTATCCTTGTGGGTTTGTGAAACGCACTTCCTGAGTTTCAGAATCTGCACTGCCACCAGGGTGCTTGGCGGAGTTGATGTGAGGCAGGGTGGAGATTGAGAAGCTGAATGGATTGAAAAGAGAGCTACAAAGTCAGGCCTACCTGTCACTTCTATATTGAAGTGTTTTAGGATGTTCAAAGTAAAGCTGGAGATGATAACGTGGTTTGATGTGAAAAGAAAAAGTAAAATTCCTCACTTTACTTTCGCTTTTTCAGATGAATGCAATAGAATTGTGGAAGGGAGTAAAGCAAAATATATGAAGTGGTTGGTCACGCAGGGTTATGGACACATCCTTCCTTTTTTCCACCGAGAGGTCATTGTGAAGATGAGTCCCTGATCATCAAAAATGTAGATGGATATTGCACATTCCGTGAGCAATTTACATCAATGCTGAGAGGAGTAAGAGTAAGACTTAGAGTAGGAAATATTATTGGTGCATTATCAGTTAACTGACTCACATGCCTTTTTTTTAGTCCATTCCTTACTTTCATTAGGCAAATTCAGAAGAATTACAAGTATTTACCCACAAAGAAACTTACCCATAGTAACTTAGACATTGTTTCAGTGCTGCAACACACCAACACACTATCCCATGAGGTGCACATGTAGATACCGGGTACATCATAACTCCAGACGCAAAAAAACAACTGAATCGGGCCTTGTCCTGCACCTAAAGTTCATGATCTCGGTATGTGGAGAAGCCTCTGAAGTGGATCTGGAAATGTCAGTGATGTGAAGGATCTTCTACACGGCCCAAGAGGCCGCCACCATCTAGTGGACCTACATTGCACCAAATGAAAGGCGCTCACATGAGCTTCAGAGGAAGCCGACATAAACAGTTCAATGAAGCGATTGCTTGGAGAAGCTGAAGGAGGACACCCTCTCACTGCTCCAATGTAAAAAACAACATCCTGGTTCTAAAGAAAAAGAAATTATTGCAAGCTACATTTCCGCTGACATCTTGGCATCCCTTTCTGATAAAACATCCCCACCGACGCCCTTCTGAAGGGTCCTTAGTAATTAACAGATGACCTATGCGTAGCATATCCATGAGATGAGACAGTTGGACCCATATGGTGATGCCACAGAAAATGCCCCTCCTTTCAAATTTCTGCCTTTTGTACCTCCAAACCAAGAGGTTCACCTTGCTAAGAGATTTTTCAAACAGGTAAGAGCCCTCAACTCATAAGGCAACCGTTTATATACTCACAAATGGCTAGGAAATTTCTTAAACAGTGAAGGGCAACCCTGAGCAGGAGGTAACCCTGGAGATACTTGGCTAAGAGATTTCTCAAACAGGAGAGGGGACCTCAGAGCAGGAGTTAACAGCGGAGATACAACTGGCTAAGAGAATCCTCAAAGAGTAGAAGGGACCTCAGTGCAGGAGGTAACCATGAAGGTACTCACCGCAGAGCCACTTGCAATTCTAAGAAAAGTGGAAAGCAACCCATCGTGACCGAGTGAAGAATTAGCAGACGGATTGGTGCACAATGCCTACCTTAGCAATTGCTTTTTTCATTCCACATGGAAAATAATCTCCCACTGTGGAAAAAAACCCATTCCCTACACCACAAACATTTATTGAGGTGTTGCCTTTCCATTTTCACACTGAACCTGGACTTACTCCCAAAAACCCCTCCATCTGGCCCTGCTAAGAGGTTTACATGTGAATAAATCTTTTTATGAGTGTAAATTCAGTGTTTTCGGAATAATATTATGTTATATGTTAAATTAAGCCTTTTGCACATATAAATTGAGCATACACATATAATTGCTTTTGCAATTCCATTGTGTTTCATGCATAAATTTGGTCTGCAAACTCACAAACCCATGCATGACTAGAACTCATGATGGTACATGTTTTGTCGTTGTTGTCATCTGGAAATTATACAGCTGCTGGAGCAGAGTTTTCTATTAGAAAATTCTGGGGCTTTTGAAGCTCTGGCATGTCTATGCGTTTTATTAATTTATTAATAATTAACAACTAATTATTTGTCTTGTGCAAGTGCATTCTATTAATCAACCTGTTTGTCCTAACACAAGAGAAGGTTACACGAGGGTTAGCATGTGTGTGCTGTTTATGTATTCACAATAACGTGCAAGTTTTCATGTTTAAACGTCGTGCAAGTTTTCATGTTTAAACGTTGCTGTGTGCTATTTATTTTGAGCACAAAACGCTGTCTGAATTAATGCTCTATATGTCGCAAAGCTAGATAAATGCATACACATAAGGGTGTTAGTGGGGTTAACACTGTTTAATCATTATGATGTAGTAATCTTTATTTTGTCTCTTTAATTAAAGATGGTCTATTGTGGCCTATGGAGGCCTTCATGAAATAACTGAGAATGATTTGAAGCCTGGCTGAGCTGTGGTGCAGGCAAAATCTGTGATGTGTCAAGGGAGACCCCTGCTGGATTTCGGTTACAGACAACTGACCGTAGTCCTTATATGGAAATTTCCGGGAGGACATCAGCAAGTTTGGAGGATCTCCAAAAGAAATGATTTGTCCTTGGTGAACAATGAGCCTCAGAAAGAACTTTGTGCTAAAGCCGGTTTGCCGAGGGAAATGAACTTTAAAACCCGGTTACAGACAACTGACCGTAGTCCTTATATGGAAATTTCCGGGAGGACATCAGCAAGTTTGGAGGATCTCCAAAAGAAATGATTTGTCCTTGGTGAACAATGAGCCTCAGAAAGAACTTTGTGCTAAAGCCGGTTTGCCGAGGGAAATGAACTTTAAAAGTTTCTAATCTTTGATTCCTGTTCCGAAGTTTGTGTATTATGACTTTTCCTGAGCGGAGATTTCAGGATGTTGCAAAGTTACATCCCTTCCTTCTCGTTCTGCTCAGTGATACAATTTTACTTGTAGAAGTTTATGTGGGTTTTCATTGTATTTTGCATTATAAAATGTTAGCTTAGGGAGGGCTCTCCCCGCACTTTTCTTTCGTCGCCTTGCTGCGTGAACTTGCGTTGCTGAGGACTGATGCTGAGGACCTTATCCTGAAAAGACTTTACGAGAGACTGGTCCTGACCCGTTCTGACACTAGTTAGAATAGGTAATTATGAGAAATGATTTATTCTGATTTTATTCTGACTAATTTTAGATAAAGCAATATAACTTTTAAACATGGTGTTAGTTGTTTCTTTCCTTGTCGTTTATTGAATACCTATTGATTACTGTTTATAGATTGTTTATATTATGTTAGACAGCCACTAAACTGGTCCTATCGCCTAGATATAGATGCAGGGTGCTTTAAGAGTTTTCTTCCCACAGGTTTGCTGCTGGTAGAGTATTGGAGCGTATGTTAGTGAAATGGGCCCTAGCGTATGATGAATACATGTGCGTGTAACTGTGAAATTACTCTATCTGTGGTAGTGGGCATATTTCTGATACCCTGATCTGTATCACAGCACACAAAAAGACCATCAGTATTGGCATTGCCTTGCACTGGGTAAAGTCTTAAAGCTTTAGTATCAACTCCAATGATCTGCAACTTCAGGTAGTTTGTGCTTTGGTAGTGGCTCTGTAAGCCTGCATTATGTGTCCTTGCATTATACACACTTGTGTGTGCAAAAATATATATTTTCCAGCAACTCATTATTTTCAACATGGTTGACAATTTTGTATCAACATAGCAGCATGCTAAAAAAAGCAAAATCCATATTGAACCATGAGCTTTCACTCATGGTTCATTCAAAACGCGGGAAGTACCATATACCCGTCCAACAAAAGTGCTTTAGCGCCTCATCAGGCGTATCCCAACTCACTCATTTATGTAGCAAGCACTACATAAATGAAATTGCAAAAATTGCAACCTAGGCTGATCAAACAACCTGCAGAGGATTACGAATAACCATTTTCAATTGGTTTAGAACTTAAGCCGGTCAAGTTGCTGAAAGTAAAAGCATTGCAGTTTGTTTACTTTTCATTTTTTTCTTTACACATTTCAGGCAAGCCATATAAGGCAATTTTAGAAATTCCATAATATTCTACAGCTGCATTTGTCATCTTGCATTTTGTAAGTATGGTTACAAACATTGTGTTTGTTTGTTTTAAAACATTGACGCTCACAGAAGCGGTGACAATTGTTGCTTGTGCCACCTTAGGCTCTGTGGAGCTGTGCACTGCGGCCCAGATTTACTATGCACTCGCGTTATTCTTGCATGACGCACGTTGATGCAAGTCAACAAAAGTACCTAAGTGGCATCCACAAAGCCACGTAAATCGAGACTTTTCAGCTGCAGCGCCTTGGTACCTGCTTCATGTAGGCATTTCATGGGTGGCGAATGGGCATTCCCATGCATCCACCCACGTGTTTTGAAGCAAATCCAGATTTAAAAGAGTCAGTAAACCTAGGTTTGCCCCAAAATGGCGTGCCTACACAAGAGAAGCATAACAAGGGGAAATATCTTTAGTTCTGCTCATTTCTTCCTCTTTCCACACAAAGAAAGGACCATGCCCCTAAGCACTGTTTTTGTGCAGGAAAACAATCCTGCCCGTATGGCAGGCATCTTTGCACCGTTGCCCAGGGGTGTCTGCATGGATGCTTGGCTCCATGAAGTTCATCACTGCAAGAGAGAGCAGAAGTGTATCATATTGTAGGAGATGTGGTGAATTTCTGCTCTCTCCCTTTCATGCATTGCAGTGCAGCAAGGTCCCTGGACGCATTACGGTGCATGAAAGAATAGTTAATCTGGCCCTTTGTTTTTAGGTCTCGGGACCATCCGGTCGGCAGACCGGAAGTCCGGAGATTTAATGTCTTTGAGAAGAGGGGCTTGCACCCGCCCCTCTTCTCTCCTGTTCTCCATTGGCTGGCCTCTTAAATGCTGGCCAGCCATTGGAGAAGCGGCTTGTCGCGCAAAACAGGCCCCGTCTTTTTCGGATTGGGGGGCGTGTTTTTTCGTTGCTTTTCGCAGGGCGTGTTTTTCTCTCCTCCAGCCAATGGCAAGAGGAGAGAAAAAGAAACACGCCCCCCAATCCGAAAACGCCACTGCGTTTGTCCGAGGCATTTCTGCTTCGCCTCGGAGAAAGGCAGTGGTGTTCAGGGCGATTCCCTTACGTCTCTGTTGCACATGCAGGAGCATTTAGAAAGAAATCCTCAACTCGGTACTCCCTGGTAATATGTTAACTAATCTACCTCTACTCTGAACCGTCCATCTTCGCTAACCTCCTTAACGTTCGCACAAGCGTCCTCTGTTACGAAAGGCCAAACTGCCTGCTGCCTTGCCTAAAAAAAACACACACAAAAACGTTGTCATCGCGGTGGTGTCCTCTTCACTGTACGAAAAAACACACACAAAAACGTTGTCATCGCGGTCAGCTTCGGCAGCGCAGGTTTATTTACTTAATTGCACAAGCCCGGTCCGCTTCGGCCGTGCTGGTTTTCTCCAGCTGCAGGTCACAGCGAGGCTCCCAAGCAAGGGGTGGGGGAAGCAGCGGTGGCAACATGACGTTTCTGGCTCTACAAATTTAACAGGACCTAAATGGAAAAGAGCGCAAGCGGGACCGAGACAAACAAGGAGGTGAACTGTGTGCAGTGAGAGGTGGGTGCTGCTTGCTGCTGCCACACGCAGATCATGGGACGCTGTTCTTTAATTTATGATAAGCGTATTTCCTGTGTCTTGTTTGCTTAGCACGCATGCACAGGAGGCGTGGCCTTTTCCTACTTCTGTCGATGCCGTGAGTCCTGCAACACTGAACAGAAAAGTGTAGGTTAGTAAAGCGCCGCCATCCTTCTCTTGGTGGAACTGGGAGGGTGCAGGGCTTCTTCGATGCTGCCAATAACTTAATTTACATGGCCTGAAAACATAATATGCCCTGATGTCTCTCTCTTATGTCTGGAATTTGCCAGATCAACTAGTCATGAAAAGTGTTAGGCAGAGCGGTGTGTTCCTCAAAAAACAGTAAAGCCAAGCAATAATGCACATTTGCAATGGTTGCGCGCGTAATGTTTACAATATGCGTGGCTCGCACCTTTTGTTTCATTGACGAGTGCTCTTGAGTTTTTTTACGGTATTCTCTATGCATTTTCCTTTCGGCTTTCCAGCTTGTTCTAAGGACATTTTGGCGACCACATCTTTGTCCATCGTTAAATACTGCAAATGGAAACTTTCCTCTGCTGCCAGCAAAACAGCAACTCGACCCCGGGCAGCTGACTCTGCGAACAGCCTGTACCTGTGACAGGAGCATGCTTTGCAGAGTGGTCTTGCATCTCTAAGTGTTGAAAATGCCGAACACGGAAAGTAACTGGAGACCAATAAGGGAACACCCCTAGTCTCTCCCTAGGCGCAGTATTTTAACTGCTTGTTTCTTGGGACTGCGTTGACTGTATCCGTTTGTTGTGGTTTATGACTGGCCCTGGGCATGGGCAAGAGAAGGTGCTTCAAAGCACTAGGGGTCTGATTCATTCCCCAATAGCAGGTCGCTCTCTCTGAAAGGACCCCTAGCCCTTTGATCAGCACAAATATTAACAGCTCCCCAGGTTTATCTACCGGTGCACCCAGCTGAACTGAACCTCTCTTATCTGCTTTCCACTATATTGCATGGAGCCCTCGGCGGATCAGTAACTGGGTCCTAAAGACATGAGGTTGGGGCGTGCAGGAAGGTATGGCAGGCCTGGATGCAGTCTCACATACGGCTTTCATATGTGCTGGAAAAAGTGGCCGGGCTTGGCCACGGGTCCCCTTCATTATACTGATGGGACCTCTCTGCATGTAATGTGTCACATGCCTCTGCAACGCTTTGATTCCAATGGGAATGTGAACCACTTGTATACATTATCAGTAATATCTGACTGTTTCTCTTTTAGCTTTTGATAAAGATGCTCAAAGAACGACTGTCCTGCTCTGCATGTTACACTAGATTAATGACTGATATTTGATTACTTTGATTCTAAAAAGTGAAATGGTGCCAGGTTTTGTTTTCATTGTGGTGTGCGAGTGAAAAACCGCTACAGCCTTATTGTAGACCCAACGTGGGCTTAGTATTTTTTTTTTTTAGTCTGGGAAGTTTGGGTTGGTTACCCAAATACGCTTATGATAACATTTCTTGTGACGTATCCTGTCTTATATCTTCTTGGTGAAAAACTGTGAAGTATTTTAGAGAACACCAGGGCTGCAACTGTGACTTCACTTACAGTACTTGCTGGTTTCATAAATTGCCTAAAGTGTTATTTTGCTCATAGCTTCCCCCAAAAAACTGTGAGATCACCAACACGATGAGTGACTTATTACCCGGAGAGTCCACGCTCCCAAAGGTTGTGCAAGCGCTAATGAGTTGGTACATGAACTTTATTGTTCAAAGAAATAGGATTTAGTGCTTCCAGTTGGGAAACTTGCATTGTCCAACATTTTCTTGAGATATGTCCCCCCCTTATTAAAAACAGCATAAATAATACCTATTCCATCCTCTGTTGGCTTCCCCCCCGCCGCGCCCTGCCCCGCCCCACTGCCCCACCCTGCTTACCTGTGCCGGTCGCCGCTGTATTTAAAGACACACATGGGACCTGGTTTCTAACTACCTTTTCAAATCAATGCAACTATAGTGCCGCTCTGCACATTCAATAACATGAAACATATGCATCTCCTCTGTGTGACACATTCACTCACACGCACAGCTCTTTAGCAATTCTGTCCACATAACGATGTCACACCATCACAACATTGCCAAGAAATAAGACAAAAAACACTTAATGCTCAACATAATGAATCTTACTATCAGAGCTAAGCCAGATCTGGTTTATCACTGTCAGTGGAAGGGTCACCAAGTGGTCAGAAGTACATTATATTTATCTGTGCTTCTCTGAGTAAACAACATCATCTGTGTAAAATGTTGGTCATGTTCATAATTATAGAAGGAGATTCTTTATTGGCATACTGCCAATGCATGTGAATGTTTAAATCTCGTGTTACCCAGGTGCGATGTTCTCATTGTGTACGTAGGTGAAGCGCGCTTGCTACGTACGGTTTTGGTTATTTTACTTTAGATTCAAGTTATGTGTAATATGTTCAGCTATACTTTTGGTACTTTCATTATTCAGGGTATTCCTGACCACGGTGAGGTAGAAATCATTGAGACTGTTTTGCTATTGGATTTCCTTTGCGTTAAATCGTGCCTTAACAGTAAAATCAAGCATTTACAATGCAACGGTCTCAGCATTGTTAAAGTTAGAGCTATTGGCATTGCTCATGACAATGCCGTTTCTTTAAATGTTTTAAAAACAAAAACATAAACAAAAATAATGTCATGAGCAATGCCAATAGCTCTAACTTTACCAATGCCGAGACCATTGCATTGTAAATGCTTGTTGAGTCTAGTTGGAGGATTTGTCGTGGATACAATATCAACCTTTTGGTAATGTTTTGTTAGTTCATGGACTGATGAACAAAAGAAAAATGCATTAGCACAATGTTGAAGCCAGCAGGGAGAACATCAGGGGGAACTAATTATTAAAAATGTCACTTAAAAATTAATTACGCACGCAATTAAATTGGCCGCTTGATAGCTGCAGAGATAGAGGACTTAGGAATGTGTAATGCAATATATTTTGACAGAACAGAAGGTTTATCGTCTTATTCTGAATGATTTTAAAATGCCACCTGCAGTGGAAGGTGGTGACCACGTTTATTATCACCACATGTGGTGCGGTACCTATGGCTGGCTGGCTCTAATGAATACTTTACTATAACAGGAGGCTGCCTGTCTGAGTTTCTGCCTTCCTCCTCTTTTCTGAGTGCAACAACCCACGCACATCCAGAAGGACCAGCCGTATCTCCTTAGCTGTTGAGGCTTTTTAACCCCAGGGCTGAGCCCGTTTTTTATGTCTGGGGCATTTTGTGCTTGAGCCTTCAAAACTTCCTGTTCACAAAAGATCTCCAAGTCAAGTGTGCTTTCTTTATTCCCCAAGTATTGGGGGTTCTAAAGGTACCCCAGAGTGTGTGGATTCCTTTGGAGGTAACCAAGATAATAGCCACAATATAACAAACGGTTGTTTTTTTTTCTAAAAGATGGGAACAAAGTGTTGCGCATTAAAGTGTACTTCTTAAAAATGTCACCAACAAAATCTTTACTGTGCTACTATCACCCTCTTTCCAGTTTTCAGGTACAGGCAGAGTTGTAAACAAAACTCACACAGAAGTCCATCTGATATATGCAGAAAGACCAAGAGAGCTCTTTTGAAGCAAAAAGTTATAAAGAAGAATGCCTTTCTTAGGACGAGAACCCTCACTCACCCTTGGGTGACATGCTTCATCATTGGGTTCCCTCCTGACACCTGTACTGCAAGGTACCTGGTGTGGGCTACAACTCTCCAACGGAGAGGAGCAGAGGTGTTTTGTAGGAGGAACGGAAGAGCATGAGATGTAAAAGTGAGGCGCACAATGCTAGCTGCTATCTCATTTTTTTAAATAAAAAAATAATGAGGGAGTAAATAGAGTAAAGCTATCTCCAGGTAGGCGAGAAACTAAATGTTATTCGGGTGGCTCCAGTGGACAGGATTTAAAAGCAGAATAAGCAGGAGTTTGGAATAATACTCCCTATAGCATGGCTACCTACAAACATTTTCCCAATGGCTGCAAAGTTTGGTCTGTAATGTGAGTCGAGGGCCTCATCGGTGATAGCAGGGTGACAATCCGGGGGCGGGGGGGCAGGGGGCAGGGTGCATGGGTGAGGCACACAGTAAGGTGGGTTTAGGGGCAGTAAGGAATATACATCTAGTGGCAGAATTGCACAATGTGAAACCAGAGAACTTGAGATTAATCCCAGCTTCTCCACTTTACCAAATTGTGTGATCCTAGGAAATTGTTTCATTTCACTTTCCCTCCTTTTTCTTTTCTTTTCACATATAATAGGACGTCAGGATGTGTGCTGGATGTGTGCTGTACAAAACCTTCTCCTGTGTTTGATTTAATAAACTATTATGTTGTTCACGTATAATGGGAGGCCACCCTAAGAGTGCACACAGCAACTGACTTACCTCTTAGTTCACTATTAACGTTGTCAGTGTGGGGAAGAATGTATGTTTCTAAATTCATATTTGAAAACTCACTTAAAGAAATTACTTCTCATTACAATGATATAATCTGACATACTAAGGTGAAATGGTTCTGCATGTCAATGAAATACACTTTTTGAACTTTTGAAGAAACCTCATTATATTTTTACACTTTTGCTGCAAGATGGCTTTGAACATGAAGGTGTTCCTAAAGTTAAGTGGTGCAGGATAACCTAGTGACTTTCTTCCTTTAACTTGAATTAACCCTTAAGTAAAGGCGTGTCTTTATATTTGACATCGTTTTAGTGTTAGTGCTGAGTCGAATAAACAGCACCCCAGTGCTGCTGTTGATCAGAGGGCCCTATAAAAAGGCCAGGAGGACCAAATGCGGCCCGCGGGTCACTGCCCTATAGTGCTAAGGTCAACATGTTTCTGCCTTACAGGGACTCCAACCAGGGTTTAGTGGCATTTATCAGGCTCAAAGAAGAATATAATGTCACTTTGCGAATAGTTCTGTCCCAAAAAATATACTGGCCTCTTCATAGTAGGAACAACAATTGATGGACAGAATGCAGAAGAATGTCATATATTCACCCCAGTACAGAGATCTGGGCCTAAATCCATCGTTTTTTTGCTCACCATACCATTCCAGTTTGTACCCAGCCATATGCAAATCAGTCTTGACCCTGCACCCAAGGGCAACAGTCCAACCCGAACTGCCAGGCCAGGTTCTCCCTGGACTGGAAACAAGCACCCTAGGACCGGTTTCGGGCTTTCAGCCCTCATCAGCCAGGATAGCTTGACTCCAGTGGCATGGAGAGCATGGGACCCACGTCTGGGCATATCCATTCCACTCGGGGTGACAAATGCAAAAACAACAATTGATGGACAGAATGCAGAACAATGTCATACATTCACCCCAGTACAGAGATCTGGGCCTAAATCCATATTTTTTTTGCTCACCATGTCATTCCAGTATGCTGTAACACTTTTTGCAATAAGTGGGATGGGTATGCCCAGACGTGGGTTCCTTACTCACTGCGCCACTGGATTCAAGCTAGCCTGGCTGAAGAAGGGTGACATACCCTGAAACCGGTCCCAGGATGCTTGTTTCCGGTCCTGGGAGGACCTGGCCTGGCAGTTTGGTCTGGACTGTTGCCATGGGGCACAGGCTAAAGACTGATTTGCATATGGCAGCGGTCTAGTTGCTGCTCCCGGCGTCGGAGGAAGTAGCTTAAATTCACCATATGACGCGACCGCGCACTGGCTGACCTGTGACTCTGTGTCCTCGTCAGAGGCAGAGCGGTCCGAGTTGCTCTCTTGACTCAGTTTTAAACAATTCTGATTTTAAAATCGCTATTTGCACAGGCGCTTCTTTTAACTGTCACAGTTTGTTTGTTTGCACTTTCACGCGTGGGACCTACCACCCGGTAAGAGCTGTGTTCAATGCTCTGGGGGTAGGAGGGTCCCGCGCACCACTTCCGCATTCTGAGCACTTCAGGCGCACGGGGCAGCTTAAATTCACCATATGACGCAACCGTGGACGCGTGCAGCGGGCGCGCCGCTGGAGTCTAAGGCAAGCCCGTCAGTGCCCGTCCGCGGCCGATCGGGGCCGGGGGCCAGGACCCCTGCAACTTTTTCCCCGGTACGCCACAGCTACTCAAGCGCTCAACTTTACCAGCTAAATAGCGCACCTAGGACTAACTGTCTCCACCATATGCGGGGTGAAACAACCATCTTTTACAAAAATGTCCACACTGTCCGTTCACTTTCTCCCTCCACTTTCTGCCCTCCTCTCCTTCCATGGTCTCATATAACTTCCTTCTCCTAAACTGTAGATCCCTGCCCAAGCATACCACAGAAATCTGAATACTGCTACAATTTCTTGCCCCCGAGGTCCTATTTTTTACAGAAACCTGGCTCGACTCGAGTTCCGAGCCTGACATTGTGCAAACTCTTCCCCAGGGGTACTTAATACAAAGGGTGGACAGAACTACAGGCAAAGGCGGTGGGATTGCGATTCTTTATAAAGACCACCTCACCTGCCGCCTACTTGGGCACCCACTCCCTGACTGCGAGAATGTGCACTTTTCTATAGAATTCACCCCTCTTCTCTCGCTCTCAGGCATCTTGATCTACCGCACCCTGGGTGCGGCCGTCGCCTTCTGCAAAACTACTAGAAACAGCCATTAACCTAGCCAGTACGGCTGCTAATTTCACCCTCCTTGGTGATTTGAACTTACACTTTGGCGATCCTGGTGCTTCCTCAGCACTTGAATTAGCAAACGACTTCTCGACTCTCCAGCTGACTCAAAACATCTTACTACCCACTCCTGTTCAAGGACACTGCCTCGACTCAGTGTTTTCCAATCTAGAGAACCTCCGGGTAAATGACCCTATCCCCATTCCCTGGTCCGACCACTTTCTTGTCCCCCTCTCATGGCGCCCCCCAGGTCTCCATCCCCCCCGCCCAACCCTCACTGACCCTTAACCGGCCGTGGTCCAAACTCTCCCAGGACAAATGAATCCAAGAGTTGGAAAAGACCAGACCGTAGCCTGATCCCAGCCCTGTCATAGCGTACAATGACTTCTGCAATTGGATAGAAGACTCGCTGTACCAGGTCCTCCCCAAGACCCTGATCAAAAAAAAGAACGGTTCCTATAGATCCCCATGGTATTTTCCTTGGAACTACATACTCTTAAACAGGTCTGTAAAGTACAAGAAAGACGCGGGAGGAAAGACTTATCACCTAGCAGCAAGCTACAGCAAGTACAGAGCAGAAATGTCCAGGCATCCTCCTATGAGGAAAAAATCCTGCAAGCGGCCAACTCTCGACAAACGCCAAATCTGGGGAAAAACTCCTTTAGGAGCACCTTTGCTGTAGTAAGAGCTGTATTATCTTTCGTAACGTATGCCTCTATCCATTTACTAAAGGCACATACCACTTTTTAGAACATACTTCAGGTTATTACAGTGTTCTAACTGGATATAATCCCTTTGCAGAACCTCAAAAGATGCAGTTGGTATTGCAAACCCTCCTGTTGGAGTTCGTCTTCCCTTTCCAGGATTATACTGGAGACAAATCAGACAAGACTGGACTATCTTTTTAGCCGTGCCGGCAATCTCTGGATGATACCAAACTTGCGTAAGCAACTTCGCTATGGAGGATGCTCCAACATGTGCCGGCCCATGTGCCATATGAATCATTGGGTGTAAATAGGCGTGGGTAGTTTCCACCTGGTCATGTCTTTATTCCTCCAACAGCCCTCATCATCTAATGTTCCCTCCTTGGACCATTTGTCTAGTTAATCAGCAGAGGCAGATCGCTGCATGTCCAGCACTTCTTGCCTGGCATCATGCCAACGTTCAGCCTGTGACTTAACCACATACAGCGATGTAGTACTTCGCTGCATTGCAGTCTCACAGGCTGTGTGATCTGCGAAGGCATTGCCCTGTTCTATTCTATCAGTCACTTTCTTGTGCGCGCTACACTTAACAATCGCTACTTTCTTAGGATATGTCAAAGCAGTAAGGAGATTATGTACTAATTGCCCATGCACTATTTGTGTCCCGTGTGATATAAGGAAGCCTCTTTCCTTCCAGAGTAGCCCAAAATCGTGAGCCACTCCAAAGGCATATCGGCTATTGGTGTAGATGTTAACAGCAGTGGTGTAACAAAACTTGAGGGGGCCCCCCTGCAAAGCACAAGGAGGGCCCCCCCCCAGAGACGCGGGAGGAAAGACTTATCACCTAGCAGCAAGCTACAGCAAGTACAGAGCAGAAATAAAAAAAGTCCAGGCATCCTCCTATGAGGAAAAAATCCTGCAAGCGGCCAACTCTCCCAGAGAGACTTTCCTCATCATAAAAAAACTCCTCAAAAGTCCAGTCCCACAAGCCGTCCCCGATACCTCAGGCACACGCTGCGAAAACCAGGCTGAGTTTTTTGACTCAAAAATTCAAAACATTCTTAAGTTGCTGCCCCGAATCGACCCTGCAAGCGCGCACTCTGGTCAAAACCCTCCCCCCACCGGCCACCGATTGGAGTTTCTTCCTCCTCTCCCCCAGGAAACGCCCCTGACATTGATCTCCTCAATAAAAAGTGGCTCGCCTAGGGACCCTGCACCCATGAACATCCTAAAAAAGGTAGCACCCATAATCGCTCCCACCATCGCAGACGTTATTAATGCCTCTCTTAACGCCGGAGTAGTCCCTCCTCTCTGGAAAGGGGCAATGGTTAAAACTCTCCTGAAGAAGCCCCAACTTGATACTGCGGATCTTGGCAACTATCGTCCCATCTCCCTTCTCCCGGGGATCGCTAAAATCACCGAAAAATATGTTAACCACATCCTCTCAAATTTTCTGGAATCCTTTAAATTGCTCCACCCCTCCCAGACAGGCTTCCGCCTGCGGCAGAGTACGGAAACTGCCCTATTAGCGGTGGTGGAAGAAAGCAGGAGGATTCTGGATACAGGAGGTTCTGCAGCCATTATACTTCTAGACCCGAGTGCGGCATTCGACACGGTGAACCACCATGTCCTGATCAACCGTCTCAGCAACATGGGAGTAGCAGCCACCACACTGATCTGGCTGCGCTCCTTCCTGGAAGGACACTCCTTCCAGGTTTTTGAAGGAGGCGTGAGCTCCAAACCCCGGCCTCTTCTGTGTGGTGTGTTGCAGAGCTCATCATTGAGCCCTATGCTTTTTGATGTTCATATGGCCCCTTTGGCTTCAATCGTGGCCCCTTTCGGGATCCATATGGTCACCTATGCTGATGACACCCAACTGGTCGTAGCACTGAATCAAACCACACAGTACCCTGTGGCTCTAAATGCGTGCCTAACGGAAGTCATAAAGTGGATGAGGGCATCCCACTTGAAACTCAGTGGGGAAAAGACAGAGATTATGATCCTGGGTAATTCCCTTAACAGAACCATCTGGCCAGCATGCATGGGCCCAGTTCCAGTACCAAAGACGGAAATAAAGAGTCTTGGCATCTGGCTAGACCAGAATCTGACATTTAAGGCGCAAGCGAGGAAGACAGTCGCAACTTGCTTTGGCCTGATCAGAATGGCCAGAAAGGTTCTTCCACTTCTCCCCCCCCAAGCTATGAAAATCAGGGTCCAATCCCTCGTACTCTTGAGGCTAGACTACCGAAACTCGTTCTACTTAGGGGCCCCGATCTCAGTAATTAACAAACTGCAAACTGTCCAAAACTGCGCAGCAAGACTACTGTCGGGAATACCTAAGTTCCTTTCCGCTAAACCGGCTCTCCGCTCCCTGCATTGGCTGCCAGTGACAGAACTAATTAGTTTCAAAACTCTCTGCATCGTTCACAGATCTTTGCTAGGGATGGGCCCTCCCCTAATCACAGACAAGATTCGCCCCTATAAAGCAATGAGGAAGCTTTGCTCAGACGAATTCCACTTAATTGACACCTTAGAGTTAAAAGGTCCAGAAGCGGCGGCAGATGTTTCTCTCTTAATGCCGGAAAGCTTTGGAACTGACTGCCACTCCATCTCCGTAAAGAGCCCAGTCATCTTGCCTTCCGAAAACAACTAAAAACCCTTCTGTTGCCCTAATTCTACCTGCCCGATCTCTGTTCATGCCTAGCGCTGGGAGGCCTCTGGGAAGCCATGTGGTTTACAAATGAAAAAAATATATATATGGCTGGGTCCAAACTGGGGTGGCGTAGTGGGCAAAAGAACGATGGATTGAACCCAGATCTTTTGACTGGGGGAGAATGTTTGCATTGTCAGCATTCCGTCCATCATGTGTTTTCTGTAACAATTTTGCCCTAAGTGGGATGGGTATGCCCAGACGTGGCTCCCTTGCTCACTGCGCCATTGGATTCAAGCTAGCCTGGCTGAAGAAGGGTGACATACCCTGAAACCGGTCCCAGGATGCTTGTTTCCGGTCCAGGGAGGACCCGACCTGACAGTTCAGTCTGGACTGTTCCCATGGGACACAGGGTCAAGACTGATTTGCATATGGCTGGGTCCAAACTGGGGTGGCGTAGTGGGCAAAAGAACGATGGATTTAACCCAGATCTTTTGACTGGGGGAGAATGTTTGCGTTGTCAGTATTCCGTTTATCATTTGTTTGCTGTAACACTCTTCATAGTTGGCCATATGATACAGACAAATGGCCCAGAGAGTATAATTCACGGGGTCCACTTCTGTTTGGAGAAACAAAGACATATGGAAAAGCATTCATCAAATAACAAATAGATGCATAGCACGGTGACATGGTGAAGAAAACAGTGCAACCTCCACCACCCACATTTCATTTATAGTGTAAATGAGAGTAGGAGTATTTTTTACCCATGTTCAGCTGCCCTTTACTCAAATGCTCCCACTCTCATTGACACTGTAAATTAAATGTGGTGGTAGAGGATGCACGTTTTTTTTCACCTTGTCACTGTGCTATACATCTATTTGTTATTTGATGAATGCTTTCAATATCTGTTTTTATTTTCCACGCAGAAGTGGACCCTGTGATTGAAACTCTGTGGGCCATTTGTCTGTATCATGTGTCCCACTATGAAGAGGCCAGTATATGTTTTTGTCACACAGAACTATTTGCAGAGTGACATTATAGTCTTCTTTGGTCCTGACAAATGCCCCTAAACCCCGGTTGGGATCCTGTAGGGCAGAAACATGTTGACATTATAGGAAGTATTTTTTCCAGACTCCCATTTATTCTGCTTTTTAATCCTGTCCACTGGAGGCACCAGAATAAAATTTAGTTTTTCGCCTACCAGGAGTTTTTACCCTAATCACTCCCTCACTATTTATCGTTAAAAAATTAGAAAGCATCTATCACTTTGCAACTCACTTTTACATCTCATGCCCTTTCATTCCTCCCTATAAAACACCTCTGCTCCTCTCCGTTGGAGAGTTGTAGCCCACACCAGGTACCTTGCGGTACAGGTGTGAGGAGGGACCCAATGATGAAGCATGTCACCCAAGGGTGGGTGAGGGTTCTCATCCTAAGAAAAACATTCTTCTTTATAACGTTTTGCTTTGAAAGATCTCTCCTGGTCTTTCTACATATACCAGACATACGTTTGTGTGAGTTTTACTTGAATAAGGAGCAGAACATCTTGGGTTGGGCTCCCTGCTCCTGCTAGACACCCCAGTGTGCAGTAAAATAAAAGATTTGTAATAAAACCTCATTTTTAAAAAATATATATTTTTAACATATTTTCCATTGTACAAAGAGATCAGTAATGTAGCCTAGTATGCACACATACAGGTATGAATAATATTAGTTGCCATTAAATTTATCAAGTGTCACATGCATTAGAGGTGGTAATTGGTGTCCCATTAGAACAGTAAATCACATCATGAAATATGATAACAAGAAACTAGTTGCATACCGGTGAAGGGAGGGGTCGAAGAGAAATACAGTGAGCAATATGGATAAATGTGTGAAGGGGCATGGGGTGCAATGCAAGAAATTTGAGTTAGGAGTTCGGTGGTCAGTATCATAGCCCACGTAGGGCAAGGGGACACTTTGCGGGGAGTTGGGAGACATGGAGCATTACCACCGTGGAGTCTGGGGGTGGCGTAAAGGAGTGGAGAGGAGAGTGTGTGCCTAAGTAGGTCACCTAGAAAGAGTCAGTGAGGCAGAGTCTGGTGGTGGGTTCTTCTGTGATGTTGAGGTGCAGGGATTGAGAAAAAAGTTTGTGCCACTCAAGAGAGATGGGATGTCTGCAATTGTGACGTGCTCCTTCGTAACCGAGATAGAAACCCTCCTTGGTTACCCTCTTCTGCATCGTATCATGCCATGCCTCTAACAACGGGAAGGTGGGTGCTTTCCAAAGCATTGTAAGTGTTCTTTTGGCTAAAAGCAGAACTGGGCACACAAAGCAGGTGCAGACAATGTGGCGCTTTCTACATTTCAAAAAGCCATGGGCGCGTGCCTCCCAGGAGTTAAGGTCAGTGAGTTTGGTGATGTTGCCTAGAGTGGTATGTATACTTTGCCAAAAGGTGTGCAGAGCAGGTCAGGACCATGTCATGCACCGAAGATCAGACTCATTAGAACGGGAGCTAGGCAGGTTAGATTTGCTGTAGGAAAATGCCTGTTAAGAAGCGTTGGGATTGAATAAGCATGGTGTAATACGTGGAACTATACTCTTGAATCTCACATTTCTCTAAACACTGTGTGGGAATTTCAGTGCCTGAGCCCATTCCTTTGTCATGCAACAGCCTTCCTATGTTGTCCTCCCATTTGGTGTGGAGGGGGCCCAGTAAAAATGCCAGTGTGGCTACGGATTGCTTTGTAGAGCCATGTGATCTGGTGCCGGCCATCACCCATGGTAAGTATTGTTTGGATCACTGCATGGATGGGGGGCTCTTCATCCCTAGGCCTCCACAACCTATAGTAAGTATTATGAAGTTGGTGATAAGTAAGGAATTGACCAGCCAGAGGTGAACGTCTGGCTGGAGTTGGGGAAAAGATATCAGGTGCTTGTCAGTATACAAGTCAACAGCCGTAATGAGTGAGCAGTTCTGCCAACTATGCAATGCTGTGGTAGAGTATGAGCCTAGGTAGCGTGGAAGGTAAAGAATTTTTGGGGGATGAGGTGCATATCGTTGCTTGTTTCAGAGTCCAAGACATATATGATACAGACACTTCAAAATTCAAAATTGTATTTGTGAGAAGTTGGCCTGGCATATGCTGGTCACTCGTTAAAGTGGCCACCTTGCACCAGTCCAATTCGACTCTTATGGTAGATAGGTTTAAGACAACCTTTTAAAGAAAGCTATCCTAGTGGTAGCTGTAGAGAGCAGCCTTCAGGCTAAGTCTCAGAGGAATGTAAAGTAGCTTGTTTTACCTTATAATCTCTTGATTTACCATATGAAAGGACACCACACAGGTATATATATCAAATATATATGTATTTATTACTAGACACACTCTACTAATCTCTTTATGAGATTAGAAGTCAAGAACATATGCAAATATTAACGTTTCACAATAAGTTAAGCACAAATATGGCTGGGGCCCTAGGGGCGTACCAGACCATATACTAAAAAAAAAGAGGTTTAAGAATGTCGACTTGCAAGGGGACAAGGCCTAGGGCCTGTAGAATCGCTGGGGCCTCACTAATCCACCCAAGGCAGGTAAGTAAAGGACCCAGGGGAGACGCGTGCAGTGTGAGAACACAGCAGCGGGTTCCCATTTGATTTCAATGGAGCAAGTCGCGGTTGGAATTTTAAACTTTTAGGGTACTTCGGGAGAGTCTACAAGCAAGCCACTTGCAAGGTTAGTAATTTGAGGGCCAACACGCACAGGAGCACCGGAGTGCACAAGTTACCTCACCCAGGGAAGCCGGGTGCATAGGTGTCTTTTGGTGTCGAGTCGCGTCGTTGTTTTAAATGGAAGCCGAAGAAGATTTGCTACTTGTGAAGACTGGAGAAGTGTCCGGTGGAATCCAAGGCTGGATTCAGGATGAAGAAGACCTGAAAGCAGATGGGACAGTGTTCAAGGCCACTTGCCAGTGACCCAGGCCAGGAAGATGGATGCCCACAGTCGTCGGGCGATTTCAGGTGATCAAGGGTGTTTTGACTCTTCAGCCATGAGGTCCAGGAGGCATCGACGATGACCAGGAGCTGCATTCGGAGTGTCCCACAAAGTCTGCAGCTTACTGAGGTGTCGGCAACTGGATTGGAGCCAACATGCCTTGGTAACAGCAAGTCTCGTGGAATGTGAAGAAAGTCAGCGGTGCAGACCAGCAAGGTCTGAGGGACTCACCCAGCAAGAGTAAGTCAGGGCAGGCCTGGAGCAACCAGGGGAGCCCTTTGGTTTGATAAGAAAGTCTTCAGGGGACCCACAAGCCAATGGGCAAGGGATCGCAAAGACGCCTCGTGAGGATTCACTTAACAGGAGCCCACATTCCCTCGGGACGAGGTAGGCCACTGCTGGAGGCTTGGACCACACGTGGTCTAATGCACAAGTTCGTAGAATGTCGTGAAGGGGTTGCACTCGACAATAGTGCACGGTACCCGGGTATTGCTGTTCCTCCACACTCGTGGGGTCCACTCACCTCAGCTCTGCTGGGGACTCACAATGGCCCTCGAGAAGTCAGGAAATCCACTTCCGGGGCTGCAGGGACTTCGGACTCCAGCGGGAGCGGGAAAGTTCACGACCGTTGATTCAAGTTTTTGGTGCCTGCCAAGCAGGGGAGTCACTCCTTGACTCCAAGGGAGATTCTTCAGTCTTCCAAAGGTAGTGGAACGTCGAAGGGCCAGGATTCTTCTTGTAGAGCGTCGTCCAGGGATATCTGATTTGCAATGGCAAGGTTTCCCTATCTTATACTAAAGGAGAGGGAGGGACTAGCTCTATGACCACTCCTCTGGGAGGGTCAGGGGAGTGGGTGGTTACACCCACATCCCTTTGTCCAGTTTCGCGCCACAGCAAGGGCAGGTAGCCCCTGAACCGGTTTGAGCTGGCATATGCAGAGAGGAGCCTACTGCTCCCCCAGTGCAGGACTTCAAAGCACTCTAGGAGTGCGCCCACCCAGCCCCAATACACTAAATCCTGTCTGGAAGGTGGTTACACCTCCCTGTGACAGGATGCCTATTGTTGGGCCTTCTCCACTGCGAGTTTCAGTCAGCAGCAGGAGGGCAGCCCAGTGTCTGTGCCGGTGGCATCCATTTTGTGATGCCAGGGCTCTTTCAGATTTCTACCGTGTTTCCACAGTAGGTACATGTCTTCCCCTCTAGAAGGGTGGGATCATACTCCCACACCAGTTACTGGTGTGGGGGTATGATTCCAAGTTGTTTGACACCAAACACGACATGTTTTGATGCAGTCATTCCAAAGTTAGCATTTACCGGTGGGTTATAATGCACTTAAGAGTATATGGTTTAACCATGATAGACCAGAGGCGGCTCCTCCGCTAAGGCGGAGGAGCACCGCCCCACTGCTCTTTGAGAAGTGGAAAAAGGAAAAATAAAATGATAATAACAACATGCTATTATCATTTTATTTTTCCGTTGTGAGGCAGGTTTACAGGATGGGGCAGGTTACACTGGCCTGTCGTCACAGCCAGCAGGGGAGGAGTGGTTCGGGCACTTAAGTGCTCATGACGGTTTGGTCGGCCGTCTTGGCCTGACAAAACAGCCATGTGCACTTTGCATGTTCTCCACCAGCTGTATTGAACAGCCTGGGTGGAGAACATGCACAGGCTCATAGTCCCCATCTGAGCGCAGAACCATGGTGCTCAGACCAATCAGAACGCTGCTGTCATCGTGCCAGCAGCGTTGTGATTGGCTCACGGGGGCCTGCTTGTGTTTCCTGCTTCCAGCAGGAACAGAGGAGGACAGAGACGAGGCTGCGGACAGCAGCAAAGTAAGTCACCTTTAATTTATTGTTCTCCTCCCCCTCCCCCTCGTACTACTCGGTGGCAGGTGCCACTGTGAAAGACCCAGGGTGATCCGTCAAGCAGGGAACGAGAAAAGAGGGGTTCCTAAAACAAAATTTCCCCATGCAATTTACATATTTCCATAGAGAATTTCAGACACCACTACCTCCAAAGCGAGTAAATTTGGCAGAAAGCTAGATCTTTACCCAGAATAAGTAACTTGGTGTAAGTCTGTTCAGTAGTTTTTGAGAAATGAAGGTTCATAATTTATAGATATCCGGACGGTTGGTTCAGTGGGGCGCTTGCAGGAGTACTGAGGTTTACGCAACTTCAAATAATAGAGCGATCTGATTAGCCAAGGCGGCTTTTTTCCTATTGTCTGCTTCACTCCTGCGAGAGCTCGCGCTCTGATTAGGTTGCTGTAGCATGTAGAGAAATGTTGCGGCAGCCATTACAGGACCTGGGGGCACAGTACTTATCACCTAAAAATGATAAAAAATGAGATATAAAGGGGCAGTGTAAGTGTTCCTGATGCCCTGAACCTTGTTGGTGGAGCCTGGGGGGCTGAGTCCGCAGTATCAGAAAAATATATCTATTTAAATTGGGGGCATGAGTGTGTGTGGTGGGTGGGCCGTAGATGGGCAGGTGGCCCTGAGGCCTTTGCGGCACGGGTTGGCTACCCTTGGAGGGTTAGGCGGGTAAACCCCTACTGTGACTGGACAAATGATGCGGGGAATTGGCATAATAACGTATGTAAATAAAATATTACTGAAAAAAACATATATATTAACAATGGTTAAAGTTACGTTATGGTTAGGTATGGTAATAATATCTAACTTTACATTGTTTTGTAAACTTAGAAGTTCACTGAAAAGAACATAGGTTAAAGTGATGTTATAGTTAGGTGAAAATGTCAGTTTGAAAGTGGCATTTTAAACAAAAAAAACTCCCAAATTCACCAATTGTAGTTAACTCAAGTAACTATAACTTATGCCTTTGCCACGCACTGCTTATGCTTATGTCCTTAGATATTACATTACTCATGACATGTTCTGTGACATCATTAATAACATCACTGATGGCTTCTGAAATGACACAATTAATGACAACCCTGAGCATGGCTAGGGCGCGAATTATAGATACTTCAGTTTGAATGCAGTTAAAAAAATATATGATCAAAACCAAAAATGTCATTGAAAAACAATTAAAGTGAAGTTATATTTACCTTTAAGTATAACAACTCAATACATGTTTAAAACGCCCTTGATATTCACTTTAAAAAACACAGTAAAATTGCAGTTATGGTTGTGAATTAAAACTGAAAAAGCACTAACATTCGCTAGTTATTGGGTGGATATCATTCGGACTGTAATCCATAACGTGCACAACAGCCATGCGAACAATAACTCACACACCAAGTGCAATGCTTATGACCTCACAATATTTATGCCAATAACTAACAACAACTAAAAGCACACTATAATTAAGTAATCAATACAAACTCAAACCAATAAATAATACTACATTTATGGTCGTTTCTTTCATGATGTCTTGGGTAATATGTTATGTATTTTCATCTGTTAGATTTTGCTACATTTTAGTTAGTTGCATCTGTCACATTAAGGCTGAGGTCATGAGCATTGCATCTTGTGTGCATGTTAAATGTATGGTTGTTGTGTGAGTTATGTAATGCGACAGAGGCAAACACCCGGCTTTTAGCCAGCGGAAGGAGCGGAATCTTCTCTTTCCCAAGAGAGCACACCAAAATGCATGCTCCTTCTTCCTGAAGGCAGAGTCTGACTGGACTATAGGGCAACCAGGCAGTGCCTGAAGTGGTGGTCTCGCTGATTGGTGTGTGGGACGTTTTTTTTAGCAGTTTGTCGGCCTGTTGTTATAGCCAACCGGGTAAATTTTTACTATTGCTTACTCTGATGTTAAAACAAACATGAAACAAATGAGAGGCTGCTTGCAATAAGTCTAACCACAGAATCTGGCCTGGACTGTTCCCATGAGGAGCAGGGTCAAAACTGATTTGCATATGGCAGGGTCCAAACTGAGGTGGTATGGTGAGCAAAAGAACGACAGGTTGGGATGCTACCAGAAGCGAATTGCCACTGGTAATAAAACTTGCAAGCATTCCTCCCATCACCTTTTGTATGTTTCATGTACCACCCTAAGTGGCAGGGGTATGCCCAGACGTGGGTCCCATGCTCACTGTGTCACTAGAACCAAGGTGTACCCAACTGATGAATATACAAGTAGGGTGAAACGGGTCCTGGGTTGCTTGTTTTGCAGTTCAGGGAGGACCTGACCTGGCAGTTCGGGCTGCTGTCTTCCTATGAGGAACAGGGTCAGGACTAATTTGCATATGGCTGGGTCCAAACTGAGGTGGCATGGTGAGCAAAAGAACGATTGGTTGGCATGCTACGCCAAGCGATTGCCAGTGGCTAAACAAATTGCAAGCATTCCACCCATTACCTTTTGTGTGTTTTGTTAAAACGCACATTACCGGCAGCAAACACAAATGTATGCAGTCTCCCATATATTGCAAAATACTCATACAGCGTGTCTTTACAAGTTCAAAACTGGCCTGATTTGCAAATATGGGCTACTTTGTTAGCTATCTGACTTGATAATGTGGGTCAATGTAATTTCAGTGCCTGGGTATATTAGCTTTCCAGTCCGAACTTGCTGAAAGGTAGCTGATTCTGAGACACTGGTTGTATTCCAGGCATGGATGTGGTCTTTCACCCGGGTACAAGGGATCCCATCTATGCCCTCTCACCCATAGATTGGAAGCTCTAGTATTGATGTGACCTGCATTACCCACTTACACCTCTGCAAGGTAACCCAGGCTGTAATCTATTCCTCTTCCATCTCCACAACAGGCACTTCTGCAAAGATGGGTCACAAACAGTAGGGCAGCCAAGGGGATGTGCCTGTCAGTGGCTCATAAACCTTGCAGCTACTGACTTATCTAGTCCTAGTCCCTCCAAACTTCTTGCCTCATTGGTCAGCGAGGACCATTCCCAAGCTTGAGGCCAAGCTTTAGACTCAAACCCTCTCACCTTCCACTTGGACTGGTGTTCAGAAGCAGAGACAGCCTGATTAGTCACTTTAGTGCTACCCTCCGGCACTAGCCAGATCTAACTTTACCTGCACCTCTCACTTTCATTAAAATAAATCTTACTTAATACAAACAGGCATTCAGTCAATGCAGGTGCTCACACACACACACTCATTCATGCACCAGACTCTGCCTGCACTACTTCCTGGCTCCCTGTCTTGGTTCCTCCAAACTTGCAGCAAAACATGCAACATGGACACCGTGTCGCCTTTGCACATTCACATTGACTTGCACAGATGGGGTCGCTACACTTTTGACTTTGGCATATTTAGAGTTAGGTGAAACTCGCATGTCTTGGGTGACGGGTCCTTCAAAATCATAATATCAAAGGAAAATTATGTAGTGGAATTTCATCCATCATTCTGGCCCAATGTTTGAGAATTTTTCATCAGTTTATTATTCTCTCCATAAAAAGGAGAATTTTAGACTTGACATCAGTCAGTTTCGATATTTAGACCCGACTACACATTTGCTCATGCTTTGAGCCTGATTTAGGGTTGTTGGAATCGAACATCCTCGGATTTCTGGAGAGAGTGCTAATTCCAGAGGAGAGTCCACCAGTAGAGTTTCCTCCAACCTCTATGAAGGAATTCTACTGCCAGAGAGTCCTGTGGGTGTAGCTCTTTCTCCAGAAATCCGAGGATTATCGATATCTTCTAAATCTAAATCAGGCAACCAGAAGTGGCTTCAGTATGTTTCAGAATCTGGACTCAACTTCAGCCTCTTTCTAGATTCTATCTGTTTTAATATGTAGACGCTTGAGGGGTTCTTTTCATTATTTCAAAGGTGAGCTGTTCTCCTTCTCAGATTTTGAAATATGTTCTCTACTGACAGGTGTGCTTGTGGCGCTCTTGACAGAAGTGGCTCCAAGGACATTGTTTCACAAAGACCTTCTCAGCTTTGTTTGTCAGCCTCTTTGTGCTACGTGGGCACATAGGAAAGCACCCAGCACAGATTTAAGAAGGCCTGCCACTGAGAGAAGGTGGTATCTATGGCTAGTGAGGTCATCCTATGCATTAAAGTGCTTGGTGCTTTTTAATTAGTTAGAGACGGGCTAGGCGCTACCTCTGGACATGCTGAATGCCACAGAATGCTTGGAACTGAGCCACAGACTCTACATTACGGGGCTTTTGAGAGGTAGCTTTCTCAGGCTGAAGCTAGATTGGACTAATGCAAAAACCCAGATCTCTTGACTGGGGGTGAATGTTTTGATTTGTTCTGCATTCCGTCCATCAATTGTGTGTCTTTTGCTAGATTGGACTAAGCAGAAATATACATTTCGCTGTAATTTATTTCCTCTGGAAGAGGTGGGCCAGGGATATGATAGAATATAATACTGAGCTGGTTCAGTCTACTATTAGTCCTAAAACAGCAAGAATCAGAGTGTACACGGAGAGGAATGGTAGTCCCTAAAGTGAAAGGCCTTTTAATCCAGAGCATGACAAGTGCAGAGACGCCCACTCCCAAGACAACATCACTCCCCACTTCACAGAGACCTATGATGTCACAATGGGAGGCTGCTGCCTTACCCCTGCCCTTGAAGCCCGCTGGCCAGACCAGGTTTCCTCTGGAAGCCTGGTATGCTGGAGCCCTGAACATGGCTCCTGCCGAATTGTGGGTGCTGCAGAAGTGATAAGGCCACGGAGGAAGCAGGAGGCGACAAAGAACCAGGCTTCCGGTGAGAGTTCAAGCTGACTGAGGACAGGTCTTGCATGTGTGTGTCTGCACTGAGAGTTTGTGCTGTCTCAACCAGTCGAGACATAGAGTGGCGTCTTAGAGGTCTCCGGGGTCTCATGATGAGGATGCTCAGAATCACACCAGGGCTGAAAGTAAGCTTGTCAAAGGTTCTAACATGAATGAAACCTTTGGGTGGGGGGATTTTTCGTTGATTCACATTGTATCTTATAAGGGCCAGTGGTAAGGGACCGTCCTGCCTAGCCAGATCACTATATGAATCTAAGAAGGGCCTTCATGTGTTCAAACTTCTTCTTTTATGCCATACACAGGGCCAGATGCATCAAGCATGCATCAAGCATTTTTTGCCTTCGCAAACGGCCAATTCGCAGAATTGGCCGTTTGCGAAGTCAAAAATATGCTCTTCTGATGCAGAAAACCCAATTTTGCGATTCGGTAACTTGTTATCGAATCGTAAAATGGGTTTGCGATTCGCTCTTAGGAAGGGGCGTGTTTACGGCGTCCCTTCCTAATACCGAATCGCATCGATATGCATGAATGTTTTCCTACCGAAATGCGGTCGCAAAACATTCGCATTTTACCACCTACTTCAAGTAGGTGGTAACCAATTCGCAAATGGGAAGGGTGAATGTCTGTAAATTCATTTTCTAAGAGCAGGCAGTGGTGCCACAGACCGCTGCCTGCTCTTAGAAAATGAAAGGAAAAGTTTTCATTTTCTCTTTTCCTTTAAGGCAAAGGGGCTGCTTTACAAAAAAAGAGATTGCTTTATTTAAAAGCAATCACGGACATGGTGGTCTGCTGACCCCAGCAAGCCACCATCCCCGTGATTTTTGCGATTCCTAGTGGGTCACAAATTGCGACCTACCTCATTAATATTCATGAGGTCGGTCATTTGCAATCCCCTAGAAATCACAGAAAGTGTTACACACACTTTCATGCATTCCATTTTGTGATTTTCTAATTGCGAATAGCAAGGATTCACAATTAGAAAATCGCAAAATGCTTTGTTGATGCATCTGGCCCATAGTGCTTAGAAAATAGCTATAACAATGCTTTTTATCCACAAACTAAAATTTGAGTTTAGTTTCTCAAGTTAGAGCATATTTTCTACATTACAAATCCAACGGAATACTCTCACCAGATAATGATATTGTGTGATTATTTGATAAGTGGGTGGACTATCTCTGTTGCACCTAGGGTGGTGTGCCAGGAGCCTTTAGGACTTGCTTTAGTTTGAGGCACAGCAGGGATGGAAACTGCTTGGGTGGGCCTAAGAAGTGCTGGTGGCAGGGAGACATTTGAGCTACCTTGATGATGAGATGTACTAAGCTGCTTATCGTAGGTTATCTTTGGTAGAGAATGTCACAGAAATTCCTCTCTGGTCTGATCCCTTCAACAGCTGGTGGCAGCAGCTGGCCCCGATGAATTCCCGCCTGCGTCTCCGAGTGGTTGGATCGGGCTCCATGCCTTGGTATATCTCCTGCTCTTCTGACCAGCTTCTGAGGCACACAAACCTTCTGATTCCTGCCTTCACGGGTCTTGATGGCTCTTGGCTCAACACGACAAGCCTCCAGGACTTAGAAGGTAGGGGGGCGTCCCGGACTTCAAACTTCCTGGACTCCCCTCCCCCAGCGGCTCCTGGGAACGCTCTGACTACGCTGTGGAGCCCGCATTCCCGCCGCCTACCTGTCTTTGCTGACCTTATCACACACAAAGAAAGGGAAGGGCTCTGGGTGGGCAGCCCCTCGCCGCACAAGCGTCTGCCCGTGTTTCGACTTCTCTGCGGTGAACCTGGGCTAGCACCAGACATGCTGGGAACTGACAGCCAGACTAAGGTGACAGTGGAGCAGAGCAAGCCACCCACAGAGGATACTGCAAGGGATGAGGAGAAACTGACTGACCCACCAGAAGGGGGCAGCACTGAGGAGCACTGTGACAATGCTGATGAAGAGGGGACGTAGACCGTGCAGAAGGCTTAGCAATAATAGATGGAGAGGAAGGAGTCAGAATAGAGATTAAAAGCATTTCCGTTGCAAGTTGCAAATGTTGCAGTTGGTCTAATACAGGGCCTGATCATGTTCTAAAGGTATGCAGTGCGTAAAGGGTATGCTTGCCATTACGCAGAGGAGTGGGACTATTGTGCGTGAAGTGTTTGTGTAAAGGGGGCGTGCACTCACTCTGTGTCACTTCTGCTATAATGGGAGATATAAAGTGTGGCACAAGAAGTGAGGGTGATTTGTGCGTGCCTAAAAAAGGTGATTGAGGTGTGTGGAGAGTAAAACATGCTTTTAGAAAGGAATTCAGGTTGTTCAACTGTGTTTTAAGCAACTGGGGTGAGGCATTGGAGAGTCCTTATATTATGAACAGTGGGAAGTGTAAGAGGCATGAGTAAGGTGTGCTGAGATGAGTGGAAGTAGTGTTAGGTGGAGTGAGTAAGGTGTAAGCAGTGTGACCGGAGTGTATGAAGTACTAAAAACTTGGTTAGTGAGGATTTTTAGTGGGTAATAGTGTAAGGTGCGCCTTAAGCACTGTAAGAAGAATGGGGTCTTTTGAGCACATAGTAAGTGCTGTGAGTGAGGCATATATCCCAACAAGGATGAAAGGAATGTAAGGTAGATGTGGCGACAATACTGTAAGAAGCATGAAGTGTGTTGGGTAGAGTGCAATGTTTTGTGAGTGATGTATGTTTGGTAGAAACATGAGCAGTGTGAGGTAGGGTCCGCAGTGTAAGCAGAGTCAGCGGTGCATGATACACAAAGAATAGGGAGATTAGGGCTTCTTGCACAGAAGCAGTGTGAGTGCGGAATTGCACAGCATAGGTGCTGTGGACTGAGAACCGATGTGAGGTCAATCAAGTGTAAGCAGTTTGAGTGAGCTGTATTTTACAGTGTAAGCATTGTGAGTGAGGTGCATTGAACAGCGTATGCAATGTACTCAGTGTAAGTGAGATGTGAAGAACATGATGGAGCGGGGATTGTAAAATCTCAATCTCTTAATGCTTACTTACTTACTTATGCCTAAATGTAAATTTGATACTTGTATAGCGCACTACTCACCCGCAAGGGTCTCAAGGCGCTTGTACGAATACCGCTGTGGAACCCATCCTGGCTTTCCCTGTGAGGCATCCACTCCTGGGCACCCCCAAGGTGGAGGCCAGGCATCCTTAGCGTTGTGGGGGCCGTTGTGGAGATTAACCAAGCTATTGCCCAGAGTTGCAGAGTGGGACTCCATGATTGGAATAGGCACCGAGGCGAGAATTATCATGTCCGTGGAATTTTTGAGCCCAAGACCCGCCGAGGCGGGGAATTGAACCCTGGTCCCGGGCTAGACCTCTGCATCAGGGTTTGCCACTCTAATCATTGAGCCACACTTCTCCACGGGTAGGGGCAATCAACCAGGACTCTCCGGCCATCTCTGTCCTGGACTTTTGTTTCAATCTGACTCCAGGTGTAACCCATCTCCTTGCTGTCAGCCTCATGGCCTCCGCACCAGGTTTTTCTTAACCTTCAGCCTTTCCTCTTCCCTTGAGTGTTTCGAATCTGGGCTTGCCTGGAGGTGTTTGATGCAGGCTTGTGGAGGCTGTGACCTATCCAGCCCCAACGTCTTTTCATGATTTCTTCATGAGCAAGAAGTTGGAAAGTCTGCTGCCAAAGGTCATTCTTACTGATGGTGTTTGGCCTGCAGAATTGGAGAATTTTCTTCAGACATGTGTTGATGAAGGTCAGGATTTTGTTGGAAAGGGTCACTGTTGGCCTCTAAGTTTCTGCCCCATACAGAAGGACCGATTTTACATTGGCGTTAAAAAGCCTGCTATTGGTTTGCAGCGTTAGGTCCTAGGAGTTCCAGATCTTCTCTAGCTGAATAAAGCCAGTTCTTGCTTTGCCAATCTTGCCTTGACGTCAGCCTCTGTGCTGCCCTGCTTGTCTATGACACTGCCCAGGTAGGTGAAGGCCTCAACCTCTTCCGGTGCATTGCCTGAAAGAGTAATTGCAGTTGTGCTGGCTGTGTTAGTCTTCAGGATCTTGGTTTTACCCTTGTGGATGTTCAGGCCAAGTTGTGCTGATGAGGCTGCCACATTGTCAGTCTTCTCTTGCATCTGATTATTGTGCTGATGTGGCTGCAATATATTTGGTGTTCTCTTGCATCTGCAGATGGGTATAGAGGAGGAGGGCCAGGTCGTCTGCAAAGTCCAGGTCATAGAGCTGCGTCCAAGGTGTCCACTGGATCCTATTTTTTTCCTTGCTGTTGGTGTCTTCATGATCCAGTCTATGACCAGCAGGAAGAGAAAAGGCAAGAGCAAATAATCCTGGCAGACACTGGTCCTGACTTGGAAGTATCCTCAATGGACACGCCCTCATAGAAGTTCCTGATGTTTCTTACAAGCGAATCTGGCATACTATAGTGGCAGAGGAGTTTCCAAAGGGTATGTCTGTCCATGCTGTCAAATTCCTTCTCATAGTCAATAAGTTGGCATAGAGGGGGGGGAGTTCAATTCCATACGCTCAATGATGATGCGCAGTGTTGCAATCTGGTATGTGCAGGATCTATTTTTGTGAAAGCCAGCTTATTGGTCTCCAACTGAGCGTCAACTTGTTTCTTTTCATGATGATTCTGTAGAACACTTTACCTGGGGTAGAAGAGTTATCCCTCTGTAGTTTGCACAGTTACTCAGGTCACCTTTCTTGGGGATCTTGATGAGATATCCCTTCTTTCAGTCTGATGACACCTTTTCCTCTCCCCAGATCATTCAAAACTTGGGGTAAAGCATGTCTACTGTAGTTCAATGTCCACCTTCAGAGCCTCTGCAGGAATGCTGTCAGGTCCTCCTGCCTTCCCATTTCTCAGATGTTTGATGGCTTGCTGTATGTCCTCCTTGGTTGGTCTGCTGCAGTCGATTGGCAAGTCCTTGTCAGCTGGCTGTATGTCTGATGGAATCTGCAACACGGGCTGGTTCAGCAGCTCTTCAAAGTGCTCCACCCATATTCATTGTTAGCCTTCATTGCCCATGATTGTCTTCTCAACTTTGTCTTTAACAGGTCTTTCTGCCTTGCTGAATCTGCAGAAGAGTTTCCTTGTTATGTCGTAGAGTTAATTCAAGTTTCCCTGGTTTGCTGTTTCCTGGGCTTCTGTGGCAAGCCCATTGATGAATCTTCGCTTGTCAGCTCCTACGCTTATCTTTGCTTCCTTGTTGGTTTTGGTGTATTCGTCTTGAGCTTTCGCTTTTTTGCTGTTGTTCAGCTGGTGTCGTATGCAGGTTTCTTTTCCTGTCTCACTTGGATTTTGTGGAGAGTCTTGGTGGAGATGTATTCTCTATGCTGGTGTTTCTTGGGACCCAGCACTTCCTGGCACGTTGATGTCACTGTTTCTTCGATCTTCTCCCACAGACTTTCTACTGGGTTTCTAGCATCTTCTAGTTCTTGTAGGACTTTGATACTTGTTACAGAGGGAGATTGAGTATTCAATCCATTTCTGAGTATCCTTGAGGAGGGTGGTGTTATATAACTGCTGTTGGCTTGTTGGTTCCATCCATGGTTTCCTTTAGCTTTAGCCTGGCCATGACAAGGTGATAGTCTGGCGCCACGTCCGCTCCTCTCATCACTCTCACATCTTACAGGGACCTGCTGAACCTCTTGCTAATGCACACATTGATGATCTTATTCTCTGTTGAATTGTCTTGTGATACCTATGTTGCTTTGTGTATTCTTTTGTAAGGGAATACACTAACGCCTATCACCAGACTGTTGAGGGCACAGAGATCTGCAAGCCTTTCATCATTCAGGTTCTAGTCACCAAGGCCATGGTTGCCAATGCCTTCTTCGTACCCAGTGTTGTTGCTTCCCATCTTGGCATTGAGGTTCCCCATCAGTATGGTGATATCTCTCTCATGGCATATCTCCAGGATGGACTGGAGTCTGTTGAAAACCTTTTATTCTTCCTCTTCTTTGCTGTTACTTCTTGGTGCATAGCACTGGATAACATTCATGTTAATACTCTCTTTCTTTGTGTGGAAGGTTGCTGTGATGATTCTATGACCCTGCGCTTCCAATCCAATCAGAGCTCTGTTGACTGCTGGCGTTACCATCAGTGCTACTCCCTGAGTGTTTGGGGCATTTTCTTACTTTAGTCCAGAATACAGCAGCATTCTTGTGGGAGCCAGTCTTTTTCTGTCTGGACTGTGTGCATCTGGTCTCGCTGACGCCAAGAAAGGCAAGGTTGGATTTTTCATCTCCGCAGCCACTTGGACTGCCTTGCCTGTCTCGTACATGGTCCTCACATTCCATGCCCAGATGGTGATGGTCTTGATCAAAAGTAACGATTTCCTGTAGAAGGGGAGTGAGGTTGTATGCAGGTGCCATATAAAAAGTAGGATATCTTCATACATGGACACAAACAAGGGGCCAGGGCCAAAGTCCATTCCACGATGGAGGTGTTTCTCTTGGAGGTGTCGAACTAGGGGATCAATGGCGATAATAAAAAGGAGCAGCAACAGAGGACATCCCTGCTGAGTCTGTTTAGACACTGGGAAGGGATCAGTAAGAGAGCCATTGACACCCTGTGGCTCACTTCCACAGGGTTCAAGTAGAGCAATATCACAAGAGCAGTAAACCCATGGGGCTGCCCCAATTTATTCAATGTTGCCTTCAGAAAAGACCGTCCTAATGAATCGAATGCCTTTTCGGCATCTAAAAGGGCTACCTCTGTGGGGACATCAGGGGAGATCGTGTTCAACACTGTGAACACTGTACGTAAATTTAAGGAGGTCGACCCTGTGGGGGACAAAGCCAGTATGTATTGGCGATATGATCTGTTTCATCAGGAGTGACAGTCTTTCTGTGATAACCTCAGTCAAAATGTTATTATCAAGGTTAATTAGCGAGAGTGGATGAGATGCGGTGCACAAGTGGTGATCCTTACCAGGTTTCAATAACAGCATCATCACAGCTTTCCATAGCGAGGGCTTTGGCATACTTCTAGAATGTGTTGAGCAAGCAAATGTTTGTACGACATATAAAATGTACCTGTGCGTTTGTCTAGGCCCGAGGATTTAGACGCATCAAGAGCATCTATCGCCTGTATTATCTCCTCATAAGAGATGGGTTCACTCAAGAATTGTCACTGTCAATCTGTTATCCAGACCATGGCGATATCCGCTAGGTATTCTGCAATTTCAGCAGTATCAACATTCATCTTGGAGCAATACAGTCGCTTGTAGTAGCATAGGAGTTCTATTATAATACCTTCTATATCCGTTTCCTGTCCTTCCCCTTCTGTACGCAGCTCGGTGATGTACCCGCTGTATCTATTAAGGTGCAGCGCAGGCATTCTCCCTCTCCATACTGCCTGGCTCTCGCATATTTCCCCAAGTAGGCCATCTCTTTGTCGGTCAAATCCCGGAACTTGTCCATCAAGACAGAATGACAATGTAAGTGGTAAGCACAGCGTAGCTGCGAATCCTCCCAATCAATATTGTGCAATTTCTTCTCTATGGGGTCAACACGGGCACCAATGTCACGCAATACTCTGGCATGTTGGAGATGCACACCATGTGGATGTATGCCTTAAAGGCTTCCTATAGGGTGGCCTATGCTGTAACTGAGCCGGCATTTCGTGTAAACTATTCAATGATGGAGTCAGGGAGCTCTGTGTGGAAAACCTTGTCATGGAGAGCGGTGGCTGGGAAATGCCAATGTTGTCCCAGGCCACACCTGTAGAATACCCTCAGTACCATCAGTACCAGGGAAAAATCCATCAGCATGCGTGGTAGATGGGACACGTCTGCAGAGATAAACTAATAATCAATTCACATCCATACCCCTTGGGGTGCGGAATAAAAGGCATATTCAAAGGTTGGGGTGTTTTGTACTCGCCATCAGTCAAAGCATAGGTATCAATGATATCTCTGAGGACGTGTAAAGGGCCAGAGCTTACCACTTGCATTCAAACCCATGGAATCCACCAGGGGATCATGCACCATGTTCAAATCTCCTCCCATTATTATTATGTCGGCCTCAACCCACCCCATAAGGGACTAGAGCTCCTGGTAAAAATTGGGGGTGTCTGCATTCGGGGCATACATGTTAACCAAGAGGACACGTTGAACCGCTAAAATTCCAGTAACAATGACATATCTCCCGCCCACGACTATAAAGTTAGCTGTGAGTGTAAAGGGGACACTCCTATGTATTAATGTGCACGTTCGACGTGAATAGGAACTATATCATGAAAAATATCGACTGACCTCCCAGGATGATGCAAATGTAGATGAAGCCCAGGGCGAGAGGTGAGACTCCTGAAGAAAAGCTAATTGAATGCCATGGCACCTCGAATAAGAATACACTTGTTTGCCTGTGTGAGGGGTTATTGAGACCCCTTATGTTCCATGTAATGTAGGTGAGTTCTGCAAACCAGTCCTTCCTGACCTGAGTCATTGTAATCTAAGAGCACACATGAATGGTCTTGCATAGGTGTAACTAAGAGTTGCACACACCAGACAGAAGTTAAAAACAAACAAACCATAACCAAACATACTTATAATACCCCTTCCCCACCCACACTACATGAGGATGCATCCAGCGAATCCCAGAGTAGAGAAAAACAAAAACATGTATCCCAACAATCAGAAATATGGTATACATCTCAAGGGGTGGGCAACACCACGGCTTGCTTGGCCTTTAGAACAGGTGATACCTGAATATTAAACACTGAAACGGGTTTCAATTGAATCATTCTGAACCACATCAGGAAAAGGGATCAAAGCAGACTCATTCAGCTAGGTGGGGAACGGTCCACGTCCGCAGTAGGGACAGCAGAAGAAGAGCACTCCATGTATTTCAGCAGTAAAATGCCTTCCCCACACCATGTTGATTACAACAGTCAGAGGCCTCTGCTGAGGTGTTGAAGATACAAGTCTTACCATTGACCTAGAATGATAGTCGGCCGGGTAGAGCATGCCATATTTCATTCCTTGTTTACGGTGAGTGTTTTTAACATCCATGAACCTCGCCTCCTGTAAAGCCATGGTGAAGTTGGAGAACAGCGATATGAGGGAGCTCTGGCATTGCAGTGGGCCTCTCTCCCACACCAGGAGTAATGCCATGTCTCTATAGTTGAGCAGGTAAGCGATAAGTGGGCATGGGGGGTAGGCCGGCCGAGGGATCTGCGGGCTCGTTCTACTAAAATGTTGCCATAAAGCCTAAAAGGTCCGCAAGGAGATACTCAACAAACAGGTCTGGGTGTCCCATGTCCATTGACTCCACCACACCCTTAAGGTGGATATTACAGCGGCTGGACCACACCTCCAGGTCCTCGTTTTTAGCTGCAACAGCCTTCAGGAGTCGCTCCATCTTTTCCAGGCATTTCGCGGTAGTCTTAGCACCATCTTCCAGTCCTGAGATGCATTCCTCAGTGCAATCTATTCCGGTGGAATGGCAGCCCAGTCGTTCGCCCATGCGGTCAAGACTATTGGTAAGGGTGTAAAATCTGGCATCTATTGACCGAAGTCTGGTGTAGAGCTCCACCACTATAGCCACGGAGCTGTCTGATGGCCCGACACATCGGTCCCTGTCGCACCATCCTCTGCATTAGAGAGGGAGTTTTTGGCATTGCAAAGCCTTAGGTTGTTCATAGAGGAGTTATGTTGCTTAGGGTCTCCGTGTCCCATTGTGGCACAGGAGGATGGAGAGGTACCCAGGGGCCACAAAACATTCACAAGTTGAACTGCCACCAGGTATGATATACAGTTGGCTACTCAGAATTGACCGCTGGTGACTACATGGAATGTGACAGAGGCCACCAGAGGCACTGTTCAGCGACAAGGGCCTTTAGGATAAATGTGTTCAGTCAATCAATGATGTTGTTGAACTATTGTCGAGGGGCCACTCACCTCCATGTCCAGTACCTCAGGTAGCTCCAGACCAGTGGCCCAGCAGAGGGCCAGGCAAGACACAGGAGAGAGAGGAGGGGTCCCCACGCAATCTTCAGACCTCCACTGCTACCCCGTTGCTATATCCATCTTCACAGGGCCATGCGCACCAGGATCAGGGCAGACCTCCAGGCCCGTCTGCCACCATAAGGCTCAAACCCATTTGGACCTGCCGCGTGACCGCAGGGCCACACACCAGCAAAAGGGGCATTGTAAATGGCCATAGAGGCGCTCACCTGGTGTCTGCTCATCTGCTCCTCAGCTATACCAGCAGCCCCATCAGTGGCCATTGCTGGAGTTCGCAGCCTGCAGTCATTGCAAGACTTCAGTGCCAACGGATCGAACACCTGCCTCTGAGGGTCACCCAGGGCCCCTGTCGCTGCGGGGCCTCGAGGTGTGTGCTGGCCTCCCGCCAGTCAGGCTCGCAATCCGTCGTCCCTGGTCTAAAGCCATCTGGTCTGACTTCCCTGAAGGGATTAGATTTTAGTAGTGGCACGAAACCTGGCTTAATGGAGCCACCGGAGCTTGAGCGTCACAGCCAGTTGACCATCTTGGTCGCTGGTGTGGCCACTCCCCGGTTCTGGCGTTCTACTTCCTACATTTATTTGTTGGCAGACTGCACAACAGTGGCATAAATTCTCAGTCATCATTTTGAATTGGGGGTTAAACCAGTTCCGTCTGAAAAGCCTAGGCATAGCATCCCTCCCTATATGTGCTCAACCATGGAAATGTCTGCCATTGGGGACAATACACTGTCTGGTAACACAGGTCTTCCATCAGCTGAAACTGAAATATCATCCTCATTCTGCACACAACCCCCTCTGACCCAGCCTTGCTGTTTAACCTCTGGCACCTTTTTCTTCAATCTGTTGACTTCCTCCAAGGTATCATCAATAAACAATAACATGTTGAAATATGTCACGTTTTCAGGTACATTTCAATATTCCCCATTGAATGCCCAGGATCTATGAGTGCAGTACCAGGCGACTTCATCAGCATACTGATTCCCAGCTGTCATATAATCATTTCCACTCCTGTGTGCTGTGGGTTTCATGACTGCACAATTTCAGGGGGCATCTGCAGTGTTTTGAGCAGTTTCATGATGGTCGGCCCAGATAAGGTTATAAATCATCTTTGTGGCTACAAGTGTTCAAAATCATGGACGACACTAAAGCCATACTGACTGTGACTAAAAATGGTAAGTTTTGATTGTTCTGAGATGGAACCAGCTTTAATAAGAGCGACCAATTCAGCCACTTGGGCAGAAGTTACACCGAAAAACCAAGAGGCTTCCACTGCACCTTGAACAGTGCAAACTGCATAGGCAGCTCTTAAATTTCCCCCATCATCTCTCAAGCAAGAGTTGTCCACGAACAGTAAATAATCAAGCCATGCAAAGGGGTTCATCTTTGCTAGTGGGTCTTCTCTTGGTGCACAATTCCGTGACACTGAAACATGATCAAAATCCCCTCTCAGCTTCAGTCTCGCTAAGAGGTAACAATGTGGCAGGATTGAGGCTACAATCTCGCTTCAAGGTTATGTTTTCAGCAGCAAGGATGATGTGCTCATAACATGTGATCCTACTCTTGGGCAGGTGTTGGATCTTAGTACGGGTAAGAAGTAGCTCCACAGAGTGAGGAACCATCACTACGAGATGATAGCCGATAACTCTGTTCTCTCGATACTGAAACCTACCGCCACAACAGCTTGAAAGGCAGCAGGTCAGTTCTGCGTCCATGGGATCAACTGTAGCAAGGAATAGGCAACGAGTCTCCGGGCATCACCATGAGTCTGGGTAAGCACTGAGAAAGCACAGCCCTCCCACTCACTTCAAAATAGTACTATTTCTTAATTTTAATCTGCCATTCCCAGAGCCAGGGCACAACAGAGATTTTTTCTCAACTCTTTGAAGGCATTCATGCTGTTGTTGTCCCACGATATTGGATCAGACACATCCTTGTGTGTCAACCCTCTAGAGGTTTAGCCACTAAAGGAAAGTTGGGTATCCACTGTCGATCGTAGTCCACCATTTCCAGAAACATCCTGCCTTTTCTCTGCCTAATGGGAGGGTTCATTTTCAAAATGGCAGAAGTTGTGTCTCCTGACACCTTCCTTACTCCTTTCTCAAAGTGATGTCCCAGATGCAGGACTTCTTTCTGCCAATACAGCAGTTTATTCAGGGATATGTTATTTCTATTCTCAGCCAAATGATACAACAGGCCAATGGTGTCTTGTTTGCATGCTTCTTTCAGCATCAACACTATCAACAGATCATCAATGTACCGCACAAGAATTGAATTCCATGGTAACTTCGAATCTCCAGACTCTTTTTCAAGATCTGGTTAAAGATCGAGGGGCTTTCTGTATACCCTTGTGGAACTCTGCGCCATTCCAACATATTATTTTGGAACTGAAACATGAAGAGAAACTGACTGTTTGTGCAGTGGGATGGAAAAGAACACTTAAAATAAATCAACAACTGTGAACCATTTGGCTTCACAGGGTATCTGATACAATTTTACAGCAGGATTCAGTACTACAGGACAACATGGAACACCAATATTATTAATCTTTCGCAGGTCTTGCACAATGTGGTACTTTCCGCTTGGTTTCTGCAGACCCATAATGGGAGAGTCCATTTTTGTTTTTGTATCATGACTCAATCACTCGAGCAATTCCAGCTATAGTTTCTGCTGTGAGGTTATACTGTGGTGTTCAGGATATTCAGCATTGGGTTGGACAGTAATGCAGACAGGTTCTACAACTTTAATGAGTCTGATATCTTTGCCTGAGAAGTTCCACACTTCGGGCTTCACAGTGTCTTTCAGGTCAGGAGGTAATTGGTCTATAGTCATTAAGGCATCGGGAATTGGGGGACTTGCATGATTGGGCTTGTGGCATATGAGGATTATGTGGTCTCTGTTTTAGTACATTTTGCATCTGTACAGAATTAGCATTCTGCATTTGGCCCTCGCCAGGTACTCGGTTAGGATTCAATCGGCACTTCCACTTCCAGTGGCTCAGCTTGTTACAATAAAGACATGGATTGGACCTCTTCAACATTGCCACATCTATCCGCATGCTCAGATCAACTGGGATGCCACAACCTCTACCCTGAGGAACACCATTTCCACCCCTCGTCATCTGTCCTCCACCTTCAAATCTGACACCTTGCATTCCACCACCATTTCCCACATGGGGGCCATTCTGAAATCCTTTCTGTGCAAGCTTAGTGTGAGACAGCATGAACTTCTCCTTGAGCCTCTTCTATTTCATCACCTGCTTATCACTGCTCATAACTGCAATACTTTGCATATCTCATCCAAAGGCTAACTTTGCCTAAAATCACATTCTGCTATAAATGCAAACTAATCTCCTGGCACAACCCAGGAACAAACCGTGATACAAAATTACTCATGTCTTTCCTCTCTGGGTAATCAAGCTCACTATGCTGTTGAAACACTTGCAACAACTGCTCATAATAAGCATGCACTAATTTATTTAGCCTCCTGCATATTCCAATTTATCTTTAACTAATCAATGTCCTTCTGTGGAACCTTTCCTATCAGAAAGGTGATTGTACCTCTGTATCACTATGATTGTTGGCACATTCGACTGAATTACTCTCCGTCCCAGCATTGGGCCACTGTACTGACACCTTGCACTCAGTCCACAAATCACTGGGAACCATGATGTTAAAAAAAAGTATTCATATCTTCCCACAAAACTTTCAAAATCTTAACAAAATGATCAACCTGATTGCACCACAAGTCAGGCTTCTCTCTCAAATTTGGGAACTGATTTAGGAATGTCATAAGATCACCTCAACTCCAGGGCACATACATATATCCCCCTCCATGTACCTCCCTCAGAGGGACATTCTTTACAGTGGCACCATCCGGGGGTGCTAGACATATCTTTCATTTCCCCAATATCAACCTTTTTCTTTCTTTCTCTTCTTTCCTAGCCCATATGTCTCTTATCCTGTCTAAGTTACTCAATTTCTATATGCTACCAACCAATTCCTTAATGTGTATCTACGTCCCGTAAACCTCCCTGTTTGTAATCATTTACTCATCCACATGTGCTCTAAACTCCTTCGCAAAGCAGTGCTTCTGGAAATGTCCACATTATACTCATTTGCCAATTTGTCATGAGCTTGTACAGCACAAATGATTTTTTTACTCATAAGTTCATTCTCCTGCTACTTGTCTATGTATTTCAGAACTATATTGCCTTGATAGGTTCATTCAATTCCACAAGCAATTTAGAGACATCTAGGGGTCTTTAGACTAATTGAATCATTGGACCCTCAACCATTTCCTCCGTGTCTCCACTTTCGGTGGACCCTCCAGGCTTTTGAGGTATTGCTCCTAGATTCAGAAATCCAGTAGCACCTTGAGTAACAGGTGTACTTAATACTTTTAATTCTAAGTTTGTCTGGAACCTACACCTTTGGGGAAGGGGTTAGGGTTTCAAAGGACTACCCGGTAATTCTGTGTCAGAAGGACAGTAGTGACAGTGGCAACACCTCCAGTAGCTCCTGAAACTATAGTTATCAGGGTCATGGTTACTGGTCTAGTCACAGCTGGAACAATCATTGTCTGGGCCGTTATGACACGGGCCATCACTATTGGTATGGGGACAAGTGGGGCAATAGCAATATGAACTGTCACAATAGGGGGCATCTGATTCGTGACAGTCACAACTGGAACTACTGGGGCAGGTTCTCCTGTGTGAGTTGCAGTAGAGCCAACTGTTGCAGTAGCACCAGTAATATTATTTTGGGTACCGCCACTGCACGCGGGCTGGACAATATTATGGGGCAGCGACCTGGAAGACAACAAATCCTCTAAAAAGTCATTGCTAGAATCACTGTCAGAGCTGGTCTTTTCCCTAGGTCTCTGTATTCTTTTCTCCCTTAGCTTTTCTCTTCCTATGCTTCTCATTTGTCAGTACGGGACATAATCTGGCTCCTTCAGTCATGTCTCTTCTCCAAATTTGTCACTCTAAATCCCACTTACTTTGCAGGTGCAGCACACTCCCAAGCATTTAAAGCCTCAAACTGTGCTGGTCTGGGTTTAGGTTACAATTCATATATCACCTGTATCAAATTTTCAATTTTGAACGCATTAAATGTACCATATCTTGGAAATTGCAAGGGCCCTTCTTTCTCAGTGACCTTGTTCCATGGATTAAGCCAAATGCATGTGTAGAGGCCAACATTCATGGCCATAATCTGACACGGCGTACCTTCAGAAGGCGCTTCCTCACCCTCTCGGATTGGAACCCTCAAATCACCCCTCGCTAAATCTCTTAAGACACAAACTCCATTTTAGAAGAGATTTTCAGCAGTTCAGAATGAAACGGTCAGAATTTAGATAAGAGGCTGGTTCACCAAATCACAATATAATACATACCGGTACCACTGTTCGAGCTCAGCTCAGCACTCTCTATGCAAACCTATCACATCGTGGTACCTGATGATGCAACAACCAAGACAAGCGTGGCACCTACACCAACCCATCAATACCTGGTGATGTACAATCTCTGCACCTTGCAGCAGATCTCCTTCCTTTACAATTTCCTTTCGTACAAGTGGAACTTTTACAAAAACGCCAATGCATGACCCATTAACAAATAACTCTAGTCTGCTCCACTAATGGAGTTCAAAGTAATCACTCATTCAAGGGGATAGTGGGGAATAATGCTTTCTAATGTTAACACAGACACAAGTCATATCTCGACGAGTGGGAAAATCACCCTGACAAATGCGGCTTCTCCTCTGCACACCAGGATCTACCAACACTAATCACTATTAGTATAATCACAACAATCAGTTATAGGTCCCTATCTTAATAGTGCGGCCAATGGTACCACACAAGCTGACACCACAAACATTAGTAGACAAGTTCAACCACAAAATACTTCGTATCTATCCTGAGATCTTAAACTGTGACGAGTGCGATAACAACTCTAACTGCTCAACACTAAGAGCATATGCATTTACACAATTGCAAAATATACATTGCTACATTGCAGAACATATAATACCAACAAAACCGCAAGCTTGAAATACACAATTTGCAAAGCACAACCCTATGTATACTAACTCCTCGCCACCACAACCGCCTTCAAAACTGCTGAAGCAGCATTGATACTCCAAACTGGGACCTGGACTTTTAGGACATGAGCTGGACTTGGGCAAGTTATAGATCTTTTTTCTGGACTGTTCTAGCTCCCTACACTCCAATGACAAACCATCCTCTGCTACCACATAGTAGTTTAAGCAGTGCGAACAAGGTGTGTTTAATAGCGTAAACAGTGTGAGAAAGGCATGTTGAAGAGTGCACACATTGTGCACACATTGTGAGTGAAGGGCATTGAGGAGATTGTATGCAGTGTGAGCGGTGTTTTCAACAGAGTGTAAATAGTGGTATTGAGGTGTGTAGAATAGAGTGTATGCAGTGTGAGTAAGGTGCATTGAACAGTGTATGAAGTGTGTAGTGCACTGATCAGAATGAATAATGTGTGAGTGTGGTATGGTGGGAAGAGTGTATGCTGTGTGAGTGAAGTGTGTTCAACAGAGTAAGCAGTGTGAGTGAGGTGCACTGAACAGAGTATAAGCAGCATGAGTGAGGTATTTGTAGATTGTCAGCAGTGAGTGTAGTACATCATGCCGTGAGTGAAGTGTGTTGAACAGTGTCTAGTATTAGTAAGTGTATTGAACAGAGTATGCAATGGAAGTGAAGTGCATTGAACAGAGGGTATGAGTAAGGTGCATTGAGCAGAGTGTAAACAATGTGATGGAGGTATGTTTTATATTGCCAGCAGCATGAGTGTAGTACGTTGAACAGTGTGTATGCAGGTAGTGAAGTACATAGAACAATGTGTATGCAGTGAGTGAAGTGTGCTGAACAGTGTGTAGTGGGAGTAAAGTGTATTGAACAGAGTGCATGCAGTGAGTGAAGTGCATTAAACAGAGTGCATGCTGTGAGTAAAGTGTGTTGATCAGAGTGCGTGCACTGTGAGTGAAGTGTGTTGATCAGAGTGTGCATATTGAGTGAAGTGCACTGAACAGTGTACGCATTGTGTGAGAGGTTAGTGCATTCTGTGTGACATCAGATGCGTATTTACGTGATTCCTCATAAGACTTATTTGATGTACTCCCTGGAAGAACTGTTAGTCCTGAATATAAAGTGAGGGGGTTCCTTTTTTGAGCATGTACCCAGGTATGCTGTTTTGTTCGAAGTGCACTATAGAGGTCAGAGCATCCTAAGAATAGTAATATTCTTCGTCACCAGCTATCATCAATCAGATCTGGTACTCTGGTCCTGGCAAAACAACATCTAGTAATAATTACTCAATATGACATAAAATAATGCTCTGGCTTTAATGCCATGTACTACAGTCCTGGCCATAATTCCAGTGAGTCACAGCCTGGTCATCACTCGAGCTGATTGGACACCATCTTTGATCAGTCTTTGTGCCTATTGTCTTATGGCTGCTTTCATCCTGTAGAAGGTAACAATCATCGCAGACTTCCTGTTCCCATCATTCCATCTCTAACTGTCTTACACCGCATCTCTCCCTTTTACAGTCACATGTCTCTCTCCTTTCCCTTTTAGTCTTTCTTCTGCAGCTAATGAGCCAGTTTCCTCCTTTAGCACCCATCAGTCCCTATTCATAGAACCTAAGCACCACCCCTTCTCTGCTGCTGGCACAAATCTTCACCAACTTTATACAGAAGGCAATTGGGGTTCCCTTTGTTAGCCAATGTCAGGGAGGTTTTTATAATCCAGTTCACTGAGTGGCTTGAGGATGGATTTACCCCTTTATCTTAAAACCACAACACCCCCGTCATACATGAAATAATACAACACCCCTCACAGCCTGCCTAAATGTCTCCATCTTGTTCCCACAGTCACCATTCAATGAGGATAACCTGTGTACACTACAGTATCCTCACTAGCACTGGATGGTTAGTCCTGGCTAACTGAGCATTCATGTTTGACACGCTGTACTTTGCTAGCTTCTACAGGGGCCATGGTCCTTTTCTCGGAGAATGCTTTTTGCTGATGGATAATTGTTTCAGTTTGATCCTGGTCTTCACCAGTAGCCAGTCCTGTGAGTCCAAGACAAGTCTTACATAGTCTATTGATGTATTTCTTTGGCAGGCCTGTTCTCCTCACTTGCAATGATCCAGTAGAAACATGCAAGGGACTTATTTAACTTCACTCTGGTATCTTTTTAGTAGATTTTGCAGAGCAGTGAAAGTTGGAACTGGTTTTATTTTTTGGGGGGTAAAGGAGAGCTCTAGTACAAAAACTACTTCAAGATTCCAGACATTTTTTAGCTGGATCTGTTCCCAAAGATGGACAAGTTGTTAAAGGGATCGTTTCCCAACCCATCAGCTGAATCTCTGTATGAGGATTACTAAAGCACAGAAAGTGTTTCCTCGTCTAGACAGAAGTGTGGTACATGCGTTATCTGGCATCCCCATGTAGTTCTGGACCCAGATCCAATTCTTGACTTGAAGTGTCTGGGTGACATCCATATACATCTGGAATGCTAGGTTGTGCTGTTCAGTTAAATGGGCACATATGGAGATTGAAGAGTAATAGTAATGACAGTGAACCCTGGGGTACTTGTGGTGGAGTAGGTTGGTTTGTTATTCATATTCCTGTAGTCTTGTGATACGGATTTCCAGGATTTATCTGGGATTCAAATACTTGAAATGGGCCTATAGACCTCTTCTGATGTTTTAGAGATGAGGAGGCACTACAACCTACTCTGAGCATGGTCATGGAGGCATTGATGATTTTTTGTAATATCAGGGGAGAGTTTAGAGGAAACTCTAATGCACATCACAGACCAGAGCTCCATTCTTAGGTCTGCAGCTTCAACCTGTGTGCCACCTTCCTTACCTCGTCTGTTTGAAAGGGCTTGGAGGTAGCAAATGAGGAATCCAGCTAGTGGTGAGGAGGTGAGAAGTCTTCGATGTTCCAGGCTGTTTTGTCATTGATTCAGTTGGTGTAGTACAGTCTTTTTGCTCCTGCGTTGACCTTTTAATCGATTTTGATATCAATTTTACAACAAATCTTGATTCTGACATCATAGACGTGCTGTCATTCATTTGTACTTATGTTTCTCTCCTTTTTATTTTTGTAACTTATAGTTTTAACTTTTGTAAAATTAATTAAGCCATTTCTCGGTCAAATCTGGCAAGAGGTCTTTTTGTCAGTCTTTAAAGATCACTTATGTCTGTTGGGCTTTTTACAGTGTCAAATATATTCAGTTATTGTGTTATGTTGACTCTGTCGAGATCAGATCAGAATACGCTTTATTCGGTATAAAAAGTGTTAGACCATAAAAGCACAATACATTTAGAAAAAGAACATTACATATTTGATCAAAATAATTTAGATAAAAAATAAAATCATGAATTCACATACAGTTTAAAAGAAACAGGGGCAGTCCATTGTCAGTCTATGTCTAACCACCCCTTTCAGATATTTAACAATGTGATCAATCACAGTTCCATCATTTAAACATTGCAACTTTAAAAAGGCAGGTCGACATTGTCTCAGGCCATTTATCTTGAAAATAGGCAAAATCCATTTTTTCCTAGGCAAAGTATAAAACTTACAAAAAAAATAACGTGAATTGTGAACTGTACAGACACATTATCACAAGGACATAAGCATAGGGTGCGAGACCAGTCATTTATGTTTGGAAAAGTGACCCTGATATGAAAACTTCCAAGGCGAATATGGGTCAATAGCAGCCTATTGTAAATTCCTAAAATATTTGTCAGGTAGGGTTGTGCTCCTGGTTGAATCAAGAGTATTTGATGCGCTCTTACTGTTGGTTTCATAATATTTGCAGCCAATCTAATGGTCTCCAGGTGATCCGCGCATAACAACTTTAACTTGTTCCTAGTAACCTGATTCAGGCTGTCAGAGTTCGCAAAGTACTCAGGATGACCTAAGTCATTTGCAAATTTTGACATATGTAATCCAAAGGATACAATCTAACCCATGAAGGGACAGTCAATCATTAATCACGTCCCGGTTCAAGTTAGTAGAAGTACTAGTCCAGACCTTATACCATAGCAACATAGGCTGTATTTGAATCTGGTCAGACAAATACGACAAGCCCAACTCAGCATGGCAGATAAATGTAGCTGTGCTATTCGGTACCGCTAGGAGATATCTTAGAAATCTATTTTCTACTAGCTGCAGGGGCTCGACGTTGGCATAGCCCCAAATGCCAGCACCATACATAGCAATCGGGATACACTTAGCTTTATAAATTGTTAATAGATCAGCATTTGGACACTTTCCTAGCTTTATTGCAAAATGTATCAATGCACTAGTTGCTTTATAAAATAACAACTTTCTTGATTCAATGGCTTTTGCCCATAGACCCCTTCTTTCTAATACAATTTCCAGGTAAGAAAAGTGTTCAGTAAAATCGAGTTTCCTGTTGTTTATGTAGAAATCTCGGAACTTAACATTGGGCTTACTGCATTGTAATGTTTTACTAATATTTACATTAAGGTCGAGGTTTAGCATATAAACAGAAAAGCTGAAGATCACTTTTTGTAAACCAAGGGGGGTGCGAGCCAAGTGGACAGCATCGTCCGCAAATAACAATGCTCCAATTGGCCGTTTACCAATACGTGGTAGATCTTGGCATTCACTATTCAATGTTGTGCCCAGACTATTAATATAAAGGGCGAATAGAAGGAGGGATAACACACACCCCTGCTGCACCCCCTTCTTGACAGGGAAACTATGACTAAGTTCACCACATCTACCATAACGCACCCTTGCCCTGGCATCTGAGTAGGAGTGCTTAAAAAAATTTACATTGCTGGATCCACCCCCATGGTTTCTAATATGCTCCATAGCTTCGGCTGATTAACCCAATCAAAAGCTGAACTCAAATCAACAAAACACAAATATAGGCTCCCCCTTTTGGCCTGTATATATTTTCCCAGCAAGAGGTTCAAATTCAGACTTTGTTTGACAGTACCCAGACCTTGGCATAGATAATTCTCAATGCACAGTATTAATACATTTTTATAACAACATACCTGTTGTGGACACTGAACGAATCTTAAAGCACTTACAGAAAGATATGGATAACATCCAGCAAATAATTAATAAAGACCTTTGCATAATCTGGGGCGGAGACTTTAATTCTGGACCTTGTCTACACACTGCAGGAGATGTCTGTGGTATAGCACTAGATAATGACAAGGATATGTCCCATTTCCTGCATTCTGCTACTGGCAATTATTTTAATTTGGTTAAATATACTATGGATTTAGGTTTTGCAAACGATTTATGTTTACCTCCAATTCCGTTTAGTAATACTGTTAATGGTCGGGGCCTGTACTCAGTTATAGACCATATTTTAGTATCAAACAGATATGCGGATAGAATACGCCATTTTAAAATACATCCTGTCGCTTTTAGCGACCATTATCCCATTAGTGTTTTTATTGATCTTCCTGCCAAGGTGCTAACTAGTAAAAGTTTGGCAAATCAACCCACGGAAGATCTTGCTATCAACAGATTGAACGGTTTACAGTTAAGTGGGCAGGTGTTGACTCACTACAACTATGTACGTTTCTCGTAAATAGTTGTAAAGACGACTTCTCGGTTTGCCTCGACGAGACTGCCAATAAGTCTGATGTTCTCAGCACTTTCAGAAATATATCTCAGTCCATACAAAGCAAACTACTATCAAAAGGGAAAAACCGGATAGATAGTAAGAAAGGCTGGTTTGATTCCAAATGCTCTAAAGCACATGCAGCCCTGACATCTGCCTTACACAAGACTACAAAAGATATAGAAGCGATAAAAAGGGCTAGAACAGCGTATAAGCTATCCCTCAAAGAGCGTAAGAATACTATAAAATTGGAATTCTGGCAAAATCTTAAACAAGCCTCAGATCTGAAAGATATGAAAGGCTTTTGGAAGGCGGTGAATGCCCCATTTCTTGCCCCAACGAAACTACCTAGTATTGAAATAACAATGAGGGAGGATCAATGGGTGTCCCACTTTTCTAGTCTTTATTGTAACGTGACAGACCCTCAAAATGAAGAAACTCCTAGTATTAACCCATCAACCTACCTTCCAATTGAGATTGATTTTAGCGCTGATTAGGTGATTTTAGCTATAAATGCGAGCGTGGGAGGCAAAGCACTGGGCCTAGATAGCATACCTGTGGATTTATTTAAATCTAGTCCCACGCTATGGGGACCATTGTTAGCTATGGTCCTAAAGGCTTGCTATACCCAGGGATTTACAGCAACTTGGTCGGAGGCCATACTAGTCCCTATTTATAAGAAAGGCAACCGAAATGACCCGACCTGTTATAGACCAATATCACTGCTGGACTCCCTTACGAAGGTGGCCGGGTGTGTTGTCTTAAATCAATTACAGCTGTTGACGGAGGAAAACTGTATAATCTCAGAGTTACAGTATGGACTCTGTCGAGATGCATGGCCCCAGTAGCTGTGATGTGAGCCGGGATATATGTCATACTATAGAGATACATGGTAGTCTTACGTTGGTAACTTTGTATAATGAGGATGTTTTTCAACATTTCTGAAACTTAAGTCAAATGTAGGCCGAGCTTGAGAAGCGTGACGCTTAATAAGTTGGTTAAGGGATATATTACGCTGTCATGGATGCTAACCCAAAGGCAGAACTCCTCTAGCTGAATGATTTTCTGATCACTGAAGATTTAATGGATCACCTCCTTTATGTTTTCTCTTTAACATCCATATAAGCCTTGTGACGCAGGTCCACAGGCAATGGAGGGCCACTTTCCAAATGTACATGTGAGACACAAATCCACATCAGACTGTAATATGGACCAGAAAACTAGGCTAAGAGGACCCCATATCTGGATGAAGGAAAACTACCTTTGTATGAACAGATAGGAAATTGAAATTCATGGGTACTGGAGACAGAGAACTAGACCAACGTCATCTTCAATATCGAGGTTTTGTTCACACTGCAAGTCAAGGGACTCAACCCACAACTCTTCCTTCTTCACAAATGTCTCTTTTTTTCTAACCAGCAAGTGGAGTTTATGATGGCCTTGGCCATTGCATCCCCAAGCTACTGTAATGTCATCTATACAGGGTTGCCAAAGAAATTCCATAGATTGCAAAACAAGGCTGCCAGAATGCACTTGAACCTTTGACAATCAACCACATCAAGCCAGTGCTAAGGTGCTTCGATGGCTCCTACTTGACCCAAGATGCTTATTATGGGGAAAGGTCCAGAAAAAATGTGTCTTCTAACGCACCACTTTGCACCAATTATACACCTTGGCTCAATGACCACAGGCTACGTCAATCAATAAAGTTTAAAACAGCTTAAATGTGGTGGAAGATCCTTGGCTGCCCATACCCCGTGGTTTGGCAACTGAAGAACATCACACAAGGTTTCACCTAACGGAACCTAACGCCCCACCTCAATAACTAGCTGACTTGCTTTGAAAGACTTTCAGCAATCAAAAGTACCTGTAGATACATGCACATCACATACCACCACCACTTTCCAGTCTTCTCTTGTTTACTGGATCATTTCATAACCCTTAGAAAGCAGCACCTCGGTAAATCTGATTGGATTGTCTCTGAATGGGGATTCTGGGCCTATGACAAGACATGAATGGGTGTTGATCACACTGAGTTTAATCTGCTAGTTATTTCCACTTGTGTGGAGGGATTTGTGTTTCATTGTGTTCATTGTGTGCAGTAGTTTCATTGTTTTTTTGTTTTCCTGAGATGTTTGCTATCGGGTTGTCGTGATCCGAGGGTTTTGTTTCAATACGTAGGGACAGAGATGCCTGGCCCTTGTTATACTCCTAGTTTTGGGGACGTATTTCTCATCCCTTTACCGTCCTCTGTCTGGTGCGTAGTAATTTACTGCCATTCGTGTCTGAGTCATTCACTATCTGAAAGAGGTGGTTCTCCCTTGAGGTTGGTGCTAAGTTAACACTACAGTTTTACTGTGTATCTACACAAAGGTGCCGATTACGATCCGGTAGAAAAAATCCCCGTGCGACTCGTATCCGGTCTTTTTACCGTACGAATCGTACAAGTTCCGTACGAACTGGCAATCACGATTCGCATGGTAAAAAGTCCATACGAACCGCATTTGGAATCATTCCCCACACGTCCTCGGGTCGGAAAATGTGTCCGACACGTCCTCGGACGATTTACCGTACAAACGTGAAAAGTCAAGTCCGACCGAGGACTCACGATCCCACCCGTGCGTCCGAACTCACAACCGTATGGTAAAAACACCGTCCGCACCGAACTCCCATTGCAACCATGGAGATATGTGCCCGCATACGCGCCAAACACTCCCCCCAGCACCCATACGTTCGAGTCGTACCCCCACCCCTGTACGTGTCGTACCACCGTCTAAGTACACCCCAGTACGTTCGAGTCGTACCCCCACCCCTGTACGTGTCGTACCCCCGTGTACCTACACCCCAGTACGTTCGAGTCGTACCCCCACCCCTGTACGTGTCGTACCACCGTCTAAGTACACCCCAGTACGTTCGAGTCGTACCCCCACCCCTGTACGTGTCGTACCCCTGTGTACCTACACCCCAGTACGTTCGAGTCATACCCCACCCCTGTACGTGTCGTACCACCGTGTACCCACACCCCAGTACGTTCGAGTCGTACCCCCACCCCTGTACGTGTCACACCCCGTGTACCTACACCCCAGTACGTTCGAGTCGTACCCCCACCCCTGTACGTGTCGTACCACCGTCTAAGTACACCACAGTACGTTTGAGTCGTACCCCCACCCCTGTACGTGTCGTACCACCGTCTACGTACACCACAGTACGTTCGAGTCGTACCCCCACCCCTGTACGTGTCGTACCACCGTCTAAGTACACCCCAGTACGTTCGAGTCGTACCCCCACCCCTGTACGTGTCGTACCCCCGTGTACCTACACCCCAGTACGTTCCAGTCGCACCCCCACCACAACCTCCTAAGTACGGAGCGCACCCCATGCCCCAACATCACAACCGCATGTACGAGTCGTGCCAAGCCACACACAAGGACAGCACCGTACAACCAAATGGCCCATCTACACACCGTACACACGCTCAAAACGCACGTACACAACCAGGACAAAACAAAACAACACAAGAATACACTATTCGAATGGCACAAAGCCACTAAACATGGCCAACAAACACTCAAAAAACACACATTCACTGACCTGCAACTGCCAAAAACAAACAGAGGCCCTAAACACCACCACTCCTTATAACACACCCACCCAAACTTCAAACACAGCCACACCCACCAATGGACCAATAAAAAGGGCCCACACACACAAACCATGAGCCTTTGCAACAGACTCACTGCTGCCAGACACCACAGACAACTTACAGCACCTTACTACAAGCTTCACCACACCTTACACTTGCACATCTCCACACAACCACCTTCACAAACACACCCTCATCACATTCACACACACACCTGCACAACCACACCCACACACCCACAACCATCCACACACCCCCCCCACCATCCACACCCCCCCCCACCATCCACACCCACACCCCTCACCATGCCCACTACCAAGAATCCAAAGTTCAGTAACCGAGAGTTGGAGGTTTTTGTCGATGAAATCCTCAGAGTCGAGCCACAGCTCTTTGGAACATTGGTCAGAAACACCAGCATGGCAGCTAAAACAGCCATGTGGCAGACCATCGTCGATGCTGTGAATGCTGTTGCGGACACCAGAAGGACCAGGCAGGAATGCCAGAACAGGTGGTACGATCTGCGGAGGAGGGTCCGAGCCAAAAGGCAGGAGGAACACGACCAGGCCAATGCCACCGGAGGAGGGCCCTCCCGCAGACCCGTACACTACCAGCCCTGGGAGGAGAGGGTGATGGCCATACTGCCGGTGGAGGCAGTCGAAGGATTAGAAGGACTCCGAGACCCGGGTGAGTACACAAACAACGCACCTCACATGGGGGGAACGGCATCCACAACCAAAATCACTAACAGGCACGCAACCACCCCAAGCCATCGCATGACTCAACCACACTCCATGAGCACGCACATGCCACTGCTGCCACCATGCCCCATGCACCCAGCTGGACAATGTCAAGTCACAGGCCACAGAAGACACCAACACATGACACGGTAACCCGGATGGCGGGAGGCTGGGCCCCAAAAATCACATAGTGCAACTCCGAAGCAGACAACAATGCCCTCTGCCCATATGGCCTAGGTCACAGCCAGACAAACAGTGTGTCCCAACACAGGAATGACTTGCCAGCAAATGGCGGACGCCTTGCATCAACACATGGGGGTGAAGGCACTGTTTTGCACATGACAGCAGCTAATGAACAGCCAACATTGTGAAAGAGTGGCAGCACACACCACCACAGCAGCAGCGCACAGACACACATCACACCCAATGGGTGCCTGGAGATCAGAAACAAACTCACATCAACAAGCCAAGGGCCACTCAAAGATCTGCTAACAGTGTGTGCCCAGGAAGCTGGGCTGAGGTGACAGAGGGTGACACACAGAGGGAGGGAGAGGGGGACAGAGAGGGAGGGAGACGGACAGAGGGAGGAGGCTGACACACGGAGGGAGGGAGAGGGGGACAGAGAGGGAGGGAGAGGGGGACAGAGAGGGAGGGAGACACAGGGAGACGGACAGAGGGAGGAGGCTGACACACGGAGGGAGGGAAAGGGGGACAGAGAGAGAGGGAGACGGACAGAGGGAGGAGGCTGACACACTGAGGGAGGGAGAGGGGGACAGAGAGGGAGGGAGAGGGGGACAGAGACGGAGGGAGAGGGGGACAGAGAGGGAGGGAGACGGACAGAGGGAGGAGGCTGACACACGGAGGGAGGGAGAGGGGGACAGAGAGGGAGGGAGAGGGGGACAGAGAGGGGGGGAGAGGGGGACAGAGAGGGAGCGAGACACAGGGAGACGGACAGAGGGAGGAGGCTGACACACAGATGGAGGGAGAGGGGGACACAGAGGGAGGGAGACACAGGGAGACGGACAGAGGGAGGAGGCTGACACACGGAGGGAGGGAAAGGGGGACAGAGGGAGGGAGACGGACAGAGGGAGGAGGCTGACACACGGAGGGAGGGAGAGGGGGACAGAGAGGGAGGGAGAGGGGGACAGAGAGGGAGGGAGACGGACAGAGGGAGGAGGCTGACACACGGAGGGAGGGAGAGGGGGACAGAGAGGGAGGGAGAGGGGGACAGAGAGGGAGGGAGAGGGGGACAGAGAGGGAGCGAGACACAGGGAGAGCAAATCAGCCATGTGGCGTGTGCGAATGTCTGCTCGTCAGCAGGTAGACTGCGTGCATGTAGACAAGGGTGGCCAGTCCCAGAACCCCCCCTCTTCCCCATGGCAAAACACAGGGCCATGTCACAACCTGTTCACGAGCACAACGACAGCTACCTGGATCATATAAGTGTGTGGATCCACTCCATGTGCACATGTACAGTGCTACACGGAAGGCGCCAATGCATGGCTCGCCACACCTGCCCACTCCACTGCTGACTGCAGTCACACTTGACGCAGCAAGTAAGACCGTGCCACACATAGTTAAAGGGGCCAAAGTGGTGCCCAAGGGACACACCCATGCACAAGTGCACTGTGAGTGGAATGCAAGACAGATCCCAATTCCAAGAGGAAATGTCCCAACTTTGAAACAGATGAAACATGGATGTTGCATGGACCAAAATTAACATTGTCTCTCTCACACACAGGTCAACGTCGTGGTTCACCCCCCAACACTGGGGGGGAAGACTCACAGGACACGGATCTGCGGGAGCCCGATCCCACCGGCAGCGACCACTCTCACCACTCTGTGGACGACCCCGACCGACCTGGCCCCTCTGGTGTCCAACCACCTGCAGCACCTGCGTCAGGTACAACTGTGCCAACCACCACCCCCACTCCTGCCACATCCCAGGAGACACCCAGGATCCCTGCCCCAACACCACAATGCAGCCAGGCTGGCCAGGAGGGACACGGTGTCCCGGGCACCCAGGAGGAGGCAGGCGACAACGCCAATGCCACCCCTCAGGGGTCCCGGAGACCCGATGTACCCACAAGGGCAGGCCAGGTGCAAGTGGGCAGGGGTGGTGGGAGTGGAGGACGGCGGAGGCGCGAGCCTGACCAGTTGGCTGGGGAACCGGTATTTGCCCATGTCCGAAACATCATGGACACATACCGGCAGGACACCACGGGCATGGCCCAGGTTGTGTCCACCCTCAATGAGATCAAGGGGACCCTCGATGAGATAAAGACCCAGCAGGCCCAGCAACATGCCTGTCTACTGCGACACCAACGGAGGATGGAGGACAGACAGGCTGAGCAAGTGACGGCGTTCCAGGGGATTCACGATACACTCCGTCGGATGGCCGACAACATGGCCGACCCTCCCTGTGCCAGAAGGCGGAGAACATCACCACCCACAAGGAGGGATCAGGAGGAGGAGGAGGAAACATCCGATGGAGCATCCCAGACATCGTCACGGCCTGCTGCTGAGGGTCCCCGCAGGAGGCCGGGTCGTCCACGGAAAGGACCGTGAGGGTCGGCGCTACATCACCATCTCCCAGGACACCTGGCCTGGCACCTGGCCCACTGGAGCAACAGCATCACAGCATCAAGAGACATTCTCTGCCACATGGCCCTGCTGGTCACTGGCTGACCAATGTTGACAAAGACTGTGGCATGGACTCTGAGGATTTCAAATGGCAAGGACACAAACTCCCCTACTGAACTTTGGATTCCAAACTCCCGGAAAGCCCCTCACTTTGTCCCCCCCCCCCCCCAATAATAAATCACACTATGAAGAGTAGATGCCTGCTGGTTGCATTATTACCTAACATGTGTCTTGTAAAGTCTAAACATGCCTGAGTCATCTTTTGTCTTCAACCATCCACACCCTGGGGCCTGAGTCTGGCACAGGACACATGGGTCACAGTGTATTAGGCAAGACAGACATGGAGCACCATACACACCCGTGATGGGCCCAACCAGCTGAGGGGGTGGCCGAACAACCGTGCTGACAGACACATTGAGTACAGCAACAGTCATGCGCAGAGGTCAGGGATCCAGTCCAGTGTCCTGGGGGGCACCCAGGTATGTGTAGACAGGTGGCAGAACCATGTCCTGCAAGCTTGAGTCCGGTGGATGCAGAGAATGGGGTCCTGGACAACGTTGGATGCATGGGGATGGCACATGTCACAATACCCACACAGTCATGGACATCATGCCCAATACACAGTCTCAGCCCACACACACAGCTTGCATCTTGCTACTCGACACATTGACACATAGCCACAATCAGGGAATACCATGCCAGACATGCTGGATGCACCGTGGCAACACACCAGCATTGACTGAGAAGAGGCACCTTGGAGGCATAGGGACACCTTTATTAGACATGTATTCGGGATTGCAGAGGCAACTTGAAGTACACATGAACACATCATGTGGAGTAACATGTGGGTCCAACACTGGCACCCCCCTTCTGCAGCACAAATGCGTGTTCGCCATGGAACTGGCACACAAGCGTTGGCTAACAGCTAAACACCCACAGCTGCTCACGGAGAGCCTGCCATACACCATAGATCCGCTGATGTGGAAGTCCCACACCATGTCAAGCCAATGCTAACCGTATGTGTCCGAGGGCAGTGTCACACACATTGATGCCATCATCACAATCCCCTATCCCATCACTGATGACTGTCAACCAGGCAGACCATCTATTCAGGTGTACACAGCTGCATGTCGTGTCCCATGGTGATGCTACATGGCTGCAGAGTAACCAAACATCGACAGGGGCAGTGTGCATACATCGTGAACAACTGCCACACCCAATACACCCCAGATGCATCCCTTACCCTATGGAGACTTCCAAACGTGTCCGTGCCTGTAACGCCGAGTCAGCCCACGATGTCATGTCCATGAGGAATAGCAGTGCTACAACAATGCAAGCAGCAGACGGCATGCGCAAGTACCTGGGGAAGAGAGACACACAAGAAGTCAGCCACAAAAAGCACAGCCACTTGCATGTGCATTTACTCGACACATGTATGGATGACAACATGCTAGGTCACAATTATGACTGGGGAAATACAACCATCACTGCCACCATCACTCCAGTGACACACCCACACACACCTCTGACTCACGTGCCATACATGCAGGTGGACACACACATCACAACACATGCCACACGGGGACCAATGCGTGCACACTCAGACACTGGTACTCACCACTAAGCAAAGAAGTCGCGTATGAGCCGAGTCCGGATGTCCTCTTGCGGCTCCACATCCTCCACATCACTAGCCCCATTGCCAAGCCCTTCGTCCTCCACGGGTGGATGGTCCTCGTCATGTTGATTCAGGATGAGTGGCACAGCTCTTTCAACTGCCATGTTGTGCAGCATGCAGCAGACCATGAAGATCTTGCAGACCTTCGCCGGGGCATATGGGAGTGCGCCGCCGGTCTTGTGTAGGCACCTGAATCGGCTCTTCAGCAGGCCAAACGTCCTCTCGATCACTCGCCTTGTCTGGCCATGGGCGGTGTTGTAGCGGAGCTGGGCCGGCGTGATGGGGTTGCGGAGAGGTGTGAGCAGCCAAGGCATGTTGGGATAGCCAGCGTCCCCTACATGGGAAGCACATGGACATCGTTAGAAGTGGTGAAGCGGTCGTGCTGGTAGGTTATGCAAAATACAGGACAGACAGACTGTATCCACCAACAACACATGCCCGTTCGTTGCGCAGCTGCATCATCATTTCAGGCATCCTGCTACGCCTCATGATGTAGGCATCGTGTGCTGATCCTGGAAAACGAGCACAGACATGTGAAATCACCATGTTGGCCTGACACACCACAAGGGCATTAATGGAGTGGTAGTGCTTTCGATTGCGATACGCCACCTCCCGTGCGTGTGGTGGTACCAAAGCTACATGTGTCCCATCTATGGACCCAATGACATGGGGCATCCCTCCCAGGGCATAGAATCCACGCTTGACCGCAGTCATCTGTTCAGGGGTTGGGAACTTGATGAAGTCATCCAGGTGAATCAACATGGCCTCTAAGAAATCATGCAGCACACAGCAGAACCTGCTCTGGGACATGCCACCAACATGAGCTATGGTATTTTGAAAGGTACCCGTGGCAAGAAAATGTAGGGCAGCCATTACCTTCAGCTGGGGTGTCAGTGCCGTAGGATACCTGTGCTGCGGTTGCAGGTGTGGTGCCAGTCTCGCCGTCAACTCCAGAATCAACGGTTGGGTGAAGCAGTAGAGCCGGATGCTGTCATTCTCCTGCATGGCAGCCAAGTCCGGAATTGGTCGGGCAAGAGGCGGCGCTCTGCAGTAATTTGGAAGTGACAAGGAAGAGTGAGTGCACTACGACAACAAATCATATGTACTGAGCACATGTTAATCTGTCAATACACATATGCTACATAGGGAGTCAGGTATGTGCTACATGCCCAGGACACGTATGGATGCAAGGTGACACTCCTACCAAGACCCAGCTACACACGGAGATTGAGAACCTCCCCATGCCACGCCATGGGAATATCTGTGTCCCAGTGCAAGTGAACAGCCAGACGCAAGACAGGAGTGACATACGCCCACACATCAGCAGCAGTAGGATGCCGATTGCAGAGACTGGTAGCGGAACACTGGAGCCACAGGTCACATGACATTACACTAGGACAGCCCACACACCTTGCCATGAAGGTGCACATGTCATGACTCACCACACATTCCTTGTGAGGATGCTGACATGTCCTTGTCACGCTACTCCGTGTCCCATGCATACATGTGCACCTCACATCCGATACCACATGTGGCATGGTGTGCGGAACAGTGTGCAATGACAATCTACACACAGACACATGTTGGTTGCTGCAACGGCTGCAGCTTTTGAGGGTGCTCCAACATCAACCTGATGGGAAGCCCCCACACATACATGACATAGTCACATTGTGCACCGTGGGTAGTGACAAGTCAGGTGTGATAACCCCTGTACCGGGCATCAGGGGACACTTCCGTGTGTTGGTGTCCGTGCCATGCCAGTGACGCTCACCCCAAGTGTGCAGTACGACATGCACACATGTCAAAGGAGTCAAGGGCATGCCTGGCACACATTGCACCATCACACAGTACATCTGTACACATCTCATCATACATCTGGTGCCTTCTCGACTCAGGAGTAATGTTCCACATCACAGGCCGTCACACCTGTGCCCCACACATGTAGTAATGCACAGACGATGCCTTGATGTCAATTAATGGACAAGTATGTCCATCCATGGACAAGTATGTCCATCCATGGACAAGTATGTCCGCCCTATCCCTACCTGTGTGCCGCCTGTCACCACTGTGATGTGTGAAAACCACTGTACTGCTGTGAAGAGGGCCTGTGTACGTTCCCATATCACTATGGGAGTGCTGCCGTATGTGTACCCATCGTGATGGCGAGCGTACAGGCATGTGTACGGCCCGTACCACTACGAGTAGGCATACGCAAGAACACCCATAGTGGTACGGGCCGTACACACGCCTGTACGCTCCCTATCACTATGGGTGTCCTCGCGTATGCGTAGTCGTAGTGGTACGGGCCGTACACACGCCTGTACGCTCCCTATCACTATGGGTGGCCTCGCGTATGCGTACTCGTAGTGGTACGGGCCGTACACACGCCTGTACGCTCCCTATCACTATGGGTGTCCTCGCGTATGCGTACTCGTAGTGGTACGGGCCGTACACATGCCTGTACGCTCCCTATCACTATGGGTGGCCTCGCGTATGCGTACTCGTAGTGGTACGGGCCGTACACACGCCTGTACGCTCCCTATCACTATGGGTGGCCTCGCGTATGCGTACTCGTAGTGGTACGGGCCGTACACACGCCTGTACGCTCCCTATCACTATGGGTGGCCTCGCGTATGCGTACTCGTAGTGGTACGGCCCGTACACACGCCTGTACGCTCCCTATCACTACGTGTACGCACACGCGAGGCCACCCATAGTGATAGGGAGCGTACAGGCGTGTGTACGGCCCGTACCACTACGTGTACGCATACGCAAGAACACCCATAGTGGTACGGGCCGTACACACGCCTGTACGCTCCCTATCACTATGGGTGGCCTCGCGTATGCGTACTCGTAGTGATAGGGAGCGTACAGGCGTGTGTACGGCCCGTACCACTACGACTACGCATACGCGAGGACACCCATAGTGATAGTGAACGTAGGCACGCGTATACGGTCCGTTGCAATGCATTTGGGGTGCCATAGTGCCCCGGAACGCACCGTACCTGTGTGTGGAGCTCCAAATTACATAGGGGACACATGAGGGACAAGTATTAAGGCCTACATGCATGCTGGTTGTCATGGAGACCAAGTTCAAAATTTGAATGTGTTCTGGAAGGTGCACAGCAGTAGTCAGTTGGAATTCTTCTACTTTGTTGCAATGTGTTTGTGGGGCTGACATCATGCAGGAGAATGAAACCGATAGAGAACCCACAGACTGCTAGGTTTGAAGGGATTGGAGGAAACATAGGATGCAAATGTGAGTGACCAATCACTCTGTACTCCTGTGCATGAGATGGGCCAGCAAGGCAGATATAAGGCAGCCAGGTCCCATGAGGGAGCACTTGCCTGCACATCTCTGTATTCCACGACCCAGCTGCTGCTACTGATTCCCTGGAACCATGTCAAGGGCTGTGGAGAGGTCACAGCCATTCACCCTGGAGGAGAACATGGCTTTGGTGGATGTGATCCTCCCACGGTACCCCATGCTGTATGGGCGACCAGGTTATCAGGTGAGTTCAGTGTCCAGTGGCACAGACTGTGTCCCTTTTTAGTGACTGTGACTTCTGCCATTGTGTCCAGGTGTGACACACATGCTTTGTACTGTAGGGGGGGTGCCAGGGGGGGGAATGCCTGATGTCTCCCAGCAGTGCCCTGAGACAGGAGGGGTGTGGCAGAGTCCTCCCAGCAGTGCCCTGAGACAGGAGGGGTGGGTGCCCATCACTCCCAGCAGTGCCCTGAGACAGGAGGGGTGTGTGCAGAGTCCTCCCAGCAGTGCCCTGAGACAGGAGGGGTGTGTGCATAGTCCTCCCAGCAGTGCCCAGACACAGGAGGGGTGGGTGCAGAGTCCTCCCAGCAGTGCCCTGAGACAGGAGGGGTGGGTGCCCATCACTCCCAGCAGTGCCCTGAGACAGGAGGGGTGTGTGCAGAGTACTCCCAGCAGTGCCCTGAGACAGGAGGGGTGTGTGCAGAGTCCTCCCAGCAGTGCCCTGAGACAGAAGGGGTGTGTGCAGAGTCCTCCCAGCAGTGCCCTGAGACAGGAGGGGTGTGTGCAGAGTCCTCCCAGCAGTGCCCTGAGACAGATGGGGTGGGTGTGATGCACAGTGTGAGCCTGGATCATTGATTGTGTAGTTGCCCTCATTCCACCTGTGTCCTTCCAATGGCACGTACTGCTTTTGGCCTTCTCCCACAGGATCATGTCCCTATGACAAAGTTGCAATGCGTTGGATGCATACTATGCCTTGTTGTAAACTGCAAATGTGTTCTAATCTGTGTCCCCGTGACATGTGCAAGGTGTATTGATGTAGTGTCACTTGTTCATCCTCACAGGTAGACGCCTCTGCCAAGGAGCAGATATGGCTGGACGCCGTCAGCGCCGTGAGGAGTGCGGATGGTCGGAGGCGGCACCTGTCCCAGGTGAGGAAACGCTGGCAGGATATCCGGTGCTGGACGCGGAGGATCGCACGGGTCCTGCTGGGGGACTCACCTGTGAGCCACAAGAACCGCGGGCGCCGCCGTCTCTCCCACATCCAGAAACGTGTGCTGGCGGTGGTCTTTCCTGACTTGGACAGGCGTCTACAGGACATGCAGCAGCCGGAAGGGGGTAGGTACATGTGTGTGTTTGTTGTGTTTCACCAGCATTTGTAAGTGCACTGTTCCATGGATACACTTCCAGGGTTTATGGTGTTGTGACGATCCTGTTACCCACAGTGTTGCAGGCCTCACCTGCCTCCCTTCCCAACCTTGCAATGTGTTCCCTGGTCTCTGTGTAGTCACTCCATCACAAAGTAATGTAGCCTGACACCTTCTCCAAGTGTACAATGCCTGCAGCATCATGTGTGGGGGTGGTGTGTAAGAGGTTTAGTGACCTTGCCTGTGCCCTGTCCAGTTCTGGACTTGTGGGTTCCATGTCAGTTGGCACTAATGCTGATTTCAGACATGGGAGTTAATCTCTTGAGTGCGAGGCCTTCCAGCAGGCATGTCCCATGTGGTGGCCTGTGACATGATGTGCATGAGTGTGCGTTACGCATAGTGCAGGGATGTTAGCGTGTGTTGCAGTCATTTCCATTCAGGAGCATGGAGTTGTGTGGCCACTACTGTCCCCAGGGGCATCTTTTCCTAGGTATCATGTGTGTAATCCGAGAATGCCGACAATCTCTGTGTCTACAGCATCGCTTGTGCTCTGTGCCATTGTCCCCTGGCACCATGTTTATTGACGTGAGATGTATTACAAGTGTCCACTGTCCAGCCTGACATGATTTTCCAAGTTCATACTCACGGTGGCCATTGCCTGTGTGTCTTGTAGCAATCATCTGATGATGGCCATTTGTACATGATTCTTTGGACAGCCGCACCTTGGGTATTTGGTGTGCAATCTTGAATTATTGCATCCCATGTGTATTTCACCCAGACTAAGAGATGTAAGTGCTTCCTGTGTCTCCACAGATGTGTCTCATGTAGGGGGTGGGTGGGGCGGCCATGGCCTACATGTCAAGACCTGTCATCTCCTTGCTCGGACTGGCCAGTGTGTGATGTTTGTCTGGACATACACTCAAGGTGCAGCGTGCCAGTCAGGGTGGGCATGTTCTCAGTATTACCTATGCTGCATGTGCCTCTAGTTCCTGGATTTGGTCCCTGCTCATCCCAATTTCCTGCCACGCTGTGTGGTGCAGATGCAGTGCTGTATTGTCCCCAGGGCCTTGCTCCTCAGTCAGAATGCCATGTCATCTCATTTGCTATTGTGTCATGCTCTCCATAGTTTTTCCATGCCATGGTGGGTCACACAACTGTGTCTTGCAGGGCCTACGTATGTACCTTGTTTTGTAGTTGTAACTCATCCTTTGTTTCAGGCTATGCACTGTAACCTACGTAGATTGTACTCATGTGACATATGTATACAGGTGTATGATTACTTTCTGTCTCTTCACCCTGCCCACAGCATCGTCGGGGGACACGGTGGGAGACATGGACACAGACGGCGCGGAGGGACCGAGCACCAGTGCCAGCGGTGACATCGGGGCTGGCACTTCGAGTGGGACAGAGGCGGTGGAGAGTGACTCCGGGGACCTGTCGACTGGCACAACAGACTATGAAGCGGACGGGTCCGAGGATGATCACTCCGAGTGGGCGGTGGCTGCACCACTATCTGACAGCAGCCCTACATCTGGCACCGCCCCCTCCATTGGCATCAGCCGCCTCCCACATGCTCGTGTCCCTTCCCAACGTGCCCGGTCACCACATGTCTCCTTCCTGCCAGGCACCGCACCCCCTGCCCCTGTCTCCACTGCTGCCGCCAATGCTGAGTCTGTGGACATCCAGCGGCAGTTGCAGATTGGTCAGACTGCGATCCTTAATGTCCTCCATGGCCACAGCCAGGTCCTCAACAACATGGAGGCATACTTGGAGGGCATTCATTCATCGCAGGCTGACCAACGCAACTTGCTGAGGTCCATAGACTCCACACTGACTGCAGCAGTGGGTCTCCTGCAGCGCTACGTCCCACCCCCTACCCCTGCTCCTTCCACACTTCCCACTCCCATGCCTGTCCAACATACACCCAGACGTAAGCATGCAACCACCACAACAGACACAGGCACCACACCACCTCCTGACACGCACACACAGGGTGCAGTAGGCACACCCACTGGGTCGGGGGGCAAACGTGTGACACGCAGCCAGAGTGGGAGTCCGCATTCCACACAATCCACTCCCTCCAAATCCCCTCCCCTCAGCTCTCCTGGCCACATCTCCCCCAAAGACTCCTTCATGGCCGCTCTGTCCCTGAGCCCCACAGTGACACCACCCCGCAAGCGGTCAAGGAGGTCCCCGGTCATGGTGCTTGATTCCCCCCCCCTGTCCACACCCTCCCACAGTGGCGCTGCGACCCATCCCTCTGACCCCCCCCCCCTCCTTGGGGCCTGTGGTTCCTTCGGGTGCAGGGGAGTCCCTGGAGGACCTTGCTAAGGTGTGCAGCGAGATCCTGGCCTCCGCCTTTGGCCCTGCCCCACCCCCTGTGGTGGAGTCCTCCATCCCTGCACCCACGACACCTACCCTTCACCCTCCTGTCCCTGCGGTGCCTGTTTCTTCCCCCCCACATGATGCCCTGACCCCTGTGGAAGACGACGGATTGTAACTGTGCAGGCAAGCTAGGTGACACGCATCCCACTGTGACCCCATCCAGTTGGGACTGCTGGACTGCCCTATGGCCTTTGTTGAAATTGGACTCACGTCATACTAGTTTTTTTCTCATGCTGAATAAAGCTATTTATTTTTGCCCTTGGAACACTCCTGCATTGCTGGCCTTGCTGTTGGTGGGGCTGCTACATGGTTGTGGGTGTTGGTCATGTGTTGGGTGTGTGGGAAATGTAGTAGTGTGCTGCTCATAGGGGGGACCCTGGGATCTGTGTGCCATCACACGGTGTTAGCTACCTTTCTCCATTCATGTATGCAGTTGCTGCATGTTGCAATTGTCCCAAGGTGTATTCCTTCCTCTGTGTACCCTGACTTCTTCCCTGCAGGGTGTCCCCTGACTTTGACACAGAGCTGTGTGTCCATTAGCTGGGTGTGTGACGTAGTCCTTCACCTTTGCACATGCATGCTGAGCGATGTCTCCACCTGCGTCATTCGTGGCATCCTTGGTAGTCATTGTACTTGTGTATGTGGCCTATTGACATGACTTCATGCGTACATGTTTTCTTTTCTGCGCTATGCATGCGTATACTCCCAGCCTCGAACACATGTGGTACATGTACTGCAGGGTCTTTGTGCACCTGACTGACATTTGTGGGCATGGTATCTGTGACTACTCCACCCTTTGCGTTCCATGGGCACTGCTGGGAGTGATAGGCACCCACCCCTCCTGTCTCAGGGCACTGCTGGGAGGACTCTGCACACACCCCTCCTGTCTCAGGGCACTGCTGGGAGTGATAGGCCCCCACCCCTCCTGTGTCTGGGCACTGCTGGGAGGACTCTGCACACACCCCTCCTGTCTCAGGGCACTGCTGGGAGGACTCTGCACACACCCCTCCTGTCTCAGGGCACTGCTGGGAGTGATAGGCACCCACCCCTCCTGTGTCTGGGCACTGCTGGGAGGACTCTGCACACACCCCTCCTGTCTCAGGGCACTGCTGGGAGGACTTTGCACCCACCCCTCCTGTCTCAGGGCACTGCTGGGAGGACTCTGCACACACCCCTCCTGTCTCAGGGCACTGCTGGGAGTGATAGGCACCCACCCCTCCTGTCTCAGGGCACTGCTGGGAGTGATAGGCACCCACCCCTCCTGTCTCAGGGCACTGCTGGGAGGACTTTGCACCCACCCCTCCTGTCTCAGGGCACTGCTGGGAGGACTCTGCACACACCCCTCCTGTCTCAGGGCACTGCTGGGAGGACTCTGCACCCACCCCTCCTGTGTCTGGGCACTGCTGGGAGGACTCTGCACACACCCCTCCTGTCTCAGGGCACTGCTGGGAGGACTCTGCACCCACCCCTCCTGTGTCTGGGCACTGCTGGGAGGACTCTGCACACACCCCTCCTGTCTCAGGGCACTGCTGGGAGGACTCTGCACACACCCCTCCAGTCTCAGGGCACTGCTGGGAGGACTCTGCACCCACCCCTCCTGTGTCAGGGCACTGCTGGGAGGACTCTGCACACACCCCTTCTGTCTCAGGGCACTGCTGGGAGGACTCTGCACCCACCCCTCCTGTGTCAGGGCACTGCTGGGAGGACTCTGCACCCACCCTTCCTGTGTCAGGGCACTGCTGGGAGGACTCTGCACACACCCCTCCTGTCTCAGGGCACTGCTGGGAGGACTCTGCACACACCCCTCCTGTCTTAGGGCACTGCTGGGAGGACTCTGCACCCACCTCTCCAATTTCACAATATGTACGCTCATGACATACACGGATGTGGGTACGCTCCATGCATTCGAGGTGGGGGTACGTGTCGTACTTACACTGTTGGGGTGGGGCTACGCTCCATGCATTCGAGGTGAGGGTACGTGTCTTACTTACACTGTTGGGGTGGGGCTACGCTCCATGCATTCGAGGTGGGGGTACGTGTCGTACTTACACTGTTGGGGTGGGGCTACGCTCCATGCATTCGAGGTGAGGGTATGGGTCGTACTTACACTGTTGGGGTGGGGCTATGCTCCATGCATTCGAGGTGAGGGTACGGGTCGTACTTACACTGTTGGGGTGGGGGTACGCTCCATACGTACGCGGGTGTGGGTACGGGTCGTACTTACACTGTTGGGGTGGGGGTACGCTCCATACGTACGCGGGTGGGTACGGGTCGTACTTACACTGTTGGGGTGGGGGTACGCTCCATACGTACGCGGGTGAGTACGGGTCGTACTTACACTGTTGGGGTGGGGGTACGCTCCATGCATACGGGTGGGGGTAGGGTCCGTACATATCCGTCCCCACGCTATGTGATGCTTGTGCGGGCCGTACCCAGGCCTTTGCCACGTGGGTACGAGCCGTCCCGCCATTGTTGGGGTGTGGGCGTGGTTCGACTCGTACCCACGCTCTTCAGGCGTGGGTACGGGACGTACCTGTCTGGTTGTGTTGCCTGTTCGCGTCGTGACGGACTTCTGTTGTGGCGGTCGCTGGCTTATCTGGACACGCCCCCACCCCCTCGTAGTGACCAGGGCATGGGAGTCAGGTATGTCCAGGGCATGTGTGCTGTGTGACTTTGGTGGGGGGTTTGTGGCCTACCCTGGTCCTGCCACCCCCACCCCACCCCACTTTCCCCCCTCCCTTAGTTGTTCTGACCTTCTGCGGCGTCTGCGTCGGAACCTGTATAGGAGGTCGAGTGCTATGAGGGCCGGGATGACTCGTAGGTTCGGGTCCATGTCTGTCCGTCGCGTACTGGTCCTCCTTGTTCGCGTCGTCCTGTCGCGTACTGGTTCTCCTTGTTCGCGTCGTCCTGTCTGTCCGTCGCGTACTGGTACTCCTTGTTCGCGTCGTCATGTCGCGTACTGGTCCTCCTTGTTCGTGTCGTCTTGTCTGTCCGTCGCGTACTGGTCCTCCTTGTTCGCGTCGTCCTGTCTGTCCGTCGCGTACTGGTAGTCCTTGTTCGCGTCGTCCTGATTTCCCGGCAGTTTTTGGCTGCCGGAAAATATTCACCGTGCGGGATGACGTCGGTGCGAATCGTAATTCCTGGTTCGTGAATGGCAGGCTGCGTGCGTCCCGACGTCAGGTCGGCGCTTTCCCGGTTTGCATTTGTATGTTTATTTTGTTCGGTCGGGGTTTTTTACGATTCGTACGGAAATGATGTTCCCGTGCGAATCGTAATTCCATGTTTGTATTTTTGTACGACCGGGTACGCGTCGGACGGAGAATATGCTCCGTCCGACGGTTCGTACCCGGTTTTTACAGGATCGTAATCGGCGCCATAGTGTTACTTTGAATCAGGACTTTATATTAAAGCATTCATCGCCATTTTACTTAAAAAGGAAGGAAGTCGAGGGGCATAAATATGAGAGCCTTGTGTAATGCTTGCACCACGCAAAGTGTTATTGTGGGATCCAAGGCTCTGAGTCAGATTTATGAAGCCACACAAGGCCACATTGTGTGGCTTTGAGTGGCCTCAGAAATATTGAGTAAGGCAACGCAGCGCAAATCGCTGTGTCGCCTTATTCTGCGTAAGGTATTCCAAGGGCGTTCAGGTGGATATTCCCACACAACTTCCATAGGTTTTTAACACATTCCCCGATTTACCAAACCTGGCAAACCTGGGAATGCTTGAATCGTACGTCCCCCCCTCCCCCCCCCGGGCGGATGTAACGAGGAGAAATATATTTATTTCTCCTAATTTCTACCTCTTTCTTTGTGTTCTGTATTCTTCAGCACACATAGGAGGAAAACATCTCAATGGATTGTGTTTTGTGAAGGAAGGTGCCGCTTCCTGCACAAAAACAATCCTGCTTACAACACAGGCACCCTTGCTCCATGGTGCAAGATTTCCTGCACTGGTGCTAGGCTGCAGAAACGGCGCAAGCACAGGGGGGAAGGGCAGGAATGCACTGTGTTGGATACATACAGTGCATTCCTGTCCTTTCACTTTGAAGTAGAATATTTCAACAAGGTGACATGCTGAGCTGCCCTACACCAAAACCCCATAAATGAGGCCCCTAGTTCTCTTTTTTTCTGCACTAAGCACATTCTCTAACTTTTGTGCACATGTATTTTGTAACGTTTGTGAAGTTTTGGGTTTCTATAACAATTTTGTAACCTGCTATTAGGTAACCTTGGTTGCAGGCACATGTTCTGGACACAGTGGCCGGACACAACTAGGGGCATATTAATAAAAGTCTTGCGTTAAGTTTGCACCACGCATGCAGGACGCAAGACTTTGAGTCAGATTTATGAAGCCTTGCAAAGCAACATTGAATGGCTTTGAGTGGCCATTTAAATCTTGAGTAAGGCAACACAGCGCATATCGCTGCGTCACCTTACTTTTCGCAAAGGAAGGCGTTCAATGTGCATTGTGATGGGTGTTCCCATGCAACTTCCATGGGTATTGACGCATTCTCAGACTTACCAAACCTGGTAAACCTGGGAATGCATCAAAATCTTACACCTCCCGAGGGCAGGCATAACAAGGAAAAGTATCCTTATTTCTCCTTATTTTTTCCTCTTTCTTTGTATGCTGCATTCTGCAGGGTGCGTGTGTTTGCGCTTGGCTGCCGAAACGGTCCAGCGCAGGGGAAAATTATAGGAATGTACCATACTGGATAAATATGGTGCATTCTTGCCCTTTCACTTTGACATAGGACAGTGCAGCAAGGTGGCTTGCTGCTCTGTCCTAAGCAAAAACTCCATAAATTAGGCCCCTGATATCTATCCTCTGATTTATTTTGACTGGTTTGTCTTTGTTGTAAGAGGCCAAAACTTGTATGAAACACATCCAAGGCGCTTACATTGTGGTGAATAGTAACATCCTGGGTAAAAGAAGAAACACAGAAGAATGCGGTATCAAGCAACACTTTGAGTGGCTGAACACACATTAAGCTTCAGAACTTTGAATAGTTTTTAGAAATGTACTTTAAGTGCATCTGTACCGTTGTACACTGCTTTTTAACTTATCAATTATCTCTGTGACGTAGTTAGACTAAAAGGTAGCTAATTTGCATTAACAGGAATATTTTGAAGGATGTTTGCGCCAGTAAAGTGTGTCTCAGTTTAAGGAAAGAGAGAGAGCTTGGAAGTAAAGAGAGATATGCCAGTTCCAGTGGCTTCCCTCCTCCACCACCAAAGCACATGGGATCTCATTTATGGGGTTTTAGCGTAAAGCAGTGCAGCGAGTGACCTTGCTGCACTGCCCTACGTCAAAGTGATAGGGCAGGAATAAACAGTATTTATCCAATACTGTGCATTCCGGTCCCTTCCTCCTGCATTGGTGTCGTTTCGGCAGCCTCACGCCGATGCAGCACCTTTGCACCTTGGTGCAAGAGTGCCTCTGTTGGAGGCAGGGTTGTTTTGGGGCAGGAAGGGGCATCTTGCACGAAAACAATCCATAGTGGTGGTTTCCTCCTTCTATGTTTGCTGCACAATGCAGCACACATAGAAAGAGGGAAAAAACGAGGAGATATCAATTTTACAACAAATCTTGATTCTGACATCATAGACGTGCTGTCATTCATTTGTACTTATGTTTCTCTCCTTTTTATTTTTGTAACTTATAGTTTTAACTTTTGTAAAATTAATTAAGCCATTTCTCGGTCAAATTTGGCAAGAGGTCTTTTTGTCAGTCTTAAAGATCACTTATGTCTGTTGGGCTTTTTACAGTGTCAAATATATTCAGTTATTGTGTTATGTTGACTCTGTCGAGATCAGATCAGAATACGCTTTATTCGGTATAAAAAGTGTTAGACCATAAAAGCACAATACATTTAGAAAAAGAACATTACATATTTGATCAAAATAATTTAGAGAAAAAATAAAATCATGAATTCACATACAGTTTAAAAGAAACAGGGGCAGTCCATTGTCAGTCTATGTCTAACCACCCCTTTCAGATATTTAACTATGTGATCAATCACAGTTCCATCATTTAAACATTGCAACTTTAAAAAGGCAGGTCGACATTGTCTCAGGCCATTTATCTTGAAAATAGGCAAAATCCATTTTTTCCTAGGCAAAGTATAAAACTTACAAAACAAATAACGTGAATTGTGAACTGTACAGACACATTATCACAAGGACATAAGCATAGGGTGCAAGACCAGTCATTTATGTTTGGAAAAGTGACCCTGATATGAAAACTTCCAAGGCGAATATGGGTCAATAGCAGCCTATTGTAAATTCCTAAAATATTTGTCAGGTAGGGTTGTGCTCCTGGTTGAATCAAGAGTAATTGATGCGCTCTTACTGTTGGTTTCATAATATTTGCAGCCAATCTAATGGTCTCCAGGTGATCCGCGCATAACAACTTTAACTTGTTCCTAGTAACCTGATTCAGGCTGTCAGAGTTCGCAAAGTACTCAGGATGACTAAAGTTAGTAGAAGTACTAGTCCAGACCTTATACCATAGCAAAATAGGCTGTATTTGAATCTGGTCAGACAAATATGACAAGCCCAACTCAGCATGGCAGATAAATGTAGCTGTGCTATTCGGTACCGCTAGGAGATATCTTAGAAATCTATTTTCTACTAGATGCAGGGGCTCGACGTTGGCATAGCCCCAAATGCCAGCACCATACATAGCAATCGGGATACACTTAGCTTTATAAATTGTTAATAGATCAGCATTTGGACACTTTCCTAGCTTTATTGCAAAATGTATCAATGCACTAGTTGCTTTATAAAATAACAACTTTCTTGATTCAATGGCTTTTGCCCATAGACCCCTTCTTTCTAATACAATTTCCAGGTAAGAAAAGTGTTCAGTAAAATCGAGTTTCCTGTTGTTTATGTAGAAATCTCGGAACTTAACATTGGGCTTACTGCATTGTAATGTTTTACCAATATTTACATTAAGGTCGAGGTTTAGCATATAAACAGAAAAGCTGAAGATCACTTTTTGTAAACCAAGGGGGGTGCGAGCCAAGAGGACAGCATCGTCCGCAAATAACAATGCTCCAATTGGCCGTTTACCAATACGTGGTAGATCTTGGCATTCACTATTCAATGTTGTGCCCAGACTATTAATATAAAGGGCGAATAGAAGGGGGGCTAACACACACCCCTGCTGCACCCCCTTCTTGACAGGGAAACTATGACTAAGTTCACCACATCTACCATAACGCACCCTTGCCCTGGCATCTGAGTAGGAGTGCTTAAAAAAAATTACATTGCTGGATCCACCCCCAATGGTTTCTAATATGCTCCATAGCTTCGGATGATTAACCCAATCAAAAGCTGAACTCAAATCAACAAAACACAAATATAGGCTCCCCCTTTTGGCCTGTATATATTTTCCCAGCAAGAGGTTCAAATTCAGACTTTGTTTGACAGTACCCAGACCTTGGCATAGATAATTCTCACTGCACAGTATTAATACATTTTTATAACAACATACCTGTTGTGGACACTGAACGAATCTTAACCCCTTCAGCGCGGCGGGAATTCCCCCGCGGTGCTGAAGGGTTCGAGCGCGGGCGGGGCCATGACGGAACGGTTTCGTCATGAGCACAGCGCAACCGATGCTCATGACGGAACCGTTCCGTCATGGGCATGGAAGGGGTTAAAGCACTTACAGAAAGATATGGATAACATCCAGCAAATAATTAATAAAGACCTTTGCATAATCTGGGGCGGAGACTTTAATTCTGGACCTTGTCTACACACTGCAGGAGATGTCTGTGGTATTGTTGTAAATTGAAACAACGATGTGATTAAGCATTTACTAAAGACATTAATTCCCCTTTTATAGATCGTGTTTTCTCTGTTATGTTGACCGAAGCTTGGACTCCATTTTGTATTGTCATGCTTTCACGTGTTCCCCACGAGAAGAGTCCAACCTCTGTGTTAGTTGCTCTTGCAATCTGCCTAGTAACAGTCTATAAATAGCTCCTTTGTCTATCTGGCACATGCCCAGACTTGACCACATCTGTTATCAGTTAGCCTTGCTTGACCATGTCTTCGCGGGCTCAAGGAGTGCGTTAGCTCCGCCCACATATTGATTCAGTATCGAAAATGACCATAAATGGTAATGTTCTTCGGCCTCATGTTGTATCCACCCACTTATGAGCCCCTCTGTTGTGTATAAAAGGGGACCATGTACGAAGGTTCTTTGTGCTACTCTATGCAATACTGAAGAGTGTTGTGTGGATTGTAGGACCACCCTTAAGGGTTAATAAATGCTGTCTTTGTACTTTGCAGTTTCCGTGCCAACTTCCTTATAGATTCCATTACAGGAGAGCGAACCCTTGTGTCCTGCGGGCCTAGCTGGGGCCTGTATTCATCAATTGGCGCCCAACGTGGGGCTCATCGGCGACTCGGATGCTCGAAGGACTGGTCGCGACGAAGGTGAGGAATTGGGCCAGGGACGTGATCACTGCCAGCGGCGCCTTAGCCCTGGCATCCCAAGGTTTTTCTTCCTTCCCTTCCGAGCTGACCGTCTGGGTGGCGCCGGTCCTCGACTGAGACCTCTTCTGTCGGTCTTGCCGTGAAAGCCGTTTGGGCGATTGTGGAGCTTGGCAGTTGGAATCTGGACTCTTGATTGGTAAGAACCGGTGTACGGTACTTGCTCCGAGTTTTTGAAGCCTGATCTGGCTATTTGAGTTTGATTTGTGATGACTAGTCATATTTTGTATTTGTCTTTGTGAATATATATGCGTTGCAACACATATAGGCAGGTAATGTGGAGAGATTTCTCCGGAGCTGTGTAACTTTGAACGGCGCAACGATTAAGTGCCATTTTTCTATAATATTGCATATTTTGCATTATTTCTGAGCATGCCTGCTTTCAGCGCACTCCGTAAGTGGTGTTGCTGTTTTGGGAACCGGTTGAACCTCGAGGAATCTGCTCCAGCTCCCCCAGAGGGGACTCCTAATAGGGATATGTATGTGAAGCATGGTCTTTCTTCCATAATGTACAGCACAGTATGGAGGAAATATACAAAAAAAGATCCTGAGTTGCGATGGCCTTTGTATGGATCGTTTGATATACGTAAGATTGAGTATGTGGAACAGTGTATGTGTAAGCGGCGTGCTCGTCAGGATATGTTTGAGTGTGTGCGGTTGTGGGTGAAGGAGGTGCGTGAGCGAGAGAAGCGTGAGAAAGCGCTGTTTGATAAAGAGCAACGGAAGAATGATCATGTGCGAGCACAGGAAGCGAAGCGTCGGGAGGACAGAGAGCAGACGGACAGGCAAGAGAAGGAGCGTAGGCTACAACTTTTGGGACAATACGCTGTTCGGCAGCCACTTTATCCTGTCCTTAATAATCTTGATGATGATTTTTATTTACTAGATCGCTCTCCGCCCCCTTATGTCGGCGCATCTGCTCCGAGGCCGCAAGATTCTGTCCCGGGTACGGGTAAGGTAGATACCCGGTCCATGTTATCAGCCGAGCAAATGGCTGAGCTTCGGCAAATTTCCTTCCGTGCACTTAACGGCAAGATATCCATAGAGGAATTATTCCATACTTGGGGGCCGTGGCAGGAGAGAGATAAATTGTATTTTCTGGGTCATTTTGCGGAGGAAGTGATTGATGCTTTCCGGAAACGTTCTGGTGTTTTTGAGCCCGACGAAGTGTCATCGGATGCTAAAGCATTGCGTAATGGTGTTTTCTCTTTTTCTAAGGCTCCAGATACGGCTCGGCGGCTGTTCGCCTTGCGGGACGAGGTGCTGGTCTTTAAAGAGAAAGCGCGCCAGCGAGCAGGGGAGGAGAAGCAGTCGGATTCGTGCACAACAGAGGGCCACTCATCCACCTCCCAGTCAGATAAGGATGACATAGTGCATGTTAAACCAATGCGAGAGGCGGCGCCTTTGTATGTTCCTCCTAAAGGAGCGGGGACTAGCTCGGACATTACCTCCGCCGATGCTAAGGGATATTTTGTGTATAGTTGGGTTTACACTCCATGGCATAGGGCTGATGTTATGGCATTGAAGAATGCGCTGCCCGACCCCCGCAAGAATCCAGCGGCCTTCTATGAAGAAGTCGAGGGGGCCTTGAATTCTTGCGTTATGACTTTAGCAGATATAGATTTGTTCTTTGGGCTTATTCCACCACCAGATATGTGGCGATCTGTGCGAAAGGTAGATGATGTTGCCACTTTTAAGGCTCGATGGTCTGAACTGGAAGATGAGGATAGGGAGAGGAAGCCTGCGCAGAAACCGCCCCAGAATATTTTAGATCTCCCTGCTGCTATTGTGGCTAAGTTGAAGACAATTATCCCCCCTAAAAAGATTGACTGGAATATGTTAGCTGCATGTAAACAGAAAGTTGACGAGTCAGTTGCGGACTTCTTTACGCGCTTTGAGGAGACGTTTCACGATTTTAGTGGACAGTCGCTTACCGACGATACGGGACGCCACCTTTTCGCGGATAAATATGTGGCTAATCTGCTGCCGGCAGTTGCGGCCCGTCTAAAAGCGAGTGAAAGTTCTTGGTCTTCCGCTACACCGACGGCCCTCCTGACTATCGCTCAGTATTATGAGCGTCAGGAGCAAGAAGCGAAGGGCCAGGAGGAAAAGAAATCGAAAGATTTGAAAACAAAGGTGATGTTGGCACAAGTCTATGGCCCGCCTCGACGGGGTAGTAATAGAGGTAGGGGAGGATCTTATGGTCCTCCCTCGGGCCGGTCTGATTTGAATAGGAATCAATGTGCGTATTGTAAGCAATCGGGTCATTGGGCTAGGGACTGCCCGGTGTTGCATGCATCGCGTCAGGGGCATACCCCCGGTGGCCCGCGAGGTAGAGGGGGTTTCTCCAACTTCCGAGGGAATTCTAACGAACAGGCTCGTTTTGACTCTGCTGGGCAGCACCGAGATAGATCAAATGTTTTCTATCGCCAGCATCAGTATCAAGCGTCAGGGATTGACCGGTCGGGGTACCATGACTCTCAGCATGCATAGGAATGCGTTGGATGGGGGTTAGAATCAGTTGAGGTGCCAGTCGATCAGAAGGGCCCTTATGTATCGGCTGAGGTTTTGGGCTCTACTGATCAGTTCCTAGTGGATACTGGAGCGACACGTAGTGCGCTATCTAAGCAATTGGTTCCGGGGGCTCCCCCATCCGGCTTAATGGTCACATCGGTAGGGTTTGACGGTACACTCTCCCGAAGCCCTCTTTCACAGCCCCTCATGTTTAAGGTTGATTCTTTTTCTGCACCTTGTCCGTTTCTGCTTGCCCCGTACACACCGGACAACATTATGGGTCTTGATATGTTAAAGCATTTTAGGGCTACGATCCGCTGCTCCCCTGCTGGTGTGCGGGTAATATTGAATGACAATTACCCCCGATCTGAACGGATGTGTACGATGTCAGAGGATGCGCTGTTATCTACCCTCCCTCGTGTTTTGTGGGCGACTTCGGATACTGATGTAGGACAAATGGTGATTCCACCGGTCCACATTAGCGTCCAGGAGGGGGCGGTGTTACCACGCCTCCCACAGTACCGTATTTCCCAGGAGGGGGGGAGGCTCTCACACAGATAGTGCAGGATTTGATAGCGGTAGGGGTAGTGGAGGAAGTCCCCTATAACATTTGTAACAGTCCGATTCTTCCCATACTGAAAAAGGATACGGATGCCAGAGTTTATCGATTCATAATTGATTTGAGAGAAGTGAACAAGATCGTGATACCTCAATACCCAGTGGTTTCTGATATCACGACATTGCTTACCTTGGTCCCGCCTACGGCGACCATGTTCTCAGTGATTGATTTGAAAAATGCCTTCTTTTCCATTCCCATTCACCCTGATAGCCGATATCTTTTTGGGTTTACATTAAATAATAGATCTTATCGTTTCTGTAGGATTCCCCAGGGCTATACAGAAAGCCCTAGCATTTATAGTCAGGCTTTGTAACGACAATTAGATTCCTTTATTCTGCTCGAGGGGGTCGCCCTCATTCAATATGTTGATGACATCTTGCTGGCGGCTGACACTCTGGAGTTGTGTGAAAAAAGTACGTTATCCTTACTTTCTTTTTTAGCGTCCCACAATCATAAGGTATCTAGGAAGAAATTGCAATTCTGTAGACCAAAGGTGACTTATTTGGGTCACCTTTTGTCTAAGGAGGGACGTGCACTCACACCGGATCGTATCCAAGTAATTTTGGATACACCGAGACCGTCCACACAGAAGGATGTGCGTGCATTTTTGGGCCTTGTTTCTTTTTGTAGACAGTGGATATTGGGGTTTTCGCACATAGCTAAGCCATTGTTAGCCCTTTTGACAAAGGACACGCCTATCCCAATCCCTTGGTCAGATGAGTGTGATACTGCTTTTCAGCAACTACGACAGGCCCTTTGTTCAGCACCAGTGTTAGGGACCCCTGATTATGCAAAACCCTTTTCGTTGTATGTGCATGAGAAAGATGGATGTGCATTGTCAGTTTTAGTGCAGATGCACGGCGATAAGCAGCGCCCTTGTGCATATTTTTCGGCTGTACTTGATCCTGTCGCCCGAGCATTACCAGGGTGTTTTCGCTCGGTTGCGGCGACAGCTGTGTCAATACGCCAAAGCGAGGGAATTGTGTTACCTCATAAGCTGTTGGTATTAGTCCCCCATGCTGTTGATGCCCTGCTTAATCAAACAAAGACGCAGCATTTGACCAGTGCCCGTTTAACGGGATATGAGTTGACACTTTTGGCTCCTCATATTACGTTGAAAAGGTGCGTAACGTTAAACCCGGCAACATTGTTGCCATACCCCGAAACCCAGCCTGAGGCGCGGAAAGCGCATGATTGTATTCTCGTGACTGAGGAACAAACAAAGGGTCGTATTGATCTCCAGGATACGCCCTTTCCAGATGTAGATGGAGAACTGTGGGTGGATGGATCCTGTCTGAAGCTACCAGATGGTACGACTTCAGCAGCATATGCAATTACCACATTACAAACGATAGTGGAGACAGCACGCATACCACAGAAATCAGCTCAAGCAGCGGAACTGATAGCATTAACACGAGCATGTGAGCTCAGTACAGGACTGTGTGTGAATGTTTATACAGATAGCCGCTATGCCTTCGGAGTAGCGCATGACTTCGGCCTACTCTGGAAGGAGAGAGGGTTTTTAACGTCACATGGAGTACAGATAATGCATGGAGAGTTAGTTCATAATCTTTTAACTGCATTGACATACCCAAAGAAAATTGCCATCGTTAAGTGTAGCGCCCATAGGAAAGTGGTTGATACAGTTGGAGAAGGGAATGCGTTAGCGGATCGAGTAGCACGGGAGACTGCGATGCAGCCCGGTACTACTGCCATGTATGTAGTGAAGTCACAGGTGGAGAGATGGCATGATGCGAAGGAGGAAGTGCGAGAAATGCAAAGGACCGCTTCTGACAAAGAGCGGGAACAATGGGCTAGCGAGGGAGAACTGGATGACGAGGGTTGCTGGAGAAATAAGCAGATGGATAGATGGAAATTACCCACGGCCTTTGTACAACCTATGGTTCAGATGGCACATGGGCTAGCACATGTTGGAGCTTCCGCAATTGTGAAATTGCTTACCCAAGTCTGGGAGCATCCAGAGATTGCTAGCACAGCAAAGAGGGTGGTGCAGACCTGTATGATTTGCCTGAGGTATAACCCAGGAAAGGGTACTCGAACTCCAGCAGGAGGGTTTGTGACACCCACTGCACCTTTTGAGGTTCTGCAGATGGATTATATCCAATTGGAGCGCTGTAATAATCTGAAGTATGTTCTAGTAGTGGTCTGCGCTTTCAGCAAATGGGTTGAAGCGTACCCTACGAAAGACAATACTGCGATGACTACTGCGAAGATGCTGCTGAAAGAGTTCTTCCCTCGGTATGGCGTCTGTAGACTTCTGTGGAGTGATAATGGCCCTCACTTTGTAGCGGATGTTATAAAGTACGTCTTGAAGGGCCTAGGCATCACTCAGAAGTTCCACGCCGTGTTTCACCCTCAGTCTGCAGGCCTAGTTGAGAAGTATAATGGTACACTGAAGCTTAAGATCGCCAAAATTCAAGCTTCGACGTCTTTGACTTGGCCAGACGCTCTGCCACTGGCGTTATTGTCAATTAGATCAGTACCGCACTCTCGAACTGGCCTTACGCCATATGAGATTGTTTTTGGACGCCCAATGAATATTTGCGGTCCACCCAGACCTAAGGCTGTGTATAATGTACCTTGTGTAATGATGAGCGATTATCTGGCACAGTTAACGGATAACTTGGTTTCTATCCATCAACAGGTCCGAGAGGCGCTCCCTGATCGGTCTACCGGCGAAGGACATGGTCTCCGGCCCGGTGACCATGTCATGGTGAAAGTCTTCGACAGAACGAACAGTTTGGAGCCGAGATGGGTGGGCCCTGAGCAGGTCCTCCTCGCAACGAGGACGGCTGTGCGAGTCTCCAACCGAAAGAATTGGATCCACTCTCTGCACTGTAGGAAGGTGCCGCCCGGATTGGTGGAACCTGCCGTGCTGACCGATCAACGAGAAATTTTGGCTGCAGAGACAGGCCGTGCTGCGGAGCCAAATGCCACTGAGGAGCTCTTTCCGGACCACGCGACACCTGGAGGAAGGCGATATCATCTTCGACCAAGGAAGTGAGTTTTCCAGTACCGGGACATACTGTCAGAACGGCCCTTGGGTTAGTGAAACGGAGAGCCGATGAGGCAAGGGGGGGGGATCAGCCCTGCATTAGTGTAGCGACACCCGTCTTGGCCCGCTGGTGAAGAAATCAACCGCTGCCCAAGGGGAAGAGTTCTGACAGACTTTTAGTTTCAGGAAGATATTGGGTTTTATTTTTGTTTTGATATGGAGAAAAAGAAAATCCTTTGTGCATTAGGGTTCATGTTGACAGTAGCCATTGTTGGGATAACCACATGGTTCGTGGAGGATGTAACTCCCGCTCGGAAGATTCTTGTGTTGACAACTCCGGTGCCTGAGGAGCACTACTTTTATACATTACCGTATCAAGAGTTGAAGCATCGACAATCTTACTTGAATAACACTTTCATCCAGATGCTGCATCATACCCACGTTGCTACGAATGCTACGAACTGTTGGATATGTGGGATGATGCCAGCTCATCAGAAGAAAGGAGGAACGCCATTTATACCACTTCCTTTCTCTCATAATGGCTCTTGTAGAGCATGGTATACTTTGCTTTTTGCCACTCGGAAACCGACAGTGGGACGATTGCTTTTTAGACTTAATAAAGAATGCCATCAAGACAAAAATGGGTATCCACAAGCGAATGGGACAATTTGGGAGTGGGAAGAGTACCGACCAGACAATGAATCCATTCCCTACATCTTCACGAACACAAGAGACACTGTGGGAAAAGACAAATTTGTGATCCAAGTAGCACAAGCTCAAGCGGACCTGTGTGTCCAGAGTGTGGGTTCCATCCCTGTTGGTGTTAGTGATTGCATTACTGTTTTGAATATTGATGGGTTGAACAATAGTACCTTCTTGGCCTCCCATAATACGTATTTTGTGTGTGGAAATAAAGGTTATTACCGTCTGCCGGCTGGGTGGTCTGGGGTATGCTATGTATCATTTCTATTACCTCCTGTATTCCTAGCACCCGCATCTTATCATAAGGATCTGAAATTATTGAATAATGTGACTGTAAATAGGTATAAACGTACTTTATCAATTGATGATGTAGATCAGACTGATACCAGTCTGCAACAGTATATTGATTTTAACTTAGGACTGTTTTTCTTTGTTGGAGCTGCCCTGAACAGTAGGAAGATCCGAAGGTTAACAAGAGTGGTAGAAGCTGTGACAAATCAGACTGCTGCTGCTCTTGGGAATCTTACGGAGGAATTGCAGATTACTAGAATTGTTGCATTGCAGAATCGTATGGTATTAGACGTTATGCTAGCTGACAGAGGAGGAGCATGTAAAATTATTGGAAGTAGCTGTTGTGTGTTTATCCCTGATCATACGCCATCAGTTTATAATGCCATCAATAAACTGCACAAAATTGCAGCTGAGATCCATACAGAAAACGGCACTTGGTCCTTTTCTGGATGGTTTTGGGCGTTAATTACTGCCTGGGGATGGAAGGTTCTAACTGGTCTCTGCATTATTGTGGCGGTTCTGTTTTCGTGCTGTATCTGCGTTCAATGTGGTCCCTTGTTCTGCTCATTATGTGTATCATTCTGTATCCCTGATAAGAAAGCTATTGCCGATGTTGCCCACCAAAAACGTTTAGCTAAAGAAGTTGAAGAAATGATGACAATTGACATATATGATGATTATCCTAACAAACCGGATGTCTTCAGTAAATGCTGAAAGGGTCGTCTGTTGTAAATTGAAACAACGATGTGATTAAGCATTTACTAAAGACATTAATTCCCCTTTTATAGATCGTGTTTTCTCTGTTATGTTGACCGAAGCTTGGACTCCATTTTGTATTGTCATGCTTTCACGTGTTCCCCACGAGAAGAGTCCAACCTCTGTGTTAGTTGCTCTTGCAATCTGCCTAGTAACAGTCTATAAATAGCTCCTTTGTCTATCTGGCACATGCCCAGACTTGACCACATCTGTTATCAGTTAGCCTTGCTTGACCATGTCTTCGCGGGCTCAAGGAGTGCGTTAGCTCCGCCCACATATTGATTCAGTATCGAAAATGACCATAAATGGTAATGTTCTTCGGCCTCATGTTGTATCCACCCACTTATGAGCCCCTCCGTTGTGTATAAAAGGGGACCATGTACGAAGGTTCTTTGTGCTACTCTATGCAATACTGAAGAGTGTTGTGTGGATTGTAGGACCACCCTTAAGGGTTAATAAATGCTGTCTTTGTACTTTGCAGTTTCCGTGCCAACTTCCTTATAGATTCCATTACAGGAGAGCGAACCCTTGTGTCCTGCGGGCCTAGCTGGGGCCTGTATTCATCAGTATAACACTAGATAATGACAAGGATATGTCCCATTTCCTGCACTCTGCTACTGGCAATTATTTTAATTTGGTTAAATATACTATGGATTTAGGTTTTGCAAACGATTTATGTTTACCTCCAATTCCGTTTAGTAATACTTTTAATGGTCGGGGCCTGTACTCAGTTATAGACCATATTTTAGTATCAAACAGATATGCGGATAGAATACGCCATTTTAAAATACATCCTGTCGCTTTTAGCGACCATTATCCCATTAGTGTTTTTATTGATCTTCCTGCCAAGGTGCTAACTAGTAAAAGTTTGGCAAATCAACCCACGGAAGATCTTGCTATCAACAGATTGAACGGTTATACAGTTAAGTGGGCAGGTGTTGACTCACTACAACTATGTACGTTTCTCGTAAATAGTTGTAAAGACGACTTCTCGGTTTGCCTCGATGAGACTGCCAATAAGTCTGATGTTCTCAGCACTTTCAGAAATATATCTCAGTCCATACAATGCAAACTACTATCAAAAGGGAAAAACCGGATAGATAGTAAGAAAGGCTGGTTTGATTCCAAATGCTCTAAAGCACATGCAGCCCTGACATCTGCCTTACACAAGACTACAAAAGATATAGAAGCGATAAAAAGGGCTAGAACAGCGTATAAGCTATCCCTAAAAGAGCGTAAGAATACTATAAAATTGGAATTCTGGCAAAATCTTAAACAAGCCTCAGATCTGAAAGATATGAAAGGCTTTTGGAAGGCGGTGAATGCCCCATTTCTTGCCCCAACGAAACTACCTAGTATTGAAATAACAATGAGGGAGGATCAATGGGTGTCCCACTTTTCTAGTCTTCATTGTAACGTGACAGACCCTCAAAATGAAGAAACTCCTAGTATTAACCCATCAAGCTACCTTCCAATTCAGATTGATTTTAGCGCTGATTAGGTGATTTTAGCTATAAATGCGAGCGTGGGAGGCAAAGCACTGGGCCTAGATAGCATACCTGTGGATTTATTTAAATCTTGTCCCACGCTATGGGGACCATTGTTAGCTATGGTCCTAAAGGCTTGCTATACCCAGGGATTTACAGCAACTTGGTCGGAGGCCATACTAGTCCCTATTTATAAGAAAGGCAACCGAAATGACCCGACCTGTTATAGACCAATATCACTGCTGGACTCCCTTACGAAGGTGGCCGGGCGTGTTGTCTTAAATCAATTACAGCTGTTGACGGAGGAAAACTGTATAATCTCAGAGTTACAGTATGGACTCTGTCGAGATGCATGGCCCCAGTAGCTGTGATGTGAGCCGGGATATATGTCATACTATAGAGATACATGGTAGTCTTACGTTGGTGACTTTGTATAATGAGGATGTTTTTCAACATTTCTGAAACTTAAGTCAAATGTAGGCCGAGCTTGAGAAGCGTGACGCTTAATAAGTTGGTTAAGGGATATATTACGCTGTCATGGATGCTAACCCAAAGGCAGAACTCCTCTAGCTGAATGATTTTCTGATCACTGAAGATTTAATGGATCACCTCCTTTATGTTTTCTCTTTAACATCCATATAAGCCTTGTGACGCAGGTCCACAGGCAATGGAGGGCCACTTTCCAAATGTACATGTGAGACACAAATCCACATCAGACTGTAATATGGACCAGAAAACTAGGCTAAGAGGACCCCATATCTGGATGAAGGAAAACTACCTTTGTATGAACAGATAGGAAATTGAAATTCATGGGTACTGGAGACAGAGAACTAGACCAACGTCATCTTCAATATCGAGGTTTTGTTCACACTGCAAGTCAAGGGACTCAACCCACAACTCTTCCTTCTTCACAAATGTCTCTTTTTTTCTAACCAGCAAGTGGAGTTTATGATGGCCTTGGCCATTGCATCCCAAAGCTACTGTAATGTCATCTATACAGGGTTGCCAAAGAAATTCCATAGATTGCAAAACAAGGCTGCCAGAATGCACTTGAACCTTTGACAATCAACCACATCAAGCCAGTGCTAAGGTGCATCGATGGCTCCTACTTGACCCAAGATGCTTATTATGGGGAAAGGTCCAGAAAAAATGTGTCCTCTAACGCACCACTTTGCACCAATTATACACCTTGGCTCAATGACCACAGGCTACGTCAATCAATAAAGTTTAAAACAGCTTAAATGTGGTGGCAGATCCTTGGCTGCCCATGCCCCGTACTTCAACCTGAGAGCCACACCAACTATGGATGGTTCAGATAACAACTGAGAACAGAACTTTTCAAACTTGCTCACAACTTATTAATACACATAAATGGCTTGGCAACTGAAGAACATCACACAAGGTTTCACCTCACGAAACCTAACGCCCCACCTCAATAACTAGCTGACTTGCTTTGAAAGACTTTCAGCAATCAAAAGTACCTGTAGATACATGCACATCACATACCGCCACCACTTTCCAGTCTTCTCTTGTTTACTGGATCATTTCATAACCCTTAGAAAGCAGCACTTCGGTAAATCTGATAGGATTGTCTCTGAATGGGGGTTCTGGGCCTATGACAAGACATGAATGAGTTTAATCTGCTAGTTATTTCCACTTGTGTGAAGGGATTTGTGTTTCATTGTGTTCATTGTGTGCAGTAGTTTCATTGTTTTTTTGTTTTCCTGAGATGTTTGCTATCGGGTTGTCGTGATCCAAGGGTTTTGTTTCAATATGTAGGGACAGAGATGCCAGGCCCTTGTTATACTCCTAGTTTTGGGGAGGTATTTCTAATCCCTTTACCGTCCTCTGTCTGGTGCGTAGTAATTTACCTGCCATTCGTGTCTGAGTCATTCACTATCTCAAAGAGGTGGTTCTCCCTTGAGGTTGGTGCTAAGTTAACACTACAGTTTTACTGTGTATCTACACATAGTGTTACTTTGAATCAGGACTTTATATTAAAGCATTCATCGCCATTTTACTTAAAAAGGAAGGAAGTCGAGGGGCATAAATATGAGAGCCTTGTGTAATGTTTGCACCACGCAAAGTGGTAAATTTGGGATACAAGGCTCTGAGTCAGATTTATGAAGCCACACAAGGCCACATTGTGTGGCTTTAAGTGGCCTCAGAAATATTGAGTAAGGCAACGCAGCGCAAATCGCTGTGTAGCCTTATTCTGCGTAAGGCATTCCAAGGGGGTTCAGGTGGATATTCCCACACAACTTCCATAGGTTTTTAACACATTCCCAGATTTACCAAACCTGGGAATGCTTGAATCGTACGCCCCCCTCCCCCGGGCAGATGTAACGAGGAGAAATATCTTTATTTCTCCTAATTTCTACCTCTTTCTTTGTGTTCTGCATTCTGCAGCACACATAGGAGGAAAACATCTCAATGGATTGTGTTTTGTGAAGGAAGGTGCCGCTTCCTGCACAAAAACAATCCTGCTTACAACACAGGCACCCTTGCTCCATGGTGCAAGATTTCCTGTACTGGTGCTAGGCTGCAGAAACCGCGCAAGCACAGGGGGAAAGGGCAGGAATGAACCGTGTTGGAAACATACAGTGCATTCCTGTCCTTTCACTTTGAAGTAGAATAGTGCAACAAGGTGACATGCTGAGCTGCCCTACACCAAAACCCCATAAATGAGGCCCCTAGTTCTCTTTTTTTCTGCACTAAGCACATTCTCTAACTTTTGTGCACATGTATTTTGTAACGTTTGTGAAGTTTTGGGTTTCTATAACAATTTTGTAACCTGCTATTAGGTAACCTTGGTTGCAGGCACATGTTCTGGACACAGTGGCCGGACACAACTGGGGGCATATTAATAAAAGTCTTGCGTTAAGTTTGCACCACGCATGCAGGACGCAAGGCTTTGAGTCAGATTTATGAAGCCTTGCAAAGCAAAATTGCATGGCTTTGAGTGGCCTTATAAATCTTGAGTAAGGCAACACAGCACATATCGCTGCGTCACCTTACTTTTCGCAAAGGAAGGCGTTCAATGTGCATTGTGATGGGTGTTCCCATGCAACTTCCATGGGTATTGACGCATTCTCAGACTTACCAAACCTGGTAAACCTGGGAATGCGTCAAAATCTTACACCTCCCAAGGGCAGGCATAACAAAGAAAAGTATCCTTATTTCTCCTTATTTTTTCCTCTTTCTTTGTATGCTGCATTCTGCAGGGTGCGTGTGTTTGCGCTTGGCTGCCGAAACGCTCCAGCGCAGGGGAAAATGATAGGAATGTACCATACTGGATAAATATGGTGCATTCTTACCCTTTCACTTTGACATAGGACAGTGCATCAAGGTGGCTTGCTGCTCTGTCCTAAGCCAAAACTCCATAAATTAGGCCCCTGATATCTATCCTCTGATTTATTTTGACTGGTTTGTCTTTGTTGTAAGAGGCCAAAACTTGTATGAAACACATCCAAGGCGCTTACATTGTGGTGAATAGTAACATCCTGGGTAAAAGAAGAAACACAGAAGAATGCGGTATCAAGCAACACTTTGAGTGGCTGAACACACATTAAGCTTCAGAACTTTGAATAGTTTTTAGAAATGTACTTTAAGTGCATCTGTACCGTTGTTCACTGCTTTTTAACTTATCAATTATCTCTGTGACGTAGTTAGACTAAAAGGTAGCTACTTTGCATTAACAGGAATATTTTTAAGGATGTTTGCGCCAGTAAAGTGTGTCTCAGTTTAAGGAAAGAGAGAGAGCTTGGAAGTAAAGAGAGATATGCCAGTTCCAGTGGCCTCCCTCCCCCACCACCAAAGCACATGGGATCTCATTTATGGGGTTTTAGCGTAAAGCAGCCCAGCAAGTGACCTTGCTGCACTGCCCTACGTCAAAGTGAATGGGCAGGAATACACAGTATTTATCCAATACTGTGCATTGCTGTCCTTTCCTCCTGCATTGGGGTCGTTTCGGCAGCCTCACGCCGACGCAGCACCTTTGCACCTTGGTGCAAGAGTGCCTCTGTTGGAGGCAGGGTTGTTTTGGGGCAGGAAGGGGCATCTTGCACGAAAACAATCCATAGTGGTGGTTTCCCCCTTCTATGTTTGCTGCACAATGCGCCACACATAGAAAGAGAAAAAAAACGAGGAGAAATGAAGATATATCTCCTTGTTACGCCTGCCCTGGGGAGGCGTAAGATTTTGAGTCACTAACAGGTTTACCAGGTTTGGTAAATCTGGGAATGCGTCAAGACCCGTGGGAGTTACATGGGAACACCACAATGCCCGTGGAGCGGTTTGTGCTGCATTGCCTTACTTAAGACTTATGAGGCCACTCAAAGCCACACAATTTGGCTTTGCGTGGCTATATAAATCTGATTCAGTCATTGCAAGTTGTAAACGTGACACAAGGCTCTCATAAATGTGCCCCCAGAAGGGCGATGACGTCACTTTCTCCTCCTCCACCACCTCTCATACGTCGCATATTTGTTTAACCTATTCATGTAATGAGTGTTTTCCTTCGTTTGTATAAAAACTCATAGGTTTTGGGGGCAAGACCTCCAGTGATGACACAACATAAAGTAAGCAAAGGCTTCATGAGCAGTGATGATCTGGGGTTACAGAATACCGGTTTCTACACGCAGGAGTATTTTTTAATAAATGCTAAGTGCGGGTAGGTTTTATCATATCCAACACTTTTTCTATTGCAATGTTCAATGATATTATTCCACTTTCTGAGCAATTGTAGATGTGCTTTAATGTACACAATGCATTTTTATTGTTTTTTTTAATATAGTATTCTCGTCTGAAGAGGTTTTTGAAAACAAAGATGCCAAGGGGTGGGCTTTCCGGTTCAGAGAGGAACTGGCTTAGCAGTTCAGGCTGGGCTGTTCCGATTGGAGCAGGACCAAGGTTGATCTGCATATACCTAGGTTTAATGTGAGGAGGCGTTATGGGCAAAAAAAGATGGGTTGGAATGTCACCCCAAGTGTTGACTATTATTTAGCAAATGGCAAGCATTCTTCCCATCACCTTTTGTGTTTAGAGATAAGAAATGTCCACATCCACTTGAAATGGAAGAGGATCATAAAAAGACCTTGAGGTTCTTAGGCAGATGCCCCGCTATCCTAAAGCATCACTGAACATGTACCAATACTCAATGAAAAAAGAATCAAACACACACACATGAAGATGACCGGCGTCTGTCTCTCAACCGCCCTCTACTTCACTTCACAAAGGAGCAGCCTGCTTCTCAATCCTCATACATGACACCAAAACCTTTCAGACCTAGGTCACGTTGGAAACCCAAACTCTACCAACAAAGCACAACGAAAGGAACAGTGATCTAAAGTTCAAATCCCAGCACTTCTGACTAAGCCTTCTCCACTGCTGAGTAAATTTATTATCAATAAATTTGGCAATAGTTATATATATATATATATATATATATACACACACACGTACATATATATATGTATATATATAGAGAGAGAGAACTTAAACAGCAGAAGAGTGGAATGAAGTTCTATATAAAAGTGTATTAACTATTATTCTTGATAAATAGTATCTGTTTTCTAGAAGGTTAAAAAATAAAGACACGGGCTACCCACCCTTTTGTGTGGTCAACACATTTCAGCACTGTGAAATGGCCCTATTGATCCCATACCTTTGCATGCCCAGGCACCTTATTTATTTGGACAACTTTTGGGTTAGTATGCACCTGCTCCCAACGAGGTCATCCTCATTTGTCGCCTTGCAATGTGGTTCTCAAAGCTCTTTGTATCTCAACACAAAACGCATTTGCGGGGAAACGTAATTGTAGAAGGTGATGAGTGTATAAGGCGGTGAACCAACACAGAATGCAGCGTGGTCACCTCCCAACTAATGATCCATTGTAAGGTGTGCGTGCTGTACTGTCTCCCTCACAAACTACACTCTGGTAACCTTTTTTATTTTAGATAAGCACTAAACTGTTACAGTGCATTTTCCTCTGGTTCCATTGGTAGTTGATTAAGCAGGCATTTACCGCCAATCTCAAGGCTGTTCTTGACCCCTTAAAAATGAAGAGACCTCTGTGGATGAGGACGGTGAAGACTATCTCCTCTCAGAATCTGGGGTCTGCTGGCATGGCAAACCCTACCTTGCATCTTGTGATGGTTTGAACACTGACTCATAAACACAACAAAGATCAGTCTACTGTTTCCTGAGATGTTCGATAATTCAGGGGTAAAGAGACACAGCATTGACTTTGTCAGGTACACTCTATGAGATCCTTGGCATGGGTGCCACAAAGGTGTATACAAGGATTTACAAACTCATCAGCTAGGGTCAGGGTTCTCCAAAGTACGTTGTGGAGGTCCAGATCCATGCCCGATTTTTTAGCATATCCCCATTTAGATAAATACAGTTCTCTTAAAATCTGGCATGGATCCGGCCCTCCAGGATTGACTTTGTAGAACCTTTAGCTAAGTCAATCAGGTCTTCATTTAAATACATTCTCGCCTCTTCGATCTATTGAAGCTGCCATGGTGTGTAACTCTGTAGGTGCAGTGTTCTGTGTCTCCTTTCTGTGGATTATGTGGATTAGCCAGTGGATTGTGGAAGTTCCCACTACTCGTTCTTGGTTGTTTGCACCAACAAGGAGTTTTCTAGCAGTCTTGGTAACAATACAATGTGTGTTTTTGCCAATATAATAAAATGTGACCTTGAGGCATACACAACCTCCCTCTGTGTTCTTTTTCTTCATTCCCTGCTCACACGTAATACTGAAATATCCTGAGCCGCCAACTAAAAGCAAATTTAATATCACAGTTTTGTGCATGTGCTACAAATGCAGCTACATCACATGCGTTAAACCCATGTGGTTTTACCACATGTACAAATATCCAAAGTATGATCATCCTGCAAATCCCTAAATCAGACACAGAACATCTTACAGGATTTTAAAAAAATGAATGATGCCGATATATAGACTAATTGAGTGGGATGGGTGGAGTAACGGAGAGCAGGAGGATGGGGAGGCTGGGTTAAGAACAACGGAGAGCATGAAGAAGGCAAGAGTGAAGGAGAGGGACTGCAGACACATTCACCCTCTAAGAGTGCATGTCACAGTAAAATAAAAAAAGAGTACCAGCAGCGAAGCAGCGGAGGAAGGCTTCAAGAGGAATATGTACCTGGTCCATGCTCCACAGAAACCACAAACACACAAGGGAAGATGAGGAGAGACAGGAAACTGCATGCAATAATCAACAGAAAGCAAAGAAATGAGAGTGACAAACAAGCCAACAAATGGTAAGAAATGGGCGTGCTCTAAGCCCCCTTTTAAGATTTTATTTTTATTTGCAAAAGATTTCCCAAGCACAACACAACCTAAAAAATATGACCATGTCCTAAGAGGCTGACAGCCCGATGAGCGAGACCATTAGGGGCCTTCCTGGCCGATTGCGTGTGTGAATGTTGTCTCATCTTTGGGATTTTGACTGAAATTGAACTTACGCTACCAAACCCAAAGTTGAATGGGCTTCCATTTTGATGTGCCGCTAAATTGCACCACGCGATCCTTGTTGTTATTTCTAGGCTGAATAAAGAAATGCAATCTTCATACTAGAAGACGGGGAGAGCTCCCAGGAGCGTCCCACCATGTTGTATCTAACCAAGGACATCACAACTGTGCCAGGCTATCGTTTATACAATGTGTGGATTAATGTGCTTAAATATACTGTGAGAGCAACTGTATTCAATGTTGCAGTATAATGTGAGAATCTTTAAATGTATTCTGTAGTAAATGTTTCTTCTTGCTTGTTTCTTATTGGTGCATATCCTTAAAACCATGTAAACGCTTAGTAATGTATTAAATTAATTGTCTAAAGTCCTATAAGGGGATGTACTTTTCCTCTGTAAACAAGGACCCCCCATTCCCCTTTCGTGAGGTGAATCTATGTTGGATTTCGCATTGATCTTTACTGGGTTCTTTGTACTATATAATCTGTCTCCCTTATTGCTAACCAGGCTAATGATATATTACCTGTATTTTGCACGATAATACCATATATAAATATCTCAAATCTTGACCCGTGTTTGTTCATCTTACTGAGAATGCTACCGGGTTGACTCTAGGTTTGGACTCGAGAAATAGAGACGGGTCCAGTCAGGGGGCACCAAAGCCCATATAGGGACTACACAACTCCCGGTCAATGCCGTTGGTGCCCTGGGGTGATGTTAAGACTAAGAGAAGACTACTTTGCCCGCCGACATGTGTGAATCACACATAAGGCTCCTGACTAAACTCTTTAGGCATAACATGCCGTTGTTGTTGGCAGTGTTTAAACACCTATCTGTAAATGTGAAACCATTTTGGTTAACAGTGGAAAGTAATGTGAAAATGTGTGAAAACATTAAAAAATGTATAATGTTAAGTTTTATATTTAGGTGTCTTCTATAGCACGAAACCGACCCGAAGGTACTTGCAGCAGTTACAGTTCACAAAGGAACCTTCATTTTATTTTTGGGCATATTATGGCGCTGCTGAGACTCAAACCTTGTTGCCCAGCTCCAGAGTCGGAAGCTCCGGCCGTGCTGCCCCCACCCTCTTCTGTGCTATACCTTGTCGTACACATAAAATTAAGTTACAAAATGTGCAGTAAAATATCAGAGCCATGATCATGCTTCAGTTTTGACCAACAGGAATGTGAAGCGTGTTTACAATATCTCATAATCTGCGTTGCTCACGTTAGGCGAAAAGGGCCTCAGGCACAGACCACAGACAGACAAGCTCATATCCCGTTATTAGCCCGAGTTTTAGGAGCAAACACTAAAGGGCAAATAGATGAGACCTAATCATACCACATTCGATGTTCAACAGACCGTGCAAACCCGACAGGTAGAGAAAATCACAATGTAGAAGGGTAGAAACACCCGAGGCCTGTCCGAGGATAGAGTGCTTGGGAATCAGTGGGGCTCACGGGAATGAGACGATGCCAAAGCAAGAAAACCTGTCTGTGGTGGTGCACGGCGTTCAAGACCTCTGATGGATCGTGCTGCAAAACACCAAAGGTGACACAGCAGTCCAGGCTGTTCGCGTCTTGGTATTTACACAGCCATAGTGTTCGTCCACCCGTGAAAAAACAAGCATTGAAGTGAAGTGTAATAAAGAGAAGTAGACTGGGGTGTTATGGAGTGGTGTAGAAAGTTATGGAGATGCGTAGGGTGGTGGAAAGTGGTGTAGAGTAGAATCGAGTGGCGTGGAGTTGAGTGAAGTGGATTGTCATGGAGTGGCGTGAAGTGGTGTAGAGTGTTATGGGGTGTCGTGGAGGGAGAAGAGTTTTGTAGAGTGAAAGGGCGTAGAATGGAGCAGAGTGGAGTAGAGTGTTGTAGAGTGGAGGGGCATAGAGTGTTGTGGTGTACAGCAGAGTGGAGTGGCATAGAGGGTGTTGCGTAAATCATTATAGAATGGAGTGACAGAGCAGAGTGGCATAGAGTATCAGAGTGGAGTGACATAGTGTGGAGTGGAGTTGCATAGAGTGAAACAGAGTGGAGTAGAGTGGAGAAGTCTGTCATTGAATAGAAGCGAAGTAAAGTGGCATGTAGTGGCCTACAGGGAGTTGAATAAAGTGTTGTAGATTGAAGTAGTGTCAATAGTGGCATAAAGAGAAATTGAGAGGCATAAAGTGGATTAGAGTTTAATGGAGTAGAGTGGCATAGAGTGGAGTGGAGTGTCATAGAGTGGAGTGTAATAGAGTGGACTAGAATGAAGTGGCGTATTATACAGTGGTGCAGAGTAGATTAGCATAGAGTGCTTTGGTTTTGAGTAAAGTAATGTAGAGTCCATCAACGTAGAGTGCAGTGACAAAGAGTAGAGTGGTGCAGAGTGCAGTAGAGTAGATTGTAATGGCATAGAGTGGAGTGATGCTGAGTCGAGTAGAATTGCATAGAGAGCAGTAGGGTAAACTAGATTATTTCAGAGTAGAGTGTAGTGGCGTAGGGTGGAGTGGTGCAGGGTGGCGTGGTGCAAGTCAGAGTGCAGAGGTGTAGAGCAGAGTGGCGTAGAGTGAAGTGGCATAGATTAGAGTGGTGTAAAGTGCAGTCAGGTGGATTGCAGTAGTGCAGAATTGTTTAGAATGGTGTAGAGTGTAATGATGCAGACTAGAGTGGCATAGAGTATAGTGGCATAGAGCGCATTGGCGTAGAGTGACGTAGAGTGACGTAGAGTTGAATGGTGCAGAGTAGATGCAGTGGGGTAGAGTGCATTGGCATAGATTAGAGTGGTGTAGAGTAGAGAAGCGTAGAATGAAGTGGCATGGAGTTCAGTGGCATAGAGTAGAGTGTCATAGAGAGCAGTGGTGTAGAGTAGATTAGAGTAGCGAATAGTCCAGTGGTGCAAAGTGTGAGGTAGAGTGCATGGGCATAAAGTAGAGTGGTGTAGAGTAAATAGGCGTTGAGTGAAGTGGCAGAGAGTGGAGTGGTGCAGAGTACAGTGCAGTGACGCAGAGTCGAGTGGCATAGTGTGGAGTGCAGTGGTGCAGAATAGAGTGGTGTTGAGTTCAGAGGCAGAAAGTGAATTCTTGCAGAGTAGAGCGGCATTGAGTGCAGTGGCATAAAGTACATTGGCAAAGAACAGTGTTGCAGAGTACAGTGGTAAAGAGTGCAGTTGTGCATAGTAGAGTGGGGTAGAATTCAATGGCATAGAGTAGAGTGGTATTGAATAGAGAGGCATTGAGTGAAGTGACATAGAGTACAGTGCAGTGAAGCAGTGTGTAGTGGTGCAGCGTAGAGTGCAGTGGCTTGGAGTGGAGTGGTGCAGAGTAGAGAGAAGTGGGGTGTGCATGGTATGGTAGCAGACTACTGTTACCTACAACACATCTTCAATTGAAATGACCATTACATTTGCACAGACATACAGTTTTATTGATAAAAGTATACAGCACACAAACGATAATGTGTGGAAATGTCATCACCTAGTGTACTGATTTTTTTGGATCGTATTAAAATATTTGTTTCAACCACACTATAGAATTACAAATAAATTTACTTCACTTGTGCTTTCCATATTCTGAAAGATCTCTGCAGTTCATGTTGTAGACATTTAAATTCTGATTTCTGCTAGAAAAGAAAAATAACATTGTGCAGCAAACTCCAAGTAGACAGCATGATTGTCACATAAATCCTTTCACTTTGAAGTCAGAGAAATAAAAGTGAACACCAAGCTTCCTGGAAGACAGAGCCTGACATCTGACCTCTGTTTTTGAATGCACATCAAATGTGACAAGACGAGAACAAGATTTAAAGGCCTGTTTACAGAAATTCAGTACTGGTGGAAGAATACAGTAAATAGGGTTCAGGAAAGGGAAGGGATGAACTCAAGCTGGACAGCCTAAAACAAAGCCAGAAAACAGAAAGCAAGCAAATGTGAGTTACAAACTACAAAGCCAATGGTAAGCAATGGGCAGAATGCATTCCGAGGGTAGCTTTCAGAATGTCCCCAAGATGTCTTTTAGCAAACCAGACAGCTGTGCTGTCTGGTAGGTTTCGACCTAACCATAGTCCTGAGAATTTAAATGTTATTATAAGGAAGGAAGTGCTGATTTATTTTGCTTCATTGGCTAATAGAAAATAGAAAAACGAGATTCTAGGCGGGTCACCCTCCACGTTCTGTCTTGAGCAACAAGGTATACTATATCGATACACACATAACTTTGACTTCAGTTGTGGATACTGTGGTCAATTTCAATTTGACTATGCTTTTCGGAGGAATCTTTAAATAAATATAGAATGGTATATTTTAGTGTGACCATAGAAACAGAGGACATGCACTGTGAATAGTAATTATATGTGTTCCTATCAGCATGATGTTAAAAAAATGTTGATACTGTTACCTTTCTGTCTGATAATCTTTAAGTTACGATTTACAATGTCAACATGGAACATTTCGTTTTATAAAAATATGGGAATTGAATAAAGGTTTAACATATTTTGTAAAATGAACAATATGTTAATGCTTTTTGATAGTAATGAAAACGAGCCTGGGCTATGTGTAGAAAACCCTTGTATTCCCGGTTGTATGACATAATTTCGACAGACAGAATATCGACCTACAAATATATCGCAACAAAAATATCGATGTCAAGAATATCGACATCCTATCTACAACATGGTAAGTACAAAAATATCGAAAATTAAATATCGATGTCAAAAATATCGTTATTAAAAATATCGTTTTTCTTTTACTTTAAAAATATATGTAAAATAAACCAAATTATACTTAGAAATTAAATAAACATAATTAAATATATTGTATAATATTTAAAATGTATTATTAATATATATAATTTAATAAAACTTTAATTAAACATGTACATATAATATATAATATATATACTTACTGAATAATTAATTTTACTAATAATTTCTGTAACGTATAAATTATTAAATGTTTTTAAAAATTACCAATACATCTATACACATAAAATAATATCATTAATAAATATTTAATAATTACATATAGCAAATAATAATCAATATTTTTATTGTGATTAATTTTTATTATTAATGATATATTACAATAGCAAAAAAAATACAAAACATATGAAATATCAGACACAATAAAACTACTAGTCCAACTCCAACAAAAACAACAATAAGGAAAATGTTGGATACCGTAGGGGTAAAAATTACTATTCCAACTCCAAAGAGTGCAACAGTAGGGAAAGCGTTGGATAGCGTAGGGTTAAAATTACTATTCCAACTCCAGAAAGTGCAATAGTAGGGAAAGCGTTGGATAGCGTAAAGGTAAAAATTACTATTCCCACTCCAGAGAGTGCAACAGTAGGGAAAACGTTGGATAGCGTAGGGGTAAAAATTACTATTCCAACTCCAAAGAGTGCAACAGTAGGGAAAGCGCTGGATAGCGTAGGGGTAAAAATTACTATTCCAACTCCAGAGAGTGCAACAGTAGGGAAAGCATTGGATAGCGTAGGGGTACAAATTACTATTCCCACTCCAGTAAGTGAAACAGTAGGGAAAGCGCTGGATAGCGTAGGGGTAAAAATTACTATTCCAACTCCAAAGAGTGCAACAGTAGGGAAAGCGTTGGATAGCGTAGGGTTAAAATTACTATTTCAACTCCAGAGAGTGCAATAGTAGGGAAAGCGTTGGATAGCGTAAAGGTAAAAATTACTATTCCCACTCCAGAGAGTGCAACAGTAGGGAAAGTGTTGGATAGCGTAGGGAAAAGAATTACTATTCCAATTCCAGAGAGTGCAATAGTAGAGAAAACGTTGGATAGCGTAAGAGTAAAAATTACTATTACCACTCCAGTGAATCCAACAGTAGGGAAAGCGTTGGATAGCGTAGGGGTAAAATTTACTATTCCCACTCCAGAGAGTGCAACAGTAGTGAAAACGCTGGATAGCGTAGGGGTACAAATTAGCATTCCCACTCCAGTAAGTGAAACAGTAGGAAAAGCGCAGGATAGCGTAGGGGTAAAAATTACTATTCCCACTCCAGTAAGTGAAACAGTAGGGAAAGCGCTGGATAGCGTAGGGGTAAAAATTACTATTCCAACTCCAGAGAGTGCAACAGTAGGAAAAGCGCTGGATAGCGTAGGGGTAAAAATTACTATTCCAACTCCAGAGAGTGCAACAGTAGGGAAAGCGTTGGATAGCATAGGGGTACAAATTACTATTCCCACTCCAGTAAGTGAAACAGTAGGGAAAGCGCTGGATAGCTTAGGGGTAAAAATTACTATTCCAACTCCAGAGAGTGCAATAGTAGGGAAAGCGTTGGATAGCGTAAGGGTAAAAATTACTATTCCCACTCCAGTGAGTCCAACAGAAGGGAAAGCGTTGGATAGCGTAGGAGTAAAAATTACTATTCCCACTCCAGAAAGTGCAACAGTAGTGAAAACGCTGGATAGCGTAGGAGTACAAATTACTATTCCTACTCCAGTAAGTGAAACACTAGGGAAAGCGCTGGATAGCGTAGGGTTAAAAATTACTATTCCAACTCCAGATAGTAAAACAGTTGGGAAAGCACAGGATAGCATAGGGATTCTATAAACATAATAACCAATTAAATAATTAGTTATAAAAAATAGCATATTAATAACTAATTTACAAAATATGTATTATTAAATACCAATTATTTAAAATAAATATTTATATAAATAACTTTAAATTACATCCCACACTATTCCCCCTTTAACACACAACACACTACACATACAAAATACACAATACATTTAAATATCAGTTTATCTATTATTTACAATTAATAATACATTCTTTATAATTAATATACTTATTATTTACAAATTTATACATATTAACTACCAAATTACAATTACTCACAAATTAATTATTATTTAACAATACATTAATTAGCAATAACAACAAAGAACATGAAATAATAAATTATTTATATTTACTATATTTAACGTACTAATAACAATTAATTACCAATTAATAATTAATTAACAAATAATCATTAATTACAAATAATTAAAAATTATCAGTAATTTTTTTAATTGAATTACATCCCACCCTATTCCCCTATAAACCCACAACCCACTACACATAAAAATTCACATAATTAATTTAAGCATCAATTAATCACTTAATAAAATTAAATCACCAATTAATTAGTAATTAACATTTAAATAATTAACAATATCAATAAAGAAATATTAATATTAAACTAATTATAACTTATATAATTAAACAATTAATACAATTAATTTACAATTAATAATTAATTAACAATTAATTAATCAATTAATATATTTAATTAACAATTAGTAATTAATTAACAATTAATTAATCATAAATACCAATTAAACAATACATATTAATTAATTAATTATAATTAAATTACTTCCCACCCTATTCCCCTATAAACCCACAACCCGCTCTGATACTAAAACGCTAAATTATATTTTAAATAATTATTAATCTCTAAACATTTATTTTTAAATGTATTAAAATACATTACAATAATCTTTCACATACAAATAAAATACATATTAAAATACATTACACTAATAAAATATCGATATTCTTGACATCGAAATTTTTGATTACGATATTACTTACATCTATATTAATGACTTCGATATTATTAACTTCGATAATACTTACCTTGGGGTCGATATTCTGTCCATCGATATTCTTGACTTCGATATTCTTTACCTACGATATTTACAACTCGATATACTTGTAGGTCGACATTTAAAACTCGATATTTAGACTGCTCACCGTATTCCCAACTAACTTCCGATTCGTCCAGTATTTGGAAACAGTGCAACTCTATAATGGTGGCACTTTTTTGCTTTCTTCAGAGGGAAAGCTCTATGGGACGCTGCATGCTTTAAGGCATCACTAGCCGCGATTATTGTGTTTAGAAAAGGGACGGGGATGGAGGGATACATAGATGGCGTGGTAGTGGCGGGGGAAACGGACGGTGGGGCAGTGGAGGGGTAAACGGATGACAGCGGGGTGAGGTGAAAACAGACTGTGGGGTGGAGGGAGACCGTACATGGCCAAAAGATTTTTCAAAAACTACCTGGTGCAGCATGCAGCCTGTGGAAGGACGCTGTCCACAAACAGGAAGCTGTGCTGGGTCCAAACTCCACAGAATGGACAGAAGCTTTCTGCAAGAGGAGGTGAGCAGCTGCAGGAAGCAGGAGATGTGACCAGTAAGGACTAAAGAAACCGTAGTGAAGTGGAAGCCAACCCATGGTAAGCATCAGTAAGGAGTAGGGGTGCTCCAAACCAGTTTTTAAGCTTATTTTCATTACAATAGCTTTCACTGACAGCGCATTCCCGCTGTAGGTGATACATAAAAATGACTGTGGCCTAGATTGTAGTCAAGAATAAGAATTGCCTTAGCTCGGACTGCATGCAAGACAATCAACAAACAAAAAGTCAATGACTCCAACATGAGATCTGACCGACTATATGTTCACGAGCAACTTCCGGCCATCTACACAACATGGCCCTATGGCATGAGTGACCCCTTCAGTTCATCCAGGCTTTTTATCAAACAGCACTTTGCATTCTGGGGAATGAAAGCCATTATTATAATGGGAAAGGTTGAACTTCAAGTCCCAGGAAGCAAGATGCTATCCGCAAATTTACTGACAGCTAGCCTCACACAAAGACCAACCAAAACCAGGGAGTCGCACTTCCTCACTTTGTTGTCTCTGGTTGAATTGAGTGTTTGGATGACACCAGGTTTACACGCAATACACATTCCCTAATATGAAAGTACTTAAAAAAGATTGCTTCATAGAAGGAAGGTGGTCAGAATCACAGAGGGGGGTCTGGAAGGGCAGCAGCCTCTGGTACTGGCCGGTATTCTCACTGTAGAGCGTTTTGCTTCCCCACAGGTCCCTGGCACCAGAACGATTATAAGGTGTTAGTAGGTGTATAATGATGAATGGAAATTGGCTAATCAAAGCAATTCTCACTTGTTTTGCCATCAAACCACTTTTCAGTGGTTTGATGGCAAGAAAGCCATGAGTCAAAGCCATCACTTCCACTCAGGTCAGGTCTAAACTGGGGTGGCATGGTGAGCAAAAGCATGCTGGATTTAACCCAGATCTCTTGACTGGGGGTGAATGTTTTGATTTGTTCTGCATTACGTCCATCAATTGTGTGTCTTTTGCTTTATCACTTCCACTCAGGGCCTAATGTAACATGCCTCCGGGTAACTGTCTGCCAGAGTTTATCTCAATGTATCCATTAACCTCCTCAGTAAAATTGTACCAGATATCAGCGTATAGTGACAAATTTCCCTAAAGTGACTAGACCCTGCTTCAATTCAGATAGGATTCTCAAACTATAGCAGAGTACTGGAAACTTTCAGCTGCATGTACCAGCCCTCTGATCATCTCTGCAAGTCTCCAACAAAGCTAGGGCAGTGCTTAATTTGTAAAATATGAAGTGCAGGTGCTCAAATGAGGCCACACCTACTTTTCTATGGCTCCACCCACTTCCTCCACTGGGTCCACCCACTTACTCTATTAGCTCCACCCACATCCTCAACTGGCACTGCTAAAAGTCAGATGTAATACCCGATCTGAATTTCAGCAAGGGAGCCTTCCTCATAATAAAGTTTTGATAGGTGGTTTCCTGCCCTGTGAACATTTTGAAAAAGATTAAATGAAAAGTGCATTTAAAGCACAATTTGGGAATTAATTAGCTAAAATCACTAAAGCATTGAAAAGGGGCAATTTCAGTACTCTATGTGCTGATTTGGGGAAAGGACAAAACTGGGGTATGCCATTTTTAAAAATCTATGAGTTTAAAGTAACAACTTTTACATAGCGTAGGTGACAAAATAATCCAAAATTTTGTGAAAACACTCTAAACAGATAAACTGAATAAAATCATGCAACACACTTGAATGCGTCAGTCACTGTTACTTCCAGTGGCCGAATGGGATTGAGGTTCATAAATAAAGTAGAGTATTCTGTTAAAGTGATTACTTTTAGAGAAACAATTGAAAAAAGATGATTACCAATTGGGCTTGTTACTATAACTTACTCCCCTGTAGCTATATGTGCAATTATTAGACATTCAGAATAGTTTTGTTAGACTAGTCCCCATACAGTGCGTACCAAGCCAGCTTTACGACTGATAGAGGTGTTGGGGGCGGGAGGAGTAGGGAATTCTCCGCTCAAGAACATTTTGTAAAAAGAAAGACTAAAATGGTGTACAACACATTTTCAGTTACATATTTAGCTGTATTAACTTTCAAAGCATAGTAAATCGTAAATGATCTCTTGACCTGACATAAGCACTCAGGCCAGAAAGCATGGAAATGTCACACATAAGCACTCAGGCCAGAAAGCATGGAAACGCCACACAAGTACCCAGGCCAGAAAGCATAAAAATCTCACACTGTACTCAGACCAGGAAGCATGGAAATGTCACACAAAGGCACCCAGGCCAGAAAGCATGGAAATGTCACACAAAAGCGTCCAGCTCAGGCCAGAAAGAATGGAAACGTCACACCAGCACCCAGGCCAGAAAGCATGGAAATCTCACACTGTACTCAGACCAGGAAGCATGGAAACGCCACACAAAGGCACCCAGCCCAGGCCAGAAAGCATGGAAATATCACACAAAGGCACCCAGCCCAGGCCAAAAACCTCATCTCATAATCCTTCAATTAGAATGGTATAATTGTCACCACACATCTCTTTGGAAAAGGTTACCCCTTTACATTTGAAGAAGTGAAACAACTTTAACCCACCACATCTGAAAAATAAAAAACTGCCACAAACTGATCAATAAGATCACATTCTTAACCCCTTGTGTGCCACGCCCTTTCCCCGCCCTGTGCCGGCCGTTACATTAGCGGGCGGGGCTCATGACGAGCTGGACTCGTCATGGGCACAGCGCAACCGCAGCCCATGACGAGTCCAGCTCGTCATGGGCACACAAGGGGTTAAATTTTCTACACCTCTTATACATTCACAATCCTCCACTCCACCCCCTTAAACATCATTCATTTGTTATTGCCATAGTCGAAACTGCCTAGGTAAGCAGAGGATACAAGAAACACTGTTAAAATGAGCACCATCACTTGACCATCATCTTCTTGAGATCTTCGATTGAATCTGCAATGTTTAAAGTCTTCTTCAATTCTTCAGTCTTTTATGGGACAGTTTCACAACCCCTGTTCCCAGATCAACACCAAGGTTAGTGTAGATCGGGTACAAGAGGGCACTTTGTGTATGTGTAATCCATAGAGGTAATTTGCGCTTGCACATCGGCAGGTTGCTTTGAGCATGCACGTTTTGCCCCCTCATATTCTACGCTCGTGGTGCGTGTCATGAGTATGCAGGTGTTAGTTCCAAAGCATTACTAATTCACAACGAGATAAGCTAGAATGTGTGTCACACGCACCTGTTTCCCTAATACGACAGCTACAATGGTGGAACCACAACCAAAGACTTGGGCCAATATGACCACAGGGACACCTCCTCCCAGCAAAAAATGTAATCAGGCATAGTTCACTCTTATCAATTTGGTGATCACTTCAATCAAAGAGAAAACACGATTCAAATAGCCATAGAATGAGTACTCGAAGCAACCGTGACAACATCCAGGAACCTGCTTCAGCCTCCCATCACTCACTATCGTTTCAATGTCCTCACTGACTATCATGATTTGTTCATCTCCTCTCGCCTCATCTTCCAGCACCCTATGTATAAATCGAAATATACTGCACCTCTCCATGTACATGCGCGGTGCCCTCCCCAGTCCATGGTATCGATGCTACCCGATTTCGCTTCATGTAAGCCTCAAGCGTGGTGAACTCATTACTTTTTTTAGTATGTTTTGAACAGTATTGTTTTAAATTTTGATCTAGATATTCAAAATGGCCCCATTGATTTTGCTCAGCTTGGCAGAAAAGTCCAGCCAGTCAGTTATTTGTGGAATCCAAGAGGTCTTAGGGATGGTGAATATTTGCATGAGATATAAAAACACCCAGCAGGGAGTCATTAACAACATAACAATACTGAGATAGAGAGCTCTTGCAGAACACACCGTAAAACAACATTCTCACGTCTCCTTTGTTTACTGCTGCCTGGAGAAGCAAGGCCAAAAGATAAGTGCGTGAAAGAATTTTTGCATACTAGCTGCGCCTACAAAACACTGCATAATCGAGACGGGATCTTTTTACAGAAATGGGGTTTACCGTTTAAACAACATGGATTCTGTTTCACATTGCATTCCAGCAATCTCATTCATGCATATCCCGCTGAACTCGAGTTGGCGGGGGCATTTCTCCATTCTCCCGCGTGGCACTCGGCCCATTTCTACATCTCTTCTGTGCCATTCTCGTTCCTTAATCCGTTTGGACACATGCTTTTCGTGTCACGATAACAGGGCAGCCCAGAGTACTTCATATGAATTGAGGAAAGTTACAGTAACTGAGCGGGACTGTGGGAGTCTGGGAGTGGGACGGTGGGACATGACTCACTGAGGGGGGGAGGGGTGGAGTCGGGACTCGGGACCACTATTAGGCTGCCGCGCAGCTTCATAATTAGGCAACGGCGCCTGCCAGCCCCTGCCTCAACTGGGGCTGCTTATGCTGCTGCGCAGCTTTAATTTTTGAACTCAAGATGATTAGGCCTACCAGGCCCTGCAGCCCTCACCTGGTACTTAACTCTAGTCTCCGAGTCCACCTCAATGCGGCCAACTTCGTCACTGTCCAGGTCATGCTATGAATGGCGGCGGCGGCTGTTGAACCACGATACTCGCCGGTGCGGTGGTAAGGTGCGACGGTGCGGGTATGCTGGAGCGTGGTAAAAAGCAGCAAATGTGTACGAATTTGTACGCAATCTGAAAAAAGATCTGCACACGCTGCCTGCTGCCACGCACAGCTCCAACCCCTGCAGAAGACCTGGCAAAGCCCTGCCCAGCTCAGTGTCCCGCCCACTGGGCCGGCAACACTGACCACTGGCGTGGCCGCTGGGCCGGCCCGCCAGTGCCTGTTTGAGAAGAAGTAGTTTTAGTGAACTCTTGAAAAAGAAGTGAGAAGAACTTATAACTAACTTGAACGTCGTGAAGACAGAATCAGAGTCACAAAGAAGTAGAAGTGATCTTCAACATCACCAGTCTCTCTCATCAACAAGCACAACCAGTACGTAATGACGCAGCACTTACGGTAGAGCAGCAGCACAGCACACACTCTGTGCCACTAATTATAAATCCATTACTGACGTGCACTAAATGCGTGTAGCCCTGGCCCTGATAATTAAGTGCCGGTGCTAAGCACTGGCAGAAATTAAGCACTGAGCTAGGGATACCGTCTGTAATATATAAGGCACTACCATAGCTCCTCCTTCACCAGCTCTCAGTAATCAATTGACAGTTTAAAAATGCTACTGAAAGGAAAAATGGACTGCTGACCCAATTACTGGACATTTATTATGTCTACGGCCTCACAGAAGGATGGATTTCATCAAAGCAACGTCATGTTTCTGCATGCCAGCCTCAAGTCATCAGTCCAGTTGCCTTCCCATGCACAGCAATGTAGTGAGTGATGGGTGCCATGTTTGACATTGTCCACTTCTACTATTTTTTAATAAAAATACTTTATATTATTCTGTTACTTAAAACCATAAAAAATACAAAGGATAATTTTGAACACATTCAAACATAGTTCGATATTTCCAAGTAAACAATCATCATTTAATAATAAAATCAATCTTTGTTCATCATAAGTTAAAATAATAAAAACAACAATATCATATTCTCCAATTAAAATCTAGATACGTTAGTAGCTAAAATACAGTGCTATAAAACCATCTATTCTTAAGCAAAGGGGAGTTAACCACATTCCTAATACCACATACATTGCCCCTAGCTTAAGTTCCTCTAAGTTTAACAGCCCCAGTTAAAAAAGGGGCTCCCTTAAAACATATACATTTGTTAGGAAACAATTGTAAAAAAAATCAATGCGTGTTTAACTCTAGTGAATTTTTTATCTCTCAGTAGGGGTAAAACATATCTTTGTTGCATAACTAAAATGTTCACATAACATTATAAAGTGCATGGTGTGAGAAGGAATCACAGCTACATGGTCCTAGATCTTCAACTTTTTTCCAACCACGGGGCTCAGCCAAAAGGCCATGCAATACATGTAATCTAAATCTAGTCAGTAACAAATGGTGGTGAGAATTTGTGACCACTGTATGGTATGGTTTAAGTGTCACACATGATTTCAGTATAACATAGTCCCATTCAGAGAATTTACACAATTCTCAAATTTCTCTCTTTTCTTTAGCTAAGGCCAAATTGTTTGTTTTAACTCATTTTAAGCCAGCACGAACAATACAATCAGGAGACGTAAACAGCTCTGGGCATCCTAGCTCTGTGAATGGGAACTTTATGTACCTTAACCCTAGAATACTACCACCCTTATCTAGGTTAATACAGTCCTTCCGTATGGCCCGAGTTAGCCCTAGCTCTGTGTTTGACCATACCAAAATCCATCTGAGAAAGGGTCAAATGGCAAGCTGATATAAATATTAGCCCTAATTCTTCGTGAAAAATATAAGGGGTAGAGTGTGGGACAGCTAATAAACGCCTCATTAATCCCTTTTCTATTATTAGTAGCTCAGGGGGTATCTTTATATCCCCAAATGTCACTGCTGTAACTTGTCATTGAAATATATTTGGCTTGATAGATTTTATTCAGAGCTTCAATTGGTTTTGCACACAGTCTGGAGGCAAAATTAAACACAGACGTAACCACCCATGCCACTGAATTTCTTTTACTTGCCACTAATGACGCCCATGACCCTCTTTCGTCAAACAAAACACCAATATAAGAGAAGTTCTTTACCCTGGAGATATCACTCCCTTCAATAATGCATCTTCTCTATCTAATGCCCCTTAGTACCATAATCAATCTATGTGGTTTATTTAGTTGGTAACAATTCATTAAAGCAACAAAGGATTTGAGAAGCTGCTGCAAGCCGACTGCAGTTCTCGCTATCAACACTGTATCATTGGCATGCAATAGTGCCGGAATGAGATGGGTTTCCACCCATGGGATGTCTTTGCATGGTGCACATACTGTTGGACTCAGGCCATTGATATACAGGGTAAAGAGGAGTGGAGATAAAATACACCCTTGTCTCTCCCCCGCTGAACTTTAAAAGGTGTGGTACAACTCCCATCTAGATCATATCTTACCAAGGCTGTTAGATCTTTATGTAATTCACTTAAATACCTATGTCTCTGTCAACTTCCATGTTACGTAAGATTGGCCATAGTTTATTTCTATTAACTCAGTCAAAAGCCGATGTAAGATCCATAAAGGTCTTATCAAGTGAATAACCCTTTGCAACTGTATATTTCTCTATCATTATCTGTGGATTAAGACACTGGTCCAAGGTACCCTAGGCTGCTCTAAAGTAGTATTGCAGGTCAGTATGTTATTATCTTGCATCCGAGTGGTTAATCTAGAAACTTGACCACAGCGTCAAGAAGCGAGATGGACCTATGGCATCGTGGGTCATCCCTCTGCCCTTTTTTAAAGACAAGTACAATAGCAGATCTAGACCATGATGCTGGAATCCCCACTTTGCATTCTGCATTAGAATATTTGTTAATAATTTTGCCCAGTATGAAGGGTCAGATTTATATAAATCAGCAGGTACCCTATCTGAGCCTGGAGCCTTATTATTAGATAAATATATAATTGCTTCAGTTACCTACGATGGTTGAATTTCTATATTAGACTTATCTAAAAGACTTTCCTTGTTGATAACTAATTGTTGGACTCTTGGCCATAAACCCCCTCAAAGTGTTGTACCCTGCTATCTGGAGCAATATGACAATCCACTACACCACTATGATTTCTGTCAAAAAAGGGACAATTGACTATTTCCCAAAACCTTGTGCTACTGATAACGGGCTAGCCTGTAAACGCTGGTCCCAGACTTCTTTTTTAATTTTAGTTTTCTGTTCAATTAGTGCTGACCTTATGTTCTAACAACTAACAACTTCAGATGTGGTTTTGGTGATTTTCTTTAGAGCTTTTAACAAGTTTCGATGAGCCAAGGAACATTTGTGAGCTAACCATCTGTTCTTGACTTCCCCATGCTTGGCCACTGGATAAGTTAAATATGCTTCAAAGTATTTAAAGACCTTGCTATAAGCACTTAGAGTTATTTCTGGGTGAGATATTGCCTCAAAACAAATATCAATGTCATGTTCACAGACAGTAGCTAAATAATAAAGTCCCTCTGACCACCATATTCCATTTCAGTCTGCGGCCTTCAATCAATCAATCAGTCGATTTGTATAGCGCTGCTTCTCACTCAAGTGGGTATGCAGGCCCTTGCAGGGTCCAAGGGACTCAGTCAAATAGCCAGATCTTGAGTACTCTCTAGAAATCCGAAGGGGAATCGGAGGTCAGAAGCTGCAGGGGAAGTTCCATTCCATGTCTTTGCTGCAAGGTAGGAGAAGGAGTGTTTTACGCTCCTGCTACAGTTGATGTGGAGAGTCTGGGCGAGCGAGAGGGATGTTGAGCGTATAGATCTTGCTGGAGGGTTGAAGTTTAGGCAGTGTTTGATGTAGGTGGGTCCTTGGTTGTGTAAGGCCTTGTATGCGTGGGTCAGCAGCTTCAATTGCCATCTCTTCTGAACTGATAGCCAGTGGGGTTTTCTGAGGTGAGGGGTGATGTGGGTTCATCAGTGGAGGTTGAGAAAGAGTCTGGTTGTGGTGTTATGTATAGCCTGTAGCAGGGGTCTCCAGCGTTTTCTCTAGTGAGAGCTACATCTGATCAGTGAAAATCATTGTGAGCTACTGAAGGCTAAACAACTCGCGCTTTGTTACCAGACACCCGCACGCTCAACTCCATTGAATTTAAGCATAATATCCCTAGAACCAGATACTTTGGTTTGAACAAAGTACTTTGGCTTGGGGCTCTATGACAGGACTGCCATGTGTGCCAGTGAGAGTGTGGTCTTTAAGGATGTTTGAACATGTGTGAGTATTATTGGGATAAATGTGTATGGGTGACTGAGAGCCTATGTCATATGTACTTTTGGCACAGGCATACCTTTTGTCATATGTGGCACCAATACATGTTTATTACCAACATATAACCATTTTTTTTTAAATGGGAGAAATTTAAAGTACAGAAAACGTTCTGCAAAAATGTTCATAATATGGAATATTCTCCTGCACTTAAAATTTTTCCCACTTAAAATAATGGCTATATTTTTCAATTACAAGCGCTCTGAATTGATCAGACTATTTTGGGGAGGGAAGCAACCATGACTTAAATGGTCGACTCTAATACGACCATATGATCAGGGGGGATTTGATATTCCTGATTTTGAACTTTATTTTCTAAGTGCACAGGCGCATTACGCCTACTATTGGATACATCCCCCCAGATACATGCCGCAAATAGCTGTGGAGGACTGGCCGGCAGACCCGGTACCACTAAGCGGCTTGATACATGGGGCTAGGCGCTCACGCGCGACGCCACCCACTACTATCACAGGCACGGTGGACGCGTGGAATAGGATAATGGCTTTGTTGGCTGCGCCAGTCCTTTACTCCCCTCGACTACCGCTGGCATATCATTCTAAGCTGTCCTTGCTGCAGGAGAAGGGATTCTTGGAGTTATGCCAGCGAGCAAAAGTTTCCACGTGGGGGGACCTGTTTAATGCTGGGAAGTTTCGCACACTAGAGCATTTTTTACAGGATATGCAACATACACCATTGGATGTATTCCTTTATGTACGCCTAAGACAGGGAATGCATTCAATTATTCCGGATTTCCCGCGGGAAGCCTTAAGTTTAGTCCCGCTGCACAATATGCTTGGCTCCAAAGATGGAAAACATCTAGTATCAGCCTTATACACTACCATACGATCCAACAGGGAAGGAGCTCATTGCCCGGCGCGAGTGCAGTGGGGGGAGGATCCCGGGCGGGAACTCACTGACGAACAGTGGAAGTATTGCTGCCTACAGACGGCACAGATTTCAGCGAGCTGTAGGCCGCGAGTGATACATTATAAATACTTGCATCGCCTTTACTATACACCACTTAAGAAATACAAATTTAAACTAGCCACAACTGACAGGTGTGAGAGATGTCACCAACCAGGAGCGGGGTTCCTACACTTGGCGTGGGAGGGCCCGAAAATACAAGAGTACTGGGAACAGGTGTTAGTGGCACCTGATGACAAGTAGAGAAATCGAGAGAGATCCTCTGATGGCACTTTTAGGGTACACGGCACAGGTACCTAGCGCTCATCGGAAATTTCTTGCTACATCACTGTTACTAGCCAAACGGAGAGTGGCATGTAGATGGGGAAGGGGCTGGGCCCCGAAATTCAAAGAATGGTTGACAGACCTAACATATTGCCAAGAACAGACTGCTGAGATGGTACCAACTACCTCCAGGCCCAGAGATATATGGAAACCTCTCCTGGGATACTTACTCTTACACAACTCCGCAGACGGAATTTCTGCTCCACATACAACTGCATAAAGACTGTTAGGGGGTGTTTTGTAGGATATCTCGTTAGTGATGATTTCAGCTCGCTGGGACTGTCGATGCTGGAAGTCGCATGCATATTGAACATTGTCGCCGGGGGTTTGAGCTGCCTGCCTCTGGTTGTTTCATGACTGGTAAATCCCTCCTTGTACATTTTTTATATATGCCTTCTGTTTGTACTAAATGGTTAAAAGACTGGCTCTATTGCATCTGTTACAAATATGGTACCTGACTGTAGAGAACATTGGGATTGCACTATGACTCACTGCACATTGTATTGCTATATGTTGTCATGTAATATGTTAAAATTACAAATAAATAAATTAAAAAAATAAATTTTTCAATTACAAATATGGCACTGTGTCTACCAGCCACTGGGAGTAAGATGCCTGCTGTGTGTAAAGACAACACTGAGAGTTAACTTTATGTTTATATGGATTCCATAAAACTCAACATTTAAATGTAATCCCATTTTCAAGTGTTACATTTACAGATACCAGGCATCTTGCTCCTAGTGGCCTACAAACAAGGTGTTATATTTATAACAGAAAAATACCGCAATTTGTTTAAATGACAAGAATTTTAAGTGACGGAACATGCTTCATAAAACACTAAGACATAATTGGCTTAATTGAAAGTGGAGAAAAACATTAAGATTTAATGTTTCAAATAAATATTTTTCTTTACTTTAAATGTCTCCCATTTAAAAAAGAGGACTGTATTTTTCAGTTATAAATATGGCACAGTGTCTTCCAGCTACTTGGAGCAAGAGGCCTGCTGTTTGTAAATGTGACATTTTGAAATGAGAGAAAATTAAAATGAAGAGTTAACTTAATCATTAAGGTAACTTTTCATTTTCATTTTCTACCATTTAAAAGCATTCAGAAACATTATTTTGTTCTCACACTTCAATATTGAGTTGACAGGAACTTATTTAAGAGTTAAATACCTCAGTGCTACTGTTCTTCACCTTTGTGCCCTGGTTACAGTTCTTCACCTTTGTGCCCTTGGCCATAAATCTGACTCCAGCACTGCTCATTATCAGGCCCTGCTATCTGCAGCCTGAAGATCATAAGCTAAATAAACACAGCCTTCCCTTAACTTTAAAAGAAAAAAGTGACCTTTTGCTGTTTTAAAAATGAGCTGATGGCTGAGAGCTACTCTTAAGGTGTCAAAGAGCTACTGATAGCTAGTGGGATCGGCTGATTGGAGACACCTGCCTGTAATCTCTGGAGGAGATGTGTGGTGATACCTGATAGAGTGTTGCCACTGGTGATGAGGGCTTGAGTGATGGTGTGTCTTGTGGTCTGGGAAAGTCATTTGAGGATTTTTCGTAACATGCACAGAGTGAAGAAGCAGGCAGAGGAGGGTGCGTTCTTGTGGCACTAATGGTAAGCCAAGGCAGGTAACTCCGCTCCGCCACTGGAGTTTACGGAGTTTTGCCTACTCTGCACTCCATTGAGAACGTGGAGTTCAGGCAAAACTAAGACTCTGTGGCGGAGCGCAGTTAGCTGGCCCCTCCACCCTCCCTAATGTAATTATACTTTTAAAAAGGCATTTACCTGCTGTGGCTGCCTCCTCACCATGGTCTCACTCTCCTTCCTCGTCCTCGTCAATAGAAACCCCACGTTGTATGTCTTGCATGTGCGAGGATGGCGAGGACGAGGAAGGAGACTGAGACAATATTGAGGAGGAGGCAGCCACAGTAGGTAAGTGCCTTTTTTCATTATAATTACATTAGGGAGGTAGGAGGGGAGCGGAGCGAAGTTCCACAGAGTTTCTATCCAACTATGTGGAACTTCACGTAGCGGCACTACGCCAGCTCTGCCCGAGGTTAACTAATGGTCATCTTGCTGTCCAGGATGATACTGAGGTGTCTGGTATGGTCTGATGGGGTGGGTGAGAGTCCTAGCTCTGAATTCCACCAGGAAGTGTACCAGGGAGTGGTGTGATTGCAAAATATCACAACTTCTGTCTAGTCTGTGTTGAGCTTTAGGCAGTAATCTCTCATCCATTTGGCAATGCTAGTCGTGCATCTGTAGAAGTTGGTTCCGGTGGAGGTGGGGTCTTCGGAGAGGGAGAGGATAAGTTGAATGTCATCTGCTTGTGATATGATGTTGAGTCCGTGGGATCCGACGAAGTTGGCCAAGAGTGTCATGTAGGTGTTGAAGAGGGTGGGGCTGAGTGATGAGCCCTGGGGAACACTGCAGATGATTTCCTTGCATTCGGAGATGAAAGATTGTAGGTGGACTGTCTGTGTCCTTCCGGTGAGGAAGGAGGCGTTACATCTGAGTGTGTCCCCTTGGATGCCTATGGTGTGCAGCCTTGCAATCAGGGTGTTGTTGGATATGGTGTTGAATGCCGCTGAGAGGTCGAGGAGGATTAAGGCCACTGTCTCTCCTCGGTTGAGGAGGTCTCAGATGTTGTTAGTGGTTGCGAACAGGGGCGTCTCCGTGTTGTGATTGCTGAGGAATTTGGACTGGGTGGTGTCGAGAAAAAAGTTCTGCTCCAGATCTTTAGTGAGTTGTTTGTTGTTAGTCTTCACCAGGATGTTAGCCGGAAAAGAACGCAAGGAGGTGGGTGGTAGTTCTTGAGTTTTCTAGGGTCAGATGATGGCTTCTTGAGTAGCAATTTGACCTCAGAGTGTTTCCAAACTTTGGGGAACTTGGTAGTGGTTATCGAGGTGTTGAGCAGGGTGGTGAGTTTGTGGCTGATCCTGTGGCTTCCAAGGCTGAAGATGTGATGTGGGCAAGGGTCTGTGGGAGCTCCTGAGTGTAAGGAGTTCATGATAGCGCTGGTGTCCAGGGGGGTGAGCAGATTCTATGTGGTCAGTTGGTGGTCCGTGCTGGTAGCCGTGAGGGTGTGTGGGCTAAGGAAGTCTGTAGTCTTGTGCTGGAGTTCACAGTTTTTGTAGATAGTGGCGATCTTGTCATGAAAAAAGCTGGCAAGGTTGTCCTGAGAGGGAGTGATGCTGTTCTCTGTGGCTGCGGAGTTGGAGAACTGGCCTTGCCCAGTTGATTTTGAACACTGGTTCACTGGGCCCTCCTTATTCAGGGCCTACATTGCTTGTCCCCACTTTATGGTGAGATATTGAGAATCATAGGGTACATAATTCTATGTAACTCAAAAGCATTAAACATAGTTAGCTAGATAAATAGAGATTGAAATATAGTCTATAATCGTTGCAGAGCCTCTACCTGTAAATGTGGGGGTAACTCCCAAATCTCTGGTACCGTTGAGAATCGAATTAGCAAACATCAAATTATGATCAGCCAAAATCGACCTACGAAAACCCGTTTGCCTGGAATGCTCCATATGTTGAAGATTATCTGGTTGGCTAGAGTATGCAACTAAGCCCGACAGAATCCTCCACTCTAGTCAGGATAAGGGAGTTCCATACCCAAGATAACCCCTGCTCACGCCCTTGGTAGCTTGGAAGAGTAGTTTGACTTATCCCAGAGGCAATGTGTAAAGCATTTGCATAACACACACACACACACACACTAGTAACACAGTAGGCACACCACACAAAGAGACTCCACTCAAGGTTATATAAAAATATCCTCCAAACACCTTAGACCACACTTACACTAATCACTTTGCCAATTAGGCAATTGTCATGACATCACATAGACCGTAAATCACTTTATAGTATGTAAAGCACATTATACCACAAATCACTTTGCCAACTAGGCAACTGTCATCATATCACAGGTAGGGCAATAACATAAGGACATATATATTCCCCATGTCATGAGTAAAATGTGTAGTGCACTGAAGTAAACAGTTATGAGTGGCACATGTAATGCACACCATCACAAAACTGACATCCTCATTGTGCCGCTCATGCCAACCCAATATACATTGTTTCACCCCAACAGGTAGATGAAGCTGCCCACAGGTCTGTGGCACAGCTGCCGGGACCAAATGCGGTGGGGGGCCTCTCCTGGGCTTGCCCCGCAAAGGCCACAGGAGTAAAGCAAAGCCCCAAAGGTAGGTGTTGAAGGAAGCAGCTGCCGGCAATCGATCAAGGCAGCTGTGAGGGTGGCCTGGGGGTTAAGTCCCCCACTACAGGGAGGCAACTGGGGAGGCCTCCTGGGCCCTCCCCTCCTAACTGAGCCTCTACACGGCTGCCCGTGAGACTGGAGCACAGTGGAAGTGAGGACCAGCAGTCCAACACGGGCGTTCGCTGGACCTGAGCCCTCGCTGGGCTCCGGTCCCACCTTGCTGCTGGAGGGTCTCCTTTGCCACTCCCAGTCGGATGCCAGCGGAGCTTCTCCATCACCTCGGGGCTCCCAGCCTCACTTTGCTGCCGGTGAACCAACTTTTTCTGACCCGCTCACAGTGCGACATCAGCAGGGCTCGTCTGCTTCTCCCTCAGTGGTGCTGGCTTGCAGGGTGGCCACAGACGACACTGCCTATGTGAGCTTCCCTCTGCTGACGTTAAACAGGGATCCCGATGACTGACCTAGATGTATGTGGCTGCAGTCGGTTCTGAGCTGCTGGGCGTTGTGATCTCCCTTTCGGAAGGGAGGAGGCTCTTGAATGGGAGACATGGCTGCTGGGCTGTACCGGCGATGCTTCCGGCAGCCCGTATCACAGGACCACTCCATGCTGGGGAGACCCGGGCACTACCAGCAGTGCTTCCCCTACTGCTGGTGGTGTGAACTGCAGAGTGCTCTTCACTTCCTGGGCACAATTATAGTGCTCCTCACACGCTTTAGAGGAGCCTCCATAAAGCACTCAGCATGGGTTTTACCTTATAAAGGGGGTAAAAAAGTCCAGTTCTTTGTCTGATCCTGCCAGGAGCAGCAACTGCAGGCCATCCCACCCCACCAACATCAGGGGCAGTGCTCCTTATGCAGTCTTTCCGCTCTCCTTCCAGCAGCAAGGATCTGTCCTGAAATCTTTTATCTCCCTGAGATTCCCAACAGGAGGCCTGCCCACACAAGCTCTTGGAGATTTGTCTTCAAAAGCAAGATACCACAGAAGGGAAAAAAAGAGTCAGTCCTTTTCCTCGACCACAGACAGAAGTGGGAACTGCAGGCCAACCCACCCCTCACACAGAAAAGGCAGTGGTCTTCTTGTTCCTTGAAGTTATCTAAGGTCCTGGGGTTTTCTGTGCAATACGTATACCCAATTTTGTCATTGTTCTCTTTGTGGCAAGGGTCTCTCAGCTCAGTACAAACCTGTCCTGTCCTCCCTGCTGCAGCATTACTACAGGGGGCGGAGACAAAATTGTGAAAAGGAGACGCAGCCAATTCAGGTGCAAGCGAAACTCCTCCCACCACTCTAAATGCAGACCAGGTCTATTTAGGCCAGCAATGAATCACCCAAGTAAGACAGGACACAATTCAACCCCTCCCCGCCCCCAGTGACTGCCTAGAATTAATGCACATTCCAGCTCATGTCATTCAAACACCAGACACTACATACACAAACAGCCAGAGGCACACAGGATGTAAAGTAAGAAAATGGCCACTTTCTAAAAGTGGCATTCTCAAACCCAGAATTTAAACACCACCTTCACAAAAAGGTGTGTTAATAAATGTTGAGTTCAGAAAGCCTAATCTTCATTTTTTCATCTTGTCCCTATTGAAAGTTACATATGTAGAAATATTACTGTGCAACCCCAATGATAAGCCTTGGGAGAGCAGATGGCCTAACCGCTAGAGCAGACGACCTCGAATCTGGGGAACTGGGTTCGAGTCTCGGCAGTGACGCTGAACATCCTGTGATTCTGGGCAAATCAATTAATCTCCCTGTGCCTAACAAAAATGAATGTGTCCTCATGTACTGCAACTGGTGCTATGTAAAGCGCTCTGATACCTGATTCGGGTCTAGTTCGCGCTTTATAAAACGCTGTAAAAAAAAGCCTATGGTACAGATAGCCTTTCAATAGTGAAAAACGAAATACACAGTATTTCACTATCAGGACATGTCTCACACACTAGTACATATCCTACCTTTCAAATACCCTGCACCCAGCCCATAGGGGTACCTTGGGTTTACTATAGGGGTGCCTTACATGTGAGGAAAGGGAAGGTATCCCTGTCCCTTTCCCTTTAAATATTTTGTATGCATTTGATTCTGGCACATGCCAGCTGCGATAGGGTTCTGAACAGAACTGGAACTCTGCCAGATGACTTGTCTGTTTGTAGCTGTTTGGTACTGTGCCATTGAATATTAAACTCCTAATCTTCTACTTCTTGGATTTGAATTTATTCTGTGGATTTCAACACCTGGAAATTGGGTGCACTTGCCAGGGCAACATGGCAGTTCAAAACTACGCACGCAGACACTACAGTGGTAGGTCTGAGACACTTTTTACAGAGCTACTCATGTGGATGGCATAACCAGTGCTGCAAGCCCACTAGTAGCATCTGATTTACCGACCCTGGCACACACCGTGCACTTTGCTAGGGACTTACCAGATACCCAATCATTGTCACAATTTTTACAGAGAGCATATACACTTTAGCATTGATCAGCTGTGGTAAAGTGCCCAGAATCCTATAGCCAAAGACAACAGGGTCAGAAAAAAGGCAAAAGGTTTGGGGATAAACCTATCCAAAGGGCCAGGTCTAACATTATCATACTGGCACATATCATCCATAGTGTTAGAATGACAGGAGTTAGAACAGGGATGTATGTTAAAATCCCCCATTAAAACTACTAAATATGGTTGGTGATGTTTATCAGTTTAGGCATCCAAAAAGGTCTTAAAGGCCAGTAATTGACCCGTGACCTTTGCCTGGGAATTTGAGTTGTAAAAGGTAAGCAAGAAAATATTTGGGCCTTTTTAAAAAATTAAGTTGACTTCTGACAAATATGTGGTTCCGGTATCAATTTGGGAAATATTACACTTGCTGTCTAAAGATATAAGAGTCACAGAGATGGTAACAGTACAAACAAGAATTTGCAATGCAATATGTCTCTCATTTGCGAGAGTTAGAGCTATTGGCGTTGTAAATGATCATTTCTTTTACCTATGTGTTTTGGTCACCTCAAGTTGTTAGGCCTGGGGTGGTCAAAGCAGCTCCTTCTGATCTGGAACCTAAGTCTGTGCAACTGTGGAGTGCCTAGAGGGATAGCTCAGTTGTTATGTTATGTTATGTTATTCGTGATTTATACAGCGCACGGCTACTCCAAAGAGTGTCCCGGCGCTACAGGTGACCACAGACAACCAACAAAAGCAAAATAGACGCCCATAGATGCCACCCTAAAAATAAAGGGGAAGGAGAACTAGAGCTGAAAAAGCCACGTCTTCAGGTTTCGTCTGAAGGACAAAAGATCAGAGTTTTGACATAGTGAAATGGGGAGGCCATTCCAGAAACGAGAGGCCGTGACCTGGAAAGATCTTCCTCCAACCCGTGAAAGCCTAAATTTAGGGATTAAGGTTAGGGACTGGGAGGAGGATCTTAAAGAACGTAGAGGAGTGTAAGGCTGAAGTCTTTCCCGTAGGTACGGGGCCCCAATCCCATGGGGGATTTAAAAACCAAAACCATAGCCTTAAAGTAAATTCTTTTTTTCACTGGGAGCCAGTGGAGGGAAGACAGCAATTGAGTGGTATGAGTTCTGGGCTTAGTTCGAAAAATAGCCCTGGCTGCCACATTCTGGATAGTTTGTAGACGACTTAATAAATACTCGGGAAGACCCAAGTATAAAGAGTTCACATAGTCGAGTCTTGACAACACCAGAGCCTGTACCACTGTTTTTCGATGCGATACAGGAAGAAGTGGAAGAAAGTTTTTCAACATCTTCAAAATCCAGGAAAAAGTACCAGTGACAGATTGGACTTGCGTCTTCATAGAGAGAGCAGAGTCCAATTTAACCCTCAGATTCTTTACAAGTGTCACTTGTCACCGAGAGTGGGGGAGACATATCCTGTGGCCACCAGGAAAGCCAAGCTTCATGGGCTTGGGAGCCAAAAAAAATAATCTCCGATTTATCGGAGTTACATTTTAATTGGTTGTCATTAAACCATGTAAAAATCTTCCCAAGGCTGTTTCTTATACATTCCCCATCAAACTCCGAACCCTTATCACTGGTGAACAACAACTGAGTGTCGTCCGCGTATGACACTATTTTGGCTCCATGTTTTTCCGCCAGAAGGGCGAGGGGGGCAATGCACAGATTAAATAGTGTAGGGCTAAGGATAGATCCCTGAGGAACCCCGACATTCAGGGCAGGAATTTCAGCTGAGAAAGGGGGTGTCCACACCATTTGGGAACGGTTACTGAGAAAGGACCTCATCCATTTCAAGACCAGGCCTCCAATCCCGCCCCTCTCCAACCTTTTTTCAAGCCTGATTGACTGCGGTGAAGAAGATTGTTCGCTTCGGAAAGTTTGTAATAACTTCATTTACAAATTTTTCCAGCACTTTGGCAAAAAAGGGTAGCAAAGAAATCGGCCTATAGTTGCTAACATCGTCGGGGTCAGCCTTAAGTTTTTTTAAAAGGGGTAAAATGTTGGCCCTTTTCCAAGCTTGGGGCATAAGGCCCTCCTGCAAAAGAGAATTTAAAATGGTATTCACAATGGGGTTGATCACTTCTGCAATGGCTGATAGATTTTTAGCCGGACAAGGATCAGACGGCGAGCCAGATTTAAGACTTTTCATGATAGAAAGGGACTGATTAAGGCTAATATTAGGGAATTGCATAAGACCTACGTCTTGCCTGAGATCCTGTGCCTTATCTTCACAATGTTTTTCTCTTTAAAGAGTTTTGAATGTCCATAATTTTATCATGGAAAAAGCTAGCCATCCGTTGGGTCCAATCACTTGAATGAGTAAACAGGCATCTAATGGGAGAAGGAGATGAGAAGCCTTTCACAATCGTGAAGAGTTCGCTACTCTTATTAGCCGCCTGTTCAATTTTTGTCATTAGGAACAATCTTTTCTCCTTACGTACTTTCTTATAGTAATCCTTCAAGACTTGGCTATAAGTGGCTTTATCTGCGGGACTATAATGTCTACGCCATATCCGTTCCAGATGTTTACAGGCGCTTTTACTTGTTTTTAAAGTGATTGTAAACCATGGGGCTGACACTCTTGTAAGTTTTACCACCTTCATTTTGGGGGGTGCCAGAATCTGAGCCTGATGATTTAGCCAGTTTTCCAGAGATGATACATCTTGTACAGGATGACCACACAGCAGGGTAGGACGCAGACTTAAGGCACTCTGAATTGCCTCAGGTGTCATCAGGTAAAAAGCTCTAAAACTATTCCAGGAAAGAGATTTGCCCGTAGGCCCTGCTTTATTTAACTCTTTCCTGATATTAAACTTTATTAAGTAGTGATCTGACCACGTTAGAGCAAGTGGGGCCTCGGATACGATCTTCACAGAGGAAAACACTTGCTCCAAGGTGTGTCCTTTTTCATGGGTGGCTTGTTTAAGGTAAGGGGTAAGATTAAAAATATCCAGAGATTCATACAATAGTATGGTATCAGGGTCCTGTGCCTTATCCATATGAATGTTAAAGTCGCCCAAAACAAGACACTGGCTATGATTAGCCGCAATGGAAGCAGACAACTGGTTTATAGATTCGAGAAATCCATTGGTCGGGCCAGGGGGCCGGTAAATCAGAGTTCCCGCGATCGTTTGATGGGCTGAGACATTCATAAGAAAACCCAAACTTTCTGCACCATCTAAATCAGGTGGAGCTAGAGAGGTACAGCTGAGGGAGCTTTTAAAAATAATGGCTAAACCGCCACCCCTACCTAAAGGACGATCTTTCCTCATAATCAAATACCCTGCTGGAATAGCATTGGCAATCGTCGGATTAGAGGCTTCGGTGAGCCAAGTTTTGGTTAAAAAAATAACATCAGAGTTAAGGTCAGCTAACATATCATAAATCTGAAACTCATGTTTCCTCATAGAACGTGTATTTAACAGGAACATCTTTAAATGATTGTCCTTGTGTTCCTGAGCTGACCCTTGCAACGTGGGAGAAAAAATATCCCTAGGTGATTCCAGATCAAGTTGTGGAATCCAACAGCAGTCTTTCCACCCCGAAACCAACTCACTGTGTGGAAGTGTGGACGGCACACTACATACCTGCGGATGTCGTGAAAATCTTGTGCACTGTATTTGATAGTAGCACGTTGTTTCACCGGTGAATCGACGTCCTGTCCTGCCCTGTCCGCCTCCGGGACGCGGACGGGCACAGACGGGCTTCCCGTATGCGCGCCTTCGGCGTGCCAGCGGCGCGCTCTCGCAGCGTCGCGTTTAACTAGTGCCAGCTTGGAAAAACAACTAGACCGCGCCGTCAAAAGGCAGGCGGTGACGGTCCGGAAGCTGGACTGCGATCAAGTCAAAATCCCTCTTAATTTCTTTAAAAAGCCCCACCAGAATGTAACCTGTCAATACTCTTTTCCCGCAACATAAAAAACACAATATTTCCCATATAAAAGAGCTTTTTCAAGGTAATGTCTAAAAACATTTTTTTGTAAAAAGAGTATCACACTAGTAATTAAAAAACTTTAGCAGCACGAGTGAAGAAATAGTAAGCAACAAGTTTATACAGCAGCGCCAGAGCGAAGCGTTTGTCGGTATCAAGGCTCACACGCTCACGCAGCGTCGCGTTTAAGTAGTGCCAGCTTGGAAAAACAACTAGACCGCGCCGTCAAAAGGCAGGCGGTGACGGTCCGGAAGCTGGACTGCGATCAAGTCAAAATCCCTCTTAATTTCTTTAAAAAGCCCCACCAGAATGTAACCTGTCAATACTCTTTTCCCGCAACATAAAACACACAATATTTCCCATATAAAAGAGCTTTTTCAAGGTAATGTCTAAAAACTATTTTTTGTAAAAAGAGTATCACACTAGTAATTAAAAAACTTTAGCAGCACGAGTGAAGAAATAGTAAGCAACAAGTTTATACAGCAGCGCCAGAGCGAAGCATTTGTCGGTATCAAGTAGCATAAGGAAGTAAAGGCCGCTTTTTGCACAAGTCCATTTTCCAGCATGAACGGGCCGTGGACATAAGAAGGTTCCCCACCACTTTTGAGATTGTGGCTGTTGAACTCAGTAGCCCAGTGTCCCAACTCTGTTATGTTGTGGCCTGCCAACCATTGCATTGGGCATTGCATTGGCCATTGCAATTACGCGGCTACATAACGATATTCATAATTCGGGGCCCCAAGCCTCTCTCCGCTAGGGGGGCCTACATCTCCGTGAGTGATACCAGTTTTCTGCCTGTTCCCCAAATTAGGGCAATCGGGAGCAAAGTAAGATCTTGAAAGAACTTCTGAGTGATTCGAATCGATAAAAAAGTACAACAATCTGGGTAACACAGCATCTTCGAGATGGCTAGAAGGCATATAGGGGATGACAGTAACTGTGTCCAAAACGATAAAGAGGATCTAACACTGGCCAATGCCCTACCCAGATTGCCGTCTACTAGATCTTTTGGGGTATGATATACTATTTTAAAAAGTCACAAGACCATGGGAGTGGTGTAACCGGGAGCATCAGCCTTTGAGTGGAGGACAGCAGTGTCAGCGGAAATGAATTAGATTTTTCTCAGTTTAGCCTTAAGCCAGATGCCAATCCAAATCAGTTTAGTATTGTCATAAAATCTGGGAGTATCGTAATGCTGTTCCGCAAATATATCAATGCGTCATCTATGTACAAGGATATTAAGTGCCAGTGAGAATTTGCCCTTATCCCCCAACTCTACAATTGCTGCCTGAGCGCACAAGACAGTGGCTCCATTCCTAGCGCAAACATAATTGGGTTTAGAGGACGGCCTTGTCTGGTGCCCTGCTCTAATGTAAAGGGATCAGAGATAGTGGCACCTATTTTCACCTGTGACACCGGTGAACTGTACAGTATTGAAATCATTTGAGGAATTTGGGTCCCATCCCAAACTAAATAAGTGCTGACCTCAGATAATGCCATCCCAGGATGTAAAAAGCCTTCTCTATATCAAAGGAAACGACCCGAGGATGAACACCTGTCTTGTGTGCCCAGTCCATCAACATAAATAATCTCCGTAGATTTAGAAGTGAGTTCCTACTGGATACAAACCCGATCTGGTCACTGTGAACAACAGTTTGCACCACTAAAGTCAGTCTATTGGCCAGCACCCTTCCAAGTATTTTATAATCTGAGTTCAACTGTGAGAGTGGATGGGAAGACTTCAATAGTAATGGGTCCCTGTCCGGTTTGGATAGAACCACCAGCACGCACTGGTATAAATATGCAGCAAGTGGGGGACCAATTGTGAACTGTAGGTTGAATAAAGTTCTAGTGGCCAACCATCCATACCAGGGTTCTTGCCCCCCACCATCTGATTAATGGTGTCTGCGATCTCGGATTTAGCGATAGGGGATTCCAGTTCCTCCCTTTGTGAGGTTGGAATTTTTTTTTGATAAACTTCTTTTTATTGTGTTTTGCGGCATAAAGAACAATATCAGGAATAATATACAGCAGTGCAGTGAACAAGGCATCAGTATCTGCAATCAGGAAAGCATCAACAGGCAAGTGCAAAAACCCTCCCGCCCCCTCCCCTCCTCCGTCCCCCCCCCTGTGCACCCACCCCTCAAAACAGGCCCCCCAACCATTTCCCCCATATCTTGCGAAATTTTTTTGGGCAGCCCCGTGCAGCGTATAGCGACCGCTCCTGAGCCGCACACCAATCCACCCCTTTACTCCAGGTAGCCACTCTGGGCGGGTCTGGCTGTGACCACACTGCCGCTATATCTCTCTTGGCCACCATAAGGGCAGTGGTGAGGAAGTACTTTTCATTACGGGACCCGTCCATCCCGTCCATGATGCCCAGCAGGGCCATTCTAGGCTTGTGGGGAACCCCCCAACCCAGGACCTCCGCTAGATCGGCCTCGATCGCTGCCCAGTAGTCCCCCAGACGAGGGCAGGACCACACCATGTGGAAAAAATCTGCCGGAACCTCCCCACAGCGAGTGCAAGAGGCGTCCACGCGGAGGCCCGCACGATACAGGCGGTCCGGGGTCAAATAGGCAGTGTGGAGGTAATAAAGTTGGATAAGCCGCAGCCTAGCGGAGGTGGTAAGCGACCGAGGGCCCATAAGAGCGTCCCTCCAGTCCGCCTCATCCAGGGGTCCCACCCAAGCCTCCCATCGCTGCTTTAGCCCGCTCCAATCCACCGGTGTATTGTTAATTAGGGATTTATAAATGCGGGATATGCCCCCCCTCCCAAGATACCCCAACATCACCTGGGCCTCAGGCGGACTATGGGAAGGCAGTCTGGAATCTAAAGGGACGTGAGCCCGAACCGCGTGGCGCAATTGAAGATAGCGGTAGAATTGAGAAGGTTGCAGCGAGAAGCGGGTCCGAAGCTCCTGGAAGGAACACATGCGGCTTCCACGCCATATATCGCCCAGACAGGAGATACCGAGAAGATCCCACTGCCGAAAGCCCGTTAGTCCCACCACCTCCCGCAACCACGTCCCGTGCCAAAGCGGAGTGAGTTGCGTGGACGTCCCCGACCATCTGGTGTGTCGCAAGGCCGCACGCCACGCGAGAAAGGGAGCCCGCACGACGCCGGGGAGCGACAGGGGGATCGTTGTGCCATAGAGCATGTTTTGGATGGAGGAGAACCCGAGGCAGTTTACCTCGAGTCGATAAGCCGGGTCGCCCCAGCCCCCTGAGAACCAATCGTGGACCACCAGTAGTTGGGTGGCCAGATAGTAGAGGTAGAGGTTGGTCATGCTTAGGCCGCCGTCGTAGGAGGGGACCCTGCAGCGGTCCAGGGCCAGCCGAGGTCGACCACCGCCCCAAAGGAATTTGGTCACCATCTTATCCAGGTCCCGGAACCACGGGCGCGGAAAGGGGCATGGAGTGTTTTGCAGCATGTAAAGAAACTTGGGGAGGATCATCATTTAAATAAGGCGACTCTTCCTAACGGATTCAATGGGAGGGCCTGCCCCCGGAGCATATCTGATCTGGCTTTGTTTACTACTGGAGCCACATTGAGTGCCCAGCAGAGTTCCGGGAGGAGGGTGACCCAGATCCCCAGGTACTTAAAGGAGAGTCTCCGGAGGGGAATATCTGATTGCCAGTCGAAACATTCCCGCGACGGGTGTAGCGGGACTAGAACAGATTTTTTGGGGTTCAGATGGAGACCTGATGCCTGGCCAAACCGATGGAGGATCTGGCGGACCCGGGGCCCCGAGGTCGCTGGGTCAGAAAGATAGAGGAGGACATCGTCCGCGTAGAGGGCAATCTTATCGGGGGCCACAGCCGGCCATTCCCATCCGCGAAGAACGGGATCCGCGCGAATCAGCATCGCCAGGGGTTCCATGGCCAACGCAAAAAGGAGGGGCGAGAGCGGACAACCCTGGCGCGTCCCCCGACCTATGGGAAACGGGCGAGAGAGAGCCCCGTTGACCAACACCCGGGCCCGCGGGTGCGCGTACAGGACCGCTACCATGGCACGGAACCGGGGGCCGAAACCCATGCGTTCCAGGACGTCGGCCAAGTACGTCCACCCCACGGAGTCGAAGGCCTTTTCAAAGTCAACCAGGAGGAGGGCCAGATAGGGGGAAAGGCGGCCGCGGTGCGCCATCGCAAGATGCAGGCGCCGCAGGCAGTGTCTGGTCCCCCGCTCCGGCATAAAGCCGCACTGATCCGGGTGGACCAAGGAGGCAAGCGACGGGCGCAACCGCTGTGCCAGGACCGTAGCATAGATTTTGAGTTCGGTGTTAATAAGGGATATCGGCCGATAGTCGGAGCAGGACCGCGAGGGAGGCTGAGTCTTGGGGAGGGCAACTATGGTTGCCGTATCCGTCTCGGGCCGGAACGAGCCCGTTTCAACCACGGCTGCGAAGAGGTCCCGAAGCCTCGGGGCCAGCATCTCCCGATAGTGAGCGTAGTACTCCTGGGGGAACCCGTCGGGACCCGGGGTCTTCCCAGGCGCCAAGCGGCCAATGGCCTCCTCGATCTCCTGCAGCTCGATCGGCGAATCAAGGGTCTCGGAAACCTCAGATTGCAACCGCGTAAGTGTCACCGAGGTCGTCCCCAGCAATTCCTCAAGGGAGAGCGTGGACGGCCTGTGGCGGTATAGCTGGGAGTAATAGTCAGCGAACGCCTGGGCTATCGCCACCGAGGCTGTGTGAGTACCACCCGCTGGGTCCGCGATGGCCGGAATGATCCTTCCCGCCCGGGGATAGGTCGCCAGTCGGTGGAGAAGAGTGCCGTTTTTGTCTCCCCACCCGTAGACCCGGGCCACCGAGGAGCGCCATAGAATCTTCGCCGCCTCCAGGGAATGGAGGCGAATCTCTTCCCGCAGGAAGGCCAATCGACGAGATCGGACGGCGTCGTCCAATTCCCCCAGACCGCGCTCTAATTCCAAGGCCTGGGCTTCGCAGTCCGCGAGCTTCTGGGATTGGGCCCTCCGTTGGCGCTGCAGATGCCCCTTAGCGGCGCCCCGGACAGTCGCCTTGCCGGCCTCCCACAAGACGGCAGGGGAGATGACAGAGCCCTCGTTATGGGAGTAGTAGTCGGCGATTTCGCCCCCGACCACCTTCCGGAAAGCCTTGTCGTGGAGGAACCAGGCGTTCAGGCGCCACATCGGACGGGCAGAGAGGGGTGGGGGGCCAAGGGCGAGGAGCACAGGCGAGTGGTCCGAAAGGCCCCTCGGAAGAATGCGTACATCTCGCACCCCCGCGCAGTCGGTGGAGGGTACGAAGATGAGGTCGATCCGGGCATGGGAGTGATGGGCCGCCGATGTGTGGGTGTATTGGCGTGCCTGCGGGTGCCAGATCCGCCAGACATCGCAGAGGCCTTGCGATTCAGCCCAGGTTGCGAGCTGTTTTGCGCGGGCGGCGCGGGACAGGGAGACCGGGCCCGTCGAGTCCAGGTGAGGCGAGTAGACGGCGTTGAAATCTCCGCCGAGAATGAGGGAGCCCGCCGGGAGTGTCGGGAGGAGACCCGCTGCGTGGGAGAGGGCCGACTGCAAGAGGGATGGCGCTGCATAAAGGGACATCAGGGTAAGGGGTCGCCCCTCCAGACTGCCAGAAACCACCACTACCATACCTTGAGGGTCCAAATGCACCCGGGACAGGACAAAGGGGAAGGACTTGCGGAGCAAAATGGCCACCCCTCGGGATCCCCGTGCAAAACCGGAATGCCATACCCTGTCATAACCGTAGCGGCCAAGGAAGGGGCAGTTGTTACCCAACAGGTGAGTCTCCTGGAGGAGGAGTACATCGATCTCAGCGCGTTGCGCGTATTTGAGGACCGCCATACGTTTAAAACGGTCCAGAAGACCATTGACGTTCCAGGATAGTATGCGCATGGCGGCCCTAGGGACAGGCGGGTCAACCATGGTCTAGGACAGGAGAGGGGGCCAGTAGGGGCGCGACTGAGCAGGTCCCCAGAGAGGAAGGACAACGGGACAGCGGGCAGGAGAGCAAGCCAAACAGCACATGATGCCTTAGTACAACAATTAAGAGGGAGTCATCCCCCACCAACAAAGTCTTCCCAACGGGGAAGAAACAACCCCAAACCAACCCCAAACCCCCCCCCCACCCTACACTTCGAAAACGGAAGCATCTGTCGCCCGAACCAAATGAAAGAACCACCAAGCTAAAACGCTTGGGTGTGAGCGCTAGTGGACCCCTGATACCGATAAATTCAAACCTGAGTTACCTGCCCTGGCCAAGAGCAACACTGATAACGGAGCATCCCACCCCCGCCCAGGCATCCCCAGCCCCCCTCCCCCAAAAGAAGCAAAGAAAGTCAAATGGTGGGGCTGCGAGAGAGGTCCGAAGAGTCCACCAATTCGACAGGCTGAGTTGCAGGGCCCGTGGGCCGGGGCGGCACGGTCCGCCGTCCATCTGCCCCGGGACTGGCGTGTGCGGCCGAGGAGGCAGAGGAGGCTCTCGACCCCCGGCGTGACCTTCTCCCAGAGCGCGTGTTGATCACCTCCTCAGCTGTGCGCTCCCGGGGTAACGTGCGATGCCGCCGACGGGTCCTCGATGTCCGGGGCCGTCCTCGTCCCCCCCGCATACCCGCAGGCGAGCCGCGTCCAGAGCACTGCAGGGGGTGCTCCTCCGTCAACCAGGCCCAGGCCGCCCGCGGGGTATCGAAGAACAGAGTCTTGTGCTGGAAGACGACCCGGAGGCGGGCCGGGAACTGGAGCTGATATTGGAGTCCCAGAGAGCGCATCTTTTGTTTCACCTCCGTGTAGGAGCGGCGTTGCTCTTGGACTTCGCGGGTGTAGTCCGGAAAGATCATGATTTTGTGGTTCTGGTAATGGAGGGCGCCCTGGCAGCGGGCCTCGCGGAGGATGGCGTCCCGGTCGCGGAAGTTCAGAAGTTTGAGGATGAACGGCCGGGGAGGCGCACCAGGGGGCCTGGGGGCCAGGGAGCGGTGGGCTCTCTCCACCACGAACGAGGGAGATAGGCTGTCCGCCGGCATCCAGGACCGGAACCATCGCTCCATGAAGTCGTCCGCTCGGCCCGATTCAACTCCCTCCGGAAATCCCACTAAGCGCAGATTGTTGCGCCGGGCGCGATTTTCTGCATCTTCGACCCGGCGGTGTAATTCCTTAGAGTGGGTGGTCAACTCCCGAACCTGGTCCTGTAGGTGGCGGATGTCGTCCTCGGCGGTGGAGATCCGGGACTCGGCCTCGGAAATGCGGGCGGTGGCATTCCGCAGATCCTGTCGGAGAAGAGCAACGTCCACTTTGACCTCTCCCACCATGCCCTCGAGGGAGGCGCGGGAGGAGTTGATGGCCTGCAGGATGGCAGCAAGGTCCGTGGCAGGGGCCGGGGCCGGCGCGGCCGCGGAGCCGGGCCCCCTGTCGGAGGTCGTAAATTTGTCCATCCTGGTTTGGGTGGCCCCGGACGCTGGCTTGCCGGCTTTGTCTTTACCCATATCTGCGGCGGCCGTCCGTGAATCGGGGCAACGAGCGAACGTCACACCCGCAGAGCGTCAGGGGGTGTTCGAGCGGACAGGAACCCAGCAGGGGGGCGGCGGGGGGAACCCGTGGCCGGAAAGGTCCCGACGCGGCCAGCCCCAGCGGTCAGTCTCCGGCGGGCTCCCCAGCGGGGCAGCGAGTCCGATCCCCCGCCTCAGTCGTGGCCGCGAGCCTCTCCCAGCGAAGCAAGGTCCAGCAGCGCAGCCCACAGTCTCCGGGCAGCGGGTCGTTCCTCAAGGGCACCACCGCCGGGAATCGCCAGGGCCAGCCCTCCGGAGCATAGCCCACCTCTCCAGGGGGGACACCGTGCCCGAGCGGTCCCACCGCCACCTCCAAGGGGGGGCACGGTGTCGCCTGTTGACTTGCGTGGTCCGGGGCCCCAAACGATGATGAGGGGGGGGGAGGGGGGGGGTAAACAGCAGCGACACCCCCCCGACCGCCGATGTGCGGCCCGAAGCAGCGAGGACCCCTTCACCCCCGGGACCGGAGGCCAGACTCTGAGCCACGGGGCCGGGGCAGCGCCGCAGCCAGGAGGAGAGGTTGTAGAGAGGGAGGGGGGGGGAGCAGGGGTACAGGTCCCCCCGGCCGCTGACGCACGGCCCGATGGGGGGGTCTCCCCTCCGCCCCCGACCCCCGCAGCCGCCCCGGTAAAGCGATCCTCCGCCGCCGCACTCACCGCCTGTTCCTGCTCTCAGGCTCCGCTCGGGGGGGGGTCCCAGCATAACATATCAGGGGGCCTCGGGCTGGAGCTACGAGGTAGGACAGCACCCCGTCAGTGTCTTCAGCCTCCACGGCAGCCGCGCGGCCGCCGCGTCCTCGTCACAGGCCGGATCAGGCCTGCGCCCCTCGTGGGCTCCGCGGGCTGGATTTGCTGCCCGGCCGGATCGCGGTTCCACAGTCGTCCGCGTCCGACGCCGGCCGGGCTTCACGTCGTCCAGGCAGGCCCCCGGTGGTCACAGCGTGTCAAGAGCCGGCATGGGGCAGCAGGGCAGCCTTACACACCCCAGCGCCCAGGTCGTGGCCGGCCAGGGCAGTCCAGGAGGGGATTAGGCGGATTTGCGGGGACCGGCGTCGGGAGCCTCACGAGAAGGCGTCCATGACAGGCAGGCGCCACCTAGCGCTTCTGTGAGGTTGGAATTTAAGGGAGGGTCATGCCCTTTGTTAGAAATGGGTATCTTTATTTGGCAATGGTTTGCACCTTTGTCTAAATAAGGACCCTTCTTCCTAGTTAGGGTAACGAGATACCCTTCTAAAATATCCCCTGCTAACCCCCTTGGTAGCTTGGTGGGAAACAACCATTACAACACAGCCATAGCAACGAATTACCTTTACAACGCAGTCATTACAATGCAAAATCCTTTACATCGCATGCCATTACAACGCAGCCATTACAACGCATGTCACTACAACGCATGCCATTACAACGCATGCCACTACAACGTATGCCATTACAACGCATTATAAGTAATGGGAAACAGTAATTTTTACCCCTACACTATCCATCACTTGCCCTACTGTTGCACTCACTGGAATGGAAATAGTAGTTATTACCCCTACACTATCCAACACTTACACTACTGTTGCCCTAAAAGTATTATGCGTTATAATGGTATGCGTTGTAATGGTATGCATTGTAATGAAATGCGTTGTTAGTGTAGTTTCACAAAATGCGTTGTGATGGCATGCTTTGTAAAATCATGCATTGTAATGGATGTTGCAATGTAAAAACTGTGTTGTAAAGGAATGCATTGTAAAAGTTTGTGTTGTAATGTGTCTTATTCTAGCTTGGCATGAGCAGATCTCAGACGTAGTGTGTAAAGAATTTGTGTACACATACAGTAATACCATCAGCACAATAATGCATTAATAACAACCCAAAGAAACACTTTCTCCACCACCGTACTCTGAAGGGCACGGCCCAATGGTAGATGGTCCGCAACTTGTTCTTGGGGCTCAGTGCTAGCCCCTATGCCCCCTGTATGGGATTCCACTGTGCCACCTGCTCTGCAATACTTTCCCGCCTAGTCACAGGCCTTCGGTAATCCCTCGGGCTCGGCCCCTGCACACTCGGGGCAGATTTATGAGGCCCTTGCGCCTCATTTACGCCGCCGTTGCGTCACTTTTGTGACGCAGCGGCGGTGCAAATCCTGCACCATGCTGCGGGGTATTTACAACGTGACGCATCTGGGAGATGCGTCACGTTGTAAAGCCCTGCGCCAGCAGTAGGCGTACCTGTGCAGGGGGGGGCGTTCCGTCACAGGAACGCCTCCTAAAAGTGGCTGAGTGAAATCTACAAGATTTCACTCAGTCACTTTTGAGCCCATGCTGCGTCAAAAACCTGCGCCTGCTTGAAGCAGGCGTAAGGATTGACGCAGCATTGTGAAGATAGGACCCCCAAAGCATTGCTGGAGCTGCGTCGCAACTCCAGCAATGCGCCACTTTTACGGCACAGATGCGTCACGCATCTGTGCCGTTTTTGCCCCATGGTGCGCCGCATTGTAAATGCGGCGCATCCATGGTGGCGGAGCTGTGGCGCACAATAACTGGCGCATCCCTGCTGATATGCAGGGATGCGCCAGTTATTATAAATCTGCCCCTCGATGTCCAGCGTTCTTGGCCATGTAGGACGGCAGCTCTTGCATCAGCAATCCCCGCACACAGGGTCCAGCACCAGCCTCCCAGGCATTGCGGGTGCCCTCCGCTGATGGCACACAAGTATGGTAGGGACTTCAGGCATGTAGGCAGGATGAATGTGCAGAGCTCGTTACTGAGCGTCTGACCTGTTCGCCATCTTGGCCACGCCCCACACACAGTGTACTTAATCAATAAACACATTTAATTCACCATTGCATTCTGGAATGCAACTTCACTCTCTTGATTTGCCATGTGGTCCTGTGTTCCTTTGTGTTCAATCTAATTTGCTGGTATAAGACGTCGATCATATGTAGTACACACACTCCTATCGTTTCTAAATGCCTTGAATAACAAGTATTACCATTACCTAATAGAATAGTGCTACTATTACACAATTTAATGGGACTGAATTTACCGATCTCAGAAGGATGGAATGCAGATGACCTTATTCAGATTCAACCGCTTGACCTTCCAATCACTGCATTTTTCAGTGTTGACCATTCAACTCGCTAAAACCATCCTTCTGTCTTACTCTGTTTATAATACATGTTGGGAATATGGCCATATTTCTGCTGAAATCACCCTGTTGATTTCCATGAAGTGAATGTAAGATATGCTTCAGTCACGCTTCTGGCAACACAGGCAGCTCCTAAAACAGACTAACAAATGTTAAGGCCTCTGCCTGCCATGTAAACATACCTTTCCTTCTTATGTCAAAGGCCCTCCCCAGAACTGTCTGAACTACTCTCACATACCAGTGCAGTGCCGAGCTCATTGAGTAGCAAAAGGTGTTCTACAAATATTTCAAAACATCTTTGATCAAAGCCAGAGGCCTTTGCTTGTGTCAATTCTCATACAACAAATGCCAGTGCAGTATTCAAGTCAAAGTCAAAGTCAAAGTCAAAAGTTAGCTTTAATCGGTTAAAATTTTTAAAACCATCAAAGCATACGCAATAAAATTCCTTTCACAATTAATCACATTACTGTGTCATAATTAACACAACTAAGTATATTACAATATAAAAAGTGCTATACAATTGATGAGTACAAAAACACAATAAAAAGTTTGTCACCCAATGGAAAATTAAGTGCAGTATTCATTTGTGTGAAGGCGCATATAGGTGGCTGTCAATAACAAGCATTTACAATGCATTATGTCTCGCATTTGTTAAAGATGGCGCTATTGGCATTGCAAATGACAATATTTTTTACTTGTGCTTTTTTATTTGCAGTAGAGTAATTATATTTGCATAGTGCTATTGGTATTGGTCTGAGCTTGTGACACTGGAGAACGAGTTAATGGGCAATAACAAGAGCGAGCCCAAAGGAGGGACAGTGTGACAAGTAGAGAAAAGAGACTGCTATGAAGTACTGGTGGGAGAGCCGTATAGAGAGACCGAATGGATGAGATGGAGAGACTAAAAGACTGGGATGAAAAGAGGGACAGGCTGAGAAGCTGACAGCCTCTGTTGTAAGGAGGGACAGAATGACGAGGGGAGAGATAGCCAGTGAAGTGCCAGAGGGTAGAGGCATTTGAAGACAGTTAAAGGCTGAGGTGAAAGGAGGAGTCCACTAAGAAGCTGAGAGCCTCTGGTAAAGAGGAGGAACAGTGTGACAGTAACAGTGGAGAGACAGCAATGAAGTAGTGGAATGTTTTTACACGTTTTTTTTTGTTTGCAGTGGAACTTTTTTAAAGTAAATTAGAGTTAAATCTATATTGAGGCTGTAAATCAAGCGATAGGCGCACAGGAGACAGCAGAAAGGGAAGTGGTTCAGGGTGGGGAGATGAAAGGCTGGGACAGGAGAGCAAGTGAACAGCAGGTGGGGGACAGGGGGGTGATTTGGGTACGGGAGAACAACCAGCTGCTGGCCCAGCAGTTTCGGAAAAGCAAATCATTTGGTGTGCCAGTGTGAACTAAAGAAAAGTAAATACGTTGTGAAAGCAACTCTGTTTTTAGGTCTCGGCTAGCGAAGGCTGCGCTTGCGCAGTCTCGCTTGCGAGATTTAACGTTTTCTAGTAGTGGGGCTTGAACCCGCCCCTCTTCTCCATTGGCTGGCCTCTTAAATGCTGGTCAGCCATTTGAGAAGAGCTTTGTCTGTCGAAACAAGCCCCGTCTTTTTCGGATTCGTGGGCGTGTTTTTTCGCTTCTTTCTCTTTTTTAAGGCCCGCCCCTTTTGCACTGACGGGTTTTTATTTTTTAAATTTATTTTTAAGATAGGAAGGGTCGGCCATTTTGTGCGTGGTCGGAACGGAGGACGTAGGGGTGTCAGGGGCTCTGTAGAGAAGATTCACTTTGAAAACAAGAGGAGCTTGTTGTCATTTAGGAGGAAGAGTTCAATAGATAGACACTAGTGCCACAAATAACATCTCCACGTCACTCGACTACACCCTGTATTCCCGCACTAACAAGATGAGGGGAAGCTTCGCAGATCGAGACAGAGGCGGGCGCGACTGCGGAGGGTAAGGCCGACAGAAATATCCTGCCTGCTCCTATGTTTCCATTGTGTAACTGCTGTTCCAAAAAAGTGTTTTCATTTCCCTATGTGGCACCGAGCCCCCAGCGCGATCTGTGAGCCGGAGCCAGCGGTATGAGGGGAAAGGCTGGCCTGGCAGGGCGGGTTGGACTTCACTGTTCTTCCTTGGCAGCTGCCAGAGCAGCAGCTGAGCCCGTGGCCATTGTCCGTGGCAGATGACAACTACAGCGGGCACCATGCCGGGCCTTGCACCCTCTGACCAGAGGGGAGTGTCGCGTCAGCACGTGCTACGTTCCTTCCCTAGGCCTGTCTGTGTCTGAACATATAATGATATCTCAGGCATGTCCTCCTGGTATCCCCACAATGAGAGGGGCCAAATCCGGAAGTTAATGGCTATTGCGTTCCTTCTGGCTCACCCACAATTGGAGGGTGTCACCCTAATTGGACTCATTTTCAACCACCAAACATATGAAATGTCTTTCATTTACATGAGTGGGATAAGCCACTCCGAAAGCCTTCCTCGCTGGCAATACAGGTTTGTATCTCGATTGGCTTCAATGGTGTCACCCTTCAACTCGATCAACAACTCGATTTCACCATCCTTGGCGATGAAAAAGGGCAAGAGGTACACTATTGTGACAGCTGAACAACCAGTAATGGCTAGGAAAGAAGTTTGCTTCTGCAATTGACTGTGTGAAGAGTCTGTCATTGAACCAATATATCCTCTAAGTAGGTACCAGTCAGGCTTGCCACCAATTACCAATTCGAAGTGCAGAGACAGCCGATTGTTGAGATCTCTGCTCTTTTCTGGCGTAAAGGGAGAGAATAAAACCATCAAATAAATATTAGCCATCCTGACATCATTGAGTCAGAAATACCAGCAGAAAGAATTTCTTTTCTTTTCTACAAACTACTGGGTCTAGATCATCGAATTGAGCCATTTCGTCTTCAAAGTAAGCCCACCGCTAAATGTTCCACCACTTGCCACTTTAAAGTGCCCGGGTAGCACAACAGTGGCATCTCTAATATGTGTTGCACTTTTCTAGCAAAAAGAGAGGAAATTTAGCTATTACAGAAGTCTCCTACTATCCTGACCTCAGAACAGTCAAGAAAAACTTCCATAAGCCATTTGTTTCTGCAAGGTGTTGTTCCAAATCATCTAATTGGCTTAGTCCATTTTATTCTAGGCCTGAAGCCAGGTGTGGCATTCACTGCCCACCTGGAGGTGTCACAATTGGTGTAATCCTTTCCTCGCAATATCTTCATCTGTAAATGTAAAGAAGTGCTGCTGGTATCACCCATAAAGACTGTCATGGCATTTGAATCATTCGGAATGACGAGGAAAGAGATTGATATCTACGCATTATTGGTACTAGATATTTTCATTTGGTCAATCCATCTTCTATGTAGACCAACAGCTAGGCGTGCCCCCACTGGCCTCCATAAAGGGCCCAGATAATACGCTACTTGCCCCCGATGCTGCTGTTCTTGCCTTTCCCCTATAAAAACAAGCATTGGCATAGCTAATAGGTCTCGCTTTTGAGAGAGATTAAGCTATTGACATTGTAAATAACAATGCTGTTTCTTTAAATGTTTTTTTTTTAAAAATATAAACAAAAATAATGTCATGAGCAATGCCAATAGCTCTAACTTTAACAATGCCGAGACCATTGCATTGTAAATGCTTGTTAAACAATGAAAGGCGCGCTTAAAGTCAAAGCGTCGCCGAATTGAAATAAGTAAATAAAGATGTGATGCGATGCTGATTGCTGTCTATTTTCCCGTGTGTTTACTTCTGCGTCTGATTGTAAAGAAAGCACTAGGTAAATGAGCCTTTCGGATATGACAACAAAATGTTTACATTTCTGTCATTTATGTTGTTTAGGCCTTTATCCAGGGAGAAGCTATCTTCACCTTCAGTTGAATCAGAGAGGAGAGTTTCGTAAAATAAAAGAGAAGAACAGAGTTTGAAGTACATGACGAGCGCGCTTACAATACATGCAAGCACCATAAATAATTATGAAACGAATACCTGATTCTTTGGTACTGACGTAAATGAGAGACTCACAACACCTACTCGTCACAAGTCATGCACTTCAAAAAAGGAGACAACACTAAATGTGGCTGTGCTATTAAAAACAAGTAGTCCCCAAAGAACACACAACACTTATGTGTGTAAGGAGTCTGTAATTTACTGGTGCTCCTCACCGTAAAACTGGAAATTATCTATTGGAGCTCGAACGACTAAGGAGCCAGGAAATGCAAGCAACGTAAGGGCCTACCAATTGCAAGCAGCAGGCGGATTACACTCAGTACGAGTGATCCCAAGAGGTCTTGCAGACAGCGCATGCGCGCTGATGCTCGACCTAAAAATGCTGGGAAACACATGTCTAGTAAAACAAAAATACAACTGGTGCTCATTTATAGCACTCTGATCCCTTCGGCTCGAGTTCGCGCTATATAAAACTCCAAAACAACAAAGGAAAAAAAAGAACTATATTGTACAATACTATATATATAGCACAAGATTACTGAACACAATTTCTAAATTGGCTATATTTATTTTGCAACATTGTATTAGGTATATAAATTAACAGAAATTCTTTGAAACTATAAGACATCAGGGCTGTTTTCTGCTTAGTGGGGGGGTGAGAGCGGGAAGGAGACGAGGCAAAAGACTTGGGGAATTAAACATTACGAAATACATTCAAAAAGTAAAACATTGCATAGATTTCCAGTGCAAACTGTAGGAGGATTTACAATGGTGTATGATGTAGGCTTAACGTGTGTAATAAAGAAAGAATGCAGAGACTCTGCCGTGACTTCCATCATGGGGGGAGGAGCGAGCAGAGAAGTTGCCGGTGACCAACAGGAAAAGCAAAAAGAGGAGTGGCGAAGAGGGGAAGAAGTTGTCAGGACTGCCATGAGTATTAAAGTAAAGCTGGGTTATCCGAGGGAGGACAATAAAACACAAGCATTTGCAATGCAATATATCTCGCATTTTTTAGAGTTAGAGCAATTGGCGTTGTAATGGAAATGTTTTTTCTTATAATGTATAACCCCGTCTTTAAAAGCATTTGCTTTTGAAATACCCTTTATAAGCCCTCGTCTTAGCGGCAATAGTGTCGCTGAGATTTGTAGCAGTCTCCTGTCTCCAGAAGTGGATAGGGGAAGGGCCGTGGCGCTAGGGAACAAACACATGCTGGGGATTTTGCTGCCTTATGAGCAGTGATGGGCAGGACGGCACAGCGGATGCCGAAGCTGAAGAAGCCCCAGCATGAGTCTGAAGAAGCCGTGACTTCGGAAGGGTATTGGAGCTGCCCCTGCCAACTTCCGGCCCAGATTAGGATGACGCAAAGGCTTCAATAATATTTGCAAAGCAATGCAAAGGATGATTTGCGCCTCCTTCCGTGACTTTGTAAAAAAAATGGAATGCAATGCAGTGGCTTGTCCTGCGTTATGTTACATTTCAAGCTGGGAGGCATTCCAAGAGCACTCCCACGCATCCACCCATTGATTTTGGCGCATTCCCAGATTTACTAAAGCTAGTAAACCTGGAAATGTGTCAAAATGCTACACCTTCCACAATGAGGTGTAACGAAGAGAAGTATATTTTCTCCTTTTACTTCCTCTTCCTATGAGTGATGCATTCTGCATCACACATTGAAAGAGGAAAATCCCTCCAATTATTAATTTTGTAGAGGAAGGTGTCCATTTTTGCAGTAAAACAATCTGCATCTATCCCAGGCACTGTTGTACTATGGCGCAAGGGTGTTTGTGTTGGTGCTAGGCTGCACACAATATGTTAGTGCAAGGAGAGAACAGAAATGCTGCATATCTTTATGAACTTCTCCCTCCCTTTCACGCAACGCAACGCAACAACATTGCTTGCTGCCTTGGGTTATGTCGACAATTAGTATATATGCCTCCATGTCGGTGCAAATGTATTCACACTCATTTTGTACACTCACACAAGTAGCTAATTGATGGCCCTGGTGTAGATTGGGCATTAAATGCAGTAAAATGCATCAATCCATGCAGGATGTATTTGGTGGTTTAGGATGGAAAGACACGTGTAGACCACTATTTATGCTAAAGAACAATATGGTTCTTAAAACATAAAAAAATGGGTTTTCTCTTTTTAGAACTTCGGACTTTAAGCAGCCTTTGGGAAAGGGCAGTCAGTGAAAGCCAGTTATGTGTATACATTCCATGCATGCTTAAAATAAAAAACACAAAGTAGAGAAGTATGGAAATGAACCATTTTATGCTACTAATAGGTACCCGCTCAGTCACGTTTTCTACTACTCTATAATAGGGGTGGGCGGAATTTGCGAAATTCACTTTCGCAAATTATCGCAAAAATGTTAAAAATCTCCGCAAACACGCGGAAATATCGCGAAGATGCGGAAGTTTTTTTCCCACCCGTTCGCGGTATGTTCTGCGTGGTCGCGGCTCGCCAACTTACCCATGCGGTTGCTCGCGGGCGCGGCCATCTTGTTTTCACTTGTCTCGCGGTGCATGATCGCGAGAAGAAAGACGTGATCGCGCGACGAATGATGTTACTGCGGGCGCGAACTGTCGCGAGACAACGCAAATGGCTACCAACAATCCGACATCTCGTGGAGAACGCGACCGGATCGGGAAAACTTTTCGGCGAACGCGGGGATTCAGGTAAGGCGATCGCGCGCACGCAAGAATGTATTAATTTACAGCGCGAGCAAGCAAAAAATTTCCGGTAAAATGCGGATTGCGGAAATTTTGACATTTTCGCGCTCTCCGCGGAACGCGAAAATATTAAATTATCGCAATTTCCGCGAGCGGAACGGATTTTTAGCCCAGGCCTACTCTATAACCATGTGCACTCCTCCGCCTGTCACAATGAGTTAGTGATTCAAACACCCTCTGCTGGCATCATCAGTGATACCGGTTGTAACGCTTTAAAGCTTAGCCCAGATCAGCTGATCCCCTTTAGCGTTCGGTAAATTGAGCAGCATTTTTGGGTTTATTTGTTGCAGTTTTATATAGCCCAAACTCCACCCGAAGGTATTGGGGCGCTTTACATGAGCACCAGTTATATTACACAATGACAAATTCATTTTGTGGGAGGCACAAGGAGATTAAGTGATTTGCCCAAAATCACAGGATGCTGAGCTGACGCCGAAGCTCAAACCTGGTTCCCCAGCTTCAAAGTCGGCAGCTCTGACGGTAGTGCCACATCCTCTCCCATTAAAATGCAGAACAGTTTCACTTGTTAATTCACAGCTCTTAGAAACTCCAGAAATGCACTATGAAGCACTTCATAAAAATAAGCCATTTTATTGCAGGAGAAGGAAGTCTGATACCAAATAATAACTAGTAAAAGGGCAGTTTACACGCCTCGGCCTGCACTGTTTACGAACGTGTCGTACGGCTGAGGTTCCAAGATCTGAGCGGACATTTGTGTAGCACTTTGTAAGATTTATTTTCACACGTGGTAAATACAAAACGTAGTAATGAAATAAATGAACAACAGCGGAGGGGTCAGAAACGATGAAAATGGTCGAACTTTGGAGCGCACACTTGTCTCTGAACCGCCGGGTCCTCTTTCAATTAGATGTCTCAGAATGTGGCTTGAAAGGAGAGATAAGGAGAGCAAGGGGAGGAAAGGGGTGTCGAGGGCATAGGTCAGCTGGCCAGTAAGAGAAAGGAAAGGATATACAATAGAGGTGTGGAGGGCGCAGAGCAACCAGACGGTGAGAGAAAGGGTAGGCAAGAGTGGAAAGTGAGGTGTGGAGGGTGCGGAGCAATTACACACAGAGAAAGGAAAGATTAGACAAGAGAGGTGGGTGAGATGTGGAGGGTACAGAGCAACCAGACAGAGAGAAAGGAAAGGCTAGATGAGGGAAGTGGAGAAAGGATGGTGGAAGGATGTTGGGAAGAGTAAAGGAAGGAAGTATGGCAGAATGATGAGTAGAAAAGAGGAGAATGAAGGGAGAGAAGGGTGAAATAAATATTGGAGTGCAAAAAAGTTTTTGGAGCGCCTATGAAAAAAATGTACGTGCCCTTGTGTAATGTAACTGGTGCTCATGTAAAGCGCATCAATACCTTGGGGTTGTGTTTGCACTATACAAAACTGCAAAACAAAACAAGCATTGGCATAGCCAATAGGTCTCGCTTTTGGGACCTTCTAAGTATTTAGTTATGCAGCACAATATCCTTGGTGCAACCACATCAACTGTTGCGTGGCTAAACACTTATAAGGTCCCAAAGGTGAGACCTATTTGCTATGCCAATGCTTGGTGTGTGTGTGTGTGTGTGTGGTTGTGTGTGTGGGTGTGGTTGTGTGTGTGGTTGTGTGTGTGGTTGTGTGTGTGTTTGGTTGTGTGTGTGTGGTTGTGTGTGTGTGGTTGGGTGTGTGTGTGAGGTTGTGGTTGTGTGTGTGTGGGTGTGGTTGTGTGTGGTTGTGTGGGTGTGGTTGTGTGGGTGTGGTTATGTGTGTGTGTAGTTGTGTGTGTGTGTGGTTGTGTGTGTGTGGTTGTGTGTGGTGTGGTTGTGTGTGTGTGTGGTTGTGTGTGGTGTGTGGTTGTATGTGTTGTGTGTGTGGTTGTGGTTGTGGTTGTGTGTGTGGTTGTGGTTGTGTGGTTGTGGTTGTGTGTGTGTGGTTGTGTGTGTGTGGTTGTGGTTGTGTGTGGTTGTGTGTGTGGTTGTGTGTGGTTGTGTGTGTGGTTGGGTGCGTGTGTGAGGTTGTGGTTGGGTGTGTGTGTGTGGGTGTGGTTGGGTGTGGTTGTGTGGGTGTGGTTATGTGTGTGTGGGTGTGTGTGTGTGTGGTTGTGTGTGTGTGGTTGTGTGTGGTGTGGTTGTGTGTGTGGTTGTGTGTGGTGTGTGGTTGCGTGTGTGTGGTTGTGTGTGTGGTTGTGTGTGTGTGTGTGGTTGTGTGTGTGGTTGTGTGTGTGGTTGTGTGTGTGGTTGTGGGGTTGTTTGTGTGGTTGTGTGTGGGGTTGGGTGCGGTTGTGTGTGTGTGGTTGTTTGTGTGGTTGTGGTTGTGTGTGTGGTTTGTGTTTGTGTGTTTGTGGGTGTGGTTGTGTATGGTTGTGTGTGGGGTTGTATGTGTGGTTGTGTGGGTGTGGTTGTGTGGGTGTGGTTGTGTTTGTGTGTGTGGTTGTGTGTGGTTGTTTGTGTGGCTGTGGGTGTGTGTGTGGTTGTGGTTGTGTGTGTGGTTGTGTGTGTGGTTGTGTGTGTGACAGTAATACTAAAAGCATCTCAAAATAAAGGAACACAAACATCGAGTTTGTGGAAAGACAAAGCACGTTGTAAGTCAAACAGGCGTAGCAAAGCAGTAACACAACAACAAAACAAACAAGATCACTTAGCGAAGACTGAGTGCTGATAATGGATACACACAGCCCATCATCTTAAGAGTTTGATTGCAGCCAATGTGCACACAAACCTGCCCCCTCCTTGGGCCATATGTAGGTAAAACGTGTTTTGCGATTCTCTAATTTTAATTTTTAGGGAATCGCAATTAGAGAATTGCAAAACGCAATGTAGGTAGGATAAGCAAAATATTTTGCGATTCCCACCTATTCCTTATTTGCGAATCCCAAATTGAGATTCGCAAATAAGGAATACCTTGCCATTCATTCCTATGGGCTAGAAGGCCCATAGGAATGAATAGGAAGACATTCTCAATTTGCGATTCTCAATTAGAGAATCGCAAATTGAGAATGCAATTTCAAGGTTACAAGGGTGTCAATAGGACACCCTTTTGCACCCCTGAAATAAACATGTGTGCACATGTGGCGTACATACATGCGCTAAGGGCATGTATGTGCTCCACATGGCACTTTGAAAAATGCAAAAGAGTGCATTTTTCAAAGAAATCGCAAATTACCACCAACCTGAAGTTGGTGGTAATATGCGATTCCTTAAGCCAAAATCGCACAACTTGGGTGCTTCCTACATTGCATTTAAGGAATCGCAATTTGGGATTCCTTAAATGCATTAGCAAAATAAGGAATCGCAAATTTTGCGATTCCTTATTTTGCGTGTGGGTTTTTGTGTGCTACATAGCAAACTGCCCAAATTGCGATCGCAAACACTGAAATTCAGCGAATTTCAGCATTTGCGATCACAATTTGGCTTACTGCATATGGACCCTTGTGAGTTGCACCCCATATTTCATGAGTTGTAACTGCTGCACCCACCATAGCGCTTTGAGATCTAAAGTGCTACATAGGTCTAATCGATTAACCAGTCGCCAACATGCTGTGCTTTGAAAGAGAATGTGCCAAAAGTCTCCAGCTTCCTCATCATGTCCTCATGAAAGCGCCAACGGAAGGACTCCCTGAATGGTGCAACGGACATGAAGCAGCCGCTGCGATCCAAAATAAACAGTGTGAACATTGTCCAGTTTCACAGTAACATTTCCTTAATGTTCTTTAAGTCACAAAACAGTAATACTAAAAGCATCTCAAAATAAAGGAACACAAACATCGAGTTTGTGGAAAGAGAAAGTCAAACGGGCTCAGGAAAGCATTAACACAACATGTTCTTTGATGTTTTATGTTCTTTGAATGAGAACATCAAAGGGGCGCCGCGAAAGTGATCGCGGGCGAAAGTGAAAGTGATCCCGGGCGCTTAATGAGCATGACGAGGTTTGCCAGCCTCTGCTCCTAAGCGTGCGCCCGCGCACACGCACTGTAGCTCTAGGCTGGCCATGGTAGCATTTTTTGAGCCCTCACAAAAAGTCTCGCCCATGCGCTGGGTCAGGCGAGACCTAAAAAGGGAGTACGGTTTCTAAAATTGCTAACAGTGTTTAAGATGACATGGTAGAGCTGGTGCTGCTGCTCCTACCGCTTGGGCTGCACTTGTTGCTATGCCTGGGCAGTGGTAGTGGGGTGTGGGTAGGGTCTCAGCATCGGTCCTCCTGTGTATTTATTGTTAACCCAAACAATGCTGTGTGTGTTTGAAAAACAGTTATGACGTCAGTCGTGAGCTGGTTTCTGAGCAATGGCAATAAAAGCAACCAGTGTGTTTCTCAATTGAAAAAACATGTCCTTAAACACATCAGCTGTGCACATAGATGAAGTTCGTTTCTAGTCAAAGAGCGCTGAAAGTTGAGCTTTTTAACTTTTGCAGAGTCGCAAGATGGGCTTGGAAGAAGGCCCATGCTACAATGAATGTGGGACAAATACGATCATCACATACACACTGACCTTGTATATCCCTGAGCTCTTCATCAAGCAAGGGCAGCGTCCCTCCCACGAGTGGTGTTTGCGGCCACCATAGTGAAAGTGAAAGCATGCATGGCGCGCTGAAAATAAAAAGGAGCGGGCAGCATTACGAAAGCAGTGTCCTGCGAGTGGGGTGTGCTCTGAAAATAAAAAGTGATCTGGGAGGTGTGGTGGGCCGGGCAAAGATGGCACAAGGTGAGAAGCATAATGTAAATTAAGCAAAAGAGAAGAAGCATTGTGCGTGTCGCTGTTCGTTCCCGCAGCACTACTCTATGAGGGTTAACTTGTGAAAAAAGGTGGGGCATTCACCAACCATTAGCAGGCTATAAAATTTAGGGCTCCTGGTTTTACGGTATTTCTTTTTTTGAAATTTCCGTCTGTATTTATCCATATTTTTTTTTCCCAACTTTATCTGTAATTATCCATATTTATTATGGGTTTTGTAGAAAAATAGAGCTGAAACTGGTATATTTCCACATTTATTTAACCACTACATATGCACTCATACTTGAATGCCTGCCAGGTTTCAGTGATATGAGCACCCGCAGAAGAGAAATCAATGCACTTATATGAAAATTTACACATTTCAGTATCAGCCTTGTGCATAATTACTGTTGTTTAAGCCTCTTTACTAAAATTCCTTTCTTTTTTAACCCCTTACCTATCAATCCACACAGTTATTGGCCTGGAAGTCACAGCAAAGTGTATTTTGAATCACTCAAAAAGCACCCAATATCCATTTTTATCCACATTTAAAAATAAATACAGACAAGAAAATAAATGTTTTTTGTCTGTATTTATCTGTAAAAATCAGTAAAAACGGAAAACAGGGGGCCTGAGCTATAATTTTTGAATGACATTGGCACCAGCCAAGCCAAAGAGGTGGGAGGAGTCAGACTCCCACAAAGTACATACAACAGATCACCTGACAGCTTGCGCTGTCTAGGCTCGACCTAAAAAATGTGAAAATAGTCCCCATTCTTCCTGTATTAGTCTGAAATCCAGTTACAGTGGTTGTATCACCCTTGTTCTAAAAATCTTAGACATATGGAGAGTACTCCTATGTATCCAGCGTGTAAGCTTACAATTTTGATTACATTTTGGAAGTTGTGTTGCTCAGGGGTCTTATAAGTTTGTCAAAGTCGGAGACTTTGTCCTCACTAGATTTAAGGGTGTAGGTGGCCACTCTGTCCCCTTGTAGCACCATTGGATTATTTGCGAGATTACATGGAGAAACTGAGAGGCTTGCGCATTTGAACCCCTTGCCACTGTCACCTTCCTATGTATTAATGTCAGGTGAGCTGAGGGCCTCAAATCTATTTGACAGCTTCAGGGATGTGACCTGCTGGTTTGGGCATCCCCCAATTGCCCCTTACCATTCCCAATAACAGATGTAGCTTCCGGTTGGTAAAGGTAGCCTTATAGGAGTATCTTAACCCTAGAATGTGGGAAATCTTCCTTATTTTTTGGGGGTGTGGGGGTTTACAACCATAAAACATGACACTAAAAATTATTACAATGTAAATTAAAAACAATTTCACAATAAAGTGCATCATTATGTCTGGATATGTACAAGATTTTCCAACTCATTAGTAACTGTAATCGCAGGTTCAATATTCGCTTTTTTTTTTAAAGTGAGTCAATCAAAGTTAAAAGCTTTACTCCACGACAAATTAAGATGTTTGATGATCCCACCGCCCAGCGGGTAATAGTCTGCCTACAGGTATGGATGTTAAGTTCTTTTAAAATTGGTTTTAAAAGCGTCCTTCTAGCTTCATTAACTATAGGACAGACACACACCACGTGGCATAGGGATTCGTTATGATATCCACATAGACGACAAGTTGCGTTTTGATATTTCCCTTTCCATGTTGGTCGCAAATCCTTGGTTTAATGTACTTCAAACCGATACAGCATATACTTCTTTTTTAGTAACAATCTGAAGTGAGCTGCTAAGTAGTCTTGCGGTCTGAGTTTTACATAAGAATTTATCACTATCCAAGAATGTCGCCGTTTTGCCACTGTATTTTTATCGTCTAAAAAAGATAATTTCTTTGCGGCGCCATTGCACACTCTGTTGAATGTCACCTTCTCCATTTTACCGTCCCATGCCTCTTGGATGTCCAGTTCCACCAGAGCTGATCTTAGACCATCGCCCCATGAGTGCGGGGTTTTTTGATCAAACTGTCCAGCATAGTTTGTTCAAGGAGCTGGGTTCCGAGGAGCGAAGTTTCCAGCATAGTTTCACAAAAACAGATTATCTCTGAAACTTCTGGTTTTGAAGTCCAAATTCCAGGTGAATCTATGCTGGTGACACTGCTCTTGGATGGTTAAAAACAGCTTAATACACCTTTGTCTGTAAATCATTTAAAATTCCGAATTCCCGGCCATGTCATATTTGCAAACCAGCGCTGGAAGTAATTGTGCAGCCATTATTTTTTTAAAGATGGCTATATGAAGGGCAACTCAATTTCAATTGTAGCTGTTTATAGGCATAGGTTAGGGTTTGGGCCTTTGCATATTTTTGATCAGTAAAGGACATACATCGCTCTAAACTGATGCCCAAATACTTGTAAGTGCCGACTTCCTCTATTGGTTTACCCTTTGCGTACCACCTGAAGTAGTTTGTCAGGTGGTCGATAACTCTTTGTAAGCCGATTGGGGTTTGGCTCAGGACCACTATATCATCCGCATATTGCAGATACTGTATGTGGCCTTCTGACAATTTCGGTGGATGGCCGTTTACTTTTGATAGATGGATGTGCAAGTCAGCAAGGTACAAATTAAAAAGGCTTGGGGCTAAAACGCACCCCTGTTTCAGACCATTTTTTATATCGATCTTAGATTATACTATGCTGCCATCTCCCAGCTTCACCCGGGCCCAGGTTTCACTATGGAGGGCTACTATGGAGTTAATTAATTGTTGTGGTACACCCCATCCTTTCAATTTTGTCCAAAGTAGATCACGTGGGATTCTGTCGAAAGCCGATTTTAAATCGTTATAACATGCAAATAGACCTGATTTCTTTAAAATTACTTTTTCCGTAATAATTGCTATTGCTGCCAAATTCGTACTTGCACCCATTCCTTGCCTGAAACCGGTTTGATATTTGGGAATTATACCTTTCTCCTCCATCCATTCTTGTAGATGTAATAATAAGCAGGAAGCATAAAGTTTTGTATTGACGTTCGTCAGGGCTATAAGCCTGTAATTCTAGGCTCATTACGATTATCATTCTTATATATGGGATGAAATATGCTCCCTCTCCAAGATTTAATGATCTTGTTTTGTAAATACAAATGGTTAAAAAGCGGCATAAGATAGTTTGTCCAAAAGTCCGGTTCGTGTTTAAAAATTGCATTTGGAAGCCCATTTGGCCCTGCTGCTCCCTCTGTTTTCAGTGATATTGGATGGTATGGGCGAATCACCCCACTGTCCGAGTTCTTCTCCTAAGGAGACAGTTTCCTCATTTAAAGCCACTACCTCTGAGGTGAGAAATGAAATTATTGAAGTCCCTTTCCAATGTCCCTTAGAGACAGCAGGACCCGAGGGGCAGGTAGGTTTTTGCTTATCCTTCTTGGGATATACACCAGTACGTTGCGTAGATGTAAGAAGGGATGCCCAGCACAGCCTCCTCTGGGCTCTGACGGATGCAGACGGGCCTGCTTTTGGCCCGGTCTTTGCCTGGACAGCGCCTGGGTGCACCGTGCGCTGCAGTAGATGATATGGAATTAAGAGCGCTGCAGCCAGGAAAAAAGGGCACTGTGCCTCTGCCCCCCTCTCCAACCTGTGGATGAATGCCCAAAGGAATCCTGGGACACAGAGTCCCATAGCATTGTGTATGGTGGCTTCTACTACTTTAAAAATAAATAGTGCAAGGACTATTCCCTCTCGTCCTTTTGCTATGCCATATATATTTTCCAATAACAGAGCAGCCATCTTAATGCATGTTCTTAATATTTTGTTCCCTATTAACCTGTCAGTAAATAATACTTCAAAAAGTTTGGGATTCTAACAAAATCATAACAACTGTAATAACCACAACACTGTCACACTTTGTGATCTGGTTGGTAGGTCACTTCTGGGAGAGGTTGTGCCTTAGCTGGGGCATTGGTCACGTGCATGTGGATGGTTTGGGTGGGTACTTTGGTTGATGTTGCGTCCTCATTGGATCCTGGCTTCTGACTGAGAAGTGGGTATGTCCTATTGTTTGTGATTACTGTAATTATTGATTACTGTATGTGGCTTGGTCAGCAGGCTCTGGGCTGCTAGTGAGTAAGGTAGGTATAATCAAACGGCCTTGTTTGGTGTGCCTACTAGTTATCTACTTACCTGTTTCTCTGAGGCCTACTGCCTTCTTGCCCGTTGCCAATGGAGCCCTCCTTCCTCTGGTGTCAGATTTTGGTTGTGCTGAACATCATCTTCTTGTCATTGAGATTGTTGGTGTGTTGCTTGCTTGAGTCGTGAGTGTGGCATTTATCGGAGGTGCATATCTATTATTTCATATAAAAGGGCGTGTGCTCTCAAATACTGAGCAGGGGGACACCCACCCCCTCTTATCTTTGCCTTTACAATGACTGCGAAAAAATGGTCAAATGTTTTTTCCTACACCTTAGTGTCTAAGGTTTACAGCAAGGGGTTGACGTTACATCACATGCCAACTCAACACATGCCATTACAACCCGGTTATAACAATGCAAGTGCAGTTACATCGCGTTACAATTACAACGCACACTGTTACATCGCATATGCCTTTACCATGCATGCCATTACACTGCAACAACATGCATGGTAAAGGCAAATACTTGGTAAAAGTGGTTACGGTAAGTAATGTTATATAAAAATATATTTATATACATATATTTATATATATATATAAATATATATTATATATGACATATTAATATATTTTTTTAATACCCCCTAAAACTCCAAAATTACCCTTTGTGCCCCAATAACAATACCCCCCTAAAATTCTAAAATTACCCTTACCACCCCAATACCCATACCCCCTAAACCCTAAAATTACCCTTGGCACCCCAAAACCCAAACCCACCCTATAGCCCAAAATTACCATTAGCATCCCAAAACCCAAACCCACCCTGAACCCTAAAATTACTCCAACACCCCCAAAATCCCAGGCCCACCCTGAACCCTAATATTACCCTGGGCGCCCCAAAAACCATACCCACCCTGAAACCTAAAATTATCCTTAGCACTCCCAAACCAAAATTCACCCTGAACCCTAAAAATACCCATGCTACCCCAAAACCCATACCCACCATAAAACTTAAAATCACTCTTAGCATCCCAAAACCCATACTCACTCTGAACCCTAAGATTACCTGTGGCACCCCAATATCCATACCCTCTAAAATTCTAAAATTACCCTTGGCACCCCAAAACCCATACCCACCCTGAAGCCCAAAATTACCCTAAGCACCCCAAAACCCACCATGAACCCTAAAATTACCCTCAGCACCCCAAAACCCAAACCCACCTTGAACCCTAAAATTAATCCTACGCCCCAAAACCCAAACTCACCCTGAACCCTAAAATTACACCAGGCACCCCAACACCCAAATCCACCCTGAACCCCCAAATTACCCTCATCACCCCAAAATCAAGGCTAACCCTGAACCCATAAATTACCCTAGGTACCCCAACATCTAAACCCACCCTGAAACCTAAAATTACTCTTTGCACCCCAAAACCCAAACCCATCCTCTACCCTAAAATATCCCAGGACACCCCAAAACCCAAACCCACCCTGAACCCTAAAATTACCCTAAGCACCCCAAAACCCAAAACCACCCTGAACCGTAAAATTACCCCGGACACCCCTAAACCCAAACCCTAAAATTATCCTTAGCACCCCAAAACCCAAACCCACCCTGAACCCTAAAATTACCCTTGGCTCCCCAAAACCCAAACCCACCCTGGACCCTAAAATTACTCTTAGCACCCCAAAACCCATACCCACTCTGAACGCTAAAATTACCCTTGGCACTCCAAAACCCAAACCAACGCTGAACCCTAAAATTACCCTGGACACCCAAAAACCCATACCCACCCTGCACACTAACATTACTCTTTGCACCCCAAACCACATACCCACCCTGAACTCTACAATTACCCTTGGCACCGCAAAACCCATACCCACCTTGAACCCTAAAATGACACTTAGCACCCCAAAACCCAAACCCACCCTGAACCCTAAAAATATCCTTGCTACCCCAAAACCAAAACCCACCCTGAACCCTAAAAATATCCTTGCTATCCCAAAACCCATACTCACCCTGAACCCCAAAATTACTCTTAGCACCCCAAAACCCAAACCCACACTGAACCCTAAAAATATCCTTGCTACCCCAAACCCACCCTGAACCCTAAAAATATCCTTGCTATCCCAAATCCCATACTCACCCTGAACCCCAAAATTACTTTTTGCACCCCAAAACCCAAACCCACCCTGAACCCTAAATATATCCTTGCTACCCCAAAACCCATACCCACCCAAAAACCTAAAATTACCCTTGGCACTCCAAAACCAAAATCCACCCTGAACCCTAAAATCAACCGTGGCACCCCAAAACCCAAACCCACCCTAAACCCTATACTTACCTTATATTTACAAGTAAAACACATATGTCATTACCAAGTATGCCTTTACAACGAAAGTCGTTGTAAAGGCATGCGTGGTAAAGGCATATGCATTGTAATGCCATGCGTTGTAAGGGCATTGCGATGTAATGGTAGTTGCATAGTATTGGTATGCATTATAATAAATTTGTTGTAATGGCTGTTTCCCGTTTGCTATTGTTGTACCTGTCTTAACACTGTGGTAAATTTCTGCAGGAAGTGTCAGTGGATTGTTGGTTTAATGTACACTCAAATCATTTTTAGGTCTCGCTGAGGCCAGCGCATGCGCTGGCTCGGAGAGACATTTTGTAGTTGGGATTTGTAAAGTGCTGCCTGTGGCCTAAAGCTTGAGTGAATGTGAGCGTGCACACACGCAGCCGCCATGTGTTTCGCCGTGCTTGATCGCGTCTCCGATCACTTTAACTACTTCAAATGCAGCGCGCGCACCCCTGCTTTCACTTTTGCCGTGTCCGCGATCACTTTAACCAAATGCAGCGTTTGCTCCCCTGCTTTCACTTTTGCCGTGTCCGCGATCACTTTAACCAAATGCAGCGCTCGCGCCCCTGCTTTCAGTTTTGCCGTGTCTGCGATCACTTTAATCAAATGCAGCGCTCGCTCCCCTGCTTTCACTTTTGCCGTCTTTTCACCCCTGCAATCACTTTTGCCGTCTTTATTATTATTATTTTTTCTTTTAACTACTTCAAATGCAAAGCACCTTGTTTTTCCTGCACGGCGTTCCATACCGAAGAAGCCTCCTGGTGCTTTCACTTTTGCCGTCTTTTCACCCCTGAAATCACTTTAGCCGTCTTTATTATTATTATTTTTTCTTTTAACTACTTCAAATGCAAAGCACCTTGTTTTTCCTGCACAGCGTTCCATACCGAAGAAGCCTCCCGGACGAAGGATGACTCAGGTTCGCTAGAGCAAATAAACGCCTCTCGTGCTAGTGCGCTGCTCGGATCAGTGGGAAATTAGATTCAGTCCGCCTCGCAGCTGCGCGCTTCTTCTGTTTCTCGCTCCTTTTGTTTACTCTCGCTCCACAGACTAGCTCTGTTTGTTGGGCATTGCTCTTGCCGGAAGTCCTCCCTGAATCCTGGATGGGTGCTGGAGTTCCGTTGCAGCTCTTTTGATTGAAGTCTCTGGCTGGGAAGGAGGTTGGCGAGAGGTAAGCGTTTTCATTGACATTTTTTTTTAAATTGACATTTGTGTGAGCTGATGCCCGCGACATTGAAGCACACGCGAGCCTCAGGTCTATTTTCACACATTTTCACGCTACGTGCACAAGGCAGTCGCGCTCCCACCATGATACAAATCATTACTTTTCAAACCCCGACCAGATGAAATCGTCGGGCATTCACAGCGTTGCGCTGCGTTTGGCTCCCCGGTGATGGCTTGCACCAAGTACAATTATGGCTTATTTTTAGAGCGGGGGCAGAGAAGAGGCGGTAACCCCAGAGGCGCGTGCATCCCTGTGTGATCGTGGACAAGACTAGTGCGGCGCTGTACACCTCAGTTTCATCTTCGGCCCTAGCTATTGATTTGAACCAGGTCAGAATCTCATGTGAGTGGCTACCTCGACCTTAGGGTTCAGGGAGCTGGCCAAGTGAACCACTAAAATACCGCTTTATTTGCATGACTTCAAAGGCTCAACAGAAAGACTCCTCTGTGTTGAAATATGACTGCCGGTTTGGGGGACTCCTACCCATGGTACACGGACTATGGCATTTTATGCTTTTTTTTGCACTCAACTTCTTAATTCTGTCTGCCTCTCTCTACAACCCCCTCCACCCAGACCACCCCCCCCCCTCCCCGGCTCGTGGTCCTCTCTGCCATTCTTCACTCTTTATTTCCTTCTGTTTCTTGCTCTCTATCGCCCACTCTTTTCCAGTTTGCCGATTGTTTCTTTGTGTCTCTCCTTCTACTCTTTGTTTCTGGGTCTTTCCTGCCGCTCTGTGTTTCTGCTCCCCTCGGTACCACTCTGTGTGTGTCCCTCTCTCCACCACACCCATTCCTCGCACCCCTTATTCCCATCTCTCATCCCCTGGCTTCTCTCCTCTACCCTTGCCCCTCTCTTGTCTCATTGTCCCCTCTCCCTTCTCTGAATCCACTTTCCCTCGCTCCCTCCACCATCTTTCCTATTCTCATCTTTACTCCTAATGTAAATCGATAAAAAACGCATTATTGATCTAATTTGAGGCTCCTGGTCCCACCGGTTTCTGCTTTTAACACATTTCTCCTTCTTGCCCTGGTGGGTGTACTTTGAGGGGTCAGAGGTCTCGCCCTGCAGACCCACACATGCTAGGAGGGACATAAGGCGGTCAGTGGGTGGGGGCATCTGTTGGGAGCTCCTGCCTCTCTCTACTCCAGTCCTGCTGAGGATGGAGACAGTTTCTACCAGACATACCCTCTCATTACCGACATCCTAGTTGTTCGTGTGGACTATTTAAACATTTTGAGGAATCCTATCTCCCGAACTCCAAGGGCTGGCGAACAGTAGCCCACTGTGTGCAACGTACAATCTTAACCATTTACTCCCACGCAGGGGAGGAGGTCCTGACAGTAACATGACCACGCTTGTTTTAGTTGGTTCTGCTCCAAGCTTCTATACATATACTGGTCCAGTGCACATCGCCCCTTTGGCAGGCTGCTCCTTGCATGTATATTGCTTCATAAGTCCCAGCCCTTCTATCCCATTCTTCTTCATACTGACTGAAATGGCCTCTCCCTAATAGAAAGCTCCAGAATGTCCAGAGGTCATGCACAGGTTACTGTACCCGTGTGTTGTACAAAGTAGGTATATTCCTACAAGTATCTTCCTGTGTTCTGTAAAGAATGTTGTCATCACTTACCAGTAATAGTCATTTCTCCTAAACTTACGCGCCAACACCCCAATCATTACTACTAGGATCAACTCCACCTCACTGAGGCAGGACTCTCCAAGAAATGCTGAAAATGAAAGCCCTGTCGCCCCCACCCTCACCCTCCTCCCCCTACCTGAACTGGTGAGAGAATTGTTAATGGAAAATATATCAGAAAGCTACATGAAAAGGTACATATAAGGAACAATAATATCAAGAGTTTTATATAGCTCTATATAACGGCCAACTCACGTTTTTCACTATCCTATGTTATATAACTGTTGCCCAATTCATGGTTCTCAATTCACCCACCTCAGATGAATGGAGAAGGGAGTCTGACTTGCCATGATTCGAAACCCATAACCTCATCCAGCAACTCTTTCACTCTCATCATCCAACCTTTCATTCATTAATCCATCCAATCAACACCACATAATTCAACACTAAACCACATAATTGAACTCAACACAATTACACTACACGCCACATACATCCATTCCACACCATAGAATTCCACATCATACCACACAATTCAGAAGGACACCACATAATTGAGTCATCGAGCATAGCCAATAGGTCTCGCCTTTGGGACCTTTTAAGTGTTTAACCATGCAACAGTTGATGTTGTTGCACCAAGGATATTGTGCTGCATAACTAAATACTTATAAGGTCCCAAAAGTGAGACCTATTGGCTATGCCAATGCTTGTTTTTCCTTTTCGATTGGCCATGATCTCGAAATTTCATGCTGAAACTCTCAACGGCTGCTTTTTGTCTCACCACTCCAGGTGGGTGAGTATGCTCCGGGGAGTGTTTATGGTATGTTTTGCCTGTTTATGGGCGCTACTGGTAGGTCTGATGAGATCGCAGGTGTGACAAATCACTTGGTCCGTTTACTGAATTATGATACTGTTGTTGTTATTTTTGTCCAGGTGTATATTCTTCCTTTCTTAACCCCTTCAGTGCCACTCCCTTTCCCCGCCCTGTGCCGGGCGTTACATTAGCGGGCGGGGTTCATGACGAGATAGTCTCGTCATGGGCACAGCGCAACCGTGCTCCATGACGAGACTATCTCGTCATGGGCACTGAAGAGGTTAAATGTGTGTTCACGTTATTTATTTGTCCCTTGTTGATATTATTCCACTTTGGTGTTCCTTTCTACTTAGCTTAACTGTTTGCTCTCCCTTGTCAGGCTCAGTGTGTTTATTAGTTTTACTGCTGTTACTCTTCCAATTAGTGTTATTTTTCCATGCTCAACGTTTCTTTTTTCTATTTGCACTATTTCTTTACTGGTAAATGGGGTATTTGGTTTCCTAATTTTTGGTGGGTCATTTTCTTGTGTCGGTTTCATGTACTCTTTGCTCATGCTAACATTCAAAAGAAAAGTACTTCTGTTCCTATCAAACAAGTGGGCAGTTAAACTGAACAGTTTGTTGGCATGTGCCTATCAGGGCTAGTGCTCAATTTGTATCGATGGTCGCCGGTGCCCGCCACCGGCACTTATGGTTGGGGATCGGCACTTATTTTAACTCTTTGAACATTTACAGAGAGCAACAGGGGTGTAAGCCCACAAAGCAGAAAGGTGTTGGAAGAGAAAGATGGAAAACTCGTCAAACAGGGAGCAGTAGCGGCTGACAAGGAACAAGAGTGGAGGGCAGGGGGGATTGTGGGGTGGGTGCGGTATGGGTTGGTACAAAATACAAACAAAAAAACATGCATACCTCCTCGCCACGTTTATATCCTCAGTCGTCCCTCGTTGTCTCTCTGACCAGAACAAGGGAAGCACATAGGCTCCCTCCCCTAAGCCAATCCCAATGCTGCAATGCACCACCACGGCGCTCAGACGCAGAATGGGAGGCCGGGCATGTATCCCACCAGGCTGTGTAATGCATCCTGGTGGTGAACATGCAAAGTGAGCATGATTGTTTGGCCAGCACGAGGGGGCCAGCCAAGCAGTCATGCACACTTTGGAGTACAGCAAACACTCCTCCTCCTGGATGTCACGGAGCCCAGCCCCGCCCTGCCCAACCTGGTTGACACTAGAAATAAAATTGATAATAACAGAAATAACTTCTGTTATTATCATTTTCTTTTACCCTGCTCCAAGAGCAGTGGGATGGCACTCCTCCGCCTTAGAGGAGGAGCCGCCACTGATAGGGAAAAGCAGAAACCTGAGAGAGTGCAAAAAAGGGGCAGAGAGTGTCCAGCACTGGATTAAAGAGGCCTGAAGTGTAATGAAGCCTACACATTTTTGATGGAGCAAGGACTCGTATAAAAGAGACTTGCTCGGAAGCAATACTCTCATATAACTTGTAACATTATATTAATTGAAGTTTTGTGTAAACTAATATACACATTTCATATTTTTTTAAGCTAAAATGACGCTTGCTTATGTGTTTTACTAACAAGTAACCAGAGTGAAACTTAAATGGCTGCTAACGCGGGAAACTGTACTGCGCATGCGTCAACTGCATCTACGCAGTATGACGAGTCTTTGCTTGGAGGGAATTTCCTGCACCTGCACAAATGCTTTCAAAATGGCCGCTTGTAAACTCACATGCTAGGCATCTGCTTTGCCGAAACTAAAACATGCTACTTACTAAATGCTAATGCGGGGAGAGCTATTAGAAGTAAATGGGGTTAGAGTAGAGATAGGTGGTATACAGTGAAATCATTTTATTTTGAATTTAATATGTTTTCTTTTGACCTCTCTGCTAGTTCGTATTTGGGCCACCGAGCGATGCTAAAGTTTGTGCGGCACGTGACTCCTCACTCAGGCGCAGTAATAACAAGCCGAGAAGCTGTGATGTAGTACTTGAAACCCGTCCAAGGCCATCATTGCTACATGGCCTGGGAACCTGATGGAAATCCTGAAAGCTGAATGGAAACGAACATCAAATGTATACATTTGTCTGATAAAGATGTGAATACGGGTGGGAAATAAAGCTTGGGATTAAGGGGCGGGAAAATTAAACAAGGAACCAAAAAAATTATTAAAACTTAGCACGGTGTGATGATCATCCCCCCTTGCCTGTCCAATCAGAATTAGGAGTTTCATAAAGTTGAAACATTGCGGAAGAATCGAGGAGGGAAATAAGGCAAATTATTAGAAGAAGATCGCAGAAGAATTGAGGAGGAAGATAATGTCAGAGAGGGGTGCGACGCAGGCGTCGGATCTAGAAGAGGTCATCTATCCTGTCCTGAATCCTATCCTGAAGTCTTTGTCACCTGATCTTTCCCAGGGGACCCTTCCAGCTCCTTGGCCAAGGGGTTGGTTTTCACACCATCCTAGGTAAATATATATCTGTGTAGTATGTCATTGTGCTGCTCTCTTTATCCTCTCCTTTCTGAAATACTGTCATTGAGAAATTTCTTTCTAATTTGGGTGACTGATTTATTGACATTAATGACTTTTTCCTCTTTTGAGAAACGGAGTTCATACAGTATTCTTGTTTTGACTCACATGAATTAACTAGATAAACATTTAAAACTTCTCCAGAGTCTGATGTTAATTCAAATATGGTAAGGAATATAAATTCTAAATGTCATTTCACCAGCGGTATTTACTAGCCTATGTGAATGTGTGAGTGCATGGGCCCAGGTGAGTATATGGTGTTTGAGTACCTGAGGTTGGTAACCCGCTGGATCACTCTCACATTTAATTTCATGGGCCGTGGTCTTCTGAGCAGAGCTTTGGGCCCCAGCACTCATTCATTTGCACATTGAGCACTGCCAAAAGGTTATATATAACTAATGAATGGCTAGGATCCATGTCAACATGCTGTTGTGTTGTGCCATGGGCTAGGAAGGATCTATGACTGCTTGTGGTTAAGCTGCATGCCCACTGACTCAATGTAACTCAGAATGAGTGAGGAATGTAGAGCTAGAATGCTAACTATCCCTGGAATGCTCCTGCTGTAGGATGAGCAACAAAGGCTGCTTGATTGTGCTGCTACTGGCTGAAAATGATGGATGGACGTGGACTTGCACAGGTAGAGTTCTGCTGAAGCACACACAGGAAGGAATTATTCATTGTCAGTCTTATTAAACGAAAAGTTTGTATATTTTAGAACTTGATGTGTGATCGTGAGGAAACTTATATCCGATCTATCAAACATGCTTTCAATGTAGTCCAATCAGAAGCCCCCTTTGTAGGAAACAGCCAAATGAAGAACGTGCAAGATGTGTTTCACAGGTGTGGTTCGCACACTGAATATGTTCCATCCGTCCATTCAAGGCAGAACACGCAGTTCAGTTAGTTCATTAGACTCACATAAAAATAGTTTTGGGGGTAAAATACCTGCAAAGCCAATGCTGGAACTCTGCTGGCACGTTTCATGCTTCTTACCACTCCTCAGAGAAAAGTCTGCATTTCATATCAAGGGGCTTACATGATGCTTTAAGCAGCTGTGGTGAAATATCAAAGAAAGAGTAGATGTTTCTCACTGGTCAGACACGCTGGCAGGATGGCTCAGTGAGTTGAACATTCACTGCTGGAATAGGCAGTGATCTCTTCATTCCAGGTTAGAAACACAGCAAAGCCGACTCAGCCGTCTATCCTTCAGCCAATCTGTAACCCCAGTACCATACACAGGATAATAGCAATATCTATTATGTACAGTGCTTAGAAATGTAAGAAACGTGTTATGAACGGCTATTAAAAGCAAGATTTTATCATAATGGAACTACTGCCTGCTCAGAGGGAGGCCTTCCTTTACACGTTTCACAGGCGTGGTTCGCATACAGTGCACACGCAGTGGCGGCCCCTCCGTTAAGCCGGAGGGGCGCCGGCCCACTGCTTTCTCAGCAATGGACACAGGAGAAATACAATCGTAATAATAAAACAAGTCTAGTATCATTGTATTTTTGTTTGCTGTCGCTGAGCTGAGTCTTGGGTGCGGGGCTATCCTGACAGAGAGTCAGCAAAAGGGAGGCGGAATGGTGGTTACTAAGTGCGCATGTGGGGTTAGCCGGCTGTTTCAGCCCGGCCAAACCGACACGTGCTCTGAGCCTTGCTCCAAGCTGAGCGGTGTTGTACAGCTGGGTGGGGAAGAGACACAGGCTCCCAGTTCTTGTCTGAGTGCCAAACCAGGCCGCTCAGACCAATCCTGTTGCTGATCTTATGCTGGTAATAGCATTACAAGCATGAGAGCAGCATCTGGATTGGCCATGAGGTGCAGGTAAGTAATGTTTTCTTTTTCCTATTTTTCTCCCCCGCGCTGCGCCCGCGTTGCCTTGCTGCGCAGCCTCCCCAGTTTGCCTTCCCATTAGCCGCCCTGGCACAGTGCACCGTCCCCGGCAGTACATATTCGTATATATGCACTATGTTCCGCACATTTTACTCACATTCACTTAACTCGGGGGTCCTTAGACACTGCTTTAAGGCGCTTTAGTGAAATAGCAACTGAAGTCTAGGTGCTTCCCTATGCTTTGTTGTGTTGGTACACTGAACAATTAGGGTTGTGTGGTGAGCTTGTGTTGATACAGTTCTGTTAAAGCCCAAAAAGGAAAATGTTTGAATAAAGGGATGATGTTTTGTTACTTTTGTCAAGTACTTAACAGTGCTTGATTTGTAAAATAACAAGTGCTGGTTCCCAAAGTTTAGTTCAGAAGCCAGCAGCTCTTTAGTCTTCTTGACTCCACCTCAGGCCTCTTTAATCCACCACCAGACACTTCCTGTCTTTCTACCTCACTCCTACAGTTCTTTTTCATCCCGGCTTTCTCCCTTTGTCACTGTTTTACATCTTTCTCTTCTTCCTTCTTTCTCTCTAGAATATTTTTCTCTCTCTTGGTCTGGGTCAAAGTCTGAGAAGGAAAAATAAGTGCTGGTCCCCAAAAATGAGTGCCAGTAGGCCCCACCAGCAACCACTGGCTCAAATTAAGCACTGCCTCTATTGGTCTGAATGTGTTACAAATTGATGTGTGATAATATGCAAACTGTAAGCTGGTATGAGCCAGCATCCTTGCAGTGTTATCAAAGAAGAAAACCCATTTGCACAAGACACAGCAAGCACATACAGGATTTATTCATGGTTTATATGCTGCTGTACTTCTCACTTGTCTCCAATGCTGAATGGTGACATAGGAAAGGGAACGGTGAGGACATCTTTCTTTAATGCTTGCAAACGAAGAGATTTCTTTTCCAGGACAGTTCTATATACCTAATCCCTGATGCTATGTGAATGCTTTATTTGACCCAACCAAATACCTAGCTTGTCCAAATACATCAGGCAATTCAAAATACTGTTAGCAAGATAAAGAGTGCAATAGAAACACAAATATAAAAATCTACATCCAAAGTTAAGGGGCATATTTAAACAAAACGTTCGAACGCGGAGTTGCGACAAATTTGGCAGCTCGGACATTTCCAAAACAAAGGGATGTGCGGTAATTACTACAATACAGCGCACTTCTGCGTTTTCCCTAGTAGTGCTGGCCCTAAAATTAGCTGCCTAGTGCCAAGGCAGGCACCCTTGCACCATAGTACAAGGATTCCTGTCTTGCAGGGAATGATTGTTTATGTGCAAGAAGGTGTCCCTTCTTGCACATCATCATTAATGGCATTTTGCTCTTTCTAAATGTGCTGCAGAACACAGCACACTTAGAGAAAGCAAAAACACTAGTAATGAAATAATTTCTCCTCGTTTTGCCATTCTAATAATTGCTCTTGTGTGGCGTTAGTTTTTGGTGCTGCCTCAGATTTACAAATCCTTGTAAATCTGGGGCAGCGTAAAAATATAATGGGTATTGCGGTGGAACGCCCACAGCAACACCTGTTGCACGCCCCTTTCACGCAGATACCTAAGTGAAAGGGTACCATATTCATAAAGTGGCGTTAAGCCACAAAAGCGGTTTTACGCCACTTTGTAAATATGGAGCAGGGCGTTGCACCGTAGGAACATCGTTAAAAGTGATGTTCCTGTGGCACAATGCCCTTGTAAATATGCCCATAAATTTCTTCCGGGGGGGTGTTTCTACCCATTTCATCTCTAAGTGGGTCCCTCTGAAGACAGTGTGGCAGATTTACAAGCCCTTGCAACACTTTTACGCCGCTGCTGAGTCACTTTTGTGACGCAACGCCAGCGTAAACAATGCGCCATGTTGCAACACATTTAAAATGTGACGCATCTAGGGAGATGCGTAATGATGTAAAGCCCTGCACCACATTATACCTGCGTCAGGTATAATGTATGCAGGGTGGGCATTCCGACGCAAGGAAGCCTCGTAAAAGTGATGAAGTGAAATCTACAAAATTTTACTGCGCCACTTGTACGACGCTACTGCGTCAAAACCTTACGCCTGCTTGAAGCAGACGTAAGGAGTGATGCAGCACAATAGGAATAGGCATTCCTGAGCTTTGCCGCAGTTGCGTCGTGCTTGCGACACGACTCCAGCAATGCGTTGCCTTTACACCAACAGATGCGTGAAGCATCTGTCATTCCTTGCGCCATGGTGCGCCGCATTGTAAATGTGACGCGTCCATGGTGGTTCGAGGGTTTTTTGAGTGACGCAAGTAAACTGATGTATCTCTGCTATAAGCAGAGATGCGTCCGTTTCTTGTAAATCTGCCCCAGTATTTCTGGCAACGAATTCCGGCATCCTCGTAAAACTTCAATTATTACAGTGCAATGTACAAAATACAATCCATCCCTAAAAAAAAAAATGACATGATGGGGCAGAGAGGAAGGGTAATCTTGACAGCTGTGGTAAGGATTTTCTCATTCATTGGAAATTATTAGCACCAAAGCCTTCGGTATACGTATGTGCTTTATACATCTTCTTTCCTTCATTCATTCAAATCTCTCTTTAATTATTCAAGCCATTTAAAATGTTTTATTATGCGGTAAAGCTAAAGAAAATCCTTTCTAATTTCTAAACAACAGACTAAAAAAGACTGCTAACAAACCACATCTGTGTCATGGAGTGGCAAATTAACCCCGCAATCCCAGCTGCTTCTTTCGTAAGCATGGCATTTGCTCGACATTGAGTTAGATGGTATTGGGTAAACAATGGTAGCAGTAAATTCGAATGCAAATTAATCATTGTCTTGCAGTAATTTCAATCAAGTACTGTCCAATCACGAGTTAAATCCCATAGAATGGGCAATTACTATGTGGAGCAGATTATAGCAGTCACAAAACGAAATGGAATTTCTAATTCCGTGGGGTTTAACATATACATTTGCCAACTATAAACAGGTGTAAAGGTATGCAGGACGCTTGGGGGAATTTTTGTGGGTTTACCCCAATTTAAGTGGAAGACGGGTACCTACCTTCCACTTCCCTCTGTCACCCAGAATCTCCCGCTGATTCCCAGCAGCAAAAGTGTGCTCACAAGACGGCCATTTTCCTCTGTGATGCTTCTGCAAAGAGTCAGTTTTTAAAGAAGATGCTAATACAGTGAGAAATTCTCTCTTAACCCTGTCTTCTAACTCGCATAGCAGCATGTGTCGTTCCCAGGCTTTGACGCGCATTTTCATGGAACCTCGCCTTTTTTGTGACGAGTCATTTGTCTGGGAGGCAGAGATGCTAAGGCAGTCTGAGGGAGCTGCCTTCCCTCCATTCCACGCGCATGCAAGGATCCCTGCACCGTCTACAAACAGGCAGGAGTGGAGGAACAGTCCACGCTGGCCCAGGAGGGCCAACTGGTGCATAAGGAGAATCAGTATATACAGTCTTATTCACAATGCGGACTACTGATTATTGCAGACTTATAACTGAATACACATTACAGTTTATGAGAAAACTCGTTATTTGTTCATTTCGG